>NC_083360.1:70896266-72375016 GCF_030254825.1 Meriones unguiculatus | reverse complement strand
TCTCATAGAAATTAAAGTCAGGAAGTAAATCTGTCTCTAACTGAAATTACTTGAACTTTGCTCTCTTTCAAAAGGAGTTCAACGGATTTCTTAGCTCTTTTAATGTTTAATACATTTACCCATTTTTAAGAAGAGATTACTTTGATCAGTTGCCATAATTTTTTTGTTTCCATGTATTATTTTACTGTTTAGACACTACATATTTGATTCCAATAAAATAACCCCAGTGATTTAAAAAGAAATATTCATTACAATATTTTTGTTTCTAGCCTAGCAGACTTTTAAAAAATCTGTTTATTTTATTAACCATCTATCAATCCCAGTATCTTATAAATGAGTTGCAACAATAATCTGTTGAAATGCTCTGCAGAATTTTCTGTGGGTACATGCTGTCTTGGTTCTCATGATTCTCTAAGCACAATTCAGAATTCATCACTACTCATTGATACTTAAGAAGGCCTTAGAAATAGGTGTATGACATATATACTTAGAAGAAACTCAAAACTAGGACAATTAAGTAAAGATGGAACACTTGTCATGGTTTACTAACAAAGATGGGATGATTTACTAACAATGCTTAGTAAAATAAAGGCATTTTAAAACATAAATTATTAAAAGGTCAAAACATTGCAAAATAGGAGTAGGATGTGGCAACACACTTTGTATTTTGTTTATTTTTTATAAGTAAGAAAGAGCTCATTCTTTTACCCCTGACAGTAACACTTGGGCATAAAGATCATTTTCATTAACCTTAGATTTGTAATTTCCTTCCTCCTTGCCCAAAGGCATTGCTGTTATTTACAATTTTTCTTAGTCCTATGCAAAACCAAGCAGTCATCAGTGTAAGGCTAATATATGTTAAGTGCCTCAGGCACATTTCAATTAAGTATTAACATAGATTGGAAAATTTCCAAAAACATTTAGTGAATATTACTTTCAATCATTTTCATTAAAATTAATAGCAAATGTTAAAATGCAATATGCCAGGGAGCTGGGGGAATTGAAATCTTAGTTTCTAAAGTGCTACTTGTGCTAATGCAGAAAGAATATAGAAACAATTCAGCCAGATATTAGGTATTTTTATAAAACAGTGAGTTTTATTCTTTTGAATATGTGGGAGTTATGTGTAAATTGTTATTATTTTGTGATAGTTTTGGGGATTGAATTTAGGGAGTTGCGTATGCTGGGCAAACACTCTATGCTAGCCACTTACACAGTCACACATTAATTTTGCATTAATACTCTTTTTTCTAGGCTCATATTTAATGTGTATTTACTGTAGACCCAACATAAACAATTGTCATATGTATAATCTTAAAGCTTCAAACTACATGCACGCAACCTTAAAGAGATGTATTCAAGAAAAACTTGAAGACTGACTTTGGATATAAAATTTGCAAATTATCAAGAAAGTGTGCCTTAAGTCAATGTGATTACACTAACAAAGATATTATATAATTACTATTAGATGAACCAGTGAAGGAAGGATTTCATATGATATTAATTTCTTGGTATTTTAGTTAAGACACTATCACATCATGTTCCTTGGTAGACATCAAACCTGTAGCAATCTTCCTGCCTTTGCTTCCACATGCTAGAATCCAACTATGAGACAGTGAAAGATCTAAAAGGAGTAGAAAGAGGAGTAGAAATGTTGCCAGAATAAAAGTACCTGAGAAATCAATAGCAGTGTTCTATAGAACATGATCTTTAAAATAAAACAAAAATCAATACCTTCATTAACAAATTTATTTTCTAAACAATGTAAAAGTCAGTAGGTGCTTCCCCAAATACATTACTAGGATATTAAAAGTTACATTGCATCATTTTGTTATAATAACATAATATATATTATGTATATATAAAATATATGTATTATGTAATAACATATTATTAATATGTCATTAATGTTATTATGTTATATATTATATAATAACATATAACTATATAATATATAATAATATTATTTGTATGTTTATATTATTTATATTTTATTATATATTATACATATATATAATGTATAGGATTTCTAATTTTAGATACAAACCTTTCAGCCCTGTAACATGATTATCCATCATTTTTATGTCAATGCTATTGATGATTGATGTAAGCTGATCACAGTGAAACATGAAAAAGTTGAGAATGTTTTTTTTATTAGTTACATTTTATTAACTCTGTATCCCAGCTGTATCCCCCTCTCCCATTCCCTCCCAATCCCACCCTCCATCCCTCATTTTCTCACTGCCCCTTTCCAAGTCCACTGATAGGGAAGGACCTCCTCCCCTTTCATTTGACCCTGGTTTATCAGGTATCTTCAGGACTGGTTACAAAGTCCTCCTCTGTGGCCTAGCAGGACTGCTCCTCCCTGGGGGGGGGGGGGTTGTCAAAGAGCCTACCATTGAGTTCATATAAGAAATAGTCCCTGTTCCCCTTACTAGGAGCTACCACGGGCTACATACGAGCAGAGGTTCTAGGTTATATCCATACATGGTTCTTGGTTGGAGTATCAGTATCAGTTCCTGTGCCCAGATATATTTTTAATCCTTCCTTTTTGGATGGCGACATTTGGGATGACAACATCTAAATAAAAATCATTTTCTATTTTGTTCTAATTTTTTCCAACCTAAAAGCAAAAGATATTATAGGAACAATATAATTAAAGATTAAGATAAAACTTTTGCATATGTAGTGGGTAATGAATTCCTATTGTCAATGTCCTACATACTCAACTTTGAAAACAAAAGCCTCTAGAATCATTAGATTGCCTCCCCCAAGTTCATGAAATATCATGACCCAAATAATAATCAACTCAGAAAAAAAAAATCACAAGGGAAAATTATAACATGGCACCTTAGTAAGTGTGATGAGCAGAGTGAGGCACCAGTGTCGGAGTCTAAAGTAATGGCCTACACTGTGGAATCGGGACAATCACTAAGACTAGCCACTTCCTGAATAACTTGCCTAGTGCAAGCATGAGAATTTAACCCTGAACACTCATAAGCAGGTCCATTTGGTGATGGAGAGCAAGCACTAAAAACTATATGGCAGAAGAAGTCCATGTCTCTGTGGATAAATAATGCTGCATGAGAATGTGAATGCAGACACAAATACAGTATCATTAATTTCCACCGTCTGTGAGAACTTCTCTATTACTAACTATGTTGAATCTGCTAGCTCCTTTTCTCATTCTAGAAACCTGTGGGGTAAACGTTCTGTTTTGAGTTCTCCATCATTCAAATTCCAAGTGTAATCATTTCTTCCTCTAGGCTCATTCACATTACCCACATAAACATACCCCCCTATGTATGCCCCTGTTTCATTCTCTTCCTCATACAGGAGACATTTAAGTTTGTACCCTTGCCTCTAGCACCCTAATTGATGTATAGCAGCTGTTCAAATATGTACTAGTGCATAAATTAAATAATGTAAGTGCATAGGATGATATGAAAGGGTACCAGGATCAGAAAAATATTGAGGCAAAATATTTAAGGCAAAATTCCTCCCATATTTGAATATGATTTTAAGTAAATTTGAATAGAATCTATAAGGCTTCTGGAGTCATTGATCTTCATGGAATGTGACTAAAGGCAGAAAATAGAGTGACTGAATTATATTAACTATAGAACACTTAGAATTGGTATTTTGCCTTCTTTGACAGTAAATAATTCTTAGTTAGGAAACTTTGTCAAAGTCATTAGAGTTATATTCACACTAAACAAAATGAAGTTAGTTAAAATGGCATGGACCTGATTCAATGGCTGTAAAGGCCTGAATGATCATGGCTGAATCACACTGTTCCACCTTCCACCTTCCCGATGGTGAGTGCTCTCTGTCACGAACAACTCCACATTTGGCTAAGGCCGAGGATCTGGCTTGCTTCCATGTATGTGGACGGACCTATCTGCATTGCCCACGTGGCACGCCTGGGTTGGCTACCCAGAGGCTATTTAAGCTGTGGGCTGGCTTTCCCCGGGGTCCGAGGATTGTTCAAGGTTCCTGAATAAACTGCATTGAAAAAAAAAATGGCATGGACCTTCCAGTTTGCTGGAGGTGGGTAGTCATTGTAAACCTCTCATATGATATTATGTCTTTATTGTTTACAACTAAGTTGTTTTGTGTAGCCTCAAACTGAAATGAATCATAGTTTAAAAATAAAATATCTAGTTATAAACCTGATGTCAAAATAAAACCTACAGAAACTTTTCAAGTGTGATTCAGACTTCCAAAAGTGACTGATTGGAGACAGTTTTTACCTGCTTGTTTTCAAAGAAATTGCGTTGTATGTTTGATTGTTCTCTTTAATTACATGAAGTATGGAAATAATTTAGCTGTGTAATAGACTTTGGTAATACATAAACCTATCTTGGCTAATTTTCTATCAAGGTGACACAAGCTAGAGTCACTTGGCAAGAATTCAATTGAGAAAATGCCTCCACCAAATCTGCCTGTGGGCAGTCCTGTAGTGTACTTTCTGGATAAACAATTGAAATCGATGTGGAATGGCTTAGCCCACTGTGGGTGGCCCAACCTCTGGGCAAGTGGTCCTGGGAGGCATGAAAAAGCAGGCTGAGCAAGCCATAAACAAACAAGCAAGTAAGCAGTTTTTTTATTTTATTTTATTTTTATTTTTATTTTTTTAAGTAAACAGGTTTTATCCTTTACCTCTGCTTCAGTTCCTGCCTCCAGGTTCCTGTATTGTGTTCCTATCCTGAGAGGTGAAAGGTGCAACAAACCCTCTTCTCCACAGATTACTCTAGCCATAATATTTTAACATCAGTAGAAACCATAACTAAGACAAAATAGAGTATGCTGTATAAGTTAAATACTGTCTGCTATGATTTAAAAATGGGCTTGTTCCTGAAATCTACATGTGCAAGAGGCATTTTTTTTTCCATTTTTACTGAATCTGAAGGTGGGGCCTAATGAGCAGTGATTAGATATCACCTTCAGAAGGGGCTAATTCTGGAATGGTTACAAGGAGCACAGGAACAGAGGAAGAGGATCCAGGAAGTCCTGATGAGACTTAACAAGCTATGAGCAGATGGCTATAGTGGAAGAACTCCCTCTTTCAGTGGACTAGGGGAAGGGGGTAGGAGGAAGGAGGAAGGGAGGGTAGGACTGGGGGAAGTTGAGGGAGAGGCTTGAATCAGGATATATAATGAATAAATTGTGAAGAGAAAATAACAAAAATTAAATTAAAAAGAAAAAAAGCGAGTTTGCTTACCCTCTATCAACTCGTCTTATCTGTGCCATTTGCTGCCTGCTGCCTACCACCTCAGGATGCAGCATAAATTATAACTTCATGTGCCCATCCAGTCTCAACCTTCTTCACTTTCAGAACTACTAGTTGAATAGTGCTCTTTCTTTATAATGTTCTCAATCCTTTGTGTTTCGTTACAGTAACAACAAACAGACTGAGGATGTCTTCCATCTAAGCTGCATATCAAAAAATAGCAAAAATAATTTTCTTTTCATAGAAGACAAGTGGGAACTTAAATTTTATTTGTTATATTCTTGTTCTCATCTCAAATTTTATCTCCAGAGAAAGGGTTCAATAAAAGATTTTCTCACATCAGATTTACTGTGTTGTATTTGTTATATGATTAAATTGTCGCAGTCACCTCCCCACTAGAGATTTTAGTGATAAAAAGAACATTTCTATAATATTTTTTCCCTTTAAGCTAGATTCAAATTGTTAAAATCTTGCTAGTGACCTTCAAAGTATAATGTTAATATATCACTGCTAATATGTATTGGAGTTGAACTTGTAACCTTTGGACCAAGAGTTGTATATTGGAAATCTGTACTTGTGATTTCTATATTTTGGTACTTACCTTTAAGGTTACCAGAGAGCGGATATCAGACTGTTTGTAAAAATATATTTGTTAAGCTTTTAGTATAAAATTATATGTAATTCAATTATTTTAAGATTGATAATGCTCATAAGGAAATATGACAAATGTAGTCAGTAACAGTGGCAGTATATGACTGTTTTGCTGAGTAATTACAGCATATAGCATATACAGATAATATATACAATTCTTCATATACAATTTCAATTTTAACTGATTCCTAGTAACTTAAATTCCTGAGAAAGTATTCCAGGTTCATGTGAAAGAGAATTAACCATAGCTTAGCAATAAATTTTGATTAATAACAACTAAACCGGAAACAGGAAATAAAAACATCTCTAACTCTTGGTAAGAAGTGACTCCTTTTAAACAATGGTTTAAATAAAACACGGCACAAAGTTACATCTAATCAAGGGGTTGCCTCGTTCTCTTACCTAGCTGTAAAGTATGCTACCGTTCACTAGAGTTAAGTAGGAGAGCTTAGAGAATAAATACTTTTATAGGATATTTGTGGGCATATGTAAATACTTCTGGCAATCATTTATTAATTACTAAGCTTTCTTTTTTCCTAGACATAATATTCCTTTCACTGGAAAATTTTAATATTCCTACTTCAATAAGACAGGGAAGTTGCCAAGTTTAGCATCCAGTTTCCTTAACAAATCATTGCCCAAGTGAAACCGTTCACCATGTTTTCTGGAAGTTTTTTAAATTATAAAGAGAATTATTTCTAGGCTGGCAATCAGTAAATGAGAGTTTCCTTAATCCTAGCCTCAAGATAGAGAGAATAAAACTAGTAGACAAAAAGCAGAGGTGGGAAAAGAGATAGGAGAAAATAATTAACTTCCACTCTTTGTTTCTCCTTGGTTCCTAAAGATGAGGTAAAGGCAAATAAGTATCTTGGATAGTTGTGGATGAATTTCAGTTATTTTCCAGTGATAAAGACCTGAAAAAGTAGGCATGGTTAGGTGTCTATTAAAGTGTTTGCTAGTAACTTGTACTTTCTTTGAAGTTAGAGTGATAGGTGGGTTTTGTCTTTCTTTCTTTCTTTCTTTCTTTCTTTCTTTCTTTCTTCCTTCCTTCCTTCCTTCCTTCCTTTCTTCTTCTTTCCTTTTTTCTTTCCTTCTTTCTCTCTCTCCTTCTGAATTAATAATGTGCTGCCCTAACATGCTCACACAGGACAGATAGCAGCTCTATTTATGAACATAGACATGCCATCAAATGATGGAGAATACACACTGGACTGTTTCACATTGGAGAAACTCTAGGGAGGAAATACAGCTTCATGCTCATGTTTGGAATTATTCACCTTTTTATAAGTGTTTGCTAACAAGTCTTCATAGTCTGTATCCAAGTACATAAAAATATATGTATCTTTTGACCAATAAATTTAATCACTTATTTATATTAATGAACAGAAAATAAATCGGTATCTTTAAAAAGCCCATTTTATGACATTATTTGCAGTACTTTTAATATATGAAAATATAAAAGTTAGTGGTAAGACAAGTGTTATAATTGCTGTTGTGTCCATAAATGGAGCAAAGTACAGGCTATGTGTATAAATATATGTGTTAGTAGCCTTTTGGGCATGCCAATGTGGGCATGCACACATCCTGCTGCATGTCTGGACGTCAGAGGAACAATTCAGGTGCCAGAGCTTGCCTTTTACTTCATTGAGAGAGGATATCTATGTTGTTTATTTGATTCATATGTCAGCTTATCTGGCCCTGAGAGTATGTAGATTCTCCTCTGTCAGCTTCCTGTCTCCCATGAGAGCAATGAGACTAAGGGACAGGGCTGTTATGTTTGGCTGTTATGTGTGCCCTGGAGATTCAAATTCAAATCCTCACCTTTGTGTAGTTGGCTGTTTTACCCACTGTGTTGGTTCTCCAGCCCCACATAGTTCAGTCTGACAATAATATTTTAGGGCCAACATGACAGGTTAGCTGATAAAAGTGTTTCCAAAGTAAACGCCATGACCTAAATTCCACCCAGTAAGACCCAAAGATGGAAGGAAATAACCAGCTCCTGGAAGTTGTCCTATGATCTCTACACACACACACACACACACACACACCCCTTACACACACACATTCACACACACACCTCACACATACCCCTCACACACACACACATACCTCACACACAAGAATATACACACACAGCACCCACATACACACACACCACTCACATACATACACATCCCATCACATACACACACACACCAAGCATGAACATCCAGCACATGAGCACACACACAACACATGATACATGTATATACACACACATACGTCCCATACTACACCCCAACCCCACACATAAATAGGATAAATAAACAAATTAAAAAAAATTAAGAATACTAGGATTGTGGGATTAGGAGGGGAGGAGAGAGTGGTATATGGGGGGATACAAAATGAATAAAGTGTAACTAATAAAAGTTAAAAAAATTATAAAAAATATTAGGATTAAGATTTTTCCTAGGAACAGAGAGTGCTCTGCTGTTGGCTTTGTGTGCGAAGAAGGTGCTTTACGGAGTTATAAACATGAAGAATGTTTATAATAAGATACTGCATATAAGTCTTGACAAAAATCAAGCAATGATTTGTTTCTTAGTCTTTCTTAAGTATTTACTCACATTTCATTTATCTTTACTGTGAACTCGACAAGGACTGAGCGTGACTCAGAATAGAAGTAATTATTTTAGGAAGCCTCTAAAAAAAAAAAAAATTCTTGCCCACATTCATAATGAGATTTAGAACTCTCAAGTCTACTAATTAGAAAAGTAATGAAAAATAATTTCAGTTCTCTGCATCCCTAACCTTTCTATCTAAATATTATTATATTGTATCACAGCACCTACAATACCTCCTGGAATTATTGTATATTATGTAAATATTTCTTGATTAAATGAACAAAAAATAAAAGAAAGTATCTTATTAAATGTGATAATAATATGTGATTTGTGGTCATTACTAGAATATTTTTATGAAAGTATAAATACTAGTTTGCTTTTGGTTGACTATGTTTAAAATTAATCAAATATTTTCTTATATATCTTTTAGATTTAGAATGTTTCACTGAATTATGCAGATATTTTTAAATTGTTTCTCATTATTATTATTATTTACTATTTCTTTGCTTTGTATTTCAGTTGTAGCCTCTTCCCTCATCTCCTCCTTGTTCCACCCTCCCTCCCTCTTCCTTCCCTAAACCCCTCCCTTGTCCACTGATGGGGGAAGTCCTCCTCTCCTCCTGTCTGACCCTAGCCTATCAGATCTCACCAGGGGGGCCTGGATCCTCTTCCACTGTGGGCTGGTTAGGTTGCCTCTCCAGGGAGAAGTGGTCAAGGAGCAGGCAACCAAGTTCAGGTCAGAGACTGACTTTTCTCTCCTTACTAGGGAACTCACATGAAGACTGCGTTGTCTATGGGCTACATCTGAGCAGAGGGTCCTCTTGCATGGCCTTTGGTTGATACATCAGTCTCTGCAGTTGCCCTTGGGACCTGTTTTCTGTTGTTGTTGTTTGTTTGTTTTTTGTTTGTTTGTTTGTTTGGCTCTGTTGGTCTCTTTGTGTGGCTCCTGTTCCATCCCGGTCATTTTATATTCCCTTTCTTCCTTAAGACTTCCTGCTCTCTCTCAGAGTTTGGCTGTGAGTCTCCACACCTGCTTCGATCCCCTGTTGGGTATAGATGTTATTTTTAACAGGCTATACTTTATTCTTAGATTTACTAATCCTATGATGAGTGACAGGACCTCAGAGACACTTCTCAAACATCTTTCACATGGGCTGTCTGGAAAATAAAGATGTTTGTGGTCAAGTATTGTCTGTCAGATCACTGTATTATGTTATTTTCTCTACAGACGTCACTCTTTAGAACCGGTAGGTTAATGAGTTCCGTAATGCTGTTTTTAGCACCTTGGAAAAGGAGACATGACATTAGAAGTTTTTGTGACTATAAAGAGATCTGTAGGTTGTATATACACTGCTCTTTCTGTAAATATCTTGTTCTTCACTATGAACTTAGTTGGAGCAGTTAGAAAAAAAAAAAAAAACTTTGTATTTTAGTCTACATTCTGTTCCTTTCTGGAACATTCAAGGCTGGATTATTGTGACCCCATCCATTGTTACAGTATTTTACCTTACTGGAACAAAATATCTATGCTTGGCAAGACAAGTCTTTACAAAATTAGAGGCTAAAAGTTCAAGATTGAGTGTCCACATCTGGCAAAATTCTTTTGTTGCAATGTAATATGGCAAAAACATTGTAGTAAGAGGCACAGTGGAAGTGAGGGGAACACGAATCATCAAAGCTTTGTGGAAGGGTGACCAATAGACACAACAGGTTGCCTCAAAACAGCCTGCTTTTAATAACCTTACAACAGCTTTATACATTACTTTTTACAACCACCTAAGCTGGTTAGAGTGAGAACTCACTCACTCTCAAGAAAAGTATCAATCCTTTTTCAGGCACTCAGAATCAAAATGTAAGTGTATAATTCAAGTTATTGGAAACAATATTCTTTAAGGGAAATGAATAAATATAAGCACAATTGTGTTGAAAAAAAGTATCCTCAATAAGATAAAACAAATGCAGCAATTAATTAAGATACTTAAGCATGTTGAGTCTGTCGAAGTCCTGTTTTGTTTCCATAGAAACATTTAGTATTAGAGTGAATTCACAAAATGCTGTATCATCCAAAGTAACTAGGCTACAGTGACTGTGTACCTCACCATCTTGGTCTGTTAAATTGGCTAATTTAAATTCTGTAAACATTTCCTGTATGTTTGTTATTAGTTCAGCACCCTGTTAAGTGCTATGAAGCATAGCAAACCGCTAAGTCAGGGGTTCATCTCATAGGGGCTTTCAACTTTATTAGTATCTTCTTAGTAAGAAAACCGAAAGAATGAAAAACTGCTTAATTATACTGACTATGGATTAGTGGTAAGATTGATGAAGACAGCCAAGACTTCTTTCTTTCTTTTCTTTCTTTCTTTCTTTCTTTCTTTCTTTCTTTCTTTCTTTCCTTCTTTCTTCCTTTCTTTCTTTCCTTTCTTCCTTTCTTCCTACCTTCCTTCTTTCTTTCATTCTCTTTCTTTCTTTCTTTCTTTCTTTCTTTCTTTCTTCCTATTTTGTGGAATTATATCACTGAAAAATTGAAGGGAGAATAAGAAAAAAATGAATAAACCAGACTAGTGCCTATAATTTTTGTCTTACTAGGTGAATACCAGGGCTACTAACTAAGATTGGACAAAAGGCTAGAAAAAAATATGAAGTACCCCTTTGGGCATATTAAGTCAGGGATATTAAATATCTTTGTCTGACTTAACTCTTTACTGTTTAAAGTTGTCTAACTTGTGATCCCTTCAGAACTCTTTTTTTTTAGGGCTTTTTATTTTCTTTATATTTATTATTATTATTTCTTCATCTTGTATCCTGGCTGGGCTGTAGCCTCCTCCCTCATCTCCTCCTGGTTCCACCCTCCCACCTTCTTCCCACCCATGCCCTCCTCTAGTCCACTGATAAAGGAGGTCCTCCTCCCCTATTTTTGGACCCTAGCCTATTGGATTGCATCAGGATTGTCTAGATTCTCTCTCTCTGTGGCCTAGTAAGGACACCTTGCCAAGTGGAGGTGATCAAATAGCAGGCAACCGAGTTCATACCAGAAACTGCCCCTGCTCCCTTTACTAGTGAACCCCCATGGAGACCATGCATGGAGAGTACCTAGAACCCTTGCTCATATGTAGCCTATGGGCAACTCAGTCTCTATGGTGCTCTTTTTTTTTCTAATCATTAATTTTGGTATGTTTCTCTCCTTTTCAGACAAATCCTGCCTTTCTCTTTTCTCCTATGTTACCTCTACCACAAAGAACTTTTAACAATTATCTACATGATGATGGCAAATATTTATCATGTATCTGTCTTCCAAAAAAGAAAAAAAAATCATATATCAAAGTAGTTCAAAATTTACTTACCAACTCTTTTAAAATTCCTATTCCACTATTACATCTGTTGAGAGTAAGCCTTAGGTAAGGTATGCTGCTTACCACATTTTATCTGATTATTCTTTACAATGTTTTATAAACCAAGTACTCATCCCTTTACCATGAGGAAAACATAGGCACTGAGGTAAGTGGTAGAGTTGGATGTGAACTCTCATAAAATCCGGCAGAGACTAGCTGGCTGACTGTGCTGTGGGAGCACGTTTGCTATCACATTTTATTCAATCTGTTGACAAGAAATCTGGATACCATTTTAGCCTTTATCCCAAATCATATAAATCACGTTATTATGTCTTCTTTTAAGAACACAAATCCATCCCCTTTGTTCTGATTCAACTACTAATGACAAAATTCAAATATTTGTAGTTTTTAAGTCTATTTCTATACTCTGCAAAAGGCTTATTCCTTCAGTGTCCTTTATCCTTTATAGTACTGTAAATAAATGTTCCTGTAAAATGCAAATTTGATCATCCTTTTTCCTCTGCTTTGACTAAGTTTATGGGCTTTTCAGCAAGAGGCAGCAATGGCTTTAGTGGATATGAATGTAACTGAACCATATAAGAGTAAATCCTATTTTACTTCTGTTCAAGTTTTTCAGTATCTCTATCCTTACCTAACAACCACACCTTCAGATAGGGATAATTACATGCTCATGTTATAGGTGAATATACTGTTTAGGACAATATATATGACTCATAGTAAAATCAGCATTGGTGACAGTTTGTTATCATTATCATTTTAATGTCTAAGATAAAACTTTAGGTTAATGTGGGATACTAAGTCTCCCAATCCTGTGACCTATATCTGTTTCTTTAGTCTGATATTATGTTTTCTCTTATTTCTAAATACTCACTAGCCCCAGCAAAATGTTTCAGTTCCCCATGTCCTGATACACATTTCAATTCCACTATTTTTTTTTTATTTTTTATAAATCACGCTTCCTGGCTTAGAAACTTGGGAAATTATTTTTCATTTTTAAGAATTATTTAGCCTCTCCCTTCCTCTCCCTTCAGGTCTCTGTCTTTTCTCTACAGCACAAATTCCTCTTACATTTACCCATGGTGATTAAATGTACTATTGCTTTATGTATCTGTTTCCATCTTTCAGTCTCTACATTCTTTAAGCTGAAGACATGTGTTGATCTTAGGATATCTAGACTGGAGAGCGGTATGTAGGTTTGTGACTAGGATGTGAGGCATATGCAAACAGCCATGCTCCCCCCAGTGAAACCACCTTAGTCCAACATCTAAACTGCCAGCTCATCAAGACCACAGAGGCAGAGAAGCACTGTCAAGTTGGGCTTTTAAGAAAGACAAATAGACATCTTATATTCTAAATAATAATTTGGGGGTATTTGTTTTAGGACAATGCTTGAGTGATGCAGATACGTAAATAAAACAGATGTGTAAATAAAAATTTAATTCTAATTTTACTTCTTTTAAAATTTTTTTAATTAATAAAATAGCATTCTGGAGGAAAGAATTTGTGTAGATGAATAGACGTGTTTCATGACAGGAGTACAAACCTACTACGATAGAGGACTTTCACTCAATTATAGAAGTTGTCGTTGAATCTCGTCACTCCCTTCTCCTTGGTTTTCTTAGCAGGCTATTGATGAGCACCATCAGAGACTGTGAAGCATCCTGTTATTTTGTAATAGTGGAGAGGAACTGTTTGTGATGAGCGTCTCGGGCACAATGGAAGTCAGTAGAGCTACATGTACAATGTCAGGATTTTTCACAACGCTTCCCAATTAACTTCCAGAGAGCCTGACTACAATATCACCAGCTGCTCACTCAATCAATTTCTACACATTTTCCTGAGCTAAATGGGGCTTGCATGACTGAATTTGCATAGGAGTTTTCTCTAGTTGCAGTGTGATAACTACTGAGTGAGGCATTTGGAAATGACTTCCTTTCTGCTTTGTGGGGCATTCTCTTTGATTTTATATCTTCCCTGTGTCATCCTCCAACATGGCTTTGTATCTGTAGAATTTGTATATTTGGGATGAAAGCCAAAAACTGATGAGTAGAGCAATAAGATAGACCCCACTTCTTTCTGTTATTTATTGTTTCCAGATGCTGAATTATTGTTATCTATTATTCAAGGCATTGCGGTTTGTGATGGAGACTAAATGAAAAAATCTTAGAATTATGGAATCACGTTTTATGGAAGGATGTGAAAACATACAAGGAAGCAAAACTTGAAGGGCTCTAAGGACAAGAAGAAGTGATCAAGGAGCAGCCAACTGAGTTTCATGTCTGAGTGTCTCTTCCCCCCTTACTAGGGGACCCACAAGGAGACTGAGGTGTCTATGGGCTACATTTGGGCAGGGGTCTATGTCCTCTCTATGCATGGTCTTTGGTTGATGTATCAGTATTTGAAGTAGCCCTGGGACCCAGCTTTTTTGGCTTTATTGATCTCCTTGTGGGGCTTCTGCCTCAGTCCATGACCTTCTATCTCCCCCTTCTTCTGTAAGACTCCTTGTGCTCTAGATTTTTTAAGTAAGATTAAGTTAAGGTCTTCAGAAAGTCCAGGAAAATGATGCTGAAGAATCTGGTTGGTTTCAGAGTAAGCCAAGGAAACATATGTGAAAGCAAGAGTGTCAGGATCAAAGGAAGAGATGTAATATCACAATTAGATTTCAGAAAGAAAGGAGATTTGAATATACTATGCAGCTAGGTTTACAATGAGCACAGTAAGGTATACGCTATAAATTGAGCATTAGGACACAGATTACCCTCAGCTTCTGAGGAAAACAGCTTTGACATTTGATCTTCTGAAGTTCCTATTCGAGGTCCTAAATTTTTCATTCCCAGATTTTCCTCAATTTTGGTTTTCTTTATTGATTCTGTTTCCATTTTCAGATCTTAAGCTATTTTATTTCATTCCACTTTTCGTTTTCCATTTTTGCTTTCATAGATTTCTTTAAGGGATTCAATCATTTCTTCTTTAAGTATCTCTATCTTTTTCATAAAAGTTATTTTAAGGTATTTGTCTTGTGCTTGAGCTCTGCTGCAGGACTCAGGGTCTGCTGTGGTAGGATAGGCTCTTGTGGAAGCATATTGTCCTGGATCCCATTGATTGTGTTTTACCCTGATGTCTAGGCATCTGAGTTTGGAAATATAATTCTAGGTGCTAATAAATTGGCCTTGTTTTTGTTGGGTGAGTGATTTGTTCCTTGGTTTCTGTTGCCCTCTCTGGTTTCCTAATGGCTGTGTGTTGCTTGGTAGGAACTTCTTGTAGGAAGCTGGTAGATGTGGCCACTGGGGTTTGGGGTAGAATGTACTCTTAGGTATTGGGGACTGACAATTAGGAAAGGGTATGGGCTAGGAGGAGGGTCTGAGGAGGTACAAAGAAGGGAGGAAAGCAGAGTGTTCCTTCAGGATCTGCTTAGTCCCCTGGCAATGGGGCAGAAAGTGAGGATAGGCCACAGAAGGTAGTCTGTTATAGAGCTGGGGATGGGATTCTAGGATTAAATATGGAGGAGGAGAGGAAGAGTAAAGATGTTAAGCCAACCTACCTGCTTCTATGATCAACTGGCTTTTCTGGCAGGCTTGGCTGTCAGGTTTCCAGAGAAAACTTTCTAGAGCGGGGGGGTAGGGTGGGGTGGGGTGGTGGGATAAGAGCATAAGTGTGGTAGTAGGTTGGAGAAGGTCTCTGACGGTTGGGAGGAGGTCTGCTCCAGAAGTTGCTCTACTACAGAAATGTGGTTGAGACCGGGGTATTACATTTGGAGGAGAGGAAGGATCAGTGAAGCTATGCTGTCAGGCTTTGTGCTTTCCATGGATGGACTACCTTGAGAGTTCCCTGAGGATGCCTGATCGAATTGGAGATCGGGAGAAAGCAAAGAGTACTGAGAAGAAAGCTTGGAGGGGGCTGTGTGTGTAGCCCACCGGACATGGTAGCAAGGAGGGAGGTGATGCTAGAGCAGAGAGTCTGCTACAGATGCAGGGATGTACCTCGGGGATTGGGTTTGGAGGAGAGAAGGGAAAGGAAGAGATGGAGTTCTACAGTTAGCGTTTTTGCTTCCCTGGCATTCTGGGAGGGAATGCCTGCCGGTGTTAGATGCGGGGATAATGGAACGGGTTGGTAGAAGGATGGTTGGAGAATGTTTAGGTGATCCACTGGAGAAGAGATACAAGGGAAGAGAAGCTTCAGCATGTGGTCTACTGCAGAGCTGGAGATAGGACTTGGGTGTGTGTGTGTGGGGGGGGTGGATTTGGAGAAACTAAGGAAGATCTAAATATCTGCTGTTATCCTACCCGCTTCCTTGGATGGAGTGGCCTGCTTGTTCTCAGGGAATGCCTGACAGTATTGGAGGCTGAAATAATGTAATCATTAGTAGGAGAGAAGTTTGGATGGTAAGATCTGTGCGATTCATTGTGGATGGGAAAGCAGGTTGGGTGAGAGGGTGCGGGCTTGGAATGGGGATCAGGTGGGGTGTCACATCAGGTAGTCTTCTGCCAAGCAGGGATGAGACTGGATGATTGGACTTGGAGCATATGGGGAGAGATAAAGATCTGCAGTTAGCTTACCTGCTTCGCTAAATGGCAAGAATCATTTTAAATAGAAAAATTTTCAAAAATTCAACCAGTCATGGCGGCATATGTATTAATCATAGCTATTTTGGGAAACTGAGGCATGAGGATTTGAAGTGGGAGGCCAGACTTGGCTAAAGGAGAGAATGTCTCAAAATGAAGTAAAACGAAAAGGTTAGGATGTAAGAACAGTGACAGTGCTCAACCTTACCATGTGAGATATCTTGGGTTAAATCACTAGTAAAACATAAACAGACAGACAGACCGACCACACACACACACACACACGCACGCACACAAACATTGTCCTTCCACTACTTTTAGTATTACATCAACACCAAATAAACATTGTACAAACCAAATCATTTATAATCAAAGACCCACAGAGTTTCCATGGTCGATGATAGCTATTAAATGGAAAATTCTGTGTAATTATTTCACAGAAGAAGACCGAGAGGATGATTTATGAGCATGTAACAGTATAGGATGGCAGAAGGTACAAGATAATAATGATAATTGTCAATATTCATATAATAAGGACTAGAAAAAGCATGTGTACCTCAGGAAAATGCAATACCATGTGAGAGATTGTAAATAATGTCAAATTGTTATTTCTCTTGATCAAGAGTTATCCCAAGAACAAAACAAATCATTATTAAAAAACAGAAGAAACAATACAACAGTCCTCACCAAGGATCTCAGGAATGGGCAAGAGAGCTGAACATAGTCTTGTTTAACCAATTTATATGCAGTTTTTAAAACAAAGCTCATTGTGAAGACATGAATGGAATGTTATGATTTCATTTCTCACTCTCCTATGTTAGCATGTCACCTTCTTACAGGAACTCTGGTATATTTCTCAGATGTTTTCCCTGTTTACCCCTTTGCCTGTTCTTCCTAGGCTGTAGGGAGATAGCAATGATTATGAGCATCCTTCAAATACAGATTTTATATATATATATATATATATTAGGTTGATGATGAAGTTTGGATTGGAACATGAAGTGATTTTTTTCCCACATAGCATCAGTTATTGCTAAATATCAGGGTGGGATCCATTGAATGTTCTGAGTGTCTAGACACAATGAAACAATGTCAAAGCTTTTGGGAGCTAACTGAAACTGCCAAGACCAAATCATAGCTCTGGTTTTGGAAAGAGACGGGGCAGTCTGAAGTGTCCAGAATGTTTTACCAACGTACTATCTAATGAGAGACTGCAAACAAAGGACAAGGGTGTGCTGTTTTCTGCTCTGGTAAGAGTAAATCCCAGTGAGCCTGTCAGTCACCTGAGTAGACCACCTTAGTAGAAAGGTCTTTCTGGAGACTGTAGAAATAAAATAAGGCTTCCTAAGATGTATTTTCGTGGGACAGTCTCTTTGCACATTGCTTACTATTACTATTTGAGACTGTGCTTTTGGGTCATTGTATTTTTGTTTTTATCACTTGACATTGCTTTATCTAGCTTTATCTACTCTCTTCGTGACTTCTGGCTATATTCTTTCTATAGGTTAAAAGAACAAGTGAGCCAAGGGGACTCTGAAACAAGATTCTGGTACCAAATTCACTTGAAGAAAGGCCTTGTTCGTGATGATTATTACCACATTTAAGTGGACATGTTATAAAATGTAGTCAGAATGAGTGAAATGTGTATTTTAGTGCATGTATCATGATTGCAAGTCCTAGCTTAATGATACATCTCTTTAGTTCCAATCAGTCTGAAATGTCTTCCTCCAGTGAAGGACAGCATGTCTCGGAAGGATCAATGTGGTATAAAAACAGAGTAATCACATGAATTGGAGTTTTAATGGCAGATGTGGATGTGGACACTTCTAAGTTTGATATTAGTTTTATTGATTTTTCTTTATATAAAACCTATACAGAAAGATGCTGGTCATAGAACCAGTGATTAGACTAATTGTATCTAAAAGCAACATATATATTATCCATGTACAAACCATTCCTATATTTCATGATTTAAAAGAACTTAAATGTGGAGCAGAGAAAATGGAACCCACTGTGCCAAGAACCAGTAACTTTTTCTGCTTTTTATTTTTCCATTCAGTTCTTATGGCAACTTTACTGGTAGACATTCTAAACTTAGTTTATAGTTAACAAAATCATATTAAGTAAATTTATGAAGATTGATAAAAGTTTGCATGATCATTAATTAGTGAACTGAGTCATAATAAACTCTCAATCTCTGTAGTCTAAAATTCTTTAATATTCTCAGAAATTTTATGTGAATTTTTCACAGATTTACCAAATAATAACTCAGAATGGAAACAATTTTCTTGTTTGTCTCTACCATATTTCCCCATCATCAAATGCAGACTGATTGACAAAACAGATACTTACAAAACTTGCCTTTTGCACTCATTTATTTGTTTTACATTGAAAAGAAATATTTTAAAAAAGAATCAAAATTAGCTTTTCAATGAAGATGGTTTCTCAAAGTTTGGACTGAAATTCAAATGGCATATGAATCACACAACTTTAGATGTCCTTGGCAATGAATGAATCCTCCACTTTCTGTGTATAATAGTTATATATATATATATATATATATATATATATATATATATATATATATTCATATCATGTATGAGGTCATATATTCTTATTCATGAGTGTGAGGTTTCTATATGCACTTGTAGTATTCAATATATTTTAAAAAGGAAGTTGAAAAGGTGTGAAAATATATTAAAATCTATCTCTGTGATCTCACAGTGGGGTTAAAGTACTGAGTTAGTTCAGGAGTAGTTTGAAATCTATGAAAAAGGAATTTCTAGCGAACACCTTGACTGTATCTTTTATAGGTTATCGTTTTCCCACTTCAGCTCTGTTTGCCCAGCCAACAGTAAAAAATGACTCTTTGTGACAGTATTTTTTTAATAAAAAATTAAAAAATATATTTTACTATAGGACTTTAAAATAGTTACAAACTTGTAATAATTTAAATGACACTATATTTACATGAAAACAGGCCAAAGCAACAAAGTCTTCCAGAAAATCTTATATCTACAGACAACCAATTTTCCACAAGAAGGAGAAAATAATCTTCTCAAATATTTGAAGCAATAATGGCTTGTGACAAGTATAAGATTTGTGATTTTTGCTTGTTCTTTTAAATTTCTGTCTTCTTCAAATGAAAAGTTGGAAATATTCCCATATATTATCTAACACATGGAGGAAGAAAGTGGACTGTATACAGATACCCAAAAGCTATGTAAGCATCAGATTAATAAAATTAAAGCACTTAGAAATCAGAGGTAAAGTGGCATGTTCTTGAATAGGTTGGAGGATTTATTCCAATGAAAAAAATGGCAGTAAAGAAAGATTTGCAACAGAAATGAAGATGGACTCAATTAAGAACTCCTTTGAAAGCAGAGGCTCAATGAAGTAATTGGCTGAGGCTATCTGATTACCACATTGGTGGGTATAGCGGTAGCTGTAGCCCATTTGACTTACATTTCAGTATTTAGATATATTTTTAATTAATTTTTTATTTTTATATTAATTACAGTTTATTCACTTTGTATCCCAGCTGTTGGACCCCCCTCAGTCCCTCCTAACCCCACCCTCCTTCCTTTATCTCCTCTCATGCCCCTCTCCAAGGCCTGGGTTAGGGGAGGTCCTTCTCCCCTTCCATCTGACCACAGCTTTTCTAGTCTCATCAGAACAGGCTGCATTGTCATTCTCTGTGGCCTAGCAAGGCTGCTCCTCCCTTGGCAGGGGAGGGAGGGAAAAGAGCCAGCCATTGAGTTCATGTCAGAAATAGTCCATGTTCCACTTACTAGGGTATCCAGTTGGATCCCGAGCTGCCATGGGCTACATAACCTTTATGGCTAAATTAAATTGGTATTCCTTTAACAGCTACTTTTTGGTACACAAACTGCAACATATTCTTACTTTTATTTATTATTTATTTATTTACTTACTTATTTACTTGTTTATTTACTCTTTTGGCGACAAAGTCTCCTTTTGATGTCTAAGCTGTTAAGTTGTTCTGGAACTCCTTCTCCTCTATGCTAGCACTATAGGCTTGCTGTATCATACCTGCCCTTAATCAAATTTCCATATTTTCTTACCAATAACAGACGATGATTATTCCAAAATCAAGTGATAAAGAAAAATATGTCCATGATTGTCTAAGCAGAAAAAAGAAAAAGATACAAATAAAAAGACATTAGTTCCTGTAAGTAAATAATTCAAAAGTGTTTTTTCCCACCCAATATTGAAGTTGATGGATTATGATAATTTTATTAAAACATAACTTTTCTGTGCCATTTTAATTCTCTGTTTTAAATCTCCAAACTTAACCTTATTGCTGAAGAGTATGTTGTATCATATTTAGTACACATATCAAAGATCTCTTTCCTATTTTATTATTAAGTAAATATTTACTTCATGAATGCCCAATAGTTGGAAAATATAATTTCACTATAAAGATTTTAGTTAATTTTCACTTTGGTTTTAGTTTGGTATTTGAGACTATATATAAATATATATGTGTATATATATATATTTGTGTGTGTGTGTTTAGTTTTCTTTATTCATGCTTTTGTAGAAAACACCTTCATGGCAAGTAGAAAAGTTTTTCTGTTAATAGCTGTTTTACAAAATTTCACCTCTAGGTAACCTGGTGTTAGGGAAAATGCATTTTAAAGGTAAATAAGAAAAATATGAATGATATTTAATTTGACAAATTATGGGCATAATACAAATGTGACTGAAGTAAGAAATCATACATCCTAATTTGTCCAACAGAGGCTAAGATCTGGTGGTGCTTGTTTTGGTAGTAGCTAAAATTTTTCTTATTTTTTTTAAATTAAATTTTAATTTTATATAAGTTACAGTTTATTCACTTTGTATCCCAGCTGTAGCCCCCTCCCTCATTCCCTCCCAATCCCACCCTCCCTCCCTCTTCTCCTCCCTGCCCCTCACTAAGTCCACTGTTAGGTGAGGTCCTCCTCCCCTTACATCTGACCCTAGCTTATCAGGTATCTTCAGGACTGGCTGCAGTGTTCTCCTCTGTGGCCTAGCAAGGCTGCTCCTCCTTTGGGGGTGGGGGGTCAAAGAGCCAGCCATTGAGTTCATGTCAGAAACAGTCCCTGTTCCCCTTACTAGGGTACCCACGTGGATACTGAGCTGCCATGGGCTACATCTGAGAGGGGTTCTAGGTTATATCCATGTGTGGTCCTTGGTTGGAGAAACAATCTTAGAAAAGACCCCTGTGCCCAGATATATTTGGTCTTTGTAGAGCTCCTGTCCTTTCCAGGTCATACTAACTCCCCTTCTTTCACATGATTCCCTGCACTCTGCCCAAGGTTTGGTTATGAGTCTTAATATCTGCTTTGATACACTGCTAGGTAGAGACTTTCAGAGGCCCTCAGTCGTAGGCTCCTGTGCTGTTACTTGTTTGCTCCTACTTCCAATATCCATCCCATTTGTCTTTCTAAGTGAGGCTTGATCATCTTACCCCAGGTCCTCTTTCTTCTATATCTTCTTTAGGTGTACAGATTTTAGTATGATTATCCTATCTTATAGGTCTAGTATCCACTTATAAGTGAGTATATACTGTGTGTGTCTTTCTGCTTCTGAGATACCTTACTCAAGATGATCTTTTCTAGATCCCACCATTTGCCTGCAAATTTTGTGATTTCCTTGTTTTAATTGCTAAGTAGTATTCTATTGTGTAAATGTACCACAATTTCTGTATACGTTCCTCTGTTGATAGACATCTAGGTTGTTTCCAGGTTCTGGCTATTATGAATAAAGGTGTTACAAATATGGTTGAGCAAATGTCCTTGTTGTGTCCTTGAGCATCTTTTGGATATATGCCTAGGAGTGGTATAGCTGGATCTTGAGGAAACACTATTGAGACTATATTTTTACTAAGATCTCTATACAATCTATTTAAGAACATTAGCTTCTAAGTATGTGGGATAATCTTGTATATTTGATGTTTGTTGTAAGTCTGAATTTCTACTCTTTTTCTTTTTTTCTTGTTTTGAATTAGACTAAGTTTTCATCTAAGCACATGTCTTACATTCATTAGGGTAGCGGCATTGTAGAAAACCTCCTTATCCAGTTTTGTTGTGATTTTGCTTTGTTTTTTTTTATTTTGAGGACTATACTTGTTGATATGAACTTTTGATCAAGGGGAGAGGCAAATCTTTAAGGTATACATTTACTAACTAAGTAAAGTTGAAAGGATTTAAATTCCAATACCCAGAAACAATAGCAAAGACCATAGTATTATTTTTATTATAGGTTTGCAATGAATTTTAACAAAACATTTTTATGTACTGAATTTGGAGTTAGCATATGGTACTGACTCCCAAAATGGAACATACTAGTTTTATAGTGCTTAAATCAAAACAAACAAAATTAAAGTATCTTGAGAAGTATGTTAAAAGATATTCCAGTTCCATCTTTCATATTTCTAAAACAAGATTAGGTTTATTCTTGTAAGGCAAACCAATTCTTGCATAGAAATTATCTACTTTAAATAAATTATAAAGACTTCTTAAGTTTCTCTAAAAAGTTACTCTAGATTTTGAGGATTTGGAAACAAAATTAAAGTTCTTATTTAAATGGAACTTTCGATCTAAGTGTTTGTCAACTGTTAGTACACAAATACATGAACTATGTGATTTCTACACTTTTATGAGAATGAACAATGAGATAGCTTTTGTTAGTTTGTCCCAGTAGAGCAAAGAGCCAGTCAGTGTGTGTGTATTTGTTTCTGTGTGTGTGAGGGGGGAGGGGAGGAAGGTAAGGAGGAATTGAGAGATAGAGAAAGGGAGAGAGGGAGGGAGAAACTGAGGAAAAGAGAGAGGAAGAGAGCAAGAGAGAGTGAAAGAGGTGCCAGAATTGTACTATGACACATTTGTGGTACTACGGCTCTCATGAAGTATATGCTTAAAGCATTGGTGTAAAAAAATGGCTAAGACAGAATTTAAGGAGTAAGGAGCACGGCTTGTTGAGTGTAGAGTTTTTTAATTTTACTATAAGCACTAAGTATGGGCAAACAGTATACCATAGTCTTTTGTGACTTTAAAATTACATGTCAAAATCTAACAGATACGTTGCTATGACAAGAAATAAAAATGGAATTCATTACCTTGGATTAAGTAAATCTAAAACCCAGTATTCATCAATAATATACACTAATATAATTAGCAGAGATTACCAAGGTAACTGTCTCTTACTTAATAACAAAACCATCCCAAAGGAACTTGATTCTACTCATTCATTCAAGCTTTATTTTCATTGTATCTTTAGCTCCTTCCAGTTATACTTTAAAGATACATGTATTATCTGAACACTAAGCCATGACTTTTTCTACTTACCCCACTTTGGGATCGCTTTTTCTTGGATCACTGCCAGAACACCCCAAATCTTTACGAAGCATCTGGTTTTTACTTTCCATCTCTTTATTCACTTCATAATGACTAGATTCATTTATGAATCACATTATACAGCCTTCTGCTTAAAATCCCTTTGGTATCTCTATCACACTCAAAATAAATTAAAATATTCTTTTTCAACAAACCTTGCTCTTTAGATTCTGCTTTAGCCATGTTTTGTCCCACCAATATTGTAAGCTGATATTTCATGAAAATGTTAATACCTATATGAATTTTAGGTTTTGTCTAGTGGTGGACGCAGTGTAATTTTCTCTTTCCAAATTAGCATGTCCATTGGCATTGCTATTGTTCCTATATTGATTATGTAGCCATTTCTAGAAAACACTGTGTTACAGTGGATTTCCCAGTATGCTGGCCATTATAATCCTTTCAATCCCTACTTTTCGGGGCTGTGCTTCCCATGTTCTGTTGATATTTGCATTGTGTTCACTTACTGTTTTATGCAATGGTCTCAATTTGCCGTATAGAGAGGCTTCTTTGATGAGGAGTGGTAGTTCCACTTAGTGGTATAAGATATGGTATATAGAAAAGAATTATGCTGGTCTAGCAGAGTGTCAGTAGTTGATTCTTTGCTAAGGCCCATGGCTCCACTATCCTCAAGAAATTGGCTATGTATCTTTTATGGGCACTATTTCTGTCCTGTTGAGGACCTTAACTACGATTAGATAACTGATGGCTGCTCTCAACCAGTTAGTTCCACTTATTGGACCTTTATGTATATCTTGCCATGCTGGTAATTGTCGTGGTTCATAGATGCTACAGCTGGGTAAGACTGTTGGGGTTGTTTTCCTACACTGGTAGTTTTCAGAGTATTATCTGGAAACCTGAAAGCTGGACTGCAAGAAAGAGTCCTAGAGCTCAAATCCTCTTCGAATCATTGGAATCTTATGTCCTAGGTGTGTGGTGTCTTCTCTTGTGGTCGACCCTCAACCTTTGAGAAGCAAACAAGGATTGCTTCAATCGTCTATATTCGTGTCTCACAACTTTCTTAAAGCCAAAACTATTGATACATTTCCTTATGGTGTGGTGACCCCAGCCATAAAATTACTTTTGTTGCTATTTTATAACTTTAACTCTGCTAATGTTATAAATTGTTGTGTAAATATCTGTGTTTTCTAATGGCCTTAGGCAACCCCTGCGGCAGGATTATTTGACCCCAAACGTGTTGAAACCCTTATGCTGAGAACTGTTGGTCTATATTGTTTGGTGTGTCACCTGGACTGCCTTGACCAATCATTTGAAATTTTTCCTTTGCCTGGGACTCGAGTTTTTGTTAAGCTACAGTTCTTGTGAGGAACATTGTCAGCCCAAATGGCTTTGTATATATACACATATACTTATACGTATTATGTATAATTTTGGCAAATATGAATTAGTGTGATTCCTTGAGGCTTTATTAAAAAAATTTTTGGTGTTGTCCTTTCTTCCCCCTTTGTATTGAATTTCCATATTCCTCCCAGCTGGCTCTAATACTTTTCAATGAATTTATACAAACATCTAATTTTATGTGTAACAACTTCATTTGTAATCCCCACTTAACCTATATGGAAATGGAGACTCATTAAATTTAAGTAAAATTCCCAAGATCACACATATACCAAACAAACCATTTCAGAATTAGAAACCAGCAATTCTAATTCTAGAATCCACTTAGAATAAATTAGGCAAGCTCTTCAATGTCAAAGCTACCTCCAGAATTATTGAAACAGAGTAAATATAATTCTACATCTAAACGATCATAGCAGCAAAAGCAAAGAATATATCTTGACTTAACACATAAAGTATATACGTTAAAGAATTAAAAGTTTGGCAGGTTAATACTGTTAGATGGAGGAATGTTTTTAAATTACTTAACAAAGAATATCAGGCTAGACTAATCTGGTAAGCTAAAAACATAAACAGAATGGATGTTTTGAAATTTTAAAGTTGGTTAGACTAAAGACCCTGATTAATCTATCGCTGGGAAGAGGAGACAGAAGGCAGGACTTCTGTGGCCAGTCAAGGGTTCTCAGGTAGGAACCAGAAGAGAAGGAAGAAGAAGGAGAAAGAAGTCGCCATGAGGAGGTCCAGGAGGAGTTTACCGTGAGGACAGAGAGTTACAGCAGAATGCCAAGGCAGGACTGAGATGGCAGGTAATGGGACAAGTGACTTGGAGGTAGCCAGACTAGCATAAACTGGGTTGGAATAGATGAAAATATGCTCACTTATACAGCTATCAAGCTTATTAATAAATCTAGTAGGTCTCTGTGTCAATTATTTGGGAGCTAGGGCAGGTGTGAGACAAGGCCCATACTATATTACCTTAATCCAACATCAAACATAATCAACAAGTGAAATTTAAAAACATTATAAATGTGACTTCACATGAGTACTTAGACTCAGTGAAGTTTGTAATCGACCGCCACGCCATGAGAAGTCCATTTTCTCCTCAAACTTTGAAAGTACTCTGTTTCCAGTGAACGTTTTCTGTAGTAGGGTCAACCTGCAAAAATTGTTAATGGACAGGTATTTTGCATTGGCCACCCTAACAACAAGTGAAACAGTCGAATAATGGGACTATTCCAGTAGTGAAAGTGAAAGGAGGTGTGCAGTGAACTCTCAACTAGATAGCTGCTGTCACTCTTGGCATTTCCAGTTCTTGGACTCAAGGGGGCACTAATTAATACCTGGTAGTAAAATCTGAAAAGCCACTTAAAGAATATTATATGGTAATGAAAGGACTTGTTAAAGAGCCCAAAGAACCAGTAGCCTTATGACCCAAAACAAGATGACTGCCATTACCCTGATATTACACCTCAAGCAATTAACTGAAGTGCCAATTAGTCCCCAGAAATGGCAAAGCAGGTATACTTCCAGCTCTAAATAGCTTACTGAATTAGAAAAGGAGGAGAAAGAAGTGGCACACTGCAGTGTAAAACTCCATAAGGCAGATTTAGACATAAAACAGATTCTTATTATAATTTCATAGGAAGAGAAGCAGTTTAAAAGAACTGTTTTAACAAGTTTTCCTTTTTCTAAAGTCTGGTAACTTATTCTATGATCTTCCATTTCTATGGTTTCTTTTTCTATGTAAATTTTGGCCTCGTTTTCTGAGAATGACATTTAATTTCTGTTATGTGAGCTTGGCTTCAGTTTACAAGTTCTAATACAGTACTCTCTGACAGAGTAATTATATTCTAAAACTGAAAGGATGCCAAAGCCTTGGAGAATATTGTAGCATCATATTTTAATTTCACTAGATTATAATTTTGTGGAGGCACAAAAATCAAGGTAAGTCAAGAATCTAACACAATCACTAAATTAGGTGGTTTATTACCATAAAAGTTTACTTCTTACATGGTAGTAGGTGGTTGTGTTGGGTGGGGGGATATGGCTCCTTTAAGGTATGGCACCTAACTGGAGGAAGTTCTTCACTGAGCCAGGCCTTGAGGCTTTGTAGCTGGCACCTACTTCCCGTCCACCTACGCTTCTTTGACTGTGGGTACAATGTGGCCAGTCAGCCTCCTGATCTTGCCACAAGAATACAAGGAAATAAGACTAGGTATATCTTTAAATAAATCAAAATACCTGTTCATTCATTAATACAGAAAACGAAGGGAGTCACACACATAACTACATCTTTTTGGACTTACTATTGGAATAAGGCAGTTTTAAGTAGAGAAATGAGAAAAACTTAAAACGGGAAAAAAATTCCATTGCATGCAATATGGTGTCACGATAGTGTCGTTACAGAATGAATGAATGAAGGCTTTCCTCAGGAGACCCTCAGAGGTCCACACCTATTAATACGCTCAATGGAAAAAGACCTCTGGGAGGAATTTCTCCCAAACAGCTGGCTTAATCCTTTGATCACAGTAAGAAATGACTTGCTATGGTGATTTTGAAGGTCATTATATAATTCTTGGTAAAGTAGAAAGCAATTTATTCAAGTCTGTCAGAAACCTAGCAAACAACTGTGTGCACAAGGAGAAACTTGGAGACTATGAAGGAAGTTAGCTGTGATCAAAGTTGCCATTTGATTTGGGCAGGCTGAGGGAACAGGGCAAGTGAGGGACAAAGGCAGCAATAACAAACATTCTCTCAACATCTTTTACAGTTGTGGGTTAAGAGACTTTTAAGGATCGCTTAATCCTTTTATTAATGTTTATTACTTTTTGAGATCGTTTTGTTTTCTTCGTAGTTTTAAATAAAATCATTTAATGGTCCAGATGTCTAATGAATAGGTAAATAGCATTTTATTATGAATTTGTGCTTGGGACTGTGTCACAGTGTAACATTTTATAGCGCAAGTATGAGGTAATGATAGTGCTGTATATTACACTGTGTTGCTAATTAGCATTTATTTATGTTATACTGGCTTGGGGAAGTGTTTTCCTATGATGATAAATGTCAAGAGAGGCAGTAGCATACACTTAAACCTGAAATTTTAATACGACTTCTTGCATTATGAGGCAGTTTTAAAAAGCAAATGATTAGTAAAATAATTTTGCAGGAAGTTCATAAATGAATAACAGCATTTAATGAGATATGAAGAAGTCTGCTTTAGTGGTCCATATTCTCCTTCCAGATTCTCAGAAGCTCAAGTTGAAAGGACTGGGTGTTCAAAGCTACCCTGAGCTACCAAAACACTTTGAAACACTACAAAAAATAACATATGGAGTGTAGTCTGATATTCAGAAGTAAAATATACCATTTCATAACTAGCATACAAAATACCTGTCTACATCCTTGTTTCCTGCTCTCTGTTGATGTGTGCTCAAGATGCCTGAACTTTAAGTAAACAGAATATGATTCTGAAAGATGTCTCAAGAAAGTTCTTCTCATGTCTTTTTGCCACTTTGAACAATGTATGACACAAGTGGAAAACTTTTTTTTTTTTTCACAATAGCTACTGAATTAGTAATTAAGGCACAGCAGTTGGCATACCTTGGTGTTTTACTCCCAAGCATCTGTAAGCTAGTGGGTTTACAATCTGTTCTGATGGCATCTTCCATATTTCAGATTACTTTTCATTTTAGAATTTAGTTACTCTCTCAGAGAGTGCTGTACTAAGAATCATAAACTTAAGCCAAAATGAAATGATAGAAATTCACTCTTAGCTCAATATGAAATTAATAAAGGAGAAAGAAAATAATAACTGAAGTCTTTCCATGCTAACCATAAGACATTTTGAGAGAACAGTTCAGATGAATTCTTCATTATAGACCTTTTTTTTCACACTTAAATAGGTCTCCAATCTCCTGTATCATGATCAGAAAACAAATCTACAATTCACATTTTGATTTTTCAGTAGAAAGAGTATAAATAAAATTTTCCATTTTATAAATATGATAGAATAATAGAATCTTCTGGGAATGAGAGTCAAGAATTTGTTTTGTTAAACAGTTCACTGAGTGTATTCATATGTGGAAGTATTAAATGAAATATTTAAAATTTTGATTAAAAGAGTTTCCCTTGCTGGAAGGCAACGTTTTTTTTCTTTGCAACTTTAAATAACAGCTGTGGAGAGTGAACCTGACAGCTCCCACATTTAACAGAATGCAAAGTTATGGAGCAGATACCAGCAGGTAATACATTATGCACCGTATTCCAAATTACTTCGTGGATACTTCAAGTTCTTCAACGTCAAACTGTTAATTTTCTAAGGAATTTTAAATTTAGTCTATGGGTTACCTAATAATCTTCTTTAAAATGTATTTTCTTTCGTACTTAATATAACTTTTATGAAATTAAAACTGAAAACCAAATCATCTTTTACTTCCAAATAAGTCATTTCAAAATGTTCTCTAAGAAACACGTCCTGGATATCAATTCTTTTAGTCATACTCTGTCAATCTATTTCATATATTTTTTTTCTGTTTTACTTATATTGGACTTTTGGTCCATTGAATTCTTATTATTAGCTGGTCCCTAGTATTTTAAATTAAAATCTCAGATTATCTTATTTTTTGATATATCTTTAAATTCACTGATAGTCATCTTTCTTGTTTATTAGGATTCTACAGATTTTGATATCATTCATTTCACACATTAGAAAAAAACACCTGATATTTTCTTCTTTGCTACATGGGTTTAAGTGGGTTAGAAACTGAATTCTCAATTTATGCCAGTTTATTCAAATCTTTTGAGAGTGATTCTGTGATCTCTTATGTGGACAATAATTATAAGCATTTTGTATGTTCTTTAAATGAACATCCATCCTATGTTCCCATGGTGCATGGGATGTATTTATGTGGGTCAAGCAAGCCTTGTTAAATGCATTGAACACATGCCAGTTAATTTTTTTTTTCTTCCTTATCTTTCAGTTACTAGGCAGAAGTTAAAATCTCTAGTTAGTGGGGAGGTAGAGTTTTCCCTTTAGAAAACTGCCATTTCTCTGTTCATATTTTTAATTCTGTACTATCAGGCTGAATATACAATATTTAAAGTGGTTTATCATCCTGGTGAATTAAAACAACTTTGTGTTTATGGTAGCTTCAGAAAAAAACAAATAATGTGCATAAATATTTTAGAGTTCTGTTTGGGTATTTCCCTTAGTAGCGGTAGCTCTGTCTTACTCATATACTACAACTGTTTTTAATTATTATTTTTCAAATCTTTATTTATCTTTATGTGTCAGAAGTTGTATAGACTATTTCTGTTTGCTTAGGGATTTCCTTAGAAGTTGCCTCATGGTTCCTTAATCCACCTTCAGGGTTAATGACTATGTTGCTCCCTTGTTTTCCACATAAGGGTTTTAAATCACTTTAAATCAACCATTTCATTCAAATATTTGCAGTTACTTGATAATTTAATTTAATACTTAAAAAGCAATCAGGATTTTGTTCTTGATTAATACGATTGATGTGTGTTTGGTCTTATATATGTAATTTTATCATATTATTTATCATTCAATTTTGTACTTCAGAACCCCATTTACATTTCATTTGCTCATAAGAAAACTAATCTCTTTAGAAGTCTCCCTTATGAGAAAAAAATGCAAACTCTCAAGTTTTTTATGTAGAAAATAAATTTGAAAGATACTTTTGCTTTCTATGGTATTTTTGATTGGCTGTTGTTTTCCGACAGGACATGAAAATATTTTTATATTCGTGTGTGTGTATTTTTTTTTAAGCAACTGAATGGTTACTACTTTTTTAGGAAGTTCACAGTTTACAGACTTTTCTCTTTGGTGCAGAACTCTTGACATCTTTAGAATTCCTTCTTGTTTGTTACTTTGCTTGTAGATTTTGTAGATTTCATTTTGTTCCTTAATAACATGATGTTTGTAATATTATTTACAATATCTTCATATTTTGACATAGATGTTGATATCTTTCAAAGCCACATGAATATTTTATTTTTTCTATATTATCCAATTTTTGTTTTCATTTTCATTTTTTGAATAATTTAACATTATTTTAAATTTTGTTTCCTTTTGCTGTTTTGAGATATGGCCTTACCTTGTAGCTTTTGCTATCTGAAACTTTCTATCTAGCACAAGACAGCTTTGAACTGTGGCCACCTCCTTCCTCCACCTCTCTCTTGTGGTTGCAGGCAGGCATGTTCCATTCAGCCCAGTATGGTTTTAAAATTTCAAAATATGATAAATCTAATATCTGAAATTTTAGAAAATCTAAAATCAAACAGGTAAAGACAGATGCAGGTGCTGTAAATACTATCATTGCACAACTGACCATGCTTACTTTACCTTTGTCTCTCAGACCAAAAGCCACATGAGTTAAACACTCACTAAGCCTGATTGGCTCATTAGCTTTCAATGCTTATGGAGAGCTGGAGTGCTGTAGATCCAGATGCAAAATTATTTTGGGGTTAGGATGCCCCTTAATAGTTGTTATTCATTGCCCAAACCATTGTTTAACTTAATACCCCTTCAATAATCAGGTGAAACTGTAATGTTTTGGCATACAGTCTGCTTTCAACAACCCCCAAACTAGCAATACCATCAGACAACAGCCGGGACCTATATCAAAGTATTCCAGAGCTTGTGGTAACCATTCACATACAGTCAGTTGCATGTGTTAAGAATTTGCAGTCTCTCAGAACTTTCTCTTGTTCTATGGCAATCAAGCTCATTTGACACCTTCTACATCAGAATGTGTTATCTGGAAAAACTTCAATCACTTTCCCTAGTCACTTACATTTTGGTCCGAATAAACTCTACTTTATTTCTATTGAGATTATTTCCCCCTCCCCTCTCTCTGTCTTTCTTCCCTCTCTCCTTCTCATCCCTTTCTCACCTCCTTTCTTTCTATGTATGTATGTATGTATCTATGTATCTATCTATCTATCTATCCATCTATCTATCTATCTCTCCCCAGTATACATACACATACCAACATGGAAAAACCTCTGTATCATTTTCCTAGCAAACACTAAAACCCTGCAGTCCAGAGTTGCACTTATCTTCTGGTCCTAAATCTGTGGCTCTCATTAGAGTGGATTCTGGAGGTTCATAGTAGGCCACCAGGTCAGCTTGCCCTAACTCCCTCTTTTACAAGAGTTTGTTTGCTTTCTCCTTTCCTTTTCTGAGAATTATCAATTAGTTCACTTCTGAATAATAAAGCCCCTTTCTTAGCGACAGCCTGCCACCCTGTGTGGCCCAATCTGAATTCTTAATAAAAAATCAATGTAATCCTTTTTCACTGTGAATTTTTTTTACCTTAAAACTTAGTGAAGATCCATCAAGTCTATAACTATGCTTAGACTGTATGTCTCCATAGTTGAAAATATATTTTTTAAAAGGTTTATTTGTTTTCATTTTATGGTTTGGATGCTCACCTGCATTCATATCTGTGCATCAGTTGTGTGTGGTCCCCTAAGAGCCAGGAGTAGGCATTGGATAACCTGGAATTAGGGTTACAGTTGTTTGTGTGCCATCATGTGGGTGCAAGGGAAGGATTATTGCAGTAGGGTGATGTATTTTTCCTTTCACCCCCACAGCTGCCTGGAAATAATGATTCATGGGACACAATTATTATTTACAAATAATACAGCTAGGTTCTTCTCTGACTAGCTCACAACTTAAAATAACCAATTATACTAATCTACACTCTGCCACATGGCTGTTTACCTGAACTCAGGTATCACATGTCCGTCCTCCTCATAGATTTCCGACTGACTCTAACATGCTTGGCTCTATCCCCGAATCCCTTCTGCCTGCTGGAAATCCTAACACAGCTGTAGGCCATAGGATGTCCCTGCTTTAGCTATAGCTCATAGGTATTTTAATTGACAGGTGTTGCCTCCTTACCACACACAAGAGATCCCTTCTATGGAAGGAACCTGGTCATCTGTCAGAGCAGTGAGTTCTCTGAACCACCAAACCACTTCTGTAGCCCCACACTGAAACACTTTTCAGTCTAGATAAACTCTGTCTGAAGCCTTATCAATTTGTGCCTTAGTTTTCATTATGGATCAACAGAGCCTCACTTAATCTGATTGGGTTATCAGCTGTGTTTTCTTATTTCACCTGTGGTGTCCTGCTTTCTTCTGTATTTACAGTTATGAACCTATGAATGGATATGTTTATGTGTGAGTGAAGAGCACAATGTCCTCCAAAAACGACTATTTTCTTCTGCAGGTTGCTATGGGAGCCACTGTCTAGTTCTTTTTTAAAAGTAAACATTTTTTTTAAAAAAACCTTTACTTTAAACAATCAGTATAAATTATGTCTTCCAGCACTTACAAAATCCATACCTTTAAAATTCTGAGCATGACTATTTGAGGTGTCTATTTTTCCCTTTTTTCTCTTTCTGTACACCCCCCTTTGAGAAAGGCTGTGTCAGGCTCCTTCTAGACATCCAAGTCTATAACGTCTATTACCCTCCCCCCACACATACTCCCCACCATACTAGGTAAATTCCAGTTTCTCTCTTATCCATGCTGCACAGAACTTTGAAAACCAAACTCAAAGTTATAGAGAAAACATAATCAATACTGACACAAGCTTCAGACTCCTATCTGTCTTGGTTTTTGGTTCCATTCATCAGTAAATATTCTTAACTACATTGCCAGTGTACAGTTAATTTTCAAAGACTGTGTTCATATTTTTTGAGTAGTATCCTCAGGAAGATCTGTAGGGAGTATGCAGTCTGCTACATTGTTGAAAAAAAAAGGAAAAAAATTGAAAGACAACAACTTACGGTAAATTTGAATTTATTTTAAAGCAATTCACTTTTAAATCTAGAAAACAATTCTAGTTTGATCTTAAAAGGTTTTAAAATGTGGAAAAAGTTGTATTTACCTTGGAAACTAATTATCTAACTAACTACATGTGCGTGTGCTCAAACAGTCAGTGAAAACATGTATATAAAATCAAATATTCACACTGGACCCAGAGGCGTTTACTCTAAAAGCAGGCATCTGGCCATTACATTTCTTGTTTGTGTGGTTGCTGTTGTTCTCATTGTTATTTGGCTATAGACAATGCAGGACCAGACTATCAGCTTGAAACATTATCAATTAAATTTTCTCATTAGCTATATTTGGTTCCTTAATTGGCCTTTTTGACTGTGTAATTTCAAGTGATAATTATTTGTGGCACTAGCCCATTCCTATATCAATGTTATCTCTTAATTAATTCAAGAATTGACTGAACTTTTTTTCCATCTTCAGACACCGAAGTAATTTGTGCATTCCTGCTTTTCAGACAGTGCATTCAGCAGCACTTTTAGAAATGGCAGAAAGAAAGTCCAGTCTCACAGACATACATGCAGAAAAACAGATAATAACCTTGGAGAAGCTGTGCTGGGGACGAATCATACTCAGTTTGAGATTATAAGAGAAAAAATGAGTACTTGTCATAAAACAGAGAATCGGAAAAATGGAAGAAGATATTATTTATCTGTGAGGGACATCTTAAGTTGAGCAGTTGCTGACTAGTTGCCCTATTGTGTTGAGTAGACTGTTTTAGTCTCATCAGAAAGAACACAGTGGTCTTATAGTACATTACTCTCCTAACTTAATTGTCCAGGAAACAAGGAATAAAGCCTTGCTTCAATGGTTAGAAAGTTACCTAACATGAAAAGGGATTTTCATATGAAACCATGAATGACTCATAGAGGTGGGGAAAAAACATCAGTGTGGGAAAGGGAGTGGATGGTTACAGTCTAGCTCAGTTGCTGATTCCTTTGTTAAAAGGAGGCACCCTCTGCCTTCTGGAATCATCTGGTACCTGCTTTGCCCTCAAAACATGACTAGTACTACTTTCCCTTTTTGTGTTATAAAGGGCAGATATTCTTAGGTCATTGCTAAACAATCTTATAAAAGAATCACTGAAATATTATTAAATATGGAATTTAGCTAAGGTTCTATTAGGAAAATATAAATAAAGTATGGTCTTACATATTGAATACCTATTTTAGGCTTAGATTTTTCACCTAACCCACTTTCTTTAGGGTTCTTAAAAACTTACACCTTCCTTCCACCCACTGACCACAGGTAGGGGAGAAGGAAGGTTATTAAGAAGGCTATTAGGTAAAGGGGATTGTAGACCTTTTTGAGAAGTAGTTCCTTGGCATGTGTCCACCCTTCATTGTCCAGATACCAGCAGTCCAGTCCAAAAGCCAACACCAAACAGCAACACAAATCAGCATGATTCAGCAAACTGGGACAAATCAGTGAGAACTGCAAGACTCAGTTGGATTGCCCCGAGATGTTCTCTGGCAGGTTTCTGTCTGCAAAGTCAAGCGTCAAAGCACAAAGACCAGCAGAGCAATGTCAAGTGAAAAAGAGATGTCTTGCTGTCCGTGGGCTTCTACGTATCTCTTCTCCTCAGGTACGTTACCTACAGATGTTCTCAGCTGATCAAAGTCACGCCCCCTCACACAAGACCACTCACAGCAAAACATCATATGCCCTGTCGCAAGCCAGCCTCCAACAAAACATCACACACCCACTCACAAAACAGCATCTAGCAAAACATCACATGGCACAACTGAGTCTTCAAAAAAACCAAAAACTCAGTTCAACCTATGAATGTCTGTAAGAAACATAAGGTCCTAACATAAAGAAACCTTTAAAAGAATATGAATTACCTACTTTGATTCTGACTTGATTGATTGAGTTCTCATGTTTATTCTCTACATATTAATTTATAAGCAGATTCAAGTTTGAATCAGTGGTATCTTTTATCATTCTAATGTTTAGCCTCAGTAACATAACATAATCTGTAAGAGACAAACAAATGGAAGAAAATAATAATAAGCATCTTCACATAACTCTAAACAGACACCTCAGTGAGTTAGCTGTATGGAAAGAAATATTCTAGAACAGATATGTTAGCCAAGACTATAAATGAAAACTGTTATATACATACTGTAGGTAGACACATCAGCATAACCACATATGTTACATACATACATTACATGAAAATAAAATACATACACACATAACACATACATATGAAAATATATGTATATGACATAAAATAACATATGTGTAATATATATAATGAATAACTGGGGAAAGCTAAAGAATATTTGTTTTCAATGTTCAAGCAACTAATTATAAGCAATGTTTAAAGAAAGAACAAGTAAACAGTTGTTGCTCTTTCCTAACCAAACTGACAAAACATTAGAAGCAAACACAGTGTTGAAAAAAGTGGTCTTTTGCATATTGTTGTTGGAATCACAAAGTGCTGAGCACTTTGGGAAGTTACTCTGGCAGTAAGAAAGGGCTTAGCATATGGAGGATGCCCTAGCTTTCAACACTCACCTTTCTGTTGATTAGCAGCGCGACTCTTGGCTCCCTGCCTTTTCTCATGTGAAATGGTGAAAATGAGGAATAAATAACTAAATGCTTAGAACAGCGTCCCCAGATGATCATTGTTTGGTCTTTTACGATACCTTTGATAAGCATCTCCCAGAAAGTGAATTTCTTTACTTTTTTGTGTTTGCTTAATTGTATAGTCCCCAACCTCACTTTTAGTGTGGATCCATTGCTAAACTTAAAGTTCTAATACTTCTTTGTCAGCCCACCAAGTGTTGAGATTACTGGTATAAAGCCCCAGAACTGCTCTATTGATTTTTTTATACAGTGTTAATAAAGTGATGAAAACTGAGATCTATTAAAGACCCAATTCTAAATTGGAATTCATAGATTTTGTAAGGTAGACTGCTAATTGAGACTAAGCCATCCTATTTTTAAAAAGGCTGAAACTGTCAGATTGGTCCAGTGTAGTCTCTCATGAAAATATCAATAAAAATTAATTCTGAGTAATACTGGAAGCCAATCTGTGGCTTCCCTACATACTTTCACACATACGGATGTCTTACACTTAGCATTATCATATAGTCAAGTGTAGGAGCAGTAATGCTAGTAGAATTGTGGGGAGCAATAGTCATTTTGAGACCAAAGACATTTTTAAGGATCTGGATATATTGAGTAGATTGTTGCAAAGCAATTTCATTTTGCAATAGTCATGTCCCAGTGTATGGATAAGTCTAGACTGTAGTTTCAAGGACACAACCTTAAATAGCTATTGAAGAGACACTGATCAAACATATGAATCTGATTTTTGATTTGTCAGATTTCTGCAATCTTTTTTGATGCTTGCAAAGCATCAACGAGATTAGGCAGACAGTAGATTTTATTGCCTTTTACTCAACAGGTTTGAACAATTCAAGTATATTGGAGAGGTAGTAGATTGCAAAACTAGTGAATTATTTTTGTTTCCTGGCTTTAAAAAGCCTTTTCCTGGTTTTACACACCAAGTGTTTTCAAAGTCCTGGTAGCTATCTCTTTAAAACTCAATCTTCAAGGAAGGTGGAGTATCTTTCTTATGTCTCAGTCTCTATGGATGGGAAGAAGTCCAAAACCACTGATAACTCACTTCAAGTTATAAAGCTGTCTTTTCTGCCTGTGGGCAGCTTGGTTTTCACTGTGGGTGCCTGGTCAGTGGAGGGGGTGCTGTTTCTAACAGGGACTCTATTGACTGATTTTGGATCACTTCCCACTGGCAGGGTTGCTTTGCCTGGCCTCAGGAGATGCCAATATGCTCAGTCCTGATGTGACTTGATGTGCTAGGGCAGGGTAATTCTGGGGAGAAAGGGGACTCTCCTATTCTGGGGGAAAAAAGGAGAGGGGAAGGAGGAGAAGGGACCCAGAAGGAGAGGAGGGAGGGGGCACCCTTGGGATATAAAGTAAGTTGAAAAAAAAAAAAAGCTGTCTTTCTCCAGGACTACAGCAAAGGAAGTTCAGATAGCCTTTGGATAAAGCCAATTAGCAAACACAGATGAACTAACGTCCCCTAGCCTGCCCTTCGCTTTGGAAGAATTCTTATCAAGACTCAATCTTATGTCTCACCTTTATTTCAAGAGCCTGGAAGGAAGTCTTTCCTGCCTTTTTAATTAACCAGTACACGGCTTTGATAGCAGCACACCAATCCTTGTTTCTACAAAAGTCCTCATTTTCATTTTAATAATTAAGACTGCCTCATTTGATCTTACCATGATTTTCTTCTAAATCGAAAAAATAGTTGTTGCCACTTACCATTTTCTTCTGTGTGTCTGTATTATTAATCTTTCCCTTGCTTCTTTCAGAAGTCCTCTGGCAAAGCTAACCGCAAAGGCTACCCCAATCTGATTTGTAAAATTTTGTATCTGAAAAAGAGCTGTCAGATGGCAGAATTCTTGTGCAGAATCCTTTATGCTATTCCTTGGTTTCCAGTATTAAATGGATGAATAATTCTGGAAGTCCAGAGCTTTAATTCCTTCCACGACCAGGATATGAGGAAAAGTGGTATGAAATTAGTGGGCCAACATCCTGAAAGATTAGTCCAACTACTTTATACACATAATTAGAACTAATTGAATTAGTCCCACTCCTTGCAAAGAAGTAAAATCAATACTATAATTAAAACTGCATTTTGGTATAATTGGATTTTCAAATGAAACCTGAAAGGGGAGGAGGAGAAGAAAATTATTCTTATGTGTAGAAGTAATTAATATTTGTATTAAGTTTGTATCTTTATATAATCCTGCAGGAATTTGTGGCAGTATCTTCAGTTTTAGCGATAGAAGGAGCTCCTTACTAATTCTGAAGAAGTCATCACTCCCTTCAAGCCTTCCTAGCAATACCTCTGAGCTCTCTGGATAACTGTCTTCCCTCATTTCTTTTTTTTTTAAACAATCTATTTAATTTTATTTTATATGCATTAATATGAAAGTGTCAGATCCCTTGGAACTGGAGTTTCAGACAGTTGTGAGCTCCCATGTGGGTGCTGGGACTTGAACCCAGGTCCTTTGGAAGAACAGACAGTGCTCTTAACCACTGAGCCATCTCTCCAGCCCCCCTCATCTCTATTGCAAATATTTCAATCAGATTTAGCGTTCAGGGTTTCAGAGTTCATTTTTTCTAGAAATATTTTCCATGATATTTCTGTCTAGATCTGTATCAATCAAGTAGTATCAATCGGGACAGGGCAGGTTTGCCCTACCAGGTGTTTCCCTAGAACTGACTGATATTCGTTCAAGTGCCTTTGCCACAATTCTACACCCAGGTGTAATTCTGTCCAATAATGGGGTATTGAAAGAGATTTATGAGCCGAGAGGGCAGCTCAGTGGGGAAAGTACTTGCTGGGCAGGTGTGAGGACCTGAGTTTGGGTCCCCAGCACCACAATAAAATCCAGACACAGACACGGCAGCAGAGTACAAACCAGTAACTCCTGCAATAAATTGGTGAAGACAGCAAGCCTCGCTAGGGCTTCCTGGCAAGTCATTCTAGGCACATGAGAGAACTTCAAATTCAGTGAGAGAAGCTGTCTCAAAGAAAATAATAATAATAAAAAACAGAAAATACCCAAGGAAATTATTCACCATCAAGCTCTGGCCACACTACACTAACATGAGCACACATAATCTCTTTAAAATTATATACCACACACATGAACACATGCACACACATACACAGAGATAATAGGTAGATATACAAATAGATAGATAGATAGATGATAGAAACACAGAAAGACACAGAGAAAAAGAGAAAAGATAGACAGAAAGAGATATTTTAAAAAATTAACATTTGCTGAGTCACCTTATTTCAGGGAGAATTTTTTTCATATAATATTATTATTATCATTTATTGCAATTTATTCAGTTTGTATCCCAGCTGCGGCTCCCTACCTCATCTCCTCCCAATCCCATCTTCCCTCCCGATTCTCCCCCTCTAAGCCTCCCCTAGTTCACGATAGACAAGGTCTTCCTCCCCTTCCATCTGACCCTATCCTATCAGGTCTTATCAGGACTTGTTGCATTGTCTTCCTGTGTGGCCTGGCAGGGCTGCACACCCCAGGTAGAGGTGATCAGAGAGCCTGCCACTGAGTTCATGCCAGAGTCAGGGAGAAATTTATGTTCTAAGTTGTGAATGAAAACACATAGAAAAATCAGATTTGCCCTCAACTGTACCTATTTAGTTTAAAATAATACATATACTACACAGGCCACAGAAAAAGTGTAACTCATAAAAAACTGGTGTGCCACATCCATTTTATGTGCAAGGGGGAAGCAGAAATATACCTGAGATGGTTAGGAGACCTTGGTCAAATCCTGCATTACCACAGCCTGGGACACATTCGTCCCTGTGCATGAGTCAGTTGATCTGCATGGGTCATATTCATTTAATTTTCAAATGCTTATTTTTCCCACTTCTGAAACTCACTGGAATTCAGGGAGAACATGCTTTGGGAAGAAGTTTGAAGGAGTGAAAGTTTGAAAGGAGCATGTTGCTAAGTAGCTGATAAAGAGAAAACATGACCATAGGAGAAGAGCCAGCATCTATTTTTGAAGACATTATATGTCCACAGAGCTGGTCATGCTGCTTAGCACATACCAGGCAATGTAGGTTACATACAGGAAAATGAGTTGGAAAACAGTGACTGCTAAATCACATGCTGTATACTTTTAAAGGTCTCCAAACAACCAAAGAGGTACATTTGTTAGGGCACTTTCTTCACTGCCTTACAAAAGGCAACAGAATTTTCCATCTGGATGTCAAGCAATTTGGTCTGATTTGTATGCTAAAGCTTACTTTTAAAAATTAAAAGGTCATATAATACAGGTCATATAACAAATGAAAAGGACCTGAGCCAACCAATGAAATTTTCTCATTGAAGTAACTTTCTCACCCATTATATACACCTTAAGTTGATATTTAACTTATCTTGTAATATACAAGGTATACTTGAATATACCTTCCTTTCAGTCAAGTTACTTCTTCTTCTTCTTATTATTATTATTTACAATTTATTCACTTTGTATCCTAACTGTATTCCTCTCCCTCATCTTCTCCGGGCCCCACTCTCCCTCCTCCTTTCCCCCGCTATGTTCCTCCCCTAGTCCACTGTTAGGGGAGGTCTTCTTCCTCCCCTTCTATCTGACCCTAGCCTATTAGGTCTCATCAGGACAGTCTGGAACCTCTTTTTCTATTACCTAGTAAAACCACCTCACCAGGGGAAGGTGATCAAAGAGCAGGAAACTGAGTTAATGCAGAGACTGCCCCTGCTCCCCTTACTAAAACCCATTGGAGATTGAGCTGCCCATGGGCTACTCTGAGCAAGGGGAATGATGCTTAATCCTAATTCAGAAGGGCAAAGAGGATAGACAGTGGAAGTGGGAGAAGACAGGGAACAGGACAGAAACCTACCATAGAGGGCCTCTGAAAGACTCTACCCAGCAGGGTATAGAAGCAGATGCTGAGACTCATAGCCAGACTTTGGCAGAGTGCAGGGAATCTTATGGAAGAAGGGGGAGAGAGAAAAACCTGGAGGGGAAAGGAGCTCCATGAAGAGACCAACAGAGCCAAAAAATCTGGGCCCAGGGGTACCAGGAGATTGATGAATCCACCAAGGACCATGCATGGAGAAGATTTAGACACCATATTCAGCCAAGTTCTTGATTTGAAGTCTGCATGTCTCCAGCATTCAAACGTGTGACATGTTCTAGAATGTTTCTAGTATCCTGGCACACAAGCACTCCTCAAATATCTTTAAATGTCCAATGACCATCTACATTCATTTCTTCTTTGATTATGCCATCCTGCTACTTGCAGGATGAATTTTTGGTACTAGGGAAAGAAGCAGACTGCTTTGATTTCCCCTGAGTTCGTGAGAGGTCTAACATCTAAAATGAAAGTGACCATAGTTGCTCGTGTCTCATTTTTTGGCAATAGATAAACTGTTTCTCTATGATTTTCTCTTTGAATCTTAAGTTGGATCAGTTTTTAACTTGGAAACCATTCTTTTTTGAGTAATACCTTTTCAATGTGTCACACCTTGAGATTTATTGCTCTAATGCATCACCAGAGTGGCAGGTAGCCATGATGATATATAGCTTAATACATCATCAAAGCAATTTGTCATTCAGGTTACATATTACATAGAAGTGTTATTGTTTGTATTTTTAATACATATATTGTGCTTAGGACAGAAAAAAAGAAGCTTGGAGAGTGGTCAAAATTCTCAACTATGTTCTAATTATTAATAGGCAGTAAAGTTAGCACTGGGACCCAATAATGAATGTGAACTCTTTTCTGCACAACTACTAATTTCTTATAATGATTTCACTTTTGTGAAGTGCATGCAGTTGAGAAGAAAATGAAGTTTAAAGGTACACAAAGTAAATATTCTTTTTCTCCTTAGCTAACAGATACCCATACTCTACCCCAAGAGAAACATTTATCAAGTCTCTCTGAAACAGTACAAAAATATAAAGCTATTTCCCTTTAAATTCAGTTAATAGCTCATCTTAAAGGAATTTTCTCAATTAACTGTATAAATTGTACGTTGCTATACAAATACGCAGTTATCTTGTTCTTTTTAGTAACCACATAATATCTTATTTAAACATCGTATACATAGCATTTAAAATTTCTTTAGATCCAATATTTTTCTGCTGTGAGCATTGCTAAGATTATCATACAAAATTTGTTTTATTCACAGAAGTACATACAAAATAACACCCTAAATGAGGAGTTTCTGAGTAAATGTTTTATATTTCATGCTTTTGAATAATTATTGCTGAACTTAATCCATGTATATTATGCAGTCTGAACTTCTTTGATGAAGAACAAGAATTCTTTAAGCTGTGCATAATTCAACATTTTTACCACAATGTTTAATATACTTATAAAAATTACATCTATTTGGGGCTGGTTTTGATTTTATTTCCTTTCACCAGCTAGTGCCTTGAATTCTTGTCCTACCATATAATATTGACTATTACATATTTCAAGCTATTTGGCAACCTAACCTTAACTTAACTTTTGCTTTCCAGAACTTATAAGTTTTTGTCAATAATTTTTTCATTTAAACATTAAGCTTGTGTGTACAACTATAAGAAAATTGCACATTATTTTTTAATTTGGGTGAAATTATTAAAAACTTAGGCAAGGTTGACAAATTTATGAAGATCTATTTGGTCTAAAATTTTTGCTTTACCTTTCAAGCACATCATTGTGCTCTCTGAAACTTCTAAAACTGTTTGAAGTGTAGGTAGTGAATATCTTTCAAGTTTATTCCTTGAAAATAAGGTTTTGTAGTTATAATTTTTGAGGTATGAAAGAAGTCACAATTGAAACTATGTAGAATAGCTTGAAAAGAATAAATGTTTCTTCAAAGGTATAGTATTTCCATTTTGCCCATAATTTTTATTTTAAACAATTCAGCTCTTCTCATTGATGCTTTTATTAGTTTTCCCTTGATGGTCTTCATGTAAAATTCCATATTATGTTTCATGAACTTGGACATTACTTTTTGGTACTTGCTATGTCATGTTCACTGAGATTTAACTACAAACCTAAGTCCACAAACATAGGAATTTTTTTAGCATTTTTTATTTAATATAGAAAATAAATTTGTGGAGATATTTAACCTGAAGGATATTTTTTCCAGAAATTTTTTAACTTATTTTTTATTTTCTAAGAGTTTTGCTCATGAGACTGTATTGACTTCATTTTCACCCATCCGTCTCTTGTTTCTCTTCTCCCCTCCGCCTCTCATTTTATAACCTTTTCTTCTTTTTAAAGATTATGTTTTGTGTATTTTTAATTTTCTTTACAATATATGCACTGTATATCTCGATTGTAGGCTCCTCCCTCAACTCCTCCCAGTCTCAGCTTCCCTCCCTTCCCCCCATCCCCTTCCCGTAGTCCACTGAAAGGGTGAGTTCTTCTCCCTTACTTAAAGGGTGAGTTCTTCTGCCCATAGCGTATCAAGTCTCATCAGGACTGCCTGTATCCTCTTCCTCCATCGCCTGGTATGACAGCATCACCAGGGACTAGTGATCAAAGTGCAGGCAACGGAGCTCATGACAGAGGCATGCTCCCCTTTTGAGGGCCCACATGGAGACTGAGCTGCCTATTGGCTACATCTGAGCAGATATTATACTTAAGTTTTTAATCATGTGTATGTGTGTGTGGATATATACACAAGAGCACAAGTGCACACAGAGGTCAGATTTTCCCTGAAGCTGGGCTTACAGGCCATTTGTTGTAAGGCTCACTATGTGGGTGCTAAGAATCGAACTCAGATCCCTAGGAAGTACAGTCTGTTCTCTTAACCACTGAGCCATACCTCCAGCCCACAGCATTTTTTTTAAATTATTGTCATTGCATATATATTTAGAAAATAAAATATTTCTTCCGAGGAGTAGAATGGAAAGCATGCTTAGCTGCCTCAAGCTCCTCTAACCATGACTTCTGCCCAGTAAAGGACTCCCTCTCACACTGTAACTCCAGATACACCCTTCATTCTTCAAGATGCTTTTTGTCAGGTATTTAGTCACAACAATGAGAAGGGCAACTAATGATCCAAGTGAATAAATAAGGTTTTGAAATTCACTTATTTTTTTTAGTCTTAAATTTAGCTTTGAAACTTGGAAATATTAGTTGTCTCTGTGGGTAGTCAGCAACTGGGATAAGAGATCTTGTGCATACTTCCTGTGCTCCTATGAGATGAGGCCATGGAGTCAAAAATACTGTGAAAGGAGACTCAATAGACTTCAAGAGGCTTTTTTGGCTAATGGATCTGCCTACAATGCTTGTGTTTCTATGTTATGGTTTGCTGACAAAATAGGATTCATCCACTCGTTCGTTCATTCATTCATTCATTCATTCATATCAATTCATTCATTGCCTTTACTTAAGCTTGTTTATTGTAAAAATTTGTGAAAAAATATGAGTAAAACTCTTAAACTTCTTTTCTTGTTCATGAATGAACAAGAAAATAAACATCATGCTACACAATACTACTGGCTAATGCTTATTGAATCATTGCTAATCACACGTCAGACATAGGTTTTAGTGAGTTAATGTAATTCTTTTTACAATATATGCATATGAAGAAAGTATTACATATTTTGCTTAAGAAAAAGACACATAGAATTAAGCACCCTCCCTGGGATCCTCCTTGCTGTTTAACATATATTTGAAAGATGCTCTACCATACATCAAGGACATTTGCTCAACTATGTTCTTAGAAGCTTTATTTGAAATAGCCAGAATCTGGAAACAACCTAGATGCTCCTCAAGTAAGGAATGGATACACAAATTGTGGTGCATTTACACAAAGGAATACTACTCAGCTATTAAAGGTAAGGAAACCATGAAATTTGCAGGCAAATGGATGGAACTGGAAAAGACCATCCTAAGTGAGGTAACTCAGAATCAGAAAGATACTCATGGTAGATATTCACTAATAAGTGGATATTAGCCATATTATATAGGATAAACATACTAATATATATATATGTTCTTTATTAAACATTTGTCTCCAGGAATTGTTCATGAGGGTCCCCAGCGTTGTTTTTTACTAGTTGCTTAACTTTATTCCCTGAGATTTTGGATGATGACATGGACTACAGTACAAAATCATTGTATAAAGAGTCATTTTTTTGAGTATGGAAATTGGCTTAGCAAAACTTTTGAGTCTGCTTCTGACCATGCTACTTGAAATCAACTCCGAACTTCATGGCAAATGTGGCCATACCCTTCTACACACACACACACACACACACACACACACACACACACACCGCACAAACACAAACACACACACAAACACACAGTGACATTCATTTACCTACTTTTTCTTCTGTACTTTGAAGGTTTAAATGGTCTATAAACATTATTACCTACTGCTTCTTCTAAATTTGTTAGGGTATTGTACATAGTTGACTGTAATAGCCAATCATAGTAATTAAAAAGATGTCTTCTTCTCCTTACACTGCAAATTTCTCAAACACCAGAAAACATATTTCAGTATTGCATAAGTTCTTTTCTGTGCAAGAGAAGTTCAGCCTCCACAATGGCAGCTACTGTCACTGAGGGAGCACTTCTGGTAGCTTCACTTTCAGGAAGGAAAGCTGTTCTTGTGGATAACATTTAGCCTATAAGGACACTGAGAAAATACCAAAAAAGAATGGTGTTTTTCTAGATTCTATTCAAGAATCTGATCAGGCCATCTATCTGTGCAATCCGTCCTAAGCATGACTCTGAGGCTCCTGATTGACGTCTTGGATTCTTAACCACAGTTCTCTCATTAGTTATTCTGGGAAGAGTTCTGAACTCTTTTGCACTAGTTTGTATTTGCAAGTTTCACCCAGTTCACAGTATTTCTCACTGTCCTACTAAATATTTATAAAAATGTTTAATTTTAAATTAATTTACTGTACTTGATCATTATTTGAAAGCCCATTGTTCAAACAAAGAGGCTGTTATGTTTGGCTCATGACTTGGTAATCAAATGTGTACTTTGCTACTTTGGGAATCAAGGATTATTTTGGCTCAAAATCCTGTCTTATCCTACATTAAAAATTCAATATAATTAATAGTTAAAAGAGAGTTGAATTTTTCAAACTAAGAAGGTATTAGAGGGGGTCTAGATAGGGCTGCTTACACGATTTTTATGGAAATACAGGTGGAGAGAGACTTTTTCATTTCTAGTGATGTGTTCATTTCCCCCATATTGGAAAATCTAGGTCTTTATAAAAACAAAATAATGAGTGGTTATACTTCTCACTGATTACACTTGAATTATTATGATTTTTATAAACTGTTCTTAACTTTCTCTACCTTAAAAATAAACCAGCTGATGAAAATAAATTTAAGAAGAGTAACTATGTACATAAAGGATGTATTTAAAGGAGAAGTTATTATATTTCTATCACAGCATCACTGGGGTTTTGGACAAGTAATGCCATATAAATGCTAACTACTGCTATAACTAGTTTTACTAAAAATAGTGTACATAGAAAAGAGAAGATTGGAGAGAAATGAAATATTTATGTTGATTTTGTTTCTAAATGAGACAGATTTGAAAACCTGTAAGAGGGGACCTCCTCCCCATTCATCTGATCCTGTTTTATCAGGTATCTTCAGGACTGGCTGCAAAGCTCTCCTCTGTGGCCTAACAGGACTGCTCCTCCCTTCGGGGGTGGGGAGACCAAAGAGCCAGTCATTGAGTTCCTGTTAGAAATAGTCCCTGTTCCCCTCACTTTGGGAAACCAATTGGTTACTGAGCTACCACAGGCTACATCTGAGTGGAGGTTCTAGGTTATATCCATACATGGTCCTTGGTTGAATGTCAGTCTCAGAAAAGACCCTGTGCCCAGATATATTTGGTCCTTGTGGAGCTCCTATCCTTTCCCCATCAGACTAACTCCCCTTCTTTCTTATGATTCCCTGTACTCTGCCAAAGGTTTGGTCATGAGTCTTTGCTTTGAAAACACTGCTAGTTAGAGTCTTTCAGATGCGCAAGGGGCACGGTGGAGATGAGGGAGGGAGGGAGGGACTGGGAGGGAATGAGGGATCAGGACATGGCTGGGATACAGAGTTAATAAAATGTAACTGATAAAAAATAAATAAATAAAAAAAAAAAGAAAAAAAAAAAAAAAGAAAACCTGTAAGAGTAACCACTCTTAGGCTTTCCTCCTCTTGTTTCAGAACATATTTGTCTTTATTCTCCCACAAAACAAAATAGTTGTTTCTTTCCAGCCTATATTTAGAATCCTGATCTCAAGCTCACAAGATGTCTCAGCGCTGAGGGGATAGAAAAGGCCATTTGACTAATTGAGCATTGGAGTTATCACAGTCCTGTGTGATCTCCCCCCAAAATGCTGCACATCACTTATGTGATTCCTGTAGCTGGATAGCTCAGAGACAGCTTATCACATCATGTTTATCTTTATTGTGATTTAATTTGAATGGAACAGGAACTGCTGGCACTTCAAAACCAGGTCTTCTTGATGCAAATTGTTTCTTCCCTTAAATACTTGGAAAGACACTCACCATCACATTTGATACCTGATGTACTAAAGTTTCCTTTTAGCGTTGCTCACCTGAGCTAAGCATACGGAGTCATTTGCTGGATTCTTCTCTCATGTGACACCAGCCTTTAGAAAAAAAGAGCTTTGTCATGATATTACAAACCTGTAAAGTGTCTGTGGAAATAATCCTACTTGAATCCTCATGATTTTCCCCGCTTAAAGCATAGATTCCAGAGTCACACCTGAGCTTCAATTGTTCCTGTACTTGAGGAAAAGCGAGAGTCTTTGTGTATAGCTATTGAGTGTACTTCTCACACTGATGGAAGCCCTAATACCAGATAAAACTAAACCTCAGAGAACAGAGAAAGCGTTTATAGAGAACATTCACTCTTGTGACAAATTGTAGAAAGCACAGTAAGTATGGGTTAAAAAAAAATTATTTATTCACTTTGCCAACCAATCGTGGACCTCTCCATCTTCTCCCTCCCTTCCTTTTTCCCCATTTCACCTGCCCTACCACTCAGAAAACAGAGCCCCATCACCACAAATCCACTCTAGAACATCAAGTTTCTTCAGAACTGAGAGCATTCTCTTCCACTGAAGCCAGACAAGGCAAGGAGAACTGATTGAAAAGCAGGCAACAGTCCTGGTTGGTGCTTCAGTCTCTATGAACCCCCTCCCCTGAGCCCAAGATCCAAAGGGGACAGGAGCTCCACAAGAAGACCAACAAACCAAGCTAGGATTGCTAGGAATAGCACTGTCATTGGTGTTATGTTACTTTCAGTACATGCTGGTTGTTACTTTCCTCCTTATACTCCTGGTCCATTGGCATAAGATGGAGGAAGAGGGGCTAATTTCTCAGCAGATAATACACTTATTATCTTAATGTTACCCTTTGTAAGAAACTGTAAGACATATAAAAATTTAGTTACAAAAGTAAAGTTTTACCTTAATTTTCTAAGAGATAAACAAATTAAATCCTTTCCAGCTTCACACTTTGTAGCTATACATTTAAAGATATTAAATTTTCACACTCAAACTTAACCTTAACAATACCTTGATTCTCAGAGTATATTAAGTAAGTGTGAGGTCATTGAATTCTGCTCGGTGATTTATAGTATAAAAATGGGAAGTGATTTTGAACGCACATGTTTAACCTGCTGAGATGCTTAGGTCAGCAAACGCATGAAGGACTGAGAAGACTAGAATTAACATCTCTCCCTCTACATCAGGAGCATGTGGGCACTAGTATACAAAGTTAGCAATATAGTTGACAAGTTTTAAATTCCAAAGAGTAATTTCATATAGCTCGATTTAGAATTTAGAATGTTTATATTTTTATTTCTAATTACATGTAGTTGAATATTTATAAACTAAGTGTGGCTGTCATACCACTTTCTTTATAGTGGTTAATGATTTTTGACAGGTAAATGTTTGTCCCCTTTGTTTGTTTTATTTTATTTTGTTTGAGGCAGGGTATCACTACATAGCCCAAATGCCAGAACAGCAATTCTTTATTTAATTGATACATTGAAGGGACAAAGTAATGCATTTGTACCTACAATATTGACTGTTGTGTGTGGTTTTGTTTGTTTGTTTGTTTGTTGACAAACAATGTTGTGTGAATGGAAAATCCTACTGAAATTACTTTTACTAAAATAGATTACATAGGAATAAGAAGATTGAAGAAAAATGAAAGACACTTTTAGTTTGGTTTCTTTTGTTCTTTTCTGTTCCTTTCTTTTTCTTCTGAAAGGATTCCTCTGTGTAGCCCTGGCTGTCCTGGAACGTACTCTATACACCAGACCAGCCTCTAACTCAGTCACCCTGCTCTGCTTCCACAGCGCTGGGATTAAAGGCATGTGCCACCACTTCCCCGCTTAGTTCAAAACTATGAAATGCAAATCAATCGAGATACTACTGACTTAGTTTAAGAAGAATTTGAATACACTGATTCAGATTGTAAAAGTGTCATAAGAAAGATTTGTAAATAGGTTTCTTTGGTGAGAGCTGCTCCAAGTCTGTGATGTTCTATCGAGCTGTGCCACTCAATTCCATTGGTGTGGCCTGGGTCCAGCATGCTTTCTCCGTTGCCCTTTTATCTTTTATAACCCACTCAGTGTGATTATAGTCATTTTCTGATGAGGTAAGGCTATCTTTTGGAACAATAATATCATTTATGTCTACTTTTTCTGATGGTATATTTAATATGAAAATATATATTTCAGTCATTCTTTTAAAGGTATTTATTCTCTTTAGTACAGTCACATGCACACATGACCCAAAGCTATTAAGTTATGGTTTTTTTTCTTGTTATTAGTAAATTAACCAGAGTGATAAACTTAATGGTCTTTTACAAGAGACATATTATTGACATGTTATGGCCTAAAATGGTTCAGCTTTATGTGTATTTTGATTCTACATTCCCATGGTTTATACTTTTAAGTTACACACTTGCACATGCATGGTGTGAATCTATGTATGTACAGATAGACTCAAATAATAAACAAATAGAGTCAAATAATAAACAAATATTGATATAATTCACATTTTTAAAAAGTTGATTATTGAAAGAACAAAATCTTCAGATTCTTCACAAAGTAATATCTTCATCTCTACTCTTTAGTAGGTTTTTGTCAACAAAGTCACTCAGAAAATTAAAAGGCAAGAAACATGATAAACACATGAGAGAAGAGAAGATACATAACTGGAAATGACAAGGAAGAATGTAGACACAGAACTGTTAAACAAGCAGAAGAAAGATGTTTGTAGATTTGAGCTTACCCCTGTCATAGTGACATGACAGCTATGAATATTTATTCACCACGCTGCAAAGGGAAGCTTTCACAAGGCAGAATGTATGAGAAAGATGAGGCCAAATGGGCAGAATCACAAAAATAATAAGAACTTTAATATACAGTCTTTACCAAAGTTAGGATTGTCAAAGAAGCAAAAAATATTCAAGATCTGAGTGTCATAAGGAATAAAGCTGAAGCCAAATAAAAGCAAACACACACACACACACACACACACACACACACACACACACACCTGTGGAGTCCAATTATATACTGACCAACTACTATCTGTGAGGCCTTCCCTGGACTGGGTAATATACCCAATGTCATGCTATTGGAGAAATCTTATTTTCTCTCTCTCCATGGGTATAGGTGACAGTTCAGTTGTTAACCTTTACCATGATGGCTAGGCTTTCATTCAGTTTTTAAAATATAACTTGTGATGTCTTGAAAATTTCTCAAGAGCCTTTTAAATCACCCTACTTCTTCCAGTAAGAGAATATTTCAGTGTATAAGAAATAGCTGCACAACATGAGACCTATTCCGGTTCGTTTTTAAAGAAGGAAAAAAATAAATTGTTTCTTTTATTCATAAATAAGTTTTCAAAAATCAAAGATCTAACTATTCAACAACAATCTGCCTAAAGTATCCATTTTGTACCGTGAGACCTGGCATCAGTAGCTCCCGGTCTTAGTAGTCAGAACATAGGCTGTGATCTGTTACTTATAAGATGATTTAATAAAGATGCCTTAGGATCAGAAAATTTTAAAAAAAGTGTACCGTTTGTTTGGTTTCTTTCTATGAACTTTTAAAAATGCTTTTAATTTATTTATTTTGTATGCCTGATGAATAAGGGTTATAACTTTCTTGAAAGCCCCTTAGAATTTATTTCAAAGGCTTGCATTGGCCATACGCATAGATTGACACATCCTTTGCCTTATTTCCTGTTTTAATTGAGTGTCAAAGGTTACACGTGGCTGTGAGAGGAAGACACGACCATCAGCAGAGGTCAGGGACTCGCTGGGATTCTATTAGAGCCATAAAAACAAAACAGGATGATAATTTCACCTGCTCTAACCTCAATTTTTCCAGGATGGGATAGACATTGACCTTACTATTTGTCAGCCATTGACTCTATAAACATCCACGAGCCTGATTCTGCTTACTAAACAATAGGACTGCTTTCACAAGGATGACAATAAAACAAAGGAAAACACCCGGAGAGGTTTCAAGGGGAAACATGGGGAGGTGAAAGAAAAGATAAAGTAACAGTTCTGATTTTTTTTCTTTTATTCCTGGGTCACATTCCTCCTTTGGCTACCTGACAATAATAACAGTTTCCACCACCAACCTTCACTTTTATCTTCCTTTATAGGATGCCTTACAACTTCCTCTATGTGAGTGAGAGGAAGCAATAAATCTAACAAATTGCTCATTCTCCCTAAAATCTATTTATGGTATCAGAAATGGAAGTTTTTTTTTTTTTAATGCCTTCCTTTCCTTTAAAGTTTTGGGCTGAAATGTATGTGGATATTTAAATCCATAAGTAAACATATTTTCTCATTTTGTTCTGAAGCATGTGAAAACAGCATCAGTAAGTAAAACATGTATTACATGCATTTCTTTTAAAGAAATAGATTTTTAACTTTTATTAACTTGTATTACATTGCTAGCTTGTTTGTTAACATTAATTTAATGAAATAAAGTTTAAATATTGAAGATGTCTTCATTTCAGTTCCAGCATTTGAGTGTATGTTAGTTTGCTATATACATGATAGTTAGAAACAATTTAAAAATTGAATCCAGTTACTCAGATGCATGTTTTCAGGAGAGCTAGTGCTAACTGTCAAAAGGTTATTGGAAATCAACCTACCATACTCTTGTCCTCAATTTCAAAAGGGTCAGTTGATTTCCTCTTAATCTCTTCATTGTTTTAGAGTGAGTATTAAGATTTGAGGGATCAATAGTTGGTCTTCGCTAAGATGGGTTGAAGTTCTCGTTTTTTTCGTCAGCAAAGCAGAAAGGCAATACAAGCACAAGAAGTGTCATATAGTATCTAGGTCACATCTTAGAAGTTAACTGTGCAAACAAATTTTACATAGAAAACTATATAGGAGATTTTCTTAAACTCACAGAAAAAAATAGTGCTACTTGGATTCTTTTTTTGTTTGGTTTGGTTGGTTTTGGTTTTTCGAGATAAGGTTTCTCTGTGTAGCCTTGGCTGTCCTGGACTCTGTTTGTAGACAAGGCTGATCTCTAACTCACAGACTCACAAAGATCTGACTACTTCTACTTCCCTGAGTGCTGGAATTATAGGTGTATGCAGCCTGCCCGGCTTCTTTACCTTCTCTTAGACATCAAGGGAAATAAAATGATTACACTTATATATAATTTCATGACACTAACAATTTTTAACAACTCAAAAGAATTTTTTTTATTTAAAAAACCAATTTAAATACTCAATAAAATACTCACAAACCAAATCCAAGAACACATGAAAGATATCATCCATCATGACCTAGTAGGCTTCATCCCAGGCATGCAAGGGTGGTTCTATATATAGAAATCCATCAATGTAATCCACCATATAAACAAACTGAAGGAGAACAAGCGCATGATCATCTCCTTAGATGCCAAAAAAGCATTTGACAAAGTCCAACACCCATTCATGTTTAAAGTCTTGGAGAGATCAGGGATACAAGGCACATATCTAAACATAGTAAAGGCAATATACAGCAAGCCTATAGCCAACATAAAACTCAATGGAGAGAAACTTAATCAATCCCATTGAAATCAGGGACAAGGCAAGGCTGTCCACTCTCTCCATATCTATTCAATATAGTACTTAAAGTCCTAGCTAGAGCAATAAGACAAGTAAAGGAAATCAAGGGGATACAAAAAAAAAGAACAGAGAGAACTATCTTACTTTACACATTGAAGTTTTTCTTCTGTTCCTGATATTTCATATATATATATATATTAGTCTAATTTATTGACATAACGCCATCTTTTTACTCAAGTTACTCACTGAGAAGTGTGTATCCACTGCCTTCATAAACAGGTTGATGTTGGGACTGAGTCCAGTTATTAGTTACCTCTCATCCCCAAGATGTCAATCTTGTCACTCCTCCCTCTCTCTCTCTCTTGCTCTCATTCTACCTCTCTTGCTCTTTCTCAAGGTCTCACTCTCTTGCTCTTTCTCATTTTCTCATTAACTTGCTCTCCTTGTTTGTTTATTTTGAGTCAGAGTTTCCTGTAGCCTAAGCTAGCCTTCTGGACCTCTATCTAGTCAAGGGTGACCCCGAACTGCTGCTTTTTACTGCCTCTGTTCTAGAATGAGAATGACTGGCTTTACAAGCTTGTGCCGCCATGACCAGCCTAAAGATGCTCCTTAAGGCTATAACTTTTTTTAAAACATTTATTCATTGGGTAGGAGGCCACATGTGTATGGAGGAAGCACGTGAAGACTGCATGGAACTTATGTCTAGGCTTTGTGTTTGTGTGTGTATGTGTTGTCAACTTAACATATGCTAGTGTCATTTGGGAAAAGAACCTTAATTAAGGAAATGCCTCCTACAGATTGTCTGTGGGCAAATCTTTGGATATTTTCTAAATTAATATGGGAAGGTCCTGAAAAAGTAGAATTGAGAGTAATCCAGGAAAATTAAAAAAAAAAATTCTGGACCATATCAACCCATTATCAAATTTGTCCATGCAAAAAGTAAGTTCAGAAATATGGTTTGCTCAAACTCAATACTTACTCTCTAAGACTGTGGTGAGAATTATGAATTAAAAGTAACATCTATTAAAAAAATTGGAAAGGAAGAAGTCAAAGTTTCACTATTTGCAGATGATATGATAGTATACATGAGTGATCCAAAAATTGAACCAGAGAACTCCTTCAGCTAATAAACACCTTCAGCAAAGTGGCTGGATACAAAATTAACTCAAAATAATCAGAAGCCCTCCTATATACAAAGACAAAAGGGCCGAGAAAAAAATCAGGAAAACAACACTCTTCACAATAGCCACTAATAACATAAATTACCTTGGGGTGACTCTAATCAAGAAAGTGAAAGACCTGTTTGAAAATAACTTCATGTCTCTGAAAAAAGAAATTGAAGATATCAGAAGATGGGAAGATTTCCCATGCTCATAAATTGGTAGGATTAACATAGTAAAAATGGCCCTTTTTTAAAAGCAACCTATAGATTCAATGCAATTCACATCAAAATACCAACACAATTCTTTACAGACCTTGAAAGAAAAATTCTCAACTTCATATGCAGAAACAAAAAACCCAGACTTTTCCAAACAATCCTATACAATAACAGATTATCTGGAAGTATCTCCATCCCCGATCTCAAGCTGTACTACAGAGCAATAGCAATAAAAACTACATGGTATTGGCATAGAAACAGAAAGGTGGATCAATGGAACTGAATAGAAGACCCAGAAATAAACCCACACACTTATAAATACTTGATTTTTGACAAAGAAGCCAATACCATTCATTGGAAAAAGGACAGCATCTTCAACAAATGGTGCTGGTCTAACTGGATGTTTACATGCAGAAAAATAAAAATAGATCCATATTTATCACCTTGCACAAAATTAAAGTCCAAGTGGATCAAAGACCTCAACATAAAACCAGACACACTAAATAGGTGAGAAGAAACATTTGGGATGAGCCTTGACCTCATTTGCACAGGAGACAACTTCTTGAACAGGACACCAACAGCACAGGCTCTAAGAGCAAAATCAATAAATGGACCTCATGAAATTAAAAAGCTTCTGTAAAGCAAAGGATCCTGTAATCAGAAAGAAACAGGAGCTTACAGATTGGGAAAGGATCTTCACCAACCCAATATCTGACAGAGGGCTAATATCCAGAATATATAAAGAACGAAAGAAGTTAAAAAGAAACAAATCAAGCAATCCATTTAAAAACTGGCATACAGAGCTAAACAGAGAATTCTCAATAAAGGAATATTGAATGGCAGAGAAACACTTAAAGAAATGCTCAACGTCCTTAGTCATCAGAGAGATGCAAATCAAAACGACCCTCAGATTTTACCTTACACCCATCAAAATGGCTAAGATCCAAAACTCAAGTGACAGTACATGCTGGAGAGGTTGTGGAGAAAGTGGAACCCTCCTCCTTTGCTTGAGGGAATGTAAACTGTGCAACCATTTTTGGAATCAATCTGCTGCTTTCTCTGTCATTTATGAATAGTGCTGCTTCAAGATCCAGCTATACCACTCCTAGACATATATCCAAAAGATGCTCAAGTACACAAGGACATTTGCTTAACCATGTCCGTAACAGCTTTATTCGTAATAGCCAGAATCTGGAAACAACCCAGATGTCCATCAACGGAGGAATGGATACAGAAATTGTGGTACTCATACACAGTAGAATACTACTCAGCAATTAAAAACAAGGAAATCATGAATTTTGCAGGCAAATGGTGGGATCTAGAAAAAATCATCCTGAGTGAGGTATCCCAAAAGCAGAAAGACACACATGGTATACACTCACTTATAAGGATATACTAGACCTATAAGATAGGATAAACATTCTAAAATATGTTCACCTAAGGAAGATAAACAAGAAAGACGACCCCTGGGTAAGGTGATCAATCCTCACTTAGAAAGACAAATGGGATAGGCATTGGCAGTTGGAGAAAACAAGTAACAAGACAGGAGCCTACCGCAGAGAGCCTCTGAAAGACTCTACCCAGCAGTATATCAAAGTAGATGCTGAGACTCCTAACCAAACCTTGGGCAGAGTGCAGGGAATCATATGAAAGAAGGGGGAGTTTTATGACCTGAAGAGGACAGGATCTCCACAAATACCAAATATATCAGGGCCCAGGGGTCTTTTCTGAGACTGTTTCTCCCTGTACAGATATAACCTAGAACCCCTGCTCAGATGTAGCCCATGGCAGCTCAGTATCCAAGTGGGCATCCTAGTAAGGGGAACAGGGACTGTTTCTGACGTGAACTCAATGGCTGGCTCTTTGACCTTCCCCCCACCCCACCCCTGAGGGAAGAGCGGCCTTGTTAGGCCACAGAGGAGGACATTATAGCCAGTCCTGAAGAGACCTCATAAGCTAGGGCCAGATGGAAGGGGGAGAGGACCTCCCCTATCAGTGGACTTGGAGAGGGGCAGGGAGGAGATGGGGGAGAGAGGGTGGGATTGGGCAGGAATGAGGGAGGGGGCTATGGCTGGGATACAAAGTTAATAAACTGTAAGTAATATAAAAAATAAAAAATTTAATAAAAATAAAAATAAAAAACTAATTTCAATTTAGCATTAACTAGTGAATTCTGCTTACTGATAGACTAAATCCACATACTTACATGAGAAAATGTGCTTTACCCTTCCTTTCTCTGACCAGAAACTAATGTAAGAGCATCTGAATTTCATTAAGTATGTTATGTTTATATTTTGCTGGAATTGGCTGAATTTCTGATCATTTCTTTAGCATATCTTTTTTAAATTTTTTTTTTACAATTAATTCACTTTGTGTCTCAGTTGTAGTCCCCTCCCTCAACTCCTCCCGGTTCCACCTCCCCTTCTGTTTCCTCCCCTATCCCTCTTCCCAAGTACACTGATAGGGGAAGTCCTTCTCCCCTCCTGTCTGACCCTAGCCTATCAGGTTTCATTAGGGCTGCCTGAATCACTTCCTCTGTGGGCTGGTTAGGTTGCCCCACCAGGGAGAAATGATCAAGGATCAGGCAACTGAGTTCATGTCAGAGACTGGCTCTTCTCCCCTTACTAGGGAACCCACATGGAGACTGTACTCTCTACGGGATACATCTGAGCAGGGGATCTGGGTCGTCTCTACGCACGGTCTTTGACTGATGCATCAGTCTCTGCAGTTCCACCTGGGTCCATCTTTTGTAGCTTTGTTGGTCTCCTTATAGGAGGACTCTTTCTCCTCTGAGTCCTCCCCCGCTTCTTCCATAAGACTCCCTGAGCTCTGTCCAAAGTTTGTCTGTGGTTGTCTGCACCCGCTTTACTCCTCTGCTGGGTGGAGTCTTTTAGAGACCATCTGGAATAGGCTCCCATCCTGTTCCCTCTCTTCTGCCACTTCCAGGGTCTATCTTATTTTCCCTTCTGAATGAAAATTAAGCATCTTCCCTCACTGTTTTTTAGCTTCTTTACATCTGTAGATTTTAGTATGTTTATCCTATATAATATGGCCAATATCCACTTATAAGTTGAATATATACCATGCATGTCTCTCTACTTCTGGGTTACCTCACTCAGGATGATCTTTTCTAGTCCCAACCATTTGCTTAAAATTTCATGATTTTCTTGTTTTCAGTATTCTGTTGTGTAAATGTACCACAATTTCTGTATCCATTCTTCTATTGAGGGACATCTAGGTTGTTTCCAGATTCTGGCTATTTTGAATAAAGCTGTTATGAACATAATTGAGCAAATGCCCTAGATATATGGTGGATTAGCTTTCAGATATATGACCCAGGAGTGGAGCTGGATCTTGAGGTAGCACTATTCCTAATTTTCTGAGAAGTGCCAGATTGATTCCCAAAGTGGTTGTACAAGTTTACATTCCCACCAGCAATGCAAGAGGGTTCCCCTTTCTCCACATCCTCTCCAGCATGTGTTATCACTTGAGTTTTTGATCTTAACCATTCTGATGGATGTGAAATGAAAACTCAGAGTCATTTTTATTTGCATTTTCTTGATGATTAAGGATGTTGAGCATTTATTTAAATGTTACTCCACTATTCATTATTTCTCTGTTGGGAATTCTCTGTTTAACTCTGTACCCAATTTTTAGATTGGATTTTTGACTTTTTGGCATTTAATTTCTTGAGTTTTTTATGTATTCTGGATATTAGCTCTCTGTCAGATGTAGGTTTGGTAAAGATCCTTTCCCAGTCCATAGGTTGTCATTTTGTTCTGCTGACAGTGTTTTTTGCTTTACAGAAGATATTTTTATTCCCAGGAGGTCCTATTTATTCTTAATTTTAGTGCCTGAGCTCCTGGTGTTCTGTTCAGGTTTACTCCTGAGCCAATGTGTTCAAGGATATTCCCCACATTTTCTAACAGATTTAGTGTGTCTGGTTTTATGTTGAGGCCTTTGATCCACTTGGACTTTACTCTTGTGCAGGGTATTAAGTATGAATCTATTTGCATTTTTCTACATGCACACATCCAGTTAGACTAGCACCATTTGGTGAAGATGCTATCTTTTTTACATTCTTTGTTTTTGGCTTTTTTGTCAAAAATCATGTGTCTGTAGATATGTGGTTTTATTTCTAGGTCTTCTCTTTGATTCCATTGATCCTCCAGTCTTTTTCTATGCCAGTACCATGCAGTTTTTATTACTATTACTCTATAGTACAGCTTGAGATCAGGAATACAGATACCTCCAGAAGTTCTTTTATTATACAAGGTTGTTTTAGCTATTATGGGCTTTTTGTTTGTTTGTTTTTCCATACAAAATCTTACCATAAAAATGTTAATCTTACCATACCATGAGTATGGAGGAATCTGTCCATCTTCTGATATCGTCTTCATTTTTTTCCTTCAGAGACTTGAAGTTGTTGTTGTTTTATACAAATCTTTCACATGCTAGGTTAGAGTCACACCAAGGTACTTTATGTTATTTGTGGCTATTGTGAAGGGTGTTGTTTTTCTTACAGGAGAGCTACTGATATATATAAATATATATATAAATAAATATATATATATATATATATATATATATATTAGTCAATTTTGTATCCAGCCACTTTGCCACTTTGCTGAAGGTGTTTATCAGTTGTAGGAGTTCTCTGGTAGAATTTTTGAATTTTTGGGGTCACTCATGTATATTATCATATCACTTGAAAATAGTGGTTCTTTGACTTCTTCCTTTCCTATTTGTATCCCATTGATCTCCTTTAGTTGTTTTATTGTTATAGCTGGGACTTTTAGTACTATGTTGAAGAGATAAGGAAAGAGTAGGCAGCCTTGTCCCTGATTTCAGTGGGGTCTATTTAAGTTTCTCTCTATTTAGTTTGATGTTGGCTATAGGCTTGCTGTATATTACCTTTACTATGTTAAATTATGTGTTTTGTATCCCTGAACTTTCTAAGACTTTAAACACAAATGAGTGTTGGAGTTTGACGAATGCTTTTTTAGCACCTGAGGAGATGATCATGTTTTTTTTTTTTCTTCTTCTTCTTTCAGTTTGTTTATATGGTGGAGCACGTTAATAGATTTCCATATATTGAACCACCCCTTGTTGAGCATATCTTCAGACAAGGTTGAGTTTACCTCATCTTCTGAAAAGTCATTGTTAGTACTGATCTGAGTTTGCAGACAGTGAAGGGTTGCTACTGTGTGAGAGCTAGCTCAGAGGCATATTTTACTAATCCTGTCTTTATCTGCGGACTTCTCTCCCCTCTTCCCAAGTAAGGGCAGTCCTTTATTATTGCTTATTAACAAATGTCTCAGACATATTAATGTGTTAAGGCTGAGCATATTGTATGACAAGGTTTTATATCCTCAATGGCCACTACTGCTACGACACGTGAGTTCTTCAGAGAAAGTTGGCATGCTCTTTATCCTAGGACTCTTAAGAATACTGTGCTATGTACATAACAAATTTGCCAAAAAAACCCCGTTTCTTACATTTGACATTAAAAATTAAGTCTTACCAAGGAAATGTTTACACAAGCTAATCATTATATTCAAGACATGTGTAATTATGCATCATAATATTCACTTTGGGTTACCTGACATAGATACAAGGGGGGACACAGAGAGGGGGCTGTGTATAGTTGTTGTGATATAATTTCAAATTCATATCACTCAAAGAAAGCTTTTAGTTTTTCAAATTCTGTTTCGTAAGGGAACTAGATGTCATTTCTTATTACTATGTAGTCTTTAATGGCATTGATGAAGCAATCATAAAAACACAGTTCACACTTAGTGAACACCTCGCGTATAATTGATATAACTGACCATTCTTCCGTGTACGTGTTATAACATCTCTCACATTTACTTGCTGTATGAACCCACCCTTTTAGAGAGGCGTTAATTACCATCTACAGTAATTCATAAATAAGTAGCTAGGTATGAGAAAGGAGAATAAAAAGATGACATGATCTAGGCTTTAGGAATATTTGGAACAACAATGAGTCTGAAAAGAGGACAATCCCGCTTCATTCCTACTGATGTCTGTATCCATGGAAACTCCCTTTTAATAGCATTCACATCACACTGGAAAAACAGGTATGCTACCTTTTGAAAGTGAGTGCATTAAAAGAATGCAGCCCTCTGCTAAGAAGGTCAGCTCTTGAAAGCCTTCAAGAGCTATGGTAGCTGAGGAAGCTGCAGGGCTGTAAATCCTTCCTTTCGTTGCTAAGAAGCTTGGCCCCTGAGGATCACATCAGCGCTCTCTAACACTGAGAGAAGAATGTAGAGCCTTTGTTCGCTGCCTATGATGTTACACTCTTGAGGACTTGTTTCCTTAGCTAAGAGAACATGCGGGAGAGGCCTATTGCGTGAACCCAGAGATTAATTATGAGTAGACTCAAACTGAAAAAGACAAGCTAAAAGATGTATCGTGTATGAAGAAAGGAGGCTTGTTTGAGAGAATGTCAGAAAGCAAATGCCATTACATTGGAAATACATGAACTAAAATAATACTCACATGGTAACTGGTTAAAACATTTTGTAATCTCAGCACTTTTTACTATAATAAATGTTTGTCAAAGAAAAATAGCCTTCCCTATAGAATTATTTAAAATGCACACAGTACACACTAGAAAACTCTTAAAGGTCATTGTGTTTAAACGAAGCTTTAATATAACAGAACTAGTTTTATTTTACTACATAATAATACATATAAAAGAGAGGTTATGAGACGATTTGGAGTCAGGAAATGAAAAGAGGACGTGATGTATTTATATCATAATCTTGAAACAAAGAAATAATACAAAAAGGAAAAAATGATAAGATAAGCACTTTGAAGGAATAGAAGACAAAAATGTTAGTTTTGTCATGTTTTGAATACACATATGGAGCAATGAATCAACATTTTATATTTAAGTTGCATAAAAATAAATGACAAATATATGAATTATGTGACAATTGTTACTTTTATGGAATAATTGTGAATATTTTTAAATGTTATGCTTATTGACATAACATTATGGCCTCGTTTTTCAATGGATGATTTAGTGAATTCATAGATCTATGTCAGAACACAATATGACTATAAGACGACTAAGTAATATAGATTATCAAGTTAATGACCAAATTAGCATTACAACAATATTGCTATTTAGCATCAGGTCGTAAAAGCCCTTCCATGGGTAAATGTACTTTTTCAAGCATTTACACACCTTTCTTGTAGCATAATCATTACTACACCCTCATGAGTTAAGTACTACCACAATTTCCATTTTAGACAGCAGGCAACAAGGAATCTGAAAAAAAAAAAAAATTGTTCAAGATCAAATATAAGTTAAACAGCGGAGCTGAGATATGAACCCATGCTACCTTCACAGATGTTCTGAAAGCCAGTAAAGTCAACACCTTGTATTCTGTGAGTCCTAGATGTATAAGTAATACCTGTTCTGTTTTTGTTTCTCTGTCTGGTACATGACAATTTTAAATATTCAAGCTGTTTTTTCTTTGTGGTCTTTCTGTAACTCCTAGCAGCTGTAACTTTATACAGCTGAAAAGGATGTGAAATAATTTTCCCCCTATGTTTAGTAAATGGCAGGGTGTGGAGCCAGACGAGATCTTAATACATGTCCACTCAAACAGTCCCTGTTCTTTTCATAACTAAACTCTGCATTTCAAGAAGTGCCTTATCAGTCCGAGCGACACAAGGACACAAAGCAACAGCTAATAGATAAAATGTCCACCAACCGTTGCTAACTTTCTCAGATTTCCCCCTTTGCCTTGCCAACAGTCCCAGCATTTTTCACGACTCAGACTGCAGTGACCATTCCAGACCTCCTACCCAATGAGCAGGCTGTGATTATCCTTGCCATTTAAATAAGTTCTTTAAAAATATTCTATTAAAAAAATTATTGTTCATAACCCTCATGTCTGGATGACTTCAGAAACCTCTCACCTATTTTCACTGTATCATCTTATTTACCAAACCTCAGCCTTGTGTTTATTGTTTAGGCCAGAGCAATGGGTGTTCTCTGACCAATAGTTAAATGCTTGGCTAGATAAAATAGAGCTATTTGAAATCTAGGAGTTTAGGATGAGAGTGCTTATTCTATGCTCACCGGATGATGAGAAAATGACTGTTAAATTGTGTGATCCTCTTTACAACACTGTGGTTTGGATTTTGACTCTCTTTTTTTTTTTTTTTTTCAGCAGCTGTGTCATTGTGAATAACCGGCTTGATGTGGTCCAGAGTGTTTATCTATGAAACAGATTTCAATAACATTAGGCACTCAGTAGCTTTTAAGTCTTAGTGCAATTATTGAAACTCTTTGGAAATGTTGTTAGGAGAAAGACCCATAAAATCAGTGCTGTGAAATCACTACTGAGAAAACCATTTAGTATATCAGGTATCAAGTTCAAACAGATATTTTCAGTCCATTACTGGGGTTAAATCAAAGTGGGAATCTGAAATACCTAGTCACCTCCATAGCTAAGGGTAGAGAGAATAAATACAGACAGGATTAGTGCTCAGCTAGTTTTCTCTATTCCTATTCCTATACCAGGGCCCAAAAATAGGGACTGTGCTTGCTAATCTCAGGCTGTGTTTTTCTGTAGCAACGAGGACAATCAATAAAATCCTTATTGACATGTTGACAGGCTAACCTGATCTAGACAGTATCGCACTGAGAATCTCTTCCCAGTTGAACCTAGATTCTAGTAAAGTTAATCAGCACAGAAATCATGATATTCTCCCTCATTTAAAGGCATCACGTTTGATTTCTGTTCACGTTATCTGGCAAGTTATAAAAATACAGACCATGTGACAAATGATAAATAAGGGAATACTGGAAATCAACATGGAGAATGTTATGATGTTGAAAGACAAAATAAGTACCAGAAAGCGGCATTTTCACTGGCTTTCCCAGTCTGGGGGCCTTCCCCAAGAAGAGCTAGAAAAACTCCCAGTTTTCCAAAAGTTTGCTCATAATAGCAGATTTGTAAGGCTAACACAAAAGGTAAAATGTTATGAAATGGACTGGATAGAATTGAGATGTGCAGTCATTCTGAACTCAAGTCTAAATAGAGAAGCCGAGAAGTCAACCCCTGAAAAAGGCTGATTTTTTTGTTGCTGTTGTTGTTGTTATTGTTGTTGTGTTGTTTTGTTTCTTCCTAGGTAGTAACTGACTCATGGTGCTTGCTTAAAGTGAAAATTTGGTTTTATTTCTTTGGATTAGCTTGATTAGTTATCCTCACTTTTGACAAAATGATTACCTGATAGCTTTTCCTTTTTTATGTCTTCAGTCAGATGTAGGACAAAATGATTTCTGTTTGTCATTATATTTTCTAGTATTACAATCTTATTAAAAGCCAAATAACTTCATTCACTGTAATAGAGACTATTACTGCTGATAGTTTCCTTTGTTTTTGATCCTTATCATTAAATGAAAACCTAAACTTTCTTACTCTGCAGGAAAAAAAAAAGTACATTCTTAGTTGCTGCATGGTTGCCTCTGGTTTAATGAAATGGATAAATTCAGCAAGGTTAGCTGAAATATTTCCCAGTGATTCTCATTATAAATCAGAAACTTATTCACATGCTGAGGTAGAAGTGTACCAAATTCACTTCAATTCAAACCAGTGACTATTTCCTGAGCACTTATCTAAGATATGGAGCACTATGTGGTATATTCAGAGGCAAAAGGACATTGTCATTTCTCTCAAGCTCTCAGTGGTTAACCCTATGAGGATTACTTAGCAGGAAAATAAAAAAGGAATATGCTGAAATACATACAAAGAATAGACTACAGGAATTTGGATAAAGAAAATATTGTGCCCTATTTTAGGAAAGCGAAAACAATTTAGTGGATCTTTGGAAGAGCAGAGAAGGTAGTTCAGTAAGCTTTTAAAAATAACTCTGTTTGATGACTTCCTCTCTCTTAAACACTGAGGAAAGGCTCCATGCAAACTGTAGGAGAAACCAAACACAATGGGCAGTTCTGAAAGAGCAGAAATATTTGCTAATATGTTCACCTTGCTTCTGAAATACCATTTAATTGGAGATCCCCACAATGGTTGTCATATCCAAAGGTATGAGCTGCTCTGAGACCCAGTAGGCTCTCCTTGCTCTCTCTCAGGCAGCCAGGAAAATAAAGCTGCGTCCATCACAAGGCTGGTGAAGTTTTGACGTCTCCTGTGTAGCTCCACTCTAAGTTCATCCAAGGTGCTGACAAACACTGCTTTGGGGAACAGAAAGAAGTCACTATTAAAGGGTCACCACGTCACTCTGAGCATCTGCTTTCCTCAAATGAAGCCATATGAGATCCAAAGTTTGGAGACATCGTTATCTCGCACTAGCTATGTGACTCCAGCTAATCCTTCTGCCACCAGCCATATATCATACACTTCATATAGATCTTGTGAAATTTGTGTGAAAAGTAACACCTGCCTTTTGAGCAAGTGATGAAACAAACATGGAGTTTTAGTTTGCTTTCCTTTGCTGTGATAAGTATCATAGCCAAAAGCAACCTAGGGAGGAATAAGTTTATTTGGCTTATACTTTTGTGTCATAGTGTATCAGTGAGGAAAGGCAGCGTAGAAACTCAGGCAGGAACCTAAAGGTAGGAACTAAAGAGAAACTATAGAGAAATGTTTTTCTGATGTCTTGTCTCTATGACTAATGTTCAGCTACTTTTCTAATAGAGCCTAAGGCCATCATCAAGGGAGGCTACTACCCAGAGTGAGCTGGACCCTCCAGATCTTACTAACTACCTCTCCTTTCATATGATTCCCTGCACTCTGCAAGTCTGGCTATGAGTCTCAACATCTGCTTTGATACACTGCTAGGTAGTCTTTCAGAGGTCCTCAATGGTAGGCTCCTATTCTGTTTCTTGTTTTCTCCTTCCCCTTTGTCTTTCTAAGTAGGATTGGGAGGATCAGCCTTGCCAAGACATAGAGGAGGACACTGCAGCAAGTCCTGATGAGACCTGATAAGCTAGGGTCAGATGGAAGGGGAGGTGGACCTCTCCTATCAGTGGACTTGGAGAGGGGCATGGGAGGAGATGAGAGAGGGAGGGTGGAATAGGGAGGGAGTGATGGAGGGTGCTACAGCTGGGATGCAAAGGGAATAAAATGTAATTAATGTAAAAAAAATTTAATTAAATTTTAGAAAATTTTAAATTAAATTTAAACCACACACACACACAGAGACATATATATATATATATATATATATATATATATATATATATATATATATATATAGTTAACTCATCAATGGAGCCTCTGGTGGAGCAATTGTTGGAGATAATGCACTCTACAGTCTGGAGGTCACTGATGATTATCCTCACTAACAAACACTGTAAGTCACCATCCTTGATGCCAGCTCTATAATAGTATTATCCTGGAAATAGAGGAACTGGGTAAGAATGAAAGTTTCTGTCTTCTAATAGAAGAACTCAGTGGCACTGATATAAAAATCATCTTGCACACACTACTCTGAACGCTTTGGTGAGACAACATGGTGAATGAGAAGATGGCAAATTTTTATGCCCAGGGTCAAAAGTGTGAATTCATGCAGTTCTTATATAGTAGAAGAACTCCATAACTTCAAAACTAAAATCCAAGTGCTAACAGATCACTTCTTCGAGGAAGTGGACTGCTGACTACATTTTAGTGTCACAAATGTGAAGCTTTTAAAGCTTAATAAAATGTTCAACATTTTTACCTCTTATACTCACACAAAAAAATGATGAAAGTGAGAATGTGGGCAGCATGTAGGTTTCTCACTCAAGAGTAAATTCAGTTAGAATGATACAAGGGTTATACATGCAGAGATCCTAGGCATAAAAATCTATTGATTCTTCACTGTCCTAAATGGCCAGTGACAGAGTGGTATATATGTTTATACACGTTTGGAAACAAATGAAGACTTTTGAGAAAATAATAATAAACTTGGCACTGATAGAAGAATAGAGTATATTTTTTCAACTTTTCCTTGTTTGTCTCAGATAAATATTTGGATTTCCTGTACGCCATGCCTTGTAAGTGCTGTTTCTCAAGGCATCCAAAGAAAATTTGTTGTAGGGTGTCTAAAGAAACTGCCATCTGCAGAGCTCAAGTGCTTGTATGCATAACATAGTAAGATTTGTGCATTACCTATGCCAATCTTCCTGTGTCACAAGTCTTCTCAAAGTTTCTTATACTGCCCACTGCATGTACCAACTGTTGAGATAGTGGCTGTATGCCATTTTAATAAAATAATAGATACTAGAAAAAGACTCTAACAGATTTGATAGAGATATGAGTCATTTTCCTGAGCATCCTTGATCTGTGGCTTGTTAGCTCCTTGGTTGTGGAAGCTACAGAAAAGAAGCTGAGGACCGTTATGAAGACAGAGCAGCTGGAGGTTTCTCTGAATGGTAATAAAGAAACAAAAACACAAAATATAATTGTTATTGGGGAAGGATCACAAATGAGGTGAACGGAATAAAATATAATAATAAGTACATGTGACCCTAACACATTTTCTTGAGCACTGGAGGCATGTTGTTCATTAATGCCTCCACTGTGTCTACTCCTGAGAAGCAAACAATGCCTTCAACTAGATTCAAACACATAGAAACTTGTTAAAGGTTTCCAAGGAAAATGTCCAAGTTACTGCATTTAAGGGGAAGCATACTAAGGTTTTCAGAGGAAGGAATCAATGTGTGAATCATTATCATGTTTCAACAAATTCGCAAAAATATGACTTTTGATTAGATGAAAAATGTAAGATGTTAACTGTTTTGTGTTTATATTCTGTTGTTTGTTTTTTTTTAATTTCAGAAAAATGTTCCAGCCAATAATTCAGGGGATATTATGACAATCCAAGACTGTCAGGATGATTTTTTTAAGAAATCAATTTATGTCAATATTTAGGATATTTATAGATTTTTAATTAATTTTAAAAATTAGTTGGCAAGTTTTAGTTATTAACATACTGTCCTCTTTTTATAAAGCAGAATTAAACACAAATTAAAATTTACCATTGAGCATGAGAAGCAAGAGAAGAGGAAAACTATAGAGGAAAAGCGTAGAGAATGAACCACCTGCATTGTAGCTACCCGGCTCTCAACAGCTTGGACCACAAAGGTGGTGGTCAGTGGCTCATATGGTCACTCACATGACTTTGAGCCTATAAATAAACTCCCTAAGCCTGGAAAATAATGAGTCAGGTAGTTTTTCTGATTATTTGGGACTCCATAGGTAACAAAATATTAGAAGTATCTAGCAATCAAGTGGCTACTTCTTGAGGCTTCAAATTGAATGTTAACACAGTAAGTAAATATGTTAAGGTTGTCAGATAAAAGCATACTGAACCTGCATGTGAATACTAATTTATTTAATTAAAAAAATACTGTATTGTTTAGGTAAGCAGAGGGAAAACAGATAGTGTCTTACCTGACCAATAAGTAAAATAAATTTAAGAAGAGCAGCCAAGGTCCTGAAATTGACAAGTATCAAACTCCTTGAAGTATGTTTAGTCAGGAAGGACGATTAAGCTTCAAGGCTTGTTATTTGCAGAAATCCTAGAAATCAACTCTATCATCTGCACCAGCCAGAGTGCATAAAGAGCTGGATAGGGTGAGGTTATTCAGCAATAAGTCTCAGATGCTCAAAACATTCTGGGCCTAGAATAGATTGTATAGAGGCTAGACGCTTCCAGGACTAGGCCTAAGTTAGGATACAGAGGCAGTAAGCCTTGTTACATCAGGTGAGTGATAGATAATTTTAATAGGACTCTCTACAGATGGTATATTTTGAATCTAAAAGGCTAGTGTATAGCAAAGGAAAATGCCAGTCAAGTAAAAAGGCAGCTTCCAGGACAGGAGAAAAACTTTGCCAGCTATACACCATTTCTAGCTCTGTCTGAACTCTGGCTGGTTGGTCCAATTAAGCTGTTCTGGCTCAAACTCCTCTCCAAGCTGACTGATTCAAACCTTTTCTCAGTTATTCATGGAATTGCTCAGCTTGGCCTCAAACTAAGTCTAGCAATCTTTTCTAATCTTTTAGCCCCTTCTCATTCTCTGACTTGTTTTGTCTTTACACGTGTCTAGCTAATGTCTCCTCCTTCTACCCCCAAGGTGGTACAGGAAATTGAATCCAGTGTCTTGCACATACTAGACAACAATTGTGCCACTGAGATATACCTTATGCCTGTATTTGCTATTTCTTTGCATTTGATATTGGGTTTTGTTTTGTTTTTTTTTTTGAGGATTTTTAATGATCTACTTTTCTATATTTGTTCAACTAACATATTATACTACATAAACTATATGTGTTTAATACTTTTTGTATTAAAATACTTTTATTGTTACAGTGAGACATAGGTTCTCTTTGATTTTTCACACCATCTCACCTGACCTTGATATTTTCCTCAGGCTGTTCTCTTCCTGGTATTGGCCTCTTCTAAAGACCACATGACATGAAGTATAAAGTACATGTAATGAGAAACTTGTGATGCTTTAACCTTTGCTCTCAATTCTAAGATACTGATTTTCAGGTGATTCTTCTAAATTCTTCTTTGTAAGCTACATGGATTATGTGGTACCCTCTCATTAAGTCCTACTCAGCAGTATATCAAAGCAGATGCTGAGACTCATAACCAATCTTTGGGCAGAGTGTAGGGAATCTTATGAAAGAGGGGGGAGTTAGTAAGACCTGGAGGGGACAGAAGCCCCACAAGGAGGACAACAGAACCAAGAAATCTGGACACAGGAATGTTTTCTGAGACATATACTTCAACCAAGTACCATGCAAGGAGATAACCCTTGCTCAGATGTAGCCCATGGCAGTTCAGTGTCCAAGTGAGTTCCATAGTAATGGGAACAGGGACTGTCTCTGACATGAACTGATTGGCCTGCTCTCTGATCACCTCCCCCTGAGGGGGGGTTGCAGCCTTACCAGGCCACAGAGGAAGACAATGCAGCCACTCCTGATGAGACCTGATAGACTAGGACCAGATGGAAGGGGAGATGGACCTCCCCTGTCAGTGGACTGGGGGAGGAGCATGGGTGGAGAAGAAGGAGGGAGGGTGGGGTTGGGAGGGGATGATGGAGGAGGGTTACAGGTGGGATGCCAAGTGAATAAACTGTAATTAATAAAAATTAAATTAAAAATATGTTTAAAAGATCTAGTTGAAGGTAGTTAACAAGGAAAGATAAAATTAATATGGATGGGTCCTTTTCAAGCAGGGACGTATGAATACTAGACACTCAAGATGACTGTAGGATATGCATTACAGCGCTGAAAATTCCCGGCAAAACTTTTATGACTGTGATATGAAAGATACCATATGAGGCCAATGTGGTAGAAACATTATTACCTTAATTTAGATATAAAATAAAAGTACGATGTTAGTGATCTCTTTTCTTTCCCAATAAAGCCCCAGCTTAACCATAAAAAAAAAGAGAATTCTTTAAGCAGTGTAGTCAAAGCACGAAGCAGAGACCCAAAAGCTCATGCTCCTAGCCATATATCATATACTACCTTTTCAATTCATCAAATACAACAGGGATTAGTAAGCGATACTAAAAGAACGAGGGCAGTTTTTGTGTGTGAATGAAGTGTGGAGGTATAATTAACAATTACATTCATGCTGGTTCTTGTTACTTTGCCTAATACTTTGACACATGCCTTGTTCATTTTACTAAGTGTTTCAAAGAAGATCTGGCAATTCAAGTTAGGTATCATCCATTTGCTGAAAAAATAGAGAGTATACTATATCACTTTTCTAAAGAATGTTGCCTGATGCAGTTCTTTTGTTTATCTCAGCACCTGTGTTGACTTTTTCTAGATTGCTTTAAATATACTTTATAGCGCAGTTTTGTGTATGTCACCTTGAAATTAGTACATTCGACACATATCTTAATGCCTTAAGTGATAACAGTGCCTCCAGTTTTTTTTAATTTAATTTAATTTTATTAATTATATTTTATTCACTTTGTATCCTCCCCATAAGTCCCTCCCTCCTCCCCTCCCTGTCCCACCCTCCCTCCCCTTCTTCAGGCATGCCCTTCCCCAAGTCCACTGATAGGGGAGGTCCTTCTCTCCTCTCCTTCTGATCTTAGTCTATCAGATCTCTTCAGGAGTGGCTTGCATTGTCATCTTCTGTGGCCTGGTAAGGCTGCTCCCCCTTCAGGGGGAGATGATCAAAGAGCAGGCCAATTCTGATGGGTGTAAGGTGAAATCTCAGGGTCATTTTGATTTGCAGTTCCCTAATGGCTAATGAGGTTGAGCATTTCTTTAACTGTTTCTCTGTCATTCGATATTATTCTACAGAGAGTTCTCTGTTTAACTCTGTTCCCCATTTTTTAATTGGATTACTTGGTTAGCTGCTTTTCAGCTGCTTTAGTTCTTTATATATACTGAATATTAGCCCTCCCTCAGATAAAGGGTTGGTGAAGAATTTTTTCCCAATCTGTAGGCAGTCGTTTTGTTTTGATGACGGTGTCTTTTGCTTTACAGAAGCTTTTCAGTTTCATGAGGTTCCATTTGTTGATTGTTGCTCTTAGAGCCTGTGCTGTTAGTGTTCTGTTCAGGAAGTTGTCTCCAGTACCAATGAGTTCTAGGGTTTCCCCCACTTTTTCTTTTAACTGATTTAATGTGTCTGGTTTTATGTTGAGGTCTTTGATCCACTTGGACTTTAATTTTGTGCAAGGTAATAAGTATGGATCTATTTGCATTTTTTTACATGTAGACATCCAGTTAGACCAGCACCATTTGTTGAAGATGCTATCTTTTTTCCATTGTATGGTTTTGGCATCTTTGTCGAAGATCAGGTGTCCATAAGTGTGTGGGTTTATTTCTGGGTCTTCTATTCAGTTCCATTGATCCACCATTCTGTTTCTATGCCAGTACCATGCAGTTTTTATAACTGTTGCTCTATAGTACAGCTTGAGATCAGGGATGGAGATACCTCCAGAAGATCTTTTATTGTAGAGGATTGTTTTAGCAATTCTGGGTTTATGTTATTCCATTTGAAGTTGAGAATTTTTCTTTCCAGGTCTGTAAAGAATTGTGTTGGTAATTTGATGGGAATTTCATTGAATCTGTATATTGCTTTTGGTAAGATGGCCATTTTTACTATGTTAACCCTGCCTAGGCATGAGCATGGGAGATCTTTTCATCTTCTGCTATCTTCTTCTAATTTTTTCTTCAGAGACTTGAAATTTTTTTCATACAAGTTTTTGGACTTGCTTGGTTAGGGTTACACTAAGGTACTTTATGTCATTTGTGGCTATTGTGAAGGGTGTTGTTTCCCTAATTTCTTTCTCAGCCTTTTAGTCTTTTGTATACAGGAGAGCTACTGATTTTTATTTATTTATTTATTTATTTATTTATTTATTTATTTAATTTTATATCCAGCCACTTTGTTGAAGGTGTTTATCAGCTGTAGGAGTTCCCTGGTAGAGTGTTTGGGATCCCTCATGTATATTATCATATCATCTGCAAATAGTGATAATTTGACTTCTTCCTTTCCAATTTGTATCCCCTTCATCTCCTTCAACTGTCTTATTGCTCTTAATAAGGACTTCCAGAACTATGTTGAAGAGCTATGGAGAGAGTGGGCAGACTTGTCTTGTCCCTGATTTCAGTGGGATTTCTTTAAGTTTCTCTCCATTCAGTTTGATGTTGGCTATAGGCTTGCTGTATATTGCCTTTACTATGTTTAGATATGTGCCTTGTATTCCTGATCTCTCCAATACTTTAAACATGAATGGATGTTGGATTTTGTCAAATGCTTTTTCAGCATCGAGGGAGATTATCATGTGTTTTTTTTTCCTTTCAGTTTGTTAATATGGTGGGTCACATTGATGAATTTCCATATATTGAACCACCCCTGCATACCTGGGATGAAGCCTACTTGGTCTTAGTGAATTATATCTTTGATGTGTTCTTGTATTCGGTTTGCGAGTATTTTGTTGAGTATTTTTGCATCAATGTTCATAAGGAAGATTGGCCTGAAATTCTCTTTCTTTGTTGGGTCTTTGTGAGGTTTAGGTAGCAAGTTGACTGTGGCTTCATAGAATGAGTTTGGTAATGTTCCTTCTGTTTCTATTTTGTGGAATAGTTTGAAGAGAACTGCAGTTAACTCTTCTTTGAAGGTCTGTTAGAATTCTGCGCTGAAGCCATCTGGTCCTGGGCTTTTTTTGGATGGGAGACTTTCGATGACCGCTTCTATTTCTTTGGGGGATATAGGACTATTTAATTGATTTACCTGGTCCTGATTCAGCTTTGTAAGTCGAATCAATCAAGAAAATTGTCCATTTCTTTTAGATTTTCAAATTTTGTGGCATATAGACTTTTGAAGTAAGTACTAATGATTGTTTGGATTTCCTCAGTTTCTGTTGTCATGTCCCCCTTTTTATTTCTGATTTTGTTGATTTGGATGCTGTCTCTCTGCCTTTTAGTTAGCTTGGCTAAGGGTTTGTCAATCTTGTTGATTTTCTCAAAGAACCAGCTCTTGGTTTCATTGATTCTTTGAATTGTTCTATTTGTTTCTAATTGATTGATTTCAGCCCTGAGTTTGGTTATTTCCAGCTGTCTACTCCTTTTTGATGTGTTTGCTTCTTCTTTTTGTAAGATTTTTAAGCGAGCCATTAAGTTGCTTGAATGAGCTGTCTCGAATTTCTTCTTGAAGGCACTTAGTGCTATGAACTTTCCTCTTAGCACTGCTTTCATTGTGTCCCACAAGTTTGGGTATGTTGTGTCTTCATTTTCATTGAGTTCTAGGATGACTTTAATTTCTTTCCTTATTTCTTCCCTGACCCAGCTGTCATTTAGAAGCAAGTTGTTCAGTTTCCATGTAGGTGTAGGCTTTTGCTATTTCTGTTGTTGTTGAGGTCCAGCTTTAATCTATGGTGATCAGACAGGATACAAGGGATTATTTCAATCTTCTTGTATCTGTTGAGGCTTGCTTTGTGACCAACTATATGGTCTATTTTAGGGAAGGTTCCATGAGGTGTTGAGAAGAAGGTAAATTCTTTTGTGTTTGGGTGTAAGGTTCTCTAAATGTCTGTTAGGTCCATTTGATTCATGACCTCTGTTATAGACATTGTTTCTTTGTTTAATTTCTGTTTGGTTGACCTGTCCTTTGTTGAGAATGGGGTGTTGACGTCTCCCACTATTAATGTGTGGGGATCTATATGTGGTTTAAATTTTATCAATGTTTCTTTTACAAATGTGGGTGCTCTTGGATTTGGGGCAGGATTGTGATGTCTTCTTGGTGGAATTTTCCCTTGATGAGTATGAAGTGTCCTTCCCCATCTCTTTTTATTAATTTTGGTTGAAAGTCTATTTTATCAGATATTAGAATGGCTATTCCTGCTTGCTTCTTGGGTCCATTTGCTTGGAAAGGTGTCTTCCAACCCTTTACCCTCATTTAATGTCTATCTTTGTGACTTAGGTGTGTTTCTTGTATGCAACAGATTGCTGGGTCTTGTTTACGCATCCATTCTGTTAGTCTGTGTCTTTTTATTGGTGAATTGGGTCCATTGATGTTGAGAGAGATTAATGACTAGTGGCTGTTAGATCCTTTGATTTTGATGTTGGCTGTGGTCATAAGGTTGTGTGCTTGGTTGCTTTTTGTTTTAATGTAATGAGGTTAATTACTTCCTGTGTTTTCTTGAAAGTAGCTAGTTTTCTTGGGTTGTATTTTCTCTTCTAGTGGTCTTCTGTAATGATGGATTTGGGTGTAGGTATTGTTGAAATTAGTTTTTGTCATTGAATATCTTGTTTTCTCCATCTATGAGGACTGAGAGTTTTGCTGGGTATAGTAGCCTGGGCTGATGTCTGTGTTCTCTTAGGGTCTGCATGGTACCCTTCCAGGCCCTTCTGGCTTTCATAGTCTCTGTTGAAAAGTCAGGTGTGATTCTAATGGGTTTGCCATTATATGTTACTTGACCTTTTCCCCTTGCAGCTTTTAGTATTTTTTCTTTGTTCTGTATACTTACTGTTTTGATTATGTGGCGAGAGGATTTTCTTTTCTGATCTAATATACTGTGTGTTCTGTAAGCTTCTTGTGTTCTTTTTTTATTGTTTGTTATTATTAGTTACATTTTATTAACTCTGTATGCCAGCTGTATCCCGCTCCCTTATTCCCTCCCAATCCCACCCTCCCTCCCTCAGCTTCTCTCTGCCCCTTTCCAAGTCCATGGATTGGGAAGGATCTCCTCCCCTTTCATCTGGCCCTGTTTTATCAGGCTTCGAAGTCCTCCTCTGTGGCCTAGCAGAACTGCTCCTCCCTTGGGGGGTGGGGAGTCAAAGAGCCTGCCATTGATAGAGATAGTCCTTGTTCCCTTTACTATGGGAAACCAATTGGTTATTGAGCTACCACGAGCTTTGTCCAAGTAAAGGTTCTAGGTTATATCCATACATGGTCCTTGGTTGGAGAAACAGTTTCAGAAAAAATAAACCCTGTGCCCAGATATATTTGGTCCTTGTGGGGCTCCTATCCTTTCCCTGTCTTAATAACTCCCCTTCTGCTGAAGATTTGCTTATGAGTCTTAGTATCTGTTTTGAAACACTGCTTGGAGGGTCTTTCAGATGCCTTCTGCGGTAAACTCCTTCATACGTCCAAAGCACATCTCATTTGTCTTTCTATGTGAAGATTGATCATCTTACCTCGTGTCTGCTTTCTTGTTTATCTCCTTTAGGTGTATAGACTTCATTATGTTTATTATATTTTGTAGGTCTATATAAGCGAGTATATACAATGTTTGTCTTTCTCCTTCTGGGATACTTCACTCAGAATGAACTTTTCTATATCCCACCATTTGCCTGCAAATTTCATTAGCTTCTTGTATTCTTATAGGCCTCTCCTTTAACTTGGGGAAATTTTCTTCAATGATTTTGTTGAAAATATTTTCTGGGCCTTGGAGGAGGGAATCTTCTTTTTCCTCTATTCCTATTATTCTTAGGTTTTCTCTTTTTCTGTTGTCTTGAATTTCTTGGACGGTCTGTGTCAGGAATTTTTCGGATTTAACATTTTCTTTGACAGATACATCGATTTCTTCCATTGTATCTTCCACACCTGAGATTCCTTCTTCCATCTCTTGTAGTCTATTGTTTATGCTTACCTCTGTAGTTCCTGTTTTCTTCACTAAGTTCTTTCTCTCCACAATTTCTTCCATTTGTGTTTTTTTTTTAATTTTTTCCAATTCTATCTTCAGATCTTGAGCCGTTTTGTTGATTTCCTTCACCTGTCTGACTGTATTTTCCTGTTTTTCCTTCAATTCCTTCAGCTGTTTGTTTGAACAATCCTTTGTTTCTTTTATTTCTTTCAGTGATTTAAGCATTTCCTCTCTAAGGGGCACAAACTGTTTGGCTGCAACTTCCTGTATTTCTTTACAGATGGCCATAATCTGTTTGTTTTTATCTTCCTCTATTTCTTTACAGATGATCATAATCTGTTTGAGTTTATCTTCCTCTAGGTCTTTACGCATTTTATTTTTTCCTCTGTTATCCTCTTCGAGAGCATAGATGTTTGATCATCTTCTTGAATTTCAATTATGCTGGGGTGCCCAGGGCTACTTGCCCCTGGATAACTGGGTTCTGGAAATGCCATATTGCTCTGTCTTTTGTTGGTTGAGCTTTTAAGCTGGCCTCTACCCATTGGGCTATCTTAGGTGTTTGGAGTTAGTTTCTGGTGGTTCCTGGAATCCTGTGGTAGAGAGAATCCCCTTGGCAGGAAGATGGTTTTTCCTGAAGGAAACCTTCTCAGCTTTTTGGGTATAGTCACTGGATGGCCGGTGTTTTTCAGGAGTTGCTGCTGCTCACCTTAGGCATAGAGACTTGATTGTGAACTGTGGTCCTTGTTAGTCAGAGAGGGTTCTTCTCTCACCTGGAGAAGTCCTGAAGATAGCTGCCCTGCTTCTGGGTTTCTTGCTGTAAATTTAGTTATCTGCTGCTGTAACCTGTGTGTCCTGTGTTTTGGTCAGTTTTGTTAGGGATAACTGGTTGCCCCTTGGAGCAGTATCTGGGGGTTGATCTCGGGGATTCCAGGCTTTTGTAGGTCTGAGGTTGGGGCTCTGTGCCCCAGTACCCATGTGGTAATCTGTGGCGGGTGGGGTGGGTACGGCTCTCCTAGTAACAGCAAGCTATCTGGTGCATAGCCGATCCCTGGGTTGGGCCCGTCTGTGGGACCTTTTCCAAGGATATACTGGGTGGCCTAAGTCTGTCCTCTTTCCTTAGTGCCCTGTGAGGATTTCTCCTGACAGAGACTCACAGTCTCTGCTGCCCTGGGATGCACAGCTCTGTCTGGGCCGGAGAGCTGGGCGTGCAGCAACTGTCTGTGCCTGTGGCTGGAGCCCAGTTCAGTGATGGCAGCTCGTACCTGGGGGTCTGCCAGACTTTTTCCAGAGAAAGACTGGGTGACCTAAGTCAGTACCATTTCCTTCCTTCCCTGTGGATTTTTCTCAAGACTGGGACTCCCAGTCTCTGGTGTTTTTGTGCCCACCGATCAGCATGGGAAGGTGATCGGGACATGCAGCCGTGTGGCTCTGGTCTGGCAACCTAGTGCTTATGTGACCCGGGATCTTTTCCAGGTTCTGGCTGGGTGACCTGAGAGTGGACCCAACTGATTCCCATGCCGTGGGGGTTTCCTCTCACCTTGAAACACAATCACTGTTGTTTTAGGGCCCGGAGTTCAGTCTCTTGGTTGCTGTAAGGAAAATGTTGTCCTGCTCCTCAGAGGCAGTGGTCTCCTGGCGCCGCCATCTTTTCCCCTTCCAGTGCCTCCAGTTTTATGTTTATTTTAGTAAATGAACCATAGGTTATTATTGCTCTTTTGATTTCTATCCAAAACTTTAAAATTATATAATGAGTATATTAAACGTTATGACTTAGGAGGAAGTTTGTATCGTATCCCAAACAGCAGTAGTAGGGATTTAGTTAAGAGTTTCACATTTAAAGTGATTAAAAACTTTCTCCTTTGTAGAGTTGGGGACTGATCTCCTGTTTTTAATCACTGAAGGCATGCGCCCTGCCACTGCACTGCATCCTGATCCTGGAAGCCAGTTCTTGAGGCAGAATATAAATTGGTGTCTAACCCATTAAAGCCTTGCCCTTATACTCAATGAATAAGTAGCTTTGTTTCCCCTAAAAATACATCTCAGATACTTTTATTGAAGTAAGTTTTTCCTAAAACTGTTGTCTTTTTGTCTTCCACAGCATTATAACATGTGAGTATAAACAGTAAGAATTCAGAACTCACAAGGATGAAAATTTGCTTCCCAACTACATATATATATATGTGTGTGTGTGTGTGTGTGTGTGTGTGTGTGTGTGTATAACTAACCCAACGTTTCTGGCAGTGCTTGTTTAGTTTTATCATGTAACTTCCCTTCAGCCTCAGCTCTCTACACATTACAGGCACAAGGCATATGCCATTTGTCATGGCAAAAGCACCTAGTGCTGGTTTCAGTGCTTGTGTTCATATGCGATTGCTGTCTTGTGGATTATAGTGTTTTAACTGTACATATGCATTTTAGGCTTTGATATTTGTGAAAAAAACAAACATGTTTTAGTTTCATCATTTAAGTATCAGATAACCATACTTATCATTGGACTGTGTTTTGTTAGGATCTTTGATTAGAAATTACTGTTTGGGTTGCTGATTTGAGTTTCATTAGGAAAAAAAAAAATCAATTCGTTTGTCTTGGGATTAGAATGGAATTGCTCATATTTTTGAAATACCTCTAACCATACTTCTGCCGTTTTATAGCATGGATTCAGCAAAATGGCATTCTCAGCACTGATGATTCCATATGTCAATCAGCTGAAAAACAGTGAGGATTCTCATGTCCTGCGGTATCAAATATTCAGCCATGATTTAATTTTTTATGTAAAATTAAATAGCACATCTATCTCATTAGTATGCAAATTTGCTTTTGTCTCTAGTAAATAGTAAAATTATATGCACATCATAGAATTACTCTATAATACTCTTCTGTATGATTTATTACTTGTTAAGTTTGAGATCATGTATAAATTTCTCAGGTTAAGAGGAATCCCATTGGGAATCAGGGTGAGAAGCCCTGCTTCATAAAATACTGGTCATCTCTGGAGGCCTGAGAGCTCTCTATGTTTTTGACATATCCATGTACACACAACGGTGTAGAGAAGCAAAACAAGCAAAATTCTGAACCACTGAGATTACATTTCTCCCTTCTCAAAGTTCATAATTAATTGACTCTGTTCATCTGTTAGAGGGTATTTAATTTCCTTTTAATTTGTTTTTCCTCATGGTCAGCACTTTTCAGTTTGAGCACATGTGATAGCAAATGCTGCTATTGACTGAATGAGAAAGAAATAGAGAATTAGATGTAGTCTGTGATACATAACCAGTTTCTTTTGTCCCGAAGGAAAATGAAGGCATTAATGACTCTCGGCCAGTTGGTAGAAACCATTCTTTAGATTCAAATTAAAATCAAGTTTGCTGTACATTGTCAACAATTCAGATGAGAAGACATTGTGCAGGTCTCTGACAATCACCTTGATGGGTGATGTTTTACAGGACAAAGATTCAGTTAATGGAGTAGGTTAGACATTTCCAATAATAAAACATATTGGTTTTGTCTGGAGACTGACTTGCTAATTACTTGGGCCCTAAATAATGCAAACCCTGTTCTCCTTTATTAGCTAATATCATTCAGAGGTTAGGAAGATGGTTATAAAGACCAATTAAAGATACAGTTTTCTGGCATGCTAGACCCGTTCATAATCTTGGCAATATGAAATGTCATGCGGGAAAGTCATTATCAGAATCTTCCCTCCCTAGTTTATATTAGTTTCTGAAAATGTTTTTCTTCTCTTTGTATCAGTCTAATACAAAGCCTTTGGTGGTGGTGTTACAAGTCTTGTTCAATAACGAGGAATTCTAATTCTAAAATAATAAAAATAAAAATCCTTGATACCACACTAACCTTGCATCAGATAAATAAATGTACTGCGGACTGTGGCTAATGTGCCTGAAAATGAATATAAAACATTGTGTTTGAATAGAAATAGAAGAAAGAGCACAGAGCAGTGTAAGTAACAGGAAACCTTGCTGCATGGAAATGTTATTCTTCTAATACATCTGTCCCATTAATAAGTATCAGTTGAAAGAAAAGCTGTTGTTTTATATATAGAGAAATGCTATACCTTAAACAACCATGCTTTATTAGTGCTGATGTATTTATTTAGTGTTTTCAATGGTATTCAAAGATGTTTTACCAATTTGGAAGATAAGAACAAATTGTAAGATTCCCCCCATAATAATTCTAAGGCCATTACAGTGATTATGAAGATTATATTAAATTAATTTATATATTTCTCAGAATATTGTCTTTCTATATAACTTTAAATTTATTTGGGACATTCCCTAGTGGGTTGAATAATGACCTCCACATATGAGCTTGGTTTAAATCTCAGAACCCGTGAATGTTACTTTCTATTGAAAAGGGAATTATGCATAAGAATATTGCCTTTCTCATCACTCTGACAGAAACCCTGACAAAAACAACTTAGGGAAGAATTAGTATAGCTTATGCTTAAAGATGGTGGAAGTTGGGAAAGAAGCACACCTATAAAGAAACTGAGGCTCTGACAGTCACACTGTGATGTGATTTTCTCAGACATCAGCATCTCAGGAAAGAGAACGCTCAGCTATAAACATAGCCATCTCATAACCCTCCTGTCTTGTTTCTAGAGTTATAGGTCTGCCAAATATTCGCCTTGTCCAATGGCTGTAGAGCCTCCTCAGAAGCTGTAATATCTGGGGACCAGTTCTTTCATATGTGAATGTACAAGAAATACTTCCTAATGGAATCAAAACAGCATATTTGATTAATTTAGGAATTTTGGTGTTGGGATTTTGGGGAAAGTGACCTTGTCAGTTGTCCTTGTCCTTCTATCACAATCAGAGACTGAGTTCAATATCTTGGCACATATATAGAAGCTAGGTATGGCAACAGGTTCCTGTAATCCATTGTTGCTTGGACATAGATAAGAGGCTCCTTGGGGGTTTGTTGACCAGTCCGTCTAGCTAAATTGACAATTCCAGGCAAACCGAGAGACTCCACCTCAAAGCAAGGTAGAGATTGTTTGAGCAACATGCCCCGTACATACACAAATGTACTGTCTTCCATATACACATGCACAAATGTATATCGGCATATGCACGTGTATACAAACATGAACAAGCATCTGTACATGAACAAATTCATGTATGGAGCGATTTTTCTGAATTATCTGGTGAGCTTACTGTTACCATAATGGTTTTCATCAGAAAGAAGTGGATAGTGTCAGAAGCAGCAGAGAAGGTGAAGCAGAATGGTCTACTTTACAGCCAGAGAACAAGCCAGGGTGTGTGAGCCTTCAGCCGATGCAGTTTTCCTCAAAGCGTCAGGAATGAACTAGCCCTGCTGATACCTGACTTTATCAGAGTTGAAATGATTTGGGACTGTTGACTTTCAAACTGTTAAGAGAGTATAGTTTTTGTTCTTTTAATTTGCTACGTTGGTGGTAAATTGTTACAGAGAATGGAAACAATGCAATTTCTGATGGGTGGCATCACCTTTGAAGTGTGAAAGCTTTAGGAGTTATGATGTAATGTTGCTAGCATAGCAAAATGTTTCAGAGTAAGTTCTGCCTGTTTTAGAGCCTAGTTGTATCATTATTAGTCGTTCTATCTAAGGGGCATTAACAGAGCCTTAGTTTTATTTTCTTTACTTTCAAAGTGAGAAAAATAATAGAAACTATTCTTTAAAGTAGTTAATAAGGACATAAATGATATATAAGAAATTAAAAAAAAAGTACAGTAACTAGGAGCATAGGAATAAATGTTCATTTCTATTTCTCCCATTGGTAGAAGCAATATTGCGGAACAATCAGTAAATAGATAGTTGTTGTGTAACAGGCTTTTACCAGGAACACGTGAACAAATGACTACTCACCTCAGATAGAGAACTAACTACATCCCAATGTACAGAGACCACCAAAGTCCAACTTGGTGATCCAGTATTTTCACTAGCATTATTTACAAGAATTTGGGTGAAGGGGTACGTGTAGAAGCAGAAATGACTTAAAGACAACTGCATCACCAAATACCACCCTAACTTGGATGACAGCTCACCAGAGCTGGAGCATACTGCATGGCCTGCAGGCAGCTCAGTAAGTTTGAGGGAGTCCTTTTCAGGTTCCTTTTCCAGGCAGCTTATCTTGTCTTTGTATCTTCTGGGCAGTTCGGCATGTCTCTGTTTCTTCCAGGTGGCTGGACTTGTCAAAGAGTCTTTTTTGTTGTTGTCGTTTGGCTTGTTTGAAAATGACACTCAGAAGTACTTGCCATTTACATACTCTTTGGAATGGAGAGGATTGTGAATCTTTTCAGAATCAGGTACTCCCAGATTCTATCTGAGTTCGCTTCCTGCTTTTAGGAGTACCTCACCTCTCCTTAGAACATCCTGTTGTTTTACCTCCCTGTTAATATTCTGTTTTAAGAAATTTCTCTCCTAAATGGAAGGCCTTAATCTTAGAGGAAACTGTTACATTGGGGCAGTGATAAAATAGCTAAACATCCTTACTGGGTAAGTAAATGATGAGATAAAATCAGAGACTTGGAAACCGAAGGAAATAAACATGGCATAGTCGTTTGGAGGCAAAGCTAATGTTCTTGACACATCTTTAACAATCACTATGCTAGCAGGGCATGATAATACATGCATAGAATCCCAGCACTAGGAGAGGCATAGGCAGATGGATCTCTGTTAGTTCCAGGCAGGCCTGATCTACAGAGTGAATCCAGAACAGCCAAGACTACACAGAGAATCCTTATCTTGAAAACTCAAAAAAACAAACAAAAGCAAAAACAATCACTATATTGCTCTGGGAAAGGTACTATTATACACACAAAAAAGAGATGGACAACAGAAAGGTAAATTCTGTACCCAGGAGTCATAATTTATATATAGAAGATAAAAATTTTGACTCAAATTTGATTGATTAATTTTATTCATGAAAATCAAGGACACTGGGGCATCATCAACTTAGGTAATTCCATTGTTCAATACAGGAATCTAGTCCAGATTGGGGAACTTCTTGCTTACTTAGTTGTAATCTATTTCTAGTTTATTGTCTATGTAGTTTGTGTTGCCGTAATAAATGTCATGACCCAAAACACTGTGCAGAAAGGAAGGGTCTATTTCAACTTAGAGCTTTTATTCCATCATCAAAGGCAGTCATAGCAAGGACTCTAGGTAGGAATGGGGAGCAGAGACAATTTACTAGCTTGCTTTCAAGCTTATGTTTAGCTACCTCTTTAACCTCTGCCCAGGGATGGTACTGACCACAGTGGGCTAAGCCCTCTGCAGCATTCAGCAAGTAGGAAAATGTCCCACAGACATATAGGCCTATCTGACGGAGACAGTTCCTCAGTTAAGGTTCCCTCTTCCCCGGTGTCTCCAGTTTGTGTCAAGTTGACAAAAAGTACCCAGCATGTTACTTAACAGTGACATCTGAGCACATAGGAATTATATTTCTATGTGTGATAAATGGTTCCACACTTAATGGCTATTTAGTTAGGGCCAGGAAATATTTTATAACGAAAGGTTGAATTTCTGATTCTGAATGAAGGTACTCATTTTTTTTTTTTAGACATTAAAACATTTGTCTAGAAGATCTGTTGATGAAGCAAACTTCCTCTCCTTGCAATAATCTTTTTGGTTAAGGACCCAGATGTCCATCAATGGAGGAATGGGTACAGAAATTGTGGTACTTTTACATGATGTAATACTACCCAGCAATTAAAAAAAGAAAATCATGAAATTTGCAGGCAAATGGAGGGATCTAGAAAAGATCATCCTGAGTGATCCCAGAAGCAGAAAGACACATGTGGTATATACTCACTTATATAGACCTATAACATAGGATAAACATACTAAAATATGTGCACCTAAAGAAGATAAACAAGAAAGAGGACCCAGGGTAAGATGATCAATCCTCACTTAGAAAAACAAATGGGATGTAGGAGAAAACAAGTAACAGGACAGGAGCCTATTGCAGAGGGCCTCTGAAAGACTCTACCTAGCAGTGTATCAAAGCAGATGTGGAGGAGACTCATAACCAAACCTTTGGCAGAGTACAGGGAATCATACAATAAAAGGGGAGGTAATATGACCGGGAGAGGACAGGAGCTCCACAAGGACAAAATATATCAGGGCACGGGGGTCCTCTATGAGACTGTTTCTCCAACCAAGGACCATGTCTGGATATAACCTAGAACCCCTGCTCGGATGTAGCCTATGGTAGCTCAGTATCCAAGTGGGTACCTTAGTAAGGGGAACAGGGACTATTTCTGACATGAACTCAATGGCTGGATCCTTTACCTCCCCTATCTCCCGAGGGAGGAACAGCCTTGCCAGGTCACAGAGGAGGACATGGCAGCCAGTCCTGAAGATACCTGATAAGCTAGGATCAGATGGAAGGGGAAGAGGTCCTTCTTTATCAGTGGACTTGGAAAGGGACAGGCAGGAGATGAAGGAGGGAGGGTGAGATTGGGAGGGAATAAAGGAGGGGGCTATGGCTGGGATACAAAGTAAATAACCTGTGATTAATATAAAAAATAAAAATTAATAAAAAGATTTATTATTAGAGATATTGAAGCACAGGTTTTGTTGTATACTTTAAAAAATTGCATATGTAGTAAGTACAGTGTGTTTGAGTGGAAGGATGAATTTAGCTCACCAGTGACGTTGGACTTTACCTGTCAAAACATGACTGCCTCGAAGAGAATGGTTTCTGTAGCTGGACTGGGATCAATTCTAAAGAATGCCTTCAACCTTCTGCTATTTCCCTCTCTTGGGCCTGCTGCACATACACTCTCTCATAGCTTGATTATATGATGATCCAAGTCATTCTTTGTGTTTCCAAAAGTTACCCATGTCTAAAGGTAATTGACCATTTAATTCACAGAACTGAAAAGAGAATGTTTTTTGTCATTTAGTTATTTGATCATTTTATGAGGAAAAGGGAACTTCAAAGTGACACATTTTTTTTTCACCCAGCTCACATTTGCCTACTTGATATCACAGCACTTTGTCAGTCGTAAGTCAGAGATCTGGACGCCTCTACTGATATGTATCTCATTGTTTTTCCTGTGTTTCATTTATTGGAAAACAAATTTTATAAGGCTTTTCTACCTACTTGAAAAAAAATCAACCAACACCTATGTTGAAGCCTTGAGTAAAGGAATGAAGCTGTAAAGGGTTCATTTTTTTTTCTTGTATAGTCAGGCAACTTCCCCCTTAGTGTTCTATAAAAATAGCTTTAGGGTCTACTTTGACATTGGCTTCTGTCCTTAACTGTGCTTTTCATTGTCACTGTCTCTATAATTTCCCTTAAACTGTGTCTTGATTCTTATTCTTGATATATTAATGAGTCTTTCTGCTATAATGGCAATGAAACACACACACATATATTTATTGTTTACCTATAACATATGCTATAGTACCTTAGGAACTTTCTTAGGGTATTTATGTGTAGGTGAAATGGTTAATATTCATAACACACTAATCATGTAGATGCTATGATTATATTTTTTGTATTACTGTTTACAGAAAAAAACCCTAAAGGATCAGAAAACTCAATATTCCTTTTCCTCTGTCCCAAACACTCTCTACCAAAGTCATTATTAGACAATTCCTTAATTATTGGCAAAACAAGTTGCAAGCTCCATTGATGCTACAGAATCATTGATACTTCTCCAAGGCTTCCTTGAACCAGTGTTTGTTAGCTTATCTTGAAGGCTCCAGTTTTCAGTCTCCTGTGGCCTTATTTTTCCTCTCTTCTGTCTCACACCCACGATGAAGCTTGACGGTCTTTGCGAAGACTCTGTAGAATCTGAGTTGTAACAGAGTTCTGAAATTTTGAATCTCAGAAAAATGCTAACAGAGGTACTTACATCATGTGATAGCCCTTTGTGGCTTGACGTAGCATCTCTAAGTAAACACATTCATGTTTTTAGAACTAAACATAAATAAGTAGTAGCATACACAAGACCATTTAAATTCCTTTTATAAACTTAGCTCCTAATCAATGAGTTATAAAAACTTCTCATTTTCATAATTTTGTGGATTTCACATCTGAATACTAGAAATTGTGGAATTGCATCCCATTCATTATGTTAAATTTATCACATTTTATACATACATAGAAGCACAGATATACAACTTTCTACAACCTCACAACAAGTCTAAGTACAAACACACCCAAGACTATTATTTATTCTTTACTTCAAAATCAATTTACCCACTATAACACTAATTATATCCACAAGCATTCAACATACGCCAATTTTTTAAATACACACAGAAGAGATAGAGATGTCTTTAATTTTTATCACTCTACAATAAGGTCGAGTCACATTTGAGTGTAAATTACTATGTAAATATTTTTATAAATGCTCCATAAATCATTGATTGATTGTGTTTAACAGGGTGACTCTAGTTTATATGGAATATTGATAAAGATATGAAGTTCACTTACAGTGATCTGTTATATATCTCACAATGATGTGCTACAACAACTTTTCTCATTTTGTTTTTTATAGGTTGGAAACACTAAATTAATTATTAGGACAGTATTCTTGGTTGGTTACTATGCTGTATAGAGAGATTCTTCACTTTGAAAATTAATGCACCATGGTTTGATTACTGATAACAAAATAGAAAGAGGTAGCTAATGACACCCTACATACGATGTTTTTTTTTTTCTAGTGGACACATTAAATTCTTGTTCTGAAATCCTCTTGCTTACTGAGGAAAAGAGAAAAGGGACTAAGTTGTCAGCTTTTCTCCTTGATGGTCTTGTCTTTAAAGAATTTGCCTGCTTCTCTTTATAACTACTAATTTATCTTAAGTGTGTACTAATTTATTTTAAGTGTGTTCCTTTACCACACTTGACTGGGAAAATGTGACAGGGTGAATGACAGGGTGTTCTGTGTTCAAAAGAATTCACACTATGAGTAGTAAGTTGTTCCTAGAACATCTTTACCCTCGCCCTCACACATTAAGAGCATGGCCTCTTCTGCAGATTAGCTTCTTTCATATTCATAAGTTAAAGTCTCCAACACCATGCCTGGTGATCTGATGATTTGGGGATACTATGTGTTGCTGCGAGGTTGGTAGGAGGAGAGAGAGAGAAGAATCTTGGAAGACTGGTGACAGTCAAATGAACTGGGGCAAAGCAGTTGATGCTGGGACTTCAGGCTACAACATTGTTCTCTAGAGGTCTGATTAAATTGAGCATTTAAGAAGAAAGCTAATAAAATAAAATATAAAAAATACCTTTTGAAGTCACAGAACAGAAGACGCTGAGAGTGTTCTGGCCCTGAATCAGTATTTGATATTGAAGACACTAAAACTCTCAGGTGTGTCACTGAATTGTAAGAGAGATGAATTAAACAGAAATGTAAACAAAAAACAAAAAAAAATCTATAGTTTTTAATCTTCTTGGTACCAGATAACAATTTGTTTTTCATTCTTCAACTCTATCCATTTTACATTAAGCTAATTATATTCGGGCAGATGGTTTTACAACAGGACTATAGTTTATTTTTTCCAAGGGATCTTTTCATTCCAAAAAAACCCAGAACAATAATAATCCATATTACATAGATGTTTTGATGAATAGATGTGGTAATGTATGTAAAACTTTCTCACTGACTGATTCTGTAAAGGGTACCCAGAAGGACAGTTCTGGAAGCCAGGAGAATACTCTAGGATAGGAAGATAAGAAACAAAGAATCTTTAAGATGAAGAATGAGGAAGAACCAGAAGACCTTTAAAAAGAAAATCAAATGAGAGTAAACATGAACCACCATCCCAGTGTTTTTCTACCTGTATTCAAAATACTTTTTTTTTTCATGAGATCATGTGCCCCTGAGGTCAAAATGCCAGCTATGATAGATCCCCATGATTTAAAATTGATATGAGAAAAGTACAATATATATGAAACTGTTATAAGACACATCATTTTGTATAGCAATTTATCAGTATGATTAAAATATTTATGAAAATATTTTCAGAATTCAAAACATCAGTTTTAATATTATTTCTAAATTTATCAGGCATATACCGCATAAGCTGCTTAAGCTTTCTGAATTTTACTTAAACTTGTTAAATGTATATGATTTACGACATGCATGAATTTTACGATTCCTGAGAACTGCAGAAGGTGAAGTCTATGCAATGGCTTTAGCCAGGTATGGAGGAAGTGTTTAACATCCAAAATTGGATATTGTATTTATATTTATTGTATTATATTGTCTTGAAATGAAACTTTACTGAAAAAAATTTCATTAAAACGCTTCCTTGATTAGTTCCCATGGACTGTGGTGTATGCCTGTGTTTGCAAGTGAGCTATGAACAAAGAGCAAGAAGAAAGAGTAAGCTAAAAAATATTGAGCATACTCCATATGGCTTATTGTTAATCCTAATTACCCATAATCCATGGGAAATTTGATGTATAGGAAGTCTGCTATTCTGCTTTATTCTGACCCTGATGTGTCTGTGTGAATGGGATTGTGAAAGCATCAGACTGAGAATGTCCAATTCTTTGATGTATCTGCTGTTGTAACTTTGACTCTGAGCTGTCAAATGAGCTCTCCATCTTGAGTGTAGAGGAACATAATTATGAACAAAGCTGAAGTTATCAGCAAAACTGGAGTCAGAGATGCTCACCACTTGCAGCAAGAAGAATAATAGTGATCTGGAACCAGAGGTATTTGAGGAACGGCAGGAAGTCCCTATTTGTGAATATTTTGCCAAACTTCTAACTGGAACAGAAAACTTTCAGCAGTCAAATTTGTACATGTTAGAAACTAACCCGTGCACTGAACTATTATGCTGATTTCTATGAATTTATTTCTAATTTATAGGCATTTTAAATTATATCTAAGGCCTCTTTTTTTATACTGTCTAGCATGAAAAATATTGTTAAGATTAAATGAGCAGCATTTTTCTCAGTTCTGTTCAAACCACAGATGCTGGGCTTGATTTTATTTCTAACAGTGAGATTGAAATTCTATTTTAATATGCAGAATTGCAGCCTGGGGAGCCATAAAACACAGAGTGTTTTCATTAGATGATGGCCCTGCACCTCTAGTTAACAGGAAAGCTGATTCATCAAACAGCAGCCATCACGGCTCCATTAACTAAGACCTGGAATGAAAACACGAGATCGGGGTGAAAATTACCTGTTTTGCATCATATAATTGTAACTTTGGAGAAATTCCTAGTTTGTGGCATAAAATTGTTACAGGGGATGCATGAGGGTTTGCTGTAAATTTGCTGCAGATGGTCTGGAGATTGAATATTTTCTGCATTTCAAAGGGATCTTAAATTTTATATCAGTTGCCACTAATTTAAAGGAGTGAACGTTCACCTTTATGTTCTCTGTCAGCACCAGAGAGAGAAATGAATTTGAATGAATTCTGTGTTGGAATTTCCCTCTGAAATCTTTAATGTGCAAAATAAAGAGTTAGAATCCAGGGACTGTCTCAGTTAGCTTTCTATTGCTGTGAAGAGACACCGTAACCAATGCAACTTTAAAGGAAAACGTTTAAAGGGAGCTTGCAGCTTCAGAGGGTAGGATTGTGGCACAGGCAGGCAAGTGTGGTGCTGGAGTAGTAGCCAAGAGCCAATATCTCATCAGAAGCATGAAGCAGAGAGAGCAAACTGGGAATCCCCCTTGATTCCTCTAAGCCTGTCCCCTTTGACACACCTTTTCCGAAAAGCTACACCCCCTACTCCTTCCCAAATAGCTGCATCAACTGGGGATCAATTACTCAGACATATGAGCCTACAGGGGTCATTTTCATTAAACTACCAATGGAACATTTTATTCTAGTGGAATTACAGAATCTATCTGCATTTTAAAATGTCCCTACTGACCCCAAGCAATAAATTGACATGATCCCTCTGATCACGTAACTAATCATGGAAAAGGCACTGCTGAACTCAACGCTAAAAACATAACAGGTAGCAAACAACAACAACAACAAAACACTCTGTAATTCATACAATCAATATGCAATGTGTCAAAAAATAAGTATTGAGGCTAGAAGACACTGAAATCATCTTATTTTTTGAGATTAAGCTCTTCAGCGGCGCCCCCCTGGGTACTGTTCTAAACAGAAGTGGGGGAATTGAGAAAAAAGTAGATGCGCACACTTCAGAGGCTTCCTGAGTTTAGTTTTTGTTCTTTTGGCTTCAACCATATAACCTTCCTTTTAGCTATTTCACTTAGTAGCTTCCATTAAAGTTCTTCTTTCTAAAAAATATTAAATTGTTTGAGGTTTTTTAATACAGTCTCACCCTGATACTGTTTTAAATGGTCTACCAAACAAGAAGCAAAGACTGGTAGTATAGAAGCCAGCTCTTGAACATGCTTGCTTAAACTGTGTTGTAAATTTGCTTTATTATAGTGGCTGTTTATTGTTTTTATTCCATTAAGGTGCATTGCTTTATACATAAATCAACTAATGTTTTACTTGAAATGTTATAATGAGAATATATCTACAACATATTCCTTGAACATGTCTATTTAGAATATTATGATCTAAACAACAACAACAAAAGGTAGAAAATTTTGTATGTTGTGTAGCACTCAAAATAATTTTCTAAGTTTATCGTAGATGATGAAAGTAATCAACTCTGGGACCTTAAGATGATAGAAAAAAACAGTAAAAACTTAAGATAATGATTAATATTCATTTGTTAAATTCAGTAATATTCATTAACTTATTACTGAAGTCAAGATTTGACTAATGATGAGCTTGCTACAGAAAGTTATATGTGCATATTTGTTCAAAAATATTTGTATATACATAATTTTAACAATCTGTGGCTATATTAGGGAATAATTAGAATTACTAATAATACTATTCTATTTATCACATTCCAAATGAAATGAAGATTATATATATATATGGATTGATAGGGAAGTAGGAAAAATGTTCAGAGTCAGCCTTGAAAAATCTGAAAGGAAAATGAGTGACATATAAAGAATAGAATAAAATAAACATATTATAAATACTAAATGTATCAGTAAACTTTATGCCACTATAACACAGTAACTGACACTATATACTTATAAAGATAAAAAGTTGATTTAACTTGTTATTCTGAAAACTCTAGTCCAGTGTCAAGTAGTCCTATTGTCCTGTGTGTTTAGCAATAATAGAATGTCAGGGAGCAAGCACATGGCAGAAGAGACCACTTATATCTCAAACCAGGAAGCTAAGAAGATGAAGAGACTAGGGTCCCACAAGACCAGGAAGAGCATACTGTTAATGGCCTAAAGGTCTACACACCAATAACAAAAATCTGTGGAATCAAGCCATTTATACATGGATATTTTTTGGAGTACAACATCATATTCAAACTATAGCGTGATATATTGGCACACTTCCTAAACTTTTGTTGCCTCAGTCAACAGCTCAGAGGACTATAAAATAAAGGGAAAGAGGATTAAAGAGGAGAGAGAAACAAAAAGGGGGTAGTCACTGCTGTCATTTTAGCTTTGGCTGAGTAGAGCTCAAACATCTCCCAAAGCGCTGTGAGGTCTTCAGCTCAACAGCGTAACATTCTTGCAGCTCACTATTTCTTGTAAGTTGTCTTGTAAGTTACAGATCTCACCTTACATTTGCACATGTAAGTATTCGCACACAAAGTGGAGGAGACACCTCTGCAAACCACCAGACCTTTTGTTCCGTGTGGTGCCCTGCTGTGTGGCATTATGTATGCCACCTTTCTGAGTGTCTAACTGCCATCTTTTCAATGTAGTGGAAAGTGCCCTGCCTTTTCTGAATGTTTTCTCACATGCACTAAGATTTGGAAATCTCATCCTGACGGAAAGCTGTTTTACCACTTACAGATCATGATTCTACTCATTGTTTTCTCAGTGTTTAAAGGGTCTTTTCAAATTATTCATCTAGATTTTAATTATTTTTCTCTGACAGAGGAAATGCTAGCCTGATGCCAGATAATCTAGTATAATTAAAGTTCAGGCACATGGAATATTCTTGTAGTTTTGAAAAACCAGGACAGTATTACAGAGAGAGTCTGAGTCGGGGACTGGCAGTTCTCTCCTTGAGCTTTCTGAAGGAGAGAGGGGGATGTCTTAGTTTGTTCCTTTTCACTGTAATAAGGCGCTAACCAAAACTGTCCTTCAGAGCAGAAGGTTTACTTCATCCTAAAACTCAGGTCACATCCCATCATTGCGGGAGGCAAGTTAAGGCAGGAGCCTAAGGCAACAACCTGGAGGCAGGAATGGAAGTCAGAATCCTTGGAGGAGTGTTGCTTACTGGCCTGTTCTTTGTGGCTCTTGAATTCTTTATTATACAACCCAGGATCACCTGCCGAGAGATTGCACCATTCACAGTAAGCTAAGCCCTTCTACTCGAAGAGCCATTAAAAATAAAGGTACTGAAAGAATCGGACTAACTTTGTAAAATATGTTTCTTTTAATTGCCTTATAACTTATATTTTCAAGTTTTAGGCCCATGTTAATTAAAGCCTCTTAGTGCTTCTCCAGAGAAGAGAGGAATGTAGACGTTCCTGACATTGGCCATCTGTGAGTGCAGAGATAAGAAAGAGAACAAGCAGAGATCTTTACTAGGTGGAGAGAAAATCATGGGCAGTGCCTGTGAGATAAACTTTGTTTGGAAACTGGGCCAAATGGCCCCAATCTTTCTTCTGAATAGCCCCTGACCTTTGACCAAAGCCTGCAGCCCCCACTCCTCAGAACAGACACAGGATGAGTTAATCATTCTCCCACCTTTAATTGCAGCTGTATCTCATATGGCAGGAAATTCCAAACTGACTTGAAGATCAGATATTTACGACAGGGCTGACCGGACCTAAGGTGCCCAGAACCAACCAATTATTTTAAAAGTTAAATACCTCATCCAATCCTGAATTGCCATGACTGCAATCCCTGAAAATTCCCACACCTTGTCATTTAAAAACCCAAGGCCTTTGTCTCCCAGTGCCACTCTTTGCTGACCAGCAGGGGTGACCCCATCATGCCATGCTTAAAATAAACCTCTTGCATTTGCATCAATAGATGGTGGTCTCCAGGAGTTTTCTTCAGTCATCTCCCAAGTAGCTAGGCACTTCCCGGGCCTGACAGGCTCAGGCTGGGCCTAACAGAACCACAGACTCATCTACAGGCCAATCTAATGGAAATATCTTCTCAATTGAAAAATACATCCTTCCTAGATGACACTACCTTATATTAGGCTGAACAAAAGCTATCCAGCAAGGAAGTGAAGGTTCAGTTGATTACTAATGATTTCAGTAATCATTAGTATTCATGAATTTGAGTCTTCATGAAGCTTCCATAGAAGCTTCAAAGCTAGTTAAAGATTTGATATAGCTGAACTCATAGAGGTTACTGGATGGTACTGTGCCCAGAGAGACCACAGGGGCTCCTGTCTTTTTTTTCTTTTTTCATGCCTAACTCTATGCAACTCTCACCTGTACCATCTGTAAATGTTTTTACAATAAATGGTAAGTGTGAGTGTTTCCCTGAGAGCCATGAGAAGCTTCAGAAGGGTCATGGAACTCAATTTATAGCAGTAAGTCAGCTGCCCTGGGTAAAACAACCTAGGTCTTGAGAGTTTTATCACAAGTGGGGACTACAGTCCAGTAGATAGTATCAGAATTGAATAGCTTCTGACACAGCTGGCTGTCACTACAAGATTTGCTGCCACCTCATCTTCAGAATTCATTGGTCATTTTGTGTGTCATGAAAACGCTGCATGTGTAGTCGTAAATGTGCTTTGTTGAGAGAGCACAGTTAAAGAAATGCTTTCTTTTTCATTTTTTCTTATGTCTATAACCCACTCTGGCACTAGAAAGTGCTGGAGCTGGCAAAGATCATATTGCTTTGGCCATTTTAAGTAGTTTTTAGCTCTCAGATAGCATTACCTCACGGCCAGGGTCAAAAAGGTATAATCTTTCCCTATTAGAAATTTTGAATGCAGTGCATATGCATGTTCTTACACACGGGTAAATTATCCTTCAAATGCTCCACGTATTCATATGTGTTTCACAGAAATTAAAAATTGTCTTAACGTGGATCCGGTGTACAATCACCTTCGTAGATAGAGGCCAGCACTAGCATTTCCCTACAGCCATTGGTAAGTGATTATTGCATAATTGTTCCCATAGGAGGAGCCAGTTGAGGAGAATAACAACTGAACAACACTGTTTCAAGTGAGGCAACCAAGGACCCTGACTTCCTTTTCTTGGTGAATTTGCTTAGAATGTTGAGTAACATATCCATCATTTTTATCTTCAGAGAAGTTCAACTACAACAGCCACGCTACTTAGATTCCCTCCTTCCTGTGATTTCAGACAAATTCTTTCTCGCTCTCTCTGTTCCTCTCCCTCTCTCAAGTCCTTACTTTCAAAGTATTATAAAATAAATGTAATTACCATCCTAGTGCAGAGTGTTCCTGTGAACACTGAAGATAAGAAACTGGCATTTGACTATGTCACAAAAAGTAAAATTGTTAATCTTGAAAAGGAAAACGCTATTAAGTCAAATACTAAAGAATTCCAAGGAAAGATGGGGTTGAGTTTTGATCTGGGAAATAATAAAATCAAACCACCTGGGTTTTTGTGTAACCTGATATGCATTGTTTAACATTGTAGAGAGTTGGGCCTGAGAAAGTGAAAAACAGACTTGCCTAAAAGTCTGTGAGCCTTTCTCTTCACAGAGAAGCTCATGTATCAAAAGTTATAATTACCTCTTATGCCTGTCCTTAACATATTTTCTACATACCTTTTTCCCACTTTCATATGTTGCTGGGGAAAACTGAAGAGTAAACTAATATTTATTGAACAACTTTCTGGTGATAGGTAACATCCTGTACATTGTCATTCAGTTGTCATGATAGCTCTCTGAGGACTGTCTCTAAGGATTCTACCAGTCTGGGACTGGAACTGAAAAATGCTGGTCATCTTTAAGGTCTCTCAGATCATTCATGGTTGATCAATTACTCAAATCAGACCAAAGCTATTTGGGAACTGCTTTACCTTTTTCATATTCAAATATCAACTCTCTATCCACTTTCATGCCTACTGCCATATCCTGAATGATACTGAATGTCTTGGACACAGCTCTTATCCTAGTATATAGTAAATGGTATATGATTATAGAATGGGTGAATGGATAGTTACTAAATCATTAATACCTTTGAAACAATTTATATACATTTAAGAAAAGGTGGTGGGAGTGTTGTGCCAGATTTGTGAGTCCCCAAAAGACCACCAGGAGTTGAATCCATTGCTAAACACATGATGATCTTTTTATTACAAGCTATAGCTTACACTCACACAGCGGTTGCCACAGCGGTTGAGAGCAGAGAGCCTAATGCTCAGAGTAGGTGGTTGATATAAAGATTCCAGTCCCTCCCAGCATGCCCAAACCAGGGGAATTCCTGCCTGGCAAGCATCTATTGGTTGAAACACAAAAGAGAATGTTGCATTTTGGATTGGCTATAGGAAGACCCCCAAACCATTAATGGTCTGGCTTCCCTTGTTTGACTGTCCTAAGGAGAGGGGTGATCTGGGCCAGTTTCCTAGCAACTGTATCTCTAGTGGACAGGAAAAAAATGCAGTGAGTCTGGTTCCTCCCCACAGGTGGCTGGACATGTCTCCACCTGTCTGGCCTTTGTTCAGGCATGTGCTTTAAACTTTAAACCAATAACTCAAAAAAATATTTTTAATTCTCTGTTCTCTCAGGAGGAGGCTGGGGAGATCTCAGTGGTTAAGAGCACCCACATGGCAGCTCACAACTGTCTTTAACTCCAGTTCCAGGGGATTTGGCAACCTCACAGCTATAGAATAAAAAAATAAATATCTATATATTTTTTAAAGCAGGAAGGGTGGTAGATGCAGGTAGATCTCTATGAGTTCAATGCCATTATGGTCTATAAAATGAGTCCATGACAGCCAAGGCTACACAGAGGAACACTGAAAAGAGAAAGAAAGGAAGAAAGGAAGAAAGAAAGAAAGAAAGAAAGAAAGAAAGAAAGAAAGAAAGAAAGAAAGAATTAAGGCATAGCAAGATTGTTCAGTGCAAGTAAAATGACTGAGGTTGGATGGTCTGAATACACGTAGAAAGAGTGAAAAAAGTGGTACATATCTGCAGTTCCATTTATTACAGTAGAAATACAAAGTTCTAGCTTGTCCTTTAGTGATGGCAGGTAGGCTATTCAAATTTCCTAGCTATCATGAGTGGAGCAACAGTAAACAAGAGTGAATAACTATCTCAATGATACTATGTAGTATTCTTTAGCTATATGTGTGTTTAGAATTGGTACCATGTGGTAGTTCTTTTTTCTTTTCTTATTTATATTTTTATTAATTGCAGTTTAGTCACTTTGTTTCCCACCTGTAGCTTCTTCCTTACTCCCCGGCCAATCCCATCCTCCCTCATCTCCTCCTATGAGTCTCCCCCCAGTCCACTGATAGGGGAGGTCCTCCTCCTCTTCCTTCTGATTCTAGTCTATCAGGTCTCATCAGGAGTGGCTGCATTGTCTTCCTTTGTTGCCTGGTAAGGCTGCTCCCCACTCAGGGGGAGGTGATCAAAGAGCAGGCCAATCAGTTCATGTCAGAGGTAGTCCCTCTTCCCATTACTATGGAACCCACTTGGACACTGAGCTGCCATGGGCTACATCTGTTCAGGGATTCTAAGTTATCTCCATGAATGGTCCTTGGTTGGAGTATCAGTCTCAGAAAAGACCCCTGGGCCCAGATGTTTTGGTTCTGTTGCTTTCCTTGTGGAGATCCTGTCCCCTCCAGGTCTTACCTATTTCTTTCATAAGATTCTCTGTGCTCTGCCCAAAGTTTGGCTATGAATCTCAACATCTGCTTTGAAACCCTGAAGGATAGAGTCTTTCAGAGGCCTTCTGTGGTAGGCTCCTGTCCTGTTCTCTCTTTTCTCTCTTTTCTGATGTCCATCCTCTTTGCCTTTCTGAATGAGGATTGAGCATCTTAGCCAGAGTCCTCCTTCTTAATTAGTTTCTTTAGGTGTACAGATTTTAGTATGTTTATCCTTTATTATATGTCTAGTATCCACTTATGAGTGAGTATATACCTTGTGTGTCTTTCTGTTTCTGGGATACCTCACTCAGGATGATCTTTTCTAGATCCTACCATTTACCGGCAAATTTCATATTTTCCTTGTTTTTAATTGCTGAGTAGTATTCCATTGTATAAATGTACCACAATTCCTGTATCTATTCCTCAATTGAGGGACATCTGGGTTGTTTCCAGCTTCTGGCTATTACAAATAAAGCTGCTATGGAGATGGTTGAACAAGTGTCCCTGTTGTATACGTGAGCATCTTTTGGATATATGCCTAGGAGTGGTATAGCTGGATCTTGAGGTAGCACAATTCCTAATTGTCTGAGAAAGTGCCAGACTAATTGCCAAAGTGGTTATACAAGTTTACATTCCCACCAGTAATGGAGGAGGGTTCCCCTTTCTCCACATCCTTTCAAGCATGTGTTTTCACTTGAGATTTTGATCTTAGCCATTCTGATGATTGTCAGGTGAAATCTCAGGGTCATTTTGATTTGCATTTCCCTGATGAGTAAGGTTGTTGATTATTTCTTTGTTTCTTTATTGTTTGATGTTCCTCTATTGAGAATTCTCTATTTAGTTCTGAACCCCATGTTTTAATTGAATTACTTGATTTGTTACTATTTAACTTCTTGAGTTGTTTACATATTCTGGATATTAGCCCTCTGTAGTTGTATTGCTAACTTTTCTTGAGAACTTGCCATACTGTTTCCTATAGTGGCTGTACTACTTCAGCATAAGGGTCCCACCAGCAAAGCATAAGGGTCCTTTTTTCCCCCATGTCCTCAGCAGCATTTATATTGTCTGTTTTGACAATGATAACCATTCTGACTATGGTGAGATGGAATTTCAACATAATTTTAATTTGCATTTTCATGGTGGCTAAGGCTATTGAATATATTTTTAAATGCTTGATGACCACTTATGCTTCTTCTTTTGAGATATGTTTGCTTATTCATTATCCCATCTGATGACTAGTACATTTTTAACATTTCTTTACTTTGATGTTTAATATTTGTGGTTCTTTATGTATTCTAGATACTAATCATTGTCTGAAATAGAGATAAAAATGATTTTTTTCCCATTCTGTAGGCTTTCTGTTCATTCTATTACTATATTTCTTTTTGTGCAGAAATTTTTAACTTTATAATGTCCCCTTTGTTAATATTTTGGGGCTATTTCCTGTGATATTAGAATTTTGTGTAGAAAGAAACTAACCTATATCTATATCTTGAAGCATATTTCTCTATCAATATTAGTGTTTTGGATTTTAAACTAAGGTCACTGATGCAGTTTTGAATTGCTTTTTGTTCAAAATGAGAGATAAAAAAATCTATTTTCATTCTTCTACAGGTAAACATCTTGTTTTGTCAGCATCATTTGTTGACTAAGTCATATTTTCCCCACAATGTAATGTAGAACAACATAAACTGTAAATACTGCCTTATTAGGAAATTACAAGGTTGAAAAAAATACCAATAAGATCTTCCGGGAAGGAGATGCCTCATCGATTCTGTTTTATAGCTCACATGTACTAAGACACTACTGGGGATGCACAAGACACTTCCGTTACTGTTGACTGAGGATGGTTCTCTTTCCAACACTGAGTTCTTAAGGTCCACACATATATTTTATGTATAGTTTTTCTTTTGTTGGTGTTGTTGTTTGTGAACACATGCTGAAGTAGTTCATTCCAGGAGAGTTTCAAGCTATTCTTTGCATTACAAAACTTTTGCAATGGAGCCCCATGTGGAGATTCTCCGGGTAAAGAAAATTAATTGAACAAAACCTAAATATTTGTGGATAAAATATTTTTTAGATTGAATTTATAAGAGAGAAAAAGAATTTATTGGCAGATCCATGAGACTCCACCAAAAGACAGAAAATAACATTTTAGAAGGCAGTAAAAACAACTCTGTCTTCTTTTTCTTTGTAAAATAGGTGTCTTAAAGTGTCAGCATTCTGATTCCCACCAGGGAACTTCCTGTGACATACTTTCCATCCCACAGTGTGGCTGCTCATAACATATTGCATGTTCTTTGTAATTCTGCCCTTGCTGTAAGTTCTTTGTGCTGTAAGCATATCATAGATTTCATACTCTGTGATTATTATCTGCCACTGTGGACACTCATGATGACTCTGTTACAATAGGTAGATAAAAGAGCTCATTACTTTTACTTAGCAACTCTAACAAAGACTACACACATAGCAGAAGGGAATATATTTGAACCAGACAACCAAGTTCATTATCAACTTGTATTTGTACTTATATGTCTCAAATGTTGTTTGACTTCTGGCTCAAAATAAAATGCAAAATGACCTCAGCAAGAAAGATCTTGCCTATTTATCAAATAACAAACGGAGTGGAGATGTCTTCTCTACTATACATCTTTTAAAGGAAGGAACATCCTATTATGTTTCTCAAAGGTACAGTTTGTGACAATTAAATGCTGGTATTGCTATGAGACCTTTCCTCTCACCAAGAGCAATTTTGGAGAACATATTGAAGTCTTTATACTTGCTTGGGTTTGCTAGTAGACAAGGTAACTACATTAACAGAAGTTAAACCTACATCCATATGTCCTTTCCAAGTTTGTTGCTCAGGAGTGAAGTTTCCTTATGTAGTTTCTCCTTTCCTCCACTAAAAACAACTAACATTGTCTATGTGTGAGAGCATCATTGCTCTCTGTATTCCAGTATCTATTCTGGGATTGATGGATTCTCCATTTACCCAAAACTATTTTTTATTGGGAATGAATAGGAAGGAAAAAGTTAGAGGGTATAAGATTATCATATGTCTGAGATTATAAGATACGGTAATATACAAGGATATGGTTATATGCAAGATGCTTGCTCATCTATCAATGAATGCATGCATTTGCCTATTGATTCAAAGCCTTGTTAGACAAAAGCCATAATACTGGGAAATGATTCAGTTGATGTTGGAAATGAGGGATAAATTGTATCTAAAGTGCATTGTGACATAAATATTAAAAGTAATTAGATTTGGTCATTTGCAAAATAAATCACTATATAATATTATTACTAGTGAGTCACAAAGGAAACTAAAGCAGGAGACAATGTTTACTTTTGTGTCTTCATATTCAAATGACATGCTAACTGATTTCTTCAAACCTCTGATAAGCTTTCATTTGATTTAGGACTCTTTTGTGTTTACTAAACATCTCTGTTCTTCATCACTTCCTTAATATTCTTGTCACATTATTCATGTGGACATTTTCTTTCATTTAACATGTGTTAAGTATTAGGAGGAAGGCAATACAAAATAAAAGGCTCTACTAAAGACACTGAGAAATCAGAATGTTTTAGAAATTTGTTCAGAAATTGAAGAATATTCTTACTTAAAATGATTTTCAATAGGAGAACATACAGGAAATTATAATTACATTCTGGTGTCATTGGTGTATGTGTTTGTGTGTGTGAGAGAAAGAAAGAAGAGAGAGAGCGAGCGAAACTTATATCTTTTTGCTAGCATGGTCCTGGAAACCAGAAAAGATATGAGTTCGTAATCATTTCAGACAGTGTAATGCACTGACAAAGATGATAACTTCTTGCTATAGATGTTCATAATTTTAAATCTTGTTTCTACCAGGTATCTGTGTGGTAATTGGGAAATTACTATATTTTGTAATACATCATTCTTCCTTTCATAGAAAAGTGATCCTAAATACTGTTCTGATGCACACTGAAAATGTTAGAAGATTTAAATGAAATAAATCCCGGTTCTTTACTTAAGTCAATCTTTGTTAAAACTGTAACATTTATCATTTTTTTTACCATGTTCTCTAACTAATTCTTGTTGGTAATCATATTTTCCTGATAATTGAGCCTGTCTCTCTCATTTATGCACACACACACACACACACACACACACACACACACGTAAGACTTTGGCCTTACTTGTCACTAAAGCCTAAGAATTCTTATTTTATGCAATAGCACAAATAACTAAGTATGAAGTAGTCCAAAGCTTACATCTAATGTTTAATTACCAAAATCTATTCTGGTGCTTAGCAGTTTGTTTATTTATATTTTAAAGATATTAAATCTCTTACCTACTTATCAAGTAAATACTATCTCCATTTTGCTAAATGACTTCTTGGTTAGCTATCTAGACCAGAAAGAACCATTGGAACCATCCTTTCCTTCAGTAGGAGATGGTTATGAATAAAATTCCACTTTCCTTCAGTTTACTCCTCAGTCATGATTAAACTGCAAAATAAAATTTGAAGATTGAACATAGATAACTTTGTTCTTTTAACAAATATCTAGTTCTTCAGCAGATACCTCTAAGTCATATGTCCTATAAATGTTTGCAGAGAAAAGGTAGGAAAAAATTCTATTAGGAGCAAATATTTCTTCATTCTGATTGCCAAGGAAAGGCTATATGGTTTTCGAGCTTTGATGAAAGAAAATAAAATGATAAGAATCTGGACTTTAACATAGTACTAAGTGGATTATATCGTTGGGCTCATTTTCTGTGTAACAGGGACAGATAAGTTATTCATGAGAGGTTTCTACCATATCACCTTAATGCATCATGATTCTTATTCAGAAATACTTACTTAGTTGTGACTCTTAGATGTGTCTTTTGTAATGTTATTTGCCATGCTCAAGCTTTACTAATAAATGGAGTGGGTTGAGCTCAGAGTATTTCTATCTAACTATTCCTAGACTTAGGCTTGGAAGATTCTAGCTTCTATACAATCTAATCTGCAAGCTCAGACCTAGAAGGCTTCAGCTTCAGGCTCCGTTTGCTAACCTAGGCCTAGAATGCTTTCAGCCTGTGAGACTTACTGCTTAATAAGATCACCCTTTCTAGTGTATTTTGTTTGTTTGTTTCTCTGAACTCTGGCTGGCTGATTCAACTCGACCGTTCAAAATTCGTCTCCAAGCAGACTGATACTCATTGGCTTCTTTTGACATCTTTCTGAATTTCTCTGCTTGGAAAAACTGCTTCTGCACCCCATGAACTGAATTGTACTGACTCCACGAACTGAAGAGAATTAAACCGAACTGCGTGGAATGGACTGAACTCAACTGCATTTAACTAAACGACACCTAATCAACTCTCCTCTCACTCGCCATGCACTGCTCTTTTTTTTGTTTGCTTGTTTTTGTTTTTTATTTTTTGTTCTTTTTTTAAATTTTTGATTAATTACACTTTATTCATTTTGTATCCCCCCATAGGCTCCTCCCTCCTCCCCTGCCGATCCCACCCTCCCTCCCCTTTCTGCATGCATGCCACTCTCCAAGTCCACTGATAGGGGAGGTTCTCCTCTCCTTTCTGATCTTAGTCTATCAGTTCTCATCAAAAGTGGCTGCATTGTCCTCTATTGTGGCCTGGTAAGGCTGCTCCCCCTTCAGGGGGAGGTGGTCAAAGAGCAGGCCAATCAGATTATGTCAGAGGCAGTCCCTCTTCCCATTACTATGTAACCCACTTGGACACTGAACTGCCATGGGCTACATCTGTGCAGGGGTTCTAGGTTATCTCCATGAATAGTCCTTGGTTGGAGTATGAGTCTCTGGGAAGTTCCCTGTGTTCAAATTTTCTTGTTCTGTCGCTCTCCTTGTGGAGACCCTGTCCTCTCCAGCTCTTACTATTTCCCACTTCTTACATAAAATTATATTCACTCTGCCCAACAGTTGGCCATCAGGCTTAGTATCTGCTTTGATAGTCTGCAGGGCAGAGGCTTTCAGAGGCCCTCAGTGGCAGGATCCCAGTTTGTTTCCTGTTTTCTTCTTCTGGCTTTTAGAAGCCCTCTGTAGAAGGTTCCTAGGTTGTTTCCTGTTTTCTTCTTCTTCTGATGTCCATCCTCTTTGCCTTTCAGGATGGGGATTGACCGTTTTAGTTAGGGTCCTCTCTCTTGCTTAGTTTCTTTAGATGCACAGATTTTAGTGGGTTTGTCCTATGTTGTATGTCTATATGAGTGAGTATATACCATGTGTGTCTTTTCGCTTCTGGGACAACTCACTCAGGATGATCCTTTCCAGGTCCCACCATTTACCTGCAAATTTCATGATTTCCTTATTTTTCATTGCTGAGTAATATTCCATTGTATAGATGTACCACAATTTCTGCATCCACTCTTCAGTTGAGGGGCATCTGGGTTGTTTCCAGCTTCTGGCTATTACAAATAAAGCTGCTACAAACATGGTTGAGCAAATGTCCTTTTTGTGTACTTGAGCCTCTTTTGGATATATATCTAGGAGTGGTATGGCTGGATCTTGCGGAAGTGCTATTCCTAGTTGTCTGAGAAAGCGCCGGATTGATTTCCAGAGTGGTTGTACAAGATTACATTCCCACCAGCAGTGGAGAAGGGTTCCCCTTTCTCCACAACCTCTCCAGCATGTGTTGTCACTTGAGTTTTTGATCTTGGCCATTCTCATGGGTGTAAGGTGAAATGAATTTCAGGCCAATCTCCCTTATGAACATTGATGCAAAAATACTCAACAAAATACTCGCAAACCGAATACAAGAATACATCAAAGATATCATCTACCATGACCAAGTAGGCTTCATCCCAGGTATGCAGGGGTGGTTCAATATATGGAAATCCATCAATGTGATCCATCATATTAACAAACTGAAAGAAAAAAACCACATGATAATCTCCCTAGATGCTGAAAAAGCATTTGACAAAATCCAACATCCATTCATTTTTAAAGTATTGGAGAGATCAGGGATACAAGGCACATATCTAAACATAGTAAAGGTGATATACAGCAAGCCTATAGCCAACATCAAACTGAACGGAGAGAAACTTAAAGCAATCCTACTGAAATCAGGGACAAGACAAGGCTGCCCACTCTCTCCATAGCTCTTCATCATAGTTCTGGAAGTCCTTGCTAGAGCAATAAGACAGTTGAAGGAGATCAAGGGGATACAAATTGGAAAGGAAGAAGTCAAATTATCACTATTTGCAGATGATATGATAGTATACGTGAGTGACCCCAAAAACTACCAGAGAACTCCTATGCACTGCTCTTAAGTAGCTTCACTTTCCTGTCTGTTCTCCTGAGAGATGGATATATCCTGTCTCTGACTCATTCTGTCAAACCTTCTCTGATTTGTCTGTCCCTCAATGAATAGTCATTGTTTGGGATTAAAACTGTATACTAAGAGCATGCTTGCATTCCTGCCAGAGGTCCTGCTTTTCTGTTTCTGCAAAACCAATACTCACACCTCCTACACAGAATCCCTTATCATAAAGAGGTAAAGTTTGGCCAAAGAATTTTAAGTTTCTGTTTGATTTGTTCAGAATTTTTTCTACTGGAATATACCCTAATTGTCTTTAGATTTATTTTCATTTTCCAATAAGAAGGAAGAAATAAAAAATATTAACAAATCTCATGAAAAGTCTAATAACTGTGGTATTACACAGTTACTAGATAATACACATCATATTGTTATTTACTGATCTTTCATTATCAAATAACATTTCTTAATGAACTATACTAGTAAACTTGTTAAAACACTAAAGTTCTCCTGAGAGAAATCTTGTTTATCTATTGAGTACTCCCACAGCTACGAGGCAGTGGACATTTATTTTGAGGATATATCAAACAGTTTGTCAAGTGAGGCTAAACTTTCTTGCAAACAAATAAAAAGAAATACTATTTTGAAAGAATAATCTATCTTCTCTTCTTTATTGGGACAAACAGAGGAAAACCGCAAACAATTTCAGCCAATAAAGGCCCTTTGAGGGCTTTGTTAAAGGCTCACACAGTGGATACAGTAGCTATTTTGATCATCACAGAGATTAAGGGTATGCAGCAGCTTCAAGAGATTTAAATGCCACAAAATGATCAGAGAGGAGATGTGTGCCTTGGATCTATGTGATCCAAGCTTATGAACTGGCAAAAAGACACTCTTCATTAATTGAAAACAAAAATTGTGTCCATATAAAGTTGTTTCCTAAAGAGTAAAAAGTAGCCTAAGGATTGCCGAGGGTGTATGGGAGAAGGAAATGAAAAAAGGAAAAAGAAATTACAACTACCTTAGTGCTCGAACTGTGTAGGACTTGGAAGGAGCAAAGGAAGCAGCTAAATCAAACACTTAGCTGGAATGGAGAAACAGAAAGCAAACAAAGAGGAATCCAATTACTTTATGTTTGTTTTTGTAAATGGTTTTTCTGTAAGAGGAACAAAAACTATTTTGACTTGTTTTTCTCTGCACTGTACTGCTGGGAGCAGCCAGTACCTTATGAGTAAGTCCAGGCAACTGCTGATACTTCTGCTAATGCTAATTAACCTCCTGCCACAAATATCAACAGACACACATCAGTGCTTGTCTGTATATCACTCCCTTCCCCCCCCCACCTTGTAGTCTACATTGCTCTAGGCTTCATTGGTTGCTATTTATTAAGAGGAATCAAATCTGGCAGAAGAAAAACAAGATGATGCAAAGGGTCACATTATCTCTTCTTTTCCAGACAGAAGTGGGGGGGGGAGCTTTAAAATGGCTTTAAGAAATGCAAATATAAAATTGCTCTAAGACAGTGTGAGTTTCTGGATTGGAGTGTGGTGGTTGGGAACTGGGAGGGGCTGGCCTTTCTTACAGTTTATCTGGTAGGGATTATCAAGGGCATTCCTAGCTGTAGAGTATTGTGAAAGTTCTCTCAATCTCTGATCTTTTTGCATAAGTTCCCTTTAATTCTTTGTTCTCTTCAGAGAAATCCGATTGTATAGCCTGATGATAAAAGGAAATGCTTTTATTCCTTTTCCTCTGAACCACTTTTCCAAGGTTGAAACAAAATCAGCATTTTCGATATCAATTTGCACATGGTGACAATGGCCCAGACATATGCACCTGCCTTGGGTGTCAGCTCTAACAGCCTTCTCCTAATATGCTCCTGATATCTTTCATGTTTTCAAGGTCTTCTCACTTCCAGAATGTTTTAGCCAATTAATTCAGAGGTTTTCTGTTGGCTTGGGGAAACAATGAAAAGATTTGTGCTTAAATGAACATTTTAATACTCTCAGCACAAAATGGCAGTTTAGTTTATCCCTGTAACATCCTCTCCCGTCACTGTTGCAATTAAATACATATTTGAAGATAGCTTGGGTAGGTACCATGTCACCTCCAACAACTGTGCGTTGGAGTCCAGTAGTCTCTTGTTCTTTACTCTTAATACAAGCTGCTTTGTAATTTTGTAAATACTATGTGTATTTGCAAAATGTGTACTATGCAGGGCATTTGCCTGCATGCATGTCTGTGTACCACTCTCATTTCTGTGACCAACACAGGCCAGAAGAGAGTGTCTGGTCCCCTGGAACTGGAGTTACATCTGGCTATGAACTGCCATGGTGTTCAGGGAATCAGTTCTGAGCTCTCTTAATTGAAGTAGGAGCTCTGATCTGCTGAGCCAGCTTTTCAGGCCAATACAAGCAATACTTGATCCCAAACATTATCATAGATTTTTTTATTATTATTCATGTAAGTAATAATACTTAAAATCAACATAACAGCAAGAATGAAACTTATTGTTAGTGGAGAATAAGAAGAATAGGAAATCAAGATTTCAGCCAGTTGTACATTGGTTTATAGGTATAAGGTCCAAGACAGAAAGGGAAAATGTACATTAAAAATTTGGAGAAAGTTTTCTAGGAATTCAGTCACCATCTCTTTTTAAATGTTTTTACTTGCATATACTAAATATATAAGGTTTCTTTGTGGTATTTCACATGTGTATATATTGTATTCACCTCCCAGTACCCTAACGACATTTTTCTTCTGCAAATCCTTTTTCTTTGCCCAATTACTCTCCCCCCTTTTTTCAAGTTTTTGTTTGTTTAGTTTGTTTTATGGAGTGGAAACCCCATTATTTTAATTAGGAACAGAGACTTAAGTTTGTTTATAGGGTCACAGGTGTCTTACCATTGGAGATGTCACTGAAGAAAACGTCTCGTCCTCCCCATCAGCAAACTTTAATTACTTCTAGATTCCCTAAGAAGGAAGAGGTAAGATCTTATGAACTTCTCTAATCTTGGTAGCAAGATGTTGATAGAACCATTCTTGTGCAAGCCTTTTGAAGATAGTTGTAGCTACTGACAAGAGTGTATAGCCAAGTAAAGAAAAAGAAAGTGATCCATAGCATCCTGCCCTATTCTAGTTCTTAAGTCTTTCTTCATCCTTTATCACAGTGTTCCCTAAGTCTTGGAGGGAATGATATAGATGTCCTAAAATGGCCGAGCATTCAATAAGTCACTTAATCTCAGTACTTTGATCAGTTGTGAGTCTCTGTTGTAACAACCTACTCACCATGAAAATCAGCTTTTTTGATCAATCCTCCCAAGCTGCACTAATCTTCTGGAATAAACAAAAATATCTGGAAGGTAATTTAACATGCACATCATGTTCATTTAGTCAAAGAACAACAGCATTTTCTGGACAGTGGCCTGTGGTCTTTCCAGTCATGGGGTTTTATAAGTTACCTGCTTATGTATCAGTTTTTGTTCTAATCAAAATCATGGAAATCACCTATTGCTGTGGCACTGATATGTGAGTATTTCAGCCTTGAGACAGGACTATAATAAAATCAGAAGATACATTGGTCACTCTGGCATCCATCTTGAGCCCAGTGTTTTGGCTGGCCCACCTGAAGAAGAAGGTCTTCTGGTCTAAAGTTGTCCTCAAAGAAAAGATCAGGGTGGAGTATAAATTCAGCTCTGTGGTAAGATTATTCTTTCTGGTCAAGTTCCTAGATAGAAACACGAGCTGTTGCTATTCACAGCATCACAGTACAGCTGTGTGTAGATAAGGAATCTCTGGTTAAGCAGGAATGGGTAAAGCGTGGGATGTAGGTGATACCACTCCCACAATGGGCTACCCTTGCCCTCTTAGTTCTCCACAGACATGTCCTAGGACTGTGTCATAGTTAAAGACATTGGCCTTTACCAGATGGGAGAAAGTTTTAACTGTTTAATCATTGATGGTCTCAGGAACTTTTGAAATTTGTGAATCCATTCTCATGATTTGAAAAATGTATATAATTTTGTCTGACACATGATGCGCATATGAAAACTCTACCAAAAAATTCAGCAGATGGCTCCATACGTTCACAGAATTCATTTGGATCCCTGTATTATTTTTAATCTTGTAAAGGAATCATATGCCATGCATTCTGTTCATAGTAGGTCAAATAAATTCTAAGTTTGGGTAGGAAAATACCCTAAAATTTCATTTCTGATGATTTTCTCAGAACTTCACTGTTGGCTCTAAGACAGCCTTTAATCTTCTCTGGAAAGTTTCTCACTCCTTCACATGTATTGTTTGGCTGTGCTTCTTCTACTAAACTACCTGATGCTTTTGCTTTGTTTGGTTGACTCTTTTCATCTCTCTGGGCTTCACAAATGCTAGGCAACAGTGTTGTTTCACTACACGGCATGCGGTGTCACCAACCTGTTTTCAGTTCTGCCCATCAACATCACTAACTTCCTCTGCTTGGATCACTGGACTATTGACCCCAGTTTGTGGACAATACAGCTGCCTACTTCTAAAATAAAAAATAAAGGCCATCAGGTTTTTAAAAAAATGTACAGCAATTTTGTCTTTGACAGTTTAGAAAACAGAAATTTGGCTATTTAAACACAAATATAATTTCAGGGTATAAAATGAACTTCTATTATTCATCCATTGTTTTTTTTTTTCATTTGTTTAATAAATATCCACCACGTCCTTCTATGAAGGTGGTTTTTTTGGAACTGCTGTTTAATATAAAGTTCCAGGAAGTATCTTCATAAAGTAGAGAAATTATATGCTATCTGCTTCACAAAATGGAGGGGAAAGATGGAATCTGACATTACCTGCTTTCGGAATATTTTTTTTTTTTTTTTTATCTCCTAAAGGGTTTTCTGAAATTGCTGTTCTAGACGCCCAAGGTCAAGAAGTGAGACCTGATGTGAAACCTTCAAAGAAGTTGGCCAAGCACCTTTCTTTTATCTAAGAGAAGGGGCCCTCCCTCTGCTGATCTTATGTCATGGACACTGGCCGAGGGCTGTGCTAGGCCCAGAATATCTGCAACTACAAACAAAAAACACCACTTCAAAATTCTTTATGTCCTTCCAGATGACTCAGCATAGAAGCACTGCTTTTCTTTCATGTTTCTCAGGATGGTATTTAAATCTTTAGTATTAAATTTTATCAGCCTATAATTTAATTTGATCACTATGACTACAACAAAAATATATGTCATCATTATTAAAAGGGTTTGAATTTGTGTCACCAAGTTTAAAATTTCAAACTGTGTGTGTGTTTACATTGGGTTTGTTTTTCTGAAGCAGTAGAAGGAATTTAAATTATAGAAAAAGTAAATTAAAAACTACGGAAGTACTTCAGAAACACTGCTAACTTGCATGGTCGCGATTCCAAATACAGAACACAGAGCCTGGGGCTTACTCTCTCCTTCTGTGATTGCACTTGCCCAGAGTCCCTGTGGTCTGAAGCTAATTATTTGGGGGTTGTTTGTATTTTTGTGCTTATAAATGGCAGATCTTTACAGGGAGTAGATTTTTAGCAATTAAGAACTGGGTGTTTGAAAGCTTACTTCATCTGGGCCTGTTTCCTTCCCCACCCCCCTCAGTGGGATGAACTCAAGAGTGTAATTATGGGCTCTACCTCCAACAGCAACTGGTATTCTGCTTTGAAGTTGTTCATTTTTCCAGAGGTAAACTTTAGTTTCCTTATCCAGAAAAGTAAGACCGTCATAATTTAAAATTTAATATTAGTATGAAATAGTATAGTAAACAAGAAGGGGGAACTCAATGTTTAGCCCATGGTAGGGATTTACCCAGTGGTAAACACTTGGTTTTCTATCTTCTTTTCTACCAGCTTTCAGAGCATACTGGTTTTCTGGGGACAGAACAAAGTCGGTGGAAGCCATCGTAGATGTATTCTGAGAATCAGTGTAAACAGCTTAGAATCTACTATAGAACCAGGGCAAATCCTGCATCTAAACGATCTCTTTGAAATGAGAGAAGTGAGAAGGAACTTCACCTGGGGAGGTAGAATGGTGTTAATGTAGATGAGGAGGAAAGGAGGGATATAAAATATTAAAAAATGATGAAAACATAGTATTTTATGTTTACATTAAACACGCATTTAATATATTTTAAATAGTTATAGAATGTATAAATGAATGTGCAACCGTGTATAAATAATTTAAATCAAATTAAGCCATTTCGGATAAAAAAAATGTCCCCCATAAGAGCTATAGCTGGTACAACAAAAGTCCTAGCAGGAATGAGAAACCTGCTTTGAGTCATCAGTCAGGGGAGTCCAAGATATTTCTAAAGCTCTATTGGCTATTTTTAATGGCCTTGGTTGTATCTCGCACTTGAAGATAAGACCCTGTGGTTAAAACCTTGATCACAAGACATAGAGAAGTCGAGCTGGAACTGACCTAGAAGCCTTTTCTTCAAAGGCTAGATTTTATATTAGCAGAAGGTACTATACAAGCTTCCATTTGCGAGGCAGAATCCATAGTTCTAGCCAGCTGGGAAACCTCGGAACTACAATGACCAGCAGGACAAGATATCCCAGAGTGCAATAGTGACATGTGTGTCTTGGGAATAGACAACACTACGTAAGTGATATAAGGCTCAGTAAGAGTGAATCTATGCTTCGTATTATAAGACCAGCCAATTGTCTGCGGCTGACAACGTCATGAATGCTAGCGGAAACCGTAGTACTGTCAATTTCCTAAACCAGTATAATTTTCAACTGCATTCTAAATAATATTCTTATACCCACAGATAAGTGTATTTCTTACTCTTCATCAAAGAAGCTTCTTTTTACATCAGACAGAAACCATTAAATAAATCCACAAGTGGTCAAAATGCAGAGAACAACTAATGCCAGGAATCTCAATCCCAATTGATGACGGCTATAGCCTAATCCTACACCCAAGGGTCAGAGAACCAACCGCATGGAAGGTGGAGCAGAAAGACTGTAAGAACCAGAGGATCAGAACATCTATTATGAGACAGTGTCTTCTATGGCAAGTGCTGTCGCCATGTAATCTGACCAAAAGGATTACCTAAGGAAGATCTTCTCTATGACGGCACCAGCTGTCATCCCAAAGAGGATGGGGAAATTTTATAAAGTCCCACTTCTTTTTTTTTAATTAAATTTTTATTTTTTATATTAATTACAGTTTATTTCCTTTGTATGCCAGCTGAAGACCCCTCCTTTATTCCCTCCCAATTCCACCCTCCCTCCCTCATCTCCTCCTTGCCCCTCTCTAAGTCCACTGATAGCGGAGGTCCTTCTCCCCTTCCATCTGACCCTAGCTTATCAGGTGTCTTCAGGACTGGCTGCAGTGCCCTCCTCTGTGGCTTAGCAAGGCTACTCCTCCCTCAGGGGTGGGCGGAAGTCAAAGAGCCAGCCACTGAGTTCATGCCAGAGACAGTCCCTGTTTCCCTTAATAGGGAACCCACTTGGATACTGAGCTGCCATGGGCTACATCTGAGCAGGGGTTCTAGGTTATATCCATGCACAGTCCTTGGTTGGAGAAACAGTCTCAGAAAGATCCCTGCGCCCAGATATATTTGGTCTTTGTGGAGCTCCTGTCCTCTCCAGGTCTTACTAACTCCCCCTTCTTTCATATGATTCCCTGCACAGGGAATCTTGTTGTTTAAGAGCTATAGGTAGTTCAGAGCTTCTGAGAGGGGCAGAACTAGCTTCCTCCAGGGACAAGCCCTCTGATTGTGAGCTAATATTAAGTGGCCAGCTCTGAGCACATATGCATATGAGCAATACTAAATGTGTGTGTGTGTATGTGTGTGTGTGTGTGTGTGCATTGGAGAATTGGAAGTAGGAGAATGTGGGGTAGGAATGATGTAAATACAGTATTCATCTATGAAATAAAATAAAATAAATGTGAAATAAAATGAAAATGAAAAATGCTTATTCTAAAGACCTACTGACATTAGGAAGCTCTCTTTAGAATTGTACCAAAGAGATCCACACAGCCCGAAAGAATAATTTCATACTATAGCTAAGGACTTTTTAAAAGCATTTTTTTTCCTGGCCTAATATCAGTGCTCTTCAACAACTAGGGTGACATAGAGATGAATACATGGCCCTTGTTGTTTTCACATAACTCTAAGAGATTCTCGGATACTTTTGTCATATCTTTAGAGTTTGAATTGAAGCTTCAGAGGACAGAAAACACAGAAGAGATGAAAAATTTTAACAGACAAAAGCTGATGCTGCCAAGGAAACCAAATTGGCCAGCAGGGCTGCCAAGCTCACTGTCTTACTGTCCAGCTGCTGTAGGCTCATTAGCATTTATCCTTTCTATGTAGCCTGTCCTTTGCTGACCTTAGTTTTCAGGGACAGATAAACAAACTGGTAGCAAAGGACAGAACCTTAATTTTATGCTGTTTTAAAGGAGCCTCATTGATATGTTATCTGCCACAAAATCCTCTCACAGCTACAAGGAAGACTGCTTTCAGTCTTGTGCTTGGGAACTAACTAGTCTGTAAGTTGGAAAAGTCTGAGCATTTGAGAGTGCTTGTCTTCCCACGATTTCCATCTCTCTCCCCTAGTCTTATTCCTGAATGAATTGAATAACCGTCTACCTTTACAGCAAAGACTTTTAGACAGTTAACTTAGAATGCATTCCCATTTCTTTGTCAAGCTAAGCATCTCTCCTTTTCAAGCGTTGTCAAAGCATACAACCTCCTTCACCAAACTGCTTTTCTCCAGGAGTCTGTCTATGAAGTATACATTGCCCTTCATGTAAGGATGAAATGAGAAGATTGTGGATTGATCAAGTTAAAATGGAGTAGAGCTTTGTTGTAGTTGCTGTCCTGTTGCCTGCCTGCTGCCTCTTCTGGCATCATGAGTGATGACCATTCAAACTGATGACTCCCACAGACCTTAAGCCTGGCACAGGCTCCACAAAGCATGCTTACAAGGCTTTCTGCTTGCCTACAGCTATAATGTGAGACTCAGCCAGCCAATCAGGATCCTGATTGTTTTGTAGCTGTTGTTCAGTTTTGTCTTTGAATATTCATCACTTTCCCCAGTCTATTAAGATGATTTGGCTCAGGCATTCAAAGCATTATCACTTCCAGCTTCATCTCACCTGTAATCTGAAGCTTTTAATGATGAGATCAGCGTAAATCAGCCCAGTTCAATGACTATTTTGTACATAGTTTTTCATCTCAATTAAAGAGGAAAAGGTGTCTCCTAGTATAGCTCATCTCAGCTATTTTTGTTGTTTGTTTTGTTTCTTTTTAATTTATTTTTTACTCACTCTACATCCTGTTTATAGCCCCACCCCTTCTCCTCTGTCCCCTCCCCCATCCCTATTTCTCAAGAAAGGGAGCTCCCTTTCCCATCCACACCAGCTCATCTCTGCTGTTTCATGGAAGTCTAGAGAGACTGAACTTCTGCATTCATAGCATCTCCACATTGTAACACAACTAAAGGTACTTCAGAAACTTGAGCATAGTGGAGCTTATCTGTCATCCCAGTATCCGGCAAGTTGCATCAGAAAGGTCACTTTCTCTTAACCCATGTGGACTTCATAGTGAGCTTCTGTCTCAAAATAGAAAAAAAAAAAAAAAAAAAAAAGTAAAGATAGAAATGTGAAGTGTGTGAAGAGAACTGTCCAAAGAACACTCATGTACTAAGGCCAGGGTATAGAGGTAATGGTTTCTATGTACTGTTTAAGTTATGTCACTTCTTAAATAAATGTTTTATTTTACTCATCTAATAAGCAGTGAAAAGAGTGGTCTTAATTTGTATATTAGTGACATATTTTTCTGTTAAGCCACATTTACAAATAAGTCAAGATATACTAATTATTGTAATTATTTTGTCAAATGCAACTTAAATTTTAGATTGTCATTTGTAGGTAAAAATTAATGTCTGTTTATTTAGAGTTATTATTACATATTATCATTATCTATGGCCTTACTTCAAATAGATTCTTATTATTTTGTACCAAGAAACAGAACTACTGCTTACTTAAATAGAATACATCTAATGTTCTTTAATAACGACTTTGTACTTATTTATAAAAGTTTTCTTCTAAAATTTTAAAAATATATATAACTTTTTGCTACATAGTATTTTTCAGAAATTATATAGAATTCTTATGATTAGAATCTAAAAAATAAATGACAGTATGAAGTAGACCTGCACTTTTTATTTTCCTTCTGTTAATACTCTAATGATTTTGTCATTTTTTAGTGTGTTTTTATTATTTCCTAGAAAAGTTCCTATTTGTGTTGATCACTTTCCCCTCATTGCCTTTCCTCTCACTTAAATTTGTGTCCATTAAAAAAAAAATCCTATCAAGTACAATTTGTTCTTTAGTGTTTTACAATACTGAAATAGAAGTGCTATGCTGTCCTGAGAATACTTTTCTCTTTTGGAGTTATGTAACATAAATTTGTAAAGGAAAACTTTGAAGTGGAGATTTCAATCTTCCTTGAGCAACTTCCAACAGCCTACAACAGTATAATAAACTGACAGCATGTCTTTAAAGTGTCACTGTCTAAGTCAGTCTAAGATGTTCATCCACAGCCATGTTTCCAGTGATTGCATCCACGCCACAAAAGACTGAAAACAAGTTGACTACCATGAAGTTCCGTATGACTAAATGATCTTTTTTTATTCAAACCGATACCTTTTTTTTTCATGCAATATATTTTGAGCATGTTTTCCCTTCTCCCAAATCCTCCATCCTCTCTACAACCCAATTTTATGTTCTGTTATTTCTTACTTTCAAAACAAAAGCAAAAACAAAACCAAAATGACCCAATGTACATGTTTGTTTTCATTTTTTTTTAATTTGCTCAGATGGGGGTGGGGGGTAGGGGATGAGATGAGAGCCATAGCCAAGCTTTACTGATACACATAACTTGGGCTGAGCCAAGAGCATTTCTAACTACCCGTAAGCCTGGGCCTGGAAGCTTCTAGCCTCTGTTCAGTAAGCCTCCTAGACCTTGGATGTTTCAGCTTCCAGGCTTCACCTGCTAACCTAGACCTAGAATGTTTTCAGCCTCCCAGACTTATTGCTGAATAAGCTCATGCTTTCTAGTTTTTTTTTTTTTTTTTTTTTTTTTTTTTCTGAACTCTGGTTGGATAATTCAACTCAGCTGTTTAAACCTCTTCTCCAAGCTAACTGATTCAAATTGGGTTCATTTGGTCTCTCACTGAATTGCTCTGCTTGGAAAAAGTGTCTCTAAACTCTAGGAACTTAACTGCATCAACTCAGCTGCACTCAACTGAACTTCATTGAACTGCACTGGACTGTATCATACTCTTGAACTCAACTGTACCGACTCCATGAGCTCTATTACATTCCTGAACTGTACTGTCCTCCTCTTTCTGTAGTGACTTGAGTAGCTTCTCTTTTTATTGTGAGAGTCAGGCATATTCAATCTCAAACTCATTCCATCAAATATTGCTCTGATTTGTCACTTTGTCTTTCAATTTGGGATTAAAGGTGTGGCCTAAAGGTGTGTCTATACTCCAATGGGAAGGATGAAATGTGAGACGGTTCCATATTCCAGGGATGAAAGGTGTGTATTCCAGGCAGAGGAATTAAGGTTGCGTACTAAGGAAGTGTGTGCATTCACACAGACCTAGGTTTTTGGGTGTGATCTTTTGCCACAGGAGCCATATTGCTGGATTAAAATTCCCCTACAAACCCCCAAACAAAAAACATACCAAACAAACAAAAAGTGTTAAAAAAAAAAGAAAGAAAAAGAAAAAATAAAAACAAAATGAACTGAAAAGTTCACTAAAAATCCTTAGAGTTTACTTTGTGTTAACCACCTGCTTCTAGCATAGGGCCCTCCCTGAAATGTGATTAATAAGCCCAGTGACACTGCAGTGGACAAAACTGATTTTACTCTTGCCAGCAGGTATCAACTGCAAACAGTTTCTTGGTTAGCAGTAGTAAGGCTTGTTCACTTATATCTCTAAGTCCTGAGATGTTAGTCTATCTGGCTTGAACCTGTGCAGGTCTTGTGCATTTTCAGCACTCTCTCTGAGTTTATATGTATATAGACTTGTTTCTGAAAAACATCGTTTCCTTAGAGCCATAGATCTCTCTTAGCTCTTAAAAACTTTCTGTCTTACTCTGCTAAATTTGCAGACAGGAGCCTGACAGAGCTGTCTTTTGAGAGGCTCTAACCAGCAGTGACTCAGGACAGATGCTTAGACTCACAGCCAAATATTGGGTGAAATATAGGGAGTCTTGTGGAAATGTGGGAAGAAAAAGAAAAGGACCTGGAGGTGACAGGAGCTCTACAAGAAGACCAACAGCCAACTAACCACGGCCCAGAAGGGCTTGCTGAGACTGAAGAATCAACCAAAGACATGCAGTAACTGGATCCACAAAGATGTAGCAGATGGGCATCTTAGTTATACATGGACTCTTTTGCCAGCGTTTTGATCACTTTTCCCTGGAGGGACTGCCTTGCCAGGCCACAGGGGAAGAGGACATGTTCAGTTCTGATGCAGTTTGATGAACTAGGCTGGATGGGAAAGGGAGCTCCCTTTTCCTCAGGAAAGGGGAGTGGGGAAGGAGAGGGAAGGAGGAGAGGACTGAGAGGGGGAGAGGGAAGGGGTAAAAAAGGATGTAGAGTAAATAAAAAATAAAAAATAAAATAAAAATAAAAAATAAATTAAAAAGCAAAGCGAAGAGAAGAAACCTTCTTGTTTCTTCTTTCACACAAATCTCTGAGTCTTGAAAATGGGTCAGAGGGGAGCTGACGAAGACATCCCATTTAGCATTGAGCACTCCAAAGCCTCTGCACATTGCCCTATTGTTTGTCTCTGTGTTATTTCCAATCTACTAGAAGAACAAGTTTCTCCAATGATGCTGATCAAGGCACTGATATATATAGGTGTGGGAATAGATCATTAAGAGTTATTTTATTTCTATATTCCTTTATTCCCGTAGGCTAGTTTCAGGTCACTTTAGTAGAGTCGGGTTTACTTCCCTTTCATTGAGTGGGTTTTAAACCCAATCAAAATTTGGTTAGTTACTCCCAAAATATTTGTAGAACTATTACACTTGTATATCTTTCAGGCAGGTTACTGTTGCAGGTCACAGGGTTTGGACCTGAGGATTAATTTCTTCTCTGGTTAGGTACAGTGTAAATTCCTTTACCCTGTGTGGAGGTCAATAGTGGTGAAACTCCTAACTGGGGACAAGATTAACCTCTCTGTGTTTGTTGACCTAAGTTTTGTCTTCAGCAATAGGGTTTTGCCATCAGGTTCTGAAGAACAAACTTGGAAATGCCTGTGATTGTTTGAGAGGCCCCATGGGTCTTTTTTGGTCAATGATTGAACAAGATGTAAACCATTCCTAGTATTGTAGGTTTTACTTGATGGGACAAGATGTTTATTTGGGGTGGTGTCTCCCTCATTATATGATGATTTTATATAGATTCTTCTCATGTATGTATATATTTTAGGAAGTTTCTGCAGTGGTGGACTTCCCTATAGCTTTTTAGAAGGCTTTTGGTATTAATTGTTCCTACCCATATTTCTTAATTTAACCTTCTCTTCTATTCCCTTAATGTAATATTTAATATTTGATATTCTAGTTTCCCCTTTAGCTCTCTACAATACTGTATTCCATTATCTCTCTTTCATTGGGAGATCCTTTTCTCCTCCTATTAAACACTTAACATCTGTGGCTATTTAGACTGTAGCACATGTATCAAAAGTTCATAAACTACCAACCAGAACTAATAGAAAGCATGCAATATTTGTCTTTTGGGGTCTTGGTTACCTCTCTCAGGAAGATTTTTCTAGCTCCATCTATTAACTGGCAAATTTCATTGCTTTAATAACTGAATACTATTTTGTTGTGCAAATGTACCACATTTTCATTATCCACAGTTGATGGACTTCTAGATAGTTTTCAATTTCTGGCTATTATGAATAGAACAAATGAGCAAATATCCTTATAGTGGATATGTAAGCCTTGGGTATATTTGCATGAGTGGTACAGCTGGATATTTAGGTAGATCTATTTCCAGATCCTCGAGGAACTACTACACTAATTACCACCATGGCTGAATAAGCTGGGACTCCCATCAGCCTTTTCCACTTCCCCTCTCCTACTTTCTCATCACCATGAGCTCATTTCCTTTATAATCTTGTTCTTTCTAGGTCATGTAAGATGAAATCTCAAAGTAGCTTTAATTTATATTTCCTGATCTCCAAGGATATTGAACAAAATTTTAAATTTACTTCAGATATTAAAAGAAATTTATTTTGATGTTGGGTGACTATAGGATCAACTTTTCCTATGTTAAGTTGTCTAGTTAGGAACAGGCAAACACAAATGTCCCCAATGTAATATGGCAGTAAAGCCAAATGGTGATAAAAATAACTTATGTGTTCTTATTGCACCCAGATGAGCTCCCATAGGGATAGATATCAATGTACCCTCAGGAGGCATCCAGAAAGCCAGGGCTTGGGAATCTTAGTCTCCTTTTAATACACTACAGTCAAGTAAAAAGAGAGAGATTTATCTGTGCTGTTAAATGACAATAAAAGTAGTTATTAAGAAGAGACTTTTGACTGGCAAGTGATGTAAAAGTAACTTTGATTCACCTGATGTAATGGTCACCTCTGAGGCTTACTGCCTCTGTCTGCTAACTGGGGCCTAGTCCTGGAAGCTTTTAATATCTGTATAATCTAATCTAGGCCTAAAATGTTTTCAGCCTCTAATATACTATTGAATAAGCTCACCATTTCTAGATCTTTATAAATTCTATTTTTCTACTTTTTTTATTAATTGTTTATTCATTTTGTATCCCAGCTGTAGTCCCCTCCCTAGCCCGACTCCCACCCTTTTCCCTCTTCTTCTCCCTTGACCCTCCCCCAGTCCACTGATAGGAGAGGTCCTCCTCCCCTTATATCTGACCCTAGCCTATCAGGTCTCATCGGAACTGGCTGTATTGTCTTCCTCTGTGGCCTGGTAAGGCTGCCATCCTCCCCCCACCCCCAGCGGGAGGTGATCAAAGAGCCAGCCACTGAGTTCATGTCATAGACAGCCCCTGTTCCCCTTACTAGGGAACCCACTTGGACACTGGGCTGCCATGGGCCGCATCTGTGCGAATACATTGCTGGCTGGTTCAATGCAGCTGTTCTGGCTCAAAGCCCTTTCTACACCGAATGATTCCAACTGGCTTCTCTCACTTCTGACTGAATTGCTCTGCTTGGCCTCAAAGTAACTCTAGCAATCTGTTCTAATCTTCTGACTCCTCCTCTGGCTCATTCTGTCTTCACTTATTGCTAGCTTCTTCTCTCTTCAACTTGTCTCTGTAAAACTCTCCCAGTAAAACTTCCTCTTCTCTCTTTCTCTCTCTGTACTGCTCTCTCTTAAGTAGCCTCTTCTTCTTTTTCGTTTTCTGGAGAGTTGGCCATATTCTATTCTATAAAATCTTTCTCTGATTCATCACTTTGTCTGCCTCTCAATACGACATCACTTTCATACACGGATGCTTTCTTCTATGAAGCTTTACCTATGATGGTTTGTGATTAAAGGTGCATGCTAAGGGTGTATCTTCATTCCAGCTAGATAACGCAGGGCTAGAAGGTCTTTGGCTCAGATCAGCCATGATGCTGGACTAAATTTCTTCCCATCCAGGTACTAACCAGGCCCAACCCTGCTTAGCTTTCAAGATCAGAGGAGATTGAGGACAGTCAGGGTGGTATGGCTGTAGACTGGACTAAAATTGCTATACAAAGTTTTGTTTGTATTTTTGCATTTTAATTTTATTTAAATTATAGACTTCTGTGAGGCACTGATTTCTTTTTAATTAATTAAATAATTAATTACAATTTATTCACTTTGTATCCCAGCTGCAGCTCCCTCCCTCATCTCCTCCCAGTCTCACCTACCCTCCCTCTTCTCACCCTATGCCCTTTTCCTAGTCTCCTGATAGAAGAGGACTTCTTCCCTTCTATTTGAACCTAGCCTATCAGGTCTAAACAAGGCTGGCTGCATAATCTTCCTCTGTGGCCTGGCAAGGCTACACTCCCCAGGAGGAGGTAATCAAAGAGCTAGCCACTGAGTACATGACAGAGACAACCCCTGTATCCATTACTATGGAACCCAGTTGTAATTTGAGCAGCCAATAGGCTTCCTTTGAATAGTGTTTCTAGGTCCTTTCCATGCATGGTCCTTAGTTGGAGTATTGGTCTCTGCAGGTACCCCTGTGCCCAGGTATTTTGGCTCTGTTTCTGGCACTCTAAAGCACTGAATACTTATCTAATGAGAAGACATAGTATAATGCAGATAATTTTCAATTAATATTGTCAAATAAGGATTTATTCATAATCATTCTTTTTCTATAATTTCTAATGTTATTGCAGTGCTAACGGGAAACTAAAAATAGAAACAACTCTACCCATAGTCTTACCTCTTTTATCCTCTCTTCTAAACTGTCATCAAAAATGTAACTATTTCCCTCAGTTTATAGTGTTATGAAGATAGTTAAAATTATCAACAATAGCACTCAAAATTTCAAATTTTGGACCACTGAGATGAATTAGCTGGTAAAGTCCAAGCCTGATGATATGAATTCAATTTCTAGGACTCCCATGGGATAAGGAGAGAATTGACTCTTTTAAATTCCTTCCTAACTTCCAGATGAGCTCTGTAGCAAACACTCACTACACTAAATAAGTGTATAAAGCACAAAAATAAAACATTTTAAATTATGTAAGCATTTTATATTTGTGTATTTAGGTCTAGACTGAAATACTGTACATGGGTTTTCCATGATGCCATATTTTAGATGGTGGTGTGTGTTTGTGCGTGTGTATAAACCTATGTGCTCAATTTCAAATGGAGTAAGGTTTTCTTTAGTTATGAAAAAGAAGGATCAAAGATATATGTCAAAGAAGCAGCAGTAGTTTATCTTATCACAAGAATGTACTTCAGAGATAATTTGTTAGGAGCGTCCATGGCTCCTTCCTACCAATAATCAGCAGCTTTTGCATGACATGAGTTGGCACTGTGTCATAATACAACTGTTAATTTAGCTTAATTTTAAAAAAAATAGGCACCCACACACACTTTTCATTTTTCTTTATAACCCAAAGCAGGTATTTTTGCTTTCAACCCAGTTTCCTTTCTCCTGAATCAATGCAGTTGATAAGGCTTTCATTTGTTGCTTTGTGTCCCCGACTCTCCAATACATAGTACCTGTCGGTAGTTGCCAAGCAACTGTGACAATTGTGTGGCTCACACACATTGGCATTCATTCCCATGATGCTGTATTGTAATGTGTATGTCAAGTAGGCACACAACTGCTGACCAGAATCAGACTGGTACAATAAATGGGGAAAAGTAGAGACAAATGCAGCTTTTCTTCGGCATCTATCACTGACATTAGGTAATTGACAGGCTTAGAACACTGATTCTTTATGAGTGAAGATTTAAAGGAATTTGTCTTTTTATGAAATCGAGAAAGATATACTTGATAGCCACATTCCACTTAATGTGTAGATGTACACATATGTTTGAAGGGCTTCCATTATGAAGGTTTTTGCTTGTTTGTTTTGAAACAAGATCTCATTATGTATCTTTGGCTGGCTTGGACTTTACTATGTAGATCAGGCTGGACTCGAATTTACTGAATTTCACACATTTCTGAAACTCAACTACTTGAATTAAAGGTATGTGACATCCAGCTCTACAGCAGAGAATTTAGAAGGAAGGTGACTATGCAGTGAGATGTTCTGAACTGGCTGTCAACTTGTAGTCACACAAGCCTTTTTGGCCACTCCTTATTTTAAGCTTGCCCACTTAGTCTTCTAGATTCATGTACACTGTAAACTCAAGGGAAAAAGGTTACAATGTAAAGGTGCTAACTGTTTTGCCTTCTCAAATGAGCAGCATGGACAACTATTATTGGTTGTTGTGTGTACCACTTATGGAGTGAGGAATGTTTGAAATAGAGAAAGAGTCCTCAAGAATTTATTCTCTTGTGTTTATTTGTAAGAATACTCTTTTGAGCACTGTTCTGAAAATACTCTTGTTCTTTAAAATTGTAGAAATAATTAGAAAGGTTTTCCCGCTGAGCATGATATAAGACGATCTTGTCACTTATAAAAACAACAACAAAACTGGTGATAATGGGTGCCCACTTCTGTTGTCTTACCCGTAGTAATTTACGGCTTGGAAACTTCATTATTTCTTCCTTGGGTACATATTTTCACAGTTTAACCCCAGTGAGGGTACTTGTCTTAAGTATTGGAGTGATTTCTAAAACTCCAATTGGTTTCATATTAGAAGCTACCGCATTACGAAACATTCGTTCTTCCCTGTTAATTACAGGGGCGCAGCTATTGGCTTATACTTGTTCTCAGATATGTCCTGTTTTGGAGCAGAGAGAAGCACCGGTGGGCAGTTTTCTACCCTTTAACACACTGTTATAAAGGGGACCTCTGTTTTAGAAGCAAACTCTGCACTGCACACCCACGGCTTCTTGATGTTTGGACTCAATCATCTACATAATGAACCATCTAAGAATTGTATTGAGAATGAGTTCACGTTTTGTAATTGTTCTTATTCCTGATAGTCAAACAACTATTTATATTGAATGTTCAGTGTATTTGGTTTCATAGTTAATCTAGAAATAATTTCAAGCATATGGGAGGCTGCATGTGGATTATATGCAAATACTATAGCATTTTTTTATGAGAAATTTGAGTATCCGTTGGGGTTTTGATATTCCACAGACACTCTAAGAATCAGTCCTCTGTGGCTCTTGAGAGACAACCTAAGAATGTGTATGAAGCACATACATAAGATTCGTTTTAAATATAATTTATTTATTGTATACATAGAATTTATTTTAATGTTATTTCATCTTAAAATAACTTAATAGACTGTTAGAATTCTGCAACAACATTGTTTTAAAATATGTATGTACATATTCACTAATAAATTTTCTTTTTTTTCTTAAAGATTTGTTTATTTATTATTTATGTACATGTGCCAGCAAACCAGAAGAGGGCACCAGATCCCATTATAGATGGTTGTGAGCCACGATGTGGTTGCTGGGAATTGAACTCAGGACCTCTGGAAGAGCAGTCAGTGCTCTTAACCTCTGAGCCATCTCTCCAGCCCCAGTAATAAATTTTCAATAAAACAGTTTTCAGCATATTATGTAAAATGTGATACAAATGATAGGAGAACAATTCCAAAGCAAGTATTAAAAGACTAAAAACTTTAATGCATTAGTAGATTAGATGACCATTATAGTCACTCAAACACATAAACAATTCTATAATTCTTAGAATTGAATTAAATATCATATAAAGAGGCTTTTAAACTAACTCATTCTAAGTATTGTAGTTAGAGAAACAAGAGGTTATGAAGTTTTCTGATACTTGTAAATATTCTATGCATGCTCCACACTTTAGGATGTATTCTGAATAGAATATACACAATTATATCAGTCCCATGCACTCAGCACTTAATTGAATTCTAAGAACTCTTTAATTGACATTAACCAAAATTTATATAAAAGAATTATATTGAATCTTCCAAAAGATAGTATTTCTCCAGATAGTTATCTATCTTGCTTCATTTCTGTGAACTTAGAATAAAGTTAATTATTTTATTTGTAGTTAGAGAGTTTTAACAGGTATTTATGCATCTGGATACATTTCCATAAGCCAGGAGTTACTTGAGATTTCATGTATACAAGTTATTGCCTACTAAATCTATTGGAAACTAAACTTATTGTTTAACCATCACACTAAACTCTGTAAAAAGCTGAAACTCATTACAGTAATATATTGTATAACAGGGAAATATATTGCAATAACTACATATAACTATATATTCATTCTTCCATCTGTTTCTAAGCATTGTAAGTTAATTTTTCTATCAAATATTAGAGTTTAGCACCACAGAAAAGCAGTAAATTATATTAAATGTCTCCACTCCCTCTTTGAAGCTATTTCCTTTCCTACCTCAAGTGTAACTGCGTTTATTTCTATTTTATTGAGGCGAGTCAACTGAATTAGATAACGTTTATAAAACACAACATTCCTTGCTGACAACTGTCAGTTCATACTCATTCTTATCACTTGCTTCCAGTCCAGGTCTTTGGTATCTGTCTTGGGATCTTCTGCTATCCTAGAATCATTCTTTATACCAAAACTACTTCTAACATGGAACAGACGGAAAATAATCTACAACATTTGATCAAAGGGAGTTTGAATCTTAGCTCAGACTGAGTTTGGGCTTTCTGATTGAATGCTTGCAGCTAACGGTTTGACACGTCACAGCTCCCCAGCCCTGTCCTGGAATGCCTGCTGACTCAGCTGTCAGTCAAAACATTTGTTTTCCTTCTGCCTATGGCGTGTTTTGTGAGAATGTTTTCAGTTCTGGACCTTTATGGAACTTTACAGGGGAAATAGCAAGGTATCTTTATTATTTTATTAAAAATGTTCAACTTCTGTAAGTGGTTTTCCCTTCGTTGGAAATAATAGACGTTGGCCCAGAACTAAACAACATATCGACGAGGACAGCCCGTTTTTCTGCTGCTGTAAAAAACAGTGCAGCACTGAAATTACCAACTCGAATTGTAAGACTCATGTGCAGTAATTTTAAATGATACATTGTAAGACGTTAATCACCACCCTGTTACATTCCCACCACATGTACTTAAACAAACACCATATTTTTATTATTTCAACGTCATAAAAACGAATCATTATGGATAACTATTAAACCAATACTTCAACATCAGCTCATTATAGAATGCTTGATCTTGAAATAAATTAAGAAAAATAAGCTTTTATGTGCCTAGTATGTGCCTGTTCCTTATTAAAGCAAGTTAATATATAGTTGTTTTAATTTTTAAAATTTTTAAACATTATATTATAATAATTATTTTTTACTGTTATGATTGTGTCTGTGTACTTATGTGCAAGTACAGCATTCATATGGAGTGTGGAGGTCAGAGGACGGTTTTCTGGCACCAGTTCTCTCCTTCTGCATGTTCTGGGGGTTGAAGCTGGGTTGTTTGGCATGTATGACAAGTATTTTTACCTACTGAGCCATCTCCTGGCCATAGTGTCCTGGCTTTAGTCTCAAATTCATCATTTTAATTATTCAGCATTTTTCCAAGTATGTATTTATTCTCTTCTGTTGAATATTGGCTTACTAAAGAAAAAGAAAAGAACAAGAGGAGTAGGAGGAGGGCCTAGTCAGTTATCTCAGTGGATAAAGCTCATCTTGCACAAGTATGAAGACAGAATTCAGGTCCCCAGTACTGCATAGACATGCAGCTCCCACCACCCAGTGTTCTCTTAGCCCATGTGAGGCAGAGACAGAGAATCTCAAAGCAACTTGGCTAGACAAATTAGCTTTAATAAGTGATGTGAGTTCAGAAAGAGATCATACCTGAATACATAAGGTGTGATGTGATTGAGAAGGGCACACTGTGCTGACATTCAGTCTATGTGTACACATGAACACATTGTTCAGTGCACGTATGAGCCAGTATACAAGTGCGCGTTCACAGCACAAATATGAACACGCATACATCCATACAATGCACTCACACATTCAGGAAAAGGAAAAAGGAGCTGTTAATTAGTAAAACTAAAAGTCCGTTCTAAAAACTGAGTGTTTTAATATGAATGAGAGTGACAAATTATGAATTGTAAGAAAGTAATAATTTTAAGATGTCTCTTGCAAGTAACTCAGTTTCTACAATAATAAAAAATTTCTAAGTTCATAAAGGCATGATGAAAACTCAAGTGCAAATCTCTGATTTCCTTTCTTTCCCACAGTTCAGGATGAGAATGGATCAGTATTATCTTAGTGGAAGAATGGACATTTTTAAGGATTATCATCTTTATTTTGTTTTTCAGTAATTTATCAACATAGACCTAAATCAGTAAGCATTATTTACAGAATTTTCTGACTCAGTGTCATTTATAGAGCCTCTCAGCACATTACCAATGTGTACTGACTTTTCTTACTTGGGCCTCATTTTAACAATCTGCAATTGACTTTTAAAAATTTATTGTTGCCTCCAGGAACATCATGATTGATTATTTTTTCTCAATCATTTTAGAAAATACGTTACATTCTGATACTTTACTCTTCATATGAGTGTTAAATATGAGAAGTTAGCTCTAAAATGCTGGAATTGATGCTTGGGTTTCCTCCTGAGTATTCAGGTAGTAGAGAGAAGATGAAGGTAGACAGTAATTTATTGCTATGCTGTATGTTATTCAAGAAAACTTTAAGGAATGTTTGTGAACACTGATGGTCCCTATAAGTTTCCAATCTTGAAATAAGTTAAACTAAAATCATGATGGGTTAAAAGAAATACTAGCGGTAGAAATTTATGAAGTATTTATACAAAAAAAAAAATCCTTCTAACCTCACGTGTAGGCTTTTTTGCCCTCACAGCCAATTAATTAATGTTCTAGAGACCACATAAACAACCGTCAATTCAATTCAATTTTGACACTAAAAACCTGGAATTACCTTTAGATCCCATATATTAAGACCTGAAATCTACCTGACCACCCTTGATCATTCACAGTTTCCATGTCTGTTGAAAGTCCTACCCTCTTGAACTACCAGTAACAGGCATTCCTTATGAACATACAAGCTGATCAGCTCGTAAAGTGGCAAAACACAGCCACCAAAATCTCTGAAAATCCAAAGAGGAAACAGAAACCAAGAAATAAATTATCTACCCAATAAAGACAAACCCAGAGGTTAGCACCTAGACCTATATTCATGCCAAATCCTGGACATAAAAACACAATCAATAACAGCCAGGGTAAAATGTTTTCCTCCACTAGATCCCAGATATTCTATCACAGTAGGACCTGAATATTCCAGCATATCTGAAGTTCAAGAAAAAGACCATAAACCCAACTGTCTGATGATGATGGAGGTCCTTAAATTAAACATGACTAAAGCCCTTAAAGAAAGCCAAGAAAGTACAAACAGTTGAAAAAAAGTATAAAACTGTTCAAAATCAGAAAAGGGAAACAGAAGCAGTAAAGAAACCACACACTGAGAAAACTGTGGAAATAAAAAAAATTAGGAATTCACAAAATATCTGGACACAGGGCTCTTTTCTGAGACTGATAACTCCAACCAAGGACCACACATGCTGATAAACTAGAACCCTTGCACAGATGTAGCCCATGGTAGCTCAGTCTCCAAATGTGTTCCATAGTAATGGGAACAGGGACTGCCTCTGAAATGAACTCCCCCTGTTGGGGGAGCAGCCTTACCAGACCACAGAGGAGGACAGTCCTGATAAGACCTGATAAGCGAGGGTAAGAGGGAAGCAGAGGAGGACCTCTCCTATCAAGGTACTTGAAGAGGGGAATGGGAGTAGATGAGTGATGGAGGATGGTAGTAGGAGATGAGGGAGGGGGCTACAGCTGGAACACAAAGTGAATAAACTCTAATTAATAAAAAAATTAATTTAAAAATTTAAGAATTCAAACAGGAACTACAAAAGCAAGCTTCACCAACAGAATACATGAAATGGAAGATAGAATCTCAGGCATTGAAACTATAATAGAATAAATACACATCCACACACTCACTCTCTCTCTCTCTTTCTCTACATATCTATAAAACATATCTATCTATCTATCTATCTATCTATCTATCTATCTATCTATCTACCTATCTATCTATCTATCTACCTATCTATCTATCTATCTTTCTATATCAGTCAAACAAATAGTTAAATCTAAAAAATTCCTGACACAAAAATTCAGGAAATCTGGAACAATATGAACACACCAAACTTGAGAGTAATCAGAATAGGAGAAGGAGAAAAATCCAGCTAAAAGACCCAGAAAATAATTTAAACTAAATCTTAGAAAGTTTTCTTAACTTAAGAAAATGACTGTCAAGGTACAAGAATCATACAGAACACCAAATAGACTAGACCAGAAAAGAAATTCCCTATGGTGCATAATAATTAAAACACTAAAAATGCAAAACAAAGAATGTTAAAAGTTGCAAAAGAAAAAAGGCCAAATAAAGTAGGCTTATCAGAATCACAGCTGACTTCTCAGCAGGGAGTCTAAAAACCAAAAGGGCTTAGACAGATGTGCTTTAGAATCTAAGAGAACACAGATGTCACCCCAGACTATACTATACCCAGCAAAATTTTCAGTCACCATAGATGGAGAAAACAAGATAGTCCATGATTTAAATAGTATTTATCTACAAATCCAGTCCTTTAAAAAGTGTCAGAAGAAAACATCCAACCTAACGAGATTAACTACACCTATGAAAAGACAAGAAGTAAATAATCTCACACGAGCAAAACCAGAAGAAGCAAAACACACACACATACACACACACACCACCACCACCACCACCACCACCACCACCACCACCATCACCACCACCATCACCACCACCACCAACAACAAATTAATAGAACCAACAACTTGGTTATGGATATCTCTCAAAATCAATGCTCTCAATCTTCAAATAAAAAGACATAGATTAATATAATGGATGTGAAAGAAGGATCACTCCTTCTCCTACATCAAATAAACATACCTGAACATCAAGGATAGACATTACCTCAGAGTAAAGGGTAGAAAGATATTCCGAGCAAAAAGACCTAAGAAGCAAGCTTGTGTTTAAAATAAACAACTTTAATATATAACAAAATAGAAAGCAAACCAAAACTAAGTAAAAAATTTAGGGAAGGACATTATATACTCATTAAAGAAAAATCCATTAATATAACATTCCAATTATTACCATTTATGTTCCAAATATAGGAGACACAAATTAGTAAAAACAAAACAAAACAAAAAACAAAGAAAAAAATACTGCTACTACAGCTTAAACCACATATTGACCTTCATAAACTGATAGTTGGGAACTTCAATACCATACTCTCACCAATGGAAAGGTCATCCAGACAAAATGTAAACACAGAAATACTGGAACTAATGAACATTATAAACCAAATAAACCTAACAGATATTTACAGAAGATTTCACCCAAACACAAATGATATACATTCTTCTCAGGACCTCACAGAACTTTCTCCAAAATTGAGCACATACTCAGACACAAACAAGTCTCAACAGATTTAAGCAAACTGAAGTAACTTTATGCATCTTATGGATCGCCATGTAATGAACCTGGATGTCAACTACAACAGAAACAACAGAAATCACAAAAATGCATAATAAACAATGGGTCAAGATGAAAATAAAGTAATTAAAGACTATCTAGAATTCAACAAAAATGAATTAACAGCATTTTTTAGCTTATGGGACATAATCTAAGCAGTACTAGCAGGAAAGTTAATATCATTAAGTGACTAAATTAAAAAAAAAAGGAAGAGATCCCATACTAGCAACTTAACAGCACACCTGAAAGCTCTAAAATAAAAAGAAGTAAGCACACTCAAGAGTAGATGGCATGAACAGTCAAACTCAGGGCTGAAATCAATAAAATAGAAACAAAGAGAACAAAACAAACAATCAATGAAACGAACAGTTGGTTCCCTGAGCAAATCAACAATATAGACAAAAATTTATCCAAACTAACTAAAAGATGGAGAAAGAATATCTTAATTATCAAAATCTGAAACAAAAAGGGGACGTAATAGATACCTAGGAAATCCAGAGAACCATAAGGACATATTTTAAAAATCCATACCAATTTCAAAAATCTTAAAAAAAGGATAATTTTCTTGATAACCTCCACTTATTAAAGTTAAATCAAGATTATATAAACAATTTAAATAACTGATAATGAAATAGAAGCAGTCATTAAAAGTTTCCCAACCAAAAATTGCCCAGGACCAGATGGTTGTAGCTTGGAATTTCACCAAACTTTCAAAGATTTACTGTCAATACTTCCCAAAATATTTCACAAAATGGGAACAGAAGAAATGGTGACAAATTCACTTTATGACTGCAGTTACCCTGATATCAAAAACCACATAAACACATAAACAATAAATAAAGAAAATTAAAGACCAGTTTCCTTTATGAACACAGATGCAAATAATACTTAACAAAATACTTTCAAAACAAATCCAAGAACACATGAAAAAGTTCATCTACCGTGATCAAGGATGTTGCATCCCAGAGAGGAAGGGGTTTTGAAGTAGACTCTTAAAAGTGGGGAGATATGGAATCCCAACTGGCTGTCTTTGAAGTCTGTCAAAGCTTCTGGTGGAAAGACTATGTTTTACTCAGTTGAATTGTGTCCAAAGAGGTTCCATGGAAATCCCCGAACAATCCAACTGATGCTAAGACAAACGGGTGCTTTCTGCTAATTGATAGTGGGGCCCCTTCTGCCAAGGGCAACATCCACACAACTCAGTTAACAAGAGGAAGTCAGGCTGGAGTCTACATGGAGCCATCATCTCTGTGTTCTAGTCTCTTTGGTGCAGGAAGATACTTTACAGGATACCAAAATAAAGCATGGACACCGGTCCGACCACAGAATATTTGATTTATTGTCTGTTCTGCCTGCAAGATATTCTATGACAATGGCAGAACTAGTGTTAGTAAACAGCCAATGTCTGATTTGACCTAAGGCCCACTCCACAAGAAGGAATCCATACCTGACAGTTCTTGGATAACCAAGAACTAAAGACTACATAGCCCAGAGTTCTAGGATAAAACAAGTCATGCCTGCTCTAAATAAACCAATAAAATGATTACTAATGATATTTTGCCATACTCAAAGATCAGTGCCTTATTCAGCCATTATCAGAGAGAAGCAGATGGGAACGGATGCAAAGACCACCTGCAGTCAGACAGAGAGTGCAAAGAGAGTCTAAATAAAATGTTTCCATCAAATTCTTACCCTAAGAGCTCAAGGAACCCTTCAGAAAAGGAGGCAGAAAGATTTTAGGGGGCAGAAGGGAAGGATGAGAGCAGGAGAACAAGCCCGTCTGAATTATCTAAGCAAGGCACATATAAGCTTACAGAGACTGAAGCAGCAAACATGGGGCCTACATGGGTGTGCACCAGGCTCTCTGCTTAAATGTTATAGTCATGAGCTCAATATTTTTATGAAACTCCTGACTATGAGAAAAACTGGTTCTCTGACTCTGTTGCCTGCTCTGGGGACACTTTATCTCACAGTGGGTTCCTCTATGTGAAAGTTTTGTTTCATCTTACTGTATTTTATTTTGTCATGTTTGAGCATTATTTTTTGACTGTTTCTCTTTTCTCATGAGAGATAGAAGGGGAGTGGTTCCAGACGGGATCAGAGGTGGGAAGGACCTGGGAGGTATAGAGCAATCAGAAACTTTAAACAGAATATATTGTTGTTACCGTTATTTTATTAACCGTGTTTCCCTTAGTTTCACTCTTAATCTATCGTATAAATACTTAAAACTCTTTTATATTTGTTTATAACAGGCTTCGTGACACAAGAACTTAGCAGTTATTACTCAATTCTTAGCCCTCTAGGCTAATCTGGTTTCCTCCCAGTTTACATCCCCGGATACTTGCATTTTGTTGCTTTCCTGCTTTGTTCCTTCCTCCTAATCTGTCCTGGACATCTCCTTTGGCTGAATTTTCAGGCTGAATCCCCTGCTTCCTATCCTCTAACTCCTCCTCTCCTGGCTGGTAGGAAGCCCAGCACTATTCTCTCCCTGGCTCAGTGAATGGCTGTACGCTGCTCTATTGCCATAGCAGGGACCCATTGTGGAACTTAATTTTGCAACATTAAGACAGGAGATTCTCAAAACAAGGGGATACAGAAATCAACATTTGAGTTATACAATAACCTTATGCCTACAGTTTGTATGAAAAAATAATCTATTTTTCAATGAAAAGAAAAGAAAAATGGATAATTTCTAATAAACAATTTCAATTATTGCAGGAAAAAAATTTAATGCCACAAACAATAACTTACACATAGGAAGGATTCTGATGTTAATATAAAAACAAATATGAAGAAACATATGCTAAATTAATGTATAAATTAAATGTAGCAACATTAATGCTGAATAAACAAAAGCCCCGTTCTAAATAAGATTAGATTTAGATTTCTTCATACACATCTCTATACCATTTCTGTAGCTATGAATGTCATTGTTACCTAATCATCAGTTTTGAACAAATCTAAGACAGATAGAGTCCCAGAGCTGAGAGGTGAAGTGGAAACAATGTCCCATTCATAACCCAGAAGGTATCTCCAATTGAGACCCAGTCACAAGGATAGAAATTAATTTTCTCCAGTGGAATCTTACTGGGTACACAAACCATACTCAAGCTCAGAACACAGGCCCAGCAGTCCATTTCTATCACAAAACAAACTCACTGGTGTTTTGGGAGATGTTTTGTTCAACAACGCTTTATTTTGGGTATTAAAAAAAACCTTATTTCTCTTTTGCTTACATATTACGATCTCAAATTTTGTATTTTTATGGGTTTTGTGTATGTGCATATTTTTGCATGTGTATGTGTTTCTAGAGATTTTCCTTTTCTTTCTTTCTTTTTTTTCTCTTCCTTTTTTTTCTGGTTTGTTTGTTTCTGTATGTCTCTGTGTAAGTGTGTGTTTAATCTACCTGGGTTTGTTGTTGTTGTTGTTGTTTCTCTGCAACACATAGGTATATACAAAGGAAGACATACCACATACATAAGTAATAAAAATAAAAATTAGGTTGGGGAAATTTTCTTCTATGAATTTGGAGTCCCAACACCTGACACTATGAAGAATATTCTGCTAATCTTAGAGACAGGAACCTGACAGAGTTGTTTTCTGAGAGGCTGTACCTAGCAGCACCTCTAGACAGATGCTGAGACTCACAGCCAGACAGTGGACAATGATTACAGAGTCTTGTGGAAAAGTGGGAGGAAAGAGAAAAGGACCTAGAAATGACAGGGGCTCCAGAAGAAGACTAACAGGGTCAAATAACCATGGTGCAGAGTGGCTTTCTGAGACTGAAGCATCAACTAAGGACCATGCATGAACTGGACCTATGTTCCCTACAAAGACCAAGAAGATAGGCAGCTTAGGCTTCCTGTGGGTCACCTAGTAAGGGAAGTGGGGACTCCATTGGAAATGGACTCACTTGTTAGTTGTTGATCACTTCTGCCTTGTGGAACTACCTTTCCAGACCACAGGAGAGAAGGACAAGCTCGGTCCTGATACAATGTGATAAACTGGGGTGGATTGGAAAGGGAGCTCCCCTTTTTTAAGGAAAAGGAGAGGGTAAGGGGGAAAGTAGAGAGGATTGGACTGGGAGAAGAGGGATAGGGCTACAACAAGGATATAAAGTGAAATAAAAATAAATAAAAATTAGACAACAATCTCAGGATTGCTACCCGTGGGAGGGCTTTAAAAACTATTTAGAGTTGCATTATAGATAGTTTCTTGGCTAGCTGTGAGACTCTGTCCATTTCCAGATTTCAGTGCAAGGTCTAGGTTGAGCTTGTATAGGCCTTTTACATGCTGTCAGAATCTCTGGAAATTCATATGTGCATCATCCTTGTTGTTATGTCTCTAAAATGTTCTTTCCTAAAAGTCAGCTACCAATTTTAGCTCTTAAAACCCTTTCATCTTCTCTTTCTTAAGTTTTAAATTAGTTAATTGATTTATTTATTCACTCTACTTCCTGATTGTACCCCTCTCCCTTTTCTCTCTTTCCCATCCTTCCTTCTTCTCTTATACCTGTCTCCTATTCTTCAAAAAAGGAGATCCCCCAGAACCCATGCAAGAACATCAAGTTGCATCAGGAATGAAAGCATCCTCTTCACCTGTGGCCTGGGGAGGTCACTCTGCCAAGGGTAAGTGTTCAAAAAGCAAGCAACGGAGTCCATGTCAGAGACAACCCCTCCCCTTATTAGGAGACCCAAATGAAGATCAAGCTGCTGATAAGCTACATCTGTGTAGGTGGCCTAGGTCCAGTCTATATATGGTCCTTGGTTGATGCTTCAGTCTCTGCAACCTATCCCCCACCCTGAGTTAGTTGGCCTTGCTGGTCTTCTTGTGGAGCTCCTGTCCCTTCCATACCTTTCTATCCTTCCCTTTATTCTTCCACAAGACTTCCTGTGCTCCACCCAATGTTTGACTGTGTGTCTCAGCATCTGTTTTGAACAGCTGAGGTATAGCCTCTTGGAGGACAGCTATATGAGGCTCCTGTCTGCATGCACATCATAGTATCATAAATAGTGTCAGGAGCTGGCTTTCTCCCATGGGATGGGTCTCAGGTTGGGCCAGGCATTAGCTAGCCCCTCAAACTCTGCTTTATTTTTATCCCATGCATCTTGTAGGCAGAATATATTTTGGGAGGAATTTTTGTAGGGAGCTGGTATTTCTCCCCTCCATGGGGAGTCCTGTCTGGTTAGAGGGTGGCCTCTATAGTCTCAATGACCCCTGCTACTTAGGAGTCTCAACTAGAGTCAACTATATCCACCTTGTCACTGTGTGTCCCTGCACACAGTGTTACTTCTCTTTGGGAGCTCTCCATTCTTGAGCTCTCCATTCTCCCATTCTTGTTCTCCCCAGGTTTGACCTTTATCCTCATTTCACTCCTCATTCCCTCTCCTACCCTGCTCTACCCTGTTGCCCTCTCTTTAACCCTGAATGCAGACTTGTGGGATGGGGTTGATAAAAACATCACATTACCACCTTTCTGGGATAAAAGAACATAGCAGGGCTTTGAGGTTTTGTTTATGTAGAGCATATATCACTAATTTAAACAGAAAATTCAACAATTATTGAATTGTAAGTGAAAGGCTATTCAAGTTCTCAGTCAGACAGAGCCTGAGAACTTGAACTTAATCTCACGTTATGATCAAAATGGAGACTTAAGAACAAAGTGGCTGCAGTTATTATAACATTACTGCTAGGCAGTAAGGACTAGACATGTCTGGACATGTCTCAATGTGCCTCAATAAGAGGCAGTTTTTCCAGGCAGAGCAATTCAGAGAGAAGCCAAGAAAAGCCAGTGTGAGTTGGTCAGCTTGGAGTGTAGTTTTGAGAAAGAACAGCTAAGCTGAACCAGCCAGCCAAAGTTCAGAAAAAACCAGAAAGGGTGAGCATGTTCAACCATCTCAGAGGCTGAAAACATTCTAGGCCTGGATGAAGGCTAGAAGTTGAATCCTTCAAGATCTAGGATTTCAGAAGATTAGTTTGTACAGAGGCTAGGAGCTTCCAGGCCTAGGTCTAAGGTTAGTTATACAGAAATGCTCTGGGATCAGCCCAAACCATATATTCTTAAACTTGAGTAAGGCTCTCATTTCATCCCCCTTATCTGAGAAAGCAAAAACAACATTTATAAGTGAGGAGAAACTGGAAAGTTTAGAAAGAGGAAAAACTTAGTCTCTATCTATCATCAATTATTCATCTATAATCTTGTTACGTGTGTGTGTGTGTGTGTGTGTGTGTGTGTATTATTTGGTTGGTTGTTTTTATTTTATTTTTCCTTTATTGATTAGAGAGAAAGAACATGATGTTGGTTATGTAGAGAGGTGGAGAGGATTTTGTCAGCTTTGGGAGAGAGGAAAGAAAATGATAAATCATAATGTATTAGTTTGTTTTTTAATAAAACATAAATGAAATTTCTAAATTTATTAGTGAAAAGTTAAAATCTGTATGGCCATCTCCAAATCCCAAGTATTTAGAAGAGTGAGAATTGCATCATGAGTATAGAATGAACAAACTCATATTTAGAGAGAGCATTGTGTGTTCTACGGCGCTTACTCTTTGTCTTATGCATTTCCTTTATTCCGAGCCATGACTCTGATATGATAATGTGAGAGGAGCCTTTCCAAAACTGGCAGTAGGATTCTTCAAGAGAAAGGCATCCATAGCCATTTACCACATTCACAGTTCTTCCCCAAATCTATACTTCTCTGTGTCTGAGGCCTAAAGTGTTTTTCAGGTCCGTGGGCCTCTCTCCTGCTAATGTGAAATAAACCAGCCAAAAATTCTCTGTAATTTACAGAACTGTAAATGGAGCAAATGAGGTGCAGGCAAGCTACGGAATGGATGTAACAGAAGCGTGCTGTAGAATTCCGTTCTAACGGCTCAGGAGTGTCTGATTTATAGCAAACATGTCAGCACGTTTGCTCCCTCCTGTGGATACGGCCAGGCCATTTTTACATTGTCCCACTGGCAAAATGCTTCTATTTGGATAACACTGATAGTCATGAAGAATTTAGACTTGCCGAAGCATACTGTTATATAAAATAAAAGACATAATACAATTATTTCAATGCTTTAATCTTCAAAAGAAGCTCATAAGAGAATTTCTTTGTTCTGTGCAATTGAAAGAAAATTGGGCCTTGATAGCTCATACTGACCATAAAAGAAGGCTGCATTGTATTAAAAATAAAATGCTTTAGGTTTGCAAACCAGAGGAGGTGAATTCTTAGGAAAATTTAACTTACATTATATAAAATTTTACATTCTCTACATTGTTAATACTATGCACTATGAAATTTTGTCCATATCCATAAAGAGTTTGTAAATGAATACCTTAATTGAGGTTAATCCAGATCAATTAAGACTTTTATAAAAGTTGTCTCTAAAATTTTTATTTTCATTGAAGGCTTTCAGTACTAGGTTCAAAAATTAGTCCTTCCCTGTTGGTGAATCTTTATCTAGTCCTACCACTAACTCCATCACTAAGCTAATAAATGGAAAAAAAAGGCGTTAAGTTATATTTGGTACAAAGGGTTTAAAATGGGCTTGATGCTGAGGATGCAGACTTGAACAAGACATAGTTTTCCTTTTCTTGGTGCTGTAGTGTAAATAGGCACAGGAGAAAAACTTGCAAAGCTTTGAAAAATGTTCATATTATATAATATATAATAATAAATCATATATTATATAATTCACACTACATACTGTATATAATATAGTATATAATAATATACATTATATTGCATATTATATATAGTATAATTATATTATTATATATTATATAAAGCTAATATTTTGCAAAGCTTTGTAAGCTTTTTCCTATGCTTACTCACAACATATTATATTATATTATATTATATTATATTACATATTATATATTATATAATGTCAATACTTTCCAAAGCTTTGCAAATTTTTCTGGGCCTATTACATATAATATTTTATATAATGTTAATATACAATTCACATATTTAATAAATATGTATTTATAATCCAAATGATGAAAATAGGGCAACTCATTTTTAAGACACCTGCATCTTCAAAGGGAGACTATGTTGATACTAATCAATATTACATCCAATCTGAATTTAAAAGCACTAGGATTGCAGCCTCTGAGTGGACTTGTGAGGACATTTTCTGAGAGGCTTAACTGAGAAGGGGACAATCCACTCTGAAGGTAACAGACATGTTCCATGAGCTGGCATCCCATACTTAATGAAACGGAGCAAGCGAGAGGAGAGCAAACTTTCATCTTTTTCTCTTCTTTTCCTGCATGGACACAAAGTGAACAGTGCTCTTTCCCTTGTTCCTATTGGTTGATGCTAAGATTTTCCTAGAAGGATGGACTATTCCCTCAAAATGTGAGCCAAAATAAAGTCTTTCCTAAGTTCATTTTGTAAAGGGTTGTGTTGGTTAGTTTTTGCCTACCTGACTAAAACCTAGAGCTATGTGGGAAGGAAGCCTCCACAGAGATAACGCCTTCATTAGACAGGAATGTAAGGAAGTCTGTGAGGCATTTTCTTGATGTCACTTTTCTCAGTGACAGATAATGCTGCAGAGAAGTAAGACAAACGAACCCTTTTCTCCAAAGCTTCATTTGTTCATTGTGTTTATTCCAAAACAGAAATCAAAATATGATGGGTACTTTGTCATAGATGTGAAAAATTTGACTATTACAGCTAGTAATAAAGGCTGCATTAACTTTCATCCTGTAAATGATCTGAGTTGGTTCTTCATTCAGAAAGAGTGGCCTGCAAAAAACACAGAAAAATGCAGAAGTGTAAGAACATGCCACAGGATAACAGACATTTGGGATGCCAGACCACACTATCAATGAGTGAGCAATGAAGATGTGACTTAGAAAGAGAGCGATGCTATTATTGTGGAAAGCGGTTTATACCATGTTGCTGAATTTGAGGTTATATTTACTGGAAAAAAATTAGGGTATAGGAAAGTAATAGTCATAAGAATAAAAAAGTTAGTAAGCTGAACCTCTTTTGGTTTCCTATGCTGAGAAAATTTTATAATTCATGGTGATCATGTGATGTGACTGAGATAATATTTTTTCCAGCAATATAGCTTCTTATTTTGGTTGTACATGTTTTGTATTTCTATCTTCTTTGCTTAGTAAAATATTGTCTACATCCATCCTTGTGAATTACCTCACTTCTTCTTTGACAGAGGGCTTGATATGAATGTATACACAGTGGAATTGTGCTGAAATGAAAAAATGATGTCACTGATTGGTCTTGATTTTTCTCAAAAGGAAACATTACAACATCAAGACTCACCTGCACCACTGACATTGTGTCTCAAAACTTCCATTTTGTAAATATACCACAATTTCTGTATCCCTTCCTCAGTTGAGGATCATCTTGGTTTTTTTCAGGTTCTGGCTAATATGAATAAAGCTGCTACAAACGTGGTTGAGCAAATGACCAAGTAGGCTTCATCCCAGGCATGCAGGGGTGGTTCAATATACAGAAATCCATTAATGTAATCCACCACATAAACAAACTCAAGGAGAAAAACCACATGTTCATCTCCTCAGTTCTCAAAAAAGCATTTGTCAAAATCTAACACCCATCCATGTTTAAAGTCTTGGAGAGATCAGGGATACAATGCACATACCTAAAGATAGTAAAGACAGTATACAGCAAGCCTATAATGGAGATGAAGGGGATACAAATCGGAAAGGAAGAAGTCAAAGTATCACTATTTGCAGATGATATGATAGTATACCTGAGTGACCCCAAAAATTCAACCAGAGAACTCCTTCATCTGATGAACACCTTCACAAAGTGGCTAGACACAATATTAACTCAAAGAATCAGTAGTCCTCCTGTATACGAAAGACAAAAAGGCTGAGAAAGAAATTAGGGAAACCACACCATTCAAAATAACTACTAATAACATAAAGTACTTTGGTGTGACTCTAACCAAGCAAGTAAAAGATCTGTTTGAAAAAAAAAAAAAAAAACTTCAAGTCTCTAAAGAAACAAATTGAAAAAGATATTAGAAGATGGAAACATTTCCCATGCTCATGGATCAGAAAGATTAACATAGTGAAAATGGCCATCCTGCCAAAAGCAATCTACAGATTCAATGCAGTTCCCATCAAAATACCAACACAATTCTTTACAGAACTTGAAAAAACAATTCTCACTTTCATATGGGAAAACAAATAACCCAGAATTGCTTAAACAATTCTGTACAACAACAGATGGTCTGGAGGTACCTCCATCCCTCATCTCAAGCTGTACTACAGAGCAATAGTAATAAAAACTGCATGGTATTGGTTTGTTTATGTGGTGGATTACATTAATGGATTTCTGTATATTGAACCACCCCTGCATGCCTGGGATGAAGCCTACTTGGTCATTTGCTCAACCACGTTTGTAGCAGCTTTATTCATATTAGCCAGAACCTGGAAAAACCAAGATGATCCTCAACTGAGGAAGGGATACAGAAATTGTGGTATATTTACAAAATGGAATATTACTCAGCATTGAAAACAAGGAAATCTGTTGCTCTCTTTGTGGAGCTCCTGTCCTCTCCAGATCTTACTATTTCCCACTTCTTCCATAAGATTCCATGCACTCTGCCCAACAATTGGCCATAAGTCTCAGCGTCTGCTTTGATAGTCTGCAGGGTAGAGCCTTTCATAGACCCTCTATGGCAGGCTCCTGACTTGTCCTCTGTTTTCTCCTTCTTCTGCTGTGCATCCTCTTTGGCTTTTTGGATGAGGATTGAGCATTTTAGCCAGAGTCCTCTCTCTTGATTAGTTTCTTTAGGTATACAGATTTTAGGAGGTTTATCTTATATTATATATCTATATGAGTGAGCACAGGGGTCTTTCCTGAGACTCATACTCCAAACAAGTACCATGCATGGAGATAACCTAGAACTGCTACACAGATGTAGCCCATGGCAGTTCAGTGTCCAAGAGGGTTCCATAGTAATGGGAACAGGGACTATCTCTGACATGAACTTTTTGGCTTGCTCTTTGATCACCTCCCTCTGAGGGGGAACAGCCTTACCAGGCCACAGAAGAAGACGATGCAGCCGCAGTTCGTGAAACCTAATAGACTAGGATTAGAAGGAAGGAAAAGAAGACCTCCCCTATCAGTGGACTTGGAGAGGGACATGCGTGGAGAAGAGGGAGGAAGGGAGGAATTGAGAGGGGAGGAGGGAGGGGGCTACAGGGAGATACAAGGTGAATAAAGTGTAATTCATAAAAAATTAAAAAAGAAAAATACAAGGAAATCATGAAATTTGCAGGCAAAAGGTAGGAACTAGAAAAGGTCATCCTGAGTGAGGTATCCCAGAAGCAGAAAAACACAGATGGTATATATTCACTTATAAGTGGATATTAGCCATATAATATAGGATAAACATACTAAAATCTGCACACCTAAAGAAGCTAAGCAAGAAGGGGACCCTGGGTAAGATGCTCAATCCTCACTCAGAAAGACAAATGGGACAGACATTGGAAGAGGGACAGGAGTCTACCACAGAGGGCCTCTGAAAGACTCTACCCAGCAGTGTATCAAAACAGATGCTGAAACCCATAGCCAAAATGCACAGAATGCAGGAAATCTTATGAAAGAAAGGGGAGATAGAAAGACCTGGAAGGAACAGGAACTGCATAAGAAGGGCAACAGAACCAAAATTCTGGGCACAGGGGACTTTTCTGAGACTTAAACTCCAGCCAGGAACCACTCATGGAGACAACCCAAAACCCATGCACAGATGTAGCCCATGGCAGTTCAGTGTCCAAGTGGGTTTATAGTGATGGGAAGAGGGACTGCCTCTGACAGGAACTGATTGGCCTGCTCTTTGATCATCTATTCCTGAGTGGGGAGCAGCCTTACCAGGCCACAGAGGAAGACAATGCAGCCAGTCCTGATGAGACCTCATAAGTTAGGGTAAGATGGAAGGGGGAAGGACCTCCCTTATCAGTGGACTTGGAGAGGGGCATGGGAGGAGATGAGGGAGGGAGGTTGGGATTGGAAGGGTACTATAGAGGGGTCTACTGCTGGAATACAAAGTGAATGAACTGCAATTAATAAAAAATAAATTAATTAAATAATATTCCTGACATCTGAAAAATGCAATAAATAAATAAATAAACTTCAGGTACTTGGGTGAAGTGGGAAGCAATAAAGAGCTTGGTGGATGCTGTTACTACTATAAGACACTCAATCATCAAGTAACCTACTTGATAGATTTGTCACATCTATCAAATGAAATCTTCACTATTTGAATACTGAAAGTATGTCTCAGGCTTCACATCCATACATTCTGGAATTAGGTAGACACAGGAGGACATTGTAGCTATATAGTATGTACAAGACTAAGTTAGATTATATGAGACCCTGCCTTATAAAACCAAAACATGAGTGATGGCATTTTAGAAAAGTCCTCTCCCCTTTAATATTCTGGGTTTTATTTATGAGTAGTTGTTTTTGTGTTGAAGTACTTCAATTATTTCAAACAAGTGCTGATCTTAGGTGGGCAATGACGAATTGGGACTGCTTTGTGCAGAAAAACATTTTGCAAGTTGTTTGCTAGAGTCTTCATTAAAGGGGCTATGCAACATAAAGGAAAGAGTGCTAGATTGTTAATCAATAGAATTTTAATTGCTTAAAACTCTTTCAGATTAATTACTTTAAATCTAAACTCTCAAATACTTTTGCCCACAGTCCCTGCAATTGCTAACTTCCATTTCCCCAATTTTCCATCACTTTTACCTTCTAATTATCTTTATTTCACTCTCAAAAATTTGTTATATGTTGGATGCAATGATATTTGCACATGTTTAAGTGTATTTCCTTCTCTTTTAGGCATCTCAAGTATCCTAAACTAAAAGTTAATCCATCTAATAAAATAATCATTTTCAAATTGCTAGAAAGTAGGCTAAGACTTTCTTTTCTTTCCTAAACAGGACATATATATTTAAAAGTAGTGTTTTAAAGGAAAACATATTAATCACTGGTCCATTTCTAATATAAATATGTGAGAGTTTTATCTAGAAAAAGCTGTCACATAGTACATTAATCAGAATATATTTATATTCCAGCTTTTATAGAGAAGAGGGGACATGATTTATTTCACAGTAGAAAACTGGGCAATATATAAAAAATATTAGCTTTAGATTTTAAATAATAAATTGAACAGAATCTTCAATGCTAACAGAAGAAACATAAACAAGGCAGCTCTATCCCTGCCCCCAGGGTACTGAGTGAAGATTTCCCACTCACAGCAGGCTAGGAATTATTTCTGTTTCCACCAGACAGTAGTTAACAATCAGTTTGGTTGTGTTGAGGTACTCTTTTTTATTTTTTATTAATTATTTTATTATAGTTTATTCACTTTGTATCCCCCCTATAGCTTCCTCCCTCCTCTCCTCCTAATCTTATACTCTTTCCCTTTTCCCCACCCTATGCCCTTCCCCCAGTCCACTGATAGGGAAGGTCCTCCTTCCCTTCCCTCTCCTGAGTCTATCAGGACTCATCAGGAGTGGCTGCATTTTCTTCTTTTGTGGCCTGGTAAGGCTGCTCCCCACTCAGGGGGGAGGTGATAAAAGAGCCAGACATTGAGTTCATATCAGAAACAGTCCCTGTCCCCATTACTATGAACCCACTTGGACACTGAACTGCTGTGGGCTATCTCTGTGCAGGGGTTCCAGGCCATCTCTATGAGTGGTCTTTGGCTGGAATATCAGTCTCAGAAAAGACCCCTGTGCCCAGATATTTTGGATGCGTTGCTCTCCTTATGGAGCTCCTGTCCTCTTCGGGTCTTACTGTCTCCCACTTCTTTCATGAGATTCCCTGCACTCTGCCCAAAGTTTGGCTATGAGTCTGAACATCTGCCTCAATACCCTACAGTTTAGAGCCTTTCAGAAGTCCTGTGTTGTAGGCTCCTGTCCTGGCCTGGCCATCTTACCAAAAACAATCTACAGATTAAATGCAATTCACATCAAATTACCAACACAATTCTTTACAGACCTTGGAAGAAAAATTCTCAACTTCATATGGAATAACAAGCAACCCAGAATTGCTAAAATAATCCTCTATAATAAAAGATCTTCTGCAGGTATCTCCATCCCTGATCTCAAGCTGTACTACAGAGCAACAGTTATGAAAACTGCATGGTACTGGCATAAAAACAAACTGATGGATCAATGGAATCATGTACAAGACCCAGAATAAAGCTCACACACTTATGGGCACCTGATTTTTGACAAAGATGCCAAAACCATACAATGGAAAAAAGATAGCATCTTCAACAAATGATACTGGTCAAACTGGATGTCTACATGTAGAAAAATGAAAATAGATCCATACTTATTACCCTGCACAAAACTAAAGTCCAAGTGGATCAAAGACCTCATTATAAAAACAGACACATTAAACCAGTTAGAAGAAACAGTGAGGAAGAGCCTTGACCTCATTGGCACAGGAGACAACTTCCTGAACAGAACACCAACATCATAGTCTCTAAGAGCAGCAATCAATAAATGGGACTTCATGAAACTGAAAAGCTTCTGTAAAGCAAAGGACACTGCTGTCAAAACAAAACGACAGCCTACAGATTGGGAAAGGATCTTCACCAACCCTATCTGAGAGAGGGCTAATATCCAGTATATATAAAGAACTCAAGAAGTTAAACAGCAACAGATCAAGTTGAGGTATTCTTAAAGTGTCATATCTTTTTTTAGAGCAGGAGGCCACAGATAAATAATGATCCTACTGCAAAGGTGCATAGACATTGGGGAGTCTACTTGAATCTGCTTTATGAGCTTTTCTAATTGCTAAATTAATGGATGGAAAAAAAATTAATCCTGACCCTTGTCTAAATCACAAATAAACCTTTTGACTTTAAATAAGTCACTAAAATAGGTGTGATCATATAGATCTTCAATCCTGATACTTAGAAGTCTGTAGCAGGGAGATTACTGAGCCTGAGTTTATCCTAAACTACATTGTGTGTTTTAGGCCAGTCTAATGACAGAGTGGGAATGCCAGAAAAAAAAAAGGAATAAAGGAGAAATAGATACTGAAATTGACTAAATTTAACATTTAAATTTTACACAGCTCCTATTTAAAAATCACCATGAAAGAAAAATATTTTTGATATTAGATTGGAATTAGCTTCTTAAATAAGATTCAAAACCATGAGCACAGGGGAAAAGTCTGTTACATTTGATTGACATTTAAAGATTATGATGTGTTGTAGACATGTATGACATTTTGAAAGAACAGAAAAATCAAATATATTTCTTCCTCATGGACTACCATTAAGAAAAACAAAACCAGGTAGGAGAGAGTGCTCGGTGGCTAGGTGTGCACACTGCTCTTCCAGAGGACCTGTTCACAGGTTCCTGTAACTCCAGCTCCAATGAAGTCTTCCTCCCTGTTCTGACCTCCACAGGTGCCCACAGACTCATGACACGCATTCGCATAGACACATAGACACATGCACATAACTAACCATGAATTTGAAATAATTTAAGTGGAAAATTAAAAATTAATACATAATTGGGTTGAAAATGTTTGCAAATGCGTATCTCACACAGAATTTACATTTTACTTATAACATAATAAGAAAAATAATATGATTTATTGGGGGGGGGGTTCCAAGATGCTGGCGAACAGAGTTTTGGAGGGGCAGAGGACATGAATCTCCGAAATTGGTGAGTGGAGAGACAATCAAAACTAGAATTTGGACTTTTGGGGAGTTCTAAAGGAGAGGGGACACCACAGAAGCATGGAGTGCTTATAGATTTAGATCAGGCGTGGACTTCTCTGGGAATGAAGTAGGGCACTTCCCTTGTCTGGGCCTCCTGCGCTGAGAAACCTGCACACAGCACCAGGCAGCTGAGCTCAAGGCTCACAGCCTGGGGACTAAGACAGCAGAGACAGTGCTCAGGCCCCTTACTGCAGCGGACAGCTATAACTACCCGCCGAACAACACTCCTCTGACACATGTCCAAGGAGCCCATACCCCGGGCCCCGCCTAGGGCCCTCTGGACCCGCGGAGCATCCTCCACCCACACCCCATGGAACTTGATCCCGCCACAAGAAGCACAGCGGAGCTCATGTCCCTTTAGAAATCCTGCCCCTGTCGTAGCACACACACCTCTGGAAACCCTGCCACACCAGAGGAGCCCACACACCTCCAGACACCCTGTGCAGGCCCAACCACAGAGACTCAGTTCAGCAATACAATCCTTCCTGGATCCCATATCTGCAAAGCTCAGTGCCTGGGGCCCAAGACAGCAGAGGCAGGGTTTCAGCCCCTCAGCCAAGGCGAAGAGCTGCAATCACCTGCTGAACGCCACCTCTCAGAGCACACCTCCAAGGAGCTCATGCCGTACCTAGCTCTTGCCGAGCTCCGGACCTTCTTGGAGCACAACCCCCACCCACCACCACCGGGCCCCACCAGAGTGCAAGCACCACCGGAAACTCCACCCAGCCAGAGTGCACACCCAAAGAGTACTAGCCACAGAGACTCAGATCCACAGTACAATCCTTCCCAGATCCCAAGTCTACAAGTGGCAGCACGGACTACACAGGGCTGCCCAGCCAGTGATTGTATGGGCCATCCAACCCCTCAGTGGCAGATAACCAGCTGAATAGCCACCAAAGTCCAGCAGACTTGCCAAAACAATACATGCCTGCAATCTTCAACAGTGCTTGCAATCCTATAAGTGCCTGCAACACTTTCAGCTCCTGCAAGACACCCCTCTCACACACTGAAGGCCTCTTCATTCTCCAACACCCTGTCCCTTAGGACACACCTACACACACACATGCTCAATCACGTGCTACCCCACATTTTCCCTTCTGCATCTGCAAACTTTCCTCCTACAGGTATAGCTGAATCACCAACAGACACACGGAAACCACTGGACCTCCCCCATTTTCCTGAAGAATTCCCCAGAAACCAGAGAAAGACCAGTCTGATCTGCAGAATCCAGGAACAGACAGTGAATACTACCGGTAAACAAATGGCCAGGGGTTGGCAAAAGAACACAACCAACATAAATCAAGATGTCATGGCTTCACCGGCAATCCCCAAAATTATTGGATATTCCAACTCATCAGAAACACAAGAAAATGATTTTAAAGCTATGATTATATAGTTATTTGAGGCACATAAAGAGAAAACCAACAAATCTCTCAGAGAAATAGCCATACAGATTCAAACAGTTAAAGAGGAAACAAATAAATCTCTCAAAGATTTGGTCTCCCAAATGGAAACAAAGAAAAACGAAGGTAATGAAGCTCTCAAAGAAACACAGGCAAACATAGCCAAACAAATGGAGGCAGAAGTAGTGGCATTAAGAGAGGAAACAAACAAAAAAATAGAGACCATCTTGGAGACTCAGGAATCCATATTCAAACAGATGGAAGAAATGTTGCAAGGTATGAAAACAGAGTTAGAATCAATAAAGAAAACACAAACAGAAAACCCTGGAACTAGAGAATTTAGAGAAAAGAGAAGGAACCACAAAGGTAAGCATCACTAATAGAATATAAGAGATGGAAAAGAGAATCTCGGGTGCTGAAGATACACTCACAGAAATTGATACTTCTCTCAAAGAAAAAGTAAAATCGGAAAAATCTCAAACACAAAACATCCAAGAAATCAAGGACACCATGAAAAGGCAAAATCTAATAATAGGAATTGATGAAGAAGAGGATAACAGCCTCCAAGTTCCAGTAAATATTTTCAAGAAAATCATAGAAGAAAATTTTCCCAAACTAAAGAAAGAGATATCCACAAACATACAAGAGGCCTACAGAACACCAAATAGACTAGACCAGAAAAGAAACTCCTCACGCCACATCATAGTCAAAACACTTAATCTACAGAACAAAAAACAAAAAACAAACAAAAAAAAAAGATACTAAAAGCAGCAAGGGAAAAAGGCCAAGTAACATATAAAGGCAAACCTATCAGAATTACACCAGACTTTTCATCAGAAACAATGAAAGCCAGAAGGGCCTGGGGAGATATCATGCAGGCCCTAAGGGACCACAGATGCCAACCTAGACTACTTTACCCAGCAAAGCTCTCAATCAACATAGATGGAGAAAACAAAATATTCCACGACAAAACTAAATTTAAGCAATATTTGAACAGCAAACCAGCCCTACAGAAGATACTAGAAGGAAAATTCCAATCCAACAAAAACAACTGCACCCAAGAAAACATAGGTTATAGCTAATTTCCCCACAAAAATCAAAAGAAAACAAGGAAGGAATAACAGTAACATCACCAACTCCACAATAATAGGAAATAATATTCAATGGTCATTATTATCTATCAACATCAATGGACTCAACTCTCCAATAAAAAGACACAGACTAACATAATGGGTGTGGAAACAGGATCTAATATTCTGCTGCATCCAAGAAACACATCTACACAACAAAGATAAACACTACCTCAGAGCAAAAGGCTAGAAAACTGTTTTTCAAGCAAATGGACCCAAAAAAATAAGCAGGAGTAGTTATCCTAATATCTAATAAAATAGACTTTCAACCAAAACTAATCAAAAAGATGTAGAGGGGCACTGCATTCTCATCAAAGGAAAAATACACAAAGAGGACATCATAATTCTGAACATCTATGCCCCAAATACAAGAGCACCTACATTCGTAAATGAAACATTATTAAAGCTTAAATCAAACATTGACCCCAACACCTTAAAAGTGGGAGACTTCAACACCCCACTATCACCAAAGGACAGATCATCTAGACAGAAGCCAAACAGGGAAATAAAGGCACTTACAAACGTTCTAATTCAAATGGACCTAAGAGATGTCTACAGGACTTTTCACCCAAACTCACAAGACTATACTTTCTTTTCAGCACCTCATGGAACCTTCTCCAAAATAGACCATATAGCTGGTCACAAAACAAGCCTCAACAGATACAAGAAGATTGAAATAATCCCCTGTATACTATCTGACCACCATGGACTAAAGCTAGACCTCAACAACCATGAAATAGCAAAAAGCCTACACACACATGGAAACTTAACAACTTACTTCTCAATGACAGCTGAGTCAAGGATGAAATAAAGAAATAAATTAAAGACTTCCTAAAAATCAATGAAAATTAAGGTACAACATACCCACATTTATGGGACACAATGAAAGCAGTACTTAGAGGAAAACTCATAGCACTAAGTGCCTTTAAGAAGAAATTTGTAACATCTCATACAAACAATTTAATGGCACAACTGAAAGACCTTGAAAAAAAAGAAGCAGAAACACCTAAGAGGAGCAGACGGTTGGAAATAATCAAACTCATGGCTAAAATCAACCAATTAGAAACAAATAAAACAATTCAAAGAATCAATGAAACCAAAAGCTCGTTCTTTGAGAAAATTAATAAGATAGACAAACCCTTACCCAAACTAACTAAAAGGCAAAGAGAAACTATCCAAATCAGCGAAATCAAAAGGGGGACATAACTACAGACAATGAGGAAATCCAAACAATCATTAGGTTGTACTACAAAAGCCTATATGCCACAAAGTTCGAAAATCTGAAAGAAATGGACAATTTTCTTGATAGATTCCATCTACCAAAATTAAGTCAAGACCAGGTAGAAAGCTTGAGCAGTCCTATATCCCCCAAGGAAATTGAAGCAGCCATCAACAGCCTCCCCTCCAAAACAAGCCTAGTGCCAGATGGTTTCAGTGCAGAATTCAATCAGACCTTCAAAGAAGTGCTAACTCCAATTCTCTCCAAATTATTTCACAAAATAGAAACAGAAGGAACATTACCAAACTCATTCTATGAAGCTACAGTCACCTTAGTATCTAAACCACACAAAGATCCAATAAAAAAGAGAACTTTAGACCGATCTCTCTTATAAACATTGATGCAAAAATACTCAATAAAATCCTTGCAAACCGAGTCCGAGAACACATCAAAGATATCATCCACCATGAGCAAGTAAGCTTCATCCCTGGCATGCAAGAGTGGTTCAATATACGAAAATCCATCACTGTAATCCACCATATAAACAAACTAAAGGAGAAAAAAAAACACATGGTCATCTCCCTAGATGCTGAGAAAGCATTTGACAAAATCCAACACCCGTTTATGTTTAAAGTCTTGGAGAGATCAGGGATACAAGGCACATACCTAAACATAGTAAAGGCAATGTATAGCAAGCCTATAGCAAATATCAAACTCAATGGAGAGAAACTTAAAGGAATCTCATTGAAATCAGGGACAAGGTAAGGCTGTCCACTCTCCCCATATCCCTTAAACATAGTACTTGAAGTCCTAGCTAGAGCAATAAGAAAAGTAAGGGAGATCAAAGGGATAGAAATAAAAACGGAAGAAGTCAAAGTTTCACTGTTCACAGATGATATGATAGTATACCTAAGTGATCCCAAAAACTCAACCAGAGAATTCCTTCAGCTGATAAATACCTCCAGCAAAGTGGCCGGATACAAAATTAGCTCAAAAAAATCAGAAGCCCTACTGTATACCCAAGACAAAAGGGCCGAGAAAAGAAATCAGGGAAACAAAACCCTTCACAAGAGCCACTAATAACATGAAGTACCTTGGGGTCACTCTAACCAAGCAGGTGAAAGACCTGTTTGAAAAAAAACTTCAAGTCTCTGAAGAAAGAAATTGAAGTCCAAGTGGATCAAAGACCTCAATATAAAACCGGATACTCTAAATCTTTTAGAAGAAAAAGTGGGGAAGATTCTGGAACTCATTGATACAGGAGACAACTTCCTGAACAGAACACCATCAGCACAGACCCTAAGAGCAACAATCAATAAATGGGACCTCATGAAACTGAAAAGCTTCTGTAAAGCAAAGGACACTGTCATAAGAACAAAATGACAGCCTACAGATTGGGAAAGAATCTTCACCCACCCAACATCTGACAGAGGGCTGATATCTGGAATATATAAAGAACAAAAAAGTTATTTCAAGCAACCACCCCCAAATGGGGTACGGAGCTAAACAGAGAATTCTCTGTAGAAGAATATAGAATGGCAATGAAATACATAAGGAGATGTTCAACATCCTTAGCCATCAGAGAGATGCAAATCAAAATGATCCTGAGATTTCACCTTACACCCATCAGAATGGCTAAGATCAAAAACTCAAGAGACAACACATGCTGGAGAGGTTGTGGAGAAAGGAGAACCCTCCTCCATTGCTGGTGAGAATGTAAACTGGTATAACCACTTTGGAAATCAATCTGGCGCTTTCTCAGACAATTAGGAATAGTGCTACCTCAAGATCCACCAGTACCACTTCTAGGCATATATCCAATAGATGTTCAAGTACACAATAAGGACATTTGCTCAACCCTGTTTATAGCAGCTTTATTCATAATAGCCAGAACCTGGAAACAACCCAGATGTCCATCAATGGAGGAATGGATAAGGAAATTGTGGTACTTTTGCACAATGGAATACTATACAGCAATTAAAAACAAGGAAATCATGAAATTTGCAGGCAAATGGTGGGATCTAGAAAAAAATCATCCTGAGTGAGGTATCCCAAAAGCAGAAAGACACACATGGTATATACTCACTTATATAGACCTACAAGATAGGATAAACATACTAAAATTGTACACCTAAAGAAGATAAACAAGAAAGAGTTCCAGGGGTGAGATGATCAATCATCATCTAGAAAGACAAAGGGGATGGACATTGGAAATAGGAGAAAACAAGTAATAGGACAGTAGCCTACCACAGAAGGTGCCTGAAAGACTCTACTTAGCAGTGTATCAAAGCAGATGCTGAGACCCATAACCAAACCTTTGGCAGAGTGCAGGGAATCATAGGAAGGAAGGAATACCCTAGAGGGGGCAGGGAGCCCCACAAGGTCCAAATATATCTGAGCACAGGGGTCTTCTATGAGACTGTTTATACAATCAAGGACTATGCATGACTACAACCTACAATCCCTGCTCAGACATAGCCCATGGTAGCTTATTATCCAAGTGGGTTCCCTAGTAAGGGGGACAGAAATTGTTTTTGACATGAACTCATGAGATTCACCTCCACCCTGAGGGAGGAGCAGCCTTGCTATGCTTCAGATAATGACATTGCAACCATCCTGAAGATACCTGATAAGCTAGGGCCAGATGGAAGGAGAGGAGGACACCCTCTCTCAGTGGACTCAGAAGGGGGCAGGGAGGGGATGAGGGAGGAAGGGGAGGAATCAGAGAGAAAGAAGGAGAGGACTACAACTGGAATACAAATGAATGTATAAAATTATTTAAAAATAAAAAATTATTAAAAAATAAAATGAAAGAAAATATATATTTGTTTTTTTTCAAGACAGGGTACCCTTGGCAGTTCTGGACTTACTTTGTAGACCAGGATGGTCTGGAACTCATAGGTATCTACCTGCCTCTGATATATATATATATATATATATATATATATATATATATATATATATATATATATATAAAATGGGGAAGTATTTTAATGCCTGATGGGACCTGACAAGGCTAGAGTCAGACAGTGCAGACAGTAGAGCAGGAGGACTTCCTTGAACAGTGGACCAGGGAGGAGGGATACGGGAGAAGGAGCAAGGGAGGGTAGGACCTGGAGGAGATAAAGGAGGGTACTACAACTGGGATACAAAGTGAAAAAATTGTAAATAATAATGATACAATAATAATAAAAGTAAAAAAAGAAAGAGATAAATAGTGACCAAAAAAAAAAAAAAAAAAAAAAAAGAAAAGTGACAAAACAAATCCCCTTTGCTAAGTCGGAAGATTCAGGAACCAGCCCAAACTGAGAAAATTCAAATTTGTAAAATAGTTTAAATTGAATTACTGTTCAAATTTTAAGGCAAAAATTTATCTGACATAAAATCAGTGATTATATAACATCCTTTTGGATCACAAAGCTAGGTCTGTCTTTCAGTAGGCTTCAGGTCTTTCCTCATATTCTGTTTGTTAATGTTGTCATGAAGAGAAGATGAGGAAACAGGCCAAGTAAGCTAAATTTATATTATTTGCAACAACAATTTTCTTTTTTCCCTACAAGGGTTAATAGATAGTGATAAAAATGATGGAAATGGTGAATAATACGATTAATCAAATTAGAAAACATTTAGCTAACAGTATGTATAAAAACACAACTTTTTGTACCATGAATGCAAAAATTAATATCATGTTAATTAGTTGTATTTTATGACCAGAATCTAGATATATGGAGTAAAGTTATGTAGAGTTCTCATTTGATCATTAAATATGTAATATATCTATCAGAAATTGCTTTTTGAAACAATACATCTAAATTCTACATAAGGAGGAGCATAAAAATTTTAATGATAATTATTCTTTTACACTGAATGTCTATTTCATGAAACCATGTAAAAGATAGTAAAGATTAAAAAGGAATGTTTAAGTCAAAAGTAGTCTATTTCTCATCAGAGCAAATAGCTTTTATTCTCCAAAGCTAGGTTTATGACCAAGACATCTGTGAAAACACATAGACATTTGAACACTTATGTTCTTAGACATATACTTAGGTTTGATAAAGATTGGTCAATCAAGGATATAATGCCTGATTTAAATGAGCTGCTATTTGATGGTAGAAGCATGTTCTCCATTCCTTCAGTTTAGTGCTTTCCTTGGGACCTCTGTGGAGAGATGGGGTATGCCTTTCCTGTGGAAAATATGGGAGGGGGATCTACAAAGAAAGGGGGGCTGACTTCTTGGCCTCTGTGACTGTTTGCAAATGCCAATTGCCAATGGTAATATATCAAATTACAACAAACCAGAGATACTTCCTTTCTGGAAAAAAAAAAAGAAAGAAAAACAGAAATATAGCCATGAAGAAAACCTGAGATATGCTTCTTGGCTTCTTGGCTGTTGCTTATATTTTTCTTATTAGTCTTCAAAACACAGTTCAAGAGTGAAAATGGTACAGATAAGGGAAATAATATTTTTTTAATTTTTAGTTTATTTTCATTAATTATAGTTTATTCACTTTTTTCCTAACTGTAGCCCCCATCCCCTCCCATTTCCACCATCCCTCCCTCATCTTCTCCTATGCCCCTCCCCCAGTCCACTGATAGGATAGGCCCTCCTCCCCTTTCATCTGACCCTAGCCTATCAGGTCTCATCAGGAGTGGCTGCATTGTCTTCCTCTGTGGCCTGGTAAGGCTGCTGCTTCCCACTCAGGAGAGGTGATCAAAGAGCCAGACACAGAGTTCATGTTAGAGACAGTCCCTGTTCCCATTAATTAGGGCACTTTCTTGGACACTGAGCTGCCATGGGCTACATCTGTGCAGGGGTTCTAGGTTATCTCCATGCAAGGTCCTTGATTGGAGTATCAGTCATACAAAGGAACCCTGTGCTCAGATTTTTTTTTGGTTCTGTTGTTCGCCTTATAGAGCTCCTGTCCCCTCCAAGTCTTTCTATTTCCCCCTTCTTTCATAAGATTCCATGAAGTCTGTCCAAAGTTTGACTATAAGTCTCAGCATATGTTTTGATACCCTTCTGGGTAGAGTCTTTCATAGGCCCTCTGTGGTAGGCTCCAGTCATGTTCCCTGTTTTCTCCCTCTTACAATGTCCATCTTGTTTAACTTTCTGAATGAAGATTGAGCATCTTACCCGGAGTCCTCCTTCTTGATTAGCTTCTTTATGTGTACAGATTTTAGTATGATTATCCTATATAATATGTCTAATATCCACTTGTGAGTATATACCATGTGTGTTTTGCCAGAAGGAATACCTTGCTAAGAATGATCTTTACTAGATCACACCATTTGCCTGCAAATTTCATGATTTCCTCGTTGTTTTTTTTTCACTATATTATTTTTATTTTTTTAAATTATACTTTATTTACTTTGTATCCCCCCTCTGGTTCTCTCCTTCCTCCCCTCCCAATCCCTCCTGTCCTCCCCCTTCTCCACACACTCCCCTCTCCAAGTCCATTGGTAGGGGAGGGTTTCTTTTTCTTCCTTCTGATCCTAGTCTGTTAGGTCTCATCAGGAGTGGCTGCTCAGGGTCTTCCCTGAGACTCATACTCCAACCAGGTACCATGCATGGAGATAACCTAGAACCCCTGCACAGATGTAGTCCATAGCACTTCAGTGTCCAAGTGGGTTACATAGTAATGGGAAGAGGGACAGCTTCTGACATGAACTGATTGGCCTGCTTTTTGATCACCTCCCCCTGAGGGGGGAGCAGCCTTACCAGGCCACAGAGGAAGACGATGCAGATTCCCTTGTTTTTAATTGCTGAGTAGTATTCCATTGTGTAAATGTACCACACTTTCTGTATCCATTCCTCAACTGAAGGACATCTGGGTTGTTTCCAGATCCTGGCTGCTACGAACATGGTTGAACAAACATCCAACAAACGTCCTTGTTATATAGGTGAACATCTTTTGGATAGATGCCTAAGAGTAGTATATCTAGATCTTGAGGTAGCACTATTTCTAATTGTGTAAGAATGCACCTGATTGATTGACAAAGTGGTTGTACAAGTTTACATTCCCACCAGCAAAGGAGGAGAGTTCCCCTTTCTCCACAACCTCTCCAGCATGTGTTTTCACTTGAGTTTTTGATCTTAGCCATTCCTATGGGTGTAAGGTGAAATCTCAGGATCATTTTGATTTACATTTCCCTGATGACTAAAGATGTTGAGCATTCGTTTAAGTGTTTCTTTGCCATTCTATATTTCTCTGTTGAGAATTCTGTTTAGCGCTGTACCCTATTTTTTAATAGAATTACTTGAATTGTTGCTGTTTAACTTCTTGAGTTCTTTATATATATCGGATTATAGCCTTCTGTCACTGATAGGGTTAGTGAAGATCCTTTCTCAATCAGTAGGCTATCATTTTGTTTTGACAAAAGTGTCCTTTGCTTTACAGAGCTTTTCAGTATCATGAGGTTCCATTTATTGATTGTTGATCTTAGAGCTTGTGCTGTTGGTGTTCTGTTCAGGAAGTTGTCTCCTGTGCCAATGAGGTCAAGGCTCATCCCTACTTTTTCTTCTAACAGGTTTAGTATGTCTGTTTTTATATTGAGGTCTTTGATCCACTTGGACTTTAGTTTTTTTGCAGGTGATAAATATAGATCTATTTGCATTTTTCTCCATGTAGACATCCAGTTAGCCTAGCACCATTTGTTGAAGATGCTATCTTTTTTCCATTGTATGGTTTTGGCATCTTTGTCAAAAATCAGGTATCCATAAGTGTATGGGTTTATTTCTGGGTCTTCTATTTGATTCCATTGATCCACCATTCTGTTTCTATGCTGGGACCATGCAGTTTTTATTACTATTGCTATGTAGTACAGTGTGAGATCAGGGATGGAGATACCTCCAGAAGACCTTTTATTGTATAGGATTGTTTTAGCAATTCTTGGTTTCTTGTTATTCCATATGAAGTTGAGAATTTAAATTTTATTTAAATTGTAAGAACTGTTATATGCTGGGCCTTTTTCTATGATTAGTGGCATTAACATGAATTGTTTCTTTTACTCCAACAGAGTAAATGACAATTGACTAGCTCTTTCATTAATCAGTGATATTGCTATATTGTCCAGACAAGACAGAAGAACCAAATTAAAACCAAAGGAGGCAAGCCCTTTTTCTAGTAGCTTTATGCAATTTCTTTTTTTTTTTAAAGTCAGTAATTTTATTAATACATATCAAAAACCTAGGAACCATATGGTGGTTCCCTTGTGAATACAAGGTGGACTGACAGGAAGTCAGTAATACATTGGCAAGATAAAAATATCAGCCTCAAGACAGTTTAGGTCATATTTTAAGAAAGGGAACTGTTGTGGATGTAAACATGTTTTTGTTTTAATCCCAGGTGTGGGATATAGGACTGACTCAGATTGTCTATAGTAGCAGGCTATTTGCCTCGTGTGGGCTCTGAAAGGGGCTCTTTGCCGGCTGGAATTCGCTGAATTCTGAGGACTTTGAGGGGTATAAATATAACAGCCAAGGAGAAGAAGGGGCAGTGGCTTGGTGGAGCTGCAGCAGGACTGTTTGCTGCTCTTGCTGGTTTGCTGGTTACCTGGACTTCTGGATTTCCTGACAAGAGGTATTGGTATCCCCCCCCAAAGAATCCTATGACTCTACCCAGCAGAAAAGAAGTATAGAGAGCTCTGTCCCTTTCTCTTATAGCCTTTTCTTTCCCCTACCTGGGGTTGGGGGCTTGGAAGGGAGATATAAGCTTAAAAAAAAAAAACCCAAAAAAGTAGCGTTTGAAAAACTAGCACTTTCAGGGAATGGTAAAAGCAGAAATTGTCTTTGCTCCTTTGTCAAAGAAAATGGTCACTTAAGCAATGAGCTATTTCCAAGGCAGGAAATCTACTGCACACCATGCCCAGCTCCAATGTCATGCAAGAACATGGCTGAAACGTTCCTGCTGGATTTCCTTCCCTTTCTTTTCTTCTTCTTTTTAATTCAAACTTTCTTTTTTTTTTTTTTTTTTTCAATGCAGTTTATTCAGGAACATTGAACAATCCTCGGACCCCGGGGAAAGCCAGCCCACAGCTTAAATAGCCTCTGGGTAGCCAACCCAGGCGTGCCACGGGGGCAATGCAGATAGGTCCACATACATGGAAGCAAGCAAATCGCTCAACCTGGCTATCAATGAAAGTATGCTGGACTTTGTGTCACTAGCATACAACATGAGAATTTTTCCTATGCTGCAAATCTGTCTAAACAATTGTCGAGCTATATTTTAGGTAATTGGACTGGAGAATTCGATACTACAATGGAGCAGCTGAGAGTGGCCATTGTCACAGTAAATTCTACCGGAGGAGTGGACGCAGGACTAGCCACAGGATTATCAACATGGATTGCTGCAGCCATGAATCATCTGAAGGAATGGGCGGGCATGGGAGTGTTAGCAGGCCTTCTGGTGTTGGTCTCCTGGGTTTGCCTGTGGTATATATGCAAGATTAGAGTCTCACAACAGTGTGATGCAGCCATGATCATTCAGGCCTTTACAGCCATTGAAGCAGGACATTCTCCCCAAGCATGGTTGGATACCATAAAAAGCTAAAATGATACGCTCAGGATGCGAGGCTAAGCACTGCACTCAGGGTCAGCCGCTTTGGACCCAGAGAAGAGCATGTCTGATTGCATGTGGGTTGATGCCCCAGGTCCCGCCTCTGAGAAAAAGGTATCGGACGGGTCTGATGCTCTTTGGATGGATGACACCTAAATGAACATCTGTACAAAGTCCCAATTTATTTCTAATATCAGAGATCAGACCTCTACTCTTGCCTGATGCGTCTAAAACAAAAAGGGGGAACTGTAGAGAGCTGCGGAATGCTATGCCTTAAAGATGGAGCTGGTTTCTGCCTTCCACCTTCCCGATGGTGAGTGCTCTCTGTCACGAACAACTCCACATTTGGCTAAGGCCGAGGATCTGGTTTATGCAATTTCTAATTCCACAAAATTTGAAAAGTTTTACATAAACTTCAAATTTCAGGATCACATAATACTAATTTATTTTCTTTAAGATCATTTTTGTAGCATCCTTAGATAGGTAATTTTAAGGAAACTTAAACTTCTCTCTGAAATATAACTATATAACAAAACTTTCTTCATTTAGAAGTATTTCAGTCTCTGAGGAAAAATAGAGGAAGATATCAGAAGATGGAAATATTTCCCATGCTCGTGGCTTGGCAGATTAATATAGAAAAAATGGCCATCCTACCAAAAGCAATCTACAGATTCAATGCAATTCCCAACAAATTACCAACACAATTCTTACAGATCTTGAAAGAAAAATTCTTCCCCAACTCATCCACTGAGGCTCTTCACAAACAGTCTCACTTAACCAAAAGGTCAAAATTATGTTTTGTATTCTTTTACATTTTTTTTCTTAATCTAAAGAAGTCAATGTGAGTCAGGCTCTGTTAACAGCATCCTTCTACAGAAGATAAACAGAGAGAGAGAGAGAGAGCTGGGGTAAGAAGTTTGCTGAAGAACCTCAGAATTTGGTATATGACTGCTTTATGTTACAAGCTTTCCCTGTGTTTTAACTTTGTGTACCTAAAGTGTAGAAACAAAGCTCAGAAGTCTAAATATTTTAAAGGACTCTTTAAATATCGAGAAACAATGTATTGTCAATCAAATTGAAGATTCTTATGATTTGAACAGATCACTAATCTTCCATTTATTTCTCAATCTATGTGAGTCTCTCACACTCTCTCTTTCCTCTCTCTCTCCCTCTATGAAATTCAGTCTCTGTGTGTGTCTTTGTTTCTCTGTGTCTTTGTCTGTCTATCTGTCTTTGAGTTCAGTTTCTGTGCCTCTGTCTCTCTCTGTGTCTCTATCTCTCTCTCTCTCTTACATTGTCAAACAGATGGTTATTGAATTGTCCGGAAACGAGTTGACCATGGTTCATGAGTGAAGACCTTGTTTCTTTGATTTCTTTTGATGCTGCTGTGGTCCAGCATCTAGACTTGCTAACTGAAATGTGATGTTCTGCACTTAGTTATCAGTATATTTCATTTGTTAGATGACTTCTTCAGTCCCTTAGAAGATGTGTTTTTCCCCCTTACTTTATACATGCTTTTCAGTCTCTCCAATTATTCCTTCACTTCAGTGTTTTTAAAAACTATTTATTCCCAGACATTAATTATTTAGTTAATGTATTACGAGATGCAGAAATTTATAATTGGCTGTCTCTTGACTATTAACAGAAGGCTATTAGCAGTCAAGAAAGGAGTATGAGTAATGATTTAACATCAAACTGTTGCTAAAAATATTAGACTTCTCAATTTTTATAGTAACATGTCACTGAAATCCAGTTTACATTAAGCACTATGCTAGTGCATTTTACAAATTAGAAATAATAAGCAAATGAAGCTTTTCTATAATTATTTATAACTTGCATTTTAAGCAAGTTGCAGATCTTTTATCTCTGCATATACAGACATGGCTATGTGAAATATGGGCCATTAACACAACAAATGTTATTCATAAAAAATGCTCTACTTTACTGTGGAAAATTTAGAATGTCACCCAAACAAGTTTCTAATTCGCAAAGGTGTACAGTGTCACAGTGGTTAGATTTTATAAAAAAAAAATAATGTATTTTAAAGTACATTTAAATTTAAAAATATTCTGAAGAAGACACCAAATTGTGGCCCTAGAGAAAAACCTGCTATTATCACTTTGTTCAATGGGTATAGTGTTTAACTGAGTCCTATTGATTTATACCCATAGATAAATTCATCTTTCAACCCTTGTCAGAGAAACATTTTTTTCACAGTAAATGGAGTCTAAACAATAGAGACCCGAAATATGGTAGCATGCAGAGAATAAGAAATTCTGGAGTCCTTGGCTCTTAATGGGAGGCAGAGGCAGGGAAATCTTTTGTGAGTTTGAGGCCAGCCCGATCTACACAGCAATTTCTAGGATAGCAAGAACTACATATAAAGACCCCGTATCAAAAAAAAAAAAACAAATAAATCACATCTAGGTTGGTTATAGACTACTGCATCTAAATACAGAATGACTTATGCTCTGTCACTTTGGGTTCTTCCAGATTCAATGTAAACTGATATATTGAGTCAAATTCAATTTTTAAAGTACATTAAAGAAGTAAAAGTATCAGCTCTGTCTTTCCCTTCATGTTCTGATTTGGTACCTTCAGGAGAAATCAGTATGAGTTTTCATAATAACCCCTTTTTTACTCTTTAATCCAGTTTAGAAATTATTTGTATGAAAAAAATCCCACATTTTATTCTAAAAAAAATTGGTGCTTAGTCAAGGAAGTTATGTTTTAGAAAAATCATCTTTAGTATAAAGATGAATAAACATTTTAGGATGTGTTTATTCGCTGGAGCATGGTCATTTTACCAGAGGACACACATTTAAGGAAAACCGACTTTCCCTCTTCCAGGGGCTATCAATTGCCAGCCCTAACTCTTCATACTAATATTCTGTGTGTCTTAACCATGGAGCATTCTTATGTGCAACTGTCCTGTTTTTTGCCTCCTTAAATAAAGAAGGCAAAAGTGACTGTTTAGCTCTTAGTAATGTTCATTTATTTATCCACCTATTTAGATATCATGCACACAGTGGGGAGAGAAATACAGAGACTGCCTCCTCACAATCATTTGGTGAGATTAAAATAGATATAAATAAATGTCTATGCAAATATTCACTGAAAGTTATACACATCACTGAAAGGACAAACTTATTCCTTACTTCAGAAGTGACAACTTGAATGACTGATAAAGTTTTGTTTCTGAATGCAAACCAATATAAAGCTTACAGAGTGTCAGATTTCAAAGAAAAGCTGCCAGTGCTTGTAAGAAATCAGTTTAAAGAGGCAGACTCTTGAGAATCCTGGTTATGATGACAATTTAAACATACGCATCTCACTGTGTCTCCTGCAAATACTGTCGAAGCTGCTTGTAGGTATTAGACAGCGACAGACAAGAGAGGACAGAAATGGCACATGTAAAAGTAAATGCAGTCGTTTCTCACCTTCGTAAGGCCACAGGTGGGAGTGGGCTCTCTCAAACCAGACAAGCAAGACAGAATCTTGTGACAACTAGGATCAGATATAGAAAGAAATACTCCAAGAAAACAGTTCTAATACGTGTTCTGGTATGAGAAAGGAAAGACAGAGCCAAGGGACGCAGATGCTCTAAGGAGGCGGTGCTAAGTTGAGATGGATTTTGCTCTTCCGAGGGTTGCTTGAGGAAAGGACTTTACTGCTGGGAATGCTTAAGCAGAAGGAGACAATTTCTCTTGGGAAAGCTAGTCTATTTATTTCCCATTTCAGAGGGGCTCTAAGGAGCCAAACTGAAGTGTTTCTTTAGTACAAGATCATTCCACAAAAGCCCAGTGTAACTATGAAGTACCATAGTTACATAGATTGAAAGCAGTTCCAACCCCTGACATGAGAGGGCAACACATGAGCCATTTGAAAAAAATCACAGAATACTTTGTCCTTCCGTTCCTTTTCTGATATAAAATGATAGCTATTACCGTCTTAGTGTTTATGTTTATACCAATATATTTGTGCTACTCTCAAGCTTGGTCAGAAAAGGTTCAGTTTTAAAAATTAAAACATAGAATTACATTATTCGACCTCTTCCTTTTCCTCCTTCCAACCCTTCCCATGTTCTTTTCCTCCAGCTCTTCCTGTATTCCTCCCCCTTTCCTTCTTCTCAGGATCATGGCCCTTTGAGAGGGGCTGGTACATCTTGGGGGAAGTTGCAGGGTTTAGTAGGGCTGGATAGAAGCATATTGTGAACCTGTATAAAATTTCAAAGAATTAATAAATATATTATTTAAGATTAAAAAGAAAAATTACAGTACTGATTCTATAGAGTTGTTATACGGTGTAAAATACTTAGAAATTTGACTATTGGCTTTGGGTATAAAATAAAGTAACACATAAACACTCCTTCAAACCAAAGAGGAAGCACACACAGGTTCTCTTCACCATTACTATTTCCTGCTTAACAAAAACAATAGTAACAATAAGTCAGGTATTAACAAATTATTCTGCCACATAACGTGAGCAGAGAAACAGAAGAGCTGGATGAAGATACTTGTGAGTGAAAGATTTACTAAGAAAAACAGAAGTAAATACTGAAGGTTTTAATGGTGCTCAGAAAGAACTATAAAGCCAAGACAGGAAGTAGAGGGTGGCCAGTAAGAGTGGCAGAACAATGAGGCCTTTTCCTGCCAAGTGATGTCAACAAAGAAAGGAAGGATAAGAGAGGACATCAGTGGGCATCAATAAAGTTCTGCAGGAGTGAAGAGAGAAATGGAGTTACTCATTATAAACGGGAACACAGCCAGAAACTGCAAAGCCAGTTCATTGCACACTTGGAACTGTCTTGCCCTCATCTGTTTAAGGACCTCCAGAATGCAGTGAAAGTGTGGAGAGAGCACTGAAAAGTTTTGGTAACATCAGAGGGTGTGTGTCATAACATTGTAAAAAGGAACAAATGACTCAAATGCTGTTGTAAGTGACCTCATGTTGTCTAGGGTTGAGTTATTCTTGTATGTTACTAAATATTAACAATATTTAGTACTCACTGCTTTCAAATTCAGTCACACCAATAAAACTGTATTTGTGTGTGCAGATTCATTTTAATGCACAGCAGCTGTAAGATGAATTTTTAATCTGTAAGATTAAATATATGTAAGATGAATATATGTGCTAACTGTACGTGCTAGGTGGGGCACCTGTGACAATTTACAATAAATTTCTTGGGTTATTAAGAATGCATTTTCTTACAGTTCTGCAGGTCAGAAATCAGTTGTCAAGGAGACTGCCAGACCACTGTGCTCCTGGAAGTTCTATGATTCTTCCTTCATGTGTCCGGCATCTGTTGACTCAGGCCAAGGCTTATGATTGGATCCCTCAAACCTCTTATGCTTTGTTTCCAAGTGGCCTTCCTCATTGCACGGGTTTAAATCCTCCCTGCCATTCAGTCGACTGCTAGTGTCAGTCTTTATTTTCGGACAAGTACTTGCAGACCTGGAGGTCCTAGAATTATGTTGGCTTATTTCTGAATGAGAAAATGTGTATGAATCGTAAGCCTAAAGTATTTTACATCTTCTCTTCTGATGAATTCTGTTCAGGTGTGTCTACATGTATGTATGAATGTATTTTTTTTTTCAGTAGAAGGGGAGACGAGGGTATGTTAGTAGTAGTACTTCTAACCATTTTATTTTATAATTCTTAAAATTAAAAACCAGGTCCAAAATAGTTGGGCTGTTTACTAGTCACCTGACACTTCCGTAACTCCGGGAGTCTCCTTGCACAATGGCATTTTTAATAAACCAGACTGATACAATTATTGATAATAGAACATTTGACATAATGTATTGGTCAGAGGCTTTCATGAATGCTCCATCATGAGCTACATATTTTAATATCAAAATCTCTCTTGCTCTTGGGATCACATTATTTATAATCACCTATATTCAAAACAAAACAAACATCTATACATAACCATTTACTTTGATGTCTAAACTGATCAAACCTGACCTCAGCTGTGTCAGAAATAGAAATGTTTAGGACATATTTCTAGAAGTAATTGACTTCAAGAAGTGCTTAGTTAGCTTTACATGAACACTGGAAAAGGGTCAAGGTCTTTAAAAGTTCCCAATTTCTGGTATAGAGCATTAAGAACTTGGAAGCTTTCTTGTAATTGTAGATTGAAAAAAAATATAGGTTGGCTTTTTTTTTTTTTTTTTTTTTTCTGAATCTGTTTGCTGTCCACTGCCTTTAGGTCTGCAGTGGAGAAAGAATGTAATTGTGGTTCAGAAAATAAGGTTTGAAGCTTTAAGAATTTGTTGTTGTTTGTTTCTTTTCTTTTGTTTTGCATTAAAACAGCACAAGACATTTGCAAAGGTTCCTATGATAGGCTACATAGCTGTTTTAAAAATTCTGGAAACATTTACTTAGTATTCTTACATAGCTCAAGAACTTTTTTCTACCATAAAGTCCTTTAAAATCTGTCCCTCTGTGCTCTCTGCTTTCAAATGTTTCAGTCATGGACATACAAAAAGTATATTGTATCACCTATCTCCAGTGAAGAAATATTTTGTTTAGAAAGAGAAATAAGCACAGATAAATAAGAGATTTAATCAAGGCTACCAAACACAGCTGTCTTGACAGAAGGCTCAGCAATATTATTTTAGTTTTCTAATAAATTCTACTGAAAATAATAAGGAAGCTAACTTTGAATACAATGTGAAACTGTGTCTAATGATAAATGCAGCTTTGCTGAAAATGTTCCTTCTCCCACAACATACCAAACTAGTGAACGCACAGTTAGACTGCAAGATATATCTGACCAGTGACTCATTAAATGCTGCAGTGAATTCAAGGAAAGATCATGGTAACATTCACAGGAGGCTTGGGTCCAGGAAGATGCACACATCTAAATTCTGATGGCGCTCAACTGTTTCAGTACCTTATTAATCTGCTTGGGTATTACCGACTCTGAGTCTGCAGCAGGGAAAATATGATTGATTGTGCTGCAGGATATGTGCTTTTTGCATTTCCTTTAACTATAAAACAAGCAGCATTTTAATTAAACTGCTTCCAAGCAGTTCAGGTGCTCTATAAAAATATAATGAAGCAATTAAGGTATGTTACAAGTGACTGAGATATCCCATTTCTTTTAAAAATGTGAAAGGGAAAGTCATTGTTTGCTTTTTTTTTCATTACCCATATTCAAAGATAGGAAACTATTTAATGATAAGAAAACAACAACAACAACAAAAAAAACCAAAACACTTGGTTATAGTGAAATATAGCTTGGTATATATGTGTGTATATATATATATACATATATATATAAAGGCTGAAAAAGGGAGAAGCAGAGACTGAGAAAAGAAGAGAGCATGCAGAGGGTGGAGGAAGGGAGGAATTGGGACGGGAGTAGGGAGAGAACCACGGGGGGATACAAAGTGAAAAAAGTGTAATTAATAAAGAAAAAAAAAAGAAAAGGAAGAGAGATTTAACCGTCTCTAAATATTTTGCTAAATTAAATATAAATGACTTTTTTTGTTTGTTTCTTGAGACAGGATTTCTCTGTGTAGCCTTAGCTGTCCTGTCCTGGCCTTGCTTCGTAGATGAGGCTGGCCTCAAACTTACAGAGATCTAACTCCCTCTGCCTCCCTGAGCGCTGGGATTACAGGCAAATACTACCATGCTCAGCTTGAATTATTTTTACTGTTATTTAAAGCTTGAAGATTGTGGATAGGTATAATATACTGATAAAGTGTTTAAGTAAGAGAAAAACTTCCTTTCCTAGGAAATTTTAATTGTTGTGTCTAAACAGAGCACCACTAGTTTTTTAAAAATTATACAGAAGAGTATAATTGCAATGATGGCTCTAAGATTACATTTACAGGAGAGCTTGTAATTTTCATATGAAAACAGGCCTACACACACACACACACACACACACACAAACACACACACACTTATGTATATTCTCTGTTTCCACAGTGCTACATCAACTCTTTGTTACTATGGCAGAATTATTTTTTAATTAATTAATTAATTTTTTTAATTTAATTTAATTTTATTAATTACACTTTATTCACTTTGTTTATCCCCATAAGCCCCTCCTTCCTCCCCTCCCAGTCCTACCCTCCCTCCCCTTTCTGCATGCATGCCTCTCCCCAAGTCCACTGATAGGGGAGGTCCTCCTCCCCTTCCTTCTGATCTTAGTCTATCAAATCTCATCAGGAGTGGCTGCATTGTCATCTTCTGTGGCCTGGGAAGGCTGCTCTCCCCTCGGGGAGAGGTGATCAAAGAGCAGGCCAATCAGTTTATGTCAGAGGCAGTCCATTTTCCCATTACTATGTAACCCACTTGGACACTAAACTGCCATGGGCTACATCTGTGCAGGGGTTCTAGGTTATCTTCATGCCTGGTACTTGGTTGGAGTATGAGTCTCTGGTAAGACCCCTGTGTTCAAATTTTCTGGTTCTGTTGTTCTCCTTGTGGGATTCCTGTCCTCTCCAGATCTTACTATTTCCCACTTCTTTAATTAATTTATTTTTTATTTTAATCACAGGTCATTCACTTGTATCCCAGCTGTTGACCCCTCTCTCCCTCCCTCATCTCCTCCCTGACCCCTTCTGAGTCCACTGATAGGGGGGTCCTCCTCTCCTTCTGTCTGACCCTAGCTTATCAGGTATCTTCAGGACTGGTTGCAATGTCCTTATCTGTGGCCTAGTAAGGCTGCTCCTCCCTCGGGGAGGAGAGGAAGCTCAATGAGCCATTCACTGAGTTCATGTCAGAAATAATTCTTGTTCCCCTTACTAGGGTACCCACTTGGATACTGAGCTACCATGGGCTATGTCTGAGCAGGGGTTATAGGTTATATCCATGCATTGTCCTTGGTTGGAAAAGCAGTATCATAGAAGACCTCTGTGCCCTGATATAATTGGAACTTGTAGGGCTCCTGTCCCCTCTTGGTCATACTAACTCACCCTTCTTTCATATGATTCCTTGCACTCTGCCGAAGGTTTGGTTATGGGTCTCAGCATCTGCTTTGATACACTGCTAGGTAGAGTCTTTCAGGTGCCCTCTGTGGTAGGCTCTTGTCCTAATACTTGTTTTCTCCTACTTCCAATGTAGATCCCCTTTGTCTTTCTAGGTGAGTATTGATCATCTTACCCCTGGTCCTCTTTCTTGTTCATCTTCTTTAGGGGTATAGATTTTAGTATGCTTATCCTATGTTATAGGTCTAGTACCCACTTATAAGTGAGTATATACCATGTGTGTCTTTCTGCTTCTGTAATATCTCACTCAGGATGAGTTTTTCCAGATCCCACCATTTGCCTGCAAAATTCATGATTTCCTTGTTTTTAATTGCTGAGTAGTATTCTGTTGTGTAAAAGAACCACAATTTCTGTATCCATTCCTCCGTTGATGGACATCTGGGTTGTTTCCAGGTTCTGGCTGTTACAAATAAAGCTTCTACGAACATGGTTGAGCAAATGTCCTTGTTGTATACTTGAGCATAGTTTGGATATATGCCTAGGAGTGGTATGGCTGGATCTTGAGGAAGCAGTATACCTGTTTCTCTGAGAAAGCGCCAGATTGATTTCCAAAGTGGTTTTACAAGTTTACATTCCCACCAGCAATGGAGGAGGGTTCCCCTTTCTCCACAACCTCTCCAGCATGTGTTGTCACTTGAGTTTTTGATCTTAGCCATTCTGATAGTTGTAAGGTGAAATCTCAGGGTTGTTTTGATTTGCATCTTTCTGATGGCTAAGGATGTTGAACATCTCTTTATGTGTTTCTCTGCCATTCTATATTCTTCTACAGAGAATTCTCTATTTAGCTCCATACCCCATTTTTTAATTGGATTGCTTGAATTATTGCCTTTTAACTTCTTTAGTTTTTTAGATATTCAGGATATCAGCCCTCTGTCAGATGTTGGGTTGGTGTGTAGGCTATCTTTTTGTTCTGACAACCATGTCCTTTGCTTTACAGAAGCTTCTCAGTTTCATGAGGTCCCATTTATTGATTGTTGCTCTTAGGGCTAGAATTATTATATGCTGGATTTGTCCTTCCTTCATTGAGAACGCTAGTAACCATGTTAGGATTAATACTGAAGTCCTTTAAGGGTGAAGAAGATCACCACAAAATTAAATATTCACAGGACTAATAGTATAGTTTGGAAGAACTATCAAATGCAAAATAAAAGATAAAAAAGAAAAGAAAGCAAATATTATAATAAATTCCAGCAGAGATAATAATAATAATGATTTTCACACTGACTTCTGGAACCTTGACTTAGTTCCTGCTAATGTAGTGATTCCACACAGGCAAAGAGGAGACATAGCTGAAGATTACTTTGGAGAAACCAGGCTAAATGTTAGGGAACAGCAGAAGGCAAAATTGCATGTAATCCAAAACATTTACTTTGTGAAAATGTCACTATTATTAAACTCATTTGTTTACCCTTCTCAGTTATCTCCTGTTGACTGCCTGCTCAGGCTCTATAGTAGTAGATACTTTATTACAAGCGGGAGCAAAGTGAAACTGAAAAAACTGTGAACAATACAAACTTGGAAAGCAGCAACACTATGACTGGTACAATGTGCACTGTCTTTGCAGATGAGAATACAGACACTGGAACACCTAAATGACTTGTTTAGGATTTCAAACTGAGATAGGGCTATCATGTAGTTAAAGGTAAAAACAAAACTCCAAGTGATCTGGACATAGCTGTTAAGTGGGAAGTTACGTACGTGGTTTGATGACATAGATATTTAGTGGTGTCATCCGAATCTCCCATTCTGGTTTTATTTATTTATCTGTTTATTTTTCCTTTCCCCCCTTCTTAGATAGTTGTAAAGTGGTACAAAACTTTTATCCCAGTGTTTGGGAGGGAGAAGAATGTGGATATGAGCCTGAAGCCAGTCAGATCTACACAGTGAGTTAACAAGTTCCAGGCTGCCCAAGGCTACATAGCGAGATTCCATCTTAAAAAAAAAAAAAAAATATATATATATATATATATATATATATATATAAAAGAAAGATAGCTCTAAAATCATATTTGAGTTGCTAATCATTATCATTTTATAAAATTTTATTTATAATCAATGGACTAATTATTGGATCTTTTCCTGGGATATTTTAATGACAGGTACAATTTTATAAAGCCTCTAAGTAACTAAATAAATGTTATAGCTGATTTCGGAATGTCTACCTAGGTTTGCCAAATTTGTTACCATATTTCTTTTTTTTTATTTCTTTTTTTTCCATTTTTTATTGTTTGTTATTATTAATTACATTTTATTAACTCTGCGTCCCAGCTGCATCCCGCTCCCCCATTCCCTCCCAATCCTACCCTCCCTCCCTCAGCTTCTCCCTGCCCATTTCCAAGTCCACGAACTGGAGAGGATCTCCTCCCCTTTCGTCTGGCCCTGTTTTATCAGGTATCTTCAGGGCTGGCTTCGAAGTCCTCCTCTGTGGCCTAGCAGGGCTGCTCCTCCCTTGGGGGAGGGGGAGTCAAAGAGCCTGCCATTGAGTTCCTGTCAGAGATAGTCTCTGCTCCCCCTACTATGAGAAACCAATTGGTTATTGAGCTACCATGAGCTTCGTCCGAGTAAAGGTTCTAGGTTATATCCATACATGGTCCTTGGTTGGAGAAAGAGTTTCAGAAAAAAACCCTGTGTCCAGATATATTACAATATTTCAGAGTAAGTTCTACATGCCTAATGGCAAGATTGTAAACAAAGGCAAACTGATATTTTTAGAAATTCCATTAAAAGAATTTCCAGAAGGACTGTTTTTTTTGAACAAAATATTTATATTAATTATTTGGAAATTTCATATCATGTGCCCAGGTCATACTCATTTCCCAGTCCTTTCATGTCTGCCTTTCCACCCTAGTGCCCTTCCCTCAAAAGAAAATAAAAAATAAAAGTAATAAAAAATGTAGTCCAATTTGTGTTATCTATAAACTCACTGGAACATGATCAAACTCTCAGTGGCCTTCTCCTTAAATAGAGCTGTCCCCCTCCCGGAGAGCTTCTTTACCAGAGCTAATTTCAGTATTCTTATTGCAATTTTTACAAGTTCTCTTAGATGGTTTCATGTTTAGACTTCTACCTCTTTTGGGACTGGTTTGGGTTGGAAGTATGGTTTCCCTGAATTCTTCCATGCCCATCTTCCTCAACTATGCATCTAAATCATCAATACCACAGCAAAAGTAGTTTCCTTGCTTTTATAGTCAGCTGAAGCATGCAGCACAGGCTTCCGCATAGTTTCTGGCTACAGCAGACTATGAACTGCAGTCCTGACGACAGAAATCACCATGACCTCTGGTGGCAGTACAGGCCACACACATCAATATGGTCTCAGGCAGCAGCATGACTCACAGAAATCATCGTTTTTTTTTTTTTTTTTTGTTTGTTTGTTTGTTTGTTTTGTTTCCTTTTTTTTCTTGATATAGGGTGTCTCTCTGTAGTCCTGGGTGTCCCAGCATTTACTCTGTAGATACTCTTGAATTGAAACTTAAACCTAGGATATCTGATAGAGAAAGTAACCTCTTCCGTTCAGGAGACTAGGGCAGGAAGATCTCCAGTTCAAAGTTTGTGTGGGCTACAAAGGCAATTAAAGGTCAGCTGGGAAATAGTAGAGCTGCCTTACCTGAATAGCACCTACAAAAGGCTAGGCAGTACAAAAGGCAGTGGCTAGAGCGCCGCTTCATATGTATGAAGCCATAATTTCAGTTCTCACTTCACATAGCCCAATAAACAACTTCATGACAAGTTTCAGCTATCTGATAAAGTCATAGATGTAGACAGGTTTCTAGAAGAGTGATTTAGTCATAAGAATGCAATATTATTCACCCTGTTACATGGATGTTATAAGCCAACTTATACCTACATCTCTAACCCATCATCCAGCCCCAAGGGTAGCTAGTGTAATGCTTCATTGCCTGCCAAGAGAGCTTTTTCATTTGTTGCTCCTCTGATAGCCAGGGACTGCTTCATCTCTTCTTTAGGCAGAAACTTCCATAGACTGGAATCTACTGACATTTAAGTGTCCAACTGGCTTTCTCTAATATTTATTTATAAGATGAATATGAGTCCTCTGTGCTCTGCATCATATAACCACACCTTACCTGTAATATCTGATGTTAATGAATTCTCAATTGACCATTTCCTGGCTCCAATGACAATAGGGAAATAATTTCACATATCTGTGCCTTAATTTCTTTATTGTAAAGGATAAAATAATGTGGTCTACTAACTAAAATCTTAACCATTTACTAAGAATATATGCATACTAGCCCATAGATGGTTATTTGTTCCCTAGTGTGTTTCAGTACATTGGGAAAACTTTGGATATAGATGAAATAAAATAGCTTCTGCTATTGTTGGCCATGTATCTCAAGATTTATTTGACATTATTATTTTTACTTTGTTATTATTATTTCTATTGCTATCATAGATTTTACAAAGCTTAGCCATATACTAGGAGACCAAGAGCTTCCTGCCTGAGTATACCATATAGCCTGTGTGAATGACAAATAGAGAAAACCTAGAAGAAGCAGAACAAAGGTGAATGCTTTGGGCAGAGAGGTAGTGCTAATGCAATACTAAATATGGGAGCATAAAACGTCTTTACTGTGAAATATGCCGGAAGATTCTCTTTATTATACTAGAAATTCTACCTCTTCTTGCTGGCAGTTCCTACCTTCGTTATTTCTTTCCTGAAGGCAAAATACCTGACTCAGAGAAAATTTTACATTTTGTATAAATAGTTGTAAAAAAAATTGTTCCTTCTATTTTACTTTATTGGTCTTTGAAACGTATCCAGATTATTAAAGTGGCACAGGTAGTTATTTAAAAATCTGGCAGAGGAGCAAATGAGATATTGGTTTAGTTTTCACTAACTCACAAGTGCCTCAAACAGCTAACTGGAAGATATCCCCAATTTAAAAATATATTAGTGTTAGTCATCTCCAGACAGACATTTCAGAATGAATTAAGGAATCGCAGCTCACAGTGTTAAGTGTGTCGAATGCTATTAAGCAAAAAACAGAAACACTGCTTAATGGATCGATTCATTAGGGAATAAAAGCAAAAATCACAGGTGATTTCCCCGCAGAAACATAACAGAAAAAGTCAGCTACCTGCCTTCAAAACTTCCTTTCCTCTCTTCAGATGCTCTTTTTGTTCTGTCAGCATCATCAATATTTGCAGCTTCTGTGCTGTGGAAAGTAATTCTATTATATGGCAGACAAAACAAGGGGGTATGCATCAGATTATGAATAACTCAATTTTGCGAAGGAATTTTACATCTTAATCTGCAGGCTGATCACTTTCACTTAGGCTCTGAAACCAAATTATGTTATTGTGTTCTGTGATATAATTTAATAACTTACCCATAAGGAAATGTCAGGTCGCATTTGCAACAATCCAGGGGCCATTAAGCCAGATGGAAGGTCATTCTGTTTGGAGATTGTAAATGAACCTGTCCAACAAAGTTTTGGTTAGGGACAGCCAAGGACCTGTTATATAGTCAATTTACCTGACTGCTTGCAAGAACCAAGCCAACACCAATGTTGTCCTGTTCTTTGAAGTTTGAAATGGATTTAAACATACAGGATTTTTTTTTTTACTTTGATCAGGCCAAAAAAAAAAGAAATTGCTTCTACCAAAATAAGTAATTTCCAAGTATTGGTTAGAAGATGAGAATAAAAATTAAATACATTGTTGGTATGTTATGTTTGAATTTTAAAAATTTCTTATTAGCTCCCCATGTTCTTCTAAGCCTTACATTTCCTGGGTGGTCAAATACAATCACACACACACACACACACACACACACACACACACACATACACTCAAACACCATACATAAGCACATATACCACATACAAACTATACACACAGACATATACCACAGATGCATGCAATCAAATACCATACACACACATATAACAAACACACACATGTACACACTCACATACCATACATACACACATATACCACACACACACCCACACAGTCTCCACAAACTGAAATATAAAACAGTATCTGTTGATTTAAAAAATTAAAGACAAGCATGTTACATCCTTCCAGTGCTCTTCCTTTTCTTACATTTTAGTTCCTTTACTACAACATGAACTGACAGTTTTGATATCCTGTACTCTATGACATAATGGGAATATTATAAATGTCACTACATGTAAATTTTATAAATATAAAACATTTATTCATCTCTTTAATACTTTTGATATTTTCATGTTTAAAAATTTCAAGACAAATTATTTTACTGATTTTGTTTATTGGCAACACACTGACATTTCCCATTGCTGCTGATTCCATCCCTGTGAACATGTCTACATACCAATGCTGGAATCTGCTGTCACAATGAATATCAACAGTCTTTCTAAAGCAATTTGCAGACACAGGGGAAGAGTGAGACATTTGAGCCAAGTATTAAGTAAATTCTCACATGAGTTGGAAAATGCTTTCCTGTCCTCATTCTTTTGTGTAAGTGACCAGAGCTTGGAAAAGGTAGAGAACGAAACAGTGTTGGATATGAAACTTCAGCCAGGGGCCAGATGGAAAGCATGACAGGGTGGAATCTGAACAATGGACTCTCTTGGGAGTCAGCCTTATGGAAACCATTTCACACTTCTGAATCTTATTTTCTCTGTGTAAAACATAGGAAATAGGCTTTCCCAGAATTACTTGTTTTTGGATTTAAGATCATAATCTACATGAATTAAGTTAAATATTTGTCTGGGAATAATGATCTAGCATTTCCTGATTTAGAATACTAAGTATATTGTGAACTGACTGATATGTATATTTTATATGTATTCTGAATAAATAATCATGCTGAAACATGAAGTGAGAATATATATTTTATATAGACTATTCGTATTTTTACACATTAATAAATATACTTCAAAATATTATTTAAATATTTTCTAATATTATTTTGCACAGGTATAGTTTTTTCCTTTCTTTTTCTATTATTAATTACACTTTATTCATTTTGTATCCCCCCATAAGCCCCTCCCTCCTTCCCTCCCGATCCCACCCTTCCTCCCCTTTCTACATGCATGCCCCTCCCCAAGTCCACTGATAGGGGAGGTCTTCCTCTCCTTCTTTCTGATCTTAGACTATCAGTTCTCATCAGAAGTGGCTGCACTGTCATCTTCTGTGGCCTGGTAAGGCTGCTCCCCACTCAGGGGGAGGTGATCAAGGAGCAGGCCAATCAGATTATGTCAGAGGCAGTCCCTCTTCCCATTACTATGTAACCCACTTGGACACTGAACTGCCATGGGCTACATCTGTGCAGGGGTTCTAGGTTATCTCCATGAATAGTCCCTGGTTGGAGTATGAGTCTCTGGGAAGTTCCCTGTGTTCAAATTTTCTTGTTCTGTTGCTCTCCTTGGGGAGTTCCTGTCCTCTCCAGCTCTTGCTATTTCCCACTTCTTACATAAAATTCCACTCACTCTGCCTGACAGTTGGCCATCAGGCTCAGCATCTGCTTTGATAGTCTGCAGGGCAGAGGCTTTCAGAGGCCCTCTGTGGCAGGTTCCTAGGTTGTTTCCTGTTTTCTTCTTCTTCTGATGTCCATCCTCTTTGCCTTTCAGGATGGAGATTGAGCATTTTAGTTAGGCTACTCTCTTTTGCTTAGTTTGTTTAGATGTACAGATTTTAGCGGGTTTATCCTATGTTGTATGTTTATATGAGTGAGTATATACCGTGCGTGTCTTTTTGCTTCTGGGACAACTCACTCAGGATGATCCTTTCCAGGTCCCACCATTTACCTGCAAATTTCATGATTTCCTTATTTTTCATTGCTGAGTAATACTCCATTGTATAGATGTACCACAATTTCTGCATCCATTCTTCAGTTGAGGGGCATCTGGGCTGTTTCCAGCTTCTGGCTATTACAAATAAAGCTGTTACAAACATGGTTGAGCAAATGTTCAGGAAAGACTTTTTCTTAAGCTTTCCGGTCTTAGCATTCCTTAGTTCTCTGTGTAGGTTTGAGGCACCTTGGCTTCCCTACCCCCTGACTACATTACCATATCTATTGTTCTTGTCCTAGTTCAGCTCATGTTTAGGAAGTTATGTTGATGACTTTACCAGTTTTGCTTCTGAAGTTCCTAAGAGATACAATCCCACAGCACATTCCCTTATATTTGGTTCCTACAATCTTTCAGACTATTCTTCTGTAATAATACCTGAACCCTTGATGTATGATTGCATTGTAGATGTATCTGTCATGTTATTAGGACATCGGAAGAAGAAGAAAGAGGAAACAAGCTAAGAACCTGTCACAGAGGGCCTCTGAAAGGCTCTGCCCTTTCACAGTATCAAAGCAGATGTTGAGACTTATGGCCAACTGTTGGGCAGAGTGCATGGAATCTTATGTAAGAAGTAGGAAATAGTAAGATCTGGAGAGGACAGGAACTCTACAAGGAGAGCAACAGAACCAGAAAATTTGAACACAGGGGTCTTCCCCTGTCTTGTTGGGTCATACTCCAACCAAGTACCAGGCATGGAGATAACCTAGAACCCCTGCACAGACCATAACCCATGACAGTTTAGTGTCCAAGTGGGTTACACAGTAATGGGAAGAGGGACTGCCTCTGACATAATCTGTTTGGCCTGCTATTTGATCACCTCCCCCTGATGGGGGAGCAGCCTTACCAGGTCACAAAAGGTGATAATGCAGCCACTCCTGATGTGATCTGATAGACTAAGATCAGAAGAAAAGAGAGGAGGACCTCCCCATCAGTGGATTTGGGGAAGAGCATGTGTGAAGAAGGGGAAAGGAGGGTGGAATCGGGAGGGGAGGAGGGGGGTTATGGGGGGATACAAAGTGAATAAAGTATAATTAATAAAAAGTAAAAAAAAAAAGGAGTATATTTATCTTTAAAATTAAGTTAATGCCAGGCATGTAAAACTTCCTCTAGTATTAATAGGGGAGTTCAAAAGACTCTCAAACAATATAGACAATTGCCACTGCCCCTATTTGCTTCCCAGGACTCAAAAGGAAGACTCCTTACTAAAGCATACTATACATGTCCAACACAGGACTTGGAGAAATGCAGCTGGAAATGGCCTGAAATCCTCCTCTCTGAGAGCTGCCTCTCATAGGAGCAGAAGAAGCTATTCAAGTTGGCAAGAGAGAGGTTACTAAACACTCCTCCTGGGCTGTGAAGCCTAGGGACCACAACAGTGACAATCATGACAAGATATCTCAAGGGTGCAAGAGTGACACTCTGGTCTTCAGGCTAACCAACAGGCAACAAATGTCTATTTGTATTGAAGACCCACCCAAAAGGAAGACATTTATTCCAAGTATGATAAAAATGTTGCCAATTACCTATGGATAGAGAAGTCATTGATACCAGAAAAAATAGTATTTTTCTAAATTAATGTAACTTATAACTGTATTCTAAATAGTTGTTCTCATACTGACAAGTAAGTGTAGATTTCACTCATCATAGAAGCTTCTGTCTGCAAATAGACTGAGATGAGTTCAGAGATAAACAACTAGTCAAAATGCAGAGAACGAGTGACTGTGGTTATGTGCAAGCTCAGCTAATACATCTGCATCACATTTCCCATACCTAAGACTTAGTAAAAATCACTGGTGAGGGAGAGGGAAGTTTGTAAAAGCTATCAAGTTCATAAAAGATATCTAGTTTGTAAAAGATATCAAGATATCTGCTACTACATGATGTCTTCTAAACAGGACAGGCAAGTTACATGGATGAATATCAAAATTACGGCTGCCTAAACAAGACCAGCATAATGAGAATACCAGTTGACATGCCATCGAGGGGAGAAATTCTACAATGTTCCATTTTAGGATAGAGGAAGAGATATTTGTGGTTAATGGCTATGAGAAAGGAAGATGCAGTTTCTTCAGGGACAAACTCCTGTATAGATTATCCAATCCCAATTACTCAACCCTAGGCATATGTACATATGAGCAGTGCTAAATTGACTCAGTAAGTTGTATATGCATATACATGAATATATACGTAAAATAAATAACTGAAAAGAAATTATGAATGTAGGAGGGAAGAGAGTGCACAAAAGAAGTTGGAGACAGAAAGTTATGGCAGCAGTGTAGACGTAGGGCTTATGCACAAAGTCATCCCAAACACATTTTTTAAAATCTAGTCATAACTTGTCTAGTTCTGCCCACTACAGTAGGTGCATGACATTTACTGTCATAAAATACATGAAAATTACATTGTCAGTTGCTGATATGGCATTGGGGTTTCAGAAAAGTTTTAATAAGTCAAACTCTTAAAATAAAGCAAATACATGTTCAGAAAAAAAAAACAACTTAAATCAAAATGTCTCATTTAAGTATGCGTTGGTCAACTATTTTTTCTTGTCTTCTTGTTTTCTTTCATTCCTTCAACAATGAGACAAGTAAAAAGCAGAATCTTGATGCAGGGGGAATCATTTGTCCTTACATGTAGGCTTATTGTTATTTTGCTAGATCCTATCATAACCATTTGAGTGAGATCACTAAATCACCCTGGATCCAATACCTCAAGTTGAATCTATACAGAGGAACAAGGTGATTTATAGATGGATACTTTCAAAAGGACTTTACAACAATGCTTTGTAGGGAGACTGTAGAAAATAAGAGTCCAGAGAACATAATCAAATTGTTATTTTGATCAATCATGAATTTTTCTTGATAGAACCCATATAATTTGACAATTCTCTTCTAACTAAAATATGAAACATAAGCTTCTATTATTGTCTATAAATAAATAGATATCATTATCCTTCTGGCACATGCTAGATATTATTATACTGCAGAAGCAAGTAATGTAAAAAGTTATATATTTAAGCTTAGAATTGAGCTCCATCTAGAATTGAGAACATTGAAAACCAAGACTGAAATAACCATATATTGAATGCTAGTAAATTGGTCTGCATGCTTTCTGTTGTTTTCAATACCATTACTTTTGGTACATATTGACAGAGATACCACTTAACTAGATATCTCCCTTTCTCTCTGTCCCGTGTGTTTGTGTGTGTGTGTGTGTAAAACATGCCCATGTGCTCTCATGTAAAAACGTTTAAGTCAGGTGTGAGAATTCACATCTGATAAAAGAGGCCGTGCATTTGAAAAATAGCAATCAAATAGGGAACTGAGTTGGAGTGAGGAATAGAAAGAAAGAAATGATATAAAAATATATTTTAATTTTCATAAAATAAATAAAAATAAAGGAGTGTGTGAATGGCACAAATGGAATTAATTTTATTAAACAAACAAAAAATTAATAAGTATACTTAGCAGTTACCTGTATCATGATTCAAACAGAGAAACAAAATTATGAGTTATTAACAATGGTGTAGAAATTCTTTTTTACAGTTTTTAGTGTCTTAATTCAGCAACAATCTAATGCCTCTTTTAAAGGCTTTGTATGGTAGCTGGTGCTCAGTACACACTTTCATTTTTTATTAAATTTATTTATATTTTCATTTTACATTTTGTTCATTCATTCCATGGGATGGTACCATTCTCTTTCAGGATATGTCTTTCACTGTCAGTTAAAGCTCTCTAGACATAGGTGTAAAATCATGACCAGAGATGTGTCTTCTAGATAACAGACTGATAACAAGTGATAAGGTCTTATAAGACACTTCGTAGAAGACTATTAAGAGGGATTAATTTGTATTATCCCAATGTTAGTAGGCAAAACTGCTGTGAATTTATGAATTCTATGACTGGGTTTAGAAAACAACATTCATGATATTTCTACCGTCTGACTGTTGTGTTTTTTTTTTGTTGCTTTTCCTTTAACGTTGCCTGATCCTCAAGAGATTGGTATGTCTTGTTTAGAGATGAACCGTCAAGCATTCTTCATTCTCAGCATCTTGTGTGGCATGTATCTTTACATTATCTTTTACTCACACAAGGGAAAGTTTCTTCAATTAATGCTGAGAGTAATTTTTATGGGGGTAAAAAATGGATATTTAGATGTTAGTTGATGTCATATACGTTCAGTTAAACTAAAATATTATGTCAGCTTTATAGTTATTAGGCAGTGATTCTCTCTTGGAGGACCACTTGGTTACCCCTCCCCCAAAATAGTCATTATTGAACTAGCTTGCCTGACAAGTTGATATTGTAGTTCACAAACTTCACACTTGGATAAAACTGTGGATCTGTTGGTGCCTTTACCCCCATCATAAAAACCTGCCCAGCACCATCTGGTACTATGTAAACGAGCAGCAGGGAGGAACCTTCCTAAGGCCCAGTTTGGTGTCTTCATACTTTGCATTCAAGATGTGCGCATTCTTCAGCAACAGGGTCTTATCACATAGTTCTGGTGGACAACTAAGAAGGATAAGAAAGCCCACGTTTTTTCACATGCTTCTGTAGCTCCCTTGACCAACAACTTTTCTAGTGCCATCCTACATGTGTCAATGATTTTTTTTTTTTCTAGTGATCTGTTACTTCTAGACTGGAACTGTCTGGCCTTTTGGAGTATCTGCCTTCAAATCCTGTCTGATGTTGTTTAGTCAAATCACCAGATAGTAGTCTTCGAAGTGCTTTTCTTATTCCTCCTTCATTTTGCTCCTGCCCAGTGCCCTGTTACTTCCACCAGACAGCCTCTCTTCCAGTGTGAACTTGTCTACCTCCAATATTCTCCCCCTCCATTTTCATTTCACCCATTATTCATAAAAAGAGTATTTTATACATAGTGAAGTTCTTTTTAACACATTATTTCAAAAGAGACATCCGGGTCTCCTGCATCATTTCCTGCATATTACTTTTAGACGGTTGCTCTTTGTACTTTTAGAGTTTATCTCTGAATCTGGGGCTTTTGTTTTCTCAGGTAGCTTGAAGCCAGCAGTCTCCAGCTTTTCTTGTATCCTTCCTCAGAGCTGAGGGTGTGGACATCAATGAAAGGCCTGGATTGTTGTGCAGTTCTGGTATGTATTCTTACTCTGGTTCTTCTGACTCTGTAGCAGTGAGCATTATTAAAACCGAATCATTACTCTAGCTCCCTTTAGCACTTTTTGATAGAGTGATGGAGGTCTGCTTAAGGTTTTATTTCTGGTTTTTGATAAATATCGTAAAAGAGAAGGAGATTATTAGATTCACAATTCCAGGTAACATTTTATCATCATAGGTAAGTTAAAACACAAGGACTTTTTTTAAATTTTTTTAATTTTTTTATTAATTATACTTTATTCAGTTTGTATCCCCCCATAAGCCCCTCCATCCTCCCCTCCCGATCCCACCCTCCCTCCCCTTTCTGCATGCATGCCCCTCCCCAAGTCCACTAATAGGGGAGGTTCTCCTCTCCTTTCTGATCTTAGTCTATCAGATCTCATTAGGAGTGGCTGCATTGCCCTATTCTGTGGCCTGGTAAGGCTGCTCCCCGCTCAGGGGGAGGTGATCAAAGAGCAGGCCAATCAGATTATGTCAGAGGCAGTCCCTCTTCCCATTACTATGGAACCCACTTGGACACTGAACTGCCATGGGCTACATCTATGAAGGGGTTCTAGGTTATCTCCATGAATAGTCCTTGGTTGGAGTATGAGTCTCTGGGAAGTTCCCCGTGTTCAAATTTTCTTGTTCTGTTGCTCTCCTTAAACACAAGGACTTTCAAGCACTGCTTCACATTATATACCAAGTTTAAAGCGGAGAAGGTATACATGCATGTATACCTTGCTCACCTTACCCTCTTCACTCAGTCCAGGGTCCAGCCAGTGAAATGGTGCTGCCCACACTTAGGATGGGTTTTCCCACTTAAACTGACTAAATTAATAATTCCTTATAAGCCAACCCAATCTAGTCAATTCTTCATTGAGTCCTTTCCTATGCAATTTATCACTGTGTCAAGTAGACAGTCAGGGTCTAAATTAAGTCTAAATTAATTTGTATCAATGGATTCTTTTAATAAAAGTATAGGGAATGTAGTAAAGCCAGAGGGAATATTGGCACCAATGACTACATCTGTAGATCATGAGAGAGACTTAGTATTCAGACCCACTTTCAATTTTTAAAACGACTAAAGAATAATGTATATTTCTTTTAAAAATATGTACCCTAATCCTAAAACCTAGAGTGATCCAAGACTGAAAACGAAACAACATTCTTCTTAGCTAGAACCTATCAGATTGGTGTAATGGATTGGTTAGACCATTTATCTGTAAGAAACACCAGAAACATTAGAATTCCAGATGCCTAGATATGAATGCAAAAATACAAGCAGGCACAAATAAGACAATATGCCTCTTTAGAAAAGCAGCAATTCTATTGTAATATGTCCCTAAAAAAACAATTTAGCAGAAGTACATGACAAGGACTTAAAAAGAGAAATTATGAGTATGTTCAAGGATTTTGAAGTAGGTATGAAAAAAAAGTGCCTCAATGAAGGCCATGAAAATACAGTTGAAAGAAACAGGACAGGAGCTTACCATAGAGAGCCTCTGAAAGAATCTACCTAGCAGTGTATCAAAGCAGATGCTGAGACTCATAACCAAACCTTGGACAGAGTACAGGGAATCATATAAAAGAAGAGGGAGTTAATAAGACCTGGAGAAGACAGGACCTCCACAAGGACTAAGTATATCTGGGCACAGGGGTCTTTTCTGAGACTGATTCTCTAACCAAGGACTATGTTTGGTTATAACCTTAAACCCCTGATCAGATATAGCCCATGGCAGCTCAGTATCCAAGTGGGCATCCTAATAATGTGAACAGGGACTGCCTCTTACATAAACTCAGTGGCTGGCTCTTTGACCTCCCCCCTCATTCCAAGGGAGGAACAGCCTTGCTAGGCCACAGAAGAGGACATTGCAACTAGTCCTGATGAGACCTGTTAATCTAGGGTGAGATCAAAGGGGAGTAGGACTGCCCCTATCAGTGAACTTAGAGAGGGGTAGGGAGGAGATGAGGGAGGGAGGGATTGGGAGGGAATGAGGGAGGGGGCTACAGCTGGGATACAAGATAAATAAACTGTAATTAATATAAAAAATAAAAATTAAAAAAAGAAAACACAGTTGAATAAAATAAGAAAGCAATCCAAAATAAAGAAAGTAGAATTTAACAACAAGAAAAATATAGGATCACTAAAAAAGTGAAACTGAAATAAAACTTGAAATGAAAATCTCAGGAAGTCAAACAAAAAATTCAGAGGTAAGCATGATCAACAAATAAAAAATTATACAAGAGAGAATTTCAGGTCTTAAAGATAACATAGAAGAAATGGAGAGCTTAGCCAAAATTAAAACACACACACACACACACACACACAGTTACACACAAAACAAAACAAAACAAAATCAACCAACACAAAATTAAAAACCCTCAAGAAACAAATCTAGATGTAAAAAATTCAAGAAATATAAACACTGTAACAAATACTAAGCTTATAAATAATAGGTATAAAGAAAGAAAAAACTTGAGTCAAAGTCACAGAAATATATTTTTACCATATTAAAGAAGAAAAATTTTCTAATTAAAATAAAGATATGCCTATAAATATGCAGGAGTGATACAAAACATCAACATTTTCTATGCCAAATGCATAGATAAAAGAAAATATATTAAAATCTGCTTCAGAAAAAGACCAAGGCAGGCATATTAGAATAACATTTGAATTTTGAAGAGAACCTGTAAACCAGTAGGGCCTGAGCAGATGTCCTATAAACTCTAAGAGATTACAGGTGCTGGGGCAGACTACTATACCTAGCAAAACTGTCCATCATAGTCAGTGAATGGAGAAAGAAAAGCTTTCCACAATAAAAACAAATTTAAGCAAGTTCTGTCTGCCAAATAAACCCTATATAACAGAAAGGAAAACTTTAACTTGAAGAAAAAGTTAACTGCATATAACAAAGCATACAGAATAAATAAATAATCCCAGAATAGTTAATGCATGGAGAAAAATATGTACACCCACAACAAAAATAACAAGAATTAATAACCAGTGCTGAATAATAACTCTTACTATGAATGGTGCCAATTCCTCAGTAAAAAGATATAAATTAAAAAGACTGGATAGGAAACAGGATCCATCTTTTTGTTGCACCCAAGAAAGAAATGTCATAAACAAGGTAAAGGATGGATGAAAATATTCCAAACAAAGAAACAAGAAGCAAGCAAGCACAGCAGTTGTAATGTCTGAGAAAATAAATTATTTTTAAAAATGTATTTTATTATTTATTATAATTTATTCACTTTGTATACTGTATGTAGCCCTCTCCTTCATCTCCTCCCAGTCACACCCACCATCCCTCCTCTCCCCCTATGCTCCTTCTCTAGTCCACTAATAGAGAAGGACCCTCTTTTATCTGACCCTAGCCTATCAGGCTTCATAAGGGTTGGCTGCATCATTTACCTCTGTGCCCTGGCAAGGCTGCATTCCCCAGGGAGAGGTGATTAATGAGCCAGCCACTGAGTTCATGTCAGAGATAGCTCCTACCCCCTTTTTAAAGAATCTGCTTGGAAAATGAGGTGTGTATAGGCTTCCTTTGAGCAGGGGGTCTAGGTTCTCTCCATGCATGATGCTTGGTTGTAGTATCAATCTCTGCAGAACACCTTGGGCCCTGGTTTTTGCCTCTGTTGCTCTCCTTGTGGAGCTCCTCTCCCCTCCTGGTCTTTCTATCTCCCTCTTCTTCCATAAGGTTCCCTGCACTCTGTCCAAAGTTTGACTATGAGTCTCAGCATCTCCTTGATACCCTGATGGGTTGAGTCTTTCAGAAGCCCTCTGTGGAAGACTCCTGTCCTGTTCCTTGTCTTCTCTAACTTCTGATGTCTATCCTGTTTGCCCTTCAATGGTTAATCATAAGATGGTTAGGCATCTTCCTTAGGGTTCTCCTTGTTCGCTTCTTTAGGATTATAGATTTTAGTATGGTTATCCTATATTATATGGCTATATCCACTTATAAGTGAGTATATACCATATGTATCTTTCTATTTTGGGGTTACCTCACTCAGGGTGATCTTTTCTACTTCTTACCATTTACCTGCAAATTTCATGATTTCCTTGTTTTTAAATTGCTGAATAGTACTCATAGCCATAAGAATAGCTAAAGATCAAAAACTTAAGGAGACCAACAGAGCCAAAAAACTAAGCAAACAAAACAAAACAAAACAAAACTGAGCCCTAGGGGCCTGGCAGAGACTGATATCCAATCAAGGACAATGTATGGAGAGGATTTAAAACCCAAGCTCAGAAGTAGCCTATAGACTCGGTCTCCAATCGGGTTCCCTAATAAATGGATCACAGGCTTTCTCTGGCTTTTTTTTTTTTCTGGGGCTTTCTCAGAGACAAGCTCTCTGATCAACTCCCTCAGGAGGGTGTAGCTTTATCAGGCCACAGAGGAAAAAATGCAACCAATCCTGATGAGACATCATAGGCTAGGGTCAAATAGAAGGAGTGGAGGACCTTATCTATCAGTGGACTAGGAGAGGGGCCTAGGGGGAGTTGAGAGAGGAAGGGTGAGATTGGGAAGAGTGAGGGGGACACAGCCAGGATACAAATTGAATAAATTGTAATAATTGATAAAAACAAACTAAAGTGATGACACATGCTGGAGAGGATATGGAGAAAGGGCAACCCTCCGCCATTGCTGGTGGCAATGTAACCTTGTACAACCTCTTTGGAAATCAATTTGGAGCTTTCTCAGAAAATTAGAAATAGTCGTACCTCAAGACACAGTTATACCACTACTGGGCATATATCCAAAAGATGCTAAACCATTCAACAAGGATATATCAACTATGCTCAGTGCAGCTTTATTTGTAATAGCCATAATCTGGAAACAACCTAGATGTCCCTCAACTGAAGAATGGATACAGAATTTGTGGTACATTTACACAGGAGCAAATATATTCTAACCAAATAAGACTAGATAAGGAAGGACACTTCAAACTCATTAAAGGAAAAATCCACCAAGACGGTATTACAATCCTAAGCATTTTTACATCAAAGACAAAGAAACTCAATTTCATAAAGGAAACACTTCTACTTCTAAAATCACAAATTGATTCTAACACAGTGATAGTGGGTGACGTCAATAACACATTGTCAGTGATAGACTAGCCATCCAGACAAAATCTAAACAGAAAAATGCTGGCGTTAAATATCATCATAAATCAAAGAGACCAGAAAGACACAGAAAAAGCATTATTTTTGATAAAAATATAATTTTCATTCTTTTGATAATAGCATCATTGCATCTGACATTCTAGGATTTTTGATAGTTGTTTAATTTATTATTATGATGATGATGTACAATTTATTCATTTTGTGTCCCAGTTGTACCCCCATCACCCATCTCCTCCCAGTCCTACCCTACCTCTCTCTTCCTTCCCTATCCCTCTTCCATAGTCCACTGATGAGGAAGTCCTCCTCACTTACTGTTGACCCTAGACTATCAGGTCCATCAGGACTGCCTGGATCCTCTTCCTCTGTGGGCTGGCTAGGCTGCCCACCAGGGAAAAGTCATCAAGGAGCAGGCGATGAGTTCATGTCAGAAACTAGCTCGTCTCCCCTTACTTGGGAAGACATATGGAGACTGAGCTGTCTATGGACTACATCTGGGCAGGTTTCAGTATGGTTATCCTATATTATATGGCTTAATATCTTAAATCTTCGTGCAAAATTTTCACTCTTTTCTTGACTTTTGCCGAGATCTCTGAAGATTTGTGTACTACTGTCAAATTACATCCCCAAAAGCTGTTTCAATGTTAAGCTCCAGGAATAGTAAATAAAAGGGAATGTTTGGTCAAATATTTTCAAACATGAAATACTTCAAAAGCACATTAAATAGTTTCAAATAGCTTACGCTTAAAAATTCTGTTCATGCAAAACAGCAAATTTATTTTGTGACTTATTTTCAGGTATGTTTTGATGATATGATTTTCAGATTTTATGGATTTTCTGGGAGGTAGCCTAGCTGTCAGACCTTTACATTATGTACATGAGGTCCTCAGTCCAGTCTCCAAGTCTGGAAGAAAAAAATAAGCAAAATATTCTGCTTATCTTTGTAATATTCATTTCAGTCTAATTAACCTTATTATAAAATGAAAATTATTCTTTCATAAATTATTGAAATATAATTGAAAATAATAAGAAATAAAAAAAGGCTAACGCATAGCCAGGGTCAGAATTTGTAGTCTATCCTCGAGCATGATTTCTGTTATATAAAACTACAATGTACCTCTAATTTTTGTGTCCCAACCACTCTCAAAATATAACAATCACATCCTGCTTTATGTACTCTATGAACTATCTTGTTTATGTCATGAGAAAGTACAAATTATAAAATAATAATACAAAGTTATAAGATCATATAAGTACATGTATATATAGAGAGACGAGAGAGGGAGAAAGAAGGAGGGAGAGAAGGAGAAGCAGAAGTACATTTGGATATACGCTTACTACAATTCACCCTGTTATTGAAATCAATGTCTAAAAATTATTTGCTTTTATCTCAGGTTATATCTTTTAAAGTCTTGGGTTTTGAGAATTAACTATATTAATTGACTATTTTAATTGTGAAGTCAGTTATTCAGAAATGAATTCTTCTATATTTTTTCATTTAAAGTTAATTCCTTCAAACTCACAAAACTCTTTCCTTTTCTTGACTTCCAACATTTCATAAAATATAATTTCTCTTTTTATCTACTTTTACATTCCAGTGTGTACCACATAAAGAGAGAAAGCAGAAGATTTAATTCAGTTCATTTTTAACTTTAATCCTATTGTTTTGAACTGATAATTCAGGGGCATGAATTACTTTTCAGAACCTTACCTGATTTCCTTTTTCTATCTCTTTGAAAATCAACTTTTTTAAAAAAAATTTAAATTTATTTTTTATATTAGCTAGAGTTCATTCACTCTGTATCCCAGCTGTAGCCCCTCCCTCATTTTCTCCCAGTCCCACCCTCCCTCTCTCATCTCTTCTCAAGCCCCTTCTCAAAGATCATCCTGAGTGAGGTATTCCAGAAGCAGAAGCACACACACGGAATATGCTCACTTATAAGTGGATATTAGAAATATAATATAGGATAAACGTACAAAAATCTGTACACTTAAAGAAACCAAGCAAGAAAGAGAACCCTGGGTAAGATGATCAATCCTCACTCAGAAAGACAAACAGGATGGACATTGGAAGAAAGAGAAAACAGGAAACAGGACAGGAGCCTACCACAGAGGGCCTCTGAAAGGCTCTAGCCAGCAGTATATCAAAGCAGATGCTGAGACTCATGGCCAAACTTTGGAATCTTTGCAGGGAATCTTATGAAAGAAGGGGGGTTATAGGAAGACCTGAAAAGAACTGGAGCTCCACAAAGAAAACAACAGAATCAAAAAAAATCTGGGCACAGGGGCCTTTTCTGAGACCAATACTCCAACCAAGGTCCATTCATGGAGATAACCTAGAACCCCTGCACAGATGTAGCCCATGGCTAAATCAGTATCCAAGTGAATACCCTAATAATAGGAAGAGGGACTGTCTCTGACATGAACTGAGTGGCTGGCTCTTTGACCCTGAAGGCTGAGCAGCCTTGCCAGGCCATAGAGGAGGACAATGCAGCAAGTCCTGACGAGACCTAAACAATCAACTTTCAAAACAAGTAATCTTCTAAACACAACTTTCTTCTACTCACATGTTTCAAGGACACTGAATATTTAAACTATTTTTCCAATGTTTTATAGGTACTGCTTAGTATTACAGTCATCTATAGTTCAAAAAAAAAAAAAATCCTCACTGTCTTCCTCTGAATCCCGTACAATTCATTCCAGAGCTGTCTGTTTAATACGGTGGCAGCCCTTGTGGGTCTAAGCACTACAAATGCTCCTGTTCTGCATGTGTTGTTTTCTTGTTAGGAACTTACTAGAAACATTGTAATTTGCATGGTTATATATTTCTATTTGGTAACATTAAGACAGATGAACAGATTAAGGCTTGTTTTTGTTTGTTCATTTTCAGAGTCTCCATAGGTTAGGCTGGCATCTCACTCTGTAGCTGAGAAGGGCCTTCGCCTCCGAACCTCTCTCACACATCTCTGAATCACAGGCATGCGACATCATGCATGGCTGGGCAATCTGTTTGGATGTGAAAAATAGAAAGCAAAATATATTTTAACAGGCCAGTATCTTTAATAAGTTAGGTCTCTTTTCCTGCAAGAGCCATACGAAGAAGAGCATATCTGCTCAAACACCGGGTCCAGACACGTCAACTGAGAGTGAGGGCTGCCACGGACATTGGGAGCCTGCTGCTGATTTGAGTAGCATACACTGCTTTTCAGTGCAGCTATAAAGTCCTGGTTGACAGTTTTTCCTGGAAGTTTCCTGACAAATAGCACACACGGTTGTTTACATTTTTGTGATTTAACGTCTCACTTAAATTACACAGGTGCACATAAATGTGTTCATTTGATCACAGTAATTCCACTGCCACTGACATTAGTAAGTAATTCAATACAAGAAACAAGCGGGAGCTGAATTTATCACTCTCCTCCATGGCTAATGTACCTGAATGGCTCTGCTGTGATTGGTAGTTATAGTTAATACCGCATTTTAGTATGGGAAGGAACAACAGCTGTATAATGCTCCTTTAAATAGCTTCAGTTTTTCTTTTTATCAATTTTATTCAGTTTTTTTTCTCCATCCTTTTCTTCTTACTTTTTACTCAAAGACTTCTGATATTTCTGGTCCTACTGCTTTTTTTCCCATCCCACTTTTGACTGTTCCACAAAATTTGTACCATTTAAATTTTAGAATCATAAGCTGTTGAGTCTTTCCTGCAGTTGTAAACAGCCAAGATGAAAATAAAGATGGGTGACACAGAGTATTTAAACTTATTTATTCGTTGATTATTTCTTGTTTGTACTTATACAACATGGTTTCACGCATCCCATCGCTCTTTCTTACCCTTATGCCATTGCTACTGTCCATACACGCTCCTGCTTCTGCCATGAATTCCCATCCCTTTCTCCCTTTCCCCCATTATGTTTGTGTGTTTATGTGTGTGTGTTGGTGTGTGTGTTTGTCTGTGTATTTGTGTTTGTATATGTGTACGTATGTTTGTGTTTTTCTGTATATATGTGCGTGTGTGTTTGTGTAGGTGTGTGCACGCATGTGCTTTGAGATCTACTTAGTTTAGGCAGGGCCTCTGGTAAGGGCATGAATGTGAAGCTATCCACTGCATCATGGGTAACTGAGCAGTGGCTACATCACTAGACAAGTGGTTCTCAGCCTTCCTAATGCTATGATCCTTTAATGTAGTTTCTCATCTTGTGGGGGACTCCACAGCCGTAAAATTATTTCATTGCTGCTTCATAGCTGTGATTTTGCTACAGTTATGGATATAATGTAAAGGTCTTATGTGCAAGATATCTGATGTGACCCTCAAAGGCATCATGACACACAGGTTGGGAAACACTGCACTAAAAGAAAAAAAAAAAAAGACTGTCCCTGTAGCTCTTGACTGCAATCCATTTCCCTAAGTAAGATAAGGTTCCTACGACCCTGAGATTTCACCTTACACACATCAAAATGGCTAAAATAAAAAAAAAAAACCTCAAATGACAACACATGCTGGAGAGGTTGTGGAGAAAGGGGAACCCTCCTCCATTGCTGGTCGGAATCTAAACTGGTACAACCACTTTAGAAATCAATCTGGCACTTTCTCAGACAACTAGGAATAGTGCTTCCTCAAGACCCACCTATGCTACTCCTAGGCATATATCCAAAATATGCTCAAGTACACAACAAGGACATTTGATTAGCCATGTTTGTAGCAGCTTCATTTATAATAGCCAGAACCTGGAAACAACCCAGATGTCCATCAATGGAGGAATGGATACAGAAATTGTGGTATTTCTACACAATGGAATACTACTCAGCAATCAAAAAGGAGGAAATCATGAAATTTGCAGGCAAATGGTGGGATCTAGAAAAGATCATTCTGAGTGAGGTATCCCAGAAGGAGAAAGACACACATGGTATATACTCACTTATATAGACCTATAAAATATGATAAACATAATGAAATCTATACACCTAAAGCAGATAAACAAGAAAGAAGACCAGGGGTAAGATGATCAATCTTCATTTAGAAAGACAAATGGCATGGGCATTGGACATAGGAGAAAACAAGTTGTTGGACAGAAACCTACTACAGAGGGCCTCTGAAAGACTCTACCTAGCTGTGTATCAAAGCAAATACTAAGACTCATAACCAAACCTTTGGCAGAGTGCAGGGAATCATATGAAAGAAGGGGGAGTTAGTATGATGTGGAGAGGATAGGAGCTCCAGAAGGACCAAATATATCTGGGCACAAGGGTCTTATATGAGACTGTTTCTCCAACCAAGGACCATTTATGGATATAACCTAGAACCTCTGCTCGGATGTAGCCCGGGGTAGCTCAGTAACCATTTTATTTTCTCCTAGTAAGGGGAACAGTGACTATTTCTGACATGAACTCAATGGCTATCTCTTTGACCTCCCCACTCCCTAAGGGAGGAGCAGCCCTAGGCCACAGAGGAGGACTTTGCAGCCAGTCCTGAAGATACCTGATATGCTAGGGTCAGATTAAAGGGGAGGAGGTCCTTCCCTATCAGTGGACTTGGAAAAGGGCAGGGAGGAGATGAGCAAGGGAAGATGGGATTGGGAGGGAATAAAGGAGCTGGACACAGCTGTAATACAGAGTTAATTAAATGTAACTAATAATAAAAATAAATGAAAAAAGATAATGTTCCTTATTTGAGCTGCTCACACACCTATGGCTGCGTGTATACTGGCTCATTTTGTACAAGACCTATACATGTTCCACTGACATCATTTACCTGTCATCTACCTCTTTGCTCTTAGACCCTTTACTCATTGTTCACTGAGCTCTAGAGTGGCACTGATTCTTAAAAACTGCAGTGAGGATCACATATGAAAACATTAATCAAGAACCCCATTTCTTTCTGTCTTATACTATTATTTTGTAACACTGTAGTATAAAAGGACACATAAAATGTGTTTCTAAAACATAAAACCCAGTACCTGGGTTGCAAAGGTGGCATGAAGTGGTAACTTATATCTACAGCAATCTGGCACCTCAAGGCAAGGGGTTGTATTTGAAATGAAGAGAGGAGAGATAAAGGAGGAACAGAGGACAAGAGAGAGGAGAGAAGGAATGAGGGTGTGAGGAAGAAGAAAAACTATGCCTCTATCATCACCACATGTCGTCCAATGCTACTGTCTTTAGTACTCAAATACTTCATCAGGTGAAGTACCACTCAGTTTCCAAAGCAGTGTGAACACTGGGGTACAAGAATTTCAGACATTGCTCTTTCGTGCCAAGTTCCATGCTTGATGTTAGGAAAACTGTCTTAAAATGAACTGTCATGCTTTCTGATAGGGAAACTTTCAGGCTCTTACCAGTAGCATGGTTAGCTGGGGTATTGTGTTCTTTATTTAACTGACAGAATTGGGACACTATTCTGAGTTAAACAGACGTTAGCTATCAGACTGCTTTTTCCTCCTTGATTTTTTTCTTTAGCTTTTAAATTTGGTTTTATTGTGATCTTGTTTTTGTTTGCTATGAAGAAAGTTCATAATCAAAAATCAGATATCACCCCTCTTATATTTTCTGTAAAAAAGAGGAAAATTTGTAATATCACATATTAAGCACTTGTTAGTAGTCCCAATGAAACTGTCATGACAAGCTTCTATTTTGGGCATGGATAATTAAATTTATTTAATCGTTATAGACTTATTAAATGTTTTAATTTTATATTAAATGAGTGTGATAGCATTTTCTTTGAGGAACTGGTATGTTCCTTAAACTCAGGTTCAGGTTGTGCTGAGGATTGAACTCAAAGATCTGAGCATATGACATTGGCATTTTATCAAGTCACAGCCTCAGACCTAACTGATGTATTTAGGAAAACTGTGAAATTAGTAAGTGCACTCAGCTTTGTAAGCAAAAAGCATTTACTCCATATGGTAGTTGGCATGAGAATGGCCCTGTAGGCTCAATGTTTCAACGCTTTGTTTACAGTTGGAGGAACTATTTTGGAAGGGTGAGGAGGGAAAGCCTTGTTGGGGGAGGTATTTTAACTATGGTGAAATTCAAGGCATTAAAAGCCCAAGTCATTACCAGTTGGCTCTCTTTGCCAAGTGCTTGAGGATAAGGATATGAGCTATCACTTCCTTCCCCAACACCATGCCTGTCTACCTGTTGTCATATTCCCCATCATAATGGCCACGGAGTCTAACTCCTTCAAACTGTAAGCAAGCCCTAATAAACTCTTCTTTCTATAAGTTGCCTTGGTCATGGCATCTCTTCACAGCAAAAGAAAAGTAACTAAGGTACTCCAGAAAGTTTGTCTCTGAAATCAGTAACAACATCAGTTTACAGCGGCGATATTCATTCAGTTGCGTTGTGTTATGTTTACCAGTGAGGGCTAATGAGACAAAAATGTTGGTTTAATTAATCATCTCAAACTTGCTTACTGCTTTTTAATTTTTAATGATTTTGCCTTGGGTTGCACTTTTGTACTTCTTATTTAAAACTATTCTGCAGGGGGCACAGTTTTAAAGTTTATTTTTATTTATTTTACTTTATTGGGTTTGTTGAGGCAGAGTCTCATAATGTAGACCCAGTTGGCCTAGAACTTTCTATGCTGACTGGTTTTGCTGAAGGTTTGCAGTGCCTCTCCTCTCTTTGCCTTCTGAGTACTGCAGACATGGGGCTGTGACAATCTCTGCTTCCACTCTTGGATAAAATTTGCTCTTAAATGACAAGTACAAAAAAATGTATATTCATGGTATGCAACATAATGTAGAAATATGTGTGTGTGTGTGTGTGCAATGAGTGGCTAATTCAAACTATTTAACATGCTTTTTGTATATTCTTTCTGATGAGAATGCTTAAAATCTACTATTAGGATTTTCAACTTTTACTAGTCACTAGGCTGTACAATAATACTCTTGAATTTATTTCTCCCATTTAACTGAATTTTTCTACCCTTCTCAAAACATCACAAATTCTTCCTTTCACTCCCCATTTTCTGGTCACCAACATTGTATTCGCGGGTTTGAGCCTGTATCACATGTCATTTATCTTTTAGTGCTCCGCTTTGACCACTTAACACAATGGCACATTACCATTCCTGCATGCCTTTTATTTCTTTCTTTCAGTGTTCCATGAATGAAGGTCTGGAAAGATGGAGCCTGTGAGGACTAATGAGGAAGTGAGGAATGGGATGGACATCACTTGTTGACTCCTCAATACAAGAGAGGCCCCTAGCTCTGCCCTTCTATTTGATTGTCTGGTTTCAACAACTCTAGTGGCAGAGAAATGACAGAAATGCTCTCCCACAATTGCCTGCCCTTGGCTGGTTTGCCAGAATGGTCTTCTGAATGGATCATTACCACAGAGGATGTGAAAGCGGAGAGGGCAGACCTTAAGGAATTTTTTTAGCATTCCTCTCCAAAAGAAAACAAAACCAGTTCAAGTGATGAGTAACCTCTGCTTGTATGGCAGAAGAGTCAGCAAGAAAATTGCAGGTAGCACTTAAGTACAAAATATGTATTTCCTACATCAGTTTCCAAGGTTGTCTATTTCCAGGGACAAATGATTTCAATAACTCAAACAATATTTTTCTATATGAAAGAACATATATTATGATTTATATTACCTTAAAAAACTAAATGCAAAATAAGAATTTCTGTCAGAAAATACAAACTGTATGAAACCAACTACACTTCACACATCACTGTTTCTTTTCTCAGAATCTCTATGGTATACACATGGAATATTTGGGTTCCCCTCAAATTTCTTGGTGGAAATCCTTATCTCCAATGCCTTGTTAGATGGTTAAAGCACTAGAGTAGAGACCCCTTTAATGAGATGAATGGCCTTATAATAAAAGCATCAATTTCTTTGTTCCCATCATCACCACTGATATTATAACAGTAAGACAGCCATCAATAAGAAGCAAGGTCTTGATAGACACATATCTGCCAGCATCATCAATCCGGGCTCCCCAGTTTCTGAAATTGTGGGAAACACACTTTTTAAATAAGCCGCCCAATCTATAATATTTTGTTATAATAATTCTCATGGGATAAGATATTAAGTCAGCTATTAACATAAAATAAATTCCTAATTAAGAAATCAGAAATCATGTAGTTCATTGTAGTGCTACAGGCTCAATTGTACATCCTTTAAACACCCATTCATTTCTACTTCCATCCTCTTTGCAGAGTTTACTTATTGAGATCTCATAGCTCGGCTGTGGTACTGGTCTCTGCTTTGAGATAATTTTCCCTGATAGTAATATTTTTTTTCCTTCCTGAGCCAGCAACAGACATTCTGAATTTTGGTTAAGTATAAGACATACTACCTTCTTTAACACTTAAATGAAACCAAATTCTTGAGGCCAATTTCTTTGATAATAAAATCAGATTAGAAAAGGAATGAGTTTGGGGATATACTCTTCAAATTGAAGTGATATACTGGTTTTCTTCTTTTCACTTCTTTTTTTCTCTGTTTCTTTCCTTCTTCTGTCTTTCTTCTTTCTTCTGTTTAGAATACAGATGCAAGGCAAGTAAATGAAACAACTATTTTATATCATAACAGGAAGTCTTGTAGCTTAAGCTGGTAATGTCACCATATAAAAGATTCTGTCATTGCCAGTTTCTCAGCATTTTGATTAGTCTAGTCTGAAAATATTTAAACTCGCTTACATTAAAATTACTGTCGGCTTGGTGCTTCATTTCCAACTTAACCGAACAGGAAAATTCAAAACCTGTTATCGGCTTCTTATTTTTATCTAGACTAAATATGTTTGTATGGATTATGCTTTCAGAAATTCAAGTGCTATCGTGGTATCCTTGCCTTTAACAATGGTAAGGAAACCTGAACGTATTAGCAAAAACACAAAGTTGGTGTATTTCTCCCTTGCCAGCTTAGCAGCCTCTGAAGTCGATTTGCCGTGTGTTCTGGACCTAGACTTGAACTTAATTGTTTCCTAAACAAAGCCCGCTCTCGGGGTTTATCTAATTGTAATCCTAGAGAAGGAGTCTAGAAATGTGCCTGTCGCACAGTAAGTACCCTCAAAACGTGTTACTAGTGCCTAAAGTGCTTCTGTATCCACATTAATTTTTTTTTTTTTTTGCCACGAATGTGGTGTTGTTTTTTCCCCAAGCAAAGCGTATAGAAAATGTGCTTCATAAGAGTTGATGTAAATTCTCATGTTGTATGCTAGTGACACAAAGTCCAGCATACTTTCATTGACAGCCAGGTTGAGCGATTTGCCATAGGGTATCAATTTGCTCCTGCAAGAGGTTTACAGCCATTGAAGCAGGACATTCTCCCCAAGCATGGTTGGATACCATAAAAAGCTAAAATGATACGCTCAGGATGCGAGGCTAAGCACTGCACTCAGGGTCAGCCGTTTTGGACCCAGAGAAGAGCATGTCTGATTGCATGCGGGTTGATGCCCCAGGTCCCGCCTCTGAGAAAAAGGTATCGGACGGTCTGATGCTCTTTGGGTGGATGACACCTAAATGAACATCGGTACAAAGTCCCAATTTATTTCTAATATCAGAGATCAGACCTCTACTCTTGCCTGATGCGTCTAAAACAAAAAGGGGGAACTGTAGAGAGCTGCGGAATGCTATGCCTTAAAGATGGAGCTGGTTTCCGCCTTCCACCTTCCCGATGGTGAGTGCTCTCTGTCACGAACAATTCCACATTTGGCTAAGGCTGAGGATCTGGCTTGCTTCCATGTATGTGGACCTATCTGCATTGCCCCCGTGGCACGCCTGGGTTGGCTACCCAGAGGCTATTTAAGCTGTGGGCTGGCTTTCCCCGGGGTCCGAGGATTGTTCAATGTTCCTGAATAAACTGCATTGAAAAAAAAAAAAGAGTTGATGTACATATAGTTTTACAAGACTTTCATTACACTTAAGTTGTAAACGTAAACTAAAACCATACATAATTTCTAATGATGTTCTAATTATTAAGGATCATAATATGTTTTGCTCTGAAATGACCTCCTCTTGCAGATCTGGGAGAAGGAGCACAGTAGTCACACAAGGGCATACTCACATTCATTGTTGGTGCTGTTTTTACTGAACATGCGTTTCCTATCTGAAACTGGACAAGCAATGGTCTAACTTAACATTGTGTTTTGACTTCTCCCATGCTCTTTCTGAAATGGGAAGACCAATGTAGGGTAACAATATCTATCCAAGGCTGTTAAGCATCCTATAGTTTAGGATCATGTCATTATTCACAGGATCTATGTATATAGTATCCTGTAATGCCTATTTACACTGCCTTTTCCTTTATGGTATATGGTCCTTGCAAGCATATTATTTTTACTGATGTATCAGCAGGTAGATGTATCAGTTAGGGACATTTTAGTTACACACGACAAAAAAAAAAACAAATAAAATATAACCAATAAAAGTAAGGTAGATTTATGGTGTCATGTTCATATGTTGTGTGTGGATTTTTTTTTTTTTTGTGCACGTACTTTGCTAGCTGTAGAGTACCCTTATGATGAAGCTGATTTATCTCTCAGTTGTGACAGTACTGAGATTAATGAAGTTCTTTGACCTTGTTCTCTAAGAAAGAGAACTAACTACCTGTGATTGCAGACATAAAGATAAACACACACAAAGCAAAACGACATCTTTCTTTCTGTGGGTGGGAGAGATATGAGTCTATATCTTCACTCTGATTGGTGAACTTAAATCGCAGTAATGTTCTTGGACTAAAAGGAGATATAAAAAACATTTTGCTCATGCGTTTCCTACAGCTGGAGATGATACAAAACCCTGAAAGAACTAGTGTTCTTGAAGTAAAGAAACAATGATGGACATTAGAACAATTAGCATTCATTAAGCAGTCCACAGCGCTCACTAAGCACAGGCAGGTATTCAGCTCTATTTGTTGGATGAATGCTCATTGAATACTGCTTGCTTTCAAATGCTTGTAAATATTCAAGTTGAAGCTTGTAGAAATTAATAAAAAAATTGATACTGTATAAGAACATCTTTCAAACAGTTTCTAATCTCTTTATAAGTATTTTCAGTGATTTTGAAAATGAATATAGATTATTTTAATGTGATTTTATATTTGTCTGGTTATTTTTTTAGAACCGTTCATCATCTCAACCCCAAATTAAAGATTTTACAATTTATTTTGCCCTTTTACAGAAATGTGGGATATCCTTAAGGACTCAGTGTGTCCCTGTACTCTCCATTCCTGGCGACACCTCACACTGGAGCATCATGAAAGCCCTGCAACACCATCCTTGGCCTCTCTGTGATACTGCATCTTCATTCTCTCAACAGAAATATGTTCTGCCCATGGCAGTGCCTTGAAGACCACAGACTGTGCTGTAGCTAACTGTGTGATTTGGGAGGACTTGCCTGCATTCAGGTATACACCACCCTATGGCTTCTCGCCAGGACCTGTAACTCCTTGGTCTTCAGTTTTACCTGAAAACGGAATTCAAATCTCAAGACAATACAACTTCCATACAGTTCTGTGACTATGTGCTTCTTTGGCATCCCCATCTCAATTCACCTACATAATGCATCTGATCATTGGCAGTCAGTCACAAATGAAATGGTCAGTCTGCTTCTGTTGCTGTTTGTGTGTGTGTGTGTGTGTGACTTTTATAATAAAAAATAACAACTGAAATAAAGCAAAAAAAATCCTGTGACTATATCTATGTGACCTACAAAGGATTTAAATTCTATTTTTATATTGACATTCTAAAATATTCTCTGAATTATCTCTGGAACAGTACTCTTTAAGGGAATGTTGATTACTCTCGAACAATCAATATTACTAAGGTACGTGCCATTCAATATTATAACATAGAATGTTACAGTGAAACACAAAAGTGCTTGAGCCCAAAATACATAATGGCTCCTGTTCTCTATGTGAATGAATGAGGTATTGAATCTTATATTAAATCAAGACAATTGATTTGGCTATGGGAAGGATTAGAATAAATCTTCAAGAGGACAGAAACACTGTATAGCCCACAGTAGGGAGATCAAAAACAATTTTAAAGCACAACTCTTACTAGAGTTTTATTTTGATTTGATCAAGTTCAAAGGCTTTGTTGGGTATAACAGAGAAGTAATTGAACAGAATACTGAAATCCTTATTGCAGATGTCTCCCCAGTGATACAGTCTAGGGGTCTTGTTTGAGTTAATTTTCTCTGCCAGTTAAAGTATTAAAAGACAGGGGCAACTGGAGCCCAGCTTATAGGAGTTGGGAAATCTCAAACATTGCAAAAAGAAGCAGAAAGAATCAGTAGTTGGAAAAAGGCATCTGTCGGGAGTAAGAAACACATGTGCAGCAGACACAGAGAAAAGAATCTTTGCAAGGTAGAGAGAAGACTTGCAAAGCTGGAAAATCCAGATTTTTGTTTGTTATTTTGTCTTTTGAGGTCTGGGATTTTAAATTTTCTGAGGAGTTTTCCTCCCCTAATCTAGGTTTGATCAGTTTGAAGAAAGGTAGGTGGATGATTGGCCCATAATATGTTGTGTAACAGGTCCTGGTCTGGCCTGGAAGCTGTAATGTCAGTCCATCAGCAAGGGACCTACCTTCAGGAGAAAGAAAAGAAAAACAACAACAAATACCTTGTGTTGAGCTGCTACTCATTTTCCTTATTTTGGAAGGGTGAAGAAGACACTGCCGTCTTGCAACTTGGCCACTCCTAGTCATGGGTCCTCTCCCCATTTTTCTGCTTAGCAGGGAGTTTGTCTAACTTTCATTCCATCATCCATCCATGTCTGGACAAGTGCATAAATATAACATACAATCTCTTATTTTCAATGAAAACACTATGACTTTGGCAGAAAATACAACTACAATATTTTTGAGGTTTTAGAAAATAAAGTTTGTTATAAACAAAATACCTTTCTGAAAGTGTGAATCTGTAATAGAGTGGTAGACCACAAACACGAAAACAACGAAAATCCTGTAACATCATTGTGTGTGTAGAAAAATGAAAGACCAAGGTTATTGTCTTGGTTAGGTTTCTATTGAGTCAAAACATGCCCAAAAGCAAAGTGGGGAGCAAAGAGCTTATTTGGCTTATATACCCTGCTCAGGTCACTGTCTATTGAGGGAAACCAAGACAGGAACTCAAGGTGAGAACCTGAAGGCAGAACCCAAAGCAGAAGCCGTAGAAGAATGTTGCTTACTGGCATGCTTCTCACAGCTTGTTTCTTATACACCTGCCCAGGAGTGACGTTTTTCAAAGCGGGCTGGGCCTTAACACACCAATTAGCAATCAAGAAATGCTCATAGATTTGCCCATAGGCAGGCCAATTTCCTGAGGAGATATATATATATATATAATCTCCCCTTTAAGATGACTCCAACTTTTTTTTAATCTGACAAAAATCTAGACAATACAAATAGCTGAGGCATATCCTAATTTTTCACTTGAACAGTGATCAATAATCAGAAAAGATCTAAGTTTCAATCTAAAATGGTGAATAAAATATGGAGCCTTTAATATGTAAAAATTATAGCGGCTTCTTACATTAGCAAGTGTGTTAATTAATTTTACCTGTTTGTGTATATTAACCCAACCAGTCCAGCCTCGAGAGGGATCAGTAAGTATACTAAGATGTTTGAAGAACCAATCAAGCCTGGACAAATGTCTTTTATATTATGTACTTTGTGTCATCCATATTTAGTCTCTTTTTTTAAATTCATATAATTGAGTATAAGCTGTTTTACATTAGGCTACACATAAAGATGAAATGAAAAAAATTTCAGTTTGCTCAATTTAGTCATTTTCTCCCTGTTTCTGTCTTTATCTCTTCCTTTACCTTATCCTTATGTGTTTTGGTTTAATACCAAAACAAAAGAGTGAGAAGAATATAGACACAAAAATATATAACTCTTACCCCAAAGAGTATATGATAGTCTTTATTCTTGAACAAAATATAAGTGATTGTGGCTAGTGAATATAGATTTAGGTTACCTCAAATAAGGATCTAACATAGAAATACCAAAAGAGGATATACAAATCAAGGCATTTCCCAAACACTTTGATGGAAATGTCAGGTAGGTGGGTTACAAAGGTGGAAAAATCTCTGTTATAATTCTCAATTCTACCAAATATTCACTCATTCATTCATTCATTCATTCATTCATTCATTTCTCTCTCTTTCTTTCTTTTTTATTTGAGACAAGGTTTCTCTGTGTAGCTTGGGCTTTGTGTCCTGGACTCACTTTGTAGACCAGGCTGGCCTTGAACTCATTGCTATCTATCTGCCTGCCTCTGCCTCCAAGAGTGCTGGGATTACAGTTGTGTGCCACCACACCGGGCTCCCAATAATATTGCTAATGTTTGTATTGAGGCAAAGCAGTACTCTCTTGCTACACACTCCAAAGCCTTTATCACATTGTCATAAGGATGCTGTTACAGACTCTTCCTTATCTTCACACTCCTAGTGAGCAGGGAGCAAGTTTCTGTTATGATGGACCGCTCAAAACAAGTGGTGTTTTTCACGTTTGCTCTTTATTCTTTTTATTTGCATTGAAACAGCACACAATGCTGAAAGGTCTTTTGTTTTTCTACTTCCTGGAATCAAGACGAAGGGCTGACATTTACAGCTCTAAGCGATCCAAGTGCCACATTAGCATCTATTTATTAAAGATGATCTTTCATGTACAGTACAGCTAGAGCATTTGGCCTAATTTACTGTACTAACGTTTCCAATTTGGCTCTGAGTGGGGAGTTGGGCCAGCAGCACTCTGTCCTATGGTGAAATAGTGCCTAATCAGTATTTATGAATAGGGTTTTAGAAGTCGCTAAAGAGCACAGAAAGAGATTTTACCTTCTTAAAGCACAAATATTGCTGAGCACTGGGAATCTGAAAGGCACATTAGGATGCAATAGCTTGCTTTTTTTTTTTTTTAAACTTGCAGTTAAAAATGTGTAATATAATACTGTCAGTAATTTAAATGGAGTGTACCTCTTTCTTTCAGACATTAATGCTATTTGTTAAACTTTGTAATTACTATGCAAATGAAGTGCTGTACTTAAAAAATGGCAGTGCCAAGAGTACAACAGAGAAAAACAGTTTGAAATTCAAACTAATACAAAATAACCTTCAAGCCTTTTAGAACTCAAATATTGTGTGTGTTTGTTTCTCTCCCCCTTCCTTTCAGTGCAACATTTGGGTGAAAGCAATGGGGATGTGTCTTTGTTCTTAATATGTTGATAGCGAAAGGCTTAGAGCCAGAGGTTTTGAAAGCTTCAGAGACACATTAGCTCCCTGATCTTCACAACAGGTGGCTGGTATTTTTATCCCTCCTTTAGAGATGAAAAAATTTAGTCCCAGAGATGCTTAACTCATTTGCTTGGGGTCACTTAAACAAGCCACTGACAGCCAGGGACAGATCTGAGCATTTCCAAACTCAAGGCTGCTGTGAGAATCCCCAGACAGCAATCACTGGAAGGGAACAGAATTTATGGCTGAAATTATGATTTCAGAATATTAAACACTCTTTGAACCAGTACAATATAGTTTCTTTTCATGCAGGTAGGTATGTGAGAAGCAAAGGAACAAGTCTTGGTTTCCTGAGAATTAGCTCCTGACAGGCAAATGTCTGTGAGCTCCTGAGCAGCTCATAGGTGACAAAAACCAGCTGATGAAGAAGGGAGCCACTGTCTGTTCCCTGGTGCTTCTGGGACTACTGCAGCACCTGACAGACCAGGCGCTCTCAAGTGTGTTGGCTCATACATTCCTATGACCGTTTGTCATTTACAGGACTTACAGTCACAATGTCCCTTTTCCCTGTCAGTCACTTTTCCTACCGTGAATTCCCAGCTCTGAAAAACAGAGCAATGAGCAACAACAGAAAAGGTTTTCCCTATCTCCATTTTTTCTCTTGGGGGATCGCTTTTTGCACTTGAAACTGAATTAATATGACTTTTTCCTCTATAGCCTATTCTTACAACTTTGATCTTTCCATGACTTAATAAAGCAGAAGACTCTAAGAAATGGGTCTGTTGATGGGAAAGGTCTTAGCCTCTTTAGGTTATTCTATTAAGTTAAATTTATAGATTTTCAAATTAAATCTATAGATTCATAACTCAGAAGAATGAGAAAATGAAGGCACGATGTATACTTGACAGTTGTCTGCGACAAAAAGAAAGCAGGTAATGACCTCTCTTTGGTGAGAAGCAGCTACAGTCAATTTGAAATCACATAAGCTCAGGGTTACCAATGGCTTGCTTGGTATTGCAGTTTGCCTTATGGCCACAGTGGGGATACACAGTGAGGATACACAGATTTCCCCTGTTAAGTCTCTCTACTATATTTCAACCTTGAAGTACAAAGTCTTGAAGAACGGACATGGGGGAAGGTATAAATTAGAAAGGCATCTGCCTCAGCTTCAAGACTGGAATGGCTTGTTTGAGCTTGGTTTCTACAGGAAAGTTGCTTTTTAAAATTATTTTCTTTATTATTATTATTTATTACAATGTATTCACTTTGTATCTCTCGTTCATCTCCTCATGGTCCCACCTCCTTCCCTCCCCCTGTTCCATGTTCCTCCTCTAGACCACTGATAAGGGAGACCCTCCTCCCCTTCTATCTGACTCTAGACTATCAGGTCTCATCAGGACTGTCTGGATCCTTTCTCTGTGGCTTAGTTAGGCTACCTCCCCAGGAGAAGGTGATCAAGAAGCCAGCCACTGAGTCCCTCTCAGAGACAGCCCCTGCTCCCCTTACTATGGAACCCACATGGAGACTGAGCTGCTCATAGGCTACATCTGAACAGGAGGTCTAGGTCCTCTCCATGCATGGTCCTTGGTTGGTTCATCAGTCTCTGAAGGACCCCCTGGATCTGGATTTTTTGGTTCTGTTGGTCTCCTTGTGGAGCTCCTGTTCCCTCCAGGTCTTTCTATTTCCCCCTTCTTCCATAAGATTCTCTGCACTCTGTCCAAAATTTGACTATGAGTCTCAGCATCTGCTTTGAAACCCTGCTGGGTAGTCTTTCAGAGGCCCTCTGTGGTAGGCTCCTGTCCTGTTCCCTGTTTTCTCCTACTTCTGATGTCTATCCTGTTTGCCCTTCTAGATGAGGATTAATCCTCTAGTCCTCCTTGTTGTTTAGATTCTTTAGGACTATAGATGTTAGTGTGTTTATCCTATATTATATGGCTAGTACCATTTAGAAATGAGTATATACCATATGTGTCTTTCTGGAAAGCTATGTTCCTAAAGGGAATCTAACTGGCAATCCAGAGCAGCTAAAGTAAGAGTCCTGCATCACTAACTTACTTTCACAAGTGCTTCCTTGACAGGACTGTGGTTATCCTGAGGGGGACGGGAAACAATCTGTGCCTGGATATATTTTAGATATCAGCCTGGCTACATTCTCTTTTCTTCCTGCATGGTATTATGGAAAGCTCAAGAATTCTGGTTCATAAGGCTGTATAATGAAAAAGGTGTTAACTCTTTCCGGGCTTTGTTCTCTTCAGAGCTAAATGGACATTATGTTTACTCTCTGAGTTGTTGCAAGGATTTAATGAGATTGTACCTCCACCTGCTTCTGAGTGCATCTGGCTCACTGTTTTGAAAATAGCTTCACTCAAAGAGTGAGATGTTCTTTTTACTTCAGTTCCAAAAAAAAAATGTATATTCACAGAGAATTGAGAATCAGGTCAAATTATTCTGCACGACAAGTTTCTTCAGAGATGTGTTTGCCAAATCTACCAGCTGTCTTCACATCATGTTCCCATGAGGTTTCTGCATATTTTCCATGCCCCTTTGGTGACTCCTGGGAAGCAAACTCTCCCCCGGAAGGCATCAGGGTGTAGGCAGATGCTCCATTAATCTTTTCATTGGCATATTACAGCCAATGGTGTGGATGACCCAAGGGCAATCAGGAAGAGAGTTAGCTTGACAGAGCCTGAAGGCCTCTGTAGAAGACTCTAATATATTAGAGTACAGTGAATGATAAAGCTTTTAAACAGCAGTCTGAGTTACAGGGAGAGAAGTATAAAGGGAGGAAGGGAAAGAAACAGATGAAGAGAGAGAGAGAGAGAGAGAGAGAGAGAGAGAGAGAGAGCACTTCCAGTGGAGACGGTGGCACTGTGAGAGTTACAGAGAGATCTCAGTGTATACAATGTCACTGGCTAAGTCTAGAAAATGAAAGAAAGGTCAGCAAGAGCCAAAGTCAGGCAACTTTCCAGAATGTTTCGATTTTATTTGTTCCAGTATACAATTCCTCTACAAATATGGGAATTTTAGGATTTCATAACATTTACATTTTAGAGAAATGTAAGAAATAAATAGCATTCTATATTTGAGCCAGGCACAACATGTTTTAATTTTGCATTTCTTCTATTATTTATTATTATCTGAAAATAGTTTAGATGTTAGATATTAGAGTTTATAGTTACTTCTTTTAACTCTATCATTTTTGTTAGTGCCACATAAATTTTGTTAACATTACTTTGTGTTTTTTGTGATGCAAGGTCTCCTTATATAGCAGCCTAGGCTGGCTTTGCAACTCCTATGTACCAGGACTTGCAACTGAGTGCCACTATCTATGCTTATTCTGAATACATCATCTTTTATAGCTCAAATATATATTGTATAAATAACAGGAATATATTTCATTGATAAACCAATTTTTGGGTATTTTCCTTTCAGGTGCTTGTTATTACAAACACATTTTAGTGATTCCTTCAAAGCAAATTCCTCAGAATTTGTATTAGTCAAAGTAAGTGGAGGCATATTTTAAGTGTGTTTAACATGATATAATGGAATTATATTAATTTTATGCCTGTTCAATTTTCTTATGAAAGTATTAAGGAACCTTATGTTTATAAAGCAGCCTTCAAAGGTAAGGATAGCAAATGTACAATGTCTGTCTTGTACAAATAGAGACTCCACAGTGTACAATATTTAAATGGTCTGCTTGAAGTAATACCCTGGAGCCATTCAGGGTAATGTTCTGAGTCTGTCTCTAAGTGTCCACTAGTTTCAGATCAGTTCACTTGCCTTAGTCCACAGCATGGCTTTTGCAAATAGCTTGGCTTCCTTGTTCACAATCCATTCACAGTACACATATAGCTGTCCCGCAGTACACTGCCAAACCCAAACCCTAAGGTGATGTTTGTTCTGGAAATATTTTGACAGTCTGCAGGGCTGAGAAATGTCAACACCTTCTTCCTGGCTGTACCCAGTATGAACTAAGAAACACAAAACCTGGAGAAAATGTGTTCTAAAATAGCCGACTTCATCTATTTAGCTAATTCATTTTTGTTTCAACTGCAAGCTAACCTTTCTTTTCTTGTCCATGCATTAGTTTAATTGTTCTAAAGGAGAAAAGCAATTTGAAAGTTGACAGGAAAGCTTGTTTTTGTCTAGCTTCCTCTCAATTTGATCAGTATCACAGGGAACATTTCAGAGCATAAGGCCCTCAGCTAACATCGTGTTTCCTCTTATTCCATAATGGGTGCATCATTAGGATTTTAGTCCTCTGGTCCCTACTTTCTCCTTATTGTTCAGTTTCTTCCTCAAACTTTTAAGTAATTTATTATGACTTCAACTTTAGGTACTTTTCTTTCAATTTGCAAGTACAGTCTCATTAAACTATTCTAAAATATGTGTGTTTCATTTAGGTTTATAAGCTATAGTAGCTGAGACTAATTTTGAACTAATGAGCCTCTTTCCATAAAACTTGTAAGGAGCCAGATGTCAATCTGATTGTCATCTTGTCCACTTCACACTGACTTTTTGGTTCCTGTTTTTTTTTATATATATATAAATAATGGAAATATATTTCATTAATGGACAAGTATCATTTGCTGAATGATTCTTTGAGAGTTTTTACCTTTGATAACATATTAACCATTGTATAAGAAAGAAACACATAATGAAGGGATGGTAACTTGCTCAAACCAGTACCAATATTTTTATTTTTGCCTATATATGCACATATATATATGTATATTCACATTTTATTTGACCTCCATCCTTTCAGTGACATATAGAGCTCATCTCAGTGACCACTGTGTAAAGAAACTGTTTTAATAATTGCTTCTTATGCTATTCTTGGTATGATGGGCTAAGAGGTCAGCAAGGATATCCACATTCCAGAACTCATAAGCATATTTTCATTTACACACAAAGGTATTGTGTGGAGGTGGGTTTGATTAAAGATCTTGATATGTTTTGATAGTGGGGAAATATTCCTGAATTCTCCAAATGGAAAGAAAAACAAAGAAACATTATGAGAGATACAGCAGAGATTAAAGTGCTGTGGCCAAAAGACAATATATGTAAATAGCTTCTACACACAGGGGAATGTGTGGGCTCTCTCTCTCTCTCTCTTTTTTTTTCTTTGAAGTCTCTGGAGGAAATCAGGCCTGCTGAGATGTTCAGTATAACTTTACAAGACTCATTTTGGAATGAGTCTTGGAACTCATTTTGTGACTCGCAGAAAGTAAGCGTATTTTCATTTTATTTGTATGTAACCTCTAATGTTATGTCAACTTTTATAGCAGCCACAAGGAACTAATTTTCAGAAAAGTGTGCTTAGAGTCTTCATGGTGTTGACCATTGAAATCTATAGTGTGTATTGCCCCAGATCTGATGTTCACCCCGGAGCTATTGCTTCCATACCTTTGTAAACATCCCTCGCTCTAGGTAGGAATGAATAGAGAACATTTTAAATAGCTCAGTACTAGGTAAAGTTAGGATTTTATTATGGAGAACTTAATGGATAAAATCATGAACAAGACTGAAAATTCTGATAGGTAGCTGGAATCCAGCTCCCATCTGGATAAATTCCTTAGCATCGCTGTAGCTCGTGCTCACTCTTTTTGAAACTAGAGGTAAGTAAGGCTTTAGGAAGTTTAGGAAGATTAAATTACTCAGTACCTATAAATTCATTAAATGATTAGTGGAACAAATTAATTTCATCTAGTAAGCATTAATGAGGTTTTCTGTAACAGTAATTACACTTTTATCTTTTAGGTCAGTGTTTATTATGTTCCCTCTTCACGTGCTACACAGGTGCACAGCAATCCTTACCACAAACACAAACTTCCTTAGGATACCACAGACTGAAAAGCGGAAACATACAAGTTGTATGGCAGGGAAGCTTCGCATACATATTTGAATCTCTCTGTATATAAATGTGTATACAAGTATTTGTATATGTGTATATACACATCTATGTGTTTGTCTGCCTATCTGTCTATGAGTACATGATAAAAGTATGCACGTGGAGGTCAGAGGACAGCCTCGGCGTCAGGTGTCTACTCTTTTCTCCCACCTTCTTTGAGACATGTCTTTTCTGGTTTGTTGTTCTATTCACCAGGTTGGCTGGCCTGAGAGCTCCTTCTCCACCTCTTATCTTGCTAAAGATGCACAGGAATCAGAGGTGTGTGCTGTGCTCTTACCATCTTATTGACGGTTCTAGCAGTCTGAAATCAGTCCTTTTGCTAGCAACTTTAGTTTCTGATCTTTCTTTCCAGTCCCCAAGTTATATATTAAATAAGTAACCAAGCAAATTCTATTACTAAAAAGTTTAGGAAAATATACTCTAGAGACAGTTTTGACATTTACCACACATAGACACTTTGCTATGTGAAACACACATGATATAATATTACTTTCCAAATATTTCATGGTTTGTGTCTATAACATCACTTATAATAAAAATATCAGTTGTCTTTTTACAGATTAAGAATATGAACTTGGTACATGAATAGACTTAAAAAATTCATATAGACAATCAAATTCAAGAAGTGACATCAAAATCACATTCTAACTTAAGAACTTTTTCCATTATAGCCTTTTGCTTAATATAGAATTACTACTTTAGGAAATGTACTTATTCTAGAAGAAGGTAAAGATGTATGTTTATATCTGCATGTCATGGATGTTTCTTCCTCAATTCATATTTTAATTGTGCCTGATTTGTCTCTATGCTATTCACTGTTGGAGCTACATCAACACGATAAGGTTTCACATACAGCATGAGCATAATTTAGGCCATAAAAATAAATGGGATTGATATTCATTTATTCTCCAATAATTTTTGGTGTACATCTATCCTTTGTTAATTATTGGGTAGTATGAACATCAGTTTCACATGTATGCAAAGAGAACAAAAAAGTGAGAATCACATAGGCTCAGGTTTTTGGACACTTGGGGCACTGAGTTACAGAGCCTTTAGCAGGTAGAGCCTTGCTGGAGGAAGCATAACTAGGGAAGGGTCTTTGAGAATTTATAGTCTTACCTCACTTCCAGTTCTTTCTCTCTGCTTTTCCCATGTGTCTGAAGATGTGAGCTTTCATATGCATCCTCTAGCTGTAATACCTGAAGCTTGTTCCCATGCCTCCCTGCTTGGTGAACTTATATTCCAGTGGAATCATAAGCTAAGATAAACTTATTCTTTGATAACCAGTATTGTTCCATGGTGTTTCACCTACAGTCCCTCTATTGCAGTGAGAATCAGAAAGGCCCTCATGAAATCATATGTTTGAATACTTGTTCCACAGTTGGTGGAACTGTTTGAGGAGAATTAGGAGGCGTGGCTATGCTGGAGGAGGTATGTCACTGGGAATGAGTTTAAGGTTTAAAAAGCTCACGTCATTTTTAATTCTCTCTCTCTCTCTCTCTGTGTGTGTGTGTGTGTGTCTGTCTGTCTCAGTCTGATTGTCTGTATGTCTTTTTGTTGATGACTTTACCTGCAATTCAGTATGTAAGTTCTCAGTACTGTTCCAGCACAAGACCTGCCTACCTGCTGCGGTGCTACAAACAATGAACATGGTGCTACAAACATTGAAACATGGTTTCAATGCTCTGAAACCATGAGCCCCAAATCCAATGCTTACTTTTGTAATTTATAATTTTGGTCATGGTGCTTTGTCACAGCAATAGAAAAGAAACCAAGGAACCTTCATTTAATAACTGTTCTGAAGCAACTACCACAAACCAGAGCTTGAACTCTACTCAATTTTATATTTATAATGTATGTCAAAACAGTGATATTTACATTTGAGGATTGTCGTTAGTGTCTATTAATTGTAATTGGTTTACTCTCTCATTCCCCAAATAAAGCTGGTCTATGTATGGTGACTATTGCTCAAAAAGATCAATGTGAAGCAAGAAAAACCACGTCACTCTTAGTGTAGTAAGAGAAAAAATACTCTGGTAGAGAATCACCATTGTGCTGGAAAGATGAAGTCAGTGCAAATTTTCGAGGCTTTAAAATATAACCTAGGTGACTTTTGAGTGTACTTTGCAAAGGGAGAATTAGCTGAGATCTGACGGGGTTATGGTGTAATAACTTGGATTGGTGGACACTCCAAAGTGACAGTCTTTATGTCAATTTTCAGAATTGTTAGTTTTGAATGTTCTTTTATTTTATAAGTAAATATGTCTCTGATGGGCATATATTTCTACAGCAACTAACACAATGATTTTTTTTTGTACTTTTGCCATAATTTAACTTAGATGACGTGTCTTAATGTATAAGAGGATGATTTAAGAGACAATGTACCTCTCACCATGTAAGATTCTCTTTTCATTGTTTCACATGTCTGGCATACTGTAGTCACAATGACTGCTTTATCGGTATGGATCCCAGAGTGGAGGCAGCATCATGGCCAGCAGCTTCACCAACACTCCTGTCACCCTCGTAAAACTTGTGTGTCAGCTACCCCCCCCTCTTCTTTGGTGTTAGAATTCTTTCAGATAAGAATTATTTGGTTTAGTATGAATGAAAGAGATGTTAAGTATATGTTTAATGACTGTGCAATAGAAAATGTCTAAGTCAATGAGTAAAGTACTATTGAGTACTACATTAAGTATTAATATATCTATTTTTTGGATTTTGCAAGGATATGCCTTATTATAACAAAAGACGGCAACATGTTGAAGCATGAACATAGTATTGAATAGGAGCATGATAATTTACTTTGAAAAATATTCTTTATCAATTTAATTCATTTAAAATTATCATTGATGTTTCACCTCTGTATTTATGACCTACAGTCATGCATAAATTTAACTCTTGTGTTTGGTGAAGATTGTCCAATAATTGTCTTTGATATTTCCTCTTTTTTTTTTTTTTCACAGAAAATGTGATACAGCTATATTTGCTACTATACAAGACATAGTATTTTCTAAGGTAAACTGTCTAGGTAGCCTGGGGAGAGCAACTGTGCTTAGCCAGTTTTTGACGATTAAATTTAGCTTTCTTCATTTGGAATAGCATTGCTTAACACTGTACGACTTTCTAATATTATGGAAAATTGCTACCATAATTATGTGTCTTGGTAATGTCTGTATAATTCCAGAATGAATTAAGAATAATGTTGCACAGGAAGACTGAGTGAAGAACTCTGAGCAGTATTTATGTCTCTGCCAGAATATCCTTCAGCTATTCATGATGTAATTAGTACAATGCTTTGTCATTTATAATGGATTGCTGAATAGCTATACATACTTGTATAATGAGAAAGAAAAGTTGATGAGAAAACAAGGAGCAACATTAAGCAGATATTTCAACTTCACCAGTTTCTCTATGCATTATGTACCAAATTCAGGAGTCTGTGTGAGACTTCTTGGATTATACTACATGAATTGATTCCTCCATAGTATTGATAGATTTCATAATTCATAATTTTTACACGACTTTAATTAATTATCAGTGAGAAATCTTATCACGTGAACTTAAAAATGTGTGTGATATCAGACAGGCCAGCATGTCTTCCCAACCCTAGGTTCGTCTCCATGCTGAGCACCCCAAATCTGATATTTTCATTAAAATATTTTGATACAGGCATAATGTGGACTAGTGCAGACCAAGAGAGAAGTGTAGCCTATGCCTTACTGCACAGAAAATATGAGCCTCAGTTTTGTTTCCTCTAGAACAATAGAAAAAGCTCTTTGGTATTTACAGAGAAATGTTTCATGCACATTTTCTGCTTTGAAACATTTTGGTTTATTAAATTTATTTATTTACTCATTTTACATCTGGATAGCATGCCCCTCCTTCCTCTTCTCCCAGTCCCCACCCTCTTTGCCCTTTCCCCTGTCCCCTTCTCCTCAGAGAAGGGAACCCTCTCTCCCCCGCAGCAGGACGTAATCTCACATCAGGACTAAGGGAATCTTCTTCCACTGAGGCTAGACAAGAGAGCCCAGTTATGGGAATGTGATCCAAAAACAGGCAAAAATCTGTGTCAGAGGCAATCCAGCTCCATTTGCTAGGGACCAGGCAGGAAGATAAAGCTGCCAATCAATGTTGTGAGCCTACACCCAGTGTATGCATGTTCTTTGGTTGGAGCTTCAGTCTCTGTAAGCCCCTATGGGCTTAGGTTAGTTGAATCTGTTGGTCTTAGGGGTTGTTGTTCTCTCTGGGATCTTCTTTCCTTCCCCACTCTTCCACAAAACTCCCAGAGCTCTGAGTTCTGACTAATGTTTGGCTGTGGGTTTAAGTGTCTGTTTCAATCCACTACTGGGTGAAGCCACTCAGACGACAGTTATGCTAGGCTCCTCTCTGCAAGCATATCAGAGTATCATTAATAGTGTTAAGAATTGGCTCGCTCCTATGGGGTGTGTTTCAGGTTGGGCCAGTCATGGGTTGTCCATTCTCTCAATCTTTGCTCCATCTTTATCACTGCACATCATTTTCTCCCCCTTTTTATTAATTTTTATATTAATTACTTTATTTACTTTGTATACCAGATGTAGTCTTTTCCCTCATTCCCTACCAATCCCATCCTCCCTCCCTCATCACCTCCCTTTCTCTCTCTAAGTCCACTGAAAAGGGAGGTTCTCATCACCTTCCACCTGACCCTAGTTTATCAGGTTTCATCAGGACTAGCTGCAATGTCCTCCTCTGTGACCTAACAAGGCTGCTCTTCCCTCAGGGGTGGGGAGGTCAAAGAGCCAGCCACTGAGTTCGTGTCAGAGACAGTCACCTTACTAGGGTACCCACTTGGATACTGAGCTGCCATAGGCTCCATCCAAGCAGGGGTTCTAGGTAATACCCATGCATCGTCCTTGGTTGGAGAGTCAGTCTCAGAGAAAACCCCTGTGCCCAGATATATTTGGTCCTTGTGGGGCTCCTGTCCTCTCCACATCATACTAACTCCCCCACCTTTCATATGATTCCCTGTACTGTCCCCAAGGTTTGGTTATGAGTCTCAGCATCTGCTTTGATATACTGCTAGGTAGAGTCTTTCAGAGGCCCTCTATGGTAGGCTCCTGTCCAGTTACTTGTTTTCTCTTACTTCCAATGTCCATCCCATTTGTCTTTCTAAGTGAGGATTGATCATCTTACCCTGGGTCCTCCTTCTTCTTTAGCTTCTTTAGGTGTACAGATTTTACTATTTTTTATCCTATCTTTTAAGTCTAGTATCCACTTATAAGTGAGTATATATTCTGTGTGTCTTTCTTCTTCTGGAATATTACACTCAGGATGATCTTTTCTATATCCCACTATTTGCCTGAAAAGTTCATGATTTCCTTGTTTTTAATTACTGAGTAGTATTCCATTGTTTAAATGTACCACAATTTCTGTATCCATTTTTCCGTTGAAGGACATCTGGGTTGTTTTCAGCTTCTGGCTATTATGAATAAAGCTTCTACGAACATGGTTGAGCAAATGTCCTTGTTGTATACTTGACCATCTTTTGGATATATGCCTAGGAGTGGTATAGCTGGGTTTTGAGGAAGTACTATTTCTAATTTTCTGAGAAAGCACCAGATTGATTTCCAAAGAGGTTTTATAAATTTACATTCCCACCAGCAGTGAAGGAGGGTTCCCCTTTCTCCATAACCTCTCCAGCATGTATTGTCATTTGAGTTTTTTATCTTAGCCATTCTGATGGGTATAAGATGAAATCTCAGGGTCATTTTGATTTGCATCTCCCTGGTGGTAAGGATGTTGAGCATTTCTTTAAGTGTTTCTATGCCATTCTATATTCCTCTACAGAGAATTCTCTGTTTAGCTCCACACCCCATTATTTAATTGAATTGCTTGATTTGTTGCTTTTTAACTTCTTGAGTTCTTTATATATTCTGGATATCAGCCCTCTGTCAATGGAACCGAATAGAAGACCCTGAAGAGCTTCTGTAAAACAAAAGACAATGTCGTAAGAACAAAATGACAGCCTACAGACTGGGAAAGGATCTTCATCAGCCCTATACCACCGCATATCTTGTAGGCAGGGTATGTTTCGGGTCAAAAGTTTTGTGGGTGAGTTGCTGTCTCCTTCTCTCCACTGGAAGTACTGCCTGGTTAAGAAGTGGCCACTTCAGTGTCCATGTCCCAATGTCCCCATAGCTAGGAGTCTCAGCTAGAGTCATCTCCATACCCTCCCAGAAGCCTACACTGTCCCAGGTTTCCAGGTTCTCTCAGAGGTGCCCCACCCTGTCTTACCTCCCACCACCATTCTCTCCAATTTTAAAGACCACCCTTGTTTCCCTACCCACACCTCCTCACACCCAGGTCCCTCTCTTCATTCACTTCTGATGTCTATTCTGATTTCCCCTTCTGAGAGGGAATCAAGCCCTTGAGTGGTCCTCGTTACTTAGCTTTATTGGGTCTGTGGATTGCAGTCTGGTTATCCTGTACTATACAGCTAATATCGGCTTATAAGTGAGTATATACCATGTGTGTCTTTCTGGGTCAGGATTACTTCACTCAGGATGATGTTTTCTAGTTCCACCCATTTGCCTGCAAGTTGCATGATTTCCCTGTTTTTAATAGCTGAGTAGTATTCCATTGTGTAAATGTAACATATATTCTTTATTCATTCTTTGGTTGAGGGAATATCTGTGTTATTTCAAGTTTCTAGCAATTATGAATAAATCTGCTATGAATACAGTTGAGCAAATGTACTTGTGGTATGGTGGAACAATTTTTGGGTATATGCCCAGGAGTGGTATAGCTGCATTTTAAGTTAGATCTAATCCCAGTTTTCTTAAAAAGCACCAGACTGATTTTCAAAGTAGTTGTACAAGTTTTCACTCCCACCATCAGTGGAATAGTGTTCCCCTTGCTCTACAACCTCACCAGCATGTGCTGTCACTTGAGTTTTTTTCTTAGCCATTCTGACATGTTTAAGATGGCATCTCATTATCCTTCTTCATCTCTTTTTATCAATGTTGGCTGAAAGTCTATTCATTAGATACTAGAATGGCTTCTCCACCATGCTTCTAGGGTATATTTTCTTGGAAAAGCTTTTTGCAGCCCTTTAAGCTGAGGTAAAGTCTATCTTTATTGCTGAAGTGTGTTTCTTTTATAGATGGATCCTGTTTTCATATCTGTTCTGTTAACCTGTGTCTTTTTATTGGGGAGTTGATGCCATTGATTTTGGTAGATACTAATGACCAATTGTTACTTCCTGCTATTTTGATGTTGGTGGTAGAAGAGTATGTGTGATTCCCTTCTTTTGGTTTTGCTGATGTGGATTATTTATTACCTGTGTTTTCCTGGTTGTAGTTGGCCTAATTGGGTTGGAGTTTTTGTTCTAGTATCTTCAGTAAAGAATAGTTTGAGGATAGGTAGTGTTTAAATTTGTTTTTACAATGGAATATTTTGTTTTCTCCCTCTATGGTGATTAAGAATTCTGTTGGGTATAGTACTTGAGTCTGGTATCTATGGTGTCTTAATGTCTGTAAGATATCTATTCAGACTCTTTTGGCTTTCAGAGTTTCTAATGAGAAGTCTAGTTCTGATCGATCTTCCTTCATATGTGACCTGGGTCCCACCACCAGCTCATATCCACTGGGCTCAGTGTCTGTGACCCAGTGAGCCAGGCAGGTAGGGAGTAGGAGGAGAGGTCTGGAAGACAAAAGCTTGTTCTGTACCACACAAGCCTCCTTGGGATGAGGGACCATGGGGCTTGGTTCGCATGCCCAGCTCACCTCCACTGAGTTCACTGTCTCTGCTGAGCTCAGTGCCCATGACCCAGGATGGCCAGCAAGATGGAAAGCAGGCAGAAAGACCTCCAAGTCAAAAGCTGGTCCTGTGCCTCACATGCTTCTTCCAGAGGAGGGACAACAGGGCTTGGGTTCTGTGCCCAGCTCACTTCCACTGGGCTCAGTCCTTTAAGGAATTTACTAATTTACTCTTTAAAGGCCTCATCTGTTTGAATGTATTTTCCTGTTTTTCTTTAAGGGATTTATTCATTTTTTCATTTAAAAACCTCTATCATCAGACTTAGGAAGTAAGAGAAAACAGGGAACAAGACAGGAGCCTTCCACAGGGGGCCTCTGAAAGACTCTGTCCATCAGGGTATCAAAGCAGGTGCTGAGATTCATAGCCAAATTTTGGGTAGAGTGCAGGGAATCTTATGGAAGACAAGGGAGACAGAAAGACTTGGAGGGGACAGGAGCATTTCTATTTGTACTACAAGACGTCCACAGTCTGCCTCCCTAGTCCTCAGAGGAAGAGGATGAGCTCAGTCCTGATGTGACTTGATGAACAGGAGTGGGTGGGTGGGTCCTACTCTTTTCTGAGGAATAGGGAAAGAGGCCTGGGGGAAGGGAGAGGGAAGGTGGTACCTGGAAGAGAGGAGTGCTGGGGCTATGAGTGGGATATAAAGTGAATAAATGTATTAATTACACAAAAAAAGAAGTTCACAGTCAGCACTGAATGTCAACTGCTTTAAACACTCATGACATATTTGCTATATGTGAAAGGTAGACTTGATATATTTACATTGGGAAGCTTGCAATTTATAATAGTTTATTTATATTTTAGCACAGTGGATTAACTGAAGGATGTAATTAACTTCTTTGCTTCTAATTTGCTTTGAAATATAAATGATACAGAATTTGTTGTAACATTTAGGAAGTCATAGGATTCTATTTCTATCACATGTCTACTTTGCCATATATATCATTTTCACATACTTCATATATTCAAATATATTTTGAATAAAATATATTTTAAGAGATAAGTGAGAAGTTAAGAAACTCATTCATGTAGCATTGGTCTTGTGTGCAAGGAAACAGAAATCTAGAGAAAGAGAATGTTTTAAGGGCATAAAGAAATACTGTGTTGCTGTTGTATTGAAGTTTGTTGACTTTCATTAAAAGTCATTTTGTGAGAAATATTAATTTTATATTACTAATGAGGGCAACATTCTTAGAAGTAGGGATGGTCTTTTTTTTTTCTTAAAGATTTATTTATTTATGCATACAATGTTTTGTCTGCATGTGCCCTGCCACACCAGAAGAGGACACCAGATCTCTTTATAGATGGTCATGAGCCACCATGTAGTTGCTGGGAATTGAACCGAGGACCTCAGGAAGATCAGCCAGTGCTCTTATCCTCTGAGCCATCTCTCCAACCCCAGGAATGGTCTCTATGTCAATCATTATTCCAACAATGAGATGAACTAGTACAATTCGAATTTGTGCAACTGAATTTATAATTCAGTTACTTTGTATAAAGTCTTGAGGAAATCATTTCCCATGTTGAGGGCCACTTGTGCGGCTGTGTTGGCATCCATACGTATTCTGAAACTGAAGGGCCTCGTACTCTGTTAGTTATATTTCACACCATAGTGCGAAAGTAAACCTAAAGAAAGGGTTCACTGTGTTCTCACAGTGTGTAGGTACTGTCCATCATGGTAGTGAAGCCACAGTGGCAGGGCTATGAAGTGCCTCGACTGACTTGCTTTCCCAGCCATGAACCACAGAGAGGCAAAGGCTCACACTTAGCAGTTTTCTTCATGTTTATTCTGAGAAATCAGCCCAGGTAATTGTGCCACCCATTTTTAGGGTGAATCGTCTCACCTAGACTTGCCTAATTTACATAATTTATGCAAAAGAAGCCCATAGTCTAATATTTTCGGTCATTCTGGATTCTGAAGTTTCATAGTTTCAGTCTGTTATCATCAAGGCAGGAAATATGGCAGTGGGCACTAAAGCATCATCCTGGAGAAGGAGAAGAGAGTTCTGCATTTTGAGCCATAGGAAACAGAAGACTGTGTGTCACACTGGGAATGCTTGAGCCTATGAGAACTCAAAGCCAGCCCCCACAGTGACACACTTCCTCCAAGGTTACACAGACTCCAACGAGGTCACTCCTCCTAATAGTTCCACTTTCTATGGGCCAAACATTCAAACACATGAATTGATGGAGGACCATTCCTATTCAAATTACCACAGGAGACACGGTAGCAAATGGCATCATGGCTCCACATGAAAAAAGAAAGATGAAAGCCACATCTTCAATGGAAAGCAGGAAGCAGAGGGCAACAGAAAGAGGGCAAGACGATGAATACTCAAATCTTATCTTTAATGATGCCCTTCCTTCAGCAACACTGTACCTTCTCATAGCCTCTTCAAACAGCACTGCCAAGTGAGGCCCAAACTGCTTAGATACCAGAAACTGTGGGCCAAATTTCTCATTCCAAAAACCACCGTATCTTCGACATTTTAAAGAGCACATTTCTAATATAATTTTGTTTTATTCTTCTTCCCTCATCTAATATGATTTCATAATTGAAAATATCGAGAATATCACTTTCCATAAATGTATACCCCAGAATGTCAGAATGACATTTGAAGCTCTATCAGACATAATCAAAAGTTCTGTCCCAATTTCAAACCAAAATCCACCAAACGAGTTTTTTTTCATGAAACTTTAATCAGCAACTCAAAAGGAATTTATAAATTAAACTTTCATACACTATGTAATCAAGATACATTAATCTGATACATACCTCTGCAAATGAACATAGGAAACATTATAGGTCTTTATTTTCCATAATTAACTAACATATTATTTTTTATTAGAGCAGAAAAATGTTGCATGCACAGCAAAACACACTGCAATTCCTAACACACAATATGCTTAAGTCTGAGCTGGAGTGTTTTAGCATTTGTTGATATGACACATCATATTCCATACTCAGTGCTAGGCAAAGGCTGCAGTGATCCCTTACTGCGCAGTAGTGAGTAATGCCCAAAACACTTCAGACTGATTTGAGTTTGAATTAATTGTTATCATCCTTTGTTGAGAACCATTTTGCTGACGCCATTTTCTCTTTGGGGCTATGTGATGCCCACATTGAGTTGTGTTACTCCTATATAAGGTACCGAGCTCAGTTTCAGAAGCTGGGGTATATATCATGGAATCTTAGCCTCAGAAAAGCAGGGGAGCCTGTCACATTTAAGAATATGGGTGAAGTTTGACAACGTTATATTATATGAAAGAAACCAAGTGAAAAATGACAAATGCTTTGATGCTATTCATAGGTAGGACCCATGGGGGCAAATTCAGGGGCCTAAAGCTGAATGTAGGATGATAGTGGCTAGGAGAAGATAAATAGGAGAGCCTTATTTATTAGATGGAGAATTTATATTTTTTAACTTAAAAATAATTTTGAATATACTTTACATTATGTAACTGTACAATTAAAAACAGGTTGGAGCTTTTTATTTTATCAAAATTAAAAATTAAGAAATTAAAAGAATCTATATGAATTGCTCAAGAAATTTAAATTTTTATTTACTAACTAGACAGGACATAATTTTTACTTTTCTTATTTTAATTAAGAGAATAAAACTAATTTCTTGTAATTACTCTTCCTGAAACAAATCCTCTCAGCTTAATATGTACTTTGGTACTAACACAGCATTTGATATCATAACATAGATTTGAATGTTGCCCAAAGCTTGTGTGTGGGGAAGCTTGGTACCCCAAGTAAACATATATGGTTGGTTTTATCCATCTATCTAGCTATCCATCTATCTATCTATCTATCTATCTATCTATCTATCTATCTATCTACTTGCAGAAGAGTCTTCTTATCTTTACTGTATTCTACCATCTCAGATCTTCTAGTCAAGAAGACATCACTCAGGCACATACATACGGAGGTTGTGGTCCTATCAAATTCTTTATCCCACAGCTCTGCCTATATGCTAGTCTCACACACTTTACTTTGGCAAATACAGACCACTCCTACTATTAAGAATCTCAAGGTAAATTGATGACCACAGTTGCTTTTCAGGTAACCTAAAAATTTTAACCATGTCTAATTCCTTTTTTTCTTTCAGTTCCTGATTTTATAAAGCTTCCCTCTCTCCGACACCAAACAAGTTCTGGGCCTTCATGTGGGCTCACAGGGTCATGTATCACTAATGTGGATTAGAACTTGACACTAGTTCTTGGCATCCTAGTGGCCTTTTATCTGCACTTTCTTTTGACTCTACAGTATATGATGTAGTGTAATCTTTTGTACTTTATATTAGTTAACAGGCTGGATACAAATGTCTTCTTTTATGTAGGTAGTAATTTGAGAGAAACAGTGTAGTTTTGAAAATGTCTTGTTATCGTATGTCCTGTATATTCCAGTACTTTGGAAGTGATTGTCAGTTAAGCGCCTTGTAAGCTGTGTTTGAAGTCCTGCCTAACAACTTTAAGTGATGGACACATTCACAGTAGTAATCAGCACCTCTCCCCGTGGTTACAGGCCTGTTGTGGTTAAGGACTCTTTCCAACTCTGACACTTTACCTATTCCCCATTCAGCAGTTGGGTTTGTTTCCTTTTCCTTAATTCTTTCTTCACCATTTTCTAAACAGCATTGTCACTACTGTGCATTTACAACAGGTTTGTGCTCTCTGAAAATTTGTTTTCTTAATACCACTGAATATTCTCAATCATTTTCTGTAGAAATATTCTGCCCATGCACCTCCTTTCCTTTATATATTCACCATAAGCTTCACTTTGTCAGACATTCCGAGGCCTTTTTAACTGCAATAGTTAAGGTAATTTTCTATATACTATCTTGCAGCTGTAACTAGAAAAAAATTAGTTCGGACATATTTTCTTTATAGCACAGAATACCTTCTTATAAAGGAATCCTATCTCTTTGTAGTTAGAAGGCCATGAGAAACAATTTCTTTTTTAACACCTTCAAATAAAGTGTACTGGGAATTTGAAACAGAATTATGTAAAGAAACTCACTTTATCACCATAACCAGTTCTGGGACTACACCCTCAGCGGTAAGGATCCCCTTGGAAGCCCCTTCTATGAATTCACTAATCTCATCATGTTCCTGTGGACAATAATCTAGTGACAATGTTTTGGGAACCAGGTTATGCCTGCTTCTCTTTCCCAAAGATATCCAGTAAAGTGCTGATGTTCCGACACAGAACCTCAGCATAATATTTGCTTCAGATTTTAATATGATATTTTAAAAAATGTAGGCAAGTCCATAAAACCTTATATTAGCTTCTTTGTGCTGAGTAGCAACGAAAGGTTTCATTTGATGTATGCCACAGGCCTATGTTGTTTTATTTCATCTAGGGGAAGTTGTGGACTTCATAAAAACAAACAAAAAAATTAAAAAAAAACCAAAAAATTATACTTCTTTAATAAGTAAAAATACCTTGAGGTTGTAGAAAAACTATATGAATTTACATTACATTTAAATTTGAATTAAAATATCTCCACTTCCATAATCAAGTGTTAAGAAGAAAAAAAATTATATTGTCTCCAAAATATTTTTTCTTTCTGTAATAGGCAAGCTCTGAACATTGAATTTCTCTTCAAACACTACACATGTAGAATAAAATCGTGAGCCATTCTCTCATCTGAACAGATGCAATGGTTATTCTTTCATGACAATTCATTATTAAATTGAATTTAGAATTAAATCAAGAAAACTATGGTTTACTGTTTGGAAGAATACTAATTCTTCGGTACATACTCTAGTTTTAAATTATTTCTCACAATTTTCAACTAAAAATTAAAAAAAATTCTCCGACCATTTAATTTGTGTAGTTTAGTTAATAAATGCAAAGATTTTTTTTTTTAGTTGAATGCTACTTATGTACCATTTTAAGTTTGGCTAGGTGTTTTTTGTTGTTGTTGTTTTATTTTTTTGTACATAGTGAAGTCTAAGTTTACTTAGGAGGCTATGGACTTCAGCTTACTCTTATAACAAGTATCACATCTATGCAAATCAAGAGCAGACAGCTATTCAGTCTATATTAAAATAAAACACATAGGAGCTATAAGAAGTCAGACTGTTTCTGCTATAGTTTCATGTTCTTCATAATGCATTTCTGTATTTTTTGCCTATGTGAGGGTTGTAATGAAATGGAATGTTCTGCCTTCCTGCGTGTGTGTGTGTGTGTGTGTGTGTGTGTGTGTGTGCAAGATACTGCTCAATTCTAGGATTTTATTTTATTTTTTGGCTTTAATAGAATATTATATATATTAATTTTTATTTTTTTATATTAATCACAGGTTATTTTCTCTGCATCCCAGCTGTAGCACCCTCTCTGATTCCCTGCCATCCCACCCTCTCTCCCTCCCTCCTCCCTGCCCTTTTCCAAGTCCACTGCTAGAGGAGGACATCCTCTCCTTCCATTTGACCCCAGCTCATTAGGTATCCTCAGGACTGGCTGCAATGTCCTCCTCTGTGGCTTAGCAAGGCTGTTCCTCCCTGGTGGGAAGGAAAAAGGGAGAATTAAGGGAGCCAGCCATTGAGTTCATGTCAGAAATACTTCCTGTTCCCCTTACTAGAGAAACCCACTTGGACACTGAGCTACCATGGGTTACATCCGATCAGGGGTGCTAGGTTATATCTATGCATGGTCCTTGGTTAGAGAAACAGTCTTATAGAAGACCCCTGTGCCCTGATATATATTTGTCCTTGTGGAGCTCCTGTCCTCTCCACGTCATATGAACTCCCCATTTTTTCATATGATTCCCTGCACTCTGCTGAAGGCTTGGTCATGAGTCTCAGCTTCTGCTTTGACACACTGCTAGGTAGAGTCTATCAGAGGTCCTCTCTGTTGGGCTCCTGTCCTGTTACCTGTCTTCTCCTATTTCCCATGTCCATCCATTTGTCTCTTTAAGTGAAGATTGATCATCTTACTCTGGGTCCTCTTTCTTGTTTATCTTCTTTAGGTGCACAGATTTTGGTATTTTCATCCTTTCTTATAGGTCTATATGAGTGAGTATTACCACAGCTGTCTTTCTGCTCCTGGGATACCAATTCTAGAATTTTAAATAGTAATGGTTAAGATCTGCAGTAGTAGCAATTAATAAAAAAAGGAGGCCATAAATTTGGAAACAGCAAGAAGGGTTATTAAGAAAGGGTTAGAAGGAGGAAAGGGGAAAGAGAAATGATGTAATTTTATTATCATCTGTAGAATAAGGAAATGATAAAAGATCTGAAAAGGCAGCCTTCTCCTAATTTTGTCTCTTCCTACATGAAAAATATAAACAATAGAAAATATAATGACGAAACGGGTTGGAAATGACAACAGGTTAAAACCTATTTCCAGCTATATAAATTCTCATTTCTTAATTTTTTACATTCTGAATTGTTTAAAGCACATTAGTGACATAGATCATTTCTGTGCTGAGGAACTCACCATTCACATGTGTCTACACCTAGGCATATCATGAAAGCAGAAATTCAGCTAAGCATCTCCGAAAAAGAAGGTATACTGCCCATCTGTCAGGCAGCAGAGCTTGCCAGAAATACCTAAAAAGGACTCATGCTTTTGTATCACCAAATCAGAGAACAGAGTTTGAATATTTATACACACCATTTCACTTAATTGAGTGTTGTGTAGCAATTTCCTAAATTGAAACATTCCCTCTGGAGGGAATCTCCTGAGATTTAGAAAATAGAAGAAGCTGAAACTTACAAGATTTACAGGGTCCTCCCCTAAATTTATAGATGTAGTTATAAATTACAGAGAGCAGAGATTGTCTGTTGTGTCCTGCTGCCTTTAAATGGAACAGAGAGTTCCAGGGTTGCAGCAGCCATAGTAGGAAAGGTTTTTGGATGATACTCCTACCTTTGAGCTACCCCTGCTCCTGTAAATGAGCTTTGTTTATATTCCTTTAAGTAATGGCAACTCATCGGGTCTCCAAGATGGACTATGGTGGAGTTATTAGCTTTGGTCTGTCATTCAATGTGTCTCTGAGGCAAGGAGACACTTGTACACATATTAGGAAAAATCTCCTTCAATAGCAGTCATGCAGCATCTTTTTTTCATTTTACAAATAAGAGTAACAGTCAGATGCCCAACACCAGAAAATGTAGTGGTAAAGCTCATGTAAAATTCAAGTTCAGTTGCGAGTAAGAAAATACCTTTTCCTTTATTCCACAGTACTTACAAGAAAAACAGCCATTAATATTGCTATGAAGAGGGCAAAGCCCAGCCTGGTATTGTTCAAAAAATTAAAGTGTTTAGAATGCTTTTCTGGAATCTAGACAAAACTGACAATCACTGGGTTTTCCTGATAAAGGTTTTTTTGTTTGTTTGTTTTTGCTTTTTTTTTTTTTTTTAAATATATTGACCTATGATAGGGAAGAGAATGTATGTGGCCCATGAAATAATGGGCTAGAAGCTTTCTCTAACACTAAATGAAATGGACAGCTCTCAGGAATGTTGGGACATTATTGAAGAAAAAAAATACTGAAGAAAAAAGTACAACCCAGTTTGTGTCCTGTGAGCAGGTTGAATAGGCAGCAAAGGAAGGCCCTGCCCTCAAGGAGAATGAGAAAGTGTAACCAGTTAAAAGCCCCAAGCCTCTCCAAGAAAGAAATATTACCCTATAGTACCAAATAATTTTTGATTCCCTACTTATCACTTTGTAGGTATCACTATATTAAATTTCAATCACATTTTTTCCCTATTCCCATCTTATAGGGAAAAGAGGCCTAGAAAAGTTACACAAGCAGCTCAGTCTCCATGTGGGCTCCCGAATAAGGGGAGCAGGGGCTGCCTTTGTCATGAACTCTGTGCTTTTTGATCACTTCTCCTTGGTGTTGCCAGGCTACAGAGGAAGAGGATCCAGACAGTCTTGATGAAACTTGATAAGCTATGGGCAGATGGCAGGGGAGGAGAACTCCCCCTTTCAGTGCCCTGGGGGAAGGGGATAGAGAGGAAGAGGGAGGAAGGGTGGAACCAGGAAGAGTTGAGAGAGAAGGCTACCAACTGGGATATAAAATAAATAAATAATTATAAAAAAATAAATAAAAAGGAAAGTAAAATAACTGTTTCAGATCACAGAAGGGGGGTAAATTATATATTTGAGTCCTTCTCTCTTTTTGTATCAACCACTTATAGTAAAGGTCATATTTGCAATAAGCTCAAGAATTTCCTTTACCATTACAGTTTATCATTGTTCCTTCAAACGTCAAAAGATAAATCAAACATTTTTTTTAAAACAATAAAATCTTGAGGATTTTGTTGGGAAAACCTGCTGCTAAGATGACAGTCTGCCATTAGTCGAAAGCCCTGAGCTCAGTGCAAAGTGGAGAACTCCTCCTTTTGTCCATCACCTTGTTTCTTGCCATGAAAATAATAGACTAAACCTTTGAAACTGCAAGCCCCATAATTAAATGTTTTTCCTTATAAGAGTTGCTGTGGTCATGATGTCTCTTTACAGCCACAAAATCCCAACTAAGACACTCCTAATCCCAGATACTCAACCCTCCCTACCCACCAAATTTCATGCTCTTTCTCTCTCGCAAAACAAAAACAGAAACAAAAACAGGAGCAACAACAAAAATTCACCAAAATACAAACAAGTGCAAACAAAAGTACATAGAGAAAATGGGGTTTGTGTTGAGTTGGCCATCTACTTCATAGCAGAGGGTTTGTCCCTTGAGTGTGGTTGGTATACACAGTGACACTCCATTGGAGAAACCAGGACTGCCTGGATTTTCTTCCCCTGTGGCCTGGCAAGGCAGCATCACCAGGGACAAGAGATCCACGATTGCATGTGACTTATATGATGCTAATCTTCATGCCGGCACTCAATTACTTGTAAAAGGGATCACTCCATGGCCTTTGTGCTTAGTTGTATCAGAAGGCCAATAAACGCCAAGTGAAAAGGCAAATGATTCCAATTTATTCAAGGAATTTAAAACCTTTTGCTTCATGGAAACTCATTTGAAGTCACTTGAACATAGTGTATATTATAACATTTTTCTGTTATTTTGTTGTTGCTTAGATATTAAAACATTTAATTCCCTAGTATATCAGTACAAATTATGACTACAACCTTTTGGTGACTGAAGACTCCATGTTTTCAGGTACTTCAGAAGAAGACGTAGACTTAAGGTGTGGATTTATCTGATTGCTGTTAGGTCCATTAGTGCTCAGACATGTTCACCTATGCCAGCAGCTCCAGCGGTTCCTGAAAAACAAAGGTCAAACCTTTCCCAGACCTTAGTAAGTAAAATTTAACTACTGTTTTTGGACCACGTTGGTGCTTAAGGTTCCACATCTTGTTGCCACCTCACAGGAAGCTGCGGACACACAGAGAGTACTGTACTTAACGTCTAGTTAGGCCCATACATATGGAGGAAGTTCCACATCTCTCAGAAGCTGCAGCAGTTGCCCAAGAACCAGGGTACAGACTAGGTCTTCCTCTGGATGAGGCCCATAGGCCTGTGGCAAGTTTCACACCTTACAGGGAATGCTAGCAGGAACCTAGCAGGAGGCTGTCCTGACACAGGACAATTCCAATCCTTTACACTGAGACTACAAATGGAGCCTCCAGCCCTAAACACCAGTCCCACAGGGACCACAACTCTCCTAGGACTCAGTCCTCTACTGAATAATGGAAATTCCACTGCTCAAATATATATAGAATTTATATATATATATATATGAATTAAAAGCTCAACCAATAAACAAGCTCCAGATATGTAAGTAACAGCACAGAAACAAAAACACCACGAACAAGGAATATAGCATGTTTCTTCCAAAAATCATTAATTCCATAATAATTACATCTGATGAAAATTACTTGAAATAAGTTCCAGATAAAGAATTCAATGGGATGGTTATACCTATGTTCCAACAAATAAAAACACATGTTTATGCTATAAGAAAACTAACAGCAAAATGTGGGTAAAATGAAAAAAAATCAAAGTTATAAAAATTAGAGATTGAATTGCTAAAGGAAACCCAATTGAAATGATGTTAGAACATAAAAACTCAATCAAATAAAAACCTACTATAAAGGTTCACTGATGGAATCAATTTAATTGAACATGGAGAATCTCTCATGGAAGACTCGGGAAAGGAACTGAATTTAAGAGTAATAGTGAAAAGTAGGTAAAAAAGAAATATAAACAGAAAGCATGAGAGTTCTGTGGCTCCACAAAAAGACCTAATACCATGGAAAGGCATAGAGAATATTTTAAAAATATCATAGAAGTTCTTACCTAAAATTCCGTTCACCTGCCCAACAGTTGCCCATCAGGCTCAGCATCTGCTTTGATAGTCTGAAGGGCAGAGGCTTTCAGAGGCCCTCTGTGGTAGGTTCCTAGGTTGTTTCCTGTTTTCTTCTTCTTCTGATGTCCATCCTCTTTGCCTTTCTGGATGGGGATTGGACATTTTAGTTAGGGTCCTCTCTCTTGCTTAGTTTCTTTAGATGCACAGGTTTTAGTGGGTTTGTCCTATGTTGTATGTCTATATGAGTGAGTATATACCATGTGTGTCTTTTTGCTTCTGGGACAACTCACTCAGGATGATCCTTTCCAGATCCCACCATTTACCTGCAAATTTCATGATTTCCTTATTTTTCATTGCTGAGTAATATTCCATTGTGTAGATGTACCACAATTTCTGCATCCATTCTTCAGTTGAGGGGCATCTGGGTTGTTTCCAGCTTCTGGCTATTACAAATAAAGCTGCTACAAACATGGTTGAGCAAATGAGAGCTGGAGAGGACAGGGTCTCCACAAGGAGAGCAACAGAACAAGAAAATTTGAACACAGGGAACTTCCCAGAGACTCATACTCCAACCAAGGACTATTCATGGAGATAACCCAGAACCCCTGCACAGATGTAGCCCAGGGCAGTTCAGAGTCCAATTGGGTTACATAGTAATGTGAAGAGGGACTGCCTCTGACATAATCTGATTGGCCTGCTCTTTGATCACCTCCCTCTGGGAGGGAGCAGCCTTACCAGGCCATAGTAGAGGACAATGCAGCCACTTTTGATGTGAACTGACAGACTAAGATTAGAAAGGAGAGGAGAACCTCCCCTATTAGTGGACTTGGGGAGTGGCATGCAAGCAGAGGGAGGAGGGAGGGTGGGACTGGGAGGGGAGGAGGGAGGGGCTTATGGGGGGATGCAGAATGAATAAAGTGTAATTGATGAAAAATTAAAAAAAAATATCATAGAAGAAAATTTCTCAAACCTAGAGAAAGAGATGTCCATGTAAGCACAAAGAGCCTATGAAATACCAAATGGACAAGACCAGAGGGAAAAGAAACTCAGTGCCACATATTATTGCTAAAACATTAAAAACACAGAATAAATAACAGGCATTATAACCTGCAAAAGAGTCACTTATTTAAAGCAGACTATCAGAGCAACTCCTGATAAGTAAAAAATAACCCCAAAAATTCAACTAGAGAACTCCTTCAGCTGATAAACACCTTCAGCAAAGTGGCTGGATACAAAATTAACTCAAAAAATTCAGAAGCCCTCCTGTATACCAAAGACAAAAGGGCTGAAAAAGAAATTAGGAAAACAACATCCTTCACAATAGCCACTAATAACATAAAATACCTTGGGGTGACTCTAACCAAGCAAGTGAAAGACCTGTTCGAAAGAAACTTTAAGTCTCTGAAGAAAGAAATTGAAGAAGATATAGGAAGATGGAAAGATTTCCCGTGCTCATGGATTGGTAGGATTAACATAGTGAAAATGGCCATCCTGCCAAAAGCAATCTACAGATTCAATGCAATTCCCATCAAAATACCAACTCAGTTCTTTAAAGACCGTGAAAGAAAGATTCTCAGCTTCATATGGAGGAACAAAAAACCTAGAATCTCTAAAACTGTCCTGTACAACAACAGGTCATCTGGAGGTATCTCCATCCCAGATCTCAAGCTGTACTACAGAGCAATAGTAATAAAAACTGCATGATACTGGCATAGAAACAGAACGGAGGATCAATGGAACCGAATAGAATACCCAGAAATAAATCCACACCCCTATGAACACTTGATTTTTGACAAAGAAGCCAAAACCATTCAATGGAAAAAAAAGACAGCATCTTCAGCAAATGGTGCTGGTCCAACTGGATGTCTACATGCAGAAAAATGAAAATAGATCCACATCTATCACCCTGCACAAAACTAAAGTCCAAGTGGATCAAAGACCTCAACATAAAACCAGATACTCTAAATCAGTTGGAAAAAAAAAAGTGGGAAACAGCCTAGAACTCATTGGCACAGGAGACAACTTCCTGAACAGAACACCAACAGCACAGGCTCTAAGAGCAACAATCAATAAATGGGACCTCATGAAACTGAAAAGCTTCTGTAAAGCAAAAGACACTGTTGTCTGAACAAAATGACAACCTACAGCCTGGGAAAGGATCTTTACCAACCCTATATCTGACAGAGGGCTGATATCCAGCATGTACAAAGAACTAAAGAAGTTAAAAAGCAATAAATCAAGTAATCCAATTAAAAAATGGGGTACAGAGCTAAACAGAGAATTCTCTGCAGAGGAATATTGAATGGCAGAGAAACACATCCTTAGCCATCAGGGAGATGCAAATCAAAATTACCCTGAGATTTCACCTTACACCCATCAGAATGGCTAAGATGAATAACTCTAGTGACAATACATGCTGGAGAGGTTGTGGAGAAAGGGGAACCCTCCTCCATTGCTGGTGGGAATCTAAACTGGTACAACCACTTTGGAAGTCAATCTGGCGCTTTCTCAGACAATTAGGAATAGTGCTTTCTCAAGACCCAGCTATACCACTTCTAGGCATACACCTAAAATTTGCTCAATCACGCAACAAGGACATTTGGTCAACCATGTTTGTTGCAGCTTTATTTGTAATAGCCAGAACCTGGAAACAACCCAGATGTCCCTCAATGAAGGAATGGATACAGAAATTGTGGTATTTTTACACAATGGAATACTACTCAGCAATTAAAAATGAGGAAATCATTAAATTTGCAGGCAAATGGTGGGATATAGAAAAGATCATTCTGAGTGAGTTATCCCAGAACGAGAAAGACACACATGGTATACACTCACTCATATAGTCCTATAAGGTATGATAAACATAATGTAATCTGTTCACCTAAAGAAGATAAACTAGAAAGAGGACCTGGGGTAAGATGATCAATCCTTACTTAGAAAGACAAATGGGAGGTACATTGGACATAGGTGAAAACAAGCAACAGGACAGAGCTTACCGCAGAGGGCCCCTGAGAGACTCTACCTAGCAGAGTATCAAAGCATATACTAAGACTCATAACCAAACCTTCGGCAGAGTGTAGGGAAACATATGAAAGAAGGGGAGTTTGTATGATGTGGAAAGAATAGGAGCTCCACAAGGACCAAATATATCTGGGCACAGAGGACTTTTCTGAGACTGACAATCAACCAAGGACCATGTATGGATATAACCTAGAACCTCTGCGTGAATTAAGCCCATGGTAGCTCAGTAACCTACTGGTTTCCCATAGTAAGGGGAACAGGGATTATTTCTGACAGGAACTCAATGGCAGGCTCTTTGACCTCCCCACCTCCCAAGGGAGGAGCAGTCCTGCTAGGCCACAGAGAAGGACTTTGTAGCCAGTTCTGAAGATACCTGATAAAACAGGATCAGATGAAAGGGGAGGAAGTCCTCCCCAATCAGTGGACCTGGAATGGGGCAGGGAGGGAGAGAAAGTTTGGGAGGGAATGAGGGAGCAGATACAGCTGGGATACAGAGTTAATAAAATGTAACTAATAATAAAAAAAAATTAAAAAAAATAACAAGGCCTGGGAAGGTATGTTCCAAGTTTGGAAAGACAACAATTGTCAACACAGATTATTATATACAGAAAATAATCTATTAAAATTGAAGGATTTAAAAGGTTTAAAATTTATTATTTATTACAATTTATTCACTTTGTATCTCTGCTGTTGCCCCTCCCTTGGCTCCTCCCAATACCACCCTCCATCCCTCTTCTTCCTCTATGCCCTTCCCCTAGTCCACTGATAGGGATGGACCTCTTCCATTTCTACCTGACCCTAGTCTATCAAACCTCATCAGGACTGGCTGCATCATCTTCCTTTGTGGCCTGGGAAGGATGCATCCCCCAGAGGGAGGTGATCAGAGAACCTGCCACTGAGTACATGCCACAGACAGTTTCTGCTCCCTGTAGCAGGGACCCCACTTGGAGACTGAGTCTATGGGCTACATCTGAGCAGGGGTTTTAGGTCCTCTCCATGCATGGTCCTTGGTTGGGGTATCAGTCTCTGCAGGGCCTCTAGGGCCCATTAATTTTTGGCTTTTTTTGGTCTCCTTTTGGAGTTCTTATCCCCATCAAGTCTTTCTATTTCCCCCTTCTTCATAAAATTCCATGCACTCTGCCCAAAGTTTGGCTATGGGTCTCTGCCTCTGCTTCAATACCTTGATCAGTAGAGTCTTTAAATGCTGTCTGTGCTATGCTCCTGTCCTGTTCCCTGTCTGCTCCTGCTTCCAATGTCCATTATGTTTGTCCTTCTGAATGAAGATTCAACATCTTTACCAGGGTCCTCCTTCTTGATTAGCTTCTTTGGGACTATAGATTTTAGTATGTTTATCATATATATATATATATATATATATATATATATATATATATATATGTGTGTGTGTGTGTGTGTGTGTGTGTGTGTGTGTGTGTGTGTGTATAGTATACACTTTTAGGTGAGTATATACCATGTGTGTCTTTCTGCTTCTGGGTTACCTCACTTTAGATTATCTTTTTTAGATCCCAACATTTGCCTGATATTTTCATGATTTCTGTGTTTTCAATAGCAGAGTAGTATTCCATTGTGTAAATGCACCACTATTTCTGTATCCATCCCTCCATTGAGGGACATCTACGTTGTTTTCAGATTCTGGCTTTTACCAGCAGAGCTGTTATGAACATGGTTGAGCAAATGTCCTTGTTGTATAGTTGAGCATATTTCAGATATATGCTTAGGAGTGGTATAATTGGATCTTGAGGTAGCACTATTCCTAATTTTCTGAGAGAGTACCAGATTAATTTCCAAAGCTGTTGTACAATCCTCCACCAGCAATGGAGGATTGTTTCCATTTCTCCACATCCTCTTCAGCATTTGTTCCCACTTGAGTTTTTGATCTTGCCCATTCTGATGGGTATAAGATGAAATCTCAGGGTCATTATGATTTGCATCTTCCTGATGACTAAGGACGTTGAACATAGCATTTTCAGCAAGTGGTGCTTATCTAGTTGATTGTCTACATGTAGAGATATGCAAATAGATACATATTTATCACCCTGAACTAAAGTATAGCCCAAGTGGATCAAAGATCTCAGCATAAAACCAGTCCCACTAATCCTGTTAGAAGAAAAAGTGGAGGAGAGCCTGAAACTCATTGGCACAGGAGACAACTTCCTGAACAGAACACCAACAGCACAGGCTCTAAGAGCAACAATCAATAAATGAGACCTCATGAAACTGTAAAGCTTCTGTAAAGCAAAGGACGCTGTCATCAGAACAAAACGACAGCCTACAGATTGGGAAAGCATATTTATTCACCAATCTTCTATCTGACAGAAGGCTATTGTCCAGAATGTAGAAGGAATTTTAGATGTTAAACACCAACAAACCAAGTAATCCAATTAAAAAATGGGGTACAGAGCTAAACAGAGAATTCTCTGCAGAGGAAAACTGAAGGTTTTAAAATCTCCTTCAGTTTTAGTATCTGTTTTTTGCTATTTAATTTTAATTTAAAACATTTCAAGAAAGTAAATGGGTGTGTGTCATCAAAAAACATTTTTTATATTTATGAAAAGTCATATTTGAACTCATTGCAATATATAATGAATATGTGCTGATAATAAACTTTAAAATAATCTAACTTAAGAAATGAAAGAAGAAAAAATATTTTTTTTCATGAGAACAACAGACTAAAAGAATTTCACCCACTAAGCCAGATCTACAGAAGATGTCAGAAGGAACACTGCAGTGTGAAGAGAGATAACTATACCCCAGATCTACAGAAGATGTCAGAAGGAACACTGCAGTGTGAAGAGAGATAACTATACCCAAGAAGTCGTAAAGAATAAACAAAATAGTCAAGAATTTTATTTTTTTTAATTTTTAAGTCAACTTTATTTTAATGAAAGCTTTTACATTTTATCTTTAAATCCTCATTAATGTGAGAAAAAATAAATTCTTGCAAGTAACAATGTTGTGTAATATTGGTTAGGAAAACCTCTCTTATCAGTGGACTTGGGGAGGGCATGTGTGGAGTAGGAGGAGGGAGGATGGGATTAAGAGGGGAGGAGGAAGGAGGCCACAGGGGGGATACAAAGCGAATGAAGTGTAATTAATAAAAATTAAAATAAAAAATAAAAATGAAAATGAAAAAAAGAATTTTAAAATAAAAATGTATGTCTAGTACCCACTTATAAGTGAGCATATACCATGTGTCTTTCTGCTTCCGGGATGCCTCACTCAGGATGATCATTTCTAGATCCTATCATTTGGCAGCAAATTTCATGATTTCCTTGTTTTTAATGGCTGAGTAGTATTCCATTGTGTAAATGTACCACAATTTCTGTATCCATTCCTCAACTGAGGGACAACTGGGTAGTTTCCAGATTCTGGCTATTACAAATAAAGCTGCTACAAACATGGTTGACCAAATATACTTGTTGTATACTTGAGCATCTTTTGGATATATGCCTAGTATTGATATAGCTGGATCTGACAGGACAGGAGCCTATGCAGAGGGCCTCTGAAAGACTCTACCCAGCAGGTTATCAAAACATGCTGAGATTCATAGCCAAACTTTTTGCAGAGTGCAGGGAATCTTGTGGAGGAAGGGGGAGATAGAGGGACCTGGAGGAAACAGGAGCTCCACAAGGAGAGCAACAGAACCAACAAATCTGGGCATAGGGGCCTTTTTTTGAGACTGATACTCCAAATAAGGACCATGCATGGTGATAACTTAGCACCCCTGCACAAAAGTGGCCCATGGCTGCTCAGTGTCCAAGGGGGTTTCCCAGGAGTGGGAATGGAAACTGTCTCATGGGCTGGCTCTTTGATAACCTCCACCTGAAGGAGGAAGCAGCCTTACCAGTCCACAGAGGAAGACAAAGAAGCCAGTCCTGATGAGACCTGATGGACTGGGGTGGGAGAGAAGGGGGGAGGTCCTACCCTGTTTTTGGACTGGGGGTGGGGCATGGGAGAGGAAGAGGGAGGGAGGGTGGGACTGGGAAGGGTTAGAGAGGGGGCTGTAGTTGGGATGCAAAGTGAATAAACTGTGATTTATGAAAATAAAATTAAAAAAGAAAAATATAAAAAAGATATTAGAACCTTAACAAAAAATCACAAAATTAAAACAAATTAAAATGGTAATTATCAGCATACATTTTTAATAAAAAAATAACAATTTTAATGATATGAGTGTCCTCAATTACTAGACATTAATAGTTATTTGACTTAGAAAAGAGTATAACACATTTTGCTGACTGCAAGAGAACCACCTCATCAATAAATATCTCAAAAACCCTACCCTAAAGGTATTCTACAGAAATGGAACCTAGAAACAAACAGGCATAGACAATCTATCAGCCAACAAAATAGGCTAGAACAACTCAGAAGACAGTCACTTCATCTTCAGTAGAGGAACACTCCTGTGATGGAAGTTTTTTATTTTTTTTTGTATATTCAGTCATGTTACGTAAAATCCCAAGTGTGCAACTTTAGTTGTGCTATAGTTTATCCATAGCTGTTAATTGTCTCATGCGAGGAGTGGTTTTTCCAAGTAGTCATGGCCTTCCAGTGGATATAAATTGAGAGCCTGGAAAGAGAAAGTGTGACATTCAGTGTTAGTGTGTGGCATGTAGCAGTTTGGAGAAATCAGATCCAGAGATGGTGTGGAGGTTGGGAGCAGACAAATGAAGAGAAATGTTTCAGCGGGTAGTGGCTGAGGAGACTGCTGTGTCTGCTGTTGATGGAGACTAGAATAGAGCCCTAAAAGAACCCCTCCACCTTAAACAGCCAGGAGAAGCAAAGGGGCCTCTCTCCCCATTTACCTATCTCCTACAAAGGTTTGGGAGCTTAGAAGGGAGGTTGAGCTCTCAACACCCTAAACAGAGTTTTAAAGAAGATCACTACACACTCCACCATGACAATTCTAAGTATGTCGTACGGAAGCAGCCAATTTCATTAAAAAAAAAAAAACCCACTAGATATAAAATAACAGATTAACCTGAATGTAGTTATAGTAGGTGAATTCAATACTCCAGTCTCACCCGAAACATACAATACAGATTTAAAAGAACAACAGAAAAAAAGTGAAGATAAATAACACCATAAATCAGCTAGACCGAACAGATCACACAACATCCCGTTCAAACATTAAAGAAAGTATTTTCTTCTCAGTAATCCCAAATTTCCCAAATATCAAGACACAAAAAGTCCTAATAAATATGGCAATTCTTAGCATGGTATGGTGACACATACTTGTAATCCCAGCACTCTGGGAGGCAGAGGCAGGAAGATTAATGTGAGTTCAAGGCTAGACTGGTTTACAAAGTGAGTCAAGGACAGTCAAGGTTTCTACACAGAGAAACTGTCTTGAAAAACACACAAACATATGGTGTGTGAGTATTGTCAGTTTACGAAAGAGCCTACTTTCTTTCTGATCACAGTCATTGGCCCTACACCAGAAGTCTGCAAATAGCACGAGGTGGTAAGTAGGTAGGGGAGCTAGGAAAGTGGGTAGACAAGGCAGCTTGTTGGTCACTTTATCCTTGCAATTCTTCCTATCTCCTTTCCTTTTCTTTTCTTTTTTACTTTTTTAAATTTTTTTTATTAATTACACTTTATTCAATTTGTATCCCTCCTGTAGTTCCCTCCCTCTTCCCCTCCCAATCCCACCCTCCCTCCTCCTTCTCCATGTATGCACCTCCCCAAGTCCACTGATAGGGGAGGTCTTCCGTCCCTTCTTTCTGATCCTAGTCTATTAGGTCTCTTCAGGACTGGCTGCATTGTCTTCCTCTGTGGCCTGGTAAGGCTGCTCCCCCCCTCAGGGGGAGGTGATCAAAGAGCAGGCCAATCAGTTAATGTCAGAGACAGTCTCTGTTCCCATTACTATGGAACCCAATTACCCTAGGGAACCCATTACCCTAGAACCCCTGCACTGCTACATCAGTGCAGGGGTTCTAGGGTATCAGCATGCATGGTCCTTGGTTGGAGTATGTAAACTTGTATAACCACTCTGGAAATCAATCTGGTGCTTTCTCAGACAATTAGGAATAGCGCTTCCTCAAGATCCAGTCATACTACTCCTAGGCATATATCCAAAAGATGCTCAGGTACACAGTAAGGACATATGCTCAACTATGTGTGTAGCAGCTTTATTTGTAATAGCCAGAAGCTGGAAACAACCCAGATACCCCTCAACTGAGGAATAGATACCTTTACACAATGGAATATTATTCAGCAATAAAAAACAAGGAAATCATGAAATTTGCAGGTAAATGATGGGAACTGGAAAAGAACATCCTGAGCGAGGTGTCCCAGAAACAGAGAGACAGACAGGGTCTATTCACTCATAAGTGGATATTAGGTATATAATATAGGATAAACTTACTAAAATCTGTACACCTAAAGAAATTAATCAAGAAGGAGGACTCTGGCTAAAATGCTCAATCCCCATTCAGAAAGGCAAAGAGGATGGACATCAGAAGAAGGAGAAAACAGGGAACAAGTCAGGAACCTATCACAGAGGGTCTTTGAAAGGCTCTGTCCTGCAGGGTATCAAAGCAGATGCTGAGACTTATGCCCAACCTCTGGGTAGAGTACAGGGAATCTTATGAAAGAAGTGGGAAATAGTAAGACCTGGAGAGCACAGGAGCTCCACAAGGAGAGCAACAGAACTGAAAAATCTGGGTACAGGGGTCTTTTCTGAGACTGATACTCCAACCTATCTCCTTTTCTTACTGATCCTGAGATAAGCATGGTTTCCCAACACCCTGAGTTTTCTCACTGTTTCTCTGAAGTCCATCTCCCTTTCAGCATGCAGTTGCATGCCTATTGCATTGGTGAAAAAGCTTGCTCGTTTTGACTTTAAATAAAAAAGGCATGGTTTTTCTGTCTTCTCCATTTCAATCGTACTAGCCGCTGTTGCCTCTCCTTTTACTTTTCTTCAATAACTAATAAAATGACCCTTGAGTTTGTTTTTACATTATTTTATTAGGAATATTAATAATGCAAAATGGAACCCTCATATCTCTTAGTAACATTACAACTTAGTGTATGACTATACCTTTAGGGAAGTCCTGAAATTTCTTTTCATATTCTAATTCTTTACAGTTCTTTAGTTAATTATTACCTTTTCATCCCTTATTACAATTTGTCTTGATGGATTGTAGAAATATTTTTATCATTGGCCAAAAAGCTAGTGAAACACAGCTTTGAAGGGAAAGAAAATGCACAATGAAAGTATAAAGTACAAGACCTTACATTTTTAGAATACTTTTAGTGACTATTAAGTAGAATTCAAAAGCTCAAGCTGGCTTTCATATTTCAGTCTTCATTTCTTTTGTAGTGGCTGGTGGCTGGAACTTGGTCTCATCATTCTGAGTATTGTAGGGATGGGATTCCATTGATACCTTCCCTCCTTGTTTTTGTTTCATATATTTGAATATTTTAAAGACTATATTGAGTTCTCTAGGCAGCATTCCTTTAGGAAGCTTACTGCTGCATCTGCTACATATCCAACATTCCAAAGAGTTTTCCTATTTTCAAAGCCATCTGTCATCCTACAGAGAAGTTGAAGAATCAGAACATTATGAAGAAGTTTTCATAATATCCTAAGGAAATTATCTTTGTGTTTACACAAAAATATATAAGATGAAGCTAGGCTGAATGAAGTTAAACATTATGACTTTTTTGTCTAAAACATATCATAAAATCTGGAAATTTGAATACATGAAACCCATTTTCTTGTTTAGTAAATTATGAAGTCATTGTACTGTTTTCCTCTACAGAGATTTCAGGAATGACTTCCCCCGGAATTTCTGATATTTTTAGAAGATCTTTGAATGCATTATTGTTAACATCTACTTCTAACTTCATTACATGGACCTTAGGGAAAAATATCTCCATTTTCTTAAATCAAACATTCATCTATCTAAAATGTTTTCATTAGTGTACCTTTGTTTACTGGTTAGTACATTACTTTAAGGAGCCTATAAATCACACTAGGGCTTGTTTTATGTTCTATATAGAGAAATTTTAGTCCAGCAACATGGCTGCTCTAGTTAGGGATCATATCCAAAGTCTCCTAGGTCTATGATATCTTGCTGAAATGCAGTTATTCCCTTGATTACAGTATGAACAGATGGGAATACAGACATACACTTAGTACACACCTTTAATCTCAAACAGTGAGAGTAAAGTTAATTTTATAGAAGGAGGTAGGCATGTTTGAAAGTGACATAGAATTGAAGGGCAGACAAAGTGATGAATCAGAGAAAGATTTGACAGAACAGGATACACCCAACTTTCATGAGAACAGCAGAGGAACAGAGGCTACTTAAGAGCAGCACAGAGAGAGAAAAAGGGTAGAAGTAGGATGAGTAGTGGTATGTGTGTGATACGTGGTAGTTTTACTGGGGAACTTTTATGGAGATAAGTTGCAGAGAGAACAAACTAGACACAGATCAAGATAGAGCCAGTCAGAGAAAGAGAAGGAGCCAGAAGATTAGAACAGATCTCTCGAGTTAGTTTGAAGTCAAGCAGAGCAATTCAGTCCGATGCCAGTTTGAATCAGTCAACTTGGAGAGAGATCTGAGCCAGAACAGCTGAGTTGAACCAGCCAGCCACAGTTCAGACAGAAACAGAAAGGGTGAGCTTACTCAGCTGTAAGCGTCCAAGACAATAATTACATCAGGTGAGTAAAAGATACATTTACAGGTCTTTGTTCATATGTACTGCCAGAAGCCTCAGAGTGACACTTGTCCTTCACATCCACTACATAAAATTCATATTACTGGGTGAGCTTCATCCTTCTTCTTTTATTTCTGAAGAAGGTATTACAGGAGTGAGCTGGACTTTTTTTTTTTAATCTAACGTGTACATTGACCAAAAGAGATGGAAAGGACCAGAATTGTTTCAGCATAAGAAGAAACAGCCCACCAGGCCCAGTGATGTATGCCTTTAATCCCAGCACTTGGTAGGCAGAGGCAGGTGGATCTCTTTGAGTTCAAGGTCAGCCTGGACTACAAATAGAAGTTTTTGATCTCCCAGGTAACTCGCAGACCCAGAGTCTCACTATTTTCCATGAGCCTTTTCCTCACTGGGGTGGTGGAGGGAGAGTATTTCCTTGTGAGCACAGGGCTGGGTATAAAAGTATATTGAAATGCTTTGGAATTTAGTTGGTTCAAAGTTGCCCCCTTGATCCTTCCCTGTCAGAGTTCCTGTTTGTTCTTCTTCTATGTGTTACTCCTTTCATGTTTAATAGTCATGGAGGGGGCACAGTCAGGTACACAATTTAAACCAAAATACCACATTTCCCCTTAATATTCTTTTCCTCCTTAAGCTCGACAGCAGTTTCTATTCTAAATGCCTCTGAGACATATAGGCTTACTTAGCAGATAAACCCTAGTGATACTATTGTTCCCATTTTCACTGTCATGGAACCTGAAAACTATGTTAGGGGTATTTTCTTACCGTCACAGAGTCTATCATGTTTTTTTTTTTTTTTTTTCTTGAAACAAGTGATAAATTATTCTTTATTGACCCACCATTCTGAATAAAATAAGATATTTGTTCCTAGATGATCTCTGCTGGCTTATCATTTAAAACAGTATGGGTGTATGTGTGTCTCTGTGTGTGTGTGTATGTGTGTGTGTGTGTGTGTGTGTGAGAGAGAGAGAGAGAGAGAGAGAGACTGGCAGACAGACAGACAGAAAGACAGATAGAAGAATATTATTTATTTTGGTGAACAAGTATTTAGAAAAATCATAACAATATCATTATCTCTATCTCGGTATTTTGTTCTGTAAAACTTACAATTCCATATTTGAATTTATAACCTAGTATTTACTTTGTGTTTTATCCCCTTGCATATGTATCAATAGACTCTCTGAATACATTTAGTTTTGTGTCCTCTGACATTTTAAATTTTGGTCTTCAATTCTTTTAATAATTTTTAGTAGCCACTGATTATAAAACATGAAGTTTTGTGAGGAGGGGGCTGTAAAAAGTCTCATGCCCCAGCAACTGAGTTAGCCAGACACTATCAGTGAAGAGAACTTAAAACTTGTGTCATAACAGGCTTTTTCCTTAGGAATTTGGTAACGATGAGACAAAGAAAAAAGGATACTATGATGGACTACAAACATCCATGGTTTAATATTTATTGACAGACCCATAGAGTGATGACATTGATGTATGTAGAGGAAAATGTCTCCACAAAATTATTTAACTTGAAAATAATTCAGAATTGGATCACAGAAAAACCACAAACACTTTCAATTTGCCTATTTATAAACTCTGAGCCATCACCATCTCTCTCTGTTCCCTATCCCATCAGTGGAAAGCCACTTCTTGAGTTAGAAAACTGTAATAGATCTCTATATCATACAGGGTTTGGAGGACTTATTCATTTTTCCTGAAAAAGTTAAATAAAGTGCAAAACTTTCAGCCCATCAATCCTTTAGCAAGCTGTCCAAGGTGACATTTCATTAGCACATTTTGTCAGTGGATAAATCGTACAGTCAGCTCTAAAGGGAAGGTGGAAAACATCTAGTCCTTTTTCATTAGATCCATCTAAACTTGAACCATTGGAGATTGCATACAAAAAGCACATGAGACAGAAGAAACACTATCCTGTCTATAAACTGCATTAATCATTCATTCCCTTCAGAGTGTCTAAAGTCCGTGCCATTCCTCTGGTTGAGGTCCAAACTGGCTGTTCGATTTTGAGCTGCATGACAGATACATTTCAAGGAAAATCAGAGACATTATGACTCCTGCCAGGCTTGATTAAATCCTTATTCATCAATTAAGAGGTTCCTATAAGCTGTGGTGGATACAGAAAAATAAGGGTAATTGGATGATAACACTTTCTGTTTTTCTTATGCAGAATTTGGGGCAATAGGTGTTACAAGGGTTCATTGTAAAGTGTGGCCCTCAGAGGCAGCTCTGCCATCTGAAGAAAAGCTTGCTCTATGCTTATCTGTAGGTCATCGGAGTATCTCCGGAATTGTTATTTCCCAATGTTTTGTGGGTAGCTACAGGTTCTCTAACAAAGAAATTTTAATTTATTTTGGAAAAGTTATTTGAACATGAAAGTCTGTGGGCATAGAGTTTATTTCATAGACACATATCTTCAATTTTGTTAGATAGAGTGCTAGAAATTGTTCCCAGTTTAAATAACTATGCTTTAAAGATATTTATAGAACATTGCTCATTATAAATTTTTGTCCTATAACATCATTCAATATATACTTTATTATTTTTCTTCATGTATAAAATGAAGATATTATATCTTTACAAACAGTACTTTCATTAGATAAATTATTAAAATGAATGAAAGCTGACTATGAATAAGATGACTATTAACTAAACAAAAACTAACTCTACTGTAGGAAATGATGGTATAACTAAAGAGCATTGGACTTTGTTGAGGTAATAATAAAAATCAAGTTTTTGGAAAAGAAAATGAAATTTGTATTACTTATTTGCATAGAACCATATAGCTAATTAATGAACAGTAGCATCCAAGTTCCCATTTGTGCCAAAGACAGCATTTGGCAATTTTGTGAATGATTCAACATTATTCTAAATTATTTCAATATGTTTTGTTTTCAATAAGTTAATGGTTTTCAGACTGTTCTCTTGAGAGGATGCTGTAGCTACTCCTAAGGTGTCTCTGTGACTGGATAGGCAGAAGGACCATGGGTGGGTGTTTGTGGGGAGTCCTCCAACATCAGCAGAGCAGAGATTATTCTTTTTATAGTTTCATGCATGATTTCATAGGAAAACTTCTTTGAATGAATTTTCTATAGCTGAGTAGAAGATAACACTGTGATTAATAAAATTGAGGATTTTCTTTTTATCACACTTTTTAAAAATTGTATTTTACTTTTGAAACAAAGCCTGAAATTTTCAAGTCTGAACTGTAGCCAAGCACAGGCTCAGAAACTTTTGATGTAATATCTTTATTCCATTTGACAGAATTATTGAACTTGATTTGATGGTCAGCTGCATAGCCAACATAAATCCTTTTAGTAAAGTGATTAAAGCATGTTTTTCTGTTGCTCAGTCTCTCCATTTTTTTTCTGGAAAATTTATTTTACCAATATAAGGTAAAAGAAACAAGAGCCATCATTCTCTCTCTCTCTCTCTCTCTCTCTCTCTCTCTCTCTCTCTCTCTCTCTCTCTCTGTTTCTGTTAGGAATACTAAACATATACTCATCTCGATATTCCTTATTTTTTTTCTGTAAACATTTGTTTACTTGCTGTGTGCTTCATATTTCTTATGAAGTGCTTTCATGGTAATTTCACAGTCCTTTCACATCTGCATGACTTAGGTAAGGCCCATGCAAGTTATACAAGCTATACAGATGTATACAGACTCATATGAACAATGCAGCAGCAGAAGTTGGACCTGAACCAATAACATGCCTTGAAGATCTTTAGCTTTTGTCAGTTACATCCCTCTCCTTTAGATGGACTTGCTTTGTGTATTTGTAAAAAATGATGTTTTTCCACAGCTGCATAGATATGGGCCGCAATGAATTACAAAATAATAGCTTTAGTACCCATTTCCAGGGATTTTTATTTTGCTTTATAAGCTCACTCATGTAGCAATGTCATCATTTGTTATGTGCAGCTTATTTTTCTCCATGTTTGCAATTTGAAAATAGAAATATCTTTGCTTGACATTTTAGCCAAAACAGCACCAGGATATATGCTCAATAAGTATTAGTCTGAATATCTTTTGGATACTCTAATGCTTTTTGGCAGACTTGCACTCCATTTATTCATAATTTACAGAAATTAAGTTAACAGTATTTTTTTTTTATCAAAATACAGGCTCTTCATGTTCATTTCTATGCCATAGATCCCTTCAAAGTTGACTAAAAAGGTATTTTGCATTTGCTACAAATGTTATTTTTTTCCCATTAATGACATATTGGACACTTTAAAATACACAACAGTGAAATGTCAGGATTGTTAATCAAAAACAACTTCCACATCCTTTGAGTGAAAGAATTTGTATAATTCTTTCTTTAAGTACATGTTTAATTTTACTGAAATTAAAGAGTAAACATGTTATTTTTCTAGTAGCATCATGCATAATGCATAAAACAGAAAAAATACAAACACAGGTGGGTATGTCGATCTCCAGTTATTCTGAACCATACATTCTATATTGGTATTTTTTTAATAATAGAAATCTACCAAGATTTAAAAGCATAATATACATTTTTTTAGTTTTTGTTAATTTGAATAGACCTTTAATTTTAATTTTTATTAATTATAATTTATTCACTTTGTATCCCCCCTGTAGCTCCTTAATAAGGATAGGCTATTTGAATATTTTAGGCCTGCTACAGAAATGATTTTATTGGAATGACTTATAGAACATGTAGAAGGGTTACAAGAAGATGGGTGGCCCACAGAGAGCTAAAATAATGAGGGGAAGAGGCAAATACAGGGCAAGTTTCATCCTGTTAGTCCCGAAGGAATAACATCCATACATCACTACATCACTACCAAGGGTTTAAAACTTCTCTCTCTCTCTCTCTCTCTCTCTCTCTCTCTCTCTCTCTCTCTGTGTGTGTGTGTGTGTGTGTGTGTGTGAGAGAGAGAGAGAGAGAGAGAGAGAGAGAGAGAGAGAGAGGAAGAGAGAAAGGTCAGAAGTACTGAAACACTAGATATAGTCTCTGACTAGGTGAACTAACAATGTTCCCTAACAGACCACAGATACTAAAAGCGCTAAGTATAAAATCATAGTTGCTTACTAATTGGTGATCTTAGCTCCCCTTTTTCCTTTCTCCTTAATCTGAGCCTCCAGGTCATGGAATGGTGCATCCTGCTGAAACTAGTGCTTTGGAAATTGCACTGGGCTGCAATACATTCATTATTCGGGGGGTAAAGCATTTACTGTGCTAGTTGATACCCCTTACAAATAAAGCTGAATGCTGCCGTATGTGTTTCTATCCCAGCTCTTTTATGGAAAGCTAAGAGTTGGGCACATAAGAAATCTCCAAAATTTATAGACCAGGTAACCTGGTGAAATCACAGAAGTGAAAACAAGAGCCCGTGTGTCAAATGAAGTGGAAAAGGTAAACCAATATCTACTCTTCATAGATGCTTTGTGAAAAATGGTTGCCTGTACCTGAAAAACTGTAAATGAACACACACATGTATTCAGAGAGAGAGAGAGAGAGAGAGAGAGAGAGAGAGAGAGAGAGAGAGAGAGAGATTAAACAGAAGAAAAAGGACTGCCGATGGAGGAAGAATCAGTTTTAGTTTCAGAATCAGAAGGAACTACGAAGAAGTACTAGGAAATTTTGTGGTCAAGTTAATTGCTTGGTCCATTGATGCCTTAGGAGACAGACTGATGAAAATTGCAGAGCTGAAGGACTGTTATCCCTGGAGCTTTTGTTGATCCATACTGCATCCTAGTAACAAAATGTCTCAGTTGCTGAGAATAATAATTATTCCAACAGTTCTTTCATGTGAAGGAAAGACTTCAAAACAAAACAAAACAAAACAAAACAAAAAACACACCTTCCACGTTTATTTGGGCCTTTGTAGGTCTGTGGTAACCACTGAGTTAATGCATTCTTACAGATTTGAAGAATGGCCCCAGGTAACTAAAACTACCAGTGACTGCTCATATATTGAAGGAATTAATGTCTTAATCTGTAAACCAGGCTCATAATTCTTTAAGTTTATTTTTACAGCATAATTATATTTGCCTTATACATGTTGCAATAAAACTGTGTCAGCTCTGCAAACACCATTCTTCTGAAATCCTTTTTTGCTTCAATCAGATGATTATGGCTATGGTTGGGGAAGATTTATTGTTATTGTAAATATGAATAAACTACACTGGAGTTTTATGGTAGTCTCTGTATTTTCAAAGTAATTTACTCCAAGCACCATACATCTCACTAAAATATAATAATAAAAGTATAGTAAAACAGAGCTGCAGTGCTTTTCTTTATAGAGATATTTAGCTAGTCATATCTACATGATGTTAGCAGAAGCTTCATCTCCAAATATTTTTAGATTCACCAAATTAAAGGGCTGTGTTAAAGGTAAGATTTAACTTTAAAATGGAATTATTTACAAAATGTTGATGAACAAATTCAAATTCTTAAACAAGAGGAAAACAGGAAAGTACAATAGCTCCTACCACTTAGGAGAATGCTCTCCTCAGCTCCACAGTGAATTTGACAAATAGTTTTATATATAATATCACCATTCTTGAAGTTGAGAAACCTTAGATTGGGGAAACAGAAGACTCAGCGTCTGGTGAAATCATGCTTTTAGGGCATACCACATGATATGAAGGAGGAAAAGGAAAGTAGGTCTAAGGCATATTCTTTAATTTCTTCACTAAGTATTAATACCATTCATGAGATTGGTGTGATCATGATTCAACCACTTTCCAAAATAATTCATTTCTTCACTTAGTCATTCTGGGAATTCAGTTCCAAAAGGCACAAAAATTTAAACCATATAAAATGTTCTTATTATGTTCGGTAAACAAAAATAATTTTAGTCAAATAATCCGTTATAATAAAACCAGATATTTTGAAGAAATGTGAACTTTGTGTAGATTTCTAAATCCCCTGGGAATATATACTTACTTTCTTTAGAATTTCACATACATTTCATAAGAATATTTTGATAGGTTCTGTTTGCAGCACCCAGTTTACTTTAAATTCTTTCATATACTCATATTCACACAACTTATATTATGGAAAAAATCCAAACAAATCAAAAGCTATTATGAATAAATGTTCTTGTACCGCACACTTATTAAAATGATTGCTTATTTTATGCTAGCCTAAATTCTGTGGTGAGCGCCAAAGGAAAGATTCCTGAACACCTCATGCCAAATAAACTGGAGTAAAACAATTCTGAGTGTTAAAAAAAAGCAATACGTTAAAGTGATAAATACAAAGTTTAATCAGGGAAGGGTCCAGAAAGAAATGGACTCAATCAACAGCGAATTCTACAACTCAGAATATTTGAGGAGAGAAAAACACAAAATGAAAAAAAATTGAGGATTTATTAATGTCAAACACATCTAGACATAGGAATCACAGGGGTTGGTATTAGTAGGTATCTGTATTCACAGGTAGCTAGGTATCTTATGTACATGTATTTATTGAAAAAGTTGTGACCTTTTCATCTCAGACCACAAACCAAAGTCAAAATCCAAATTTGTGGACCAATGATCTACTCGGGATTATTTACTAAAGCAACGATAAAGAAAAGCTTCTATTTATTTCTTTGTTTATTCATCATTTATTACAATTTATTCAATTTTTATATCTGTAGTAGCCCCCTCCCTCATCTCTTCCCAGTCCCAACCACCTTCCCTCTTCTCCCCTTTATGTCCCTCCCCTAGTCCACTGATAGAGAAGGATCTCCTCCCCTTCTATCTTACCTTAGCTTTCCAGGTCTCATCAGGACTAGCTATGTTGGGTTTTTTTGTTGTTTGTTTTGTTTTGTCTTGTTTTTTAACAGATGCTTGCACATGCAGCAGTGGACTTTATAGTGACTTAGTTTGGGCAGACTGCAGAGAATCTTATAGAAGAAGGGGGAGAGAGAGATCTGTTGGTGAAAGGAACTCTACAAAAAGAACAACAGAGCCAAAAAATAAAAAATAAAAAAGCTGGACCCAGGGGGGCCTGCAGATACTGATACTTCAACCAAGGACCACACATGGTGGGACCTAGACCCCTGTTCAATGGAAGTCCATAGGCTGATGAGTTTCCAGTGTCAGATGGCTAGGGTCAGATGGAAGGGGAGGAGGACCTCCATATCACTGGACTAGGGGAGGGACACGAGAGGAGATGAGGGATGGAGGATGGGATTGGCAGGAAATGAGGGAGGGGGCTATAGCTGGGATACAAAGTGAATAAACTATAACTAATATAAAATTAAATTAATTAACAGATTAATTTAAAATTAATATAATTTAATATTAAAATTAAAATAAAAAGATTACTAGAACTATCTGTGGCAGGGAGCTCCACAGGAGAGAGTCTCTTCTCTTCAGCTTATAACAGCCTTACAAGTCTAGTAGCTTTCTGTAATCCCCTAAAATTTTAAGTTTTGTTAGTGTGAGTCATGTGAACTCCTCATCTTAAGCACATGATCTTGAAAGTCAGAAAATATGCTAGTCTTTGTGTTAATTCTCACGAGCTAACATTGTGACCTCATTGAGGAATGGGTCTTCACCTGGATGGAGTGTGACTGAGAACAGTAACATTTTCCAGATCTCATCATTCACCTGAAATTTTCATGATTTCGTTTTTCTTTACAGCTAAATAAAATAAAAAGTGTTGTCACACTTCCATTATCTATTCATTGGATGACAGACTTGTAGATTGTTTTTAATTCCTAGAATTATTCCTAAAATTGCAATGGACATGGCTGAGAAAGTTTCTTTGTAGTAAGATATTAGGGCTTTTGGATATATACCAAGCGATGATGTAGCTAGGCCATATGATAGATTTTCTTACAGTTTTTTGGGAACTTCCCACACTGATTCCATAGTAACCACACTAGTTTGTTAACACTCCAAAATGAACAAGGGTCCATATTTCCCTGCATCTTTGTGAGAATTTTTTCACAGTTAGTCCCTTGATCTTAGACATTCTGATTGGTGTAAGTTGAAATATCAACTTGGTTTTAATTTGCATTTTCTTAATTCCTAGAAACATTGGCCATTTTTCTGTTGCTTAAATGTTAACGTCCAGAAGGTTTCTGATGGAATTTGTGTGGTGTTTTATATACAATATCTTTTAGAAAACTAGTGATGATTTGATCTCATCTTTTACAATTCATTTCACATTAATTCTCATTACTTGTCTTATTGCTCTAGCTAGGCCTTAGACCACTACACTGAAAATAAGTAGGCGGGAGATCCAAGATGGTGGTGCCAGGAGGACACTGTTTCAGAGGAGCAGGACAGCAGTGTCAGCACAGCAACTAACAGACTGAACTCTGGGGCCTAACATACCAGCTATTGTGTTTTCCAGGTGAGAGGAAACCCCATGGTGTGTGAGTCAATCATGTCTATTCTCAGGTCATGCAGCTAAAACCCGGAAGAGCTCCCAGGTCTCAGTAGCCACTTGGTCCCCAGTCCAGAGCCACATGCCTGCATGTCCTGATCACCTTCCCAGGATGATCTGTAGGCACCACAACAGCAGAGACTGGGATTTCCAGTTGTGAGAAAACCCCATGGTGAGGGAGTGAAAGGGACTGAGGTAACCCAGTCAATCCCTGGAAAAGATCTTAGGGACCAGTGGGCGCATAGACACCAGCTCAGAGACCTGCTATGCACAGGACTTACTGTCCCAGACAGAACTGTGGGTCCCAGGGCACCAAAGACTGGGTTTCCCTGTCAGGATAAATCCCCACAGTGAAGGAAACAGCAGGTCGGAGCTTAGAGCACTCAGCCAAAATCCCCCCGTCTCCCACGCCACACACACACACACACACACACACACACGGAAAAGTTCTCTGGTAAAGTTCCTGGGTTCCTGCAGGGACCCAGTCACCAACTTGGAGCCACCACTCTCCTATGCCTGCATGCTCTACAGGCCACCTCAGAAGGAACTGTCGACCCCCAAGCACCACAGACTGGGTCTCCCTGTTGGGAGGAAACGCCACAGTGTGTGTGTGGGAACTTCTGGTCTGAACTCAGGAAAACCAGCTCCAGTTTCTGGGTTCCTACAGGATCCAGGCTCTAGCCCCGTGCTGTCTGCACAAGAGCTGTGCTTACCTACCGCTGATTACCACTTGGGGCACAGAACTCCACCCTCAGACCTACAGAACCCTGGGATCCCAGATATCAGCCCCAGATACTGCTCCAAGGGGCAACCAGTCCTGACCTCAGGGCACCCAGATTCTTCAAGAGGGCTGTGCCTAGAAAACAGTGTAAGAACAATAGCAGTACCTCACTACATTCAGAGCAAGAAACCCAGCATCAGGGCAGCTGTCTCCAGGACTTCTCCTGGTGAGAGGAGAGCCTCCCTGACTAATAAATACCACAGTGACCATTCAGGTTTACATGTCTGAGGTGAAATGTGGCAATTGCTGAGAAATACAGGCCATTCAGTGACTAAACCCAAAAAGCTGAGGAGGCTTCTTTCAGGAAAAATCGTTTTCCTGCCAAGAGCATTTTCCCCATCCCAGGATTTGAGGAAGCATCAGAAACTAAAAGCCAACACCTAAGATAGCCAAACAGGTAGAGGCCAGCGAAGAAGCTCAACCAACAAAAGACAGAGCAATATGGCATCTCCAGAACCCAGTTATGCAAGGGAAAGCAGTCCTGGACACCCCAGCATAAATGAAATTCAAGAAGATGACCTTACATCTATGATTATGAAGATGATAATAGAGGAAAAAAATAAAATGCATAAAGAATTAGAGGAATATAAAGTCAAACAGATTATAGCCATCTGTAAAGAAATACAGGAAGATAAAGAAAAACAATTTGTGGCCTTTAGAGAGGAAATAATTAAATCACTGAAAGAAATGAAAGAAATGGAGGAATGATCAAACAAATAGCTAAAGGAATTGAAGAAAAAACAGGAAAATACAGTCAGACAGGTAAAGGAAATCAACAAAACAACTCAAGATCTGAATATAGAATTGGAAAAATTAAAGAAAACACAAACAGAGAAAATCATGGAGAGGAAGAACTTACAGAAGAAAACAGGAACTACAGAGGTAAGCATAACCAATAGACTACAAGAGATGGAAGAAAGAATCTCAGGTGTGGAAGATACAATAGAAGAAATTGATGTATCCATCAAAGAAAATAATAAATCTAAAAAAACTCCTGACACTGACCATCCAAGAAATCCAAGACAACATGAATAGACAAAAAAAAAAAAAAAAAAAAAAATAGTAATAGGAAATAGGGGAAAAAGAAGATTCCCTTCTCCAAGGCCCAGAAAATATTTCCAACAATATCATTGAAGAAAATTTCCCCAACTTAAAGGAAAGGCCTATAAGAATACAAGAGGCCTATAGAATACCTAACAAATTAGACCAGAAAAGAAAATCCTCCCGCCAAATAATAATCAAAACAGTAAGTATACAGAACAAAGAAAAAATACTAAGAGCTGCAAGGGAAAAAGGCCAAGTAACATATAAGAGCAAAACCATCAGAATCACACCTGACTTCTCAACAGAGACTATGAAAGCCAGAAGGGCCTGGACAGATATCATGCAGACCCTAAGAGAACACAGATGTCAGCCCAGACTACTATACCCAGCAAAGCTCTCAGTCCTCATAGACAGAGAAAACAAGATATTCAACAACAAAAACATATTTAAACAATACTTACCCACAAATCCAGCATTACAGAAGATAGTAGAAGGAGTATACAACCCAGGAAAACTGACTACATTCCAGAAAGCAAAAAATAAATAACCTCACTACAGCAAAACTAAAAGTAACCAAACACACAAACACGCCACGATAACCAATAGCAAAATCAAAGCATCTAACAGTCACTGGTCATTATTCTCCCTCAGAATCAATGGATTCAACTCTCCAATAAAAAGACACAGACTAACAGAATGGCTATGTAAAGAAGACCCAACAATCCATTGCATAAAAGAAACACACCTAAGTCACAAAGATAAACATTACCTGAGAGAAAAGGGCTGGAAGATGATTTTTCCAAGCAAATGGACCCAAGAAGCAAGCAGGAGAAGCCATTCTAATACCTAAAAAAAAAAAAAAAAATTGATTTTCAACCAAAATTACACAAAAGAAATAGAGATGGTCATTTCTTATTCATCACAGGGAAAATTCCACCAAAAAGACACCACAAGAACATACAAGAACACCACCATTTGTAAAATGAAACATCTGATACTCCAACCAAGGACTATGCATGGAGATAACCTAAGACCCCTGCACAGATGTCGCCCATAGCAGTTCAATATCCAAGAGGGTTCCATTGTAATAGGAACAGGGACTGTCTCTGACATGAACTGATTGGCCTGCTCTTTAATTACTTCCCCCTGAGGGGGAAGCAGCATTACCAGGCCACAGAAGAAGACAATGCAGCCACTCCTGATGAGACCTAATTGACTAGGATCGGAAGGAAGGAAAAGAAGAACTCCCCTTGGGGAGGGGCATGCATGCAGAGGGTGGAGGAAGGGAGAGACTGGGACAGGAGGAGGGGGGAACCCCAGGGGGAATACAAAGTGAATAAAATGTAATTAATAAAGAATTAAAAAAATAAAAAAAATAAAATAAAATTGAAACCACACATAATCCCCACATATTAACAGTGGAGACTTCAATACTCCACTCTCAACAAAGGACAGGTCAACAAAATAGAAATTAAATAAAGAAACAATGACTCTGACAAAGGTCATGGATCAAATAGACCTAACAGGAGAAGAAGCACTAGATAAGAAAACGGTAGGAAACATGTATGAAGTGGAAGTTTCTGGTTTCTTTGGAAACTGAGCTGTCATGTGAATGTGATTTTGTTTGTTTGTTTGCTTATTTTATTCCTAAGTGTTAGATGTGGGAATGTCTTGCCTTGTGGGAAACAGCCTCCATGAGAGGATTGGTCAGCTGAAAGCTATCTCCTGCAAGGGGTGTGGTTTTTGTGAGCTGCAGAGCATCCTTGTGTGGACTTTGAAAATGGTTAAATAGAAGCCCAAAGACAGTCAGAAAAACACTTTCTGTATCTTCAGGATGTTGCATTATTATGCTTTGCAATGGTTCTGTCCTTCGCTGGTCTTCCCAGAGAGCAGTGCTCCAGAGAACTGCCAGTGATGCTTTGGCTTGCTTCAGTGAATTTGTGTTGTTTCAGCACATTCTAGCCATTTCTACTCTGCTGCTGCTGCTGAGGAGTGTTGTGGCTGCTGCTTTGCTGTTTGACTAAATTGCTGGTATCATGGACAACTGAGTTTGGTAATCTCCAAAGACCTGTAGACCCTAATCAGCAGGAAGTAGGTAAAAGAGGTAGACAACTCCTTTCCATACAATCTCCAACCTAAGGTGGTGGTGGGATATGTGGAAGAACAGTAAAGCCATTCAGGAAACTTAAATAAAGTAGGTGTTTGAAAAATCAAAGCCCACACATGTAACCAGAGGGGAAAGAGGAAATTTGTGCACTTTACTTTAGGAATGGGTAGGGAGGGCCATACAAAGGAAGATGGGGGAAATAGAGATCATACAAAGATGTTTAAAGAAAATATAGGGAGACATATAATTTTCTAATTCTATTTTTTATAACAGAGCCTAATTTATATGGACAGAAGATACATTAGGGATTGCTTATGGTCGGTAGGAACTCAGAACAGAGAGAGAGCAGTACTGAATTGCTACCACTTTGTTGTAGGCAGTAATTGTTACTTACTATTGATATATCTTCTGGTACAATGTACTTTCCTTTTCAGGAAACATAATGTTTGGAAGTGAGGTTTGTGATGATGTTTGTAGATATTCATTGCATGGATAATTGGGATGAACAGGGGCCAAACAGACAGTTGAGCAAATAAAGATGCTTGCTAGGTTTTTCACCAAACCTGATGACTTGAGTTTAATTCTCTGGCCCTATACCAAGGAAAGACTCAACTCCTGAAAGTTATTCTCTGACATATACATAATATCATAAAAGACTTGTGCAAACATAAACACTCAATAAATGTAATTTTAAAAATTAAAATAAAATTGGTGAATTCATCAATATTTTAGTTTTAACAAAATTTAGAAATTGATAAGATCTCACTTTAAGACATGAAAAGAAAAACATGATTGACAGACATTATGTGTCACAATCTTTAAGCATACACTTGAATTCTGAGAGTCTTTCTTGTCAGTACAGAATGCCAAACATTAGAGAGTGCTTATCAAGGGCCCAGTCATGTAAAAATGGTGCAGAGGATAATGGGAGATCTTCTTGAAACCTGAAAATGCTTATCCAGCTATACATTTTACCTAAATGCTAGCAATATCCAGACATAAAAGCTTCTACTGAAAATATAGTGCTTTGATATAATCATTCTCCCCTTAACTCTCTTCCTCCATTCTGTTCTCTGTCTGTCAACATTTCACACTGACATCCAATTAACTGTGCTGCAAAGTCCCATTTGGTAAGCAAGAATGTTGACTTCATTATGTTTTCATTACATTTCCAATAGTTTCTCCTGCGATGGAAATTTAGTTTATAGTATGATCAAAGATGTTAACACACCACCTGTTCTATGTCATAATACTTACCCTGTTTAATGGGATAAAGGCTAAGGTGGGAATTCCTTTAAACAGCCAAGGAGAGACACACAGAGTATACTGCATATTAGGAGATGCCTTTTCTGCTTATTTAGCCTTTTGTTGCTCCTTTGTCTTTTTGTTTCTACTTAGTATTTAACGTGTTGACTTTTTAAAATGAGAACACCTACATATCACTTAAGGCAAAATCTGAGCGAAAAGATTAAACCTTAAATGTCTCCATTGTAACTATTCAAAAGATATTGTAAAACTGTTTTGTATTATAATAAAAAGCACTAGACTTTTCTAACTCTTCAAAATTAAGATAGATGTTTCAGGTGATCTGTAGACTATACACAACAAGTTTGTAAAATTAGGAGATTCTTAAAGTACATATGCTTCTGTGCATCAAATAAAGGTCAGACATAGAGAGGACCTAGACACCCTGCTCAGATGTAGCCCATAGGCAGCTCAGTCTCCATCTGAGTTACCTAGTAAGAGGAGAAGAGACAGTCTGTGACATGAACTTGGTTGCTTGCTCTTTGATCACTTCTCCCTGGTGTGGTGACCTAGCCAGCCCATAGAGGAAGAGGAACCAGGTAATTCTGATGAAACCTGATAGGCTAGGGTCAGACAGTAGGGGAGGAGGACTTCCCCTATCAGTGGACTAGGGAAGAGGGACAGGGGAGAAAGAGGGAGGGAGGGTGGGACCAGGAAGAGTTGAGGGAAGGGGCTACAACTGGAATACAAAGTGAATAAACTGTAATAATAATAATGACAATATATATGCTTCATGATTTATTAGTTTTAAAGAAGAAACTTTATTTGTATAACCTTCTTTTCTTGTAATAAATTACTTTCAACCCAAATGACCTCAGACTCTGGTGTTTTAAGAGAAGGTATTTTTTTTTATTGTGTACCAACCACAGGGAGACAATCATATCACATATGGTTGTAATGATGGTTGGATTACCTAATGTCATTTAATACCCCAGTTTGGTGCACAACTCATTAAATAGTGGATAAATGCTACTGTTTCGTGAGACTGTGAATGTATGCATGTTAATGTGCATATTTTTATGGAGGTGCAAAAGTGTGTGTAGTTATGTGTAGATCTTGACCATCAGTATGTTATCCTCCATTGCCTTACCTTATATTATAAGACATGTTCTCTTATGGAAGCTGAAAGTTGCTAATTGGCTAAGCTGGTAAAGCTCTGAGCCCCTTAGTTCTGCCTGACTCTGCTGCCCCATCATTGAGATTAAAGGTGTACACTGCCACACCTGGACTTTATGTGACACCTGGGAATCTGAAGGGCCTGAATGAAGGAAGATTCCTGTGCTTGTGTGGCAAAACAATTTTCTGACTGAAACATCTTTCAGTACTTACTTTCTTTGTGTCAATGTTCATATTTATATCTTAGCAACTCTTTCCAAAATTCACAGTGGAAAACATTTCTCTCCAGAATCAGAAACCTTTTTGAACTTTGCACGTCTGCTTCTTGTGCCATGACCTTCCTGCTCCCTCTTGCAACAGACACCATCGACATACCATAGCACTTTGCCCTTAATTATATGTGATAATAGCAGGATGTTGTAGCAAAACAAACTTCAGCATTCTCTCGTCACTAACAAAGATCTAATTTAATACATGAGATAAACTTGCATTCCCAGCTTCAGGTTATAAATAGAGACTGGAAATCAACACAAGGGCTAAGAAACAACTGAGTGGTTCCATGCAGCCCCAGCACCGCCTACCTAAAATTACTTTACAGTTTTTGGAAGCTGCCTGCTTATTAACACTCTCATAATCACCATTGTAGGTCAGCTAAAATAGGGGTGTTTCCTCTTGCTTTCCACTTGTCTAAGCAATGCAGAGCTAACTTCTCTGAGAGTTGACCTTAACACCTTAAGTTTATAAGAGAATGAAAGATCCTGGAAGAATGTTTCAGTTCTGTGACAGTGTTAGGATCCTCTTTGTTCTGGTGAAGTAATTATTCTTTTCATAGTTTATAAATGTTAGATCTAATCTAATTTATTATATATTATATACTCTTACTATAAGTTTTGTGTTTGTGTGTATCTATGTTCTCTCCCTCTCTTTGTCTCTGTTTCTGTTGCTGTCTCTCTCTGTCTCTGCTTTTTCTCTAAACTTAAAATGTTCTAACAAATAAAGCGTATTGAATTTAGATTGCTGGTTAATAAACGTTAACAAGACAAACAAGAAAACAAAAACTGGTATTTGCCTAACCTGGCAGAGAGAAGATGACATAGCAGGTGGAATGAATATTTCAATTTGGAACTGAATATCTCAAATGAAAGAAAGAAAATCTTTAAAAATAGTTTTCATCCTTTTAATCCCTACAATACTTAAACAACTGAATCTCAATTTGTTTCATAAAATAAAGTCTATTAAGTAGAGTCTAGAGAAATAGGTGTTAGTGTTAAGTGACATATTTTATCGGAAACTTCATCAAAACAAAGGTTAATGTCCTCTACATTTATGAACTGAATTTTAGAAGTTGTTAGCATGTTGTTTGTTTAAACCTGTTTGAGGAATGCAGTGGTCTCTTTCCAAATAACGACACTGTTTAAAATTGTGTGTTAAACTGACATATTCTCTTCTCTTTGTCACTGTCCAATCTGCCATATTATAACACATTTCCTTGCTTAGTATTAGTTTAATTTTCAGAATTCTAAGAAGGATCTACAGGAAAACATAATCCATAGATATTTCTTTGTCTAAGTCTCAGTCCTTCTCCCTATCCCCACCTTGCACCTCCCTCATCAAATGAATTGATTCCCTGATTATAGAGGCTGAGAAATCACATCCCATGATGGGCAATCCACTACCTGCAGATCCTGGGAAGGATGACTCAATTTAAGTTCAAAGACATCAGAACTAGGAGATACAGGAATGAGCAAAATCTTAGCATAAGGCTGAAATCCTAAGACCTTCATAAACCACTTGAAAAATTCCTAAGTCCAAAAGCCAGGGATTGTAGTCTCTGCTATCTAAGGATTAATTTGGAAGGGTTTATTAAACCTGGGAAAATAAATCCATTCATATTCTACCTTTGTGTTGCAACTATATTTATCTATTGTTTGGATGGTGATCTTACCTTCACAATTCACTAACTCAAATGTTAACCTTCTTTGCTAACACCCTTATAGACATACTGAAGACAACTTCAAATACAGACTCTTATGGATACGCGCATGCTGAAACGTTAGGTCTTCTGCAGCAGAAAAGAAAAGGATTTAGTGATTGATGGACACTGAAAATAATTAATGCTTAGCCAGGTATCTAAGAACGAGTTGACTCAACAGAGAAAGGCAGTTGAAGCTCAAAATAAACTATCACAGAACACATCTCAAGTTCTGAGCAAAAGAAGTGGAAAACAGTACACCGACATAGATGTGAAAGTTCTTAATAAAATTTCAACAACTTCAATATGACAATATATAAAAGAAGTTATATCGCTCAAGCAATTGAGATTTATCCGAAAAGTAATAACAATTGGTTCAGTTGAAAAATCATATTATAATGTTAATTAATGTAGAAAAAGTTTTGAAAACTATCTAAATACTCATAAATTTAAAAATATCTTTCAAGAGGCAAATAATGTATTTATTTAAAGTCCCTTTATTTTGTACATATACAAGTGCCATTGTTTACTACTCATTGGATTTGTACAACGTTAAAAAAATCATTAAGGCAGGGTCATAGATTCAGGGAGTTTCCATTTCACTAGGCTTCTACCTTGCCCCCAAACTGCCTGCCGATTCCAGTTGTCTCTCCCAGGACTCTCTCCCTCCATCCTTCCCCAACCTGACCCCTTCTGTTCCCATCTCCACCCACCACCATCAACCCAGAATACCTGTTTTGTTTTTCTTTCCTCATTTTTAATCATGTAGAAAAAGGAGAGGAAGAAAGGTTGTTGAAACCCGAAGGATCAAGACACTATGAGAAAACCCACAGAATTAACCAACTTGGACCCATAGGGGCTCACTGACATTGAAATGACATTTGGGGACCTGCATGGGTCTAATCTAGGCTCTCTCTATAAATGTTATACTTGTGTACCTTTTTTTGGTGGGAATACTAATAGAGGAAGTGGGGACTGTTTCTGGCACATTTGCCTGCTTTTGGGACCCTTTTCCTCCTGCTGGATTCCCTCATCCAGTCTTAATAGGAGAAGAAGTGCCTAATCTCATGTCATATTTGGCTGCTATCTCTGCCCTTTTCTGAAGTTCCCTTTAGAAAGGGAGGAGGGGATGGTGAGGAGAGTGGTGGGAAGGAGGATGGACTGGAATAGAAGAGGGAGGAGAAACTCCAGTCAGAAGGAACTCCGATCAGCTGGAAATATAAGCTAGTTGTTGGCATCTATCGATGTTTCTTTGGCCATACGTTATTAGGATAAAAAATAAGTCACAGAATATGTTATGAGAAACCAATAGTGTCTTATAATAATTTTATCCCTAGAACTACAGCTTAAGAAATGCCAGTAGACTGGCAGCTTAACTAATGAAGTAATATAATGTAATGACTATGTAAAAAGAATGATCTGTGTGAAATGACTTGAGACAGAGAACCATAGACTAACACACAGACATGAGGTTGTCAGAATAAACTGACTCCTGAGAGCTGTCCTCTGAACTCCACATGCATGCCATAAAAATGATACTCTGCTTTGCTCTCAAGCAGGAGCCTAACTTGACTGTCATCTGGGAGGCTCCAGCCAAAGGCAGATCGACACAAATTCTGGGAATTACAGCCAAGCGTGGGGCAGAACTTTGGGGGTCTTGTGGAAGTGTTAGGGCAAAGATGAAAAAACCTGGAGTGGGCAGGGACCTCATAAGAACACCAAGAGAGGCAACTAACCCAGTCACATAGGTCACTTTCAGAGACTGAGACATCAACCAAGGAGCATGCATGATCTGGACCTAGCACCCCCCTCCCCCGCACACATGTAGCCAACGAGAGGTTTGGCCTTCATATGGGGTGCCTGGTGCGTGGAGGGGGGTTGTTTCTAACGTGGACTCTATTGCCTGCTTTTGGAACAATTTCCCACTGGCAGGCTGCCTTGCCTGACCTCAATAGATAAAGATATGCACAGTCCTGATGAAACTTTATATGCTGGGAAAGGTTAATACACGGGGAGGGGGCTCCACTTTTCTGGGGAAAAGGGGAGAGGAGAAGGAGAAAAAGGGAAGTGGAGGGACTAGAAGGAGGGGAGGGAGACAGCACCCTCAGGATGTAAAGTAAATAAACCAATACAAAATAAAAACCGAATGACTGTGTGAGCTTGCATATTGATACACAATACATACATGTACACACATAAGCACACACAATTTAATAACTCAAGAAAGTTTAAGAATGACAAATAAAGTCTTCATCTTTATTAAATTCTACTTCAAAGGCACTGGATACTGCTATTAGAATGTGCTACATTTCTATAGAGGAAAATCATTTATTTCTTCTTGTTAAAAGATAGTATTATTAACATAAGTATAGATTGCTTTGTCTAATAGCTGCCAGAAATGCTATAGACCATTGATTATAAAACTAATCATAATTTTGGCAGCTCTTTTTTCTCAATTTGACTATGTTTTTCTAAAAAGCTTTATAGAACAAAGAATGAAAATGTACATTAGTCAGAGACAAAGATGCAGATTCACTTGATTGACTCGACAATATACTTCAATAGTATAACAAATAAATCTTATAATAATGACAATAATAATATATAGTTAAAAATTAGAAGTGTACCAGTGACATATATATATATGAAACATGTATTTCCTGTGAAATGTAAAAATTGCTTCACAAAACATTGAAAAGAAACTGAGGTCTTTATCACAGCAGGAAGAAATCTGTAGCCAGCTCAGTATTTCTGCTATATGATTTGGAATGAACAGCAAAATTTGTGTTCCCCAAGCCTGCCATGATGTTAACTCATACTTTATATTACTTATTAAGTACTGTTATGCACAAACTAAAAGTGCTAGAGATATTAGAATTGTCTTTTACTTCAAAGGACTAGCTTTTACTTTGTATTTATCTAACACATGCTGAGAGCTAAAATCTCTCATGCTTTCAAACATGTTGCCTCAAATCTGAGGCACCTAATATTGAAAAGAGCTATAGCTGGATAAAAGCTGGACATAGGAGCCTCAAATTTCTGAGGGAACAATTTGTCTTCTGTATTCTGCACTATTGGCTGCTAGAGAGGATGGTCTTATTCAGGTATGCTTTGAAAGTAGAAGGATGCAGTTTTTTTTTTTTTTTTTTTAAATACCCACATGGTTCTTAGTACAGGACCCCATCCAGGTAAGCTTCCAACTGTCGAAAAGGAGTTAAGCAAATGTTTAGATGTTTAAGAACAGATGTGGTGCTGCATCCTTTTAATCCCTGTGCTTGGAAGGCAGAGGAAGGCAGATGTCTGAGTTCAAGGTCAGCCTGGTGTACAGAGCAAGTTCAAAGATAGCCAAGCTTAAGCAGGGAAGAAAACCATGAAAATCAGAAGACTTGTGAAAACATATTTGAATGAGGAGACCACATTCCAAACACAGAAAATAGCAGAACTTGGCAGCTTTGACCACGTGGTTCTGGGTTTAGAGTCAAGAATATAGGAAAAGGGTTATGGAATCTCTCTGAGACTAAAGAAATCCACAGTGGCAGGAGTGTCTCTGCATAAAGGCCTAGCGAAGCCATTGCTTGAAGCCATGAAGACGAAGCCTGGATTGCCTTGGAGATCCCAATGTTGGAGATGCCAGTGTCATGGAATACCTCCTAAGAAAAGCTGCTAATAACAACAACAACAAAAAAAAAAAAAAAAAAAAAAAAAAAAAAAAAAAAGGAATGAGCCCCAGAGGAAGAAGTGTGTTGCAGTCAACAAAGCTGAAAGGAGTTGAAGATCTGAAGAGGGTTCTGATGTGGAGATTGCAGAGTTTAGAGTTTTCCCAGAAGGTATCTATCTATCTCTCTATCTCTCTATTTATCTATTTATCTATTTATTTTTACTTTTTGTCTTTTTTTCTTTGATCCAGTATTTTCTCACTATGCTCCCTTTCAGAAAGATACTATATATTTCCTGCCATTGTATGTTGGACACATGTGATCTGCCTTTTGATTTTGATTTCACAGGGTATAAATGTTGTCTTTAATTCCTCAGAAGAAGGGATGAGATGACAGACTTACTGAAGCTGTGCTAATACATGGCGTGAGCTGAGAACAGAGCATTTCTTTCTATCCCTAGGCCTAGGCCTGGAAGCTTCTGGCCTCTGTTAAATCTAATCTTCCAGAAGCCCAGAACTTGAATGACGGCTTCAGCTTCCAGCCTTCATCTGCTCATGTAGGCCAAGAATGTTTCAGCCTCTGAGATTTACTGTCACGCTTTATAGTTCTTTCTGAACTCTGGCTGGCTGGTTCAACTCAGCTCTCCTGGCTCAAAGCTCCCCTCTAAGCCGATTGATTAGAACTGGAACTGGATTCTTTTTGTTTCTCATAGCATTCCTCTGCTCTGAAAAACTGCCTCTGAATTCCACAAACTGTACTGCACTTTTTTTTTTTTCGCAACCTCAACTGCACTCAACTGAAGAGCTCCAAATGCTGACTCTACTTTATCTCTCCTTGCACTGGTCTTAAGTAGTCTCCCCTTCTTGCCTGTTCTTGTGAGAGTTATGCATACCCTATCTCTGACTCATTCTGCCAGATCTTTCTCTGATTCATCAGTTCATCTGTCCCTCAATTAGACATCATTGTTTGGGATTAAAGGTGTATACTAAGAACATATCTGAATTTCTACCAGAAGGATTAACATGTGTGGCATTTCTGCATTCCAGCCAGATCATAGGACCTAGAAGGTCTTTGGATATGATCCCTTTCCAGAGCAGTCATGTTGGTGTACTAAGATTTTTCTATAACAGGGGATAGCAATAAAAATGTTCCATGAGTCTCTGAAGAGTCTTTAAACTTTGGACTTTATAACAATGTCAACACTGTGATAGACTATGGGTACCTTTGTTTTTGGACTATATAGATTTTCCATTATAATATGCCTACAAACCTTCAGGGGCCAGGGAGTAGAATATGGTAGTTTGAATGAAAGTGGCCTCCATAGGCCCATAATGAATGGCACTATTAGGAGGTTTGGCCCTATTGAAATAGTTTTGGGTTTTTTTGTAGGAAGTATGTCACTGCAGGTGGGATTTGAGGCCTCAGATGTTCAAGCCAGATCCAGGCTCTCACTTTCTTCTTGCTGCCTGCTGATCTGGATATAGAAATCTCAGCAACCTCTCCATTCCCGTCTGCCCATGTACCACAACGGATCAACAGGTCATGGTCATGGTCTCTCTTCATATGTAAAATATGTAAGATATTACCTAGTAGTTAAATGAATAATTGATCTTTCAAGCCTATTGATCAGTAGCTCTCAACCTTCTTAATGTTCTGACCCTTCAATACAGTTACTCAGGTTGTGGTGACTGCCAACCATAACACTATTTTGTTGCTAGTTCATAACTCTAATATTTTTACTCCTATGATTCATAATGTAAATATCTGACATGCAGGATATCTGATACATGTTCCCTGTGTAAGGGTCCTTTGACCACCAAGGGGGTCACCACACTCAGGTTGAGAACCATTGCTATAGATGCTGAAAGGCTTGGAAGTTGCGAATCAGAAAAGGCTATGTATTTGGGGGAAGTATCATTGGCTGTGTAACTGTAGTGGAAAGAGAATGTTTGGAGATTTTCAGTGCTTTATCATCAGTTGTGAAAGAGTGGACCTTATGCCCCACATATAAGCCAATTAATCATAATGAGGTAATTCAGATATACCTTTTGCCACTTGTTAAATGATATAGTTATTGAATGAATGTTAGTATAGACATATCTGAATATGTGTTCCTCCGCCAATGGCTCTTCATTCAGTAGCTCTATTAACGAAAACACTGGGCACGCAGGACTCAGAGGAGGGTTGTACCTGCCAGTATACTCTTATATTTACTAGAGTCACAGCACACCTTCATTTTTGTACTCTTTCCTTTCCATATTTTTTGTTCTTTCTAAAAATAAAAAATAAGCAGATGCTGAGACTCACAGCCAACCTTTGGGCAGAGTGCAGAGAATCTTATGAAAGAAAGGGGAGAGGTCAGGAGCTCCACAAGGAGAGCAACAGAGCAAAGCAATCTGGGGCCAGGGATCTTTTCTGAGACTGATACTCCAACCAAGGACCATGCATGGAGATAACCCAGAACCCCTGCACAGATATAGCCAATGGCATCTCAGTATCCAAGTGGGTTGTCTAGTAAGAGGAACAGGAACTGTCTCTGACATGAACTCAGTGGCTGGCTCTTTGATTACCTCCTCCTGAGGGGGGAGCAGCCTTACCAGGCCACAGAGAAGACAATGAGGCCAGTCCTGATGAGGCCTGATAGGCTAGGGTCAGTCGGAAGGGGAGGAGGACCTCCCTATCAGTGTACTTGGAGATGGGGATAGGAGGAGATGAGGGAGAGAAGGTAGGATTGGGAGGGGATGAGGGAGAGGGCTACAGCTGGGATAAAAAGTGAATAAACTGTAATTAATATAAAAAAATGAGAAAAGCCAAAAGGAAAAAATACACAATTATATTATTCTCTAACTTTCTTTTCCTTTTTCTTTAAACTTTCTGGATCTACTTTTTTCTTTTTCTGTAATTTGGTGGTTAAATACTCTTTTTATAAGCATTTCATTCTAGTGTTTTTGATGCTGCTTTCTTAGACAAGTTCTTAGTCAGAATTCTCTTTCATGTTTGGAATCTACATGTTGTATAATGCAATAAAATATTTTTTCTTTAAATGAAAACCATAAATAGCCTTGACATATACTAAATGTGGTAAATGGTTTATCATTACAAGGTCCTAGAGAGAAAGGCTCGGGTTTTATTTGTTTTCTTGCTTAGTGTTTGGCAAGCAGAATGTGCTAAGTGAATGTTTGTTGAATCAGCAGAGACACACAGGAAAAGAAAATGTAAAGCAAACAAACACAAATTTCTTGCTGTCTTGGATTTTAAGAACGAGAAAGATACTGGTAATTTGATAACTTCAATGTTAGAAACAAAGTAATACAAGTGTGTGTTAACTGCCAGACAGAGATGGTTACATCAGGGATAAACCACATTTGCAACATTCCTTTACTGGGAATTTCCTATAGGCAATTGCGCCTTTCAGTGAGGGGTCCTTTGGGGTTCTGGGTGCTCTGATGGAGCTTAGCTAGTCTTACAAGTGTTAACGCTCAGTAATATACACATTGTGTGTGTTTGTAGATGTGGGAGGGACTGCAGAAATCTCACCCATGCTCTCTTCAGCACTTAGTTCCTCACTATTAATTCTCATAACAAGACATTGAAAATTACATACGTTAGTCACATTTCTTCTCAAATGAAATTAATTGGTTAAGGAAATAGAAGAGGGATCAACTGTTTACTTCCTTTGGTAGTCTTTCACTTTCAGTGGATGAAAAAGTCTACTAATGGTGAAAGATTAAATTCTTACGATTAAATCTTGAAGTTTTGATCCATCCATCTCCCTGAGTTTCTCACTCTTGTTTTCAGAAACATGATTCATATGCTTCTTAGGAGACTTAATAAAAGGTGAGCAAACTTCAGAAAACACTTTCTAACATTTTAAAAATATTTTTCCATTTCTGAAACAATCACCTTGTTTTTCAAGTTCTATACAAATATATTTTAATCGGAACTCTTATTAAGGTAATTTCTCCTACATAATTGTTTTCTAATGCGTCTACTCAATTTAATCTATGACTACGATGCTTTTAAAGTTCAAATACTCCATACATTAGTGATTTCACCTATTTTTCTTTGATAGGTGCTTTTGTCAAGCTACGTCTTCCATATCAAAGTTATTTTATAAGTTCCTTGTTGAAGTCATCACAAATAAAAAATCACTCAGTCCTGTTCAGTATCACTGCCTGTTTCTGTTGCCAAGTGATTTCTCCCTTTCTGTTTTAATAGATTTAGGATATCTCCATAGTCTAGTTTCTTCTTCTTCTTCTTCTTCTTCTTCTTCTTCTTCTTCTTCTTCTTCTTCTTCTTCTTCTTCTTCTTCTTCTTCTTCTCCTTCCTCCTCCTCCTCCTCCTCCTGCTCCTCCTCCTCCTCCTCTTCTTCTTCTTCTTCTTCTTCTTCTTCTTCTTCTTCTTCTTCTTTTTCTTCTTCTTCTTCTTCGTAAGTACATTAAATGCAAAGTTGTATAAGATTGCCTAATTTCTACCATATTTTAGCTCTAAGGTTATTTAGGTCCCCATAGCCCTCAAAGTTAGCCTCTTACATGTACATGCTATTAGAAGGGTTGAAGTCTACATGGGCTCTTGCTTATTGTTGTACATGGGTGTGGCTAATGGGTCATATTCCCCACATATGGTTCATTTCACTTGACTTTTCTTTTTAAATGTATTTTTTTATAATTTATTCCTTTATATCTTGAATACAGTCCCCTCCCTCATGTTCTCTGGTCCCCCCTTCCCTCCCTCTCTCCACTATACTCTTCCCCTAGTCCACAGAAACAGGGAGGTCCTCCTCCCTTACCATCTGACCCTAACCTGTCAAGGCTCATCAGGACTTGACTGTTCTTAATATGAGTTTTTTAGTGACCTTTTAGTCTATGTATTTATCCTGGTACAACTTTAATATTAAAATCAACTTTGAAATCAGAATCACAGTGGTTGAAAATAGAATCGTCACAGGGCTTTGGAAAATCGGGTTAATATTACGAAGAATATTGATTTTAATGCATCTAAACATGTTGCACTTTACGCATAAACACCAAATGTGATTTGTGTTTTGTTAAGACTGGCATTTTCTCTCCATAGATGATTATTACTGCAACAAGCTGTTGCCCGGTGGGTATTTTTCTTTTGCAGCATATGTTAACAGCAGAGGGCGTAGAAAATATGCGTAAATGAATGTAGATGGCAGAAATCAAAAGTAAAATTGTCGGAGAGTCCACACACGGCTGTCTTTTGCCATTGCTACTTCTCTTCAACTAGTATTTCAATAAATAGTGATAATTTGACCCATTTCCTTTTTTTTTTCTAAATAGTATTTGACACTGTATTTTGAAGAAGTGGGGCAATTTAGGTATCAGTGTGCATGTGAAATTGCCATGGAAACTGTAGCCACATTCTGGCCAATAGAAAGCTTCTGACTCACTTCTTCAACTTCATGCCACTTACACATTTGGTGATTTTAAACACCTGTTCTGTAGCACATGATTGCTGTGATTTAATGGGGCTCTATTAGAGCAGTAAATAGGGTGGCTGCCTCACGGTGATGTGGAATACGGGTGTGCATGTCTATTTTTGAAAAGTGTAAAAATTCTCTCTAACTCATATTTCCATATTTACGAAATTCTTTCTTTATTATATCCGATAACTTAAAAGGCACATTTAGAATAAAACCGTATCTTTGATCTTCTCTTGTTGGCATACAAATTAGTAAGACTTATTTCATTGCCGAACTCCACAAAAGATTCAGTATAATGAAACCCAAGTAGACCCATTTTTTTTTAGCTGTCTGAGGACGTAATATGCAATTGAATCATTCTTAGTTTGCAATGATTTTATTTTCTCGAAGTTTGATCTTTCACTCTGTCTTGGTGGTCAGAGATTTATTTTATTTTATTTCATTTTTTGGCTCTTCACATGCATTTAAGGTCCACGCACAAAAGTACTTTTCTTGTGAATTTTAAAGAATACATTAGGTTTGTTTTTACATTTTAGTTTGAATGAAATAAACTTTGGCAAAACTAATTGCTTGCAATTGTTTCTTTTAATTTATATAAGTGGACAATGATGTAGGTGCATACATTTCTAAAAAGCAATTTGTGTTCATTTTATATGCTATGCATAAGAACATATGTATGTGCATACTTATATGTATGTAAATTTTTAAATTGATAATAATGATTACTTGAAATATTATGGTTCAATTATCTAAATATAGATGAATGTTCTAAAATAAATAACTTATACTTAAGCTGAAATATATTGGAAATATGCCCAGATACCACGTCTAAATGTGTGTTGTTATTCAAAGTACTTTAAGCAGGCCTTGGTTTAAAATAATACAGAAATGCAAAATTATTATGGTTCCTCATCAATTAAAATTTTAGTTTACTTCAAACTCCCTTTTGTTCTTAAGCAGCACCCTGATATTGATACTTCGTGAATTGTGTGGCTTTTCTTAAAAAAATATAGAGAAGGTGAAATATAGGGACATTATAGAACACATAGCAATATAGAAAATATAGTTTATGTAATATATTAAGAATACAATAAAATAAATTTGGAAATGACTTAATTTTTACCTTCTTAAAAAAACTAAAGTATTAAATATTTATAAAGCATAGTGTTAAGTGTAAGTGGTTAGCTTCACTAGAGCTCTCAGACCGAAGCTGGACAAGGAGATGCAGGGAGGTGGATCTTGGAGAGAGGGGCACTTTGGAGGAACAGGTAGAAGAAGAGGGAGGGTAAATTCATCAAGATGTATTGAGTGAGAAAAAAATATTTTCAATAAAAGAAAGGAAAAATGTTTCTTCATGATAGAGTGCATATTAACAGTTAACACATTTTCCTGAAATAACATAAGATACTTACTTTCCCTAGTTTTAAATTCTTTATCAACCCATTGTTTCAATGAAAAGTACTTACTATTTACTTGCTTTTTCTCTTCTGTGTAGGCATGTGTGCATGCAGGGACACACACATGCCTTGTACCCTATGGAAGTCAGAGCATAATTTTTGGGAATCTTTTCTCTTTTTCCACCTCCTTGAGGTAAAGTCTCTCTTGTTTCTGGTGTTTACTCCACACTGCCTAATCTTGTAAACTTCTGGATGACTTTTCCGCCTCTCTTTGTGCATGCAAATGTTGCGTTTATAGAGATACACTTACCTCATCTGGCTTACTATGTGGCTTTTTGATAGCATTCTCAAGATGTCAGGCCTGGGTGACTGGTGCCTTTACAGAATGAGCCACCTTGCTGTCCAATATGGATCAATATTATTTGAGATTGATTACTAGCCCATATTCTGCAAATCCATCCTTAAGGAAGTTTGTTTTCATATTATTTTATTTATAACTTATATTTTTCTAAATTATGAAAGCATTCAAGAACATACCATCATCTGACAAACAAGTTTTTTTTAAAGAATACTATATATTCACGTGTTCACTATTCCTATAGATCTGAAACAGAATTACAGAATGTCCGCATTTTCAAAGCTGATGAAATAGTTGAAAAGATATGCCTAAAGATACTAAAGGCCTAAGATCTGGAGAGGACAGGAGCTACACAAGGAGAGCAACAGAACAAGAAATTTGAACACAGGGGTCTTCCCAGAGATTCATACTCCAACCAAGTACCAGGCATGGAGATAACCTAGAACCCCTGCACAGATGTAGCCCATGGCAGTTTAGTGTCCAAGTGGGTTCCATAGTAATGGGAAGAGGGACTGCCTCTGACATAAACAGATTGTCCTGCTCTTTGATCACCTCCCCCTGAGGGGGGAGCAGCCTTATCAGGTCACGGGAGATGACAATGCAGCTACTCCTGATGAGATCTGACAGACTAAGATCAGAAGGAAGGAAAGGAGGACCTCCCCTATCAGTGGAATTGGGGAAGGGCATGAGTGAAGAAGGAGGTGGGAGGGTGGGATCAGCAGGGGAGGAAGGAGGGGCTTATGGGGGGATACAAAGTGAATAAAGTGTAATTAATAAAAAAAAAAGATACTAAAGGCCCAATGAGGAACACAGGCATCTTCTGTATCTTTCTATTGTTCTTGTTTCCTGTGTTGTTCTTAGGTTCTATGACACTAACCCGAGAAAGAAAATGCTGTCTTATTTTATTTATTCAATTAATTAATTAATTAATTAGAATACTCTTTTTTAAGTGATAAGCTATCATCTCCCTTCTTATGCTTGAACACTATTACTATTACCTTTAAAGACTTTACTAGCACATGGTTTAATAGATAAAAACTGGTTTAGAAAGGTAAGTTTTATATTATATATCTAATATCTACTTATAAATGAGTATATACCATGCATGTTTTTCTGCTTTTGGGATACTTCACTCAGGATAATCTTTTCTAGTTCCCACCATTTGCCTGCAAATTTCATGATTTCCTTGTTTTTAACTGCTGAGTAGTATACCATTGTGCAAATGTACCTCAATTTCTGAATCCATTCCTCAGTTGAGGGATATCTGGGTTGTTTCTAAATTCTGGCTATTATGAATAAAGTTGCTACAAACATGTCTGAGCAAATGCCCTTGTTGTATACTTGAGAATATTTTATATATATATGCCTAGGAGTGGTATAACTGGATATTGAGGAAGCACTATTCCTAGTTGTCTGAGAAAGTGCCAGATTGATTTCCAAAGTGGTTGTACTAGTTTACATTCCCACCAACAATGGAGGAGGGTTCCCCTTTCTCCACATCCTCTCCAGTATTGTCACTTGAGGTTTTATCTTAGTTAGCTATTCTGATGGTTGTAAGGTGAAATCTCAGGGTTGCTTTGATTTGCGTCTCTCTAATGGCTAAGAATGTTGAGCATCTCTTTAAGTGTTTCTCTGCCATTGGTATTCTTTTATTGAGAATTCTCTGTCTAAACCTAAGTCTGTACCCCATTTTTTAATTCAATTACTTGATTTGTTCCTTTTTACTATAATATAGGACAAACATACTAAAATCTGGACACATAAAGAAGCTAAGCAAGAAGAAAGACCCTAGATAAGATGATCAATCCTCATTCAGGAAGGCAAACTGGAGGGACATCAGAAGAAGACGAAAATGGAACAGGACAGGAACCTTCCGCAGAAGGCCTCTGAAAGACTCTACCCAGCAGGATATCAAAGCAGATGCTAAGATTCATAATTAAACTTCCGGCAGAGTACAGGGAATCTTATGAAATTAGAGGGAGATAGAAAGACCTGGAGGGGACAGGAGCTCCAAAAAAGAGGAACAGAACAAAAAAAAATCTGGGCACAGGATTCTTTTCTGAGACTGATACTCCAACCAAGGACCATGCATGGAGATAACCTAGAACCCCTGCACAGATGTAGCCCATGGCATCTCAGTATCCAAGTGGGTTCCCTAGTACTGGGAACAGGGACTGTCTCTGATATGAACTCAGTGGCTAGCTCTTTGATCACTTTCCCCGGATGGGGGAGCAGCCTTACTTGGTCATAGAGGAAGACAATGCAACCAGTCCTGATGAAACCTGATAGACTAGGGTCAGAAGGGAGGGGAGGAGGACCTCCCCTTCAGTGGACTGGGTAAAGGGCAAGGAAAGAGATAAGGGAAGAAGGATGAGATAAGGAGGGAATGAGGGAGAGGGCTACAGCTAGGATACAAAGTGAATAAATTGTAATTTAAAAAATAAAAAGACAGGTGATTCTTAGATCTGTTGAATTAAATATTTCTCTCAGTAGATACAAACATATCTGATGTGTGCTTGTGAGTGAGGAAAGGCATTGTTTAATAGCAAAGAAAGATGTGTATAACTTTTAATCGGAGTTTTTTTTTTAAATAATTTATCTTTTTTATTTTTTTATTTTTGGTTTTTCGAGGCAGGGTTTCTCTGTGTAGCACTGACTGTCTCGGACTTGCATTGAAGACCAGGCTAGCTTCAAACTCACTGAGGTTTGTCTGCCTCTGCCTCCCAAGTGCTGGGGTTGAAGACAAGTACCAGGACTGCCTGTCTAATTCCGCCTTTTCTCTCCTCACCTCAAGGTATCACAGTTTTCTATGGACAATGATACTGTTTCCTCGTATATCATAGGTTTTTCACCAGTTTCAATAGTGTTTTTTTTTTTTTTTGTAAAATTTTGTGTTCATATATATGTGAAATTGTGGAATTGAGGCATGCAAATTAATCTCTCATTATCCACCATCATCACTAAAAAAAAATAAATAAAAAATTCACATATGAAGGGTTTGTTTCAGTATCGTGCAACACAGAATCAAGTCCTTACATTACAAGGTTTGGCTTATATTAACCCGTGGTGTGGAGCGTTTTGACCTCCCTCGGGTACCTCATTTGATTGTTTTGCTTCACCTATCTCAGCAGTAAGAGCACCCTTAAAAGCACCAACTGGGAAGAGCAGTGCTTTGAAAGCGTAATTCTGACAGCCTGTTCTGTAAATCAACACTGAGGTCAGTTCGTGTTAACTCTCAGCTTCACAACATTTGTAACATAAAGATAAAAATAAAAGAAACTCATCTGGAAAGTGAATCCATGGTCATTTATAATAAAATTGAATAGCATTTCATGTTGTGCTGTTTAGAACACTAGATACTACTAGTTCTTACTTTTTTTGTATTTTATTTATTTTTTTATTATTTTTTTAAATTTATTAATTTTTTTATTATTTACAGTTGATTCACTTTGTATCCCAGGTGTAACCCTGTCCCTCATCCCCTCCCATTCCACCCTCATCTCCTTCCATGTCCTCCCCAAGTCCACTAATAGGTAGGTCCTCCTCCCCTTCCCTCTGACCCTAGCCTATCAGGCAGGTCTCATCAGGACTGGCTGCATTGTCTTCATCTGTGGCCTGGTAAGGCTGCTACCCACTCATTGAGAGGTGATCAAAGAGCCAGCCACTGAATTCATGCCAGAGACAGTCCCTGTTCCTGTTACTAGGAAACCCACTTGGAGCCTGAGCTGCCATGGGCTACATATGTGCAAGGGTTCTAGGTTATTTCCATGCATGGTCCTTTGTTGGAGTGTCAGTCTCAGGAAAGACCCTGTGCCCAGATTTTTTTTTGGCTCTGATGCTTTCCTTGTGGAGCTTCTGTCCCCTCCAGGTTTTTCTATCTCTGCTTCTTTCATAAGATTCCCTGAACTCTGTCCCGAGTTTGACTATAAATCTCAGCATATGTTTTGATATACTGCTGGGTAGAGTCTTTCAGAGGCCCTCTGTGGTAGGCTCCTGTCCTGTCCCTCTTTTCTTCCTCTTCTGATGTCCATCCTGTATGCTTTTATGAATGAGGACTGATCATCTTACCCAGGGTCCTTCTTCTTGCTTAGCTTCTTTAGGTATACAGATTTTAGTATGTTTATCCTATATTATATGTCTAATATCCACTTGCTCTTATTTTTTAATGTATGCAATTAGATGTACAATTTAAATATAATAAAAATCTAACAGCAATATGTACAATTTTGCTACATAATACAACATTGCCCTTATGTATGTATACTAACAATCTAAACATATATACAAATAAATATAATAATAATCAGCAACAAATTCACCAAGTAATGCTTATTATTATTAAAATAAACTACAATGTTTTCTAATCAAGATGATCAGAATTATTTAAAACATGTTTAATGAGACCTACAAAGGTGTGTTGATAACACAGTAAAGTCAGATTGTTTGAAAGACATTGGGATATAGATTGTCATTCAATATAAATATCCACTCCATATAACTTAGCAGCTATCTTACGATTCTAAAAAATATTTAAATATTTTGTACATCTTTCTTAGGTGCCGTACCTAATGGATCTTTGTTTTTCAAAATAATAAAATCTATTATTGATTTGAAAAAGTTTCCTTTTAGGAAATCAAAAGTGTTTTTGTTCAGTAGAGTTCATATAAGTCATTATTCTTTAATGTCTTTGAGTGTAAGAACTAATTGTGATCACTAATATTCAGAATATATAAAGAACTCAAAAAATTGAAAAGCAACAAATGAAGTAATCTAGTTAAAAGTGGAGTACAGAGCCAAACAGAGAATTCTTAATAGAGGAATATCGAATGGCAGAGAAACACTTTAAAAAATGCTCAACATCCTTAGTCATCAGGGAAATGCAAATCAAAACTACCCTGAGATTTCACCTTACTTCCATCAAAATGGCTAAGCTCAAAAACTCAAGTGATAATACATGATCTAGAGGCTGTAAAGAAAGGGGAACCCTCCTCCATTGCTGGTGGGAATGTAAACTTGTACACCACTTTGGAAATCAATCTGGCGCTTTCTCAGACAACTAAGAATAGTGCTTCCTCAATATCCAGCTATACCACACCTAGGTACATATCCAAAAGATGCTCAACAAGGACATTTGTTCAGCCGTATTAGTAGCAGCTTTATTTGTAATAGCGAGAATCTGGAAACAATCCATATACTCCTCTACTTAGGAATAGACACAGAAATTGTGGTACATTTATACAATGGAATATTACTCAGCAATTTAAAAAAAAAAGGAAATCATGAAATTTGCAGACAAATGAAGGGATCTACAAAAGATCATCCTGAGTGAGGTAGCCCAGAAGCAGAAAGACACACATGGTATATACTCACATATAAGTGGATATTAGAGATATAATATAGGATAAACATACTAAAATCTGTAAACCTAAAGAAGCTAAACAAGAAGAAGGACCCTGGGTAAGATGATCAATCCTTACTCAGAAAGGCCTCAGAAGAGGGAGAAAAGATGAAACAGGATAGGAGTCTACCACAGAAGGCCTTTGAAAGACTCTACCTGGCAAAGTATTAAAGCAGGTGCTAAGACTCATAGCCAAACTTTGGGGAGAGTGCAGGGAATCTTATGAAAGAAGGGGGTGATAGAAAGACTTGGAGTGGACAGGAACTCCACAAGGAAAACAACAGAACCAAAATATCTGGGCAAAGGGGTCTTTCCTGAGACTGATACTCCAACCAAGGACCATGCATGGAGATAACCTAGAACCCCAGCACAGATGTAGCCCATGGCAGCTCAGTCTCCAAGTGGGTTTCCTACTAATGGGAACAGGGACTCTCTCTGACATGAACTCAGTGACTGCCTCTTTGATCACCTCCCCTTGGTGGGGGAACAGCTTTACCAGGCTACAGAGGAAGACAATGCCGCCACTCCTGATGATACCTGATAGAGTAGGGTCAGAAGGAAGGGGAGCAGGACCTCCCCTATCAATGGACTTGGGGAGGGTCATGGGAGTAGATGAGAGAGAGAGAGGGTGTGATTAAGAGGGGATGATGGAGTAGACTATAGCTGGGATACGAAGTGAATAAACTGTAATCAATAAAATATAAATTAATTTAGAAGAAGAAAAAAATAACTGATTGTATCTTGCTTGTATGTACTTCTAGAATTGCACCAGAAGTATTTTAACATAATTTATCTAAATTTAATAGTATAATACCTTTCTAAATTGAAAAATTTAAAACACAGGTAAATATGAATAAATTTCCAGAAATAAAATAAGCTCCACAACCATAAACTGTAGCATGAAAATAATTTTTGTTTTATAACTTATAGTAATAAAATATTCTGCATATTTTATAAATTTATTTTTCTAAATGTGATAACTTTAGAAAAGGTTGATAACTAAGAAGGGTATGACTTTTTCACATTATGTATGTTTTTCTATTTTGTTTGGGGATCGCTGAATTAATATGCCGGTCTTGAATTTAAAACTGACTAACCCCCAAACTCTTTGTCATTTAGACATTCATAATTTTAAGCCATAAGTATGAACTTGTGTAATACACTCATATGTTTTTATCTGTTTTGGAGCATAAGCCATAGTGAGAACTAAATTTAATCATGTGTAACTACTGTCATATTCATTTTTCTTGACTCATGTATTTATAAATTTATAAAAGTAAAAAATAGAACAACAGGAGTTTTAACTCAGTGGTTGTGATGAGGTGTGCAGTGAAGTCTCTGTACTTCAGACAAGACTGGATCTCACAAATATGCATTTTCGAGTTGTGCTTATCTTGATTGTAATTTTAAATAGAAAGGTGAGAGTATGAGTTGCAGTTTTTCTACTGTCATAGAAATATATTACAAAAAACAGAGTTTTAATCATCTTTGCTGCTTGTCCACTATTATCATTTTCATATAAAGCATTCTTTTACAGTTCAGTGAAATGTAGTTGCAAGAATTATGTGGTCTTATAGAAAAATGTTATTTAAAGTTCCTCTTACTATAAAAGTTCACTAACCCTGTCACTAATCTGAATCACTAACCCTGTCTCGGTCTCAAATCAGTTAGTTTAGAGATGTAAATGGAAAAGTTCCTATGCTAAAATAGCATTGTGACTAAAAGCAAGTCAAAATATATAATGTCATAAATCTTTGACAGGTATTAAACTCCTTTCCCCATGAAACAGTGTGGCTTGCATGCAGTGGTTATTCTTTATAATTATGAACGAAAATGGAAATATTACAGAAAAAAGATAACAATATGTAAGAAGGATAGAGAAAGCAAAGGCAACTGAGGAGCTAGAAATGACTCTGAGGAAGGTCCCAATGAGGGTAAATGGCTGATGTTCACAGTCTCATCTTGTAAGAGAAGATGATTTAGGAATAGAGATAGTTTGTTCACTAAGTGTTTCTGATAGTTTCTCTGTAGGATGCAGTTACATTTTCAGCTGCATGTGGCTTGTACTATTTCGATGTGGAGCATGAAAAATATTTGTATACATTTTTTTAAAGCGTGTGAGAATGCTGAGCAGACATGAACATGGATAGAATGGACTTATTTGTACTATGTAGTTAGAGTTCTCATTGTTGCCTTTTGTGTAAACGAGCTCTTCAATCCTTCTGACTCCTGAAGTGTTCATGAAGAGTTTGTCTGACCTGTCAGCTGAGATATGTGCCTATGAGTTACATGAGACTAATTCTGTCTGCAGTCTTTTATTGATTAATTCTAGCATCCGGGCATCAACGGGCACACATTCACAATCACAAACGATAGACAGTTCCCTTCTTTGTCCTCTTCTTCTTCTCCCCCTCCTCCTTCTTCCTCTTCTTAGAATTGTTGGAAAACACCACAACAAAGTGAGCCAGAAATCTAGAGCAGTTGGTGGATGTCCCTGGGAAAGTAAGATGGAGACAGAACTGAGAAGTGAGTGAGCTCCCTAGCGAGTTCCATAGTTTAACAGATACTCATGTAACTGAGGGCTATTTTGGTTTTAAAACAAATTCTATACTTGTTGTGTAGGCCTATTTGAATTGAACTTATGCCACTCGAACTTAAGATAAAAGCAGTCTTCAGTGATCTATTGGATAATTCAGAAACAGTGCTGTAAACTCAAGTCTGTATTGTTAGATGGACTCTCTTCTCTTTCGTCAGTTATACATGAAGAAGTACTTTTCCCATAACAATATGTTAAAGATTTTACGTCACAGTAATAGTAAATCACACATACAAGAGTATAAGAAAAAACATATGTCTGTATATATACATATATGTATACATAATTTTCCAAGGATATGTTTTGCTAACTGTCTGAGAAACATAATTTTCACTCATACAAAAACCAGTACTTATTACTTGGGAAGCAAAGGTATTGTAAACAGTGACTAAGAAAACAGCATAAACAAAACAAATATTAACAATGTCAGGCACTGTGGGAAATGGTACAAGATTAAATTTATTTGACTGAAGAAAATTATATGCAGATTTGTTGGTTAAAATTATATGCAGATGGTTGTTGAGTATTAATTATTCTTCAAGGATAGCAATATTGCCCAATTATAATATAACTCTTTTAATTCCTTTTATGAATGCCCATACTAACCAAATCTGTCTGTCTGTGTGTCTATCTTCATCATTATCATCATCTATCATTTAGTCTTTTCTAATGCCTACAGGAACTTAACGAAGTTTCATGCCCAGCTCTTCATTTCCTGTGCTAAACATAGCAGATCTTAATTTGTACCCTGGGTTTAATTTAGGGGTCAACTTAACAGACAATGACCCCTGGCTTGTTATCATACAAAGTGTGGATTACTTTTATATCACCAAATGAATAATATCACACTTATCTTAAAGTGCACAGCAGCCTGCAAACCATTCTCATTGATTATATTTACCCGTCTTGTCCCCAAATTTGATTCTGTTCTTGTTTCTAATGTCTTTGCATATTCAGTTTTCTCCAGCAGGATTGGCACTCAGACCATTTCTCATATTTGCTGTGTATCTTCTCACACAGTTGAAATGCTTGCTTTCCTTTCTAAGCCTGTGTTCCCATGGCACTTGCTCAGTAAGACTTTCCGTGAAAGTTGAGGTCAGCCTCTAGAGTTCCTCACCTAGTTCTTTCCTTCTTTCCCCACCACTTTTTATCTGCCTTCTCCAATTCTATTGAAGAATATCTCAGAAAGACATTACTTTTATTTATTTATTTATCATCTGATTATTTTTGTTTGCTTGTTTGCTTGATTGCTTCTTTGTTTAGGAGCGTTTTTTTTTTTTTTTTTTTTTTTTTTTTTTTTTTTTTTTTTTGGTGCTTTACTGTTAAACAACCCTAAAGGAACTAAAACATTCATAGGATTAGGCTTTTCATTGGTTAGCCTCTGGTTTCTTCCTCTTCTTCTTCTTCTTCTTCTTCTTCTTCTTCTTCTTCTTCTTCTTCTTCTTCTTTTTCTTCTTCTTCTTCTTCTTCTCCTTCTTGTTCTTCTTGTTCTTCTTCTTCTACTTCTTTTTCTTCTTCTTCTTCTTCTTCTTCTTCTTCTTCTTCTTCTTCTTCTTCTTAGTATTATTATTATTTACACTTCATTAATTCTGTATCCCAGCTGTATCCTGCTCCCTCATTCCCTCCCAATCCCACCATCCCTCCATCATCTCCTCCCTGCCCCTTTCCAAGTTCACTGATTGGGGAGGACTTCCTCTCCTTTCATCTGACCCTGTTTTATCAGGTATCTTCAGGACTGGCTGCAAAGTCCTCCTCTGTGGCCTAGCAGGACTGCTCCTCCCTTGGAGGGTGGGGAGGTCAAAGAGCCTGCCATTGAGTTCATGTCAGAAATAGTCCCTGTTCTCCTTACTAGGAGAAAACCAATTTGTTACTGAGCTATCATGGGCTACATCCGAGCAGAGGTTCTAGGTTATATCCTTACATGGTCCTTGGTGGTGTATCAGTCTCAGAAAAGACCCCTGTGCCCAGATATATTTGGTCCTTGTGGATCTCCTGTCCTCTCCAGGTCATACTAACTCCTCCTTCTTTCATATGATTCCCTGCACTCTGCCGCAGGTTTGGTTATGAGTCTTAGTATCTGCTTTGATACAGTGCTAGGTAGAGTCTTTCAGAAGCCCTCTGCGGTAGGCTCCTCTCCTGTTACTTGTTTTCTCCTACATCCAATATCCATCCCATTTGTCTTTCTAAGTGAGGATTGATCATCTTACTCCGGGTCCTCTTTCTTGTTTATCTTCTTTAGGTGTATAGATTTCATTATGTTTATCATAATCTTATAGGTCTATATAAGTGAGTATATACCATGTGTGTCTTTCTCCTTCTGGGATACCTCACTCAGAATGATCTTTTCTAGATCCTACCATTTGCCTGCAAATTTCATGATTTCCTCCTTTTTGATTGCTGAGTAGTATTCCATTGTGTAAAAATACCACAATTTCTGTATCCATTCCTCCATTGATGGACATCTGGGTTATTTCCAGGTTCTGGCTATTACAAATAAAGCTGCTACAAAAGTGGTTGAGCAAATGTCGTTGTTGTGTATTTGAGAAAATTTTGGGTATATGCCTAGGAGTGTTATAGCTGGGTCTTGAGAAAGCACTATTTCTAATTGTCTGAGAAAGTGCCAGATTTATTTTCAAAGTGGTTGTACAAATTTACATTCCCACCAGCAATGGAGGAGGGTTCCCCTTTCTCCACAATCTCTTCAGCATGTGTTGTCATTTGAGTTTTTGATTTTAGCCATTTTGATGGGTATAAGGAGAAACTTCAGGTTTGTTTTGATTTGCATCTCCCTGATGGCGAAGGATGTTGAGCATCTCTTTAAATGTTTTTCTGCCATTCTATATTGCTCTACAGAGAATTCTTTGTTTAGCTCTGTACCCCATTTTTTAATTGGATTACTTGATTTATTGCTTTTTAACTTCTTTAGTTCTTTATCTATTCTGGATATCAATCCTCTGCCAGATATAGGGTTGGTGAAGTCAACATAAAACCAGATACTCTAAATAGGTTAGAAAAAAAAAGTGAGGAAGAGCATAGAACTCATCGGCACAGGAGACAACTTCCTGAATAAAACACCAACAGCACAGGCTCTAAGAGCAACACGCATAAATGGGACCTCACGAGACTGAAAAGCTTCTATTAAGCAAAAGACAGTCATCAGAACAAAACGAGAGCCTACAGACTGGGAAAGGATCTTCCCTAGCCTCTGGTTTCTAATAGGGATGTTGTAAGTACTTTGTACTTTGCTCTCAGTTAAAAAAATGCTTTATTTACAGTCCCTGAAAAGCTATTAGGGCTCAACTATCATTACCCTAAGATCTGAATTAGTGCTATGTGTTTGAAAATGGTGGAATAATTTATGGAAAACTAGAGTTCTCAGTATTTAGAAAATTACTCAGTTTTTATGTTTTAGACAAGTGATTGGCTATTATAATTACCAGTAATTTTGCATCATATCTATTTAGAATGTGTTCTCTGAAAAAAAACATTTAAGCAATAACCCACAATTCTACAATAATATTCATTCAAACAAGTTAAACATTTCACAACAGTAGTTTGAAACATCTACACCATGTTCTCTAAACTTCTTGAAACTGTGCAGCTCTTCGTTTGTAAGGCTACTGATGAAATTGAGTAAAGGGCACTTGGTTAACAGTTCCTTCAGACTTATTTCAATCATAAGACCAGTAAATGCATTAGTATCTTCTGAAAGATTTACATTGGTATAATTTGTTTATATAACAGATTGGACGTTGTTACAAGGAATATAAGCAAACTCAAATGGCTGTTTAATTCCTGCTTTATGTGTATCCTGATACCTTCTTTACAAACCCCAATTTTTTTCTAGTCATTTTCTATTGTGAAGATTCCTGAACTGGGCATCTTCTATTTCAGGCAAAGCTCATAGAAACAACTAAGCAAGGCTCATAGGGGCTCACAGAAAAGTGAAACAACAAACCAGAATCCTATATGGCTCTGAGTTAGGTCCTCTAAATATACTTTATGGTCACGTATCTTGATGTTCTTGTGGGGCTCCCAAAAACTGTGAATGAGGAGTTTCTCTGATTCTTTTGTGTATACTTGGGACCTTTGATATCAGGGTTTGTGCCCAGTATTATGGTATGCTATCTTGTTAGGCAATGTTCAGTAGATAACCCTGGAAGGCCTATTTTTATTTGTGGATCTGGAGGAAAGGGACTGGAGGTGGAGGAAGGGACTGGAAGGAGGGGAGAGTGGAAAAACTGCCATTAAAGTGTAATGTATAATAAAAGAATAAAAGTTAAAGAAAATTCAACTCATTCCTATCTCAAGCTTTCAATCTCTTGGTTTAAAAATTTTCCCCAGTTAGAGATGACTCTGGCTGTACAAGAGAGAAAAAGGTGTGTACTATTTTTGTTGCTGTTGTTCAATGAATATGGCAGTCTTTTTATTTTATGTTATTATTTTCAGGATGGGGCATTTTATTTTTTTAAAGCTATTTTTTCCACTTGTTATTATGTACAATTTTTTCCCTTTGTGTTCCAGGTATAGACCCCCTTCCTCATCTCCTCCTGGTTCCACCTTCCCTTTCTATTCCTCCCTCTATGTTCCTCCTCTAGTCCACTGATAGGGGAGGTCCTTCTCCACTACTATCTAGATCCTCTTTCTCTGTGGCCTAGTAAGGGCACCTCACCAGGGAGCATATTCAAGAGACTGTCCCTGCTCTTCTTATTAGGGAACCCACATGGAAACTGAAATGCCCATGAACTACATGTGAGAAGGCTGTCTAGGTCCTCTCCATGCATGATCCTTGGTTGATTCATCAGTCTCTGCAGGACCCAGTGGGTCCAGAGCTTTTGGTTCTGATGCTCTCCTTGTGGAGCTCCTGTTCCCTCTAGGTTTTTCTGTTTCCCCCTTCTTCCATAAGATTCTCTGTGCTCTGTCCAAAATTTGGCTACGCATCCCAGCATCTGCTTTGATCCCATGATGGGTAGAGTCTTTCAGAGGCCTTCTGTGGCAGGGTCATGTCCTGTCCCTGTGGAATGAGGTAACTGTGAACTGACAAAGCAATTTACAAAAACATGTGAACAAAGTATTCTTAAAAAAAACACTTGGGCCTGGAGAGGACAGGAGCTCCACAAGGAGGGCAACAGAACCAAAAATTATAGACACAGGGGTCTTTTCTGAGACTGATACTCCAACCAAGGGCCATTGATGGAAGATAAACTAGAACCCATGCACAGATGTTGCCCATTTCAGTTCAGTGTTCAAGCGAGTTCCATAGTAATTGGGAACAGGGACTGTCTCTGACAGGAACTGATTGGTCTGCTTTTTGATCACCTCTCCCTGAGAGGGGAGCAGCCTTTCCAGGCCACAGAGGAAGACAGTGCATCCAGTCCTGATGAGACCTGATAGACTAGGATCAGAAGGAAGGAGAGGAAGACCTCCCCTATCAGTGGACTTGGGGAGGGGCATGTGTGGGGAAGGGGGAGGGAGGGGAGAATTGGGAGGGGAGGAAGGAGGGAGCCAGGGGAGGATACAAAGTGAATTAAGTGTAATTAATAAAAATTAAAATAAAAAGAAAGAGGTAAAAAAATAAAAATAAAAAGCTTGTGCACTGCTCCAGCACTAGGTCACCACCCAAGCCTCCCTTCCCCCCGACTACTTTGTCACACGTTTTCATAAATTATTTTGTCATTTCACTGTTCTCTCATTCCTGTCCAGTCAGTGTACTGCACATAGGCAATGTCAGAGAGCTGTTGTTTAAAGGTTGAGGAGACACAATAATTAATTATGCATGCTGAAACCACTCAAGCCACTGAACATTCTTAATATCAGAAAACTCAGAAAAAAAAACAATATACTGTCCTCCTCTGATATGCCAAAATAGAAAGCACAAGACTCTACTTTTATCACAATGTCCTTGCAAAACTTACACTTGAGACAAGTCAGCATTAATTCTTTGTTAATGTTTTTCTAATACAGAAAAACTTCTATAGTCATTAAATTCCCCTTTTAGCAAACAGTTTTTACTCTTACTTTTTTGGGGGGTAGAATATTACATTAATTTGAACTAAATATTTTCTTTTTTTTTTTCATTTTATCATGCATTGAGCCTAGGAATAAACATTTTATGAGCTTTATAGTATTTCAAATACATTCATGAAATGGAACTTATTTTGAGAAATATTGCCTTGAACCTTCTTTATTAAATCAATTGTACTTGGCTAAATTGCTTTTTATATTCTCATTGTTTTGCTCTTTAAATTGTTTTGATTCAATACTCAATTCAGTATACTCTAATCATTAAAATATATACCAAATCAACCAACAAAACAAAGAGGATTTAGTACAAGCTTTGGTAAATATGTATTTCTGGTTATTTAGAGTATCACCTATCTTTATTTGATGAGATATACTACATTTTTCTACATAACATTACATTAGTCACCTAAAAATCAAGTTAAATTATAGATTCAGTTTCTATTTGTTGTTCACTACTACTTTGGATTTCATCCAAATAGGTTGGTATTTTAAAATTTTATTTTTGTTTTATTATGTGTTCAAGTGTGTGTGTGTCTTTGTGCGTGTGTGAATATGTACATGCATGTGGTGGGGTACATGAGTTCAGTTCTTTGGAGTTGGAGTTCAGTGTTGGTCGTGAGCCTCTTGATATTGGTCTTAGGAACCAAACTTGGTCCTCTTTAGGAGCACTTCATGCCCATAATCACTAAGCCATCTTTCCAGACCCAAATAAGTGTTTCATTGTTTTGTTTTACTTTTAAAAAGTGCTTGCCTTTCACATGTGATTTTGTTAAGCTAGGCCCTTTTATTTATAGACTTGAGGCTCTGTAGAGAAAGAGTTGTTTCATGTCAGTAATGATACTAATTACAATCAATTGAAACATTGGTGTGTATCAACTTGATTAATCTCAAAATGTAAAATTGGTAATAGTCATGAATTCTGCACAGGTCATATTTTAAAACAATTCAAGTACATTTTTCTTATTTAATATTTGAAGCTCTGTGAGGAAAATGAACACAAAGCCATTTAAAAGGCATTTATTTATTTCAAATAATTTATAAGTTCATCCCTTAAATATTTAAATGCACTTTTGATAAATTAATTATTAATTTTATTAGATTAAGATCAGAAGTCTTTTTTTCCCTAGAATTAAATTCCTGTAATGCAGTATCACACTAGAAATGTTTTATCTTTTATATTTGGATTATTCAAATGCAAAGGGCAGTTTGGCCACCACCTTCGTCTCAGAAGTTTTCATCTGTCCTTTATAAAAGACACTTAATATTGTTGTTTTTCACTTTGTTGAATAATGAATTAACTTTTCAAAATATTGGAGATTAACTAATTTTCTTCTTATGGTTTATTACCAAAGGCTCATGTAATGTTTTCCAAGGCATTCATAACTCGTAATATGGTGGTTTGAATAATACTGGCTCCCAAAGGATCATATATTTGAATGTTTTTTTCAAAGGAAATTGCTTGGAAAAGCTGTTTAGAAAGGATAGGAAGGTATGGCCTTGTTGAAAAAAGAAATGTCACTGGGAATGGTCCATTTTCACCCTTTCTTTTTGCTTCCAACTTGTGGATCACAGGAAAACTCTCAACTCTTCCTCTACTCCATTGTCATGCCTGCCTAACTACTGCCATGCTCCTTATCTTGATCATCATGAACTAATCCCTTGAAACTATAAGCAAGACCCCAAATTAAATGTTCTCAATTGGTTGACTTGTTCATGGTATTTCTTTCCTGCAAAAGAAAAGTAGAAGATCTGTTTCTTAATAGTTTAGTGTCTAAATTTTTAAGTTACTCATTTTGAATAAAAATAATGATTGTATTTTCCACTCTAAATAAGAAATGACCCTTAATAAGTCAAAGGGGACTTTGTGGAAGAGAGACTGGAAGTATGTAAGAAAGGGAGGGCAGAATAAAGGCTTATGAAACCCCATCCTCTATGCTTCATACAGCTAATGCAATCATTAACATGTCAAATATGATTACTAACATTGGGTTACACAAGATAGACCTTGTTAACAATAACTTATGTAAGTGGGAGAGGCTCATGGGTTTCTACTTCTTAAAAATACTGAACCATCGGCTACTGGTACGTTCTGGAGGAGTCACTGTCTTCAGTTGTGTACCTACTGCTGCGGCTAGCACTCTCAAACTATAGTTCCAAACTCATAACCACAGAGACAGCCTGGGCTAACCTCAGTGGTCCATAAAACCAAACAGGTAGAAATGGATGTGAGAGTTATTGTGTGAGGAGAAGGGAGGCAGAGAGGGCATGCAGGGAGTTATATATCATTTCGTTAGTGTGCATTTTGAATATATGTAAAGTTATTTTAGAGCAAATTAAATTAATATATTCTGCATAAGAAAATTAAACCTGAAAGCATAAGATTAAGTATTTGCTAGGTATTAACCCAACAGTTGATTAGTATGCATAATATATGAAGAATTCAAAATATTAAATAAAAGCAAGGACCATGCGTGGAGATAATCTAGACTCCCATGGGTTCCATAGTAATGGAAACAGGAACTGTCTCTGACATCTAAGTGACTGGCTGTTCACCTCTGCCTGAGAGCGGAGCAGCCTTACCAGACCACAGAGGAAGACAATGCAGCTAGTCCTGATGAGACCTGATATGCTAGGGCCAGAGGGAATAGGAGGAGGACATTACCTATCAGTGGAATGGGGAAGGGGCATAGGGAGGAGCCTAGGGTTGCCTAGGGAGGGTAGGGTTGCGAAGGGAGGAGTGAGGAGGCTACATCTGGGATATAAAGTGATTAAACTGTAATTAATTTAAAAATTAATAAATTAAAAATATCAAATAAAAACAGAAAATAATCCAATTAAAATGTTAAAATGAGCTAATAAAGAATGAATTCCAAATGAAGAAGTACAAATTCCTAATAAACATACTGAAAAATGCCTTTCTTTTTAGCTATCAAGGAAATGCAAGTCAAAATTACATTAGCATTCCATTACATTGTTGCATAATATGAGGGGAAAATGCATACAACATTGGGCATATACCCAAAAAACAACCTATCCTACCACATGAACATTTGCTCAACTATGTCCAAAGCAGCTTTATTCATATTAGTCAGAAACTGGAAACAAATTAAATGCCCCTCAACTGAAAAATGGATAAGACAATGTGGTATATTTATACAATGGAGTATTACTCAGCAGTTAGAAAATGACATCACGAAAGTTTCAGGCAAATAGACAGTACTATGAAAAATCATCCTGAGCAAGGCAACCCAGAAAGACAAACATGGTATATATTCACTTGTAATCACACTACAGTCCGAAGACCCAGAGAAGATAAGGAGGAGAGATCTAGGAAGGACATCTGGATGTCCCTGGGAAGGAAAATAGAATAGATTTATGTGTTAACTGGGTGTGGTGTGGATGGCAGGATCATGTTGGGGAAGGAGGGTCAGAGGGAGAGAGTTCAGAGAGAAAGGACTGAAAAAGACATTTAGGGGACAAAATGAAAACTAAATGCAGTGAAAGCTTCATGAAATCTATGAGGCTAACCTTAGCAAAGACTTCTAGTAATAAAGGATATGAAGCCGGAACTGGTTATCTTTTGTAACCAGGATAAGCTTCTAGCAGTGGTACTGGGACACCAACCTAGGTAGGAAACCTACCAACTATAACCTGTACTACATGCAAGATGTGCTAGGGAAATGATGGCTCAAAGCTTGTGGTAATGGCAACCAATGACTGGTGTTACTTGAAACCCATGCCCCGAAGAGAGTCCATGCCTGACACTGCCTTGATGGCTGGGATCCAGACCTGTGCCTGTGGGAGAACCAAACATGACTGAAAAGAAAAAAAAGTCAATGAAATGATTCTTAATGATATTCCGCTGTACTCTTTGGATTGGTGCCTTGCCCGGTTGTCATCAGAGAGCCTTCCTCGACCAGCCCATTGGAACAGAAACAATCAAACGTTAGGCAGAGCTTGGGAACCCCACAGAAGAGGTGAGATAGAGGGATCAAGGGCGCCAGGAGAACACAGACCACAGAATCAATTAAGCAGGGTCATGGTGGCACACAGAGACTGAACTAACAATCATGGAGCCTGCATGTGCCTGTATTCGCCCTTCTGCATATACTATGGTTAGTTAGTGTGTTTTTCTTTTTTTCTCTTGGGCCCCCTAACAATGAGTGTGGGATTGCTTCTGACTCATTTACCTGCTCATGGGATGTTTTCCCTCCTACTTGCTTGCCTCGTTAAGCCTTGATATGGGGGTTTGTGCCTACACTTATTGCACCTTGTTATGCCATGTTCAGTTGATGTCACTGGGAGGCCTGTATTTTTTGGCATGGAAATGGAGGAGCAACAGGTCTGTGGGGGAGGTGAAGTGATGAGGGGTCTGGGAGGGGTGGAGGGAGGGTAACATGCATTGGGGATCATTGTATGAGAGGACACGCTTAAATAAAAGGGAAAATTAATAAACCAAATGTAGATTGTTTTATTTAGAATTATAAATGCCTTGTCACAATATCCATACCAAAAACAAATATATGGAACTGTACTACTTACCTTTATTTTTCTCTATTATTTATTCGTGTTTTGTGAATGGGCAATAAGAAATAAACAAAATATAACATACAGTTTTTAGTCAATATGTGAATAAGTTTGAATAAGTTATTTTGGGAACAGTTGTCAAGAATAACCTGCAATATAAACATTAATTAATTTTCCAAATATTTATCTTCCCTGTACTAATTTATATGTTTAGTCACTTCAGGAATGACTATTGAACATTGTTGTGAGTGAAGGCACTGTTGTATTAGGCTTTTAGAGCAATGGAGAGGAAGGAGTAGGAGAGAGAGGGGAGCCAGAGGAGGGGAAGGAGTGGGAGGCTGAGGAGGAGGAGAAATGGCAGGAGAGAAGCTGGGAGAGCAAAAGTTGGAGGAGAGGTCTTGGAAAGAGGTGGAGAAATGAACTGGATCTAACATATCACTAAAAGCAAGGATAATGGGTAAAATCTGAATGGTAAGAACTATGCAGGTTTGGAGGTTTAGGATGGAGTAACTATTGCCCAGCATTGTGCTCTAGGTTAATTAAGTAAATCCTAGTCTCTGTGTGGTGATTTGGTTATACAGCTCTTTAGGATTAACCTCAACTTTACTTAAAGATAATTAATAGTAAATTTTAATGTGCCAATTACAACACATGGCACCCAACTAATCTACGTATCCAAATACAACAAGGCACAGTTCAAAGTGTTGGTGAATAATGTACAGAATCTTTACAGGAACTTCTACTCTAGCATCCCAACACTAGCTATGCTGTCATGACCTGCATTGACATTGTTCTACCCTCATGTACCCAAGAAAACAGGAAGCCAAAAAAAAAAAAAAACCCTCCTAAGTATTTAGTTTTCTATTTTATTAGTCTGTCAGTGATAATTGATAGTTGGTTAACTATGTGCTTATAATTGTGATGTAAGATTAATACGTTGGCAATTAAGGAATTCTGTTCAGTAAAATGTTTCACTTAATTCAATGACTTCATAATTAGATAATTCTGTATATTGCACAAGTATCTTCTTAGAATATTCTAAGATACTATTTTTATAAATAGACAGTGCTTTGGGTTTTCTCGGCATGGGGCATGATATGATTTCAATTAATACTCACCACATGGATATTTAATCTTGTTAATACTAGGAAACAGCTATTTACGTTTTTTTCCCTTTGGGCAGTACGGGGCAATGAACCTGAGTCCTCATGTTTGTGAAACAAAACACCTTCATAAAGGTCCCATCACAAGGGCAACATCACCAAGAAATGACCCAGTCCTTTGTTAACCTTTGTGTTAACTACAAATGAGATGTCATGAAGTGTCTTATTTAATCAAAATATTTGTGTTTCTCTTAGGTGAAATGTAGCTTACAAAATCAAAATTACATTCCAACAAATGTATCTATGGGATTCAATCCTTGTTCTATTTGTTCCTTTAATGATCTTAATATAAATTAATATACCAGAGGTACTTGTTTCTATGACAATTCATTTCTCACTGTAAGAAGGTCTTTCTCTGAGTATGCTATTCTTCCTCCTTCGAAGGCACCTGAATAGGAGTATAACGAATATAGTGAAATGCTTCATTTTTCCATTGTTTCTTTCCTTTTGCCTATTGATTCTTTTCATTGGAGTTGGAAACCTTTTTCCTTCTCCATATATTATCCTTTAACATTCCATTTGCATTTTAAATTCTTTCTATCTATTATTCTAGCTCCCCTATTCAGAGGACACCCTTTTCACTCAATGTGTTACTTGTTCTTTTTCAGTTTCTCACTGGGTTTCAGATATGTTCACTTTACAAGTTTCAATTTCTGCACTGAGAAAACTTACTAAGCTTATTAGCAGTTGTGGTTTCTCTCTACTGTGTTCTTGAGGTACGTATTCAGATCTGGTTTGTTTTTCAATAGTGGCATTCTCTTCTCTACCTAAATTCTTGTTTCCCTTCAGGGACACAGCTTCCATTCCACAGTGTCCTTTAAAGAAGAACAGGAGGTCAAATTCTGGTTTATATCCTTGCAGGGAGTCAGAGGAGAAGAGAAGACTGAAGAGATTCCTTAGGGTGAAGAGACTTGAGCAGCAGGTAGCACTGTTGCCTTCTTTCAAGATTTACTTTCAAATTATTCATCTTTTGAGTTCTTTTCCAAATATGTATGAAGCCCTCGAAATGAGAAAGGCAATCCTTGCAAGATTAATCAACATATCCTAAAGGTTTAATGGGAAGAAGTCAGGGGATTAGGCAAGTGCCTGTGGTGGGATGGAAAGCCTTCAGCTGTTTTAAGCAGCTTCTCTCTGCTGAAAGACTCCTGTCTGTTCTAGGTTTGTACTGGTGGCACACTTCATCCTCTATTCATTCCGGTGTCTGCTGGAAAGGAGCAGGATTTAGCCATTTTCAAAGCAATACATGGGAAAACTAGAACAACAGTGAAAATTTATTTCTTATTATGGTCCAAATATTTTTATCTTCTCCAAATTTCTCTGTTGAAGTCCCAAACTCTGGTGTAATTATATTTAGAGAAAAGTTATTTTCAGTAGCAGTTAAGATTAAATGAAGACAAGGAGGTAGAATCCTAATATGCTCAGTGTCTTTTAAAGACACTGTACCAAAGAGTGTTCTTTATTTATTCTTATACCCTCAACCTCCAGGTCCCCACCCCATGCCTTTCTTCAATAATAAAATAAGTTTCTAAGAACACAGTCTGAAGCAGGCTGCCTGCAACTCATGAAGAAAGTCCACTCTAGAAATGAAATCAACTGTCATCTTGAACTTGGACTTTTATTCTAAAACTTTGAAAGCAACTCTTTAGTTTTTAAGCGACTTAGATTGTGGAATTTTGTTGAGGCAGCAGGAACTGACTGCTACATACCGCTTGTTGCTTTTGCATTTAAACTGATACTAGGCCCCAGCTCTCCATACCTTCCATCGTGTTTGTGTATTAGAATCATGCTTACTATTCATTAGGTTTTATTTTCAGAAAGAAAACTGGCTTCTTAGGTTATTTCTCCAGCTTGTCAGAGCTCTTTGCATGTTTTACACGTGTAATGAGAGATCACCTCGTCTACGGTAAGTGGGTGAGTATAGTGATTAAATAGGCTTTTGTTCCTGTTGGAAGCAAACGTTTTCTTCCTGTTGGGAGCAAATGTTTTAGCAACCATAAACTTCAGGGTGCTCTTAATAGCTCTGGCCAGCATGAATTTTGTACTTGTTTTTCTTATTATACTGATTAGGACGATGTTTGGTGATTTTTTTTATCATCCTTAGATAGACCATCTTATTAAAAAACTCTATGAAAAACACTCTGAGAAATATTAATTTATCTCAAGTTCTGTGTGAAAAGGGACTACATGAATCTCCTAACATAATGGTTGCACACACAACTGTGAAAGCTGCAATTTTAAACAGTAAATTCAATATGTCCCATTTAAGAATTGAAGTAAGCATAATATTTAATTTATGTGGATAACATGTTAATTCACAAGCATTATAATTCATTGTTCCTTGCAGACTGGACAGGGATAACACATTCTTCTTTTCAGACCATATTCCTACAGTCATGTGTCTATAAGCAGACAGCAATATAATGGTTTGCATTTTCTTTGGATTGCAAGTGTGCACCCTTGTTCTATTTACGTGATGTGGCTCTTTAAGCCTGTACACTTTAGGAGATTAACTTTTTATACATTTATATACATCATTTTGGTTGAACTTGCATCCACTATCCTCTCATATTCTCTTACCATGCCTGCTGAACCCTTTCTTCTTCCAGACAAGTTAGGGAGGACATTTAATTCTCAAAGAACTATGCAGAACAGTATGTTTTAGTTCAGAGGAATAAGAGTAAGGGACTAAGGGTCAGTAGAAGGAAGGACTAAGACAAAAGAACATTAAAAATTAGAGAAAAACATAAAGAAAAGATGAAAGAGAAGAGGCCAAAAAATGAATCTTTGTGTGCAAAGATTTTAGTGCATATATTATGATGCAAAGCTTAGGTTACTCAGAAGAGTAGTTACAAGCTTGGCAACATAGTGGTTTAGGAAAAATAGAATTAACTAAGTTTTAAATGGCTTTTGAAAATGATAAGTCAATATTAAATTATGAAATTATGGATTACTCACAAGTGGAATGACAAGTGCTATTGTTATAAGAAAGAACAAAAAAAGAGTATTCTTGGACTATGCATGTGAGAACAGGATATAGAGACACATTGGTCAATTTTTATCACCTGTGTGCTGCATCTCAGTTTTAATTTTAACAGTTTTAAACATGTCTGAAATATCTAGGAAAATCATGATATAGTAATGACAGACTTGCTTACAACAGGTATGTTGGACCCATCAAATTTAATAATACCTTTCAGGATAATTTTTGGCAATTTTCTCTCAATCAGCTTGTTTTCCACAATGTACAGGTGAAAATCGCGACTTCCAAGTTTGTTCCTGCTTCTGTTCATGTGATCTCAGAATAATTAGATTACCTCAACCTTTCTCCATCACCCTTCATGGTAATATCTTCCTGCAGGGTGGTAATAGGCATTACCAGTACATACATCTATACTATATATTCATATACACATGCAGGCTTAGATTTTTCACCAAACCTACTTTATTTTGGGTTTTTATACACCTTTGCCTCCTTTCCAACCCCAAGACTTTAGATAGGCGATTAATAGGGAAACGGGCTTCAGACCTTTGTTTTTCTACTTCCTGCTGATTGGGGTCTGTGGGTGTTTAACGGATTACCAAACTCAGTCATCAGGATACCAGCAGTGCAGTCCAAAAGCCAACACCAAGTAGCAACAGGAATCAGCATGAGCAGTCAGCCCAAGCCACAAGACTCAGCTGGACCGTTCATCTATCTATCTCCTCTCCTCAGGGTCCACTCATGGTTGTTCTCAGCTGGCCAAAGTCACACCCTTCTCAGGAGAAAAAGGTCACAGCAAACATCACATGCCCTCTCACAAGCCAGCCTCCAGCAAAACATCACGTGCCCAGCTTGCAGCAAAGCATCACATGACAAAACTGAGTCTTCAAAGAAAACCAGAAACTTCCACTTCATAGGAACATACTCTGTATGTAAGGGAATTTAAATTGTCCTTAAAACAAATTAAGTACACCGTCCATAACTATTTTTTACATCCCTGTTATATTAAGCATTTGAGAATCATTATTATTTGTCCCATTGTCTTTCAAACTCTAAATTCATTCAGGATAAAGATCTGCGCCCTAAAGAAGAAAAGCTAGGACTTCAGAAAGCCATTTCTTTAAATGCTATGTGAACTTCTTGCTTTGTCACCCCCCTGAACCAAAGCTTCTAGATTACAACTGGAATTAGGCATAAGACATGAACATTTTGTTCTAGCTGCTTGTCATCTTTAAGTTTCTTGACAAAGGGAATACCTTTAAAAAAAAGTGATCAGAGAAAGCTAAATATCCCTTCTGGTCCATAATCAGAAGTTGTTCCTCAGAACTCTCTGCGTTCACAATTTCAGAAATGTCCACTTGTGTCTACCACTCTCAGTAAGAGAATAGGCCAGCTTTGCTCTTGTACTTCCTAGCTTTCTTTTCAAAGATTTGTTGCTGCCTACATCCATGCTATGTTATATGCTGTCCATTTTGTATATAGCCCTATGCTATATCCTCTACTTGTTATGTGTTCATATTTTTTATGTTTCTCCTTCTGGCAGGAAGCAATAGGCTAATAGTATATAAAAAAGAAAAATATTTTTCAGCATAAAGGGTTATACTGTTCTTCAGAGAACTGAAGCTCAGATCACACAACCCATGGCTGGTGGCTTTCAAGCACCTGTAACTCTAGCCCCAGGGAATCCAAAAGTATTATCTGGATTCCAAGAAGCACCTGTGCTCATATGCACACACTCACACACAGACACTTTTACAATCCTAATAATAAAAAGTACAAAACAAAAGAAAAAAATAATTTCAAAAAGAAGAAAAGGATGGCCTTTGGGGTTTCAAATGCTCTATCCAGCCCCCACTCCTTCCTTCTTCTGATGCTTCAAGATCTCGATGTTGAACTCTAAGCTACCTCTCCAGCACCATATCTGATTCATGCAGCCCTGCTTCCCACCAACATAACAATAGGTTAATTCTGTACCTGTAAGCAAGCGCCATTTAAATGCTTTCCTTTATAGAAACTGCTCTTGTCATAGAGGTTCTTCACAGCAGTATGCTACCGCTACTGACAACTAGCTAGCATGAAAGTCAGGAGGTAAACTAGGTTTATAACGGTAATTTTATGTTAGGTTTTGGAAATCATGGGTCTGTACTTTCTGTTGTATAATAGGATAAAATTTTAAGTTAAAGTCATATTCATGCATCTGGTTATTAAGTTCAAGCAAGTGCAGTAATGAGTTCCTCATATGATTTTTAAAGTAAAGCATGGGTAACAGGAAGGAAAGAGACCCATGAATCTATGAAGTATTGTGAGACAACACAATTAATTTGATTAGTAGTGAGATTCTAAAGAAAATATTTCTACTTTTGTTAGAATGATATTTTGTCTTAGAATACTACCTGGTTTGTGGAAAAACAACATTTTATGTTAAGTAAACAGGCTGGAAAGTGACAACCACATCTGTGAAAGGCAGTTATTGCTATGAGGAGTGGTTTTCTTTTTCTTCTTCTTCTTTTTTTTTTTTTTTTTTTGAGAATTTTTGTGACTTCTCTTTCACATAAATCAACAGTGGCAAATGCCAAAAATAAATGTAAAGATAAATAATTCTGAAAGTCTTTGCCATCTGCATGTTTTATGCATGTACTTCTATTCTTTAACCCTATTCAAGCTTGTAAGTACTTTCAATTCAAAAGTGCTTGCATCTACCTAATTTAGAGCAAAATTTTGACTTACATTTTTCCCCCCAGAGATTCTTCAGTTGCTTTATGGAAAGAATTTGTAAGTAAGCATACATTTTCATGTAAAATCATGATACATAAACATCAAATAAGGTCAGGGATTGAAAGCAGATGAAGCATATTACATCAGACTTGGCTAAAGTTGTCATGGCTGTATCAGATACCGTGAATTATGCTCATCATTTCTTTTTTTTAATATTAATTATGGTTTATTTACTTTGTATCCCAAATGTAGCACCATCTCTCATTCCTTCCCAATCCCACCCTCCCTCCCTCATTTCCTTCCTGCCCCTCTCTAAGTCCACTGAAGAGGAGGTCCTCCTCCCCCTCCACCTGATCCTAGCTTATCAGGTCTCTTCAGGGCTGGCTACAATGTCCCAAGGGTCTTTTCCGAGACTGTTTCTCCAACCAAGGACCATGAATGGATATAACCTAGAACCCCTGCCCAGATATAGCCCACCTCAGCTCAGTATCCAAGTGGGTTCCCTAGTTAGAAGAACAGGGACTGTTTCAGACATGAACTCAAAGGCTGGCTCTTTGACCTCCCTCCACCCCTGAGGGAGGAGCAGCCTTGCTAGGCCACAGAGGAGGACATTGTAGCTCATCATTTCTTAAGTATTTGAATCCGATACGACTATGAAGGTTTTAAATAAGAGAGCAGAGATACAGATAAGTTAGGGGAACAATAATGTCCTGTGTTAAATGTTGCCTCTAAGTCACAAAACTGTGCATTCTAAAACCTACGTTTTAAACATACATTCATTTGAGTTGTTGCAAAGGGCTTTTTCAATTTAACAAGGACCAACACTGCAGAATAAAAAAATAAAAGTTCAGATAGTGCACTGGGTCAAACCCCAGGGGAGACACTCTGGAGCCAAAGTTATTTAAGGAAACACTGTGTTGTTGAAAAATCTTTTTGATTTTATATGTGAATATTTTTTATACATTTTACTTGTGTTCAACTTCTCCATCATCAAGAGAACACTAATGAGTAGAATTTCACATTTTATTTTACACTTGATATGAAATAGTTGATGTTTTCATGCATTCCCAAAGCCCAGGATGAAGTTCATTTCATTCCCAAAGAACAAATACTTGTACCTTTCCCTTAAAAGGGCAACAAACTGGAGGTGGGGGGGAGGGAGAGATGCTACAGAAGACAAAGCTTAGAGCAGCTTGGCAGTTTTGCTCCCATTTGTTTTAAAAGTGAGTAAGTTCCTTTTGGCCTTTTTAAAACACTTTGTAGAAAAGCTGTGCAGTAGGAGAAACCATCAGAAATCATTCTTGTAGAACAGCAAGGCAGTGAGGCAAACACTATCTCCCTCGTGGTTTTACAGTCGGTAATAGAAATTAACAGTGCCATCTGCAGCACGATTATGCACTTTAAGATCACTGCATGCTTTATAGCATGCATTATGGTATACGGCAGCAATTTTTGCTAGGCTAGTCACAATTATATTGGTTTCCAGAAAATTAAAAGAACCTTAAGACATAAAGAAAACTGAGACAGAGGTAGGAAGAAGGGCCATGTGAACATTAAAAGAAAGATCTTCATCTAAGTATATCTGACATTCTCCTATTCTAAGCCACTGCTATCAACTCTTTCTAGTTTTCCTGATGTCTTTACTCTCCTTCAGAGATAAATTTTGTGCTGCTAAGACAGTTTATATTATCTGCTCCAATGGTCTAAGTGAGCAACGTATTCCATATGTTTATTGTCTTTGTGTGGAATAAGTCTCCCTGCATTATTGGTTTGCTCTTAAGCTCTCCAGGTTTGGAACTGGTCAATCAGGAGCTCACTGGCATAGTGGTGGAGTGCTTGGGGAGGCTATCAGTGATGCACAGGAGGGCCCTTAGTAGAGAAGGACAGGATTTTGAAACGTAGTTTAAAATTACATCATTAAATTAGCTTACAAATAGTTTCCTCAGGGCTTTTCTTATCAGAGTTTGCTTATGACATGGAATAATCAGGGCATTGAGAAAGTCAAGCAAAAATGTATTTATTTGAGTAAATTGCTACTTATATTCCACAGTCATATAATAAAATTTGCATTACAAAGTATATGTTGTTTTACGGGATCTACTGAACAATAAAGTATAAGAATTATTTTTTAATATGTAGCTCTCTCTCTGTTCTTTTATGTGTATACACAGATACATAAACACATATGTCAACATGTTTTATTGAGAATGGGGTCAAGTTAACAACTTTTGCTGTCTGTGATGGCTATTCATGGTTGTCAACTTGACTACAACTGTAATTAACTAAAATTCAAAAACTGAAGAGCATAACTATGAGGCATTTTTGCTTAATTTGAAGTAGAAAGATTCCCTTCTTTATAGAATAATAAAATAATAATATAATAATTATTATTACTGTACAATTTATTCACTTTGTATCCCTGTTGTCCCCCCCCCATCTCTTCCTGGTCCCATCCTCCCTCCCTTTTCCTACCCTATCCCTCTTTCCCAGTCCACTGATAGGGGAAGTCCTCCTCCCTTACTGTCTGACCTTAGCCTATAAGGTCCCATCAGGACTACCTAGATCCTCTTCAGCTGTGGGTTGACTAGGTCACTCCAACAGAAAAAGGCACTCAAGGAACAGGCAACCAAGTTCACGTCAGAGACTATCTCTTGTCCTGTTACTAGGAAAACTTCATGGAGACTGAGCTGTCTATGGGTTACATCTGAGTAAGGGGTCTATGTTCTCTCTATGCATTTTCTTTTGTTGATGCATATATATATATATATATATATATATATATATACTTAAATTTAAATTTAAATTTTTGTTCTTCACAATTTATTCACTATATATCCCAAGTGAAGGTCCTCCCTTCAACTCTCCCCAGTCCCATCCTTCTTCTTCTTCCCACAACTCTCCACTCCCTTCCCCTAGTCCACTGAAAGGGGGAGTTCTCCACTATTGGCATCTCCACTCTTGCCTAGCTGGGAGCTAGGTCACTCCTAGTTTGTTAGGACTGCCTTGATCCTCTTCCTCCATGTCTTGACAAGGTCGCTTCATCAATAGTGAGTGATCAAAGAGTAATCCACTGAGTTCATGCTAGAAACAGTTCCTGCTTCCCTCACTCGGAATTTCACATGGAGACTGAGTTGCCAATTGGCCACATGGCCGCAGCTAAGCAGGGGGTCTAGGTCTTCTCCATGCATGGTCCTCTATTGGTGTATCAGTCTCTACTGGACTTCCTGGGCTCAGATCATATTACAGATCTTTTAAGCAGAACAAAGACAAGCCTTTTATTTGGATCTTTAGGATCCTGAGGCAAGAAGATAAGTACATGGAAGAAGGATGCTGTTGCCTTTTGCCTGCTTGCTGGCACCTAGCAAGTCCATTTGTTTTTCACTAGTATTAAATCTTACTTCTTCTGGATTCCAGTATCTACCAAAGACCTGCTGAGACCTCAAGCCTCATAGTCTGTGCAACTGCTGAATTCTTGGACTATCACTTCATAGCCATCCATTGTTTGACTAGCTGAACTGCCACTTATAAGCCATTCTAATAAATCCCCTCTTTATATATATAGGGAGATTTGTTCTATCAGTGCTGTTTGTTCTGTGAACCCTGACTAATATACTCTCCCACCTTAATAAACAACAGCTAATTTATTTAATCTCAGTATAATTATCTTAAGGAAAATGATCAAACTTCACTTTCCTAATGAGGAAAAGGGAAAGCTCCAAGTTTAGTAGCATTTTGCTGTTACTCTTATTCATTATTTTTAGTTAGCTTTCCATTCCTATAACTCAAATGCATGCTCTGAAACTTCCTGAAGTTGTAAAGCCAGTGAAAAGGGAGCTTTTTTCTTTTAAATCAAGAATGACTTTTGATTCAAAGCATGTTAACGCAGGCATGTGCATACAAACAGCTCAAGTCATTGACCTAAGGTTGTATGACTAGCAAGTACAGGCAAAAATTCAGCAACAATTCAGAATTTACAGTAATTAGAATAAACTAAAATGCATAGAAAAATGAAAACAAATTTTCTTTGTACTTTCAAAGACATATCATAATTGTGTTAGATTTACTTTACAAATGTAAAGTATAAAGTAACTAATATGTTACTAATGTGAAGTCTACTATCATCAAGTTATTAATTTCTAAGCTAACATTCCAAATCTCATTTCATGCTAATACTTGTATTTAAATATCTATGATGTTTTTTAGAGCTGTCATAGGAACATATTGACTTTTTCAGAAAAAAGTGTTGCTGCTATATGATATTGTATTATAAATGATTGATTGCAAAGTAATGACATGGTTGTCATTATTTCTTTTTAGAAAAATAAGGCTATTGATATTAGAGGCAGAAAATGAATAGCCCAGAGTAATGTGGAAACTACTGGGTAAACCTGGAATACAGATTATGGTATGTTTGCCTTAAAAAATCAATTAATTTTAGTTTTTCTTCTACTTTCTTCTTTATTAATTAATGAAAATTTACTACCTTTACCTATGTAAATTTTCTCTTTATTTTTTGGGTGAATGAACATTGAATAATTCTAGAAATATGACTCATATCATTTTCAGGGAATTATTTTTTTACTTCGTTTCAACATTAAATTATATATATATATATATGTTAAGTATATATTATCTTTCTAATTGTTTTACATTAAAATATCCAGGTCCATGACAGAAAAAGAACCTATGTAATTCTTCCCCCAATTATTTCTATGCTAATTGCAGCAAACTCATTCATCTTGCCTTATATATACTTTATTTTTGCATTTTTCTACAGAGCATATTTTCTATTAATTGCAATGTAAAGAGATTGGGTTATTTAATTAATTCTAAATATTTAAACAACAAAATGATAAATACTAAAAAGCTCAATAGCCTCATATTTGTTCTTAGGGTTTTCTAAGTCGCCTATCATCTACACTCTGCACCCAGGAAGCAAGTGTTCTCTGACTTCTCACCTGTGCTTTTTTAGCCTGTCTTACATGTACTCATTAATCAGACCGCTGAGCACGGTGGGCAGCATCTTTTGTGTAGCACGATATTTGAACCCTTCCACGCCCCTGTGGTTGGGTGGAGAGCTGGCCTCAAAGTCATGAGCACAGCAGAGTTACTCAGGCCCCTCATCTGCTGCAAAGCTCAGGAGAGCGGCCTGTGCCGCTATTGGGAAGCATAATAGAGCTGACCATGGTGGTGTGGGTTTAGTGGAGCTGGTGGGCTGAGCAACTCAGCTACCACCCAGGTCCAGATTCAGGGTTTTGCGTTGGCCCTCCCGAATATCAACCCCATTTGTGATCTGCTGAAACACATAAAAAATCCTGTCCTGCAGATCCAAAGCTGCAGGATCTCCATGACAATAATAGAATATCAAAGCGGAATCCTAGTGAAGATCCAATATTAAAAGTGTCACAGATTCCAGAGGCCTTGAACCAGACCAATGGCTCATTTCAATGAATAATTGTTAAGATATGTGGACAGCATATACTGTGGGCTACACTGGGCCACATTACAGATTCCACGATGAGATTGTTTTTTGGGAGAAAGGTTGGAAGTTGAGAAGGTGGAGGGAGAATACAAAAGAATGAGGAGGTGACTGGGATTTTGATGCATGATATAAAATTCACAAAGAATCATAAAAATATTAAAAAAATGATTATATGAATGCAGAGACCAGAGTTTGAAGTTAGGTACCTCTCTCCATTCTACTCCACTTTAGTCTGTTTTGAGACAGAACCCTTCAGTGAACTTGTAGCTCAGGGAATGTGGCCAACTGAGTGATCAGAAATCTCCCCAAATTCTTCTACCTTTTCTTTTTCCTTTGTCTCATTTTTTGTTTCTATTTAATTATAATTATTACATCACTTTTTGATTCCCTTTTCTCTATCCAAAACCTACTCAAATACCCTTCTACACTCTATTTCAAAATTCATAGACTTTTTCATTAATTATTATTTCATGCATGTATGAAATGCATGTATATATAAATATATTCCTAAATATAACCCATTGAGTCCATATAATGTTACTTGTAAGTATGTTTTCAGGGTTGATTCTTTGGTTTTGGTTTTCTTAACACAAATGTGGTATTCTGTACCTGGCCTTTTATATGCGTATGGGGGATTTCACCGAAGGTCTAAAGGTATGTCAAAGTTAGGTGGTATGACTCTAATAGGCATTTAAACTGTGATTTATTTAAACTCTAATATTCATTTAAATGTTAATCAAGAAGCTGATTAACAATCCCAGTTGTGTGTATGCATATCTATATATAAATAAAAAATATTTCTCATCAAATATATTATGATCATGGTTTCCCTTTTTTCAGTTCCTCTCAAATCCTCCCCAAATCCCCATATACACAGTTCCAGGCCTTATTTCTTTCTATATGTAGAAACAACAAACAAGCAAACAAAACAAATAAAACAGAATAAAAAAATAGGCAAAGAAAACCCACAAGAAATAGCACACACACACACACACACACACACACACACACTCTCAAACCATAAAGCCACAAGAGCAGAAAACATAATATCACCCTTGTATTTCATGAAGAAGCAAGTATAAGAGATAACGCCTGAGCTAAGGTCATACATGAACTGGCAAAGGAAGACTGTAAGCCCAAGTCTTCCTGGCCGTGACATCAGCACCTCTCTAACTTAAAGGTGCCCATAATCTACTAAAGAGTACTTTTGATCTTAGGACATGGCTAATCTAAGGTGCAGCATGGATTTTTATTTCTGCACAGCTCTCACAGATTACGGGGCTGTGATTTCTCACAGCTCATGTCTATTAGTTAAAAAAAATGCTCTCATCCTCCCTCATGCTTCTCTCATGTCATTCCTCACCAGCTTTATTGGGAAATCATTCAACTCACACATCTTAGACCACATTTTGAGTAGCAAAGCTAAACCTTCATGTTACCTACAGGTTTCAGCTACACCTCTCTCTGCACAGTGAAATATATTGGCTTTTCTTGGTGAAAGTGAAGTAAATCAGAATTGATTTTCTTCAGTAGTTTCTTGCCCTGATTTTCCAATAAACCCCTCCTGAACCTCATCTCTTCTTACATCCTCCTTTAACCACTCAGGATTCTAGATCTGGGTTCCCATACTGTGTTCTGTTGTTTGCTTTTGTTCTTTGCCATGCCTTCTACCAATTCTTACAGCAATGACAGAAATTGGTCATTTATGTAAATTAAACAAAGAAGTGTGCCATCGATTAGACTGCAACGCAGGTGCAACAAAATGCCCTTCAGTTCCCTTTGCAAAATTGATTTCCAATAGCAGCTAGGAATAACTGGTTATAAATTAGTTCACTTCAGTTATGAACAAATAAAACAGGATTTAGTACATTAACTCTGCAAGTTATGTTAGCATTCTGTATTTAGCTCAAAGCTAAAGCTCATGGGACTTGCCTTTGGTAGAATGATAGGAAATGAAGTCCATCCACTTATACTTGGCTTACCCTTTGTGTGCTACCGCTTAAGCTGATGATGTTTGTGCTTTAACAACAAAAGCCAATCACCCCAAAGTCCATTCAAAAGAGTTGGAAATCAAAGCAGCATCTTAAGTTATGAACTTTAGGTAGATATTAGCTAATCTGCCTTACTTCATATAAGACAGCATCTTCCTGACATATTTGATTTTTGTTTTTGTTTTACTTTGTTTTTACATTTCAGTAATCATATTACTGATTTTTGGTTCTACATTTATTTTCATCACATTTAATATAGATAAGAACAAAACCCTTGTCCTATGGTCTTTCTTCTTGTCAGTTGACTTATCTTTTTCTTGTTCTTTTTCTTGCTTTGTCTTGATGGATTTTCATATTTCACCTTTCTGCTAAGCATTGTCTAAATCATTTTCTTCTCACTCACAGTTGGCACTTTTAGAAGGTTGATAATTTGTGTTGCTTCCTTCAGAACTTGGCCTCATGAGCATTTTAAATCTAACTATGCTATGATCATTCAATCTTAGATGCTCCCCATGTGAAGCTCATTTAACATGCTTGGCACTCATTCAGGGACTAATTCCAGAATTCATTGGAGTCATGTTGGCTGCTCAACAGACTATAGAGCAAAGCAATACTGTTACATAGGCTCAGAGGGAGCAGAGAGTTGCTGTGTTCCCTAGTGCTGCCAAAGCAAGACTTCCAATAATATACCAGCAATGGAAATTCTCCTACAAGTCCTAATTTTAGCATGATTCTTGGAATATAACCTGCTTATCTTGTGCTCAGATCTTAGTTGGAATTCCAACAAGGAAAACAATCCTGTATTCCTCAGTCCTTATGACCATATGTTGTTCTGGCTATCCCTGTATATTTTATTTCCATTTCATTCCTCTTTATTTTCAGAAACAATAGCACTAGGCTAGTAATTTCCAAAGACCTTTGAGTTTCTAAGTGATCAACATTCAAAATCCAAAAGGTATATACTGGGACAAGACATTAAAATAGTTTAAATTTTCCCACTCAGGAATGCTGATATTTAATATTTATAAGCAATGTCTGAAATTTACTTTATTATTGTTTCTTCTAATATATTACAGTAACGCAGCATTTTTAATTTTTAGTATTTGCAAATGTATTTAATACTCTTTATAATGCAAACAATTGATTTGAAAACTCAAACCTAACTTTATTTTAGATTGTAATTAGATTTTATTTAGGTATGTAATCCTCTTTACATAATAAAACATATTAAAAGAACACAGTTCTAACTAGAAATAAAACACATTTATATACACATAATCATAAATTACTAGCTTTTAAAAATGAATGTGTGTTGGTTTTTGGAACGAAAAGAGAAAAGAAAAATTGTAAGCAGCTATTTCAAATTTCATTTACGTGTATGTTGTTTAGTTCTATGTATGTCTGTACACCGTGCTCATACCTTGTGCCCTTGCCTCCCAGAGGTGAATATTGGCCTCTTGGAACTAGAGTTACAGATGTTTGTGCGCTGTTATTTGGGAGAGGAGAATCAAACTGTTTCTTTAAAGGAGTAGCCAGTGCTTTTAACCACCTCGCCATCTCTCCAAGCACAAATTAGATAATTTAAGAGCATGTTTTCAACATTTCATTAATTATTTAAAGCAGATTACTGAGTAAAATCTCACTGAAATTTACCGACAGGTCACATTTCCAGAGATCGTTTTTTCTGCAAAAACTTGTGTGAAACTTCTGACATATGAATTAAATTAAGCCTTTTTTTATACTATTACTAGATTTTAACAAAAAAAAATACATCAAAATTTTACTAACTTGTTAAATAAAGTTAATTTTTCTTAGATAAATGTGTGCATTATCTCTTAGGTAAAAGTATATAGTCCATATTGAAAATATACTAGAATATAACTAAATTATATTATTGAACAAAAAAAGACAAACAGAAAAAAATTTCCATGAAACAGAAGTTAGTTAGGTAGATTTGGGGAGAGTGAGCTTTGTAAATGCAGAAGAAAGAAAAACATGGTAAGCAGAAACAATGTCTGTATTGAGAGAATATAAGCTGTAATAAAACGGAGGCCAGTGCAGAGTTTTCTGCAAAGTGTGACAAACGTAAGACTCTGAGGACAAGACAAACGGATTTTATAGGGCAGAATGTTCATGAATATACAATTTAGTTATAAACACCTGGTCCTGGTATATTTCCTCTTGAATTTTTTGCTAAATAGAGTGATACAAATATTTGAAGGTAGAAAATGAGTGCATGAGTGCAGTGAGCCGAGTGAAATATGACCTCTCACAGGACAAAAAACAGATCGCATTTCCACATGTAAAGGAAAGTCTTACTAAGGACTATTTGCAACTTAAAGCATCTATGATAGTGCTGAGTCAGTCTTCAGAAGAAGCCACCAGTTGGCTGTACAATACAAAATGGTCAGTCCTGGAACACAAATGTATACAAGCAATATTATATGAGTTGAGCAGAATGTATAACTATGATATAAATATTAAATAAATATGTATACATACATGTATAAATTTTTAAAGAGGCTGTGCATTTAAAACGGAAATGGTACATGGAACTGTATAGAAGAAAGAAAGGGAGGAGGAAATTTTTATATTTATATTATAATTTCAAAATTATTTTAAAAATAAATTACACTTTAGATAAAAAGTATTCTATATGTATTTTTCCCAATTAGCTTCCGTTGCTTCATTCTAAGAAATGTATATGACAGTTCTTTGTAATGATTAAAAATTAGACATGAGATATGATTCAATTCAAACTCACTTTAAAAATAACTAACTTATAGATTGAAATTAATATGTAAAGAGATTCACGTATTTCATATGTACTTAGTGAGGGTAAAGCTCTGAATATACTAATGAATTCACTCTTTAAAGTAAGCATTATTCTGATAAGAAAATCAAATATTACAAGTGGTCTACAGACAAATACAAATCTAATTACAAATATCCATTAATTTATAAGGCTACATCATAATCAAATAGATTTTATGTAAAGAAAGAGATTTGCTTAGTCAATAAGTTCAACCATAGAGCTAGAGAAATTAAAAGCATATAATAATCTCAAGACTACATAAAGAACATTCGACAAAATACACTATTTTTTTTCTTCACACCACATGAGATCAGAAGGAAAGGATGAAGACATGTGTTCAATATTATTTTAAAGTATATGAAATTCTTGAACCTAACGTCATACATAATTATGAAGACTGAATATTATCCTTTAAAATTTAAAAGAAAGAACAAATGTTTAGGCATTGATTTGAACAAGTACAGACAAAATGATGCTTTGTATACTCCAAAAACCATAAAATGCAAGAGCATACTTCTCAATAAACCTAGGAAGAAATCAAATTAAAAATATAATCAACGATGATTCACATGGATGTGAAAGATCTAGGCGTAAGCATTGACAAATCTAGAAAAAATTATTTTTAATTTTGACATTTTCTTTACACGCATCTATCTCTCATAGGATTTAGTTAGTCCATTTCTATCTGATTTTCTAAAGAGAACAGAAGCAATTGAACAACTGAGTTTTGTCCTCAGCAGCATTATTTCTAAAAGCGTTCACAGGCAAGGGACCTCATATTCATTAATATGGAAATAGGAAACAAATTATTGTTTGCACAGAAAATGAAACCAAAGCATGGAACTGATCAGCTAACTATGAGAATTACAAGAAGAAACATTGGTGCTTTCAAATAAGTTATTACATTGCATTACTTTGGATTATTTTACATTTCTTATTTGTGTATTTGTATGTTTCTATGTATGTGTATGTATATGTAAGCGTGTATGGTGTGTGTGTATATCTGTGTGTATTTGTGTTTGTACGTGTGCCTGCTTGTGTTTGTGACCGGAAGTGTTTAGAAGACATTAGAGTATGTGTTTGGGGACAGAGTTCAGTTTCGGGAGTTGATACTTGCCTTCCACCATGTTTGATAAGGGCCTTTTGGGTTTTGACCACTGCCTAGGAGGCTTATTTATAGCAGGCATACAGTAGAATGATATCTATGAAATATTGACATTTCCTTAGGTCTGAGTCATATTACTTAAAAGTGAAGAGCTTATAGTCACAGAGTAGAAGCTAGAAAAGCACAGTAATATAAAATGAATTTATGCCAGGTGCAGAGGTGCGTGCCTGTATTCCCAGCAGTTGGGGATACAGAGACAGACAGATCTCTGTGAGTTTGAGGTCAGCCTGGTCTATAAAGTGAGTCCAGGACAGCCAAGGCTAAAAAGAGAAAACTCGTCTCAAAACAAACAAACAAACAAACAAACAAACAAAACAACCAAACCAAAACAACAACAAAGCCAAAACCAAAATGATTTTATGACAAACTTTTGAAAATCTGAAGTAGGTGTAAATGCACTTTCTGAAGCCAATGCAGGTGTGCAAACGGAAGTGCGGCTTTCTTATTTCAAGTTGCGCTTCCACTCCATGAAATTAAACCCATACCTTAGATTGCTTGAGTGATTAAGCTCCTACACTAGAGAGCTCAGGGGCCTAAAGTAAAACACAATACTACTGTTAAAAAGTAACACCAAGAAATTACTAATGACATTCTAATACACTCATAGATCAGTACCTTTCTCAGCCATGATCAAAGAAATTTCCTCCTGCAGCAGATGGGAACAAATGCAGAGACCCACATCCAGACATCAGGCAGAGACTTAGAGACCTTGAAACATTCAACCCTCAATGGAATGTCTTCTCTCCTGAAGGCTCAGGAAACTGCTGAAAAGGAGGTAGGAAATTATAAGAGCAAGAAGAATTGGAATTCATTAAAAACAAAGCAAAACAAACAAACAAATGAACATATGACCAAAGCCTATATGAACCTACAGAGACTGGTGTAGCATTCACTGGGCCTGCAAAAGTCTGCACCAGGTTCCATCGCTTATATATTATGGCTTCCATTTCAATGCACTTATGGGATTCTTAAGTGTGCAAATGAGTGAGTCTGTATTTCTTCTCCCTTAACTTGGAATCTTTTCTTTTTATCTGTTTGATTTTTTCCAATTCTAATGTGTTAGTTCCTTATAGTATATCGAATTATATTACATTTTATTTTATTTTTATTTTATTACTTAGGGTCCTTTCGTTTTCTAATAAGAGACAGAAAAGAGATAGACTGCATTAGAGGGGAAGTTGGAAGGAACAGAGGTAGGAGAAACTGGAATCAGAATATAAAGACTTGGAGGGAAGAGTAGCTCCACAAGGAGAGCAACAGAGCCAAAATATCTGGGCCCAGGAGGACATACAGAGACTGATGAATCAACCAAAGACTATGCAAGGAGAGGACCTAGAACCCCTGCTTTGATATAGCCCATGAACAGCACAGTCTCTATGGGGGTCCCCTAGTAAGGTAAGCAGCAGCAGTCTATGGAATGAGCTCTGTTCCCTGCTCTTTGATCACCTTCCTCTGGAGAGGTGACCTTACTAGGCTACAGAAAAGGAGGATCCAGACAGTCCTGATGAAACCTGAGAAGCTAGAGTCAGGTAGTAAGGGAGGAGGACCTTCTGTACCAATGGACTAGGGAATGGACATAGTGGGGGGAAGGGGGAGGGAGGGTGAAACCAGAAGGAGAGGAGAGAAGGGCTACAACTTGGATTCAAAATGAATAAATTGCAATAATAATAAGAAGAAAAAAAAGAAAAAGAAGTCTATTTTCAAAGAAAGGAAGAAAAGTGATGGTAACTCCAGATTTCCACAAGGAATCAATAGTCAAAAGTTGTGGCTCAGGAATTTTGTCAATGAAATGAGTTCAAAGATGAAGTTGAGCTGCTTGGAAGAAAAAAGATTCTCCTGTGAGACAAAAGCATAGACGAAAGAATTTTTTAAAATAACAAATATGCTGTAAAGTTTGGAGAGCCATGGGGAGAAATGAAGATGAGATATGATGTAATTTATTTTTTTCTGATTTGAAGACTTGCTCATTTATCTCAATTTTTTGGAAATTTATTTTCCAGACTACATTTCAGATATTACCATAACATACCATATGTAATAATTACATATTTGCACTTATATATGCATGAATTATATATCATTCCACATATTCTATAAGCATGCATTTAGATATATATCAAGACATAGCTCTTTATATAATATATGAAATGATATATACAACAGTCCTTTATTTTAATTAAATTTTTATTCTTTAACATTAGTTACAGTTTATTAAATTAGTATCTCAGCTGTAGCCCACTCACTCATTCCCTCCCAATGCCACCCTTCTTCCCTCATCTCCTCCCTGCCCTTTTCCAAGTCCACTGATAGGGGAAGTCCTCCTCCCCTTCCATCTGACCCTAGCTTATCAGGTTTCTTCAGGAATGGCTGCAATGTCTTCCTCTGTGGCCTAGTAAGGCTGCTCCTCCCTAGGGGGTGTGGGGGCAGGTCAAAAAGCCAGTCATTTAGTTCATGTCAGAAATAGTCCCTGTTCTCCTTACTAGGGTACCCACTTGGATACCCTACATGGGCTACATGGGCTACATCCAAGCAAGGATTCTAGGTTATATCCATACATGGTCCTTGGCTGGAGAAACAGTTTCAGAAAAGATCCCTGTGCCCAGATATATTTGCTCCTTGGGGAGCTCCTGACCTCTCCAGGTCACACTCACTCCCCCTTCTTTCATATGATTCCCTGAACTCTTCCCAAGGTTTGGTTATGGGTATCAGCTTCTGCTTTGATATATTGCTAGGTAGAGTCTTTCAGAGGCCTTCTGTGGTAGACTCCTGTCCTGTTACTTGTTTTCTTCTACTTCCAATGTCCATCCCATTTGTCTTTCTAAGTGAGAGTTAATCATCTTACCTTGTGGTCTCCTTCTTGTTTATCTTCTTTAGGTGTACAGATTTTAATATGTTTCTCCTATCTTATAGGTCTAGTACCCACTTATAAGTGAATATATACCATGTGTGTCTTTCTGCTTTTGGGATACCTCACTCAGGATGATCTTTTCTAGATCTCATGATTTGCCTGCAAATTTCATGATTTCCTCCTTTTTGATTGCTGAGTAGTATTCCATTGTATAAAAATACCACCATTTCTGTACCCATTCCACCATTGATGGACATCTGGGTTGTTTCCAGGTTCTGGCTATTACAAATAAAGCTGCTACAAACATGATTGAACAAATATCCTTGTGTATTTGAGCATCTTTTGGATACATGCCTAGGAGTGGTCTGGTTGGATCTTGAGGAAGCACTATTCCTAACTTTCTGAGAAAACACCAGATTAATTTCAAAAGTGGTTGTACAAGTTTACAAGTTCTTATATTTAAAGACAGCATAATAAATTTATTTTTCAAGTAAAGAATAGAGATAAAAGAATACTTTGTAAAAGAGTGCTCAGATTTTCCATTATGCAAGCTATTGTATATTTATTATTTATTCATTCGTCAACTTTTTTGAATTTATTAAGCTAGAATAAAAGGTCAAGTTATTGTGATAATAATTAGTATGTACACTATTATACACCTAAATTATAATGCTTCTAAATTAGTAATATTGTATTCTTCATGTGGTACTGGAATTATTATCCCCACACTGTTAATAACAAAATTTTCTAACTGCATATTTATAATGTATACTGTAAATCTACAATGTGACTCTTGCACCTAAGGCTTGGAGAACATCTCAGAAGATGGGGGTGAAAGCTTTATCTTACCCCTTTTTAGCATAGCACATTCTATATCTTCAATGGTCTGGCAAAATATTCTCAGAAAACTAACGGAAAAATTGAAATGCTTACAAGTGTCTGTTGATGTAATTTTTCCACCTAAGATATTCCTTGATTTAATACTCTGTCACTTGTAGCTTCATCTAATTAACAGAATTCCATACTTCTAAAGCATGGAAGAATAAATGAAAAGCTAATGACAGCGTTTCAATTAGAACTTGTTTTGGAACATTTGGAAAAGGGGGAATAAATAAATTGATGAGACTTCACAGGTGTAGTTGCCCTGACGTTTCTAAGAGGCACACATCAACAAGGGTGCCCAAACTTTACCTGAGCAAGTAAGGAATCAACAGATATGTTAATGAAGAAGGGAAAAGCTTATGAAGACTCAGCCCTAGATAATAGGTACAAGAAAGTCTGTAATGCTGAGAGTGTGAGAAATAGGCTTTTTTTGCAGGAAGAGTACTCCAGTTAGTTTTCCAATATCTAATGAATAGTCCTGAAAAACATATAGATACAAGTTACATTATACAAACTGAGAAGGTTATATTTGGAATAAAAACACACACTTAAAGAATTATAGACATTAATTTGAATAAAAGCAAAGCTGAATATAGGGGGACTGAAGGGTAGGAATAGGAGTTTGGAAATGTAATTATACTATAACCTCAAAAAGTGAAAATATACACAAAACACAACATTGTAAAATAAAGGGCTAGAAATGTCTTTACACTAAGAAGTAGTTAATTTCATATGAATTTTAGGTGATCATGCCAATGCCTTATCAAGTTGAATGATTTAATTTCTTAGAAAATACCTATATAGAGCTAAAGTGACAGCTGAGGTGATAAGCTGATGTCCCACATATATGGGTACCTGAGTTCAATCACAGCACAAAGTATGGTACCATGATCTTATAGTTTCAGTGCTGGGGAGATGGAGCATCAATATGGCTCGAGGGCCATCCAGCCTAATCTAATTGGTGAGCTTCAAGCCAATGAAAAAAAAAGAAAAACTATTTTAATGGAAGTGGACGGCATTCTGGAAGAAGATACTAGAGGCTGGTCAATGATCTTTGGGCACATTAACATAATATGTCCACATAAATTTTCACACTTAAAGGAAACACAAACATCCATAAATGATACTAAATAACAAAATATATATGATTCTTCAACAAAAGATTATATATTATACCACTGAACAATTTTCACAGAGTATTGAAACAAATTATGTAGCAAGACCTTCAGAAGCATCTTTATGTGAAGAGAAAAATGGTTCTTCTTGCATAGTGTGCCCACAGTAGTTATGTTGAAAATATTTAGTATTTTAGTCAATGACATTTCAGGTGCTCTTGCAGGTGTTAGTTTTATATATATATATATGTGTGTGTGTGTATATATATATATACATATATATGTGTGTGTGTATGTGTATGAATAATATATATGATTAATATAAATTCATATATATGACTGTATATATGTATATGTTAATTAATATAGTGTTGATTAATTTAAAATATTTTTCTTCAAATAACTTATTTCTAAACATTACCAGGTCATGCAGGAATGACTCTCTTGAGAAACTTTGTCATTGATCAGTCAAAACTGGCAGATATTCCAGAAGATGATACATTCTTCTTCCATGCTGTTTTCCTCAACTGGCTGTGAAATACCACATAAATTAGTTTTCCAGCTAACAGTATCAATCCCAGATCTTAGTCTTTCTGCTTAGTTCGTTTTCATACTTTATTGTTTTCTGTTACTATACTTCTCTTTCTTACTAAGTCTCTTTGTTAGATTGAGTCATATCCTCAATGCTGGGGCTTGATCTCTCTGCAAGGTTCTAAGAACACTTTCCCATATTCTAGCGATTTCTCAGATAAGAAGCAAAGATCGATTGATTATATCTAAAAAAATAACATGCCTTTTATTATGTGCTTTTAAAATGAAAATATTCAGCTTCTTTCCTTTGGGGTTCACATACAAAGAAAAAACTGTCAATAATAAAAATTAACTTTAAAAATCTCTGTGTACAACATGCAACATTGCCAGAGGCCACTGATAGAGTTGAACAGTTCTTGAGTGGGGAGTGAGGATTGAAATAAAATTAAAAATAAAACAAAAACAAAACAAAACAAGACACTAAACATGGGATCTGTTCGAGAGGGTTTCTAGTAGAAACTAGGCACTCAGTTTATTCCAAAGTCCCTTTTTATAGTCAGAGCAAAGCACTTTTATACAATGAAGTTCATAGAGAAGTCAAACTTGTTTACCTTGACCACTTGTCTGTGTGATCCTTCAAAGAAAATGAAGTGAACTTGGCAAAAGCATCCTGCTTACTGTCACAAACAAAAAAAAGTGAACTTGGCAATACATCCTGTCTATCCCTGTCTCCAGGTGAAGGCCAGGATAAAAACATGTTTTTCACTGAGAGCTCAATAATAAAGCATCCTGACAAACAGGAAGCTCTCCTCAAAATATGAAGATTTGGTATTTATAGAAAACATTGCAAGGCATGTTTTAATACTGTAATTATGCTCTTGTGCTTCATGACACTGACCATGGAGCAAGACAACTCATCTCTCAATTTTGCATATTTACAATGGGAATAATAACAACAGGCTGCTTAAAACTCCTCTGAAGATGAATGAGTAATGTGTACTAACAAAGATCACTGTTTGGATCATAGTGACATCCCCCACCCTTGATTTCAATACGTATGCTGTAGATGATGTGTAAGTTTCTGGTTTCCTTGAAGACTGAAATTTGTCAGGCGATGTATTCCTGCAAGTTGGACATGTGATGCTTTGCCCAGGTTGGCTTGTGAGAGAGTATGTGATGTTTTGCTGTGAGCCCTCCTGTGCAAGGAGGGTGGCTTTGGCCAGCTGAGAACACCTATGGGAAGATTCTGAGTACAAGACATATATGGAGGCCCACACTCAGTGAGACATCGTTTTTGGATCAACATTGCTGCGTTGAGCTTTGTGCTCAATACCCTGTCTTATTTTATTTTATTTTATTTTATTTTATTTTATTTTATTTTATTTTGTGATTATTACTTGAGACAGAGATTTCTAAAAGTGCCATTATACCTGAAAGTAAGCGCAATGGAATCTTTCCTATGACTGTGCACCATTTCCAAGAATCCTCTTTGCTGAGTTGCCTAGGATATAAATGGGTAAGCAAGGTGTTCATGAGATGAGGAAGCAGGATGACAGTGAGGTCATTTTATTTGAAGGTATCTGTCGATGATTACGGGAATACAGATCTAGAAAGTTTCAGAAAAGACTACAGATTCTACTTTCTTCTTCTTTTCTAGTTCCCATTAGGGATCACCTGCTTGCTGGCCCAAAGAACCTCTTGCTCATTTCATGCTCATTCTCTACATAACCACTTTGTCTCCTCAGACCCAGACACCAGCTCCTCTGCAGGTAACTTGACCCTTCATCTTGCTAGCTGTGGCTCCTTTGAACATCCTCCTGGCTCAGGGAGTCACCCTTGCCTAAATTTCTCTTGTATATTATGACAAGTTTCTTTTCCTCTAAGAACCTTCTTATGATATTTTGCTTCCTTATCTGAGGATGAATATCATCTGTCCCCAAAATAATTTCTCTCCAACATATTTGTTGGAAAATAGAAAGAGACAAATATAGAAAGATTAAGAACTGGCTATTAGTTCATCAGAACAGTTCAGAGTAAGCCTTTTGAATGTCAGCATAACCTTTGGGATTCTTATCAAAGCTAATAAAATTGATTAGTGATATTAATATTGTCCTTAAATATTAGGTTAATAGCACATATGTGTCATTATTAGGAAGTTGTTATGAAAATTCAACTAAGTTATTTGCACAGTTTTTATCCTATTAACTTTGTGACACTCTATTGAATTCACCTTTGTCTATTCACCTTCATTGTCAAATATTTATATTCTTTTAACAAATTCCCTCGACAAACATCCAGTGTGATAGAATGAACAAAGCATAAATTAATTAGTTTTTCTCCATACTGCAATATAAATGTTGATTTCTGAAAACCATAAATCTAATTATGAAAGAATTTTATGTTTTTTATTCAGTTAGATATTACATCAAATTCTATACCTAAACTGTGCATTTTAAAGCACTGACAGCATTTTCAACATTTTCAGACAGTGGTGATGATGGTACTTTCACCCTGTTATGTTTAAGGCTATATGAACTTAGACTACTTTTAATGCCCCTATAGATAACACTATGGACAGGTCATGCATGCTGTAATGTAACTGTCTCTCAAGAGATAGAAAGTGTGTACAGGCAGAATATCTTCACCCATGCATTCCAATCCCAAATCCATCTGAGATTAGGTTGACTTTGGGCAGGTTTTTATTAAAAAATACTATAGCAAAATTTATAGGAAATATGGACCAACTAAAAATGCTATAGTAAACTTTAAGTATTAAGATGGAAAAGCTGACTCTAAAACCCAACACCTATCTATAAATTTGAATGAGATTGAGTAATTTCAATTAACTGACAGACACAAAATATTGGTATAAGTAAAATGAGCTGCTTTTTAGAACAAAAGCTCTGATGTTTGTATTAACATATTGACAAAAACTGAAATCAGGCAATAAGGTATCAACCTAAGGCTGTCAAACACAACAGAAGATGATCACCCTGTGGAGACAGAGCATTAAAAAGTAAATAACTGATGCTAACTTTGAAATGTAATGTACTTTCATAGAGGTACACACACAAAAAGTGAATCAGCCTTAAAACTAGATCTAGCTAAAACCCAGACAATTAGAAAAATATTTGGACCAAAACTGTGTGTTCATAGAATTATGAGATACGTAGATCCACCTGGAATTCTATATTTTTCAAAAGTGCTTCTTGGAGGGGCAAGATGGCGGCTCCGGGAGGACTCTCATTCTGAGCAGCAGCACAGCAGGATCAGCACAGTGAACAGCAATCAGAACTCTCGGCCATAAAACACAGTCATTGTGTTTCCCAGGTGAGAGGATACCCCACGGTGGGGGATTCAATCAGCTTTTAACTCACCCGGCTAAACCGCGGAAGAGATCCCGGTTCCGCCAGAGGCTTGGCTGCCGGCCGCCAGCCCCAGCCCCAGCCCAGAGCCACAAGCCAGTGTCTCTGGTCACGGTCCCAGACTGAACCTTGGGCACCACACTATCAGAGACTGGAATTTTCAGTCGAGAGATAACCCCAGGGTACAGGAAACGATTGGGACCGGCCTTAGGTCACCCAGACATCCCCTGGAAAAGACTTGGGCGGGTTCCACTGGCACCCCAGGAGCCAGCCCGGAGCCAGAGCCAGGGACCCAGGTTCCGGCACAGAGCCCTGCCTGCCTGCGCGCCTGATTCGCCGCCGGAGATAGAAACGGCGGGTCTGATCTCAGAGCACTCAGCTCACCCCCAACCTGAAAAGGTCCCCGGAAAATTACCCAGCTTAGGGAGCCACTCAGGCTCCCAAAAGCCGCAAAGGCAGACACAGGCAGTTTCTGCACACCAGACAGCTGGCAGAGACTGAGCCGCCATCACACAGCTGTGCTCCAGGCATAGGCAAATTTCTGTGGCCAGCCAGCTGGCAGACACTGAGCAGTGTGCACCAGGGCAAAAAAAAGACACTAGGAGTCCGTGTCTCCAGAGAATCCACGGGGAAGGAAGGAAACTGTACTGACCTAAATCACCCAATCCTTCCCTAGAAAAAGTCTAGCAGTCTAGTGGGGCCGAGGTGCCAGCACTCAGCTGTGCACCAGACACAAGCACAAACAGTTGAGGCGCGCCTGATGTCTAACTGGGTCACAGCAGCTGATCATTAAATTTGCAACAAGAAACCCAGAAACAGGGCAGCTGCCCTCAGGACTTCCCTGGGTGAGAGGAGAACCCTCTCGACTAACAAAGACCACAGTTACCACTCAGGTCTATATCCCTGAGGTGAGCAACTCCTGAAAAAACACCAGCCATCCAGGGACTATACCCAAAAAGCTGAGAAGACATCCTTCAGGAAAAACCAGCTTTCTGCAAAGGGGATTCTCTCCACCACAGGATCCCCAGGAACCACCAGAAAATAACCCCAAACTCCTAAGATAACACAATGGGTAGAGGCCAGCGTAAAAGCTCAAGCAACAAAAGACAGAGCAATATGGCATCTCCAGAACCCAGTTACCCAGGGGCAAGTAGCCCTGGACACCCCACCATAACTGAAATACAAGAAGATGACCTAACAAGTATGCTCATGAAGATGATAACAGAGGAAACAAATAAGATTCGTAAAGACATAGAGGAAGATAAACTCAAACAGAATATTGCCATCCGTAAAGAAATAGAGGAAGCTGCAGGCAAACAGTTTATGGCCTTTAGAAAGGAAATGCTTAAAACACTGAATGAAATGATAGAAACAGAGTTGAAGGAACTAAAAGAAAAACAGGAAAGTACAATCAGACAGGTGAAGGAAGTAAACAAAACAACTCAAGACCTGAAGATAGAATTGGAAAAATTAAAGAAAACACAAATGGAAGAAATAATGGAAAGGAAGAATCTAGGGAAGAAAACAGGAATTACAGAGGTAAGCATAACCAACAGACTAAAAGAGATGGAAGAAAGAATCTCAGGTGTAGAAGATACAATGGAAGAAATCGATGTATCTGTCAAAGAAAATGTTAAATCTAAAAAATTCCTGACACAGACCGTCCAAGAAATGCAAGACAATATGAAAAGACAAAACCTAAGAATAATAGGTATAGAGGAAAAAGAAGACTCCCTTCTCCAAGGCCCAGAAAATATTTTCAACAAAATCATTGAAGAAAATTTCCCCAAGCTAAAGGAGAGGCCAATTAGAATACATGAGGCCTACAGAACACGCAACAAATTTGACCAGAAAAGAAAATCCTCCCGCCACATAATAATCAAAACAGTAAGTATACAGAACAAAGAAAAAATACTAAAAGCTGCAAGGGAAAAAGGCCAAGTAACATATAATGGCAAGCCCATTAGAATCACACCTGACTTTTCAACAGAGACTATGAAAGCCAGAAGGGCCTGGACGGATATCATGCAGACCCTAAGAGAACACAGATGTCAGCCCAGGCTACTATACCCAGCAAAACTCTCAGTCCTCATAGATGGAGAAAACAAGATATTCAATGACAAAAACAAATTTCAACAATACCTACAAACAAATCCAGCATTACAGAAGACACTGGAAGGGAAAATACAACCCAAGAAAGCTAGCTACATTCAAGAAAACACAGGAAATAAATAACCTCACTTCAGTAAAACAAAAAGCAACCAAGCACACAACCTGATGACCACAGCCAACATCAAAATCAAGAGATCTAACAGCCACTGGTCATTAATCTCTCTCAACATCAATGGACTCAACTCTCCAATAAAAAGACACAGATTAACAGAATGGATACGTAAACAAAACCCAGCAATCAGTTGCATACAAGAAACACACCTAAGACACAAAGATAGACATTACCTGAGGGTAAAGGGTTGGAAGACGACTTTCCAAGCAAACGGATCCAAGAAGCAAGCAGGAGTAGCCATTCTAATATCTGATAAAATAGACTTTCAACCAAAATTAATCAAAAGAGATGGGGAAGGACACTTCATACTCATCAAGGGAAAATTCCACCAGGAAGACATCACAATCCTGAACATCTATGCCCCAAATACAAGGGCACCCACATTTGTGAAAGAAACATTGATAAAATTTAAAGCACATATAGATCCACACACATTAATAGTGGGAGACTTCAACACCCCACTCTCAACAAAGGACAGGTCAACCAAACAGAAATTAAACAAAGAAACAATGTCTCTGACAGAGGTCATGAATCAAATGGACCTAACAGACATTTACGGAACTTTACACCCAAACACAAAAGAATTTACCTTCTTCTCAGCACCTCATGGAACCTTCTCCAAAATAGACCACATAGTGGGTCACAAAGCAAGCCTCAACAGATACAAGAAGATTGAAATAATCCCATGTATCTTGTCTGATCACCATGGAATAAAGCTGGACCTCAACAATAACAGAAATAACAAAAAGCCTACACACACATGGAAACTGAACAACTTGTTACTAAATGACAGCTGGGTCAGGGAAGAAATAAAGAAAGAAATTAAAGTCTTTCTAGAAATCAATGAAAATGAAGACACAACATACCCGAACTTGTGGGACACAATGAAAGCAGTGCTAAGAGGAAAGTTCATAGCACTAAGTGCCTTCAAGAAGAAATTCGAGACAGCTCATTCAAGCACCCTAATGGCTCACTTAAAAACCCTAGAAAAAGAAGAAGCAGACACACCAAGAAGGAGTAGACGGCTGGAAATGATCAAACTCAGGGCTGAAATCAATCAATTGGAAACAAATAAAACAATTCAAAGAATCAATGAAACCAAGAGCTGGTTCTTTGAGAAAATCAACAAGATCGACAAACCCTTAGCCAGGCTAACTAAAAGGCAGAGAGACACCACCCAAATCAACAAAATCAGAAATGAAAAGGGGGATATAACTACAGACACTGAGGAAATCCAAACAATCATTAGGACTTACTTCAAAAGTCTATATGCCACAAAATTTGAAAATCTAAATGAAATGGACAATTTTCTTGATCGATTTGACTTACCAAAGCTGAACCAGGACCAGGTAAATCAACTAAATAGACCTATATCCCCCAAAGAAATAGAAGCGGTCATCAAAAGTCTCCCATCCAAAAAAAGCCCAGGACCAGATGGCTTCAGCGCAGAATTCTACCAGACCTTCAAAGAAGAGCTAACACCAATTCTCTTCAAACTATTCCACAAAATAGAAACAGAAGGAATATTACCAAATTCATTCTATGAAGCCACAGTCACCTTGGTACCTAAACCTCACAAAGACTAAACAAAGAAAGAGAATTTCCAGCCAATCTCCCTTATGAACATTGATGCAAAAATACTTAATGAAATACTTGCAAACCGAATCCAAGAACACATCAAAAATATTATCCACTATGACCAAGTAGGCTTCATCCCAGGTATGCAGGGGTGGTTCAATATATGGAAATCCATCAATGTGATCCACCATATTAACAAACTGAAAGAAAAAAAACACATGATAATCTCCCTAGATGCTGAAAAAGCCTTTGACAAAATCCAACATCCATTCATGTTCAAAGTATTGGAGAGATCAGGGATACAAGGCACATATCTAAACATAGAAAAGGCAATATACAGCAAGCCTATAGCCAACATCAAACTGAATGGAGAGAAACTTAAAGCAATCCCACTGAAATCAGGGACAAGACAAGGCTGCCCACTCTCTCCATATCTCTTCAACATGGTGTTGGAAGTCCTTGCTAGAGCAATAAGACAGTTGAAGGAGATCAAGGGGATACAAATTGGAAAGGAAGAAGTCAAATTATCACTATTTGCAGATGATATGATAGTATACGTGAGTGACCCCAAAAACTCTACCAGGGAACTCCTACAGCTGATAAACACCTTCAGCAAAGTGGCAGGATACAAAATTAACTCAAAAAAATCAGTAGCCCTCCTGTATACAAAAGACAAAAGGGCTGAGAAAGAAATTAAGGAAACAACACCCTTCCCAATAGCCACAAATGACATAAGGTACCTCGGAGTAACCCTAACCAAGGAAGTCAAAGGCTTGTATGAAAAAAATTTCAAATCTCTGAAGAAAGAATTAGAAGAAGAAATGAGAAGATGGAAAGATCTCCCATGCTCATGGCTTGGTAGGATTAACATAGTAAAAATGGCCATCATACCAAAAGCAATCTACAGATTCAATGCAATGCCCATCAAATTACCAACACAATTCTTTACAGACCTGGAAAGGAAAATTCTCAACTTCATATGGAATAACAAGAAACCCAGAATTGCTAAAACAATCCTCTACAATAAAAGATCTTCTGGAGGTATCTCCATCCCTGATCTTAAGTTGTACTATAGAGCAACAGTTTTAAAAACTGCATGGTACTGGCATAGAAACAGAATGGTGGATCAATGGAACCGAACAGAGGACCCAGAAATAAACCCACACACTTATGGACACCTGATCTTTGACAAAGACGCCAAAACCATACAATGGAAAAAAGATAGCATCTTCAACAAATGGTGCTGGTCTAACTGGATGTCTACATGTAGAAAAATGAAAATAGATCCATACTTGTCACCCTGCACAAAACTGAAGTCCAAGTGGATCAAAGACCTCAACATAAAACCAGACACATTAAATCGGCTTGAAAAAAAAGTGGGAAATACCATAGAACTCATTGGTACAGGGGAAAACTTCCTGAACAGAACACCAACAGCACAGGCTCTAAGAGCAACAACCAATAAATGGGACCTCATGAAACTGAAAAGTTACTGTAAAGCAAAGGACACCGTCATCAAAACAAAGCCACCACCTACAGATTGGGAAAGAATCTTCACCATCCCTTTATCTGACAGAGGACTCATATCCAGTATATATAAAGAACTAAAGAAGCTGAAAAGCAGCAAACCAAGTAATCCACTTAAAAAATGGGGAACAGAGCTAAACAGAGAATTCTCTGTAGAGGAATACCGAATGGCAGAGAAGCACTTAAAGAAATGCTCAACCTCACTAGCCATTAGGGAAATGCAAATCAAAACAACCCTGAGATTTCACCTTACACCCATGAGAATGGCCAAGATAAAAAACTCAAGTGACAACACATGCTGGAGAGGTTGTGGAGAAAGGGGAAGCCTTCTCCACTACTGGTGGGAATGTAAACTTGTACAACCAATCTGGAAATCAATCTGGCGCTTTCTCAGACAGCTAGGAATAGCGCTTCCTCAAGATCCAGCCATACCACTACTGGGCATATATCCAAAAGAGGCTCAGGTACACAAAAAGGACATTTGCTTAACCATGTTTGTAGCAGCTTTATTTGTAATCGCCAGAAGCTGGAAACAACCCAGATGCCCCTCAACTGAAGAATGGATGCAGAAATTGTGGTACATCTACACAATGGAATATTACTCAGCAATGAAAAATAAGAAAATCATGAAATTTGCAGGTAAATGGTGGGATCTGGAAAGGATCATCCTGAGTGAGTTGTCCCAGAAGCAAAAAGACACACATGGTATATACTCACTCATATAGACATACAAGATAGGACAAACCCACTAAAACCTGTGCATCTAAAGAAACTAAGCAAGAGAGAGGACCCTAACTAAAACGTCCAATCCCCATCCAGAAAGGCAAAGAGGATGGACATCAGAAGAAGAAGAAAACAGGAAACAACCTAGGAACCTACCACAGAGGGCCTCTGAAAGCCTCTGCCCTACAGACTATCAAAGCAGATGCTGAGCCGGATGGGCAACTGTTGGGCAGGTGAACGGAATTTTAGGTAAGAACTGGGAAATAGTAAGAGCTGGAGAGGACAGGGTCTCCACAAGGAGAGCAACAGAACAAGAAAATTTGAACATAGGGAACTTCCCAGAGACTCATACTCCAACCAAGGACTATTCATGGAGATAACCTAGAACCCCTGCACAGATGTAGCCCAGGGCAGTTCAGAGTCCAATTGGGTTACATAGTAATGTGAAGAGGGACTGCCTCTGACATAATCTGATTGGCTCTTTGATCACCTCCCTCGGGGGGGGGGGGGAGCAGCCTTACCAGGCCACAGTAGAGGACAATACAGCCACTTTTGATGTGAACTGACAGACTGAGATCAGAAAGGAGAGGAGAACCTCCCCTATTAGTGGACTTGGGGAGAGGCATGCAAGCAGAGGGAGGAGGGAGGGTGGGATTGGGAGGAGAGGAGGGAGGGGCTTATGGGGGGATGCAGAATGAATACAGTGTAATTGATGAAAAATTTAAGAAAAAAGGGAAAAAATAATTTAAGAACCTTAAATGACTTTCAAAATTGGAGGAAAACATGGAGTTAGTCAATTGGCATGGAGCACGTCTTGCCCCTGGGGGCAATAGTCTCCTGAACCTACTCAGACCTTGGACACCACCACTGCTAGTTCTAGAACTGACGCAGGATGTTCCAACGAGGGGTTAAGGCTTCTCATAATATTTCCTATAAGCCCACACCTGTTTGTTTATATCCCCCATTTTTATTCATTATTAGCCAGATAGAGCCAAGTAATTGTGTTAATGATACTTGCTTTTTTGCCCAATGCTGGAATGCTAGTAAATTTAGGTATGCCCTGGTTACTCGCATGCCTCACTGGGTGCCTGTGCCCATTGATGCCCCTCACGCTATGACTCTCTTCAGACAGAAAAGGGATCTTGGAACTACAGCCACCATTGTTACTACCATCTCATTGATGGCTGTTAGAGCTACCACCAGGGCATTAGCCATGAGTCATACTGGGCAGACTGCTCAGACCCTGAATAATCATTTAGCCAATGTAGCTCATGCCTTAGTTGTACATAAAGGAATTAATGCTCAACTAAAAGGAAGCTTGATGGTGTTCAATCAGAGGATTGACCTCGTGCAGGAGCAAATTGATAGCCTATGGCAAATCGCTCAACCTGGCTGTCAATAAAAGTATGCTGGACTTTGTGTCACTAGCATACAACATGAGAATTTTTCCTGTGCTGCAAAGCTGTCTAAACAATTGTCGAGCTATATTTTAGGTAATTGGACTGGAGAATTCGATACTACGATGGAGCAGCTGAGAGTAGCCATTGTCACAGTAAATTCTACCAGAGTGGACGCAGGACTAGCCACAGGATTATCAACATGGATTGCTGCAGCCATGAATCATCTGAAGGAATGGGCAGGCATGGGAGCGTTAGCAGGCCTTCTGGTGTTGGTCTCCTTGGTTTGCCTGTGGTATATATGCAAGATTAGAGTCTCACAATAGTGTGATGCAGCCATGATTATTCAGGCCTTTACAGCCATTGAAGCAGGACATTCTCCCCAAGCATGGTTGGATACCATAAAAAGCTAAAATGATACGCTGAGGATGCGACGCTAAGCACTGCACTCAGGGTCAGCCGCTTTGGACCCAGAGAAGAGCATGTCTGATTGCATGCGGGTTGATGCCCCAGGTCCCGCCTCTGAGAAAAAGGTATCGGACGGGTCTGATGCTCTTTGGGTGGATGACACCTAAATGAAAATCTGTACAAAGTCCCAATTTATTTCTAATATTAGAGATCAGACCTCTACTCTTGCCTGATGCGTCTAAAACAAAAAGGGGGAACTGTAGAGAGCTGCGGAATGCTATGCCTTAAAGATGGAGCTGGTTTCTGCCTTCCACCTTCCCGATGGTGAGTGCTCTCTGTCACGAACAACTCCACATTTGGCTAAGGCCGAGGATCTGGCTTGCTTCCATGTATGTGGACCTATCTGCATTGCCCCCATGGCACGCCTGGGTTGGCTACCCAGAGGCTATTTAAGCTGTGGGCTGGCTTTCCCCGGGGTCCGAGGATTGTTCAATGTTCCTGAATAAACTGCATTGAAAAAAAAAAAGTGCTTTTTAAAATATATAATGTTAAATTTATAGCACAGAATGACATAAATATTCAGAAAAATATGATCAAGTAATTATATCAAAATGTATTATAAATGAATAGGTATATTTGATATGTAAAATATTTATTTAAAGTGTGTGTGTGTGTGTGTGTGTGTGTGTGTATGTGTGTGTGTATTGTGAACATTCACATTTGAATAAAAGTACCTCATGGGCCTAGAAGAGAGTGGCAGATGTTCTGGAGATGTGGTTATGGGTTGCGAACCTCGAAGATGCCATCTGCAAGATCAATATCTGCTCTGACCATTGATTCATCTTTCCAGACTCTGAATAGAGATGTTTGGAAACAAAACAAAACGAAGCAAAAGAAACAAAAACACTAGAGCACCAGCAGCAAGGTCAGAATAAAAGGTGGCCTTGGGGCGGCCTCTGACTGCTCCTGTACTTCTTCCGCTACCTTCCTTCCTCTGATTCCCACCATGTTGATGTACCAAGTAAAGCCATATCATTGACACAGTGTGCCTTTGAGTGTGGAGGTTCCAACCTGCATATACCGGCTCCCCAACGTGAACAGCAAGACCAGCATTCCCGCAACATGCGTCACCTGCAGGAGACACCTCAACCATCTTTGCAAGCCCTTGGATCCCACCAAAATGATATTTTAAAGCGCTTGTATGGGTTGAAGGCAGCTGTGGGTGATGGCATCAAAGATGACTCACGTTCCAGATGCGAATTTGGGCATAACCAACATCTTTCAAGCCGACAAGCGCAAGACTTTAACCATAAATTCACTGGATTGAATTCCGTGTTCAGAAAGGATTATGGGGTTCTGGAAGACATCATAATCAGTGCAAACCCAGCATCCCCATCCCTCTTGCTTCTGTCGCACAGGCTGCTCTGTGAACACTAGAGTCCTGTTCACTGTGCACACCCGTTAGTTAGTCAGCTAGAATGTACCTTAGAATCTTCTCAAGAGCTTTGGAGAACAGGCTGTAAAACAGTCCCACCACGAATATCAGCTGGGCTTCACTTTGATTTGGAAGGATATGCCCAAGACACACATGAAGGTCAGTGTGCAGACAATGTGCCGCATGGAAGGACAAGGGAACATGGCTTGCTTCCTGTTCTCTCTGTTTGGCCAGAAGCATCACACTGTCAATTTAACCGTCGTTGATACCTGAGTGGATATAGCCATGTTTCAGCTGAGAGAAGGGAGCAGTAAAGAAAAAGCAGCTGCTTTCTGCTCCATGGACTGCTCTGGGGAAGAGGCCCTGGCTGGTGAGAAATGGGTGCACTGTGGCGGAAGTGGTGTTGTGGTCTGTGCTCCAGCAGAGTGGGGGTGGCAGCAGGGCGGCACCCACTACTGTGCAGCAGGAGCCTAAGTCCTATGAGAACCCGGTCCCCCTTCAGCACTGCCTTCCACCCCCTGAAGTGAATTCTAGCATCTTGTATTGCAGGGCTCAATGTAAGGATGGTACTGCTTCCGGTTTGCCATCAGGAAAGGGACTTGTTCTAGCTAGAATCACAGCCTTTTCACTAAGCCAGTCGTCAGGCATCAATAATAGCACCAGATAACAACAACAACAACAACAAATCAAAAGAAAGAAATGTTATAAGTTCACAAATGAGAGAAACTACTCTATATGAAAAATTATATATAAATAAATGTTCCACAGTTAAGCATTCCTTACAAAGGGGACAGAGACCAGGAAACAATATTAAGTAATATGGATGGTGGAATAGAAACATATAATATTAATTTAGTTGCTTGTCCAGAGTTATAGAATAAAACAGATGAACAGAAATAAAGTGATTATAAATTCCCCATATGTGACAAATGTAAACAATTAAAACTATTTAAATCTGTATTATTATTAGGAGAAAAAAGGAGAAATAATTTGGACTCCATACATTGAAGGTTCAGAGAATAAAAGTGAATCAGCCTTGAAAATAGATCTAGAGAAAACCCAGACAAAAACAAATCTTCAGGGAACAGATAATTAAAAATAGATTGAGACCATAGGGGTGTGTTCATAGCATTATGAGAAATGTAGGTCCACCTGGAATTCTTTATCTTCTAAAAGTACTTCTTAAATATAGTAAAAAATATAAATAAGATCCAATTTTGTAACACTAAGCTGATCCTCATAAGGCAGCATGACAGTAGCTGGGAAAAATACACATGGATGGAAATGTACTTCTTTTACAAACCTACTATTTCAAGAGCAATAGTACCTAAGATCTTAAATATTCACAAACACACTTGCCTACCAATGAGTATATCCATTTGCTTAGCAATTTTAGATGCTCACCAAATATGAAAACAACAAATATTTATAAGAATGTTGTTAATTAAAAAAAAAAACACTGAACACATGCTAATAAGAAATCATCAGAGAATAGTTAGTTCAATTGTGATGTGTCTCGAGAGACTATTACATGAGTGAAAATAATTGAACTACAAAGCATGAAACAAGACAGATTGGTAAAATATGCTATTGATGGAGAAATGCATGGACCAGAAAACTAAGTAAAATTTAATACTTTTATAAATATGTAACAAACATATTTCTACATTGTATTTTTATATTTAAATATGAATCCTCCAACCAAATGAAAACCAAGCACAGAAAAAAAAAAAAAAAAAAAAAAAAAAACTAAATACAAAACACAGTACACCTTTTCTGGAGGAAAAAACAAAGAAATAGCCTAGGAGAAGACATGAGGAAAAAGGTCAATGTTCAGGTAGCACATTTTTCTTCGAATGACTTTTAGGTTTACATTTATTTATCCAGTTATTAATTAAAGTAATAAAACTGAAATAGAACAGGATTTAATTGTATAAGTAAATCCATAAATATTTAAATTTAATTTTCTCTAAGTTCTTACTCTTAGAAAGAAATCTTTTTGGCCTTGTTGGTATGAACTTACAGTCAGTTCTATTGCCCTGTTCCTTCTCTAGCAACCCTTTAAAATTTATTGCAGGATTTTGTTCTGAGTCACAGTGGTTCCCTGCTACTGCGTCACACATTCTATGGAAAAATCAAGAGAGTATTAGTTTTTTAAAATACCATAGACAGCCTTCACGTACAATAAAATTTTAGGAAAGAAAATGGTTTTCACCCAGATGCAGTCTCCATATCTGTAGATGGTTGTGGCTATGCATGTTCAGACTCAAGAGAAATCATGTGGGAACATTATAGAATTCTCAGGGATCTTCACTATGGACAGCTCATGTTTTATAGAATGAGGTCTTTATCTTCTTTATGCACAACAATGGACTAAACCAGTGTTCGGTAACATTACTATTTTTACTGAGACAGAACATGGCAAAAGAAGGCCCTAAAAGTAGGTAAATGATGATTTTTGGCTAAATAAATTCGAAGTTTACTCTACTTGTCTTAAAGTTGATGTTGGATCCAGTATTGAGAAGTTATGGAATTGGTTCTATTTTGGAATATGTTTTGGTCTCACTGACTTTCCAGGAAAAAAAAAAAGTGGTATTTTGAATACACATACCTTTTGTTTTTATATTATGAAAATGAAAGAACAGCAATGAATATGTGACAAGACTTTCTAGTAAGTAATCCATGATAAAATGAGAACCAAATAGTCATAGTTTTAGATAATATCAAAAAGTGCTATATACATATATATATATATATATCTACATCTCTCTCTCTCTCTCTCTCTCTTAGTTTTTCCAGACAAGGTTTCTCTGTGTAGCCTTGGCTGTCCTGGACTCACTTTGTAGACCAGGCTGGCCTCAAACTCAGAGTGATTCTCCTGCCTCTGCTTCCCTGAGTTCTGGGATTATAGGCGTGTGCCAAGGAGCCTGGCTTTGATTCCCCTGCCTTCCCCTGGTGATGTTACACTGTGGCAGGTTGATACTTAAAACTATCTACTTCCCCTTCCCTCCCTCAGTGTTCTCTCTTCTTTAGAAATCTTCCTTTTCATTTCCTTGTTAAAGGGCGATTAAACATAAATGTCTGTATTGAGCGGCAAGTCAATAAAACTGTGAGCCTAGGTCACTTGATCGGCGACTCAAACTGAGTGACACCTGGGCTTGACAGAAATGGAGTAAAACTTCAGTTATTTAACATATGAATGTATGCAGGAAAATAGGTATTCCAGTAACCACAAAGGCGGAGGTTATGCATTGGTAAACTAGGCTAGAATCTTGCTGTAAATCGTACAGGCAGAAGATAAAATGTGTTGAGAACTTAGTTACCTGTTAGTGAAATAATCAATTCACTGTTTTGCTTTCCAAATGTTTTACAGTTGTATTGTTGCTTATATGACCCAAGTCTATGAAGGATAAGAAATAAACAATAGCTTACATATGTTCTCAATTGGAACAATATCCTTAGGTTTAATTTTTCATAAAATATAAGCTTATTTAGATCCAATTACATGTAATAGCTTTCAAATAAAACTTCACATTGATAAATATCATCAAAGCATCTGGTTGTCATTTTCCCCCTCATGTTTATAATGGGAACAAAAGAGTCCTGATAGAATAATTGGAAGATCGTAAGTTGTTTTGTTTTGTTTTTTTTATAGTGTAAACAAGAGTTTATTGCATCCTCAAGAGATGAGAGCAGGCACTGGCTGCTGGGACCATTACAGAACAAAACACTCCCGGAATGAAAGTGGACAATGGTCAAACAAACTACTGTTTAGGTCATGGGTATATACTATTTTCTCAGGTCCCTAGAACAGAAAGCTTTCCTGAATATGACTTTTAAAGCAAAGTGAAATATTAAGTAAAGAGTGTTTCCTGTTGTGGTTTAAGTCAAACTATAGGACAACAAACAACAAAAGCAATGACTCTCTTTAGATTGTATATGTTCCCTTCATGGGTGAAAAAAAACAAAACAAAAAACTAATATGCAGAGTAAAAGCTTCAGGGATTAGGGTAAGGGAAGGGACTGGGTTTAATTCCTGTCCTCGTTTCTTAAAATATTGGGATTCTGAGACATGTTAAACACTGTGTCGCTTGTGTCCATCTGTCAGAAAGGGGAATGACATCCATTCTCCTCCCAGGGCTTCAGCAATTTTGCAAAGAAGAATATTGACTGAACTAAGAATAAGTGACTGCACTGCATGCAATGCTGGGAAATAATGATAATAAGCACATGGTTTTGAGCCAGAGGACCTCTGCTTGAATCTTGGCATTAGCACTTACCAGATGTGTGGCCCTTGGCAATTTGCTTAGATTTTCTTTGGCATAATTTCTTAAAACTATAAAATTAGCAAGAGTGATAATTCCATCTATTTCATGAGGATTAATATTTTTAAACTGCTTAAACCAGTGTTCAGAAATCTCACACATACCAGCACAGTAAGTTATCTGTTAATAAAGTAAATACATGGAGTAAATACATATTACTATTCACGAAACCAGGATTATACATTTTGTATATTTCTGCAATTCTTGGGGCCAATAGTTCAGGTGGTTTTGCTCATGGCATGGAGTGCCTACACAGAATATCAAATCATTCTGATAGTACTTTTTGGGAAATAAAAGGAAGAAGTTTCTGCAAAGCTGGAACCAAAGGCTGAGCTCTAGCTGTGAATAATCGCAGCTGGCTCCCTTTAAAAGGTTAGAGGATTAGAATGTTAATAATTTTGTATTTCTTAAGCAAATATGTTCAAACATGCAATGAACAGCTGTTTCCATGGAAGAGTGAGCTACTGACAAGCCTCGTCCTTTTAAAGGAAACATATTTTTGATCACTTAAGGCTGCAAAAAGTAGTTTTAAAATGTCTTTTAATGACAGGAAACATAAAATTTTCAGATCTTTAACTCAGAAAATGGTTTTCATAATTTTCTCAAGCTTGAGAAGAATAGACAGAAAGATGAAGTCAAAGCCTAGGATTACCAATTGTTATGATTTAAAAGGCAATTGGTGAGAAAAAAAAAAGGTTGATAGTGTGTTAGATGGGAGGTCAACATGTGTAGTAAAAATATTGGTTTTCTCGAAATGGAATTTCTCAGAACATTTTTCATTATCATCCTACCATTGCATTGTATGATATCATAATGAAGGGAAGGGTGTGGTATCAGATTTATTTTGGCCAATGATGTTAGTGCAGTTAATCCATTGTCTTTAGAATTATGTTTACAAAGAACTTCATGGGCAATATACAGTGAAGCTAAATTATTTATCTTTCCTGGATGCAAAAACAAAACAAAACAAAACAAAACAAAACAAAACAAAACAAAAAAAACCCAAAAGCAAACAAATGAAAGAATAGGCAGAGGACAACATCTAGACCCTTTAACATCTTCGTCCAATGTGAGAACAATTTCTTCCTTGAGTTTCTCCTTTCCAAAGGCTCCCACACTGTTCAATAGTACAGCAAACCAAATCCTTTAACACACACCTTTTGGGGGACATTCAAGTTGCTAACTACAGCTGAACTATTCTTGGTTTTAATTTTAGCTTTCGGGAACTTATTTTTGCTTTTATTTTTAAAGTCTGTAAAGTCTGTTTTTTCCAGAGTTTGTAGTTTAGATACATTTTATTATTTCACATATTGTTTTATTAAGCTGACATTGATGACAGCGCCTTACACAAAGGGGAAACAATATAACCTCCTCATGCCTCAGGCTTATCATTTATAAAATGTGGATTGTTACACAAATACCTTCATGTAGGGTGACAAACTCTGAGTTAATTTAATCTGGAAAATATTTAGAACAACTAATATATGCAACATTTTTATTGAGTTTTAAATTAAAACTAGATTAATATTTTACCTTTGGCATCATCAGAAAACAGATTTAGTTTATGAAACCAATTAGAAGTAGAAATTAGACAAACTATAAAGGTAAAGAAGTGGCTGGAAACCAAGTCATGTTATCTACTTGATGCTGAGAGGGTTTCTTTCATCCATATTTTCTCTTTTATTGTTATCATTCTTTGCATACTGTATTCCACAAAGTTTACCAGCTTTCATAGGTAGGCTTTCTGATAAAATTTGAAACTTCATTCTGAGATGATTTCATTAGCCTAGATCATTAGACTATCTTGTTTTTAAATCTAAAACTTCTGTGATCTGTGGTGTTGAGACAGGTAAATCACATAGCAGACAGAGGCAGACGTTGAAGTTAGTGATAATTATGGAATAGAGTTTGTAGGTTAAACAAATATGCACAGCTGTCTGACACAATTAGATACTAAGATAGCCCTTCAAGGGTCATGCAGGTTTTCAGTTTTATGATTTAAACTTTCTAGACATATGAAAGTAAATTACAAGTGAATTGATTGTTTTGAATATGAATACTCATAGTATGTCTTTGCAATGGTTTAGATACCATGAAACTTGAAGCCTCATTAAAGTAACAAATGAAAATAAATTTTCTGAAGCTAAAAAACTGATTTCCACGTCCAGATAAGAATAAATAAATACAATTCCTGAGATGTCATGACTTTCTATAAATATCCCAATGTCACTGGTCCACTAGAGCCAGTGGTATGTAGATTGCTATCTCCTAAAATTTTGAATTATTCTGCGTAAAATAGCTACTGTGGAAGAAATATAGAAAAAAATGCAGCTGAAAACTACTTGATATATTTTGCATCAACTGAACATGTTTACTCTTGTTTTGGTGAAAAGATTTTACACTGTGTGATAACAAGATACTGTGAAAGTTCAAAATGGTAATATCTTAGAAACACATTGCTGGATAGCATTGAAAAAGACTTCCAAGTAACAGAAATGCTCAGTGACAGTAAAATGTTGAGAAGCGCCATTCCTCTAATTAATATACCCTGGGCATTAAACATCACAGTATAGAAATTGTATTTAGTGTTACAACAAAATCAGAGAGTTATTTTTAAATTTAATCATTAATGTTCTATATAGATGTATCAAAACCTGTTAGAATCAAATTGTTTGGGAATCAGCCACTTAACTGCTGACCTAATAGATTTGGCTTTCAAACACACATATCAAATACCATCATAACAGTAGCCAAGCTTTTGTGGTCTTGTATACACAGAATGATTTGCTTCTGAGAGGAATGAGATGTGGTACAGAATTTATGGAATATGAAAGACTTTGGAAATATGATAATTTGGACAGAGTATTGTTACTTAATAAAGGTATATTTGGGCAATATTTCATATGAATTCTTACGTAAATTGTATTGTAATAAATATAATTAATATAAATTTACCAAGATGCATTTTCTAATACATTCATGAAATACTATATAGTTATGTATATAAGAAAAAATAACTTCTAAATATATGAACTAATTTGCTCATTCTTTGGTGAGTTGTTTTCTTTTTGTTTTTGGAATAATTTTTCTATTAATATTATTATTTATCATTTATTTGATTTGTATCCCAGTTGTAGCCCTCTCCTTCATCTCCTCCAGTTTCCACCCTCCCTCCCTTTTCCTCCACTATCTCTCATCCCTAGCCCACAGATTAGGGAAATCTTCCTCCTTTACTGTCTGACCCTAGCCTATCAGGTCCCATCAAGACTGCCTGGATCCTCTTCCTCTGTAGGATGGCTAGGTTGCCCACCAGAAAGAAGTGATCAAGGAGCAGGCAACTGAGTTTATGTCAGAGACTGTCCCTTCTCCACTTACTAGGGAACCCACATGGAGACTGTCTATGGGATGCATCTGAGCAGGGTCCTCTCTATGCATGATCTTTGGTTGATGCATCAGTCTCTGCAGGACTGCCTGGGCCCAGCATTTTTTGGTTTTGTTGCTCTTCTTGTATGGTTTCTGTCCCCTCCTGGTCCTTCTATATCCCCCTTCTTCCATAACGTAACCTGCACTCTGTCCAAAGTTTGGTTGTGAATCTCTGAATCTGCTTCAATCCTTCGCTGGATGGAATCTTTCAGATGACACCTGTGGTAGGCTCCCATTCTGTTCTGTCTCTCTACTGCTTCTATCGTCTATCCTGTTTTGCCTTCTAAATGAGGTATAAGCATCTTCCCTAGGGTCCTTCTTATTTTTTAGCTTCTTTAGGTCTGTAGATTTTAGTATGTTTATCCTATATTTATTACCTGGCTAATATCCACTTGTAAGTGAGTATACACCATGTGTCTTTCTGCTCCTGGGATAACTCACTCAGGGTGATCTTTTCTAGTTCCATCTATTTGCCTACAAATTTCATGATTTTAATAGCTAAGTAGTGTTCCATTATGTAATTGTACCACAATTTCTGTATCTATTCTTCAGCTGAGGGACATACAGGTTGTTTCCAGATTCTGGCTATTATGAGTAAAGCTGCTATGAACTTAGTTGAACAAAAGTTCTGTTGTATGGTTGATCATCTTTCAGATATATGCCCAGGAGTGGTATAGTTAGATCTTGAGATATCACAGTTCCCAGTTTTTTGAGAAAGCACCAGATTGATTCCAAAATGGTTGTACAAGTTTTCATTTCCACCAGGAATAGAGGACCAACAATGGAGGAGGGTTCTCCTTTCTCCACATCCTCTCCAGCATGTATTGTAACTTGAGTTTTTGATCTTAGCCATTCTGATAAGTGTGAGCTGGAGTCTCAGAGTTGTTTTGATTTGCATTTCCCTGATCACTAAGGATGTTGAGAATTTCTTTAATTATTACTTCACCATTCAATATTCCTATGTTGTCAATTCTTGGTTTATCGCAGTACTCCATTTTTTAAAATTGTACTGTTTGATTTTGTAGGTATTTAATTTTTTACTGTTATTTAAAAAATATTTTACTTACACTTTGTTTACTTTGTATCCCCCCTGTAGTTCCCTCCGTCCTCTTCTCTCAATCCCTCCCTTCCTCCTTCTTCTCTATGCATGCTCCTCCCAAGTCCACTGGTAGGGGAGGTCTTCTTTTCCTTCCTTCTAATCCTAGTCTGTTAGGTCTCATCAAGAGTGGTTATATTGTCTTGCTCTGTGGCCTGGTAAGGCTGCTCCCCCCTCAGGGAGAGGTGATCAAAGAGCAGGCCAATCAGTTCATGTCAGAGACAGTCCCTGTTCCCATTACTATTGAACTCACTGGGAAACTGAACTGTCTTGGGCTACATCTGTGCAGGGGTTCTGGGTTATCTCCATGCATGCTACTTGGTTGGAGTAACAGTCTCAGGGAAGACTCCTGTGCTCAGATTTTTTCATTCTGTTGGTGTTTAATTTTTTTTTTTAATTTCTCTGTATATTTTGGATAGTAGCTCTGTCTGATGTAGGGTTGGTGAAGATGATTTCCAAGTCTGGTAGGCTATTGTTTTGTTCTGCTGTAAGTATCCTTTGCTTTACAGAAACTTCAGTTTCAGGAGGTCTTCTTCATTGATTGTTGAGCATAGAGTCTGTTCTGTTGATGTTCTTCTATTCAGGAAGTTTTCTCCAGTACCAATGAGCTCAATTCCCCAATTTTCTTCTAATGGATTTAGTGTGTCTAGTTTTATGTTGAAATCTTTGATTCACTTGGACTTTACTTTTGTGGAGGGTGATAAATATTGATCTACTTGCATTTTTCTACATATAGACATCCAGTTAGAAAAGCACCATTTGTTGAAGACATTGTCTTTTTTCCATTGTATAGTTTGAATTTTTTTTTTTTTTTTTTTTTGGTTAAAAAAAATCAGGTGTCCTTAATACCTATGGTTTATTTTTGAGTCTTTGATTCAATTCCATTCATCTTTCAGTTTGTTTCTATGACAGTACCATGCCGTTTTTATTACTGTTGCTCTATAGTACTGTTGCTCTATAGGGATGGGCATAACTCCAGAAGATTTTTTATTGTACCAGATGTTTTTTTTAATAATTTTTATATTTTTAAATCAAATCACAGGTTATTTACTTTTGTATCCCAGGTGTAGCCCCCTCCCTGATTCCCTTCCAGTCCTAACCTCCCTCCCTCATCTCCTCCCTGCCCCTTTCCAAGTCCACTGATAGGGGAGGTTCTCCTCCCCTTCCATCTGACCCTAGCTTATCAGGTTTCTTCAGGAATGGCTACAATATGTTCCACTGTGGTGTAGCAAGGCTTCTCCTCTATCCCGGGTGGTGGTGGTCCAAGAGCCAGCCATTGAGTTCATGTCAGAAATGGTCCTTGTTCCCCTTACTAGGGAACCCACTTGGATACTGAACTACCATGGGCTACATCTCTATATCCATACATGGTTATGGTTGGACAAACAGTCTCATAGAGACCCCTGTGCACTGATACATTTGGTCTTGTGGAGCTCCTGTCCTCTCCAGGTCATACTAACTCCCCCTTCTTTCATATGATTCCCGAAGGTTCAGTTATGAGTCTCAACATCTGCTTTGATACTTTGCTAAGTTGGCGTCTTTCAGAGGCCTTCTGTGGTAAGCTCCTGTCCTGTTACTTGTTTTCTTCTACTTCCAATGTCCATCCTATTTGTCTTTCTAAGTGAGGATTGATCATCTTACCCATGTCCTCTTTCTTGTTTATCTTCTTTAGGTGTACAGATTTTAGTATTATTCTATCTTATAGGTCTAGTACCCACTTATAAGTGAATATATACCACGTATGTCTTTCTGCTCCTGGGATACCTCACTCAGGATGATCTTTTTTAGATACCACCATTTGCCTGCAAGTTTCATGTTTTTCTTGTTTTTAATTGCTTAGTAGTATTCCATTGGGTAAAAACACCACAGTTTCTATATCCATTCCTCCGTTGATGGACATCTGGGTTGTTTCCAAGTTCTGGCTATTACAAATAAAGCTGCTGCAAACATGGTTGAGCAAATCTTCTTGTTGTGCATTTGAGCCTCTTTTGGATACATGCCTAGGAGTGGTATAGCTGAATCTTGAGGAAGCAGTATTCCTAATTGTCTGAGAAAGCACCAGATTGATTTCCAGAGTGGTTGTACAAATTTACATTCCCACCAGCAATGGAGGACGGTTCCACTTTTTCCACAACCTTTCCAGTGTGTGTTGTCACTTGCATTTTTGATCTTAGCCATTCTGATGGGTGTAAGGTGAAATCTCAGGGTCGTTTTGATTTGCATCTCTCTGACAGCTGGGATGTTGAGCATCTCCTTATGTGTTTCTCTGCCATTCTATATTCTTCTACAGAGAATTCTGTTTAGCTCTGTATTCCATTTTTTAATTGAATTGCTTGATATATTGCCTTTTAGCTTCTTTAGCTTTATGTATTATGGATATCAGTCCTCTGTCAGTTATAGGGTGGTAAGATCCTTTCTCAGGGTGTAGGCTGTCGTTTTGTTCTCATGATAGTGTCCTTTGCTTGAGAGAAGCTTTTCAGTTTCATGAGGTTCCATTTATCATTTTTTTGCTTTTAGAGCTTGTGCTGTTGGTGTTCTATTCAAGAAGTTGTCTCCTGTGCCAATGAGTTCTAGGCTCTTCCCCACTTTTTCTTCTAACCGATTTAATGTGTCTGGTTTTATGTTGAGGTCTTTGACCCACTTGGACTTTAGTTTTCTGAAGGGTGATAAATATGGATCTAGTTTCATTTTTCTGCATGTAGACATCCAGTTGGACCAGCACCATTTGTTGAAGATGCTGCCTTTTTTCCATTGAATGGTTTTGGCTTCTTTGTTAAAAGTCAAGTATTCATAGGTTTGTGGGTTTATTTCTGGGTCTTCTATTCAGTTCCATTGATCCACCTTTCTGCTTCTAAGCCAATACCAATTAGTTTTTATTACTATTGCTCTCTAATACAGCTTGAGATCAGGGATGGAGATTCCTCTGGATGAGCTGTTGTTTTACAGGATCATTTTGGAAATTCTGGGTTTTTTGTTTCTCTATATGAAGTTGATAGTTTTTATTTCAAGGTCTATAAAAATTGTGTTGGTATTTTGATGGGAACTGCATTGAATCTGAAGATTGCTTTTGGTAGGATGGCCATTTTCACTATGTTAATCCTACTTATCCATGAGCTTGGGAGGTCTTTCTATCTTCTGATATTTTCTTCAATCTCTTTCTTCAGAAACTTGAAGTTTAAAGAGGTCGTTCACTTGCTTGATTAGAGTCACACCAAGGTATTTTATGTTATTAATGCTATTGTAAAGAGTATTGTTTCCATGATTTCTTTCTTGGCCCTTTTGTCTTTGTATATAGGAGAGCTTCTAATTTTTTTAGTTAATTTTATATCCAGCCACTGTGCTGAAGGTGTTTATCAGCTGAAGGAGTTCTCTGGTTGAATTTTTGGGGTCACTCATGTATACTATCATATCATCTTCAAATAGTGAAACTTTGACCTCTTCCTTTCCGATTTGTATTCCCTTGAGCTCCTTTAATTGTCTTATTGCTCTAGCTAGGACTTCAAGAACATTGTTAAAGAGATATGGAGACAATGGGCAGCGTTGCCTTGTCCCTGATTTCATTGGGATTGATTTAAGTTTCTCTCCATTGAGTTTGATGTTCACTATAGGCTTGCTGTATATTGTCTTTATTGTGTTTAGGTATGTGCCTTTTATCCCTCATCTCTCCAAGACTTTAAACATGAACGGATGTTGGATTTTGTCAAATGCTTTTTCAGCATCTAAAGAGATGATCATTTGGTATTTCTCCTTCAGTTTGTTTATGTAGTGGATTACATTGATGGATTTCCATATATTGAACCACATTTGCATGCCTGGGATGAAGCCTACTTGGTCATGGTGGATGATATCTTTTATGTGTTCTTGCATTTGTTTGCAAGTATTCTATAGAGTATTTTGGCATCAATGTTCTTAAAAGAGCTAGGTCTGAAGTTCTCTTTTTTCCTTGGGTCTTTGTGTGGTGTAGGTATCAAGGTGACTGTGGCTTCATAGAAGGAGTTTGGTAGTGTCCTTTCTGTTTCTACTGTGTGGAATAGTTTAAAGAGAATTGGAGTTAGCACTTTTTTCAAGGTCTGTTAGAATTCTGCACTGAAAGCATCTGGCCCAGGGCTTTTTTTTTTTTTTTTTTTTTTTTTTTTTTTTTTTTTGGAAGGGAGACTGTTGGTGACTGCTTCAATTTCCTTGCTGATATAGGACTATTCAATCTTTCTACCTGATCTTGACTTAATTTTGTAGATGGAATCTCTCAAGAAAATTGTCCATTTCTTTTAGATTTTCAAATTTTGTGGCATATAGTTTTTTGTAGTATGAGCTACTGATTGTTTGGATTTCCTCAGTGTATTTTCATTGTTAATTTTCCTGATTTGGATAGTTTCTCCCTGCCTTTTTGTTAGTTTGGCTAAAGGATTGTGTATCTTGTTGATTTTCTAAATGAACCAACTCTTGGTCTCATTGATTCTTTGAATAGTTTTATTTGTTTCTAATTGATTGATTTCAGCCCTGAGTTTGTTTATTTCTAGTTGTCTCCTCCTCTTGGGTGTATCTGCTTTTTTTTTCCCTATGGTTTTGAGTTGGGACATTAAATTGCTTGTATGAGATATTACAAATTTCTTCTTGAAGGTACTTAGTGCTATGAGTTTTCCTCTTTTTTTATTTTTTATTTTTTTTATTTTTTATCTTTATTTTTTTTATCAGTTACATTTTATTAACTCTGTATCCCAGCCGTGTCCCGATCCCTCATTCCCTCCCAGTCCCTCCCTCCCTCCCTCATCTCCACCGTGCCCCTTTCCAAGTCCACTGATGGGGGGACCTCCTCCCCATTCATCTGATCCTGTTTGATCAGGTATCTTCAGGACTGGCTGCAAAGCCCTCCTCTGTGGCCTAACAGGACTGCTCCTCCCTTCGGGGATGGGGAGACCAAAGAGCCAGTCATTGAGTTCTTGTTAGAAATAGTCCCTGTTCCCCTCACTTTGGGAAACCAATTGGTTACTGAGCTACCACAGGCTACATCTGAGTGGAGGTTCTAGGTTATATCCATACATGGTCCTTGGTTGAATGTCAGTCTCAGAAAAGACCCTGTGCCCAGATATATTTGGTCCTTGTGGAGCTCCTATCCTTTCCCCAACAGACTAACTCCCCTTCTTTCTTATGATTCCCTGTACTCTGCCAAAGGTTTGGTCATGAGTCTTTGCTTTGAAAACACTGCTAGTTAGAGTCTTTCAGATGCGCTCAGTAGACTCCTGTCATACGTTCAATGTACATCCCATCTGTCTTTCTAAATGAGGATTGATCATCTTACCCCATGTCCGCTCAATTGATTATCTTTTTTAGGTATATACCCAAAGTTTGTTCAAGTACACAAAAAGGACACTTGCTCAACCATGTTTATAGCAGCTCTATTTGTAATAGCCAGAACCTGGAAACAACCCAGATGTCCATCAACGGTGGAATGGGTACAGAAATTGTGATATTTTTATACAATGGAATACTACTCAGCAATCAAAAAGGAGGAAATCATGAAATTTGCAGGCAAATGGTGGGATCTAGAAAAGATCATTCTGAGTGAAATATCCCAGAAGGAGAAAGACAAACATGGGATATACTCACTTATATAGACCTATAAGATATGATAAACATAATGAAATCTATACACCTAAAAAAGATAATCAATTGAGTTTTCCTCTTAACACTGCTTTCATTGGGTCCCATAAATTGGGGTGCGTTGTACCTTCATTTTCATTGAGCAGCAAGTTGTTCAGTTTCCATGTGTGTGTAGGCATTTTGCTATTTCCATTTTTGTTGATGTCAAGCTTTAGCTCATATTGGTCAGATAGAATACAGGGGATTATATCAGTCTTCTTGTATCTGTTGAGGCTTGCTTTGTGACCAACTATATGGTCTATTTTGGATAAGGTTCCATGAGGTGCTGAAAATAATGTTTCTCTTTTGAGTTTGTGTGAAAAGTTCCATAGACATCAATTCGGTCCATTTGAATTAGGGCCTTTGTAAGAGCCTTTATTTTCTTATTCTGTCTAGATGATCTGTCCCTTGGTGAGAGTGGGGTGTTGAAGTGTCCCACTATTCAGGTGTTGGGATTGATGTGTGATGTAAGCTTTAATAATGTTTCGTTTACAAATGTAGGCATTCTTGTATTGGGTCATAGATATTCAGAATTTTTATGTTCTCTTGGTGGATTTTTTCTTTGATGAGAATGTAGTACCCCTCTATGTCTTTTTTGCTTAGTTTTGGTTGAAAGTCTATTTTATTAGATATTAGGGTAGCTACTCCAGCTTGTTTTCTGGATCCATTAGCTTGAAAATCATTTTTCCAGCCCTGAGGTAGTGTTTATCTTTGTTGCAGAGGTGTGTTTCTTGCATGCAGCAGTATTTTGGATCCTGTTTCCACACCCATTCTGGTGAATAAATTAAATAGTCCTATATCCTCTATGGAAATAGCAGCTGTCATCAGAACTCTCCCATTAAAAAAAAAAGAAGAAAAGAAAGAAGAAGAAGAAGAAGAAGAAGAAGAAACCCAGAGCTAGATGGTTTCAGCACAGAATTCTACCAGATCTTCAAAGAAGAGCTAATGCCAATACTCTTCAAATTATTTCAAAAATAGAAACAGAAGGGACTTTTCTTTATGTGATTTTCTGCCATTCGATATTCCTCTGTCGAGAATTCTCTGTTTAGCTCTGTTCCCCATTTTTTAATTGGATTACTTGGATTTCTGCTTTTCAGCTTCTTTAGTTCTTTGTGTATACTGGATATTAGTCCTCTGTCAGATAAAAGGTTAGTGAAGATTCTTTCCCAATCTGTAGGCAGTCGTTTTGTTTTGATGACGGTATCCTTTGCTTTACAGAAACTTTTCAGTTTCATGAGGTCCCATTTATTGATTGTTGCTCTTAAAGCCTGTGCTGTTGGTGTTCTGTTCAGGAAGTTGTCTCCTGTGCCAATGAGTTCTAGGCTGTTCCCCACTTTTTTATCCAATTGATTTAGGGTATCTGGTTTTATGTTGAGGTCCTTGATCCACTTTGACTCTATAAGATATGATAAACATAATGAAATCTATACACCTAAAAAAGATAATCAATTGAGCGGACATGGGGTAAGATGATCAATCCTCGTTTAGAAAGACAGATGGGATGTGCATTGAACGTATGACAGGAGTCTACTGAGTGCATCTGAAAGACTCTAACTAGCAGTGTTTTCAAAGCAAAGACTCATGACCAAACCTTTGGCAGAGTACAGGGAATCATAAGAAAGAAGGGGAGTTAGTCTGATGGGGAAAGGATAGGAGCTCCACAAGGACCAAATATATCTGGGCACAGGGTCTTTTCTGAGACTGACATTCAACCAAGGACCATGTATGGATATAACCTAGAACCTCCACTCAGATGTAGCCTGTGGTAGCTCAGTAACCAATTGGTTTCCCAAAGTGAGGGGAACAAGGACTATTTCTAACAGGAACTCAATGACTGGCTCTTTAGCCTCCCCACCCCCGAAGGGAGGAGCAGTCCTGTTAGGCCACAGAGGAGGGCTTTGCAGCCAGTCCTGAAGATACCTGATAAAACAGGATCAGATGAATGGGGAGGAGGTCCCCCCTATCAGTGGACTTGGAAAGGGGCACGGTGGAGATGAGGGAGGGAGGGAGCGACTGGGAGGGAATGAGGGATCGGGACACGGCTGGGATACAGAGTTAATAAAATGTAACTGATAAAAAAAAAAAGAAACAGAAGGGACATTACTATCCTCATTCTATAAGGCCATAGTCACCTTGATAACTAAACTAGGTAAAGATCCAACAGAGAATTTCAGACCAATCTTTCTTCTGAACATTGACTTAAAAAAATCAAATATCCAATAAAATGCTTGCAAATCAAAACCAAGAACATCAAAGATATCATCCACCATGACTAAGTAGGCTTCATCCCACACATGCAAGAATGGTTCAATATATGGAAATCCATCAATGTAATTCACCATATAAACATACTGATGGAACGAAACCACATGATCATCTCCTTAGATGCCAAAAAAACATTTGACAAAATCAAACCCACTTTCATGTTTAAAGTTTTGGAGCGATCAGGGATACAAGGTACATACTTAAGCATAGTAAGTAGTAAAGACAATATACAGCAAGCCTATAGTCAACATCAAACTCAATGGAGAGAACCTTAAATCAATCCCATTGAAATCAGGGACAAGGCAAGGCTGCCCACTCTCTCCATATCTCTTCAACATAGTACTGGAATTCCTAGCTAGGGGAGATATAGTGGACACAAATTAGAAAACAAAAAGTCAAAGTATCACTATTTGCAGATGATATGATACATGAGTGACCCCAAAAATTCAACCAGAGAACTCCTGCCGCTGATAAACACTTTCAGCAAAATGGCTGTATAGAAAATGAACTTTAAAAAAAGCAGCAGCGCTGCTATATATGAAAGACAAAATGGCAGAGAAAATAATTAGAAAAGCCACAAACTTCACAATAGCCACAAATAGCATAAAGGACCATGTGTAACTCTAAGCGAGAAAGCAAAATACTTGTATGAAACAAACAAGCAAAAAAACCTTCAAGTCTCTGAGGAAAGAAATTGAAGCAAATATCAGAAGATGGAAAGATCTCTCATTCTCATGGATTGGTAGGATTAACATAGTAAAAATGGTCATCCTATCAACAGCAATTTAGAGATTCAATGCAATTTTTACCAACACAATTTTTTACAGACCTTGAAAGACCTGGAGAGGACAGGAGCTCCACAAGGAGCCAACAGAGCCAAAAATCATGGGCCCAGGTGGGCCTGCAGACACCTATGCTCCAACCAAGGACCATGCATGGATCTGATCCCCTTATATGTAGCCCATAAAATCAGTCTCCAAGTGAGTTTCCTAGTAATAAGAGCAGTGGCAGTCTCTGATGTGAACTCAGTGGCCAGCTCTTTGATTACCTCTGGGCTGTGCAGCCTTGCCAGGCCACAGAGGAAGACAATGCAGCCAGTCCTGATGAGACCTGATAGGCTAGGGTCAGATAGGAGGGGGAGGAGGACCTTCCCTATAAATGGACTAGGGGAGGTGCATAGGGGAAGAAGGGGGATAGACAGGGGACTGTGAGGAAATGAGGGAGGGGGCTTGTTCTTATTTATTTATTACTAAATAAATTTATTTAGTAATAAATAAATAAGAACAATTTTCATCTTCTTATGAAAACACAAAAATCCCATTTATATGTAGAATATGTATAATCCCACATATACATACATACATACATATATATATATATATATATACACATACTGTTGAAAAGCAGACTTGATATTTTATATACCTTATGCTTACTTTATCTAAAATGTATTTATAAAATATGTGTTGCATTACTTATACATACTCTAATGAAATCATTTGAAAATATCTTGTCAAAATCCAGCTTATTGAAAATGTGGATCATTACAAAAGGAAAATGTAATTGTAACATTTGTACCCTAAAAGCACTTTGAAAATATGTCAGAGGCAGACAATAGTTTTCCATTATTTAATAAAATTCTTTCTTTTAACTGGAAGATCCAATCTAGAGAGTGACATGCTCTCACATAGTGCTAACACCCCTAATTACCTTATTAGTTTCAACAACATTCCTTTTTTTTCATTCCATCTTTTCATTCTTTCATTTCATCCCAATATTCACAACTAAAAAGAACCTACATTAATCTATAAACTAAAATCATTTTATATTGTTTCATGTTTATAAAACTACAATTTTAGTGTCAGATCTTTTTGACTAAATAATGTTGAAATCACAAGAAAGTAAAATAAGTTTGTCCTCTCTACTGTAATTGCAGAGAAACTTCTTCATATTTTCTAGGACACGTAGAGTAGGCTTTGCAGTAAGACATCTCTTAATTTCATCAGAGAAATTTGACCTTAATCAGCTTTTCTGTGCCCCTATAAAAGCCTGTAATTCTACGTGTTCAGGGACTGAGAAGTGAATTTCTCACAGAATTGAACACAATGCTTTATTGCTTTGAGATCTTGCAGTAGGAAAATATAGTAGGCATTTTATTTATGAGGTTTCAAGAAAAATAGTTAACAGACTGAACACATCCGAAGTATACTAATTGTTACATTTTGAAACACGTACATATTCATATATGTAATGAATTTATAGCCATTCAAATAGTGAAATATTCTTTCAAAAGTTCTTTATGGCCTTTGTGATAGTGGGTTAGATTTACTGCTGTCATAATTATAAGTGCTCTCGCCAGATGTCCTCAGTGGAGTGACATCCCTTTAGACCTTCCGTGGCCATCCCTGAAGCATGGCCGTGATGCCCAGGGAAGACAGGGCTACCTGGAAGTCCAACTACTTCCTTAAGATCATCCAACTTTTGTACGTTCTAAATTACATTGGTACATTTAATAAAAAATCAATAAAATATAAATGAAACATTTATGCCGTACCACTGGTTTTGTTGCATTGACTTGTACAAATACATTTTCACCAGTTGCAGTTCATAATTTATGTGGCTTTGTGGTAAATTTTGAAATTGTAGATAGTTCACCTTCTCCAACTTTCTTCTTTCTTTCTGAATTATTGTGTTTGCCATTGACCCTTTTTATTTCAATATAAATTTTGAACTCACTTGTCAAATTCAATAAAATTCCTGTTGGGATTTTGACATAGATTGTATTGAACTTGTAAATCAATTTGTAATGAATTGTCTCTTCATAAACATGAAAGGTCTCCTCACATGCTTTGATATTTCTGAAGTGTTTTACAGGTATCAATATACAAATCTTGCTGCTTTTATTTTTTTCTTAAGTTTGTCTGAACATAAATAATTTGTTAATTATACAATTTTGTACATAGAATTTTATGTCTTTTCTACTAGAATGTTGAAATTGATTTCTCTGTGTTTAATATTTTATCCCATGTGTTTGCTAATGGAATGAGCTAAGTATTGTTTTACGTAGGTACCATAGATTTTTTTTTTTTTGCCTTTAAACGATGTCATCTCTAAATAAACATTCTTTTTTCAGTGTTTTTTCTTTTAGATTAAAACTTAAACAGTTGACTTCCTAATGACACTACCACTTTAGCTCTTGTGGTATGACAACATTTAAACAATGACCATCTCCTGTCTTCATCTCATACCTCACTACTGTATTTTCTTGCCCTAATTAATCCTACTTCTACGCTCATATACAAATTTTAGGTAGCACTTGTGTAAAGGAATGTGTGAATATTGTCTTTCTATTTATGGCTTATTTTGTTCAATATATGTATAAGTAGAAGCATCCTTTAGAGCTTAGTAAAACCTAGTATACATTTATACGTATAGCACATTTTCTTTATTGATTAATCACTTTATGGATAAATAGGTTGACTCTGTTCCAAAACAGTGATGAACAGCTATTTCTATAATATGCTGACCTATCTCTTTGTTACACACACACACACACACACACACACACGCACACACATATACATATGTATACACACATGCATAGAGAGAGCAGGCGTCATATATTTTGATCATTTTTACAAATACAGCTATTTGAATATAGTGAAATATAACCAATATTATTTCTTTCTTGTATATTCCTCAGAGAGGAAGGATTCAGTCCTTCATGATTAGCTATAGTGTAGTATCTGAAAGTTTTACCTTGGTACTATTTGTAGGATGAATGAAATTTTCTGTTTAATTTTCCAGAGTTTCTTTTGGTTTGGTCAGATGTTATTGTATGCATTGAAATTATCATGTAAGGTTTCCCTCTATTGTTTTAGTGATATCTACCTAATTATCTTTTAATGTTACTCTTTCCTTAATTTCTAGCATAAATCTAACATCGTTATACCAAAATCCATTAAAATACATATATTAATAGATTAGAATTATTAATATAAGTAGGAATATTTTTCAAATTTTGTTCAAGAAGAGAATTGGTCTATACTTTTATTATGGTGACTTTGACTTTCATACTGACACAAAATACCAATCTACAAACTAATAATTTCTTAAATTTTCATATAATTTCTTCTTTAAATGATTTCTATAATTCATCGGTAAGAACACAGTGCTAGATCCTATTTCTAGTTTGTTTATTTGTTTGTTTGTTTTAGGTCCTGGGTCTCTGTGCTATCTGGCGTCTGGTTCTTGGTCCTCTAGCTGGCCTCTAGCTAGTCTTCCGTGGTAGGGTCTCAATCTGGACTAGTTATTGTTTGGCCACTTTCATAATTTCTGTACTGCCTTTAGCTAAGCACATCTTGAAGGCAGAGCAAATTGTAGGTGGAAGGTTTTTGTGGTTCAGTTGTTGTCCAAATCTCCCCACTGTAATTCTTGTCTGGTTACAGGAGATGACCTGTTCAAGCTCCACAATCCCCTTTGCTAGGTATCGTAGCCAGGGTCACCCCGGCAGAGTCCTGGGAGTTTACAATGTGCTAGATCTCATCCCTTGAGTTGCTCCTCTGTTCCAGTTGTCTCTTCTAGAACTCTCCCTATACCCTCCATGATTCATCCTGTTTCCATCCTGACCTGCCCCCAGTCACTACCATGATATCTATTTTATTTTTCTTTCTTTTTTTTAAAATTATTTTTATTTTTTTATATTAATCACAGGTTATTTACTTTGTATCCCAGCTGTAGCCTCCTCCCTCATTCCCTCCCAACCTCACCTTCTCTCTGCCCCTTTCCAAGTCCTCTGATAAGGGAAGTTCTCCTCCCCTTCCATCTGACCCTACTTTATCAGGTATCTTCATAACTGAGTGCAATGCCTTCCTCTGTGGCCTTACAAGTTTGCCCCTCCCTCGGAGTGGGGGGAGGAGGTCAAAGAGCCAGCAATTGAGCTCATGTCTGAAATAGTTCCTGTTTCCCTTACTAGGGTACCCACATGGATACTGAGCTACCATGGGCTACATCCAAGCAGGGGTTCTAGGTTATATCCATGCATGGTCCCTGAGAAACAGTCTCAGAAAAGACCCCTGTGCCCAGATATATTTGGTCCTTGTAGAGTTCCTGTCCTCTCCAGGTCATACTAATTCCCCCTTCTTTCACATGATTCCCTGCACTCTGCCAAAGGTTTGTTTATGAGTCTCAGCATCTGCTTTGACACACTGTTAGGTAGAATCTTTCAGAGGCCCTCTGTGGTGGGCTCCTCTCCTGTTTCTTGTTTTCTCCTACTTCCAATGTCCATCCCATTTGTCTTTCTAAGTGAGGATTGATCATCTTTCTTTCCTAGTGAGATTCATGCTTCCCCCTTGAGCCTTTCTTCCTTTGCTTCTCTGTGTCTGTGGATTGTAGCATGTTTATTCTTTACCTGAGAGCTAACATCCACATCCATTTCTGGTTTCCACACTAAGAATGTCTTTTTTTTTCTAGTTCCACTAATTTGCCTGAATATTGTATGAAGTTGCATTTTAAAATAATCCCATTGTGTAAATGTACCACATTTTCTTTATCTATTCTCTGGTTGAGGGAAGGCTAGTATTGCCTCCAGTTTCTGACTTACAGAATAAAGCTACTACGAACATAGTTGAGCAAGTGTCCTTGTGGCAGGATGTAGCATCCTTTGGGTATATCTTAAAGGTAGATTGTCTTGAAGGAGTGTGTCTTGTAAATAGTCTGATTCCAAATTTTCTGAGAAACTGCCATATTGATTTTCAAAGTGGCTGTACAAATTTGCACTTCGACCAGCAAGGGAGGAGTGTTCCCCTTGCTCCACAACCTTGCCAGCTAATGATGTCACTTGGGCTTTTTGATCTTAACCATTCTAATGTGTCTAAAATGTATTCTCAGATTCATTTTAATTTGCATTTCCCTGATAGCTAAGGGTGTTGACTATTTTTTGATATATTTTTTAATGCAGTTATTTCTTTACTTTACATCTGGCTTGCAGTTTCCCATCCCTCTTTTCCTTCCAGTAACTACTTCCCATCCCCCCTCCCTCTCCTCCCATTCTCTTTAGAAAAGGAGAGGCATCCTGTGACTAACAATCAGCCTTAGTGCATACTAAGCTGCAGTAAAACTAGATGCATCTTCCCCTATTTAAGCTAGAAGGGGCAACCCAGCTAGGGGAAAGGGATCCAAAGGTAGGCAATGGACTCAGAAAAGGCCCCTGCTTCCACATGAAGACCCACCTACATAACTGTTACATATGTGCAGGAAGTCTAGGTCCCTCCCATGCATTCTCTCAGGTTGGCAATTCAGTCTCTGTTAGCCACTGTGGATTCAGATTAGTTGATTCTGTGGGTTTTCTTGTGGTATTCTTGACTCCTCTGGCTCCTTCAATCCTTTCTTCATCTCTTCCACAGGATTCTCCAAGCTCTTACTAGTGTTTGGCTAATGTGGATCTCTGCATCTGTTTTCATCAGTTGCTGTGTGAAGCCTCTTTGATGGCAGTTATGCTAGGGTCCTGTCTACAAGTATAGCAGAGTATCATTAACAATGTCAGGAGCAGGTGGCATGGTTCTCAAGTGGTGCCAGTCATTGGTTGGCCCTTCCTTCATTTTCTGCTCCATAGTTAACCCCTACACCTCTTGTAGACAGGGCAAATTGTTGTCTAATGTTTTGTGGCTGGGTTGGTTTCTCCATTCTTCAGTTGGTAGTCTTGCCTCCTTACAAGAGGTGGCCCCCTCTGGCTCCATATCCCCTATTGTTAGGAGTCTTGGCTAAGGTCACCTTCATAGATTTCTGGGAGCTTCCATTGTCCTAGATTTAAGCTCATCCTGGAGATGCCTCATTCCCAGTCCAGTTGTCTCTCCAGTTGTACCAACCCACCCTGGTACATCAAGTCACAGCAGGACTAGACACATCCTCTCCCACTAAGGCCAGACAAGGCAACCAGCTATGTGAAAGGGATCCACAGGAAGGCATCAGAGTTAAAGATACCCCCCCACTAATTATTAGGGGACCCACAAGAACAAGCTGATCATGTACTACATATGTATAGGGGGCCTGGACCCATCCCATGCATACTCTTTGGTTGTTGGTTCAGTCTCTGTGAGCCCCCAAGCACCCAGATTAATAACACTTCTTGTGGTGATCTTAACCCCTCTGTCTCCCTCAATCTTTCTAACTCTTTCACAGGACTCCCTGAGCTCTTCCTATTGTTTGGCTGTGAGTCTAGGCATCTGTTTCAATCAGCTGCTGAATGAAGCCTCTCAGAAGACAGTTATGCTAGGCCTCTGTCTGAAAGCATAGCAGAGTATCATTAATAGTATCAGGGTTGGCTCTCTCCCATGGAATAGGTCTCAAGGGCCAGTCATTGGTTAGCCATTCCCTTGATCTCTGCTCCATCTTTATCCTTGCTCTACTTGTAGGCAAGACAATTTTTGGATTGAAGGTTTTGTGGGTGGGTTGGTGTCTCCCTAGCCCCACTGGCAGTCCCACCTGGCTAAAGGAGGTGACCTTCCTCTTCAGGCCTAGTATCCCCTGCTGGTTGAAGTCTCAGATAGGGTCAGGTCCACAGACTCCCTTTCCCAGATATGCCCCTTCCTACCAATTTTAGTTCTCTCTCCTAGAAACCCCATCTCCTGATCATCATCCTTTTTCCCTGCCTATTCCTCTCATGCCCAGTTTCTTCCCTCCATCTACTTCAGATGTCTATTTTATTTTCCCTTCTCAGTGAGACTCAAAACACTTGGGCTCTCTTTTTAACTTAGATTCTTTGAGTCTGTGGATTGTAGCATGGCTATCCTGTACTTTATAGCTAGCATCCTCTTAAAAGTGAGTACATATGATATGTGTCTTTCTCAGTCTGAGTTATCTCACTCAGGATAATATTTTCTACAAATTTCGATAGATGCTAGTTGTTCTCAATGTCATTAACTTTTAACATTACTTTAAAATTAACATTACTTTAAAATTAAATACTTTAAACAATATGCTACTTTGCAACATATCTAGAGTGTATGAATTCAGTGGTTTCCCAGCTGACTGTGGAAGGAGATATCACGATCATGGCAACTCTTATAGAGAAAGACATTTAACTGGGGCTTACTTACAAGTTAAGAGGTTTAGTCCATTGTCATCATGATGGGAAGCACAATGACAGCCAGCAGACTTGGTACTGGAGAGGTGGCTGAAAGTTCTTGGGGACTGGCAGGGAGTAGCAGGGGCCTGGATTGATCATTGAAATATAAAAGCCCATTCTCCCCTTCAGTGACACATTTCCTCCAACAAAGCTACTTTGCCCAACTGTACTCTTCCCTGTGAACTTACGAGAGCCATTTTCTTTCTTTTTTTTTTCAAAGACAGTGTCAACTTATACTTGTAACTTACACTTATTAAATACATACCAGCTTGTATAAATAATTACACAAGATCCTGCTTTCCTCCTCCACCTGTAACTCCAGAGTAAGCTATTCTTCTGTTTCTAAGAGGAATTTTAATCATGGCCAGGCATTTTTCTTGTGGGTGGTTCATATTTCCCTAATGTTCTCTTTAAACAAAGAGGCTCTCCCTTTCAATAGTTGAATCACTGTTGTCCTCTGTCTTGGTTCTAGAAAGATATTGAAGGTAACTTTCAAGTGTCACTTTCATTCAAACAACCTCAATTTGTAAACTAGATGAATCGAGTGGCTTTTCCAGCTAACTGTGGAAGTCTGTAATATTTCTCATGCAAGTATTGGCCGGGCCCTGTGATTTCACTGGTTCTGAGGATTCTTTTTTTAAGACTCAGCTGCTCCATACGTGCTTACATATACATACTTCCGGATCCTTAGGGAAGTCTTTTGTAAATACTCTGGACTATTTCTATACTCTAGCACATTCTCATTTCTAGTTCTTTTTCCTATTGCCTACCATCCCTTCTTCTGCCTGACTTTATAACTGGGAAGTCAACTGAGTTCCACCCTGTCTTCTCCCATGTGCTCTGTCCTGACAATTGTGAAAGCAGTAAGTTAGAAAAAGTTGTATTTCTTATCTGTCCTGATCTCCAAAGCCCTTTTTAGCCTAACATGCATACTGTGGGATAAAGCTCTTCATGTGCTTGTTATGGTGTTTTGGTTTCTTCCGTTCAGAGGATAAATTCAGTTCTTGTTCCCATCTCATAGATAAAAGAGTGAAAGTTCCTAAATAGGATTTTGAAGCAAGAATCAAATCTCCTATCAGCTTGAACAAGAACACAGCAAGGGAGGAAACATCTCTTGCCATTGTGGCCAGGATGTGAAATTAGAATGTAGAGTGTGATCCACCATTAAATTTGATACCAGTGAACAAAAAAGAAATCAGCAGAGTAGCAGATGGTATTGTTTGCAGCTCTGGGAGAGACTTGAGGCTCATAGTCACCATCTGCCTACGCAGCATTTTCTCAAACTTACTCTTTAGCAAAGTTTATTGCTACTAGCTTATGAGCATTATGAGACAGATTACTAAATTCCTGCATTCTCGTGCTTTAATTAAAAGACTTATAAGCCATGCATTGGATAGTTACAGAAACTACGTGAAGTACAACTAGAACTGCCTATTCCTCTTCTTAATAGTTTCTGCTTCCTTTAGTTCACTTTATTTTTTAAGAGACTTTGATTGAGTTATGTCTTCAAGAGGTCTTAGGAATCCATCATTGGGCTCCACGCAAGTTGACATAAATCTTACCACTAAACACTTATGAAGCCTCACTCATGGCTAGTGAATTCTGTCAGTATGAATTCTGTGTTTCCTTTTATAGATTACACAATGTTGCCAATTTTATATTTGTTAAGGCCAGGAATAGCAATACATGTTTGATAAATTTTAGGAAGTTCATTACTTATTAGGATATAACCACACAAACTGAAGCTTAATTAGGAATTAAAATTTCATGAGTTGTAACTCTGCCATAAATGACCTCATTTTGAATGGAGCTTCTACTGCAACTGAGACCACAAATATCTTACATAATTATGTAATCCTTATTATTAATATTAGGCTGAGCGATAAAGAGGTGCCATTTTGTCAAACTGGTCAAATAGCAACCTCACACAATTTGGACTAAAGCATAAAGCACCACTGATTATCGTCTTGGCCAGCAATGAGGTGGCATGTCTGCTAATGATCTTCAGAAATAAAAACAGAATACTTTTACTGTTATCACAGTTAATGTGAAAATGTACAATACACACCTCAATATCCATAATTCAGATGTTTGTATTTTTCTTACAAAATATTAATGAAAATTGAATTAAATGAGCCTATATGTATTTTAAATATTATGGATCACCACTAAATTTGAAAGCTCCAAAGTAATGTAAGGAGTAGCAATGAATTCACAAATGGAAATAAAATATTAGAATTACCATGGTAATTTTAAATACAACTATCTAGTTGATTTCTCTAGTTCAAAACTACTATAACAAGAACTATGTCCTCAGACAACATAAGTAAGTAGCAATTACTATTGTTCTTTTATAGTTTGGTTAATTTATTAATATATGGTACTAAATATTTTTATCCTTTTGATTTTTATTAATAGAGCAAGTATAAAATATTATCTTTATTTGGGAATGCTTAGGGATTAAGGAACTCAATATGTGTAATATATTTCAATATGTCTTTAACATACTTGGAGAGCTGAATAGATACTAGTTGGTTTTATTGTTTGTTTGTTTATTTGTTTGTTTTATTTCTAGTAGTGTTACAGACTACTTAAATGTAGACCATATGAATGTGTCTACTAGATTTGGCATTTTAGACTCTGTTACTCAATAGTCTCATTAGGAAATTTATATAAAGTAAGTATGCATTTCTTACTTTGATGACATATGAAATTTAAGTCAGTGATAAAATATTTACATGAACAGAGAAATGTTAAATGAAGAAATATAGTGAACCTAATATTAATGAAATAAATAGTTAGCAAGAGGAAAAACTCTTATGTCCTGTATATTGGACTTTTTTAATTTTAATTTTTATGTTAATTACAGTTTATTCACCTTGTATCCCAGCTAAATCACTCTCCCTCATTCCCTTCCAATCCCACCCTTCCTCCCTCATCTCCTCCTATGCCCCTCTGTAAGTCCTCCTCCCCTTCCATCTGAACCTAGCTTATCAGGTCTCATCAGGAGTGGCTGCATTGTCCTCCTCTGTGGCCTGGCAAGGCTGCTACCCCCTCAGGGAAAGTGATCAAAAAGCCAGCCACTGAGTTCATGTCAGAGACAGTCCCTGTTCGCATTACTAGGGTACCCGCTTGGAGACAGTGCTGCCATGGGCTACATCTGTGCAGGGGTTCTAGGTTAGCTCCATTAATGGTCCTTGGTTGGAGTATCATTCTCAGAAAAAATCCATGTGCCCAGATTACTTGGTTCTGTTGCTCTCCTTGTGGAGCTCCAGTCCCCTCCAGGTCTTTGTATCTCCCCCTTCTTTCATAACATTCCCTGAATTCTGCCCAAAGTTTGGTTATGAGCCTCAGCATCTGCTTTGATATACTGCTGGGTAGAGTCTTTCAGAGGCCCTTTGTGGTAGGCTCCTGTCCTGTTTACCCTGGACTGCTGTATTTAAGCAAACTAGACTGTGTGAGTTAATCAACAAAAATTTACTTTTTGTTTGCATTTTGGAGGTTCACGAGGGATGTCTGAATGAGTTCATTCCTTCTGTGAGCTGTGAAAGAAGAATCTCTTCCACATCACCCTCCACAAAGGAGGTCACCATCTCCTTTTGGTGAATTCCTTTCATATCCCTTCTGTATTCCTCTGTTTCAAAATTCCCTATCTATACTGGAACAAAGACCATGACTATGATTTTGTTAAAATTTAGAAGATGTTATCATTCTAATACTATCATATTGTGTGTTCCACAGAGACAAGGATTCAAATACTCACTGTGTGAGGACACATTAAACTTATAAATATATATTTAGGGAAGGAAAACCATAGATATTTTCACCGTTTGACCTCTAAAATTATATACCTGGTTAACAAACATACTGTAAATTATTATTAAGAATATTAAAATACACAAATCATAGAGCATGGAATTTCATTTCATTGCCAATAACATACTGTAGAAAATTGGGTTAACAAGGTTTTTGTTGAAATAAAACTTTCCCTGAGAAAAAAATGGAAATAAGATCAATGATTTTTAAGATTGTATCATGTACAAACAAAGTAATGCTCAATGTATGAATGAATTTTTTGAATGGGTAAAGCTATGGTATGAAATAATGTGAGATAAGTTATATGCTAAGTATGTGTCTCTGAGATCTATTAAAATTATATTTCATCTTTTTGAAAGATTTACTAGTGTGATGCCAGGAAGAATCACTGACCCACATCAGTCAAGAGTGGACTAGAGGAAACAGAAGATGATGAAGACCAGCTGTGAAGGTCAGTACTATCTTTAGTTTTGATAATCAAAACAATAATTTGCCACAAATTTTGAAACAGATCATGACTCTTATGTGTAGGGATGATACTCTAAAATTTTTCTGGATTATGTTTCATTTTGTTTTCTCTTTTACTTAATTTCTGAAATAAATACCATTCTGAACTTTGGTATAATACTTGTAAGAACACATGATAAAAAAAAAAACTCACTGAGGGAAAATAGCTTGTTATAGACAATAGGCAATTTCATTATTTAATTTACTGAATGCATAACAGTTTCTGTTTCCAGCATAAAGTAATAAGGATCTTTTCTACTTTTAAATAAGTACTTCAATAACTTATTTAAAATATTAAACCAAGAAAATTCATTTGCTTCCTGTGCAAAATCAGCACAATTCTTGATTTAAAGATGTACTTTAAATATTTTAGCAGAAATTCTATAAATCTCAGCAGAAACACTTAAAGGAAATATAAGAACATTTCAGTTAAATCAAGCTAAAAATATTCATTCTCCGTAAAGTAATTCTTATGAGTTATTTCATCTCTTTCTCCATATAATAACCTTTAGAAAACCATGACAATCCATTTCTCTGGTGATTTTAATTCCTGGAGTCAATCTGGCCTCATTAGTTTAGCTATAATGTAAGTATTTGCATATTGCCATCCCTCTCTCACATATCCTGAGACATAAAGGTAGAATAGAAGCATGCATTCTCCACTATCATGCCAGTAAAATAGTTCTGTGTTTAGAAAATTTTTTTTATTCAGAATGTAGATAAAGCAAGCAATGTCAACAACATTTTTAAACCCTAGATTTCTGAGTTAAAAATGTTAATAATATGTAGAAAAGTCTTTCTGCTATTTACAGATAATAATCAAACAAACAAAAAAAAAAAGGGGGTAGCGGTTGGTATTATATTATTTACCAGTATGTGAGAACTTATCAATATCCCTATTTCTGGAATTTCTACTAGCCAAGCAGAGAGAGATCATGAACAACAAAGGCTTGGGTATATACTTAATGTTTATTTGCTATTGCAAATTCTTAAAATAGCTTATTGCATGTACACATAACCATGGGTGATTATTATTGTTGTTTTTCAAGACATGTTCTGGTTGGATAGCTGGTTAGAGAGCCCAGGCTTTTGTCAACATAGTGATCTGTCTGTTTCAACCTGTCCTCTGATAATTAACTAGGAATACAGGACTGTAACTCTAGGCCATTTCATCAGAATTGTGAATGATACTTTTATGTTCATAAAAAAATAAAGGCAAAGTGTATCAATAGAAATATAACTAGGTCTCTGATCTCCATCTTTAGGCCCATCATTCTACTGACCTTCCCAAAGAGTCCTTTCAGGCCCCCCAAAAAACCACATAAGACACTTCTTTTAGGGTCCCCAATCCCTTGCTTTAAGGGTCTCCCTGGAGCCATATCCACCAGGAGTGAGCTGAACTCTATAACACGAACTCTATTTTCTGGCCCACTGTTCTGCCTGCCTTCCTGAGGATGCCAGCCAGATCCCCAAAACATCCAGTTTAGACCCCTATCTGCCAATCCCATGCCTCCTTGTCCCTCTGAGACTTTCCCAACAGGAGTGAGCGAATTCCTGTTCACTGAGCTTCATTGTCAGGCCCATAGCACTGCCTACCTTCCTAAGGAGTCCTGCCAACATCAGAAATATACAGGCAACTTCAGGGACAACCAGATAGCTAAAGGATAACATAAGAACACCATAAAATAGGCAGAACAATAAGACACCACCAGAGCCCAGCTCAAGCTCTGGATATCGTAACACAACCAAAACACAAGAAGATAACTTTAAATCTCATCTTATTAAGATGGTAGAGGCCTTTAAAGAGGAAATGAATAAATCCCTTAAAGAAATACAGAAAATACAATACAATCAAACAGGTGAAGTAAACAAATACAACTGTTCAACACCTGAAAATGAAAACAGAAACAATAAAGATAACACAAATGAGCCAGGCACAGTTGTGCATGCCTATCATTTTATTAGGGATGCCTATTAGGGAGGCAGAGGCAGGCAGATCTCTGTGAGTTCATGGCCAGCCTGGTCTACAAAGTGAGTTCAGGACAGCCAAACAGAGACAGAGAAACCTCATCTTGAAAAACCAAAAGAGAAAACTGCGGAATCCTGGAAATGTAAAATCTAGGAAAGAGAACAGAAATTACAGAGGCAAGCATCAACATCAAATTACAAGAGATGGAAGAGAGAATCTCTGGGAGAGAAGATATGAAATAAGAAATTTATATATATATGTGAAAGAAAATGTTAAACATGAGAAGTTCTAGAAAGAAAATATTCAAGAAATATGGAACACTATAAGAGAAAAAAAATGAGAATACTAGTAATAGAAGAAGGGGATGATTCCAAGCTCCAAGGCTCAGAAAATATTTTCAACAAAATCATAGAAAAAAATTTCCCCAAACTAGAAAAAGAGATGCCTATAAACATACTAGATGCTTACAGAATACCACATAAATTGGACATGAAAAGAAAATTCTCCTGCCACATAATGATCAATACAATACATGTACAGAACAAAGAAATAATATTAAAAGCTGCAAGGGGAAAAGACTAAATACCATACAAAGACAGACTTTCAGACTTACACTGGACTTCTAAGCAGAGATTCTAAAAGACAGAAGGGACTAAAAAGTTACCTTGCAGACTCTAAGAGACCACAGATTCCAACCCAAACTATTGTACCCATCTAAACTTTAAATTACCATAAAGGAAGAAAACAAGATACTTCATGACAAAACCAAATTTAAACAATATCCATGCATAAAACCAGCCTTCCAGAAGATACTACAAGGAAAACTCCTACTCAATAAGGTTAACAACGCAAGGAAAACACAAGAAATAAATAACTCCATATCAGAAGAGAAACGCACATATGCACACAGGCACACATGCACACATGCACCACCGCCCCCCCCAATCCACCACCACCAACATCAAAATAACAGGAATTAACAGTCATTGGTCATTAATATCTCTCAATACCAGTGGACTCAATTCACCGATAAAAGGACACATGCTAACAGAATGTGTGTGAAAACAGAATCCATAATTCTGCTGCATAAAGAAATACACTTCAAGATCAAAAACTCAAGCGACAACACATGCTGGAGAGGTTGTGGAGAAAGGGGAACCCTCCTCCACTGCTGGTGGGAATGTAAATTGTACAACCACTCTGGAAAGCAATCTGGCGCTTTCTCAGACAACTAGGAATAGCGCTTCCTCAAGATCCAGCCATACCACTCCTAGGCATATATCCAAAAGAGGCTCAAGTACACAAAAAGGAATTTTGCTCAACCATGTTTGTAGCAGTTTTATTTGTAATAGCCAGAAGCTGGAAACAGCCCAGATGCCCCTCAATGGAAGAATGGATGCAGAAATTGTGGTACATCTATACAATGGAGTATTATTCAGCAATGAAAAATAAAGAAATCATAAAATTTGCAGGTAAATTGTGGGACCTGGAAAGGATCATCCTGAGTGAGTTGTCCCAGAAGCAAAAAGACACACATGGTATATACTCACTCATATAGACATACAACATAGGATAAACCCGCTAAAATCTAGACATCTAAACAAACTAAGAAAAAGAGAGGACCCTAACTAAAATGCTCAATCCCCATCCTGAAAGGCAAAGAAGATGGACATCAGAAGAAGAAGAAGAAAACAGGAAACAACCTAGGAACCTAATACAGAGGGCCTCTGAAAGCCAGAAGAAGAAATCAGGAAACAAACTAAGAACATACCACAGAGGGCCTCTGAAAGCTTCTGCCCTGCAGACTATCAAAGCAGATGCTGAGCCTGATGGCCAACTGTCGGGCAGAGTGAATGGAATTTTATGTAAGAAGTGGGAAATAGTAAGAGCTGGAGAGGACAGGAACTCCACAAGGAGAGCAACAGAACAAGAAAATTTGAACACAGGGAACCTCCCAGAGACTCATACTCCAACCAAGGAGAATTCATGGAGATAACCTAGAACCCCTGCACAGATGTAGCCCATGGCAGTTCAGTGTCCAAGTGGGTTACATAGTAATGGGAAGAGGGACTGCCTCTGACATAATCTGATTGGCCTGCTCTTTGATCACCTCCCCCTGAGGGGGGAGCAGCCTTACCAGGCCACAGAAGATGACAGTGCAGCCACTTCTGATGAGAACTGATAGACTAAGATCAGAAAGAAGGAGGGGAGGACCTCCCCTATCAGTGGACTTGGGGAGGGGCATGCATGCAGAAAGGTGAGGGCGGGTGGGATTGGGAGGGGAGGAGGGAGGGGCTTATGGGGGGATACAAAATGAATAAAGTGTAATTAATAAGAGTTAAATAAAAAATTAAAAAAAATAAAAAAAAGAAATACACTTCAGCATCAAAGATAGACATTAACTCAGAACAAAGGGCTAGAAAAGAGTTTTTCCAAACAAATAGACCCAATAAGTGAACTAGAGTAACCATTCTAATATATAATAAAATAAACTTTCAACCAAAATTAATTAAAATAGGTGGGAAAGAACACTTCATACCCATCAAAGGAAAAACACACCAAGATGACATTTCAATTTTGAACATCTATTCCCAAAATTCAAAGGCATCTACATTCATAAAAGAATCATTACAAAAGCTTAAATCATACACTGAACCTTACACATTGAACCTCACACATTAATAATGAGAGACTTTAACAATCCACTCTCACCAAAGGACATGTCATGGAGACATAAACTAAACACCAAAATAATGAAACTAACAATTGTTATGAATCAAAAAGACTTAACATTTCTTTTTTTTTTTTCAATGCAGTTTATTCAGGAACCTTGAACAATCATTTGACCCTGGGGAAAGCCAGCCCACAGCTTAAATAGCCTCTGGGTAGCCAACCCCAGCGTGCCACGTGGGCAATGCAGATAGGTCCACATACATGGAAGCAAGCCAGATCTTCAGCCTTAGCCAAATGTGGAATTGTTCCTGACAGAGAGCACTCACCATCGGGAAGGTGGAAGGCAGAAACCAGCTCCATCTTTAAGGCGCAGCATTACGCAGCTCTCTACAGTTCCCCCTTTTTGTTTTAGACGCATCAGGCAAGAATAGAGGTCTGATCTCTGATATTAGAAATAAATTGGGACTTTGTACTGATGTTCATTTAGGTGTCATCCACCCAAAGAGCATCAGACCAGTCTGATATCTTTTTCTCAGAGGCGGGACCTGGGGTATTAACCCGCATGCAATCAGACATGCTCTTCTCTGGGTCGAAAGCGGCTGACCCTGAGTGCAGTGCTTAGCCTCACATCCTGAGCGTAACATTTTAGCTTTTTATGGTAGTCAACCATGCTTGGGGAGACTGTCCTGCTTCAATGGCTGTAAAGGCCTGAATGTTCACGGCTGCATTACGCTGTTGTGAGACTCTAATCTTGCATATACACCACAGGCAAACCAAGGAGACCAACACCAGAAGGCCTGCTAACGCTCCCATGCCCACACATTCCTTCAGGTGATTCATGGCTGCAGCAATCCATGATGCTAATCCTGTGGCTAAGGACTTAACATTTCTATAGAAAATTTCACCCAAACACAAAAGAATACACTTTCTTCTCAACACCTTGCAGAACCTTCAAAACGGACAAAGCAAACCTCAACGGACACAAGCAAATTGAAATAACCCCATGTATATTATCAGATCACCATGGATTACAGCTGGATTCAAAAACAAGAGAAAAACAGAAAGTCTACAAACTCATGGAAACTAAACAACTTTCTACTCACTAACCAATGAATCAGGGAAGAAATGAAAGAAATTAAAGACTTTCTAGAATTCAGTAAAAATAAATGCACAATATAATCTAAATTCTGGGACACAGGGACAGAAGTGCTAAAAGGACAGTTCATAGCACTAAGTACCTTCATAAAAAATTGGAGAGATCTCATTCTAGCAATTTAAAGGCACACCTGAAAGCTCTAGGATAAAAAGAAAACAAAACACACAAAAGAGGAGTAATATGGTAGGAAATAAACTCAGGGCTGAAATTGATAAATTAGAAACCAAAAGAACAATACTAAGAATCAAGAAAACCAAGATCTGGTTCTTTGTGAAAATCAACAAGATGATGAACCTTTAGACTAACTAACTAAAGGTAGAGATACAATATTCAAAGTAACAATGTCAGAAATGAAAAGGAGGCATAACAGACACTCAGAATATCCAAATAATCGTTAAGTCTTACTTCAAATGCCATATACTCCACAAAATTGGAAAAGCTAAAAAAAAAATAGATGGTTTTCCTAATAAATTACACTTACCAAAGTTAAATCAAGATCAAGTAACAATTTAAATAGTCTTATAACTTCTAAGAAAAAAGAATCAATGATTAAAAGTCTCTGAACCAGGTACAGATAGTTTTAGAGCAGAATTCTACTAGACTTTCAGCAAAGAACTGCTACCAATACTCCTCAATCTACTTTACTAAATAGAAGCAGAAGAAACATTGCCAAACTCATTATATGAGGCCATAGTCACCTTGATACCTAAACCACATAAAAACCCAATAAAGAGATTTTTTTCAGACAAATTTCTCTTATGAACATTGATGCAAAAATAATAAGCTACATGCAAACTGAACATATCCAAGTACATATCAAAGACATCATCCATCATGGTCAAGTAGGCTTCATCCCAGGCATGCAGGGCTGGTTAAATATACTATCATCCATCAATGTAATCTACCATAAAAACAAACTGAAAGAAAACAACATATGATCATTTCAGCAGATGCTGAAGAAGCTTTTGACAAAATCCAATTCCCCTTCATGTTAAAGTCTTGGAGAGATCAACAATACTATGTGAATACCAAAACACAATACAGGCAATATACAGCAAGTTGATAGCCAACATCAAATTCAATGGAGAGAAACACAACAATTCCTGTAAAATCAAGACAAGGCTTCCCACTTTATATCTCTTTAGCACGGAGCTGGAAATCCTATCTAGAGCATAAGACAACTGAAGGAGACCAGGGGGATACAAATTGGAAAGGAAGAAGTCAAAGTATTGTTATTTGCAGATGATATGATAGAATACATAAGTTACACCCAAATTCTACCAGAGAACTCCTACAGATGATAAACACCTTCAGCAATGTGGATGGATATAAAATTAACTAAAACAAATCATTTGCCCTTTTTCATATAAATGATAAATGAGTCCAGAAAGAAATCAAGGAAATAGCTGTCACAATAGCCACAAATAATAAAATGTAACTTGGTGTAACTCTGACCAAGCCAGTTAAAGACCTGTATGACAATAACTTCAAGATTCTGAAGAAATAAATTAAAGATGATATCAGAAGATAGAAATATCGCCCATGCTCATTGATTGGCAGGATTAACATAGTAAAAATGGCCATCTCACCAAAAGCAACCTCCAGATTCAATGCAATTCCCATAAAGATTCCATTATAATTCTTTCTAGACCTGGAAAAAACAATCCTTAACTCCATATAGGAAAACAGAAACCTAGAATAGCTGAAACAATTCTCTACAATAAAAGAAATATGGAGTTATCTGTACTACAGAGCAATGGTAATAAAAACTTCATGTTATTGGTATAAAAAGAGAGAGGTTTGCAACAAATTGAAGACCCAGAAGTAAACCCACATACCTATGATCAAACCCACATACCTATGATGTAAAGTAAATAAATTATATATATATATTATATATATATACACACACACATATTCTTCTCTTCAACCACTACCTCTATCTATTCAATTTCCCTTTCTAAGTGAGATTCATGCATCCTCCCTTGGATCCTTCTTGCTACTTATCTTCTTTGGGTCTGTGCCTTGTAGTCTGTTTATCCTGCACTATGTGGCTAAAATCCACTCTGAAGTGAGTATATACCATGTGTGTCATTCTGGTTCTTGGGTCACCCAGGATGACCTTTCCACCTCCATCCATTTGCCTGAAAATTTCATGATTTCTTTGTTTTTAATAGACGAGCAGTATTCCATTTTTGCCACATTTTCTTTATTCATTCTTTGGTTCAGGGACATCTAGGTTGTTTCCATCTTCTGGCTATTACAAATAAAGCTGCTATAAAAATAGCTGAGCATGTCCTTGTTGTACGGTGGTGCATCTGCTGAAGAAAGGTAACAAGGTAGGAGAGGGGGAACAAAGAAATATGATGGTGGAGATTAGACCTGGGTAGAGTGGGAGAGAGGACAGAAGGCCTGTAGAGAAAAAAGATCTGAGGATGGGGGCATTTCTGTGATAATCCAGAGTCAGGGCTGGCTCGAGGGAGGATATGAGGGGGAGTGAAGAACAGAATCTTAGCAGAGGCCATACAGCCTGAAGAGGATTAGACAAGTCCTCTAACTAGAGAAGTCTTTTAGCAGAGGAAGGGAAACATCAACCCACCTGCACAAATTTACCCTTCCTACAAGATGTGCAGGAATAAATATAGAGCAAATAAAACAGAGATTGAGGGGATATCCAACAAATGCCTGGTTCAACCAAAGATCCCCCCAATCAGAGTATGCTAACCCCTGACATTATGAATGATACGGTGCTAAGCTTGAAGACAGGAGCCTGTCAGAGTTGTCCTTTCCAGCAATCCCTCAAAACAGATGCAGGGACTCACAGCCAAACATTGGTATATGCGTAGGTAGTCTTGTGGAAAAGTGAGGAAAGAGAAAAAGATGTGTAGGTGATGGTAGGAGCTGTACAAGACCAGCAGAGCCAACTAACCTAAGTCCATTGGGGCTTGCTGAGACTGAAGTGTCAACCAAGGACTAAACTGGACATAGGGTCCCTACAAAGATGTAGGCGATGGGCAGCTTATGCTGCATGTGGATCCTAGAGTAGGGGAAACAAGGACTACATCTGACAAGGACTCTCTTGTCAGCCTTTTGATCACTTTCTCCTGGTGTGATTGCCTTGCCAGGGAAGGACACATTCAGTCCTCATGTGAGGACACATTCAGTCCTCATGTGACTTTATGAGTTGGAATGAAGAGAAATGAGGAGGCTCCCCTTTCCTGAAGAATAGTACAGGGGGAGGGGAAGGGCGAGAGGGTGGGACTGGGAGTCTAGGAAGGATGGGGTTACAACCAGGATGTAAATTAAACAAAAATATGCAAGACAATACAAGCAAGCAAACAAGGGAACAAGCAAAAACTAAATGCGACATGACTTTTGAAATGACCAAACTTCACAAAAGGAAGATAGATAAGTGGTTGTCAGCATCTAAAGACACAAGAGGGAAAGAGAGTATGGGGCCAACTGTGGGAAGGAATTAGTGTATGCAACAGATGGGGTCTGTGGGTGTTGAACTGTTCTGGATCCTCACTGGTAATGAACAGTGGAACCATCACAGAACTGTACAGACCTTAATTAACACATTTAACATACAGCCATCTGATTATCAGGAATGGGTTGTGTCCACATCAACATTCCTGTTGGAATAGTATTTATTTTTCAAAATGTTAACCATGGAACATTGAGCATAGACTAAAAGGAAACTCTGCATTACTCCTTACAATCGTATCAAATTTATAGTAATCTGAACAAAATTTTCAATTAAAACTTTTCAAAATATGCTGAAACTATCAAATAACATGCACTGTTTTCAATCTGTCAGTATGATGAAACAATTAAAAAACATTAGGAAACATGATTGTACTTCATCAGAATGAACATGAAATATCCATATATATATATTATACATACATGCACATGTGTATAAATATATACATTGTCTATCAAAAATATATTAAACAAACTTTGCTCTACCTGTAGAGCCTCATTAAATGGTCTGAAATATGCACCGTAGGAAGCAGCCCACCATCGTGATTCTTGTTCTTCTGTAAAATCAAGGGTAGGGCACCCTTGACTCACACTCCAACACTAGAGCCACAGTCACACACAAGAAGCAGTACCAGCAAGCAGCTCCACGGTGGGTTAGTTTGCAGATTACCCAGTTATGCCCAACGGGACGTCTACACAATAAGTCATACACAGCGGTTCAGGCACACTTCCACCTATTTCTTTTAAAACTGTTTGTGTCCAGTGTCAAAATATACTAACAGCAGTGACTGTCAAAGCTAGTAAGTCCAATAAACTGAGCCAGAAAGAATCAGTGAGGTCAGCCCTACCTAACCTAAGACAACCCTAATATTTATAAGCTTGAGTTATACAAATGGAATGGAAAACTCTATGTAAAATGGGGCCCACAGTAAGACAATAAACTACTTTTTCTTAACAGTTATTTATTGTTGGAAGGGACATGTGGGAGGCTGTTTGTTTGTAAAACAAACAAACAAAAAAGAAATAGTGACTAAAAATTAAAAGAGGCAAAATCATATGCTCATGGCTGATACAGTGATTGGAAGAAGCACAGAGGCATAAATAATGTCAGGCGTACTCAGAGGGTTGTGTTGACAATAGCTATCATGCGTGTGTCTTTTAACAGCCTGCTTGTGTTCTCTGTTTTCTATATGTATTAACTTCTTCTAGTTCTCCTGTAGAAAGAGGTAACAGTCCTTACATTATTATACAGAGTACAGCTTCAATAAATTTGATGTATAGCCAACATCAAATGTTTGTTGAGAGTCCTTAATATGGAAGATATTAAACTACACAGTCATAATTGTTTAGTCTTTATTTTTGATCTATGAATGGTTATTGTCAGTTTGAAGAGGGTACCAAAAATGAAGATATAGTTCTCTCTCTCTCTCATACAGACACATGCACACACACACATATACATATATGTATATATACTACAAAGTTAATATTAGCTCAGAAAATAATAGTGATACAAACATTACCAGTTACTGAAACCCTATTACAACACCTGTGTTAAATTTCCTAACAGTTCTGTTGCTGCTGAGACAATTCACTTCTGATAATTAATAGAACACTTTATAGAGCATAGAGGGATGTGTGTGTGTGTGTGTGTATGTGTGCGCGCGCATGTGTGTGAGCATGCTGAAATCATTAGAATGTCACTCTGTGTGATTTCTGCCGTCAGAATAAAGAAATCTTTAAAATTTAATCAATAAAGTTTATTCTCGGTAATTCAAGTGGAAATTGTCGTATCAGAAACTCCTGAAGTCTGCAAAGAGACTCCATACACAAAGGGCACAGAAGTTTTGTCATAGGAAATTGAATTAATTTGGAGTACTGCCATCATATAATCATTTACAATTATCTACAACTAAATAAAGTCATTATTAATTCTAGTGTGTATTTGTTTCTCTGAATTGTGTTATTTCCTGAATTTTATTCTGTCTTAACACACATTCTGTAAAAGGATATAGAAAAGCAATTGATCTGTTTGGCAGCTACTAGGGTAACCTTTTGGGTAACCTTATTTTTAAACTACAATTTTTCAACCTGTTACCATTGAACAAAAGCAAACATAGATAATATGTAGGTAAGAATGACTTTGTGACAGTAACACTTTATTTGTAAAATGTACAGCAAACCGGACTGTGTCTATGGAGTAAAAATTGCCAAATCAAGACAATTCTTTCAACTGTCAAACTTATAACATTTTCTTATAATTACCTCTGAATTAATTTATCAATGCCTAAATTATTAGCTCATAGGAGAACATAAATTTTAAAATGCAGAGGCAATGATTGAAATACCATGTAAACATGAATTTTATTTTTTAACTCTTTTGAATTCTGTAAGAATTAGAATCATGTGTTTTGCTGAAGGCTTTCTTTCTTCCCGGTCCATATAGTATTTAGTTTAAAAGATAAATGTTTGATTCTTTGCACAGGTCAAAATATATTTTTAAACTATACAGCTGTTTGCTGTGTGTATATACTGTTCTCCCCTTTGTGAATGAATCATATAGCTCAATGAAATAATTTTAAGATGGAACCAAAAAATTCTGAATCTACACTATACAAAAAATTTTCAAGTGTAGTATTATTATTATTATTATTTTTAAAAACATTAAATTTTAATAATTAAAAAATGACTAAAAACCATAGGACAGTTGACTGTGGCGGAGCCAAGCAAAGGGCTTTGATGTTTTAAATTACAAGTGTTTACATTCTATTTGGTTTATAAAGTCATGCCCAAGAAAATCTTTTTTTTTTTTTTTTTTTTTTTTTTTTTCAATGCAGTTTATTCAGGAACATTGAACAATCCTCGGACCCCGGGGAAAGCCAGCCCACAGCTTAAATAGCCTCTGGGTAGCCAACCCAGGCGTGCCACGGGGGCAATGCAGTAGTATTATTAACTAAGACTTAACTTCAGTTCAGATATGACATGTCTATTGGCATATGCAATCACAGGCTGATACTGTCAGATAAGATGTCACAGACTCGACTACATCACACATTATATTAATTAAAATAATAGCAAAATATTTTGATCTTCATGAAATTTTTGTTAATTCAATACCTGAATAAGTTATTTTGTGAACATTTTACACTGCAATTTTATTCCTAGATTCAAAACATATAAATATTTTATTTATGTATGTGTGCCTGCCTGGACATATGGATGGGAGCTTCTTATTTCTTCTTGGAAAAAATGATATTTTTACTGAATTTATGAAGTCAATTTTTATTGTGTACCAATCCATTCTTTGTTTTTAACATCATCTAATCATTTCCTCTAGTTTGTATTTCCCAAGTAAGGCATTTAAGAATTATAAACAGTATAAAAATTAATGTAGAAATAGTTTGCTCTCATTTTATTTAATTACTGTGTGGTAAACTAATAATTGAGGCACATCTTTTTCTTTTTAATGAGATTTAGGGAATATGGCCTGAAAGCTAAATGTCATTGTAATAGTTCTGTTTTTAGAAAATAGAGTGTACTCAGCTTTCATATTAATATTGAGTCTTCTTATTGATTCACTTCATACAATTACTGAGGTCACCTTTTTGGCCAGGGACAATTTCTAATTCTATTCTTATGGGATAACAAGGTAAAGTCAGAAAAATAAAATTTCACAGGATAAAATGAAAAGTAAAAAGGCAACATTAAATTAGCAAACAATGTCAGTTAGAATTTTCTAGATGAAAGCTGCTAGATTTTTCTGACACAGTCAATATACTCATTGGAAAGGATGGGAACTGGAAAACAGAGAAAGGCAGCAACTCAAAGAGCAGAAGAGGTCAGATGAAAGCATGAATTTCTAGTCTTTCTGTAAGAGAAAAACAGGCTCTGAGGAAAACTTGGTAAGAAAAGTTACAGTTAGACCTGTGGAACAACCCAACTTGAGACCAATGCCATGAAAGAGAGCCAACCTCTGCTACTATTAATGATATTCTTCTATACTTGCAGACAGGAACCTAGCAAACATATCCTTTGAGAGGCTTCATCCAGCAGAGGATGGAAATAGATACAGAGATCCACGGCCAACAATTAGGCAAAACTCAAGGAAGCTTGCAGAAGGGAGGAGGATTGAACGAACAAGAGAGGTCAAGGATACCTCAGGAAAACCTACAGAATCAACTAACCTGGGCCCATAGGGGCTCACAGAGACTGAACCACCAACCAAAAAGCCTGCATGGGATGGACCTAGGCTTCCTTCATATATGTAACAGTTGTGCCGCTTGTTCTTCAGGTGGGCCCCCTATCAGCTGGAGTAGAGGTCGTCTCTGACTCTTTTGCCTGCCTTTCTATTGCTTTCCTCTTAGTGGGCTGCTACTGAGGTGTCTAGCCTCAGTAGGAGAAGATGTGCCTAGTTCTACTGCCACATGATAAGCTAAAGTGGGGTTGGTATCCATCGGAGACCTCCCTTCTCTGAGGAGAAAAAGAGGGACAAGGGAGGAGGGGAAGTGTGAAAGAGGGAGTGGGAGGAGAGGAAGAAGGGGAAGATGAGATTGGGGTGTAAAGTAAATAAATTAATCAATGGTAAAGAACAACGACAACAAAAGCTGAGGATGAATGATATGAACGTGGAAAGAAACTTTTCTTGTCAGGAGTGTGAAAGGTTTAGAAAAATACGCCTGTCACAGGATTATAATATTCCTTCTGTATGACCATCACTGACATAAGATTTCAATTGTTTACAATACATAGTTCTGGGATATGGAATAAATATGTTCTGGGATCAGGAAAAGTTTCATTATATAATAATGCTGCTTCCAATCCCTGAGACTGAGTGTGAACTAGCTTGTCTCATACTCTTCCGTGCTAGTTTGTCTTGTCCCAGACAGGAACCCTCCAATATATCAGTGTAGTAGTTGATTGAAGCCAAATGGCTACGTGGGGTTTTATTTTTCTAGCAGACACTTGTTGGAGATTGAAGACAAAACTACACTAAAAAGAAACACAATGAAGCAAGCTTTTAATGTTGACATTACCAGTCTTCACTGGTGATTCCTTAACAAGCAGTATATGAGTCTTTGTAGAGCTTACAACTTTATGTTGCTTCACCCAAAGAGTGAGGAGACGATTAGAACTATCATCTCCCACATGGCATTGCTGAGTATTTATATTATGGGGTGTTAATTTCCTATTCTTTCTGTTTTGCAACAGATATGTACAGATAGTTCTGGGTGTTAAGGAAACCCACAAAACAGAAACAGGTGTTCTAAAAAGGTAGTTTGAGTATGCACAGAAAATGCAGTTTCTAAGGAGCATTTTGGTCTGTTGATATCTTGTACTTTAGCTATCACCATTTGGGGAGTAATATTGTGTATCACATGTAAGTAAAAGTTTTATGACTGAAATCAGACTTGACAATCATCAAGTCTATTCAAGTCAGCCATTTGTTAAGTTTTGTGTCCTTCTGACTTGGGGAAACGGGTTATTGAGGAAAGTCAGCTCCACCAGGCTTCATGATCTCATCTTGGGAGAAACAGTGCACAACTCAAGCTGTGGAAACTAAAGATCAGCATTGTTCACATTTAATAGAGAGAGAAGCCCAATACAGTGAACAGGACACAGAATTCAAGTACATGGGTCTTTGTAGAAGAAACCTTCTAACTGAGTGATAAATATAGGCTTGATGTTTGACTGTTGGCAATATTTTAGTACCTGGAGTAGAGACCATTAGTGACTGGGCATGCTGTGAAGATTTTGGGAAATAAGATCTAGAAAAGATCATTCTGAATGAAATATCCCAGAAGGAGGAAGACAAACACGGTATATATTCGCTTATGAAGACCTATAAGATATGATAAACATAATGAAATCTATACACCTAAAAAAGATAATCAAGACAGCGGACATGGGGTAAGATGCTCAATCCTCATTTAGAAAGACAGATGGGATTGTGCATTGAACGAATGACAGGAATCTACTGAAGGCATCTGAAAGACTCCCACTAGCAGTGTTTTCAAAGCAGATACAAAGATTCATGACCAAACCTTTGGCAGAGTACAGGGAATCATATGAAAGAAGGGGAGTTAGTATAAAAGGAAAAGGATAGGAGCTCCACAAGGACCAAATATATCTGGGCACAGGGTCTTTTCTGAGACTGACATTCAACCAAAGACCATGGATGGATATAACCTAGAACCTCTGCTCAGATGTAGCCCGTGGTAGCTCAGTAACCAATTGGTTTCCCATAGTAAGGGGAACAAGGACTATTTCTAACAGGAACTCAATGGCTGGCTCTTTGACCTCCCCACCCCCCGAAAAAGGGAGAAGCAGTCCTGTTAGGCCACAGAGGAGGGCTTTGCAGCCAGTCCTGAAGATACCTGATAAAACAGGATCAGATGAATGGGGAGGAGGTCTCCCCCTATCAGTGGACTTAGAAAGGGTCAGGGTGGCAATGAGGGAGGGAGGGTGGGATTGGGAGGGAATGAGGGAGAGGGATACAGCTGGGATACAGTTAATAAAATGTAACTGATAAAAAAAATAAAATAAAATAAAAACTTTCATTGAAACATGAAAATTCCATCAACTAATCAATTAATCTTCTACAACAAAATATATTTCTGGAAATAAAAATATAAAGTATGATAAGCTAAAAAGAAAAGAAAAAGAGCATCAAGCAAGTTCCAGTGAAAATGCAGTTCAATCAGAGTTTGATAGCATCTTGTTTTATGGAGTAGTGAGCATGTCATTATTGTAAAATAATTGAAAATTATTGTCATTATTGTGAATGAATTCCCACCTCAGTCCACCTTAGTCTCACCAGATCACAACATTCAGTTTGTCTATGAAGGCTCAAAAAAAAAAAAAGAAGGAATTAATAACATCAACCTTAACACTACAGAATATTTTCCTACTATAATTTTTATTAGACTTATTCAGAGTAGAAAATCAGAACAGTTGTGACATTAACTAACAGTCATTGAAAATAGGACACCATGCATTGCAGAATCCCAGAAGACTGTGCAGACACAGAAAAAAACTTTAAGTCTAGTTTTAATTATATTTGACAGAAGGAAAAACAACAACGAAATATACTTTCATTTGTTTTGTTCTAATATAATATGCAAAGTTTGAGGAACAGACATTTTACAGGGTTTTGTTTTTTTTTGGGGGGGAGGAAACATTAAAATCTGTTACTTTTATATGTTAGTTTCATGCTTCTAGGGTTTGCTATAGAGCTTTAATGCTCATACTTTTATTTCATGGGATTAAATATTAAACAATATCACTAGCTAGATATGGTACATTTACTTTCCAAGTAATTGGATTGTGGATGAACCTTCTGCTACTGTTCATTAGCCTGTAACTTCATAAGACTCTAAATCTATTTTCCTTTTACAGCAGTGTAGTTTGGAAACTTCCCATAGAGTTAAGAGAAGCTGAAATTAGGGGTACATGGCCTTACACTCTCTTTGGAAAAATGGTAGTATTTTCATCAAGAAAGGAATCATGTCATTATGGAATTACAATAAGGGCTGGAAAATCATTTGATATTCTTCATATATGTTATCCTTAGATATCTAACACAAGTTTCACTTTTGAAAATTAATCTATTGTCATATTATTAAAGTGATAGATGCTTAATATAGAATATATGAAAAAAAATTAAGTAAACAAGCAATATCAGTAAACCTCATTGTTAGCATTATTCTACACGGTATTTTATGTGTTGCTAATGATTTTGTATATATAAATCTTGTTCTATTATCCTTATCATGTTGCTTTATAAACTTTCCCAGTATTTTTAAAATTCAACATAAGAAAGTTTTACAATGGATGCCAGCTCTTTATTTTTTATTTTTTTAATATGAAATGTATTTCTTTAATAAACAAAGTAAAAAATCCCTACAAACATCTACTTATAAATTAATTTTTATTACATTTATTTGTCCAGCATTTCTTTTCTTTTTTTTTTTTAATATTTCTCTAACCTTTCTTTCTTTCTTTTTTTTTTCAATGCAGTTTATTCAGGAACCTTTAACAATCATCGGACCCTGGGGAAAGCCAGCCCACAGCTTATATAGCCTCTGGGTAGCCAACCCCAGCGTGCCTCGTGGGCAATGCAGATAGGTCCACATACATGGAAGCAAGCCAGATCCTCAGCCTTAGCCAAATGTGGAGTTGTTTGTGACAGAGAGCACTCACCATCGGGAAGGTGGAAGGCAGAAACCAGCTCCATCTTTAAGGCGCGGCATTACGCAGCTCTCTACAGTTCCCCCTTTTTGTTTTAGATGCATCAGGCAAGAGTAGAGGTCTGATCTCTGATATTAGAAATAAATTGGGACTTTGTACTGATGTTCATTTAGGTGTCATCCACCCAAAGAGCATCAGACCTGTCCAATACCTTTTTTTCAGAGGCGGGACCTGGGGCATCAACCCGCATGCAATCAGACATGCTCTTCTCTGGGTCCAAAGCAGCTGACCCTGAGTGCAGTGCTTAGTCTTGCATCCTAAGCATAACATTTTAGCTTTTTATGGTAGCCAACCATGCTTGGGGAGAATGTCCTGCTTCAATGGCTATAAAGGCCTGAATGATCATGGCTGCATTACGCTGTTGTGAGACTCTAATCTTGCATATACACCACAGGCAAACCAAGGAGACCAACACCAGAAGGCCTGCTAATGCTCCCATGCCCACCCATTCCTTCAGATGACTCATGGCTGCAGCAATCCATGGTGATAATCCTGTGGCTAGTCCTGCGTCCACTCTGGTAGAATTTACTGTGACAATGGCCACTCTCAGCTGCTCCATCGTAGTATCGAATTCTCCAGTCCAATTACCTAAAATATAGCTAGACAATTGTTTAGACAGATTTGCAGCACAGGAAAAATTCTCATGTTGTATGCTAGTGACACAAAGTCCAGCATACTTTTATTGACAGCCAAGTTGAGCGATTTGTCGTAGGGTATCAATTTGCTCCTGCACGAGGTCAATCCTCTGATTGAACACCATCAAGCCTCCTTTTAGTTGAACATTAATTCCTTTTTGTACATCTAAGGCATGAGCTACATTGGCTAAAAGATTATTCAGGGTCTGAGTAGTCTGCACAGTATGACTCAGGGCTAATGCCACGGTGGTAGCTCCAACAGCCGCCAATGAGATGGCAGTAACAGTGGCAGCTGTAGTTCCAAGATCCCTTTTCCGTCTGAAGAGAGTCATAGAGTGAGGGGCATCAACGGGTACAGGCACCCAGTGAGGCATGCGAGTAGCCAGGGCATACCTAAATTCACTAGCATTCCAGCATTGGGCAAAAAAGCAAGTATCATCACCACAATTACTTGGCTCTATCTGGCTAATAATGAATAAAAATGGGGGATATAAACAAACAGGTGTGGGCTTATAGGAAATATTATGAGAAGCCTTAACCCCCTCGTTGGAACATCCTGCATCAGTTTTAGAACTAGCAGTGGTGGTGTCTGAGGTCTGAGTAGGTTCAGGAGACCATTGCCCCCAGGGGCGAGACGTGTTCCATGTAAATTGACTAACTCCATGTTTTCCTCCACTTTTGAAAGTCATTTAAGGTTCTTAAATTATTTTTTCCATTTTTTTTAAAATTTTTCCTCAATTACACTTTATTCATTCTGCATCCCCCTATAAGCCCCTCTTTCCTCCCCTCCCAATCCCACTCTTCCTCCTCCCTCTGCATGCATGACACTCCCCAAGTCCACTGATAGGGGAGGTTCTCCTCTCCTTTCTGATCTTAGTCCATCAGTTCACATCAAAAGTGGCTGCATTGTCCTCTACTATGGCCTGGTAAGGCTGCTCCCCCCCAGGGGGAAGTGATCAAAGAGCAGGCCAATCAGATTATGTCAGAGGCAGTCCCTCTTCACATTACTATGTAACCCAATTGGACTCTGAAGTGCCCTGGGCTACATCTGTGCAGGGGTTCTGGGTTATCTCCAAGAACAGACCTTAGTTGGAGTATGAGTCTCTGGGAGGTTCCCTGTGTTCAAATTTTCTTGTTCTGTTGCTCTCTTTGTGGAGACCCTGTCCTCTCCAGCTCTTACTATTTCCCAGTTCTTACATAAAATTCCATTCACTCTGCCCGAGAGTTCCCCATCAGGCTCAGCATCTGCTTTGATAGTCTGTAGGGCAGAGGCTTTCAGAGGCCCTCTGTGGTAGGTTCCTAGGTTGTTTCCTGTTTTCTTCTTCTTCTGATGTCCATCCTCTTTGCCTTTCTGGATGGGGATTGGACATTTTAGTTAGGGTCCTCTCTCTTGCTTAGTTTCTTTAGATGCACAGGTTATAGTGGGTTTGTCCTATGTTGTATGTCTATATGAGTGAGTATATACCATGTGTGTCTTTTTGCTTCTGGGACAACTCACTCAGGATGATCCTTTCCAGATCCCACCATTTACCTGCAAATTTCATGATTTCCTTATTTTTCATTGCTGAGTAATATTAAAATGTGTAGATGTACCACATTTTCTGCATCCATTCTTCAGTTGAGGGGCATCTGGGTTGTTTCCAGCTTCTGGCTATTACAAATAAAGCTGCTATAAACATGGTTGAGCAAGTATCCCTTTTGTGTACTTGAACGAACTTTGGGTATATACCTAGCAGTGGTATAGCTGGGTCTTGAGGAAGCACTATTCCTAATTGTCTTAGAAAGTGCCAGATAGCTTTCCAGAGTGGTTGTACCAGTTTACATTCCCACCAGCAGTGAAGGAGGGTTCCCCTTTCTCCACAACCTCTCCAGCATGTGTTGTCACTTGTGTTTTTGATCTTGGCCATTCTCATGGGTGTAAGGTGAAATCTCAGAGTTGTTTTGATTTGCATTTCCCTAATGGCTAGTGAGGTTGAGCATTTCTTTAAGTGCTTCTCTGCCATTCGGTATTCCTCTACAGAGAATTCTCTGTTTAGCTCTGTTCCCCATTTTTTAAGTGGATTACTTGGTTTGCTGCTTTTCAGCTTCTTTAGTTCTTTATATATACTGGATATGAGTCCTCTGTCAGATAAAGGGTTGGTGAAGATTCTTTCCCAATCTGTAGGCAGTCGCTTTGTTTTGGTGATGGTCTCCTTTGCTTTGCAGAAGCTTTTCAGTTTCATGAGGTCCCATTTATTGATTGTTGCTCTTAGAGCCTGTGCTGTTTGTGTTCTGTTCAGGAAGTTTTCTCCTGTACCAATGAGTTCTAGGGTATCTCTCTCCCAGCTCTTTATTTTAGTGGATGCTTTATGATATAATCATCCATTGCTGAATATTTGATTGCTTCTAAATGTTTGCTGCCATAAGCAATGGTATGATATGGTCTTTTCACATAAATCTTCTTGTTTCTGATAATTTCCTTAGGAGAGCTTCCCAGAAGTGAAGCTCATTTTTGGGTCAATGAAAATAAATATAGTTAAAGTTTTCATATCTTTCCAAACATGCTTTCAAAATGTATATAGAGTATGTGTTTAGAATTGGCCTTTCCCATTATACTCCATATTTGCATATTTAAATACATTAACTAATTGCTTATTGCTACTCTTACATTTAGTAAGTTACATATCTTCACTAGATAAAAAGTATGCATCATGTTAAAAGTAAAATTTGTTCATATTATATTGCTACATTAAACATATTGATGATATGTTATTAAGTAAATTGTATGATATGAAATGGAGCATATTCCATCATTACAAATACATATGAACATAGAACTTATAAGAAAAACATAATGGCCAATAAAATAAAACCTAACTCTAATAGGCTACCTCAATAACTGATAGTTATTGTTTTGCAAATCATTTGGACTACATGACCAGTGATTTGAAAGCAGTTTCTCATGACTGGTATTATTTTGATGCTGGTTCTTTGCTTTGGTTTCATTATGCAAGCTTATGGATAACCTATAAATTGCTAACATACTTTATTAATGTAGGCATTGTTAGCCAAAAGGGTCCAACTTAATATATATAATATATAAGTATCTTAATATTATATATATTAAGATACATAATTCTAATTACACATATGTACTAGGATTGTAATATATTTGTCCTAAGATTATATATAAATATATAAAAGATTTGTCTCTATATATTTATCTATATCTATGTATGTATGTACATATATATGTATATGTATGTATATATATGTCTCTCTCTATATATGTACTTGTCTACATCAAAAGGCATATATATATATATATGTATACAAAGAGAGATGAAAAAGGAGATAGAGCAAGACAGACACACACATGCACACAGACACACAGGGGAATAGAAAATGGAAATCAAATTAACAAAATCAGAAATGAACAAGGAACCAACACAAGACAAAAACAATATTATAAGGGTGTTGAAGGTTGGTTTGATACATTTCACTAGCCTTCAAGATCTCTGTACATCCATGTTGTGTAAATCTAACTGACTGGCTCAGTAAATGGCCTATACCTCAGCAGGGCAGGATGGGGTAGGTGTTGTTAAGGTTCCTGGGATTGGAAAAGGACAGAGAGAATGACAGGAGAGAGACAGATGGGAAGAGAGGAGAAAAAAGAATGCCATGATGGAATAATGTGGAGAAGAAATCACATGGGCCTGGAAGAAGGACTCCAGTAATAGCTTGGAAAGGCCCAGATGAGGAGTAAAACAACTATTTATAAGATTATAGACAGAAGATAGTTCAGATGAGGATGGTTAAGGATGATGGCATTGAATGAAGGATAGAAGGTGAATGGTGAGGATACTGAGACAGTGTAAGGAAAATATCTGCCTGGCCTATGGCGAAAGACAATCATAAATATAACAGATGTTTGTGTCTTATTATTTGTGATAACATGTTAGATAATATCACTGTGATGATCTTAGGGCAAATAATAAACGTCATGTAGCCCAACACTCATAATTTTTTAATTTACTTCAACATAAGAGAATATTTTTAAAACTAATACTTCATTAAGTTGGAAAATATAAAAGAAAAACAATGTATCTTTTGATTCATTCAAATTACCAAACTTTTAAAAAATGTTTCCCTCTCCCTTTCCCCAAAAAAGGGGAGCCTTCCTCCCTGCTTTATCAACTGTCCCCAGCACCTCAAGCCACATCAGGACTGAGCATATCCTCATCCACTGAGGCCAGGCCAGGCAGACCTACCAGGCTGAACTGATCCAAGCGGAAGCAATAGGGTCCATGTTAGAAATGGCCCTCTCCTCCCCACCCTCTCTTCACCTGGGGACACATTTGAAGACCAAGATGTTGTTTGGTCACTTGTATGCAGGTGACCAGACCATGTATGCTCCTTAGTTGATGTCTCAGTCTCTGTAAGCCCCCATGGAACTGGGGTTGTTGTCTCTGTTGGTCTTCTTGTGGGGTTCCTGTTTCCTTCAGGTACTTTCATTTTTACCCCAACACCAGAGCTCTGCCCCATGTTTGGTTGCAAGTTCCAGGTTCTGTCTCTAACAGCGATATTTTTACTCTCCAATTTGTATTCCATTGATATCCTTTACTTTTCTTATTGCAGTAGCTAGAACTTCAAGTTCTATACTGAAGAAATATGGTGAGAGTGGGCAGCCTTGTCTTGTCCCTAATTTTAGTGGGAACCCTTTAAATTTCTCTCTATTTTACTTGATGTTGGCTATTGGCTTGCTATAGATTGCCTTTGTTGTGTTTAGGTATGTGTCTTGTATCCCAGATCGCTCTAAGACTTTACACATGAAGAGGCATTAGATTTTGGCAAAGGCCTTTTCAGCATCTAATGAGATGACCATGTGGTTTTTCTTTCTTTCAATATTATTATAAGGTGGATTATATTGATGGATTTTTGTATCTTGAATCATCCTTAAATTCCGGGGATAAAGCCTACTTGATCATGGTAGACGATATTTTTGATGTGTTCCTGGATTTGGTTTGCAAGTATTTTATTAAGTATTTTTGCATCTATGTTCATAAGGGAGATTGGTCTGAAATTCTCTTTCTTTGCTGGGTCTTTGTGTGGTTTAGGCATCACAGTAACTGTGGCCTCATAGAATGAGTTTCCCTATGTTACTTCTGCTTCTATTTCGTGGAATATTTTGAGGAGTATTGGTATTAGTTCTTCAAGAACTAATAAAGTCTGGTAGAATTCTGTGCTAAAACCATCTGGCTCAGGGATCATTTTGGTTGAGAGGCTTTTAATAACTGCTTCTATGTCCTTGGGGTTATTTCCTGATCTTGATTTAACTTTGGTAAGTAGTATTTATCATGAAATTTATCCAGTTTTGTGGTGCATAGGTTTTTAAAGTACAGTCTACTGATCCTTTGGATTTCCTCTGTGTCTGTGGTTATATCCCCCTTTTCATTTCTTATTTTATTGATTTGGATATTGTCCCTTTTATTTTTAGTTATTTTGGCCAAGGGTTTGTTTATCTTGTTCATTTTCTCAAAAACAAACAAATAAACAAACAAAAAAACCTGCTCTTGGTTTTGTTTAATCTCTGTATTGTTCTCTTTGTTTCTAGATTGTTGATTTCAACCTTGAGTTTGATTATTTCCTGCTGTCGACTTCTTTGGCTGCCTTTTCTCTAGAGCTTTCAGTAAGCTGTTAAGGGAGCAGCCTTACCAGGCCATAGAAGAGGACAATGCAGCCACTTCTGATGTGAACTGACAGACTAAGATCAGAAAGGAGAGGAGAACCTCCCCTATTAGTGGACTTGGGGAGTGGCATGCAAGCAGAGGGAGGAGGGAGGGTGGGATTGGGAGGGGAGGAGGGAGGGGCTTATGGAGGGATGCAGAATGAATAAAGTGTAATTGATGAAAAATTTAAAAAAAAGGGAAAAAATAATTTAAGAACCTTAAATGACTTTCAAAAGTGGAGGAAAACATGGAGTTAGTCAATTGGCATGGAGCACGTCTCGCCCCTGGGGGCAATGGTCTCCTGAACCTACTCAGACCTCGGACACCACCACTGCTAGTTCTAGAACTGACGCAGGATGTTCCAACGAGGGGGCTAAGGCTTCTCATAATATTTCCTATAAGCCCACACCTGTTTGTCTATATCCCCCATTTTTATTCATTATTAGCCAGATAGAGCCAAGTAATTGTGGTGATGATACTTGCTTTTTTGCCCAATGCTGCAATGCTAGTAAATTTAGGTATGCCCTGGTTACTCGCATGCCTCACTGCGTGCCTGTGCCCGTTGATGCCCCTCACGCTATGACTCTCTTCAGACAGAAAAGGGATCTTGGAACTACAGCCACCATTGTTACTACCATCTCATTGGCGGCTGTTGGAGCTACCACCGGGGCATTAGCCATGAGTCATACTGGGCAGACTGCTCAGACCCTGAACAATCATTTAGCCAATGTAGCTCATGCCTTAGTTGTACATAAAGGAATTAATGCTCAACTAAAAGGAAGCTTGATGGTGTTCAATCAGAGGATTGACCTCGTGCAGGAGCAAATTGATACCCTATGGCAAATTGCTCAACTTGGCTGTTAATGAAAATATGCTGGACTTTGAGTCACTAGCATATAACATGAGAATTTTTCCTGTGCTGCAAATCTGTCTAAACAATTGTCTAGCTATATTTTAGGTAATTGGACTGGAGAATTCGATACTAAGATGGAGCAGCTGAGAGTGGCCATTGTCACAGTAAATTCTACCAGAGTGGACACAGGACTAGCCACAGGATTATCATCATGGATTGCTGCAGCCATGAATCATCTGAAGGAATGGGCGGGCATGGGAGTGTTAGCAGGCCTTCTGGTGTTGGTCTCCTTGGTTTGCCTGTGGTATATATGCAAGATTAGAGTCTCACAACAGTGTGATGCAGCCTTGATCATTCAGGCCTTTACAGCCATTGAAGCAGGACATTCTCCCCAAGCATGATTTGATACCATAAAAAGCTAAAATGTTACGCTCAGGATGCGAGGCTAAGCACTGCACTCAGGGTCAGCCGCTTTGGACCCAGAGAAGAGCATGTCTGGTTGCATGCGGGTTGATGCCCCAGGTCCCGCCTCTGAGAAAAAGGTATCGGATGGGTCTGATGCTCTTTGGGTGGATGACACCTAAACGAACATCGGTACAAAGTCCCAATTTATTTCTAATATCAGAGATCAGACCTCTACTCTTGCCTGATGCATCTAAAATAAAAACGGGGAACTGTAGAGAGCTGCGGAATGCTATGCCTTAAAGATGGAGCTGGTTTCCGCCTTCCACCTTCCCGATGGTGAGTGCTCTCTGTCACGAACAATTCCACATTTGGCTAAGGCTGAGGATCTGGCTTGCTTCCATGTATGTGGACCTTCCATGCTTCCACATGGCACGCCTGGGTTGACTACCCAGAGGCTATTTAAGCTGTGGGCTGGCTTTCCCCAGGGTCCGAGGATTGTTCAAGTTTTCTGAATAAACTGCATTGAAAAAAAAAAAGATGTTAGTATTAGCTCTCTCTGCTTTATTTATGAAGGTACTTAGCACTTTGTACTTTCTTCTTAGCACTGCTTTCCTGTGTCCCGGAAGTTTGGATAGTTATGCCTTCATTTTCTTGAATTCTAGAAAGTCTTTAATTCCTTTTTTCATTTCCTCCATGACCCAGTGGTCATTATTTAGAGAGTTATTCAGTTGCCAAGAATTTGTATAGGTATTCTGTTTTTTCTGTCATTGTTGAAGTCTAGCTTTAATCCATGGTGGTCTGAAAGAATAGTGTTATTTCAGTTTTCTTGTATTTGTTGAGGCTTGCTTTATGTCCCATTATGTGGTTAATTTTGGAGAAGGATCCATGAGGTACTGAAAAGAAGGTATATTCATTTGTGTTTGGATGGAATGTTCTGTAGATATCTGTTAGGTCCAATTCATTCATAAAATCAGTTAGTTTCATTCTTTCTCTTTTTAGTTTCTGTCTCAGTGATCTGTCCATTGATGAGAAAGGTGTGATGTAGTCTCCTACTATTAACGTGTGGGGATCAAGGTGTGATTTAAGCTTTAGTAATATTTCTTTTACAAATGTGGGAGCCCTTATGTTTGGGGTATATATGTTCAAAATTGAGATGTCTTCTTGGTATATTTTCCTTTGATGAGTATGAAGTTCCCTTCCTCATCTCTTTTAATTAATTTTGATTGAAAGTCAATTTTATTAGATATTAGAATAGCTACTCCAGCTCATTTCTTTTTTTATAGTCATTTTGTTCTTTTGTTATCTTCATGTGAACATTTAAATATTTTTAATTTTTTTCTTTATTATTATTATTGAATCCCAGCTGTAGACACCTCCCTCATCTCCTCCTAGTCCCATCCTTTATCCCTATTCCCCCCCTCCAACCATGTCCTTCCCCTAGTCCAGCCCTTTATTCTGAGGTAAGGTCTGCAACACAATGATGGGTTCTGTTTATGCATCCATTTTGTTAGCCTGTGTCTATTATACTGGGGAGTTGAGGCCATTGATGTTGAGAGATATTAATGACCAGTTGTTGCTACTTCCTGTTATTTTGATATTGGTGGTGTGTTTATTTCCTTTCTTTCTTTTTTTGTGGTTGTGGGGTTATTTCCTGTGCTTTTCTGGGTGTAGTGAGTCTCTTTGGGTTAGAGTTTCCTTTCTGGTATTTTCGTATCTTCTGTAGGACTAGATTTGTGGCTAGGTACTGTTAAAACTTTGTTTTCTCCGTTTATGGTGATTGAAAGTTTTGCTGGGTATAATAGTCTGGATTGACATCTGTGTTCTCTTAGTGTCTGCATGAGATCTGACCAGGCCCTTCTGGCTTTCCTAGTCTCTGTTGAGAAGTCAGGTGTAATTGTTATAGGTTTGCCTTTATATTTGAATTGCCCTTTTTCCTTTGCAACTTTTAATACTCTCTCTTTGTTCTGTACATTTAGTGTTGTGATTATTATATGATGGGAGGATTTTCTTTTCTGGTCCAATCTATTTGGTGTTCTATAGGCTTAATGTATGTTTATAGGCAATTCTTTCTTTAGGTTGGGGAAGTTTTCTTCTATGATTTTGTTGAAAATATTTTTTGGGCCTTGGAGTTTAGAGTCCTTCTTCTTCTTCTTCTTCTTCTTCTTCTTCTTCTTCTTCTTCTTCTTCTTCTTCTATTACTATTATTCTTAGGTTTATTCTTTCATATTGTCCCAGATTTCTTGGATGCTTTGTGTCAGGAACTTTTTAGATTTAACATTTTCTTTGACTGATTTCTTCAATCTTATCCACAACACCTAATATTCTCTCTTCCATCTCTTGTATTCTGTTATTGACGCTTGTGACTGTAGTTCCTGTTCTCTTCCCTAGGTTTTTCTTCTCTAAGATTGCTCCAAATTGTGCTCTTCATTGCTTCTATTTCCATTTCTAGGTCCTGGATGGTTTTATTCATTTTTGTTTTCCATTTGGTTGCATTTTCTTGTATTTCTTTAAGTGATTTACTCTGTTCCTTCACCTATTTGATTGTATTTTTCTGTGTTTATTTTTAAGGGATTTATTCAGTTCCTTCACCTGTTGAGTTGTATTTTTTTCTGCAGTTCTTTAATGTATTTATTTTCTTCTTTTAAGGCCTCTATCATTTTCATAACCTTAGAATTCAGATAATTTTTTGTTGGGCTTCAGGTGAGATAGGGTAACTCAGGGCTTTCTGTGGTGGGAGAGCTGGGTTTTGTTGCTGGGGTTTTTGGCACTGAATTCTAGCCATTTGGTTGATTATGTTATTAGCAGACCTGATGCTCTTTAATGGTAATAGGTTTCTGTGGTTGGAGGTACAGTTTGTGGTCCCAGATGGCCTCAGTCCTCTGGTTTTATTGATGATCCCTGATCCCTGCTGGTCCCTGGTGCCTCTGATCAGGGAGGTCTTTGGGAACGGAACAGGGAAGGGAACTGCTGCTCCTTAATCTGTACTCTTCTCAGTGGCCTCAGATCAGTGTGTGTCCAGGGAAATGGCACAGATTGGTGAACTGGGATGTGGGGCACACAGGTGAAGTGGAGCACAGAGTGTCCTGGGCAAACCTGGCCCACTGTTGCTGGTAGGCTGTGGCAGGCCAGTAGATGGGGAGTGGAGGTGTATGTGTTACCTGCTGTTCCCTGATCCCTGCTGGTCTTCAGTACTACAGATAGAGGTAGGTCCCAGAAAATAGCACAGGCCAGGGAACTGTTGTTCCCTGATCTACTGCTCACTGATCACTGCCGATCTTGGGGGTGAAGGGGGGGGGCAGATCGGTATAGTTCCCAGGAAATGACACAGGCCAGGGAGCTGCTGCTCTCTGTGCTGGTCACAGATTCTTTTTTTTTTTGTTGTTGTTTTAATTTTATTTTTTCTTCTCAGTTACATTTTATTAACTCTGTATCCCAGCCGTGTCCCACTCCCTCATTCCCTCCCAATCCCACCCTCCCTCCCTCATCTCCACCGTGCCCCTTTCCAAGTCCACTGATAGGGGGGACCTCCTCCCCATTCATCCGATCCTGTTTTATCAGGTATCTTCAGGACTGGCTGCAAAGCCCTCCTCTGTGGCCTAACAGGACTGCTCCTCCCTTGGGGGGTGGAGAGGTCAAAGAGCCAGTCATTGAGTTCCTGTTAGAAATAGTCCTTGTTCCCCTCACTTTGGGAAACCAATTGGTTACTGAGCTACCACAGGCTACATCTGAGCAGAGGTTCCAGGCTATATCCATACATGGTCCTTGGTTGAATGTCAGTCTCAGAAAAGACTCTGTGCCCAGATATATTTGTTCTAACAATAAGGGAGGAGATTGCTTTTCTCTCTCTCTCTCTCTCTTTCTCTCTCTCTCTCTCTCTCTTTCTGCCTATAAGCAGGCTTTGGAACCAATGGTCACTTAAGGAACAGAGGATTCTCTCAGAGTATTCTTCCTCTGTTCTTTTTCAATGCCAAACATAAAACATTTTGTAATTTTTTTAATTATATGCCAAACATTTGTTCAAATCCAGATGCTTTGATGTTTGCTAGGTGATTTATTAAATGCCTCTGTCAATATTTCTAGTATCAGATAGTTTAAATATTCCCGTGTTAAATCTCTCTTATACCTCATTTTTTTCTGTGTTACTGCACTCCATACCTTTTCAACTATTAATTATGATTTCAATATTTGAAACTACAGTGTAATGTATACTTCAAGTGTTTGTATGTCTAGTTCCACACATATCATTGAGAAATTCCCAATAAGCGGATATCTGAAAGAAGGCAATAAGGACAAAAGAGCAGAGTTTTATTTGATCCCACAAACAAATCTTTGGGATCCTGAGATTGTTGTGCATGTAAAACCTCTCTATGATAAATGATTTTGAATGTATTTATCATACATTTTCTTAATAATGTATGTCTAGAAAGCCTTCAGTCTCTCCCCTTCATCTTTTAATAACTGACGTGTTGTGTTCTAGAATTCTTGATTTTCCTTTAATCTTTTTTAATGTTAATGACATTTAGCTGGAATTTTGCATAATTTTTATTGCCTACTTGAAGTAATACTTAGATTTTATTTTCAAACAAGAGTAGATTTTTGTTTCGAATTTCTTTTTGTGTGTTGAAACAAACTAAACTAGCTCTTCTCTCAGTTCAGCTTTTAATCTTTACAATGAGAACACTTTTGATATTGTTCTTTTGATAATACTCTGTTTCAATTTTAATGAAATGAGTTTTGGTAGTAATGAATTATTTATTTACAGTCGTTGTAAGTTTGATTTTTAATATTGAACTGTAAGCTAATAATTTGTGTATAAAACACTACAACTCTCTTTGTTGCTCTTCCCACTGTGAAATAGTATCACTTCTGAAATGGTTACTTTTCTTTTGCTGTGAGAAAAGACCATGACCAGAGCAACTTATAAGAAAGAAGGACTTATCTGGGGATCTCTGTTTCAGAGGGATGTGGATCTACTGCCATCACGGCAGGGAAGCCTGGCAATCAGTACCCTTCATAGCAGCAGGAATTGCTCACACCCTGAATGGCAAACAGAAAACAAGGAGTGATGTGAGGATGCAGGGAAGCTTTGAAAACCTAAAATCTCGCTCCCAGAGACACCCTTCCTTAACAGACCATATACCCTCAACATTACAAAACAATGTCATAAACCAGGGACCAATCATTTAGTTGCCAAAGAGTATAGAAAATATCACATTCAAACCATCTCAGGATCCTAATGATTTCTGATGCAAAGATTGCTAAATGTCTTATCATTTTCATGAAAGGTCTTTATACATTTAAGGAACCTTTTAAAATTGAGATATCAGTGGCACAGGGTCATCACTTCATACGACAATGTGAATATTACCTTGCCTGTAGAAAGCAAACATAGGTACAAATTTGGATACTGACTTTTGATTTAGAAAATGAATCTCATTTTGCAAACAACAGGTTCTTAAACAAATAATTTATTTTATTTCTCATTTTTTAAAAATTTCTCAAAGATAATAGAAATACCTGTCCACCACCCTTAAGAGTTTTCAACCAATAATCTTTAGAACTGTTGAGATGTTTTTAAATAAAGAAGATTGAACATCCTACCTGCTGCTGACATGGAAATTATATTTCTAGCACTTCCAATTGTGTGATGGCCAGACACATTATAATTTGTAGGAATAGTTTTCAGGATTTACCAATGCTAAAAGAAAAGTATGTTCACACAAGATTAATCCTCTGGAATGATGATTTTGTTGTGAAATATCCATTCTTTATCCTTGCAACATCTTTCAAGTTTTCTGAATTGTGAAGTACAGGCTGCGTTTTTGTGTGTGTGCGTGTATGTGTGTGTGTGTGTGTGTGTGTGTGTGTGTGTGCCTATAGTCACGTTATATGCCCCAACTACTCAAGCTGCCATTAATAGCATCAGGCCTGTTCTAGAGCCTTTTTGGGCTGGGTTGTGAAGGGATCAAATCTCTTCTCTGTAGTGTGACCCGAGGGACATCTGACATTTGCTTTTGTCTCTAAGCCTTTCGTTGCTTGGTGTTATATGAGCCTTCGTAATCTAGCTTACACTGTGAGCCACAGACTCTCTGTGGAGCTTTGTTAGCAATGTCATTTCAAGGATAGAAAGAGTCTCTTGAGCTTCTTTGTCCTCATGATCATGTGAAAATGCTCTCTGTATACACAGGAAGTCTAACATTATAGCTGGATAGGTATCAGGAATACTTATTTTATTATATATCTCTTTATGTATTGTCTTTATTGTAGAAAATAGAGTTTTTAAGAAAAAAAGAAAACCATTTTTTTTAAGTGTCTGATTTTCAATGTCCATTCTGTATTAGACAAAAAAATGAAAAAAATTTTCTGGTCTGGTTCATTTCACTTCAGTATTGCGTTCAGGGCATTTTGATACCTAGAATAAAGACAGGGTGTCATTACAGAGCCTGATTATGTGGCCTTTTGCCATTCAGTCACTTTACATCTGCATGAGGAAGAGACTTTAAAATAGACATTCTCTGTGAACGTTAAGGAAGGCCACTTTCAGTGTGGAAGGTAGGATCTGTGAACAAGGAATGATGAGTCAGGTGCTCGTACCAAGTGTTACCTGCCAACACGCTGTCAACTGCCAACATGAGTGATTTCCCGTCTCATCCTGAGAAGGCCTCACATCTTAAGTGTTTAAACATTTCAAAATTTACCAAGACATCAGGATGTGCTGTCTCTATGGATGTCACTCCCACACATGTGGTGCTGTCCTAAACTAAATAAAGATATATTCTTTATATGCATAATATTTCTGAAAATGTATACATGAGGAGGAAAGTGACAAAGCTTCAGAAGAAAGAGAGAGAGACAGACACACAGTCACACAGACAAGTAGACACACAAACACACAAAGAGACCAACACAGGAAAGGACAGAGGAGACTCCCTGGAAGATTAGCATGTGTCCTATAAGTATAAGCATTTATATTTTGGTTAATAATTTTATTCATTTTTTTTCAAAATTTTATTCTCAAATTTATTCACCTTTCACACTGGGTACAATTAGATCTCAATATCATCTTAATATATATTCTGCATATATCTAATGCTTTTAATTTAAATTGATTCTAAACATATTTGAAGAAAATAAATTAATTCCCAAAATACATTTTCAATGATGATAATAAAAGTTCCTTAGATCTCTAAATTCTTGCCATTTCCTTCCCATCTTTATAGTCCTCATAAGTATTTTAAATTATTTTAATGCCCCTTTTAATTCTATGGCCTGGAAAACAGCTACATGAGACATTCATTTACCCAAGTAGATTGAGCAAATTCTGGAAGTACTCTTCTGAGGGATGACCAAATGCTTTTTTTTTATTTCTTTATTAAAGATTACTGGGTGTGATGGTGCATGCCTTTAATCCTAGCATTCAGGAGGCAGAGGTAAGTGGATCTCTGTGAGTTAGAGGCTAGCCTGGTCTACAAAGTGAGTCCAGGACAGCTAGGACTATTACACACACACAAATGCTTTCACAAAAAACAAAAACAAAAACAAAAACAAACAAACAAACAAAAAACCCAAAAGCTAAACTGAATTTTGGAAACAGCCTACTGGTTTTCTTTTTAACCAAGTAGAGGGAGAACTTTGTGAACTCTGGGCAAACATCTAATGAATAAAGATAGAAGGTATTTCTGCCGTTGCAGAAAGGATGACTAGAAATGACAACTCTGCACCCACTATATAGGGCTTGTGTTGCTTTGGTTCTTTTTTGTAGTTCTGAAACAAAACGTGACACTGACTTTCCTCAGCCACAAGTTCTGACTGTTCACAGGGCTCTTTAATTTTTCTACAGTGTGTTCTTTAAGGTAATAAAAATATATGGTGCTATTGTTCAGGGCTTGAATTTGCTACAGTATTTTGAATTCCATCAGCATTATAACTACTCAGAGGAATAATTGCATAAAAGACAATGTAAAATAAAACAGAAGTTTTGAAATAGGAGCTCAACCAGGTGTAGCATATTAAAATTGGATTGTGATGCATCTTTCCATTATCATTGGTCTTAGACTCTGTCTGTATTTCGGTTTGCTAAGTGAGTCATTCATTCTGCTTATCAGCACCAAAAGAAAGAAAGAAAGAAAGAAAGAAAGAAAGAAAGAAAGAAAGAAAGAAAGAAAGAAAGAAAGAAAGAACTCTGGCTGTTGTCCTTGCATTTAGCTATCTTCTTCCTAGTGACAGAGCTTTATGGGTAATGTCTTTCTTCCAGTGTCACTAAGGTAGCTAAAGGCCTTAACTATCTTCCTCCATAGTATTTACTGTAAATGATAATTAACTTCACACCCATGTTCTTGCTTCATTGTGTCTCCTCTAAGATGTTTGACAGCAGAAACCATACACATTTCTTCTTCTTTTTTTGTATATTAATTACAGCAGTGTTATTGGAGACATTCAAAATGTACTTGATTACCGCGTGAATGAGTTGTTTACTGACTATATAGATAATGTTAGTCTCCTAGAAAAGGATAATCTCACTAATTCTGAGTATTTCTATAAGTTTACTGATATCCTTAGCACTTCTATTAGCAAAGAAATTATAAAATAGTTTACAGGAATATTTTCTGAAATAAAAACAACCTTTTAATGAATATTTACCTTTAAAGGATAAAGGTGAACCTTTTCCCAGGCCTGCTTTAAATGTTTCTGATGATTAAAATTTCCATCTTCTATGTCTAGTTTATTTCCTTTTCTGTATTGGTAATGTTAAATTGGGATTGTCGCTGTAGGCTTATGATCTGAGAACTGGGGAGTAGCAAGCAGAACAATGTCAGTTTTGTCAGTTTAAAGTCAGCTTAGACTACACAATGAGTGCCAAACCTTGTAGGCTACATAGAGATACCCTCACTTAATACACACACACACACACACACACACACACACACACACACACACACACACCATTATCCAGTGATGGCCTCATGTCCATAAGCATTTAGGTAAACAATTTGTCTCTTCATCATTAACAAAAGGGACAAGGACACTTAGGAAGGTTACAGGGTAGAGATAGAGCAGGTAAAAATTGAAGAAGTGAGAGATAAATATAATCAAAATCCATTAAACGCATATACGGAGTTCCCAAATAATTAATTACAATATTTTTTTTAAATATCTTCATTACCTGTGCTTGCTTTGGCAAGCACAGAAATAGTCTAAAATTGAAATAATGCAGAGAAGATTAGCTTGGCCCTGTACAAGTATGCAAATTCACAGCATACTTCATATTTTAAGTAATCTTAAACAGATCTATTTATAGTTTAATGTAAATTCCCCATTTGAGCTGAGGATACTCCCTCTGAGAGTCTAGATCATCTAGTAAGAAGGCCAGACACCATGCATGAGGTTACCTCTTTTGAATTGTTGGTCATTACAGGCTATTTCTGTGGCCTTTGTTTGTCCTCCAGAGGAGGAATGTTAGTCTCCATTGCTGAAACACAATGACCATCACACATAGGGCTCAGAGGACCCTGAGCTGGATATGATGGATGTCTTCTTGCTGAAAATTGGCTTTTATGGTACATGAAGTGACTATGCAATATTACAAAGGGGAAATGAAACCAAAAGTCCAAACAGCTGTGATGCCTATGAACCACAATAATGACCAGCATGGCACAATTGCATTAAGGGTGCAGTAGGGGCTTCTATAACCTTGAGGTAACTAACATCTCTCTAATTGGACCCATTCAACAGGAGGGTATGCATGCCTGATACTAGAAACCCACACAACTATAGGTGTATAGTGAAGGCATGGATCTTGGAATAGATCCTACAAACACCATTTTACTAAACTTGTATGATTCCAAATTCTACATTTATAGCTAAATTGTAAATCCTACATTCTAAATATTTACCCTTATACCTACACATCAGTGTAATTCACAACCTTCATCAAAGAACATTTTCTCTGCAACATCCAAAAATTACTACAGAATACCAATTAAAAATGCTTCAGTTGGATACATCTGAAGTAAAACTCTATGTCTATGACTCAGAAAACATTGCAGAGAAATTAGAAGATGTAGAGGACCAGGCAGTGTTCGGTAATACTGTGTTTTCTAGGAGTGGACAGAGGCAAACACATAAAGTCTTACCAAAAGTACTGCATAAACATGAGCTGAAAAGGACAGCAAAAATATACATGAAACAGTGGATGACAGAAAGTATAGGAGGCATAGCTTCTAGACAAATAACTACAGGAAAATAAGGAATGCTGAGATCAGAAGGAGCATTTTAGTTGGTTTTTTAATACTAAATGGTCAGCCATGAAAACGTATAAAAAGTAACATACAAACTCAGCAGTTTATATTATGGTATCCACATATACGTCTATATAAATAAATATATAATATATAAACAAAGACATATATATATATATTAATGGTGTAAAAATTGTATGCCAACTAAGATTTTCATAAAATTCCCATTACTTGGTATGTTTTTAGGAAAAAAATAATGTCATGTCATATATAGAATTAGAGGTCTCTAAGAGGGATGTAAATTCTAGGATGTACAAAAAGGATGTAAACTTACAGATAGACACAGGTTTCTTTTTTTTCTTTTTTTTTGAATTTTATTTTTTTCTTATCAGTTACATTTTATTAACTCTGTATCCCAGCCATGTCCCGATCCCTCATTCCCTCCCAGTCCCTCCCTCCCTCCCTCATCTCCACCGTGCCCCTTTCCAAGTCCACTGATAGGGGAGCACCTCCTCCCCATTCATCTGATCGTGTTTGATCAGGTATCTTCAGGACTGGCTGCAAAGCCCTCCTCTGTGGCCTAACAGGACTGCTCCTCCCTTCGGGGATGGGGAGGCCAAAGAGCCAGTCATTGAGTTCCTGTTAGAAATAGTCCTTGTTCCCCTCACTTTGGGAAACCAATTGGTTACTGAGCTACCACAGGCTACATCTGAGTGGAGGTTCTAGGTTATATCCATACATGCTCCTTGGTTGAATGTCAGTCTCAGAAAAGACCCTGTGCCCAGATATATTTGGTCCTTGTGGAGCTCCTATCCTTTCCCCATCAGACTAAATCCCCTTCTTTCTTATGATTCCCTGTACTCTGCCAAAGGTTTGGTCATGAGTCTTTGCTTTGAAAACACTGCTAGTTAGAGTCTTTCAGATTTGCTCAGTAGACTCCTGTCATACATTCAATGCACATCCCATCTGTCTTTCTAAACGAGGATTGATCATCTTGCCCCATGTCCGCTCAATTGATTATCTTTTTTAGGTGTATAGATTTCATTATGTTTATCATATCTTATAGGTCTATATAAGTAAGTATATACCATGTTTGTCTTTCTCCTTTTGGGATATTTCACTCAGAATAATCTTTTCTAGATCCCACCATTTGCCTGCAAATTTCATGATTTCCTCCTTTTTGATTGCTGAGTAGTAATCTATTGTGTAAAAATACAATTTCTGTACCCATTCCTCCACTGATGGACATCTGGGTTGTTTCTATTACAAATAAAGCTACTATAAACATGGTTGAGCAAGTATCCCTTTTGTGTACTTGAGCAAACTTTGGGTATATACCTAGCAGTGGTATAGCTGGGTCTTGAGGAAGCACTATTCCTAATTGTATTAGAAAGCGCCAGATAGCTTTCCAGAGTGGTTGTACCAGTTTACGTTCCCACCAGCAGTGAAGGAGGGTTCCCCTTTCTTCACAACCTCTCCAGCATGTGTTGTTGCTTGAGTTTTTCATCTTGGCCATTCTCATGGGTGTAAGGTGATATCTCAGGGTCGTTTTGATTTGCATTTCCCTGATGAGGATGAACATTTCTTTAAGTGTTTTTCTGCCATTCGATATTCCTCTGTCGAGAATTCTCTGTTTAGCTCTGTTCCCCATTTTTTAATTGGATTCCTTGGTTTGCTGCTTTTCAGCTTCTTTAGTTCTTTGTATATACTGGATATTAGTCCTCTGTCAGATAAAGGGTTAGTGAAGATTCTTTCCCAATCTGTAGGCAGTTGTTTTGTTTTGATGATGGTGTCCTTTGCTTTACAGAAACTTTTCAGTTTCATGAGGTCCCATTTATTGATTGTTGCTCTTAGAGCCTGTGCTGTTGGTGTTCTGTTCAGGAAGTTTTCTCCTGTGCCAATGAGTTCTAGGCTGTTCCCCACTTTTTTTTCCAATTGATTTAGGGTATCTGGTTTTATGTTGAGGTCCTTGATCCACTTTGACTTTAGTTTTGTGCAGGGTAATAAATATGGATCTATTTTCATTTTTCTGCATGTAGACATCCAGTTGGTCTAGCACCATTTGTTGAAGATGCTTTTCTAAACCATAATTAAAAAAATTCTTTTTAAAAGCAAAGAGGATAGATATCGGAGGAGGGAGAAAATAGGGAACAGGACAGGAGCCTACCACAGAGGGCCTCTGAAAGGCTCTAGCCTGCAGGGTATCGAGGCAGATGTTGAGACTCATAGCCAAACTTTGGGCAGAGTACAGGGAATCTTATGAAAGAAGTGTGAGATAGTAAGACCTGGATAGGACAGGAGTTCCACAAGGACAGTGACAGATCCTAAAAGTCTGAGCACATGTGTCTTTTCTAAAACTGATACTCCAGCCAAGGACCACCCATGGAGATGGCCTGGATCCACTGCACAGAGGTAGCCTATGGCAATTTAGTATCCAAGTGGCCTCCATAGTAATGTGGACAGGTACTGTCTCTGACATGAACTGATCAGCCTGCTCTTTGATCACTCCTCCCTCTCCTCTGGGGGAAGCAGCCTTACCAGGCCACAGAAGAAGACAATGCAGCTGCTCCTGATGAGACCTGATAGACTAGGATCAGAAGGAAGGGAAGGAGGACCTCCCTTTTCAGTGGACTGGGAGACGGACATGGGTGGGGAAGAGGGAGGGTGGGATTGGAAGGGGAGGAGGGAGGGAGGTACAGGGGCATACAAAGTGAATAAAATATAATTAATCAAAAATTAAAATACAAAAAAATCTTTTTATGTTTTGTTGGTGTTTTGGATGACTTTATTAATGTGCAACAAGCACATGCTTAGTGTCTTTGGAAGCCAGTATATGGCATTGGATTCCATGAAACTGGACAGACAGATAGCAGTGGGAAGAGGAAATTGAACCCAATCCTTTGGAGTTGTAGCTAGTGCTCTTACCAATAAATAAATCCTCTAGCCACTGAAGATATAGTTTAAATATCAGTGCTTTTCCACTTCATAATATCAAGATTAGTATATACTTTCTTCCATAATTCACAGAGGTCTAGTTGATATCATATAAAATCAGGGGGTATGCTTTTATTGTTGGACCTTTTTGTTTCCTACAAAGGATAAAAAAACAAAACAAAATTAAAGCAAACTAGAAAACAAAACAAAACATGATACTCCTGTGAGTACCTTACAGTTTGTAAAGAGATAAGAAAGGAAAAAGCATAGGTAACTATGTTTATGAATGGAAGTGCATGCATAAACAGGAGAGACCCAGACAAAGATCTGTGTATAAAATGCATTCACTTTCAGTCTCAGCACTGTTCTCAAGAGCTAAGATAAAGTAGTTAGTGCAGGAACTTAACATGGAAAAAATCATCACATCCCATGACAAAGCGTCCTGAGACAATATATCTTAATTGACACATTTGTGTACTCTCATCCCTTCTGGTCCCTCAAGCGAAAGATGGACATAACAATACCTAAAATTACCTAAATAGAGTCTTTCAACTAAGTTCTGGTGGAAACATTCAGAACAAAAAGGAAAAGAACAAAGTCTAAAGAAAACAAAAAATGGGAATGCAAAAACAGCAAGATTTTAACTTTACACCATTCATGGTTAATATACTTCAAAATTTCTCACATATCCAAATGACAGTAATTTAGATATGAAGTGAATCTCTTTAAAGTTTAGGCTTAGATAAAATCAATTGTAGACTTAGAAGAAGACTCGTCAGTATCAATGAAGTGTAAAGTGATTTCTAAACAAATGATTATAATATTTGATCAATCACAAAGATACATCAAAAAGCATCCGTTCTCACTAGAATTGATCTTTCATAAATGTCTTAATTTTTGTTTTTAAAATTTATTTATTTACTTACTGTTTATTTACTTTGTATCCCATCTATGACCCCCTTCCTCATCCCTTCCCAATCCTACCCTCCCTTTCTCATCTCCTCCCATGCCCCTCACTGACAGAGGACTTCCTTCTCCCCCTTCAATCTGACCCTAGCCTATCAAGTCTCATCAGGACTGGCTGCATTGTCTTCCTCTGTGGCCTGGTAATAGTGCTCCCCCATCAAGGGGAGGTGATCAAAGAGCCAGCCACTGAAACCATGTCAGAGACAGTCCCTATTCTCATTTCTAGGGAACCCACTTGGAGACTGAACTGCCACGAGTTACATATATGCACGGTCCTTGGTTGGAATATCAGTTTCAGAAATGATCCCTCTGCCCAAGTTTTTTGGTTCCGTTGTTTTCCTTGTGGAGCTCCTGCCCCTCCAGGTCTTTTATCTCCCCCTTATTTCATAAGATTCCCTGTACTCTGCCCAAAGTTTAGCATATATCAAAAATATGCTCAAGTGTATAACAAGGACATTTGCTCAACCATGTTTGTAGCAGCTTTATTCTAATAAGCAAAACCTGGAAACAATCCAAATGTCCCTCAACTGAGGAATGAATACAGAAAGTGTGGTACATTTACACAATGGAATACTCAGCTATTAAAAACAAGGAAATCATGAAATTTACAGGCAAATGGTGGGAACCAGCAAAGATCATCCTGAGTGGGGTATACCAGACACATGGTATATACTCATTTAGAAGTGGATATTAGTCATATTGTAGGATGAGCACACTAAAATCTGTACACCTAAAGAAGCCAAGCAAGAAGGAGGACCCTGAGTAAGATGTTCAATCCTCATTTAGAAAGGCAAACAGGATAGAGATCAGAAGAGGGAGAAAACAGTGGCAGGAAAGGAACCTACCACAGAAGGCCTCTGCAAGACCATTGATACCAGCAGGGTATCAATGCAGATGCTGAGCCTCATAGCCAAACTTGAATTAATCTTTAATAAAATGTATATAAATACTATTGTCATTTTAACATAATCAAAGTAATATATATTTTGTTTCTGTATCAATAGATTAAATATTAAATAGAAGGCATCACCACCATAATTAATATATTTCTATAAATTGGAAGCTTAATGACTGGGCTTTTAAACTATGAGTTGGGAATTGTACTCAGGATTCATGCAAGCAGTTCTAGCTAAAGTAATAAGAAAAATCAAGGAGATGAAGGGGATACAAATTGGAAAGGAAGAAGTTTCATGATTTGCAAAAGGTCTGATAGTATACATGATAGTGTACATGATGATCCCAAAATTCTAATAGTGAACTCCTAGAGCGGATAAATACCTTTAATGATGTGGCTGCATACAGGTAAACTAAAAACAATAAAATAAAATAAATAGAAGTCGCTCAAATAACAAATGGACTGAGAAAGAAATTAGGGAACCAACACCCTTCAGAATACTAAATACAGACAAACTAAAATATACTGATGTAACCCTAACCAAGCAAGTAAAAGATTTATATGACAAAACCTTAAAGTGTTTAAAGAAAGAAACTGATACAGATATCGGAAGTTGGAAAGGTCTCCAATGCTTATACTTAGGTAGAATTAACATAGTAAAACTGGCCATTCTACCAAATGGCAGCTATGGATTCAGTCCAATCCTTACCAAAATTCCAACACAGATTTTTATACACCTTGAAAGGAAAATACTGAGATTCATATGGAAAAAAATTAAAAAAAAAAAAACCCAGCATAGCTAAAACTTAAACAATCTTAAACAATAAAAGAACTTCTGGTAGTATTTCCATCTCTGTTTCAGACTGCACTACAGTTACGGTGATGAAAACCACATGGTATTTGTAGAAAAATAGACATACTGATCAATGGAATGGAACCAAAGACCCAGACATAAATTTACACATCTATTGTTCACTTGATTTTTTGATAAAGAAGCCAGAAATACACTCTGGGGTGGGGTGAAAACATCTTCAACCAAAGATGCTGGTATAATTGGACGTCATTTAGAGTAACAAAAATAGACCTGTATTTTCCAAACAGATGAGAAACACTTGAAGAAATGTTCAATATCCCCAGCCATCAGAAAAATGCAAATCAAAATAACTTTGCTCTGTAGTACAGCTTGAAATCAGGCATGGAGATAGCTCCAGAACTTAGAATAATGCTACCTCAAATCAGCTATACCACTTCTTGACATATATCTGAAAGATGCTCAACCATACAACAAGGACGGTTGTTCAATTATGTTGATAGCAACTTTATTCGTAATAACCAGAATCTGGAAACAACCTAGATGTCCCTCAACAAAGGAATGGATACAGAAATTGTGGTACATTTACACAATGGAATAGTACTCAGCTATTAAAAACAAGGAAATCATGAAAATACCACAGTTGTCATCTGAAATACTCCACTCAGAAGAGATTGAAGCAGATGCAGAGACTCTCAGCCAAACTTTGGACACAACACAGGAAGTCTTACTGAAGAAGGGAGATAGAGAAAGACCATGAGGAGATAGGAGTCACACAAGGAGACCAACAAAGACAACAATAGCTGGGCCCAGGAAGGCCTGCAGAGACTGATGCATCAATGAAAGACCATATACAGAGAGGACCTAGATACCCTTCTTAGATGTAGCCCATAGATAGCTCAGGTTCCATGTGAGTCCCTTAGTAAGTGGAGAAGAGACAGTCTCTGTCATGAACTTGGTTGCCTGCTCCTTGATCACTTCTCCCTGGTGGGACAACTTAGCCAGCCAACAGAGGAAGAGGATCCAGGCAGTCCTGATGGGACCTGATAGGCTGAAGTCAGACAGTAGGGGAGGAACACCTCTGCTATCTGTGGTCTAGGGAAGAGGAATGGGGAGGAAGAGGGAGGAAGGGTGGGACTGGGAGGAGAGAGGGGTCTACAACTGGGATACAAAGTGAATAAATTATAAATAATAATATTATTAATAATACTAAAAAGAATGTTATGTTAATCATTTTACATAGTAGAAATATATGAATAGTAAAATGTTAAAAAGTAAAAACTTTAAAAATTATATTTAGAGCATTTTAGCACTCATAATGTCTACAAACTCAATCGGGTATGGTGGCATACACCAGCAATCCCAAAATTTGGGGAATTTGTGCTAAAATGTCAAGGATTCAATCCAGCTCAAAGTACAATATGTAACCTTGTAACAAATACCTTTTTTTTTCCTTTCTCAAAGTAAATAAACTCTAAAAAATCTAATAGAAAATGTATATCTTTGAAAGAAATATTATTAATAAATTTAAATATTACTCAAATTAGAAGTAATTGAAGAACCACAATTGAGTAAGATATTCTTTTTTCTTTTTTTTTTCTTTTTTTTTATTTTCAAATTCTCAGCTTATATATTTTTTTATTTTTTTTATCAGTTACATTTTATTAACTCTGTATCCCAGCCATGTCCCGATCCCTCATTCCCTCCCAGTCCCTCCCTCCCTCATTCATCTCCACCGTGCCCCTTTCCAAGTCCACTGATAGGGGGGACCTTCTCCCCATTCATCTGATCCTGTTTGATCAGGTATCTTCAGGACTGGCTGCAAAGCCCTCCTCTGTGGCCTAACAGGACTGCTCCTCCCTTCGGGGATGGGGAGACCAAAGAGCCAGTCATTGAGTTCCTGTTAGAAATAGTTCTTGTTCCCCTCACTTTGGGAAACCAATTGGTTACTGAGCTACCACAGGCTACATCTGAGTGGAGGTTCTAGGTTATATCCATACATGCTCCTTGGTTGAATGTCAGTCTCAGAAAAGACCCTGTGCCCAGATATATTTGGTCCTTGTGGAGCTCCTATCCTTTCCCCATCAGACTAACTCCCCTTCTTTCTTATGATTCCCTGTACTCTGCCAAAGGTTTGGTCATGAGTCTTTGCTTTGAAAACACTGCTAGTTAGAGTCTTTCAGATGCGCTCAGTAGACTCCTGTCATACGTTCAATGCACATCCCATCTGTCTTTCTAAACGAGGATTGATCATCTTACCCCATGTCCGCTCAATTGATTATCTTTTTTAGGTGTATAGATTTCATTATGTTTATCATATCTTATAGGTCTATATAAGTGAGTATATCCCATGTTTGTTTTTCTCCTTCTGTTGTGGAGAAAGGGGAACCCTCCTCCACTGCTGGTGGGAATGTAAACTGGTACAACCACTCTGGAAAGCTATCTGGCGCTTTCTAAGACAATTAGGAATAGTGCTTCCTCAAGACCCAGCTATACCACTGCTAGGTATATACCCAAAGTTCGTTCAAGTACACAAAAGGGATACTTGCTCAACCATGTTTATAGCAGCTTTATTTGTAATAGCCAGAACCTGGAAACAACCCAGATGTCCATCAACGGAGGAATGGGCACAGAAATTGTGGTATTTTTACACAATGGAATACTACTCAGCAATCAAAAAGGAGGAAATCATGAAATTTGCAGGCAAATGGTGGGATCTAGAAAAGATCATTCTGAGTGAAATATCCCAGATATTCTTTTTTTCATACACCAGATTTGAAAAAGAAAATCTCTATTATGCTCGGGCTTGCTTGTAGTTCTATAGGCACTCATTCCATTGTTTAATTTTTTTAAGGATATCCAAGTGTTTATTATTTGCTAAGTATCGTGAGATTATGGTTCGACACAACTTTTAAAAGACAGCTATGATATGTACTTTTAAACTCTGCCAGGATTTCTTACAAAACACTGTTATATGTAGAAATGAATGCCACTACATACAGAGGTGCTTAACACGCACATGTGCACGCACACACACAGGCCCATACACAAATACATGCCTTTTTAAGCTTTTAAATAATGTAATAATTAAAGCTATAAGAAGTTTACATAAGGGGGGATCCAAGATGGCAGCACAGGGAGAACATTCTTTCTGATCAGCAGCATAGCAGGATCTGAACAGTGACCAGCAGATGGAACTCTGGGCCCTAAATCACTAGCAACTGTATTTCCCAGGAGAGAGGAAACCACACTGTGTGGGATTCAATGGGCTTCAGATCACCCAGCTAAACCACAGAAGAGTTCCTGGGTCCCACCAGGCACTGGGTCGCCTGCCCAGAGCCACAGGTCAGAGTGCTCTGATTACAGTCCCAGACTGTGTACAAATTGGCTGTATACAAAATTAACTCAAAAAAAAAATCAGTAGCCCTCCTGTATACAAAAGACAAAAGGGCTGAGAAAGAAATTAGGAAACAACATACTTCATAATAGCCACAAAGGACATAAAGTACCTTGGTGTGACCCTAGCCAAGCAAGTCAAAGACCTGTATGAAAAAGATTTCCAGTCTCTGGAGAAAGAATTAGAAAAAAGATATCAGAAGCTAGAAAGATCTCCCATGCTCACGGCTTGGCAGAATTAACATAGTAAAAATGGCCATTTTACCAAAAGCAATCTACAGATTCAATGTAATTCCCATCAAATTACCAACACAATTCTTTACAAAACTTGAAAGAAAAATTCTCACCTTCACATGGATTAAAAAAATAAGATAAAATAAAAAAGAGTTGCTAAAAACAATCCTCTACAATAAAGGATCTTAAGGAGGTATCTCCATCCCTGATCTCAAGCTACACTATACAGCAATAATTCTTAAAACTGCATGGTACTGGGATAGATACCATGTGGTGGATCAATGGAATTGAATAGAAGACCCTGAAATACATCCATACACTTATGGACACCTGAGTTTTGACAAAATGCCAAAACCATTCAATGGAAAAAAGACAGCATTGTCAACAAATGGTACAGGACTGACTGGATGTCTACATGTAGAAAAATGCAAATAGATCCATATTTATCACCCTGCACAAAACTGAAGTCCAAGTGGATTAAAGACCTCAACATAAAATTAGACACACTAAACCTGTAAGAAGAAAAATTGAGGAAGAGCCTTGATCTCATTGGCACAGGAGACAACTTCCTGAACAGAACACCAATAGCTCTGACTCTAAGAGTAACAACCAATAAATGGGACCTCATGAACCTGAAAAGCTTCTGCAAAGCAAAGGACACTGTCATCAGAACAAAATGACTACCTAAGATTTAAAAAAGATCTTCACCAATCCTATATCTGACAGAGGGCTAATATCTAAAATATATAAAGAACTCAAGAAGTTAAACAACAACAAATCAAGTAATCCAATTTAAAAATGGGGCACAGAGCTAAACAGAGAATTCTCAATAGAGGAATATCAAATGGCAGAGACACACTTGAAGAAATTCTCAACATCCTTACTCATCAGGGAAATACAAATCAAAACGACCCTGATATTTCACTTTACACCCATCAGAATTGCTAAGATCAAAAACTCAAGTGACAACACATGCTGGAGAAAATGTGGAGAAAGGGGAACCCTACTCCACTGCTGGTGGGAATGTAAACTTTTACAACCACTCTGGAAATCAGTCTGGTGCTTTCTCATATAATTAGGAATAGCGCTTCCTCAAGATCCAGCTATCCAACTCCTAGGCATATATCCAAAAGTTGCTCAAGTATACAAAAAGGATATTTGCTCAACCATATTTGTAGCAGCTTTATTTGTAATCTCCAGAAGCTGGAAACAACCCAGATGCCCCTCAGTTGAGGAACAGATACAAAAATTGTGGTACATATACACAGTGGGATATTACTTGGCAATTAAAAACAAGGAAATCATGAAATTTGAAGGCAAATGGTGGGATCTAGAAAAGATCATCCTGAGTGAGGTATCCCAGGAGCAGAAAGACAAACCGGGTATATATTCACTTATAAGTGGGTACTAGACCCATAAGATAGGATAAGCATACTAAAGTCTGTACACCTAAAGAAGATAAACAAGAAAGAAAACTTAGGGTAAGATGATCAATCCTCACTTAGAAAGACAAAGGGGATGGACATTGGAAGTAGGAGAAAGCAAGTAACAGGATAGGAGCCTACAGCAGAGGGCCTCTGAAAGACTCTGCCTAGCAGTGAATCAAAGCAGATGTTGAGACTCATAACCAAACTTTCGGCAGAGTAGGGAATTGTATGAAAGAAGGGGGAGTTGGCATGACCTGGAGAAAACAGGAGTTCTACAAGGACCAAATAAAGCAGGGCACAGGGGTCTTGTATGAGACTATTTCTCCAACCAAGAACCATGTATGGATATAACCTATAACCCCTGCTTGGATGTAGCCCATGGTAGCTCAGTATCCCAGTGGGCACCCTAGAAAGGGGAATCAAAGATTATTTCTGACATGAACTCAATGACTGGTTCCCCCTGAGAGAGGAGCATCCTTGCTAAGCCACAGATTAGGACATTGCAGCCAGTCCTGAAGATACCTTATAAGCTAGGATCAGATGAAAGGGAAGGAGGACCTCCCCTATCAGTGGACTTAGAAGGGAGCAGGAAGGAGATGAGGGAAGGAGCCTGAGATTGGGAAGGAAAAAGGAAGGGGGCTACGGCTGGGATACAAAGTGAATGACTTGTGATTAATATAATAAAATAAAACTTATATACAAAAAAAAAAAACAACCAAGGAAATCATGAAATTTTCAGGCAAATGGTGGGAACTGGAAAAGATCATCCTGAGTGAAGTATCCCAGAAGCAGAAAGAAACACAGGGTATATACTCACTCATAAGTGGATATTAGATATGTAATATAGGATAAACATACTAAAATCTGTACACCTAAGGAAGCTAATCAGGAAGGAGGACTCTGACTATGATGCTCAATCCCCATTCAGAAAGGTAAAGAGGATGGGCATCAGAAGAAGGAGAAAACAGGGATCAGGACAGGAGCCTGTTACAGAGGTCCTCTACCCTGTAGACGCTCTACCCTACAGGGTATGGAGGCAGATACCTGAGACTCAAACTTTAGGTAGAGTGCAGGCAACCTTATGAAAGAAGTGGGAGATAGTAAGACCTGGAGAGAACAGGAGCTCCACAAGGAATACAACAGATCCAAAAAGTCTAGGAAAAGGGGTCTTTTCTGAGACTGATACTCTAACCAAGGACCATTCATGAAGATAACCTAGAACTCCTACACAGATGCAGCCCATGGCAATTCAGTGTCCAAATGGGTTCCATAGTAATGGGAACAGGGACTGTCTCTGACATGAACTGATTGGTCTGCTCTTTTGTCACCTCTGCCTGAAGGACAGTAGCCTTACCAGGCCACAGAGGAAGACAGTGCAGCCACTCCTGATTAGAACTCATAGACTAGGATCAGAAGGAAGGAGAGGAAGACCTCCCTTATCAATGGACTTGGGGAGGGGTATGGGTAGAGAAAGGTATGGTGGTAGTAGAAGTGGAGGAGGGAGGGAACTTCAGGGGGGATACAAAGTGAATAAACTGTAATTAATAAAAACAAAAATATTTAAAAAGAAGTTTACATGAATATTAATTAAGAATTAGCATATTATTTTATTCTTTATCAATATAATGACATTTGTTAAGCTTTTCAGAGCAATATTATAATTTTATGTATTTTAATATTTAAATATATCTCATATTGTTAAGTACAAATGGCATTAAAATGAAATATTTACCATCTTATCCATTTTTGAAAACTATGACTGTCCATAGTTCTGTGATCAATAAATCATTACCACACATCCTTGTGTATTTGAATAGACATGTCTCCCTAAAAGGTATAAAAGAAACCAGGGAGCACATTAATGGCTGTCAACCTCATTAGTCATTAGGAAATGCAAATCAAAATCACAGTGAGACAGCACTTCGAACCACTAGGATGGTTATTATGGAAACAACTATTAATAAACTAGTGCTGGCTAGAACACAGAGCAATTAGAACCCTCATGCAGGTGGAGATAGGAGATGAAGCTGCCACTTTGGAAAAGAAGCAATCCTTACAAAGTTAAATGTGGAGTTGACAGTGTTTCTTGCAGAAGACAGGATCCTGTAACTCCTTTTTTTAATTAAATTTTTATTTTTTTATATTTATTACAGTTTATTTACTTTGTATCCCAGCTGTAAACCCCTGCCTCATTCCCTCCCAATCCCATCCTCCCTCTCTCATCTCCTCCCTGCCCCTCTCTAAGTCCACACTTAGAAAGACAAATGGGATGGACATTGGAAGTGGAGAAAACAAGTAACAGGACAGGAGCCTACCATAGAGGGCCTATGAAAGACTACCTCGCAATGTATCAAAACAGATGCTGAGACTCATAACCAAACCTTGGGCAGAGAGCAGGGAATGGTATGAAAGAAGGGGGAGTTAGTAAGACTGGGAGAGGACAGCAGCTCCACAAGGATCCTGTAACTTCTAACCATACTTCCTCTAATCTTAAAAATATGTGTATTTGATACCTTCCAGGATACAAGGGACATTACAGGTTACATCAAGTTGATGGATTCGAGGTTACTATTTCTTCCGGGAAGTTTGATAGATTTACAAGTCAGTACAGATAAGGCAAGGAAAACAGAACAGCAAAGTCTTAAATATGTTACTCCTCTAGCTGTGAAGAACTATGGTGTGTGGCTTTCTTATTTGTATCTGCAAAACCATTGCTACCAAAGAAGCTACTGTTGTGAAGGACCTGAGGACACAGTTCATTCTTTAGCAACAAGCATGGATCAAGAAAAGTTGGGCAGAAATTTCAACCAGCAGTATTTAACTTCTTGTAGTTTTCTATGACAAGATATATGCCAAAGGAAAATGATAACGCATGGAAAGATTGATTGAATGAAAAATATTAGTGAACATGAGAAAGGGGAATACATATTTAACAATTTTTTTGAGTCACTAGAAGTCATACTCCACATACCCTCAAAATTCTGTCTCTATATTTTTCTGTCTTATGTTTATAAAACACAAATGATATTGAATGCCAAAGTAAGGTGGTATTTATAATAAAGCACACAATAAATACACAACTGTAAGAGGATGAAGTACTAAGTAGAATACGGTGAATGTCAAGTTTCACCAAATGAGAAGGAAAGAGGTGTTGGAGTTTATACAGAAACACTGCTCATAATCTTAGATTGTTAAGACTTGTTTTAAGATTCATTTCCATGTTTACTTTTAAGATTAATATTATCGTATTTCTAAACATAAAGTTAGTATAAGTCACACCTCTTGAGGCAGATTGCCCAAGTTGATGGCTTTTTCTGTCACTGATAAATTATCTACTATCAGATGAATGATTAAACACATCCATTGTCTTTTGTCAAATAGAGAAGGACTTAGTGCAAACCAATTAGGTAAAGGCGAAGGTCAAGTGAAAGAAGTGCATGTTTTTTCTGCTAGAATGATTTCTAAAACATTATTTTTCTGTCTTATAAACATAATGTTAAAATTCATCTTTATTCATTGGATTTCATGAACACTGTTTTATAAGTATGATCAAAATGTAAAGGTACATTTATTGATCACTGATTACATGCTAAAAGATTTCAGTATTTAAATGTTTTATTATATTTATTATCATAATCATCATGTCTCATTACATTCTTGTTTTTCTAGAATATTAAATTATTAATTTGTTATCCTACATGTAATTTTCATTAAGCTTAGAGAAAAACATGATCAACCATTGTTTTTTAGATTTTTTCCCTTTAAACTATGACTTATATTTTACTCTATTTTCTTGTAGTATGTTGAAACTATCTATACATTTTTTTTGCCTATAGCAACAAAAAATTTAAAAGGCAGTTATAATATTGGCATGGAACTATGCTTGGCTATATGCATGTATGCATCACTTAGCATTTTGTAAGTTCTCAAATATCCTTTTCTATGATGTGAAATCCTAATGAGCTGAAATACTGTTGACTAATAGAAGTAAGTAGTAATTAGTGTTCAAGTTGTTTACAGAGTACAAGGGACCCCCAAAATAACAAAGGTTTTTGCTATTTTCCTTGTTTTTACCCCAATAGCTGAATGCAAGTCATTTGACTGATGACACTGTACACTTCAGAAATTAGGTCTTAGAGGACTGATTTGAGCTCTATCTGACCCAAAACCCTCTTTCCTGATGTCTAGCTCTTATAGTATGGGAATGTTTGAGGCAAGCTTCCAAGAAAGGAAAGGAATTATTACTGTTACACAGTTGTAATGTTAATGATATAAAGCAATGACTGACACGGTAAGATGTTCCCACATGTGATTATATCTATACAGTAGCTGACTGTAGTCTAATAGCTGGAAGGAAATCATGCCTAGTACTGTAAACCTAGCTAATCACCTAGTGAGCTCATGGACCTGAGAGGGGAAACTACAACTACCATTTCCTAAACCAGTTTATCTTTTAACTGCGCTCTAAATACTTCTTACAACACTCACAAATTGTGGTTTCCACCTCTCACTAACAAGTTTCTTCATGCAGCAGAGATAAACCATTACAGAAAATCACAGCCGATCAACATGCAGAGAACAAATGACCTTGCAATGCCCGGCATCATTTGAAGCATCTATACCAAAACTCCTGCACCTTAAGACCAGGCACCATCCAGAACATGAGGTAGAAAGATTGAAAGTGACAAAGAATCAGTGACAAATTCTGTGTGTGATTGTGCCTTATAACTATGATGGGAAAGATGCCTAATCATGGTTGCCTAAACAAGACCTGAACAATGAGAACACCAGTTGACATGCCATCATAGATTGGGGAAATCTTGTGGGCCTTACGGCTAGATGAAGAGCTATAAAAAATTACTGACCTCTGAGAGCAAAACAGTTAGTCTCTTCCAGAGATGATCTTCCTGAATGGTTATTCAACAACAAATGGTCAGTTCTAAAATCATAAGCATTTAAGTAAAACTAAATGGACTCAGTAGTTTGTTTTGATGCATTTTCAATGTACATGTGTATATATGTGTGTTTGTAATTGTGTCTTTGTGTGTAACAATAATAATTAAAGCAAATCATCATCAATTTGAGAGTGGGCAGAGGGCATGGGGGAGTTGAGGAAAAGGGAGAAATCATGGAGTATTTTAATCGAAAATAATATCAGAAGCTTTTTAAAATTGATACGAGGTGCTGTCTTCTAACGGTTTTGGCATTCAGAGCTCATGACTTGCCTGTCACAGCCAATTTTTTGCATGCTTACACTGCATTGCTCATTTCAAAGTTTGATACTCACATTGTCATATTTTATGGACACATCTCCTGTCTGTGCTTCAGACACAAACATGCAGCTGCTCTGCACTGATCATCTGCTGCACTGCTTCAGCAAATCAGCAGCTTTCACATCAGGCATTCCAGAGCAGAAGCAGACATGAGAGAGGAAATTTGTTTTTCAATATGAACTTCTAAACAGCTGTTTATAATGGCCACATTTTCTTCCCTGATTCCAGAAATGTGCAAAGGGAGTTGGTCACTCTTTGCAAAGGAAAGAAACTTTAAAATGCCATGCTAGACTCTATGGAAAGAGAAGTTTGTGTCAAAGAAAAATTGGGAGTAGTCTCTTTACCTTGTGGTTAAATAGTGACCTTAACACCTTACCCTATCCTCATGCCTGCTTTAATGCATCATTCTTTTTATCATCTCTGATGCCTGCATGACTTGTTTACTTACTCCTTGCATCCAAGAGAGGTCTTTACTTTAGGTTGATTTATCCGTGTAGTTAACACTCATGAGATGTTTTCATGGCAGACTACTCAACAGTGGAGGTTAAAGATTTATTTAGTGGTTTCAAGAAACTTTCTCTGTAGTCAACTAGCTTTTTGTTTCTGTGATTAATTGAAAAGTAATAAGAAGTTGTGACATATACTCCTTAAATTAGAATAATAAAACCAGCAAAGAATAAACACTTAAACCTGCACATATAAATAAAATCCCTGATCCTTAAAACAGATGAATGCAACTTTACATGTGTGTTAACTTTTCATTATTTTCACAAAATATTGGAGTTAAATAATGTAAAAAGAGAAGAAGTTTTACTTTTGAACATCTTCTCCATGTTCGGCTGATTCCAGTGTCTTTTAAAATTTGGTACAGAGTAAAAACATGCCAGAAGCAAATTATTGACTTCATGAGAGCCAGGAAACACAGAAGGAATGAGAAAGGTCTAGTGACAATATGTGTCCTTCAAAGACATGCCAAGTGGTCAGATTCATCCAAGTTGCTCCATACTCTATGAACTCACTTGTTATGAGTGGTTCTCAGCACATTAACCCCCTGGTAAGGTTTGTGTCCTCCTGGTCCATTACAAGTGGTGGCACAAGAATCCAATACATGAGGCTTTTGTGTGACATTTTCAATATAAATCAGCAATAATTGTGTAGGGTGTGTGCTTGCTTGGTAGTGCAAGTGACAGAACATAAGGGAATGGCCTTTTGACAGGAATACCACTATCGGTCACATAAGAAGTGTGCATTTCAGTTCACAATAGGAGAAAATGTGTAACAAGTGCAGCCAGCTACTACTCTGCAGTAATGGGAAAAGAGTCTTTGTCTTTATTTTCTTTTGATTTTAATACTGCAATACTACCAATTTCCTTGTTGTTCTGCTGTGTATTTGTTAAAAGGGTATTGTCTAAGCTCTGAAAAACATATTATCTCCTATTCAAAACACAAATTGTTACAAAATGATAGTCTACAGACTGAGAAAGGATCTTCACCAACCCTACATCTGACAGAGGGTTAAAATTCAGAATATATAAAGAACTAAAGAAGTTAAAAAGCAAGAAATAAAGTAATCCAATTAAAAATGGGGTACAGAGCTAAACAGAGAATTCTCTGTAGAGAAATACAGAATGACAGAGAAAGATTTAAAGAAATGCTCAACAATGAGACTCATAAACAAATTTTGGGCAGAGTGCAGGGAATCTTATGAAAGAAGGGGGAGGTAGTGGGACTTGGAAAAGACAGAAGGTCTACAAGCATAGCAACAGAACCAAAATATCTGGGCACAGGGGTCTTTTGTGAGACTGATACTCCAACCTAGGACCATTCATGAATATAACCTAGAACCTCTGCTCAGACATAGCCCATGGCAGCTCAGTGTCCAAGTGGGTTCCATAGTAAGGGGAAGAGGGACTCTGTCAGTGGCTAGCTCTTTGATTGCAATCATTGGATGGGGGAGCAGCCTTGCCAAGCCACAGAGGAGAACAATGCAGCCATTTCTGATGAGACCAGATAAGCTAGGGTCAGATGGAAGGGAGGAGGACCTCCTCTATCTGTGGACATGGAGAGGGGCATAGAAGGAGATGAGGGATGGAGGGTAAGGTTTGGAGGGGAGGAGGAAGGGGGCTACAGCTGGGATACAAAGTTTAAAAACGTAATTAATATAAAAAATAAAAAATTAATTAAAAAGTGCCCAATGTCCTTAGTCATCAGGAAGATGTAAATCAAAATGACCCTGAGATTTCATCTTATACCCATCAGAATGGCTAAGATCAAAACTCAAGTGACAATACATGCTGGAGAGGATGTGGAGAAAGGGGAGCACTCCTCCACTGCTGGTGGGGATGTAAACATGCACAACATGTGCAGAAAATTAGGCATAGCGCTTCCTCAAGATCTAGCTATACCACTCCTACACATATATCCAAAATATGCTCAAGTACACAAGGACATTTGTTCAACCATGTTGGTAGCAACTTTATTCATAATAGTCAGAACCTGGAAACAACCAAAATGTTCATCAATGGAGGAATGGATACAGAAATTGTGATATCTTTACACAATGGAATACTACTCAGCAATTAAAAACAAGGAAATCATGAAATTTGCAGACAAATGGTGGGAAGTAGCAAAGATCATCCTGAGTGAGGTATCCCAGAAACAGAAAGATACAGCCAGTATATATCCACTTATAAGTGGATACTAGACATATAACATGGGATAAACCTAAAAACATCTGTACACCTAAAAAGCTGAGCTAGAAGGTAGACCCTGGGTAAGATAATCAATCCTCACTCAGAAAGGTAAATGGTACGGACATTAAAAGTAGGAGAAAACAGGAAACTTGACAGGAGCCTACCACAGAGGGCTTCTGAAAGACTCTACTTAGCATTGTATCAAAGCAGATACTGAGACTCATAAACAAAGTTTGGGCAGAGGGCAGGGAATCTTAGGAAAGAAGGGGAGAAAGTAAGACCTGGAGAGGATAGGAACTCCACAGGGAAAGCAACAGGACCAAAATATCTGAGACTGATACTCCAACCAAGCACCAGTCATGGATATAACCTAGAACTCCTGCTCATATGTAGCCAGTGGCAGCTCAGCAATCAAGTGGATACCCTAGTAAGGGGAACAGGGACTGTGTCTGACATGAACTCATTGGCTAGCTCTTTGACCACCTCCCCTTGATGGGAGAGCAGCCTTGCCAGTCAACAAAAGAGCACAATGCAGCCATTTCTGATGAGACCTGATAAGCTAGGGTCAGATGGAAGGGGAGAAGGACCTCCCCTATAAGTGGACTTGGGGAGTGACATAGGAGGAGATGAGGCAGGTAGGGTAGGAGTGGGAGGGGATGAGGGAGAGGGCTACAGCTGGGATACAATGTGTATCAATCGTAATCAATATAAAAAAATTTTAATTAAAAAATCAAATTGTTAAATTTATAGTTATAAGTTAATAACAATTTCTATTCTGTCATACCTTTCTCCTATTTCAACATTAAATAATATAATTAACTTTGATTTAAATGTCAGTATGGAGAGATGTCTTGCTTTTACAGAGGACTGAAGTTTGGTTTCCAGTATCCAATGTGGTTTGATAACTATTTGTAACTGAATTTCTGGAAGAAGGGGTGCCCTCTTCTAACTTTCATGATCACCAGAAAAATGTGGTGGACATAAAGACAAAAATAAACAAGGCCTAAACACATTAAAAATAAAATAGTTCAATCTAAAATAATTTTAAGAATTACTTTATTATATAATGTTATGTTATGTAGCTTGGTGTTCTTGTGGGTCTTTTAACAATGAGACTGACTCTTTTGCTTGCTCTTGAGGCTCCTTTCCTCCTACTGGGTTGTCTCATCCAGCCTTGAAAAGAAGGTATGTGACTAGTCTTATTTTTAACTTGTTATGCATTATTTGGTTGATATAACTTGGAGGACTGCTCTTTTCTGAGGGGAAACAAAGGAAAAGTTGATATGAGGAAGAGGGGAAGACTGTGGAAGAGGGACTGGAAGGAGAAAAGGGAGAGTAAACTGTGTTTGAATGTAATGGATGAAAGAAGAGTAAATTAAAAAGTCACAGCAATAATTTTTATAGTTTGACACCATTTTATGTAAAGTGTAAACATCTGGCAAAATGTTTTCTTTCCTTCTTTATTAATTACCTGTATGACCATTATGTCTTGTATCCCCTTGCGATTGAAGGATTGCTTATATCAGAATTATTTATGCTAGACAAGCACTTCCCTACTGAGTTATGTCAATGATCCCCCATTTTTTTCTTTTACCTTGAGTCAGGGTTTCATGAGGTTGTCCAGTGTGTCCTTGAACTCACAATTTAGTTCAGGTAGATCTTGAATGCCTTCAGCCAAAAACTCCCAAGTGGCCGAGATAAAAGTCTCCACAATCAGTGTTAGATGCCTTATTCCTTTTTTAATCTGTCTATCAGCAATGTATGATTTTGAACATTGAATAAATGAGATCATGTATAATTACATTTATATCTATGGGGTTTTCCTATTTCCTCCATTAGCATCATGATTATGAAAATGAGTCAATCAGGACGCTTTGTTAAGCTATTGCTTCACAAATTTATGAAACTTTGTTTCATACTGGATTTTACTAAATGAATATGTAAAATGTGCTTATCCACCTCACTACTGATTTTGTCTAGTTTTGAACAATATGCTCAGTGCTGTTACTTAAAAGAGCAGCCCACATTAATGCAATTAACTTGTTTATTTGAGATATTAAATAAAACTTTTATTTTATCTCTGTATTATCACTTTTTAGAAAAAATTCAAAAGTTTTCTTTAGGTGTCTGAATCAGAAATCTCCATGCTGGACACCATCCTTAGTTTTCTCCCATTAGTAGAATATGAGCAACCCAATCCCTGGGATCCTCAATCAGCAAGTATTGATTACACATCTATAATTCGAAAGAGCTATGTTTATGTATTGCTCTGTGGTATTCAAATCTTTGGCGTTTTTCACTATATTTGCCTAAGATAATAAGACATTGGTTTTTATATGATTTACATGCTCTATACATAAAATACTTAAGAGATGGGGCAAAATAATAATGTCTATTAAAATATATTTTATATTTATATATTACTCAAATGATTATTTATTAAATTAGATACATATAAAATAAATAAGTTATATGTAGCCCCAATTATATTCTCTATATGTATTTGTAAGTACAAATGTTATACAATGTGTATATATAAATATATATATGCATACATAACAAATGCAAATAATTAGCTTTTGTTACCTTCATTAAATTATTTTAGAAGAATGAAATAAAATTATTTGAAAAAACAGAGAAGAAAAGAAACAGGACAGGAGCCTTCCACAAAAGACCTCTGAAAGATTCAACCCACCAGGGTATCAAAGGAGATACTGATACTCATAGCCAAATTTGGGCGGACTGCAGGGGATCTTATGGAAGAAAAGGGAGACCAGAAAGACCTGGAGGGGACAGGAACTACACAAGAAGAACAGCAGAGCCAAAAAACCCGGGCCCAGTGGGTCCTGCAGAGACCAATACTCCAACCAAGGACCATGCATGGAGAATACTTAGAAACTCTGCTGAGAGGAAGCCCAGAGGCTGCTCAGTTTCCAAGTGGGTTCCCTAATAAGGGGTAGAGGCTGTCTTTGACATGAACTCAGTGGCCAGCTCTTTGATCACCTCCCCCTGGGGGGTGCAACCTTACCAGGCCATAGAGGGTGATGTAGCCAGTCCTGATGAGACCTGATAAGCAAGGGTCAGATGGAAGGTAGGAAGTCCTCTACCATCAGGGGACTATGGAAAGGGCATAGGGGGAAAAATGGGAGGGTGGGTTAGACTGGTTGGAGAGAAGGGAGGGGCTGCAGAGGGGATACAAAGTGAATAAATTGTAATACATAAATAAATACTACTCAGCAATTAAAAACAAGGAAATCATGAAATTTGCAGGCAAATGGTGGGATCTAGAAAAGATCATCCTGAACGAGGTATACCAGAAGCAGAAAGACACACATGGGATATACTCACTTATATGTGGATATTAGACATATAAGATAATCATACTAAAATCTGTACACCTAAAGAAGCTAACCAAGAAGGAGGACCCTGGGTAAGATGCTCATCCTCATTCTAAAAGGCATTGGAAGAGAGAGAAAACAAGGAACAGGACAGGAGCCTACAAGGAACACACAGGGCCTCTGAAAGACTACCCAGCAGGATATCAAAACATATGCTGAGATTCATAGCCAAACTTACCAGGCCACATTGGAAGACAATGAAGCCAGTCTGGTGAGACCTGATAGGCTAGAGTCAGATGGAATGGGAGGAGGACCTCCCCTATTATTGGACTGGGGGAGGGGCAGAGGAGAAGAAGAAGGATGAAAGGTGGGATTGGGAGGGGATAGTGGAGGGGGCTACATCTGAGATACAAAGTGAATAAACTATAATTAATAAAAAACAAAATTAAAAAAATACATTCACATTAAAAAAATAAATAAAAGAAAAAAGTAAATCTTTAAAAAAATATTTGAAACAACTTTTATTTTGTTTATCTCCTGGTATAATACTACTTTTGCTTCTCTCTGCTGTCATGTGCATTCTTAGCTAAAATTTCATGCTTCAAAGAACAGATTTGTACCTGGTCTCAATCTGCCATCAGTATTAGTTTAGCATGTTATTTGTTTGCTCAGCCCTTGGACGGTAAATAGGGATAAAACATATGCTAGTGATGCTAGTGATGGTAACGGTGATTGCAGAGCAGTAACCACGCACAATGCACCATGAAGATGCTAAATAACATTTATAGAGCTTATGAGCTCGGCATAACTGTAGCAAAACATCCCTTTGCTTCAAATTCTGTTTTCCAATTGCTTAGAGAGTAAGGGGATTCAGAAATTTCCTTTGAAATATAAAGCAAAAAGTCTGACCCACAGAGGAGTAAAAATAAAGAAGAAAGCACCCCCCAAAAGAAAAACATTTCTAAGATTTGTGTGCTGTCATGTTTCTCCCCACAACATTAAACAGAACTGCGACAAGCAATAATGATTCTGGATAAATCATCTTTCATTTGCCTGACATAAAGATTCTCTGAAGGGGAAGAAGTAGGGAATGGAGTAACAGTCTGTTTCAAAAGACGTTGATTCATATGAAACACATATTGTAGCCCCTATGAATGTAAATGCTAAAATATGCAACCTTAATGAAAAGTTGTAGGGCAATGATATAATTTATGGCTACAGATTTTACTACTATAATCTAAAGTACCAATAGATAGTTTGGAATCTGGGAAAACTACTTTAAATTTGAAAAATATATAGTCATTTCATCTATCATCATTATATATCAAATAGTCTATATTTACAGATTCTGGTCCCTCGTGGAATTGACTTCACATACTTACTAACATAATAAAAATAAACTGCTTGCCAAGTGTCACATGCAATACAAAACCTGTTACCTGGAGAACTTCAAGACTGGTTTCATTTTACTAGTGTTAAGATTAGAATTTTGATATTCAGAATTCCAGGAGGCTTGTCTAAACCTTCAATGAAGGATAAAACAAATTCAGGTCTCCTGACCAATAAGGACCAGTTTTGCGTGCCACACCATTACTTTACACAAAGCTCAGTTGAGTCTCACTGCATACCACTAAGTGAAAAGCAGATCATTAAAGATTAAGCTGTTAGCCAGGACAAGGGAAAAATAACATCAGTAGTTTATATTCTACTTGTAGGCAAAACCTACAAGGACAATACTATGGTGGCTTAGGCCAGCTCCTAAATACCCTTATGCTTTTATGGACTTTACCTTTTATTAAACTGTGGACTGTGTGAGAGCAGCAGTTTATTCTTCTCAGCAGGAGCTTTAAATTCTTCAGGAATTTGAATAGCCTTTGTAGAGAAAGCCAGATCTTCTGGCCTAAATAATTTAGACATGTTTGAACAGCCTTTCATATTGATATGTGAGTTTGGAGCTCTGGAAAAACTAGATACTCAATAGAAAATTTATTTATAACATATCACTTGCAAAGATGTGTATAATATCACAATCCTCTAAATGCTGTATAGAGTTTTTTTCTGAACAGAGATCCCAATTACCTCTATTGTATGAAATATGAAATATAAGTAAGTACATTTGTTTTTCTTGTACACATTATTAGAATAAGACCTATTTGAACCCATTTTCTCCTTGATATATAAAATAATTACGAACCAATTGCAGTGGTTATTTTCTATTACTGATTATGTTAATATATTCTTATATGATACACAATTTTTCCCAATTATCGTTTTTAAACTTACTAAAAACTTTACAATATTGTATATAAGTGAAATGTGAACATTCGATTCTTAGAAAAAGAAAAACATTCTTTCTCATTGTAGTGAAAAAAAAAACTTAGGTAGAAAGAAAATGATTACAAGAAGTGTTCCCTTTGCTTCAGGTTTTGAGGGTATATAGCCTATCTTGGCGGCGATGGATAGCAGCGTGACTGTGAGGTGACAAGTTCACTGCTTCCCTACTCAAGAAGTAGAGAGAAATAAATGCTGTACTAACCTTATTTTTCCCATTTCCCCCCGCTGGTTGTTCAGCCTGAGATTTGACCCCATGGAATGGTGCTGCCAACAGTCAGGGTGACCCTTCAATTCTTCACTAAAACTACTCTACAAACAATCTCATAGATACTATCAGAGGCGTTTCTTATAGGTGGCTGCTAACCTATGGAGTAAGCAATGAAGAAAAACGATCGTAGAAGCCTGGATAAACTTTTTGTATTTTTGTGATACATTTTCCACCACAGCTGTTGTCTGACATTTACACAAAATTCTCAATTTTGTATGAATGTATTTGTAGTGAGGAAAAATCTTAACAAAAACTGTTTAATATTGTGAGAAAACTGTCCAGTTGTACTAAGATAGAATCTGCACGTATTTATGATTATAAGTAAATATTAAGATGTAGAAAAGCAGCATTCACTTTTAAACTAAATAAAAAGACTTTTTTTCTGATATTGAAGGAAATATTTACTTTTGATTGTCAGAAAAACAAATAGACACTATTGACCCCTAATAGCAGCCATTTTTCCTTCTGAATACTAAAAAAAATAAATGAGCCATTACATGAAAGTAGGGTTATTCATACATAAGACATACATTATCTTTTCATGTGGAAAGCCCATGTGTGTGTATATATATATTTAAACATATATTTTTTTAATTCTTGCCGCTAATATTTTATGAAAATTAAAACTCATTTTATACTCATTTAAAAATTATTTTTGGGAAATCAAAATAAAAAGGAATTAGATGACAGACAATTAAAAGGATAATACATAACTAATTGAATCGGTATGTGATGGGTAATACATAATTACAACAGTATGTAGAAAAGTAGAGTAGACATAGGACTCAATCCTGGCAGGTGTGAAATAGAAGCTGGGGTCATTTTGATTTCCATTCCCTGAAAACTAAGGTTGTTAAACATTTCTTTAACTGTTTCTTGGCCATTCAAGATTCCTCTGTTGAGAATTCTCTCTTTAGCTCTGTACCACATTTTTAATTGCGTTACTTGGTTTGTTGGTGTCTAATTTCTTGAGTTCTTTATATATTTTGGACATTAGCCCTCTGTGAGTTATAGAGTTGGTAAGATATTTTCTTATTTTGCTGGCTGCCATTTTGTTCTATTGACAGTGTCCTTTGCCTTAGAGTAGCTTTCCAGTGTAATGAAGTCCCAATTATTGATTGTTAATATTAGACCCTGAGCTGTCGGTGCTCAGTTCAAGGCTATTCCCTCCCTCCATTCTCTTCTAGTAGATTTAATGTAGGTTTTATGTTGAGGTCTTTGATCCATTTGGACTTTACTTTTGTTCCCAGTGATAATTCTACATGTACAAATCCAATTATGCCAGCACCATTTATCGAAGATGCTTTACTTTTTCCATTGTATGGTCATGGCTTCTTTGTCAAGAATCAAGAGTCCGAGGGTATGTGGATTTTTTTCTGGCTCTAGAATTTGAATCCATTGTTCAACCTGTGTGTTCCTATGTGAATACAATGTAGTTCTTCTTCTTATTGCTTTATAGTACAGCTTAAAATCAGGGAATAAGTGATGGTGATATCTCCAGAAGTTCTCCTCCTCCTCCTCTTCCTCCTCCTCCTCTTCTTCGGTGAAGGATTGTTTTAGGAATTCTAGATTTTTTTTTCTGTATGGAGTTGAGAATTTTTCTTTCAAGATCTGTGAAAAATTGATGGCTATGATCAAAACCTTAAGCGCCAGCACATTGCTGGTGCTATGGTAGAGAAAGGGGGATACTCTTCCACTGCTGATGGGAGTGCAAAGTTGTATAACCACTGTGAAATCAGTCATGTGGTTTCTCAGAAAACTGGCAGTAGTTCTACCTCAAGACCCAGCAATGTTATTCCTGGGCATGAACCCCAAAGATACCCAACCATATCACAAGGACACTTGCTCACATAATTCATAGCAATTTTATTTGTAATATCCAGAAACTGGAAACAACCTTCATGTTCCTTAACCAAAGAATGTATAAAGAAAATGCAGTTTATTTACACAATAGACTCAGCTATTAAAAACAAGGAAATCATAAAATGTCCCAGCAAATGGATGGAACTAGAAAAGATCATCCTGAGTGAAGTAACCCAACCCCCAATAGACATGCATGGTATGCACTCACTTATAAGTGGAACTGTAGACTGAGCAGCCAAGAGACTAAGACAGAAAAAAAAATCAACAAAATGATTCCCAATGCGAATCTGTTTTACTCATCAATCAGTGCCTAGCCCAATTATCCTCAGAAAGGTGTCTTCTGGTAGCTGATGGAAATTGATGCCAAGACCCACAGCAAATGTTAGGAACAGAGAGGACCCTTCTCTTGAGTTCATGAAACCCTGATCAAGAGTGGTAGGAAGAATTATGGGAGTCAGAGTAGTCAAGGATACCAGGAGAACGAAAGGCAGCCCACAGCATCAACTAAGCATGTCTCACAAGGCCTCACAGATATGGAGGCCCCAATTACAGAGCCTGCATGGTTCTGTACTAGGGCCTCTGTAAATATGTTGATTGGTATTTCCTTGTGGGACTATTTACAGTGGAAGTGGGGAGTATCTCCGCCTCTTTTGCCTGCCTTTGTGACCCTTCTACTGCGCTGTCTCACTCAGCCCTGGTATGAAGGTTTGTGCCTAGTCTTACTGTAACTTGTTTTGTGTTCTTTTTGTTGACACTTTTGAGAGGCCATATATGTTCTCTTTTCTGACAACAAACAGAGAAAAATTGGATATTGGGGAGAGAGGAGGAGAAGGGACACTGAGAGGAGTGGATGGTCGGGAAATTGTTGTTGGGATGTATTGTAGGAGAGTAGCATAAAACATAAATTAAAAGAAAATCCATAAAAGAAAAATGAAAATTGACAAAGGGAAAACGAAGATAACATGTTCACTCAAAATAAAAAATATGGCAAGATGACCTTTTATATTTTTCTTGTGTGGCATCATTTCAAAAGTTGTGATAGAGAAACCCATTTGAAATAATTAAGAGCACTATAATAATGTGTCTAGGAGAGACTATACTAACTAATCTGAACTAGTACAGATTCCCCTGTGGCTATGATAGAGTTAGAGGTCTGTTAGTAGAATACACTAGGAAAGGTTGTGTTGTTTCTAATTCATTGCAGTATAAGAACACTCTAACTTTTAGTTATGTCTTCAGGTGCTGTGCCCATGTGATCTTTCAGTTATGCAGCACACGGAGATTATCATTCTATCTTTAACGTCTTAGAGAACAAAATAATTGCATCCTTTGGGGCAACTCTTGTATAATCCCTAGGTTATGTTTTATAAGAAAAGGAATTTTGATCCTTGCCTTTTTCCTCCAATTGATGAGTTTGACTTCTTCAAACGCTATTTTCTGTACTGTAAGATTTTGTAATATTATCTTAGAAGAGGGCAAAGCATAGAGTGATCCTCAGCTGTAGTGACACATTGTGGCACTTGGGAAGCTTTTAAAAGCACTAGACTAAGTGCTTCATATGCAGAGGCTGAGCTGGCTTGAGATGCAGCCAAGTAGAGAAAATCACTGTAGAAATGAAAAATAATAATTTAGAATCAGAAATGTTTTTGTCTGTGTGACTCAGAAAAACTTCTTACTCTGTCTCTCAGTCTCTTTATTAATCAATATGACTATTAACTACATACTATGGGTCAGGTGCTATGCTTAGCAGAGTCACACACAAATGAGACATATTTGATGTTTCCTAGTTTTAAGATAGTAATAACTGAATAATGAAAAAATTGGTGTCTATTATTCATTTAGATCTTTTCTGTAAAAAGGATCGTGGCTTTATGATATTCAACAAAATATCATAATACTACAAAAAGACCAAAATCAGGCTTTGTATTATAATGGAGTAAAGAATTTGTTTTAAATCCAGAAACAACATGCTATAAGGACTAGGGGCAAATAAGCTTCTAGTATTTAATCAGGGATTTTTAAAAGAAATGAAGTACTCTCTTCTCCTTTATGAAAATGACTATAATTTGTTTCCTTAAAATCTAAACTTTTATTGACATCTGAGGGACAAAGGCTTTACCGTGAACGAGTGTGATGAGTCAACACAGATGGCTAGTTTTGTTCTGTCAAAGCAAACTTCCAACCACAAAATTAAGAGAGGGATCATGTCACCTGTGGGGAGCAAAAGGCAGTTTTCCCTGTGATACCATCTTCTTACTGATATTTGACACGTAGGTGGCAGTGGGTTAGAGGAAATATCTCCTCTGGAGAAAAAAAAAATATCCCCTCTGCTGAGGATATTTTTCCCATTTCGAACATTATTATTGTTATTATTGACTTCGTATCCCAGCTGTAGCACCCTCTGTCATCTCCTCCCTTCCCCTTTCCCCCTGATACCCCTCCACTAGTCCACTGATAGGGGAAGTCCTCCTCCCCTAATATCTGATCTTAGCCTATCAGATTTCATCAGTACTGCCAGGATCCTCTTTCTCTGTGGCCTAGTTAGGCTGAGGGCATTTTTATGACAAAGGTTCCTTAAAAATTTCAAACATGCGTATAATGTACTTCTATCATATTCGCTCCTATTTTCTCCTGCTAACTCCTCTCTGATACACATTAACACTCTGCCTCTAAACTTCATGTCTTACCTGTACATATTTATGGTGTGTGTGTATGTGTGCGTGTCCACCTCACTAAGTACAATTTGTGCTGCCAATATGCTCATGCGTGAGACTATCAACTGGTATGTGGTGTGTTGACATGCCAGGGCCAAACTCCTAAAGAAAACTTACTTTAGTTTCATACTGAAATGTAAACTGGCCTGATATTTTGGCAGGTCTTATGCAGAGATGCCTTGAGTTCCTGAGTACAGGAGTCCTGTCATGATAAGAAGACACAGTTTTCCCCAATCTCTGACTCTTTCAATTCCTCTATTGCCTCTTTGTCAGTGTTCTCTGAAGCATTGCAGGTACAATAGGATAGGAACACTTTGAGTTACAATAATGATCAGCCTAGAAGATACCATAGTGGTGAGGATGTTATCTTCTGGACTCAGAAGGACAGCTAAACATATGAAACCACAGTGGGGTGACAGCATGCACAGACTTTGCAATTCCCAGCCAGACCAAATCTCAGCATGGAGAGGGGCATTAGGTATGAAGTTTCACCTTAGCTAAGTAGGTATTAATAACTGACAATTCCCAGCAGAGAGAAAAATCCATTATCTCTAAGAGTATAGCTCTTGCTAAGATGATCATACTAAATTGGAAGGCCACAAAATGAAATACATTTAATGGTACAAACTAGTCTTCCTGGGTTTGAAAAAAAAAAGAAGGAAAAAGCAGAAAGTGTGTTGGGATACTTCAAAAAAACAAACTCTCTTATTTACCTTTCCTGCATCTCTTTCTCCCTACTCTACTCCACTCTCTTTCCCAACACCAGGTAGGAGAGAGAAAGGCTTAGTTGGGGGAAGGGCATAGTTTTCATAGCTGTTTCCTGCTGCTTAGGGTCGTCAGGTTCTGCGGAGTCAGTCCAGTCCTTGTTTCAGAAGATCTCCAACTTCTTGTATCAGTGCAAGAACAGCAACGGGAGCAGCAAGGGGGAAGCAGCAGCAGCAGCCTTGTTCTTTCTTGGAGCTCCATATTCTCTGGGCTCTGGCATTTATTCTCTCTTTAAAGTCCTCAGCTTTAGACTGTCTGCAGCTGGTGAAGAGCTCCTCTCAGAGCACACTGAGGCAAACAGTGGACCATCTGATTCAATCCCACATCCCACATTTGGGATGAAAACAAACAAACAAACAAAAAAACATGTTGATATCTACAGCAGAACCGAGTGGATTGAGAAGCATGTATGGATCTGTAAAGGGTTTGAGGATGTGGAGTGACTATGATCAAAAGACACTGTAAAAACCTGCTCAAATAAATAATAAAAATTTAAGTACTAAGAGCCGCTTCCACCAGGAAACAGGTAGATGGATTGCAGATCAACCTAGCTCATTCTGCACCTTCATATTCAGTCTACCATTTCAGTAGCACAAAATTTACGGCGGTCTCCCTTTCCTCTATGCCATCATCTTTAAACGATCACAAGATTCTCTGTCTCTAGCTTTCATTACTCAGATTCATCCCACAATCCCAGTCTCCAACAGGAACAGGCATTCACTTGGAGCATACATGACTAGCAGACCAGGGAAATAGGTAAACCAACTGAAGACCCTCACTGCTCCTTTCTCCCCTCCAAACAAAAACCCTGGTCTCGTTCCTATGTCTGCATTAGAACACCAGCTGCAGCCCTAAGCACCACATCATCAACATCTCCTGTGGAGCCCATCTTCTCTTCACCCCCTCCTTCCACTTGTCTCTTTATCCCAGCCCAAACTCAAGTAGGTTCCACAGGCCATGCCTGCTAGGAAACTAGTTTTGCTCTCTGCAGATCTTCTCTTTTCCCTCTGCTCCCTAAGATCCAGTTCCCCAGTCTCATACCCAGCTCTGCAGTAGAATATCTTTCCTGCAGTAGCCTTTCCTGCTCTCTGTCTACATCGCCTGTGGATCCCACAGACCTTCCCTTCTAACTTCCCTTCCCAGTCTTGGGGCCATGTTCCAGGTCCCCATCCATGCAAACACCTGCTGCTAACCAAACCCCGGTCTTTCCTGCCAGGGTAACAAGTAGGCTGACAGCAAATCCATACCTCTTCTGCTCTTCCATATGCAATCACCCCCATCTACTTAGAGCTTTTTTACTTAGAGTAAAAAACCTGTTGTAAAATCCTTTTCCTCTCTGACCCCATTCCCAATTGATGACAAAGATCTTCAACCTTTCTTCCCCCAACTCATCCCTTTATTCTAGCCTCAAACACCAGCAGGCATACTTTGGGAACAAAGCAGCTTATCAGGCCAACGAAACAGGTCACAGGGCCAACAGGGATCTGTACCAGGTTTCTCCCCAGCATATATTCTATAGTTTTCAGTTTAGTACTTTGATGGAATTCCTGAATGCATAACTCAAGTCTCTGATTCTTGTGCTTTCTCTTGGCGCTCTTTTACTTTTTCTGTTGACTTGGTTATCTACATGAATCAGCTGGTTTATACTTAGATTTAATTTTAATAGCTTCTCTGTTATTCTCTGAAGTTAAATAATATGTGTAAACTATCTTTACTAAGGTCAATGTTCCTGAACCTCCCATAGAGTTATTTTTTCACTTTGATCTTTTCATTTATTGATTCAGTGGTAACACAATATTCTCAATATGCTTATTTTCAGATTTTTTAACATATTTTTGTCTGCCATACTCTATGTCTTGATCATTGACTCAATGTACTTACCATATCACTGATCACAGGTTATTCACTGCACTCTAAAACTCTATTGATTAATATGTCTAGCAATCAAATTACTTAGCTATAAAAATCAATGTTTCATTTTTCAATATTCCACAGCAATACTGCTTACTCCTCAACTCTTTTAAGAGAAGGAGACTAAATGAATTATTCTTTGATATCTGAAACCTGTGCCAAACATGAGAATATTATGTAATATAATAGAGCTCACATAACAAATACTATCTTATAGTAGTAAACTACACTAGTTGAAAAAATAGCATTTCAAAGGAAGACCATTCACTTGATTTCAGTTTGCCAATCAGAACTCAAAATGCAAAGGCCTAGTGGTATTGCTCAAGATACAATCATAGAATCTTAGAAACAGGACTCCTATAAGAAAGTACTTAGCTGTTCTGAGAGTTTATAGCTCACAAATAGAACTTACAGGTCACCAGTGTAGCCAATAAACAAATGCAGGTACTTCTGTAATCAGAAATTCTTGTTAATAACAAAACTAGTAGCAAGGAATGTTGGGGCAAGCTTTTAATCTCAACACATGGGAGGCTGAGGCAGGCAGATCTCCATGAGTTCAAGGTGAGCCTGGGTGACATAGTGAGCATGAGATCTGGCAGGACTACTTAGTGACATCTTGTTTCAAAAGATATAGATTCACCAACCAAGGACCATGCACAGCGAGGACTTTGACCACCTGCTCAGATGTAGCCCATGGCAGATCAGTCTCCACATGGGTTCCCTAATAAGGGGAGCAGGTGCTGATTCTGCCATGAACTCAATTGCCTGCTTTTTCATCACTTGCCACTGGTGATGAGGTCTCGCCAAGTCTAAGAGGAAGAGGATCTAGGCAGTCCTGATGAGATTTGATAAGCTATTGGCAGGTGGCAGAGGAGGAGAACTCCCTCTTTCAGTGGACTAGGGAAAGGGCAGAGGGAGGAAGCAGGAGGGAGGGTGGGACTTGCAGGAATTGAGGCAGGGGACTTCAATCAGGATATACAATGAATAAATTGTGAAAAAATTAAAATTAAAAAAGATATAAACATAAATAATAAAGCTAGTGTGACCACAGGTCCCTAGACATATGTTGAGAAGGACTCTTAAATGACATTGTTTTGCTGTAGGTTTGAACACTGTAATGGAGTTTGGGGGTTGAGTATTTACAATTTAAGCTGAAAAATGTTTCCAACTTGCAGTTTAAACTGAGCATTCACTAAAATCAATAATATTAAAATTAAAGTTTTCATACGTACTTAAATATTTCTGTAAATATATCATGCAATTTAGATAATTATAAAAATGAGTATCAGAATACTGACATGAGTTATTAGGATAACTCAATAATGACACATTATGTTAAAATTTATAATTAGTGGCTTAATTCAAAATAATTACTGAATTCTTATACTAAAATAAATGAGAGAAAATCTGTCCATAGTTAAAGTACAGTAAATTCTATCTTGATTTTATTTTAAATATTTAAATAATATTAACAAGTACAGAAGTTTTGATTTCGTATTTGAAATATTTAAAAAAATACTATTATATAAAAAGGTTTGAACATTCTCCCCAAGCATGGTTGGATACCATAAAAAGCTAAAATGATACGCTCAGGATGCGAGGCTAAGCACTGCACTCAGGGTCAGCCGCTTTGGATCCAGAGAAGAGCATGTCTGATTGCATGCGGGTTGATGCCCCAGGCCCCGCCTCTGAGAAAAAGGTATCAGACGGATCTGATGCTCTTTGGGTGGATGACACCTAAATGAACATCTGTACAAAGTCCCAATTTATTGCTAATATCAGAGATCAGACCTCTACTCTTGCCTGATGCATCTAAAACAAAAAGGGGGAACTGTAGAGAGCTGCGGAATGCTGTGCCTTAAAGATGGAGCTGGTTTCCGCCTTCCACCTTCCCGATGGTGAGTGCTCTCTGTCACAAACAATTCCACATTTGGCTAAGGCCGAGGATCTGGCTTGCTTCCATGTATGTGGACCTATCTGCATTGCCCCCGTGGCACGCCTGGGTTGGCTACCCAGAGGCTATTTAAGCTGTGGGCTGGCTTTCCCCGGGGTCCGAGGATTGTTCAATGTTCCTGAATAAACTGCATTGAAAAAAAAAAAAAAAAAAAAAAAAAGGTTTGATCTGCATGAGAGGAATAAAAACCAAAAAATAAATATTACTATATGTTTTATAGATTCTATTTGTCTTATTAGTTAATTTTTCACTGAATAGAACTGTATGTGTGTTCCTGTTCATGTGTAGTCGTGTGCCTGTGTATTTGGGGGTTGATTAAAGAGGAACTAAGTCCTGTTGGATTATAAATTCCACTCTGTATTACATGAAAATATTGATGAATCTTCCAAGACCAAATAATATATTTTATCCAAAATAAAATATTTAGGTGTCAGATTTAAGATTAAAAATATGCCATTTTCTCTCATTTTTATGATTGTGGTAAATAATACTTAATCAAGTTCTAGTTGGATATAGAATCTTTTTTTAATTTTTATTTATTACAATTTATTCACTTTGTTTTCCTGTTGCAGCCCCCTCCTTCGTCTTCTCCCAGTACTACCCTCCTTCTTCTCCCCCTTTGCCCTTTCACTAGTCCCCTGATAAGGGAAGGTCCTCCTCCCCTTCTTTCTGTCCCTAGCTTATCAGGTCTCACCAGGGCTGGCTGCACTGTCTTTTTCTGTGGCCTGGCAAGGAGGCACAGGTGGAGGTGATCAGAGAGCCAGCCACTTTGTTCATGTCAGAGACAGTCCCTGCTCCCCTTACTAGGGCACCCACTTGGAGAATGAGCTGCCTATGGGCTTAAAAGTATTACTCAAGGTAAATCCTCAAATATGCAAATTACACAAATGGTAAGATATTTATTCTTTCCCTTTTATTGCTAAGACACCCCACACTGGGGATAAGTGGGTCTTCTTGAAGCCATATAATGAATATACAGTATAGTTCCCATCCACAAGGAAGTTAGAAATTATTAACCAAGGAGCATGGCTGGAACACTCTCAGAAGCCCCATGTTTGCAAGTTCTCATATATTTGTCTGTTTCTCAAAAACAAACAAATAAACAAACAAAACCCTCAGGGTTTGCTTTTATGACCACCAAGGGAGAGACAGGAAAGACATTCTCACTAGTGAGCTGAACTTGAAGGATAACTCCCAAGGGATGTGTTCGTGATAAAACCAGTAATGTGAAAAAGAAATTCAGTGGGGACGTAAGAGCTTAAAGCAAAGTTTAGGCACTTGTGTGTTGCCATAGAAATTATACAACATCTCTTACATAAAATAGAGTAAGAGATTTTTGAAGCATTATTTCATAAAAAAAATGTTCAAATTATAAAGATACACTTACTGTCTAGGCTACCACTGTGTCCACAGACCTCACCTTGAATTAACACTATCTGCTAAAGCAACTGTGTCCATTGTGTCCTATTATCTTTCTAGAGAAACAGATCAAAGTTGATCAGTTGAAGAGAATGACAATAGCATTTGCTTTGGGAACAGTGAAGAAATTCTTACTACTTTCTAGTGACACTGGCTTAGAGATGAAAGCCTCAGCTTGAAAAGGAAGTTAGTCTGTCTTTGCTCATGTATGAAAAGGAGGCAATTTACAAAATCTTACAACTTGCACACATGAAAGCGATGTCAGTCCCAAGAGGCTTTGTTGTTACCATTGCTTTATTTTTGCTCCTGTGTTGTTGTGACACTAGGAATTATGATCCTCAAGAGAGATGACCTAATCAGATGGAGAGACCTCAGTTTGCTAGAGTGAAAGAGATCCCAGCTAGGGAATCTTAGTGTGCTACAACAAAACATTCATGGGAGAGATTGCTTGCCATTTGATAATTGCCCTATTTTTCCAAGTTAGTCACCATTCTGCTCTCATCCCTTTGCCCTTCCCCCTTCCAAATACAATCAGAGAATGTTATTCATCAAAGCACTTGAATACCCTGGATTAAGGTTGTGCGCCGTGCTTCGCATACTGATTCAGAAGGGATTGCCATCTTAATCAGTGGAGGATCTTCAGTAATTACGACTCCCTGTGGGAGTCCAGGTAAAAGGAGGGGAGCAGCCTGCAGCTTCTGCTTTCTCTCTGCTGTTTCCTACGTTCACAATCTTATTTAGTCTACTGGGTTTATATATCTGTGCCTCTAAACTGACTCACAGTTTCCTCAGTTTCCATTGTCTCTTGCAACATGCTTGTCAGAGAGGTTATAACTTAATCATATTACTGTGAAGAACAAAGTAAATCACGTGAAAACTTGCCTTTTACACACTAGAAGCCATTGCCAGCAGCATATTGAACTTTCACTATAATGTTTTTCACGTATATTTTTAATTGGCGTTTTGCAATATGTGTTGCAAGCGCTCCATATTTATTAGAAAAAATATTTAACATTTAAACTATAAAAATTTGATATTTATGATTATGTTAACATATAAAAGTTGTATATATCTGTAAAAAGTGGTTGACATGTAAGATATTCAAAGCACTTATCAACAATTGATTAATATAATATTCACATATGACTAATATATAACATAGTATTAACACATATTGATAATATATAGAGATTCATCTAAAGAACATTCTATAAAATCAAGTGAAGACAACACCTTTGAAATTTGTGTGATAATATTTAAAGGAGAAAAAATTTGGGAACACTAAATATTAATTAAAATCTTTAATTTGACATGGTTAACGTGTTTCAAAATATGTACAATGAAATCTCATTTCACACTATGATAGTTACAAAACTATAATTTCTAGAAATGGTAGATACTAAGTTTTGATAAAAATGGGAAAACTTAAAGATCAATTTGCAGTTCTGTGCAGGAAAGGACAGTAGGCACGTTCTGAGTACAGGTTCAAGCATTAAGTTTTAGATTCCAAGGCATATAGATAAGGCCTACAGAAAATTTGAGTCACAAGAAGACATATACAGATTTTTCATAGTGTCACTGTCTTCAGAGGAGTGTTTTCATATCATATTTGTTAGCAAAGTATGGTAAATCCATATACCAAAAGACTTAACAAACTGAGAGAATGCAGTAAATATATAAATATCAATATAAATAAATGTTATAAGTGTTCTGTAGATGGATTAAGGAAATGCGTACAACGTGAGAATGGTCAGTTAAAAAAATAGATGCACATGTACATACATATTTTATATACCATACTCATAAAAATGTTAGTTATATAATATGTACCTATATAAAATATTAGCATTGTATTTACATGAGAGGTTATAAATACTCACTTGAGAACCATTTACAACCCCTGCTCAGCGGTAGCTTATTATACTTCAGTATCCAAGTGGGTGTCCTAGTAAGGGGAACAGGGACTGTCTCTGACATGAACTCAGTGGCTAGCTCTTTGACCACCTCTCCTGGATGGGGGAGCAGCCTTACCAGGCCACAGAAGAGGACAATGCAGCCAGTCCTGATGAGACCTGATAGGCTAGGGTCAGATGGAAGGGGAGGAGCACCTCCCCTACCAGTGGACTTGGAGAGGAGCATAGGAGGAGATGAGGGAGGGAGGGTACAATTGGGAGGGGAGGAGAGAGGGGGCTACAGCTGGGATACAAAGTAAATACGCTTTAATTAAAACATAAAATTTAAAAAGATGTTATGATCTTAGAGCTACTTAATGATAGCTATCAAATTATATCTTTTTTATATGTACAAAGAAGAAAGTCTTACACTGTGTTTTACTTAATGTGTGATGTCATGGGTCCCAATCATCTTACGTTGTAAATTCTAATTTTAATGCCTGTTTTCCTGGAGCATTATAAAGAGAAGGGAAATGAAGTAGTTTTCCCGAGATCACCTGACTAGTGTGTGTTGGAGCCACGTGCGTAGCACGCTTCGGCTTGGTCACAGAAGTCACACGGTCTGCTGAGCACTTACTCTCTTTGCCTGTGACATGTCTCAGCCATAAAGTAGGGTAAATTACAAGAGGGACTGATCTGATCTTTCAAATTTAGACATTTATGTCTATTCAAGATGATTAAAAACACTGTGTTCTAAATAGGCAGGGGTATGTGGTAGAGGAGAACCTGGGTTTTATGCCAGATCTAGAATATGGGGTTAGAATAAATTGGAGAGACTTTTTCGCAAAGTGTATCTCACCAGAGTCCTGGATATATTTTTTCTTTTTTTAGGAAATTTGGTATGATATTTAGAAGAATTAACTTTTGTCCTTTTGACACTGACAAGTTTCCCCCCTCCCCCCTTCTGGATAAAGTCTGAAATCTAGTAAGCTTTCCCCACTTGGTTCATAGTAAGAAGTATTGTCTGTTGGAGCTGTTTCAGTAGGCACCAAAGGAAAAGCTGTGTGTCAGGACAAGTGCTCACAGGCTCCTGTTCTGTTCTTGCTAGAGGAGAGCCACAGAAGCAGGACGTCGATAGAGATGGTGGCATTCTTCTCTTTGGACAGACACAGACAAAAAAAGACAGGAAAACACTCTCTATTCCACTGTGCACACAGTGGATAGTTGGTAATAAAACCCGTGTCCGGGCTTCAATTTCCAATTATTCCATGGTAAGTTTTGCCTGCATGTAGGAACCATCACATGGCATCATCACCACTGGAGCACGTGGGTTCCTTTAATGTATACTGAGCTGCCTGTTGCAGTTCCTTTTGCTTAGCTTTCCAATTTGTACAGCTTGATAGGAACCTTTGCTTTCACACAAATGTGTTTCTGTACAAATCTCTCTTTGCAATGTATAATGTCAATTAAATGTTCAGGGAAATTAAAGCATCTTTGAAATTTGCATAAGAAGAGAATGCATGTTCTTGCATACAAATGCTCATACTCTTTCAAGAAGCATTTTCTAAATCACACACAAAAAATGTGTTTTACTGATCTATTCTAAACATTAGAATTAATTCCTTACAACCTCTGGCATGATTTTTATTTAAAACATTATTACAGATTTTTAATGCTAAAAATGACTTCATTTTCAAATAAAAGCAGTTGTACCATAAGGTTATATATCGGATTTAAAGTTTGTGACTATTCAAGCCAGTGAATGGTTATCAATATTTTAATTCATGCAAAAATATAACAAAATGTTTAAAATATTTCTAGATATAACTTTTTAAAAGTTGAACTTTCTTAAACTCTTATTTTTGTTTCTTAACTATAAACTGTCAAAAGATGTTTCACACACAACTGTTATTTAAATAGCATATACTATATTATGTAAATATATTTTGGAATATAAAATCAATAATTAAATCATAATCTTTGAAATAATAGAAGTATGCATATACAATTAGATAATTGGGAACAGGAAGAAAGTTTGGCCACCAGAATTTGAAATTAGTTAGAAGTACTATAAGAGTATGAGGTATCTGTTTTTAAAGAGACTACTCTCTGTGAGATAGTTAGTGTTTTACCCTATGAGATCCAAGTACCTTTTGGAACTCTGAAACTCACATAAATGGGAGGACAAAGGCTCCACAGTAGCTTGACTTATAGCCATAGAATCTAGGCCAAAGACAAAGACAGTTCTAGAATAGAATGTTTCTCAACAGTAGCAAAAAAAAAAGAAAGAAAGAAAGAAAGAAAGAAAAATCATGACAGGTGTGAAATTTTTGAGCTTATGGGCTTATGGGTACAAAAAGAAAAGGCACATGGACTATGCATTTGTACTTCTCACATTTCACAAACTAATCATAGACTCATTGAAGAGTTGTTTTGTTGTCTTTTTTAAATGAAGGCACAGACTTAGTCCCTCAAGCTTAGATGTAGTGGGCTATAAAGTCAGAGTGTGCTGCTGCTTCGAGATCTTAGCGTCTGAAACATATATTCACTCAATGGGACAGACAGAACCCTAAGTACTGTAGGAGTGATGTGCATTGCCACGATGATAACACTTTTCTAAGGATTCTCCTTTATTTCTTCTGTTCATTTTTCCATCACTGAGTACCTTCTCCTTCTGGTGTGAAAACATCTAAAGACAATCCTAGTATGTGGTCTATAAGAATAGATACACTTCTTAATCACTGATTTTGGAATTTATAGTTTTGTTTAGTGTAGGTCTGTGTTCCAAAGGCAGAGCACCTCAGAAATATCAATACAATGAAACTCCAACTCAAGTCTAGACTGTGATGTCCGTTACAGATAAATATTAAATTGCAATGTACTGCCTCCTCCTCTCTTCGCTTTATTCTAACTTTAAGACCTTAAAGTGTTTTTCAAGGTAAAAAATTAATTCATCGGGGTAATCAATGCAGTCACACCCCAAACAACCAGGATCAAATTTTTCCTATTGTCCAAATTTAGTTAATAGGCCCTCAGTGTTTATAAAACTCAAATTGATCTGGATACCTTACATATGTAATGGTACTACAAATACATATTTTAAAAATAAGTGACATATTTAAAATATATACATTTTGACTAACGTCTCACCATCATCTCATCTAATAAAGTTTTCCAAAGCACATTTATCTTGAACTCAGGGTGTATTTCTTATAAGTATTTGGTAATGCGTGTGTTGATATGAACTTTTGTTTCTCTGCTAGTGTATCTTGATATGCACAAGTAACACTTTGAACCCTTGATATTGATAATAATTCAGATAAGGTCTGTCTTTTGTCTATCCTAACTCTTTTTCTCTGACTACAAGCTGCTATGCTCTAATTTGAACCAACACATGGTATCAAAGATCATGAAAACAATGTTTTCATCCAGTTAAACATGCTAGGGACTAAATAAAACTGTCCAGAGAATTTCTCTTTGTAAATTGAAGTTACACAATGAAGAATGCCTCTCTACTTCTTTTCTTTTGTAGGGCTCTAATAATTTTGGTAAACCATAACTACAAGGAGTTTAACAGGGAGTAAACAAGGAGTTTAAATTTGTGGAGGGCAGATAACACAAGGAGTAGAAGTTAGCCAGAATTCAGCTAAGCTGCTACCAGCGTTTCAGTGCTCATTCTAGTCTTCTAGTCGTCTCCAAATTCATCGAGTCCACAAAATAGAGCCACAGATCTTTGGAGATCTTTGGATCATTAGAAGATGGTATGTGCTTCCCTTTCCAGTTGGGCAGAAGCCCTATGAGGAATCCATGTTTTTCCTCCAGAGAATGTTAGCACATCTGTCAATAGCCAAAGCCAGAACCAAAAAGTACATCCAAATATAAAAGAATGTGCTATGAAATAGATTATTGGATTTATGATTTGGGGCATTTTTAATATTCAAAACCACCAATGTAGCTCTCCTGTTAAAAATAATTTGTGAAGTAGTAGACCCTATGTCTGAGTTTCCTTTTGTTTGTAACTTTTAAAGATCCCCCAGTGTCTTATCCAACTGTTCTTCCTCAATGAGGATACTTCCCAGTGAGGATGTGTTTATTGGGACAAAGCACCTAACAGGAAGAGGTTTTGTCTTTACATTTCTCCAGATTGTCTTTCAGAAAGTAAAGACTGACAAGGAGTTCTGGAAATGAGTTATCTTCTCACATTTCAGCTTTTAGAGGGTTAAGACAGATGGAGAGGTCCAGAAAATACTTGATGGAGAGGACAAAGTCCCTGCAGCAGGCAGGCTTAGAGCCATGGAGCCCAAGCCCAAAGCAGGTCAGATGCCAGGATTTCAAAGGTCATGTAAAGATCAGCCAAAAACAAATTCCAATAGAAGCCAGTTCAGGTGTCAGCAGATTCTTCTCAGAGAGCACTGGGAATGCCTTGTTCCAGCATGTGTCTGTGTCAGAATTATTCACATGGAAGAGGGGGAAAAGGAAGCAGAGCTGGTTACAAGATGATGCTCATGTACAAAAAGAAACACAAAGACGGTTAACAAAGATAAAAGGTTATTTTATAGCCTTGAGAAAATGGGCATTCGAATAAGACATTATTATCTAAGATATTAATAGAGTAAGTTTACCTTGAAGATTTAAAGGATCTGATAAAAAAAAAAATCATTGTCCACTGAACCATCTTTATGTTATCTGAATTGTGGATGTATGTGTGGTTCAACTATGTTAATTACATATTTTGTTATTAAGGAATCCAAAATCAAGTAAATCAGTATTCATTCTAAAGAAAACTGCCTTTGTAGAAACAAATGATTGTAGCTATATGGAACTTGCTATAAATGTTTCCATTTATGCTTCTCAGAACAGTATCCTAAAAGTTTGTGTAACTTGGCTATCGATATTACTACTAGGCAAAGCAGTGTTATAGACAAAATATATGACAAAAGGGTGTTTAAAAAATGAATTGATACTTGGAGAATGAAGATAGGTAATAAATCATATCTGATATGAGAGGGAAAGGGGTAGTACCTGGGGCAGAAAGGTACAAGGAACACAGGAGAAGCAGAAAGGCAATAAAAAAAAATCAACAAACCAAACTCTTTATGAAATTGACATAATAAAAGCTATTAATTTGTTCACTTGATATAAAATAAACAGCACTTAGTTGGTCTGGCAGGATAAGGCAAGGAGAAAGCAGTGAATAACCCAGGGGAAATGATAAATATTTTCTAGTTTTTAGTTTTGTTATCTCAAGGAAATCTTAGTATAAATATGAATTATGTATCAGTCTTTCTCCATACTACCCTTTTTATCAAGTAAAACAGGAAAATCTACTTCTTTGTCCTCAATTTTATTTTCCTAAAATTTCTTATTTCAAACATTACCCTTAGCAATGTCATTGACTAATCTAGAGTTGTTTTTGTTGGTTTTTTGGTATGTTTCCATAGATATTGTATAAACTTTATTAAACAGATAAAACTTATCCCTGAAGAAAATATGTTATATGCCCTATAGTTTTGGATCTTTAAATTTTATTTTATTTTCAAGAAATGCAGAATGAATTTAGAATAAGTACGTTATAACACTTTGATGATTTTTTATTAGTGAAGACCAATTGCATCTTAATTACATAATTAAAAATCTGACAAGTACAAATAATAAATAATGGCAAGAAAATGAACTCATTTACCAAAGGCATAAACAGACAGAGATGTGTGCCTCAGGACAAGAAAACAAAAACCATTAATGAACATTTCATAGAAAACAAATTCTAATTTGCAAAGGTTTACAGAGAGTACCCATTCTTTATCTCCTGACAGCAGAGAGGAGTCAAAAGAGTTGGGCTATGCAGGAGTACCGCTGCTGCCCAGCTTTGCTCTAGCCTACGTGCATCGTTCTCAAGATACAGTTCCTTTGTTCCAACCTTAGGGACTGTGCATCACACTGGGAGATTTGTATTATAGAAGGAGGCAAATGTCCAAATATTCAGTCCAGAACTTGGAAGTATCTATTCTGTTAATAATGTCTGTGACTGACTTGATATTTCATGTAGTATCTTGGACATAGCATATGCATAGTCTTAAAACTTAAACTAACAGATTACTTTCATCTTCAATGTAATAACTCCCTTAAAACCTTTGAAAACATATATTTAAGAATATATACATGTATGGATTCATATCTGAATACAATAACAATTAGTGAAAAGGGAAGCAATGAGTGTGAAAATAGCAGGAAAGATTACATGGAGGAAAGAAAAGAATATAATTGTATTATAATATCTAGTAAGGGGAGCAGAGGCTGTTTCTGACACGGACTCTGTTCCCTGCTATTCGATCAGTTCTCACTAGTGGTGGAGGCATTTCCAGGTCACGGAGGAAGAATAGGCGGGCACTCCTGATGATAGGCTGGGGTCAGATGGTGGTGGTGGGGAACCCTGTTTCTGAGAAATAGAGGGTAATAGGGGGGAAGAGGGAGGGAGGGAGGATGGGACCACGAGGAGACAAGGGAGGAGGCTACAATCAAATGTAAAGTGAATAAATTATTTTTAAAAATTAAATTTAAATAAAAAAAGGTGAATAGAAAAAAAAGGACATGAAGTTAGGACTAGTATGAATGGCAAAGTGAGTCTAGTGGGAGGAATGGGAAAGGTATGTGGTCTGACTATCATCATGGTACATCATGTGACATTGTCAAAGAATCAAATTCCCAAAGAACAACTAACTTAAAAAATTCTAATTTAAAATTTAATAAAATTTAAAAATCTAAGAAAAAAGAAATAAGCATGCTAATCTTTAAGAAAAATTAAAAGGGACTGATGAGAAAAAGGACAGAACATGTGTCTCAGATCAGAATACATTGTCTCAGAATACAATCGTGTGATACATATATATATATGTTGATATATATATAATTTCTTACTATCATAGTGACATTATACAAAAGTTATTTATTCTTACTCTACACATGTTCAACTCTGATTTCCTATAATTGTCTAGTAACTATCACATTGTAGTTATACTCACACATATTTACAACTATACACTGAAAATTATAGACTAAGTTTTGACTTAAGTCATACTCAAATTTCAGAGTTTTTCTGGAATAATTATGGACTTAAAAACCAAAAGCAATTTCCAAACATTTTGCCAAGGTTATTGGCAATGTGGAACTTTCTTTTGTGTAGCTGTTATGTTTAGTTTTAAAAGCTATCCTTCCACAACCTAGAATCATTTGGGAAGAGAGTCTCAACTGAGGAATTCCTAGATCACATTGGCTATGTCTGGGTGGATTATCTTGGCTGTTAATGGCCTATCCCTTGTAAGCGGTGACACTCTTTGGCGGGACCCTGAGCTGTGTTAGTGGCGAATGCTTGCTGAAGCAGGATGCGGGCAGTATGTACAGCCCCTTCCTCCGCACTGGACTATGGATGTGTTGTGCGACGCTCTCTCAAGCTCCTCTCTCTGCAATTAGAGACTGTACCCTGGAAGAGTAAGTCAAATCAAGCATTTTCCTCCAGCTCTTTTGGTCAGGATGTTTCATCACAGGCACAGAAATGAAAGTAGAACAGCAATGTTGACAGAATCCTTTAAAAACAAACTTTTTTTTATGATAGGTTATCATCTGGTTTAACTTGTTAAAAAATTTCACTATCATAAACCAGCTGGAGGAGACAGAAGCCTAATACTTAATCAAATTCAGTAATGTCAGAATAAGTGACTTCTGTTTTCTCTCTCCATTTCTGTATCTTTTTGTCAATCTATCCCTCTGTCTATCTTTCTCTCTAAAATCCCTCCCTCCCACCCTTCTTTATCCCATTTTTGCTAAGTTCAGAAAATGAACATTTACATTAATTATTTTTGGAAACGAAATTATGATTTGAAAAACTACCCTCTTTCAACATGGAAAGCAATTAAATTAGATAGAAACAGAATAATGGATATGCTTTAAACAATAACACAGAATAAATCACTTTGATACAAAACTCATACATATGTAAATCAAGATTAACATACCAATATTTAGTATAATGTACCAAAATTAATTGACTCATATTTACATAAATAAGTTATTGCCAGTAAAAATGAAATGATGGAAATGGATAATGAAGGAAGGATGCATAGAAGCCTGATTTTGTGAAGTTACTCTCTCAGTGTAGATGAACCTTAGCATTCTTCATTCTAGGCTCACATTCCCTAAAGATGCAAATGAACCCACCATTTCTAGCTGATACCTGCGAAAGTTGAAGGTTTTGTATAATCTCCCTAAAGTGAGAACAGTTAATACAATTAAAGAAGATAACATTATTACTTGCTATTTTAAATTTTTTCTAAATATAGGAATTTATGTGAAAAAGTAGTACACTAATCTTAAAATTAAAACAAAATCAAACTTTGAGTATGAGGGAAAACGTTGTAGTTAATATATAGAGAGATTATCTAGACAACAAAATTAGACAGCAGTTTTATTATATAAACAGATCATTCAACTTTATACACAAAATATTGAATGCATGGTCATTATGTCATTGAATCAAGTAGACAGTTCCAATATTTTCACTCAAATTATGTAGCAGATTCACCATCAGAAAGAACAGTGTTCAGCCTCTTCAAGAGAGAATTGTTAGTAAACCCAAAACATTATTGAATGTACATTTCTATATAAGCAAAATTTTGGTTACAAAATGCCTTTTATTAACTTAAAGTGAATCATTTCCAAACGTAGTAAAAGAGTGGCCTGCTGGCAGTTTCTCTGCATGAGCCTAGGTAGGCTCTTAGCTGCATAACGGGGAGCTGTTCCCTCAGTGCTGGGGAAAGGGAGATGCTGGTTGTGAAGTTAGGCTTCTCTATTCCCACACACGGAGGCTTAAAGGAGAATGACTCAGTGCATCTGGTGTAAAGCTCATTAGTTTTCAGCTCCTCCAGATTTAGTGACTAAGATCACTTGGTTTTGTACTGAAGGCCATATTTTGCCACTGCTTCAAAAACTCCTGTAGATAAATCTCCTTTCTTGCATGTGCCCTTCATGATCAGACAGTAAATAAATCGCAGTTTATTTTTAAATTTTAATTTATCTTTTTTAGATTAATTACAATTGTAGCCCCTTCCCCCATTCCCTCCCAATACCACCCACCCTCACACATCTCCTCCAATGCCCCTCTTTAAGTCCAGTGAGAGGGGAAGTTCACCTCCTCGTCCATCTGACCCTACCCTATTAGGTCTCATGAGAACTGGCTGCATTGAATTCCTCTGTGGCCTGATAAGACTGCTCCCCCTGCCAACACACACACACACACACACACACACACACACACACACACACACACACATATACAGGGAGGTGATCACAGAGCCAGGCATTAAGTTCATGTCAGAGACAGGCCCTGTTTCTCTTATTAGGGAACCCACTTGGATAGTGAGCTGTCATGGGCTATATCTGTGCAGGGGTTCTAGGTTATATCCATGAATGGTGCGTGGTTGGACTATCAGTCTCAGAAAATATCCCTGGGAACAAATTTTTTGGTTCTGTTTCTCTCCTTGTGGAGCGTCTGTCCCCTCCAGGTCTTTCTAACTCCCAACTCTTTCATAAGATTCCCTGCTCTCTGCCCAAAGTTTGGTTATGAGTCTCAGCATCTGCTTTAATATACTGCTAGGTAGAGTCTTTCAGAGGCCCTCTGTGGTAGACTCCTGTCCTGTTTCCTGTTTTCTCCCTCTTCTAATTTCTGTCCTGTTTGCCTTTCTGAGTGAGGATTGCTCATATTACCCACGGGACTCTTTCTTCCTTAGCTTCTTTAGATGTACAGATTTTAGTATGTTTATCCAATATTATAGTTCTAATATCTACTTATAAGTGAGTATATATCATGTGTGTCTTTTTACTTCTGGGATACCTCACTCATTATGATCTTTTCTCGATCCTACCATTTGCCTGCAAATTTTATGATTTCATTGTTTTGAATTGCTGAGTAGTACTCCATTGTGTAAATATAACACAATTTCTGCATCCATTTGTCCACTGACAGACATATGGGCTGTTTCTAAATTATGGCTATTATGAATAAAGCTGCTACAAACATGGTTGAGCAAATGTCAATGTTCTATACATGAGCATATTTTGGATATATGCCCAGAAGTGGTATAGCTGGATCTTGAGGAAGTATTCTTCCTAATTTTCTGAGGAAGCACCAGATGGATTTCCGAAGTGGTTGTACAAGTTTACATTTCCACTAACTATGGAGTTGGGTTTCCATTTCTCCACATCCTATCCAACATGTATTGTCACTTGAGTTTTTGGTTTTAGCCATTCTGATGGGTGTAAGGTGAAATCTCAGGGTAGTTTTGATTTGCATTTCCCTGATAAGTAAGGATGTTGAGCATTTTTATTATTATTTTATTTTTATATTAATACAGTTTATTTACTTTGTATCCCAAATGTAGCCCCCTCCCTCATTCTCTACCAATCCCACCCTTCCTCTCTCATCTCCTCCCTGCCCCTCTCTAAGTCTGCTGATAAGGGTGGTCCTCCTCCCTTTCCATCTGACCCTAATTTATGAGGTCTCATCAGGACTGTCCTCCTCTGTGGCCTATCAAGGCTGTTCTCCCTTGGGGTGGAGGGAGAGGTCAAAGAGTCAGCCACTGAGTTCATGTCAAAGACAGTCCTTGTTCCCCTTACTAGGGAAATCCACTTGGATGCTGAGCTGCCATGGGCTACATCTGAGCAGGAGTTCTAGGTTATATCCTTGCTTGGTTTTTCCTTGGTTCCTCTGCCATCCGATATTCCTCTTTTGAGAATTCTCTGGTTAGCTTTGTACCGCATTTTTTAATTGGATTACTTTATTTGTTGTTATTTAACTTCTTGAGTACTTTATTTATTCTGGATATTAGTCCTCTGTCAGATATAGGGTTGGTGAAGATACTTTCCCAGTCTATAGACTGTCATTTTGTTCTGACTACTGCTGTGTCCTTTGCTTTGTAGAAGCTTTTCAGTTTCATGAGATCCCATTTATTGATTGTTGATCTTAGAGTCTCTGCTATTGGTGCTCTGTTCAGGAAGTAGTCTCCTGCGCCAATGATTTCAAGGCTCATCCCCACATTTTCTTTTAACAGATTTAATGTGTCTGGTTTTATGTTGAGGTCTTTGATCCACTTAGACTTTAGTTTTGTGCTGGATGATAAATATGGATCTGAATTTTTCTACATGTAGACATCCAGTTAGACTAGCAGTGTTTGTTGAATATGCTGTCCTTTTTTTCCAAGGTATGGTTTTGATTTCTTTGTCAAAAGTCAAGTATCTGTAAGTGTGTGGGTTTATTTCTGGGTCATCCATTTGATTCCATTGATCCTCCATTCTGTTTCTATGCCACTACCATGCAGCTTTTTTTTTCCACTTTGTATCCCCCCCGTGGTTCTCTCCCTCCTCCTGTCCCAATCCCTCCCTTCCTCTACCTTCTGCATGCATGCCCCTCCCCAAGTCCACTGATAAGGGAGGACTTCTTTTCCTTCCTTCTGATCCTAGTCAACTAGGTCTCATCAGGAGTGGCTGCTGTTGTCTTCTTCTGTGGCCTGGTAATGCTGCTCCCCCCCCCCAGGGGGAGGTAATTAAGGATTTTATTACTATCACTCTATACTACAGCTTGAGATCAGGGATGGAGATACCTCATTTGGCAATTCTGTGTTTTTTGTTTTTCCATATGAAGTTTAGAATTGTTCTTTCAAGGTCTGTAAAGAATTGTGTTGGTATTTTGATGGGAACTGCAATGAATCTGTAGATTGATTTTGGCAGGATGGCCATTTTCACTAAGTTAATCCTTGCGATCCATGAGTATGGGAGATATTTCCATCTTCTGATATCTTCTTCGATATCTTTCATCAGGGACTTGAAGTTTTTTTGTTTTTGTTTTTGTTTGTTTTGTTTTTTTCAAACAGGTCTTTCACTTGTTTGGTTAGAGTCACACCAAGGTACTTTATGTTATTAGAGGCTATTGTGAAGGGTGTAGTTTCCCTAATTTTTTTCTCAGCCCTTTTTTCTTTCATATACAAGAGGGCAACTGATTTTTTCGTATTAATTTTCTATCCAGCCACTTTGTTGAAGGTGTTTATCAGCTGAAGAAGTTTTGGAGATCACTCAAATATAAATTTTATATTCTGCAAATAGTGCTACTTTGACATTTTCCTTTCCTATTTGTATCAATCATCTTGATCTCCTTTACTTGTCTTAATGTTCTCACTAGGACTTCAAGTACTATGTTGAAGAGATATGGAGAGGTTGGACAGCCTTGCCTTGTCCCTGATTTCAGTGGAATTGCTTTAAGTTTCTCTCCATTGAGTTTGATGTTGGCTATAGGCTTGCTATATATTGCCTTTACTATGTTTAGGTATGTGTCTTTTATTCTTGACCTCTTCAAGACTTTAAACATGAATGGATGGTGGATTTTGTCAAATGCTTTTTCGGCATCTAAGGAGATGATCATGTGGTTTTTCTCCTTCAGTTTGTTTATATGGTGGAATACATTGATGGATTTCTGTATATTGAACCACCCTGCATGCCTGGGATAAAGAGTACTTTGTCATGGTGGATGTTATCTTTTATATGTTATTGGATTCAGTTTGTATGTAATTTATTGAATATTTTGGCATCAATGTTCCTAAGAGGATAGGTCTGAAGTTCTCTCCTTTTATTATTTATTTATTTATTTATTTATTTATTTATTTATTTTGCTTTGGTCTTTGTGTGGTTTAGGTATCAAGGTAACTGTGGCTTCATAGAATGAATTTGGTAATGCTCTTTCTATTTCTATTTTGTGGAATAGTTTGAAAAGAATTGGAGTTAAGTCTTTTTGAAGGTCTTGTAGAATTCTGCGCTGAAACCATCTGGCCCTGGGCTTTTTGGAGGAGGAAGACTTTTTATGGTTGCTTCTATTTCCTTTGGATATATAGGACTATGCAATCTATTTACCTGATCTTGATTTAATTTTTGTAAATTGAATCTATCAAGAAATTTGTTCATTTCATTTTGATTTTCAAATTTTGTGGCATATAGGTTTTTGTAATAAGACCTAAGAATTGTTTGGACTTCTTCAGTGTCTGTAGTTATCGCCCCATTTTCATTTCTGATTTTGCTGATATGGACAGTTTCTCTCTACCTTTTCATTAGTTTGGCTGAAGGTTTGTCTATCTTGCTGATTTTCTCAAATAACCAGCTCTTGGTTTCATCGATTCTTTGAATTGTTTTGATTTATTTCAGCTCTGAGTTTGATTATTCCCAATTGTCTACTCCTCTATGGTGTGTCTGCTTCTTTTCCCCCGCCCCCAGGAGTTTTAGGTGTACCATTATTTTGCTCGTATGAGATGTCTCTAACTCCTTTCTGGAGGCACTTTGTGCTATGAACTTTCCTTTTAGCACTGGTTTCATTGTGTCCCAAAAGTTTGGGTACTTTTTGCCTTCATTTTCATTGAATTTTAGGAAGTCTCTAATTCTTTTTCATTACTTCCCTGACCAAGCTGTCATTGAATAGAGAGTTGTTTAGCTTCCATGTGTATGTAAGCTTTTTGTTATTTCTGGTGTTGTTGAGGTCTAGTTTTAGGCCATTGTGGTCTGACAGGATACAAGGGATTATTTCAGTCTTCTTGTATGTGTCGAGGCTTGCTTTGTGCTGGACTATATGGTCAATTTTTGAGAAGGTTCCATGAGGTGCTGAAAAGAAGGTATATTTGAGTTTGGGAGAAAAGTTTTATAAACGTCTATTAGGTCTATTTTATTTAGGACCTCTGTAAGTGTCATTATTTCTCTATTTAGATCTGTCTAGATGATCTGTTCCTTGGTGAGAGTCAAGTATTAGAATCTCCCACTATTAAGGCATTGGGACCAATGAGTGATTTAAGCTTTAATAATGTTTCATTTATAAATGTAGGTGCTCTTGTATTTGAGGTATAGATGTGCAGGATTGTGATGTCCTCCTGGTGGATTTTTCCTTTGATGATAATGAAGTGCCCCTCCTCATCTTTTTTGATTAATTTTGGTTGAAAGTCTACTGTATTAAATATTAGAATAGTTGCACCTGCTTGTTTTCTGGGTCCATTTGCTTGAAAAACATTTTTTCCAGTCCTTTTTTCTGAGGTAGTGTTTATCTTTGTTGAAGAGTGTGTTTCTTGGATGCAGAAGAATGTTTTCACAATTATTTTGTTAGTCTGTGTCTTTTTATTGGAGATTGAGTCCGTTGATAGACAATAGTGACCAATGAATATTAGTTCCTTTTATTGTGGAGTTAGTGGTGTTACTGTGTTTCAATGCTTGTTTTCTTTTAATTTTTTTGTTGTAAAGTTATCTATATTCTATGTTTTCTTGGATGTAGTTCTTTTCATTGTATTTGGAGTTTTCCTTCTGGTATCTTCTGCAGGGCTGGGTTGCTGTATAGATATTATTTAAATTTAGTTTTGTCATGGAATATTTTGTTTTCTCAATCAATGTTCATTGAAAGCTTTGCTGGTTATAGTAGTCTAGGTTGGCATGTGTGGTCCCTTAGAGTCTTCATGACATCTGCCCAGGCTCTTCTGACTTTCACAGTTTCTGTTGAGAAGTCTGGTATGATTCAGATAGGTCTACCTTTATATGTTACTTAGCCTTTTTCCCTTGCTGCTTTTAATGTTTTTTCTTTGTTTTGTAGATTTAGTGTTTTGACTATTACATGACATAAGAAGTTTCTTTTCTAGTGTAGTCTATTTGGTGTTCTGTAGGCCTCTTGTATGTTTATGGACATCTCTTTCTTTAAGCTGGGAAAATTTTCTTCTATTATTTTCTTGAAAAATTTTCTGGACCTTGGAGCCTGGAATCTTCTTTTTCATCAGTTCCTATTATTCTTAGATTTTGTCTTTTTATGGCAGCCTTGATTTCTTGGATCTTTTGTGTTTGGAATCTTTCTGATTTTACTTTTCTTTGAGAGATTTCTGCAAGTGTATCTTCAGCACCTGAAATTCTCTCTTCCAGCTCTTATATTCTATTGGTGATGCTTAACTTTGTGGTTCTTTATCTTTTCTCTAAGTTCTCCAGCTCCAGGGTTTCTCAGTTTATGTTTTCTTTATTGATTCTAATTTTGTTTTCATGTTTTGCACCATTTTCTTTATCTGTTTGAATATGAATTCCTATATTTCCATTTTGGTCTCTATTTTTTGTTGTTGTTGTTCATTTTCTCTTTATATGCCACTGAATATGTCTCTTCTTGTGCCTCTCTTTTTTTGGTTGTATTTGCCTGCATTTCTTTGAGTGCTTTGTTTGTTTACGCTTTACTTGCCTCCATTTGTGTGGCTATTTCTTTGAGAGATTTATTTCTTTCCTCTTTATGTGCCTCTAATAACTGGATAATCATAGCTTTAAAATAATTTCCTGTGTTTTTGATGAAGTAAAATGTCCATTGCTTTTGAAGGTTGCTGATGAAGCCACAATGTCTCCTGATTTTTGTTGTATGTGTTCTTATGCTGACCTCTAGCCATCTGCTTACTCATACCCTTTGCTGTTCAATTCCTAGAACCTGTACTTCAGACTGGGTCCAATTTCTCTGATGTCTGGAGTATTCTTCAGGGAATGAGAGAGGTCCACGGTTTGAGTGTGTGTGTTGGTGTTTCAGCTGTAGCTAAGGGAGGTAGGTCTAGGCACAGGTGCACAAGTGAAGGTTAGCAAGTGCGGGTGTGTGTGTGAAAGTGTGGCTTGAAGGATAGGGTGCTAGAAAGTGTAAATGCATGGAATATGGGGATCAATCGTAGGAGGGGTGCACGTGTTGGTGCTGTTCAAAGGTTCTATCTGAATACGTGGGTTTTCTGAATACCTCAGTGGCCTACAGATCTGTGGTACTATCCTCCTTGCATTCACATCTGTCTGGGCTCCTGGAATTGTTTGCCTGGACACCACTGGTAGACACACAGAACAAGGGCTTCAATGTTGAGAACACTGTCCCAAGAATCCCAAAAATCACTCAGTAATTTTTTTCAGTATTTATTTTTTAATTTATTTATTTTTATTAATTAAAATTTATTCACTTTGTATCCTAGCTGTTGGACCCTCCCTCAGTCCCTCCCAACCCCACCCTCCATCCTTTTCTCCTCCCAAGCCCCTCCCCCATTCTACTGATAGCAAAGGTCCTCCTCCCCTTCCATCTGGACCTAGCCAATCAGGTCTCATCAGGACTGGTTGTATTGTCTTCCTTTGTGCCCTGGTAAAGGTGCTCCCCTCCTCAGGGGGAGGTAATCAAAGAGCTAGCAACTGAGTTTATGTCAGACAGTCCCTGTTCCCCTTGTTAGGGAACCCACTTGGGCACTGAGCTGCTATGGACTACATCTGTGCAGAGGTTCTAGATTATCTCCATTCACGGCCCTTGGTTGAAATATTTCTCAGAAAAGACCTCTTTGCCCAGATTTTTTGGTTCTGTTGCTCTCCTTGTGGAGCTCCTGTCCCCTGCAGGTCTTTCTCCCCTTTCTTTCATAAGATTTCCTGCACTCTGCCCAAAGTTTGGCTGAGTCTCAGCATCTGCCTTCATACCCTGCAGGGTAGAGCCTTTCAGAGGCCTTCTGTGGGAGGCTCATGACCTGTTACTTGTTTTCTCCCTCTTCTGATGTCCATCCCACTTGCCTTTCTGAATGAGGATTGATCATCTTACCCAGGGTCCTCCTCCTTGTTTAGCTTCTTTAGGTGTACAAATTTTAGTATGTTTATCTAATGTTATATGTCTAATATCCACTTATAAGTGAGTTTATACCATGAGTGTCTTTCTGCTTCGGGATAACTCACCCAGGGTGATCTTTTCTAGTTCCCACCCTTTGACTGCAAATTTCATTATTTCCTTGTTTATAATTGCTGATTAGCATTCCATTATGCGAATGTACCACAACTTCTGCATCTATTCATCTATTGAGTGGCATCTGGGTTGTTACCAGCTTCTGGCTATTACAAATAAAGCTACTGCAAACATGGTTGAGCAAATGTCCTTGTTGTATACTTGAGCATCTTTTGGATATATGTCTAGGAGTGGTACGGCTGGATCTTGAGGAAGCACTAGTCCTAGTTGTCTGAGAAGGTCCTAGATTGATTTCCAAAGTGGTTGTACAAGTTTACATTCCTACCAGAATGGAGTAGAGTTTCCCTTTCTCCACATCCTCTACAGCATGTGTTGTCACTTGAGTTTTTGATCTTAGCCATTCTGATAGGTGTAAGGTGAAATCTCAGGATCATTTTGATTTGCATCTTCCTGATGGCTAAGGACAAGAAGAATTTTTTAAGTGTTTCTCTGCGATTTGATATTCCTCTATTGAGAATTCTCTGTTTATTTCTGTACCCCATTTTTTTAAAAAATTGGAATGCTTGATTTGTTGCTGTTTAACTCCTTAAGTTCTATATATATATTCTGGATATTAGCCCTCTGCTAGATATAGGGTTGGTGAGAATCCTTTCCCAGTCTGTAGGCTGTTGTTTTGTTCTAATGACAGTTTCCTTTGCTTTACAGATATTTTTTTTTTCTGTTTCATTGGGTCCCCTTTATTGATTGTTGATCTTAAATCCTGTACTGCTTGTGTTCTGTTCAGGACGTTGTCTCCTGTGCTAAGTCTCATCCCCACTTTTTCTTCTAATAAATCTAATGTGTCTGGTTTTATGTTGAGGTCTTCGATCCACTTTGACTTTAGTTTTGTTCAGGGTGATAAATATGGATCTATTTTCATTTTTTCTACATGTAAACTTCCAGTTAGACCAGTACTAGTAGTTGAAGATGCTATCTTTTTTTTCCATTGAATGGTTTTGGCTTCTTTGTCAAAAGTCAAGTATCTGTAGGTATGTGGGTTTAATTCTGGGTCTTCTGTTCATTTCCATTGATCCACCATTCTGTTTCTATGGCAGTGTCATACAGTTTTTATTACTATTGCTCTATAGTGCAGCCTGAGATCAGGGATGGTGATAACTACAGATGATCAATTGTTGTACAGTATTGTTTTAGCAATTCAAGTCTTTTGTTGTTGTTTTTCCACATGAAGTTGACAATTATTCTTTCAAGGTCTGTAAAGAATTGTGTTGGTATTTTGATGGGAATTGAGTTGAATCTGTAGATTGCTTTTGGCAGGATAGCCATTTTCACTGTGTTAATCCTACCAATCCATGAGCATGGGAGATCTTTACATCTTCTGATATTTTCTTCAATTTTTTTCATCAGATACTTGAAGTTTTTGTTTTTTGTTTTTTGTTTGTTTTTTTGTTTTTGTTTTTGCTTTGTTTTCCAAACAGGTCTTTCACTTGCTTTGTTAGAGTCAAACCAAGGTACTTTATGTTATTAGTGGCTGTATTGAAGGGTGTAGTTTTCCTAATTTCTTTCTTGGCCTCTTTGTCTTTTGTGTACAGGAGGGCTACTGACTGTTTTGAGTGAATTTTCTATCCAGCCACTTTGCTGAAACTGTTTATCAGCTGAAGGAGTTCTCCTGTAGAACTTTTGGGGTAACTCATTTATACTATCATTTCATCTGTGAATAGTGATACTTTGACTTCTGTTTCTATATTTTGGAATAGTTTGCAGAGAATTGAAGTTAGATTTTCTTTGAAGATCAGGTAGAATTCTGTGCTGAAAGTATTTTTGAATTCCTTCTTGAATGCCTTCTTGAAACCAAGTATATTGACTTTCTTTGATTATGGAATTGAATATCAGTGTTTTTTTCAAAACACAGAACTGTAAATTGTTATACCAACTCATGACTGTGAAACTGATGTCAGAATTTGAAGCTCAGAATAAAGCAGTGATTCACATCACATTATTACCAGTAACAGAGTTAGTGAACAGAATAGAAATATTGAAAATCTTTCAGCACATACCCTCTTTCAGATTCCATATGGCTTTAATATAGCTATTTCTGTAAAGTAAGAACAAGATGGTGGATCTCAAGTAACAAGGTATATATTTATCTTTGGTGGATAAAGGCATTTAAAAAGATCACACTAAAGATTCAACTTCCACCTCTAAAAGAGAAGACTATACCTTCAGAAGGTACAGGGTTGTTCAAATATAGGAATTGGAGGAGTGAACATTGTAGGTTATAGGGTATTCACATACAGCGAGATTTTCTTCAGAAAATACTCCCCAACAATGAATGCTATTTGGGATACTCACTTTTGCAATCTCTGTACTTATTGTGGGGAACAGAGTTCTTTCATCATGTTCCTGAATTCCATTTAAATTTATCCATATAGTGCTGAACAATTTTGGTAAAGTGTTTCTCTGTTAACCTTCCATTATTATTCACCATTCCTATTGTTCCTGTTACAGGAGGAGATTAGAATGTTAATTCCAGTTACTGTTTCTGTTTCTTCATGTAAAAGCGGTTTTTGGCAAAAGTTAATCATCATATCCCACACTCCTAAGATTATCCTTGCAAGTGGATATTAAACATTAATTGGCTCCAAAGGGTAACTACTCTCACAGATACCTGCAAGATTAATTTTTCCAGAGTAAAAAGCTGAATAGAGTGTTTGAAATAAAATTTTCCCTTTTAACTCAACTGTCTAATATCTTCCCTTGAATAAATATTTCATGGCTGTTTGTTTGCTTTGTTGGTTAGTTTTTAACACAGGATCTCTTGCCGGCCTGGAACTCTCAGAGAACTTCTAATCTCTGCCTCCCCAGTGCTGGGATGGAAGGTCTGAGCCACCACGTGCTTTAATGAATAATTAACTATTAGGCAACAGCAATGAAGCAAGGGCAGTGGGTACAATACTGAATAAGAAACTTGCTTTTCAAAGATTTCACATTGAATCTGTAGATTGCTTTTGGCAGTATGGCCATTTTCACAATGTTAATCCTACCAATCCATGAGCACAGGAGATCTTTCCATCTTCTGATATCTTCTTTGATTTCTTTCTTCAGAAACTTGAAGTTTTTCTCAAACAGGTCTTACACTTGCTTGGTTAGAGTCACACCAAGGTACTTTATGTTATTAGTGGTTATTGTGAAGGGTGTTGTTTCCCTAATTTCTTTCCTTTTTGTCTTTGGTATATAGGAGGGCTTCTGATTTTTTTGAGTTGATTTTGTATCCTGCCACTTTGCTGAAGGTGTTTATCAGCTGAAGGAGTTCTCTGGTTGAATTTTTGGGGTCGCTCATGTATACTATCATATCATCTGCAAATAGTGACACTTTGACCTCTTCCTTTCCGCAGCTTTATTTATAATAGCCAGAACCTGGAAACAACCCAGATGTCCATCAACGGAGGAATGGGTACAGAAATTGTGGTATTTTTACACAATGGAATACTACTCAGCAATCAAAAAGGAGGAAATCATGAAATTTGCAGGCAAATGGTGGGATCTAGAAAAGATCATTCTGAGTGAAATATCCCAGAAGGAGAAAGACAAACATGGGATATACTCACTTATATAGTCCTATAAGATATGATAAACATAATGAAATCTATACACCTAAAAAAGATAATCAATTGAGCGGACATGGGGTAAGATGATCAATCCTCGTTTAGAAAGACAGATGGGATGTGCATTGAACGTATGACAGGAGTCTACTGAGCGCATCTGAAAGACTCTAACTAGCAGTGTTTTCAAAGCAAAGACTCATGACCAAATCTTTAGCAGAGTACAGGGAATCATAAGAAAGAAGGGGAGTTAGTCTGATGGGGAAAGGATAGGAACTCCACAAGGTCCAAATATATCTGGGCACAGGGTCTTTTCTGAGCCTGACATTCAACCAAGGACCATGTGTGGATATAACCTAGAACCTCCACTCAGATGTAGCCTGTGGTAGCTCAGTAACCAATTGTTTTCCCAAAGTGAGGGGAACAAGGACTATTTTAACAGGAACTCAATGACTGGCTCTTTGGCCTCCCCACCCCCGAAGGGAGGAGCAGTCCTGTTAGGCCACAGAGGAGGGCTTTGCAGCCAGTCCTGAAGATACCTGATAAAACAGGATCAGATGAATGGGGAGGAGGTCCCCCCTATCAGTGGACTTGGAAAAGGGCATGGTGGAGATGAGGGAGGGAGGGAGGGACTGGGAGGGAATAAGGGATCAGGACAGGGCTGGGATACAGAGTTAATAAAATGTAACTGATTAAAAAAATAATAATAAAATAAAAAAACAAAGATTTCACAATAGACATATTACACCTTTAATAATATGTAATGTAAATAGAAATAAAATTCAAGGCAAAATACAAGGGCTGAGCTGAATGGGTTGTACAAGTCAGTAATTCTCATAATTGAAGCTAATATTTGAGGCCACCTGGAAAACCACTATGTATCTGAAAACAAGATCTCACTCATTCAAATTGGTAGTTCTGGGCTGAACTAATACAAAGATACTGAATACTGGTCAAAACTAGATGTTTATTTTTCCTCTGGGGTGAATTTGTGGTAAGAAGCTTGGGGTTTTTACCAATGATATACAAAGCTAGAAACTAATGAAAATATATTTTGATCATTATTGTTATAGAGGTTCTAGGAAACGTGAATACCTGATTTTAAACCGGAATGGTTTGATTTACAGGAAGATTGGGTAAGTAGGAAAGATGTAAGGAGTGGCTTCAGAAAGATGCACATAGCAGCTTCTACAGAAAAGCATTTAAAAGTTACAAGGATCAGCCAGTTTAAGTGACTTTGTTTCTAATAGCACCCTCTCAATACTATTAACATTCTTATTATCCAGTGTTCTGAACAAAAGAGACAGAATTAATGCTGGTCTGTACAGTGTTTGTTTGTTTGTTTTCAGTTTGGCACCTTGGTGTGGAGTCAAAAGGTACTTAAAATTCTTTTCCCGAGGGTAGGATGTTAGAAACTGTTTCATGTGTTCCGAGATTTTTATTTTTATTATATATATATATTTTTAATTTTTAAACTTCCGGCCTTAAACATTTTTTTTAAATTAATTAATTAATTACAATTTGTTCACTTTGTATCCCCGCTGTAGCCCCTCCCTCATATCTTTGTAGTCCCACCCATCCTCCATCTTTCCCTCCTATGCTCTTTCTCTAGTCTCCTGATAGGGGAGGACCTCCTCCCCTTCTGTCTGATCCTAGCCTATCAGGTCTCATCAGGAATGGATGGATTGTCCTCCTCTGTGGCCTGGCATCTCTGCACCCTCCACGGGGAGCTGATCAAAGAGAGTTCATGTCAGACACAGCCCCTGTAACCCTTACTAGGGCACCCACTTGGAAACTGAGCCGTCTATGGGCTTTCTCTGAGGAGGGGGTGTAAGTCTGAGACAGCTGAGACCAGAGCGCAGATGAGCATGACGACTTAGTCAAGAGGAGACTCTCCATCAGGAGGCAAAATGGTTTTATCGTCACCTCATTGCAGACTCACTCCATTGCCTTCAAACTCTGTAACTTATCAGAATGCAGCCAGTTTTTCCAACGATAAAAGTTTGTTTTATTTATCTGCGTAAAACAAAAGTTCTATTTCCTCCTCCAATTATACATTTTCTAGTTAAATTTAATTAGGTAAAAAGGGAAAATTCTAGACATATTTTCTCTTTCGGCCGTGCTTGCCAGCAGACGTGGTGCCATGGGTCATGTGATCTGATGGTGGAGGAAAGGCCCTGGTTCTGTTTACCTGCTCGCACATGAAACACAGGAAGGGCTCCTTGCGCTGCGTGCGTGTTGTGGACTTGGCCCAGCAGCACGGCTATAGTAAGCGCATCATAAAAACCATCATTCATGACCCTAGCTTCCGGGCTTCCCTCCTGAAAGTGGTTTTTCGTGATCTCTACCGATTTAAGAAGTGAGGGACCCCATAAAGTTACACCATGTGACAGATCTCACGTTGGAGGTTTATTAGGAGGTCCTATACAGAGGCTACCTTTGGGCGAAGGTGGATGGAAGAGAGCAGGGAAACAGGTGCGTGGCCTTTTGTAAGTGGATATAGTGCAGGCAGAGAGGGAGGATATGCAACTCTTGGCGACAGTGAGAATATGTCACATCTTGGCTGCTAGTGATAACCTATCCTGCTGTCCCTGGGTCCCTAGAGCAGGCGGTGGAGATGGCTGATTGCTACACTAGACACATCAGCTTGATCACTTATTATGCACACATAAAATGATATAAAACTGTGTATTTAAAACTAAATCTATGGTGTTCTCCATACCCTCTGACTTCTTAAAATCTTTCTCTCTTAAGTCAGAGGATGGAGGACACCAGAACATGGCCCACTGAATCAACTAAGTAGGGCCCACGTTGGCTTACAGAGACTGAAGGGTAAAGCATGGTGCCTGCATGGGCCTGCACCAGTCTTCTTATATGTTATGGCTGTTAGTTTGGTGTTTTCTGTGGGACTCCTAATGATAGGAGTGGTTATATCTGATTCCTTTTCCTGGTCTTGTGAAATTTTTCCACTCTTTTGGTTCTGGGGATAGAACTCAGTTCATAAGAAGTCATCCTACTCTCCTTACCTACAGTTCTGTCTTGCCAGTCTGCCAAACCATACAGAACATGGCAAAAATGTACATGATCTAAAGGTTAATCAAACTTAATTTTATATTTTGGCATTTTTAAAATTTTTTTACAAATAATCAGAAAATTTTATGAAAATATTTGTACTTGTCAGGCTTAGTTCCACTAAGAGTCACACTTGGTTTTGCTGTGTATCTACAGCTCATCATTGTTTTTCCCTCTCTGATAGCCATCTCACTATCCCGAGGAAACAACATCTCATTTGCAATCATTTCCACCTGTAGTCAAAGATGGAAGTATCTTAGAGGCCATGTGAGAATTGCATTGTTAACCAAGAAGACATAATTAAAATTATCTCAATAAATGAAACAGAGTACAGTGTTTCTTCTGAGAAAAATAACTGCTATCTAGCACTCAGTTTCAATACATATTACCATATCAAAGCTTTTGTATGTTATGAAAATTCCAGGAAAACTTTTCTGTCTAGGAATGAATAGGGACAAATGTAGCTGAAAATCATGTGGGGTTGGAAATACTGTGGCCATTAAGACACTATAGAAGACATCTGTGGTAGGTTCTCCTTTTTCCTCTCTTCTACTGCTTCTGGTGTCTATCCTGTATGCCCTTCTGAATAAGAATTAAGCATCCTCCCTAGGGTCCTCCTGGTCACTTAGCTTCTTTAAGTCTACAGATTTTATTATGTTTATCCTATATAATATTGATAATATCCATTTATAAATGAGTATATTCAATGCATGTCTCTCTGCTTCTGGGAATACCTCATTCAGGATGATCTTTTCCAGTTCATTTGCCTGCAAATTTCATGATATCCTCATTTTTAAAAGCTGAGTAGTCTTCCATTGCGTAAATGTACCACAATTTCTGTATCCATTCTTCGGTTGAGGGACATATAGGTTGTTTCCAGATTCTGGCTATTACGACTCTAAACAGCAGAGAATGAAAGCAGATACAGAGATTCACAGACAAACTTTGAACAGGGCACAGGGAATCTTATGGAAGAAGGGTGATATAAAAGGACCAGGAGGGGACAAGGAGACCAACAAAGACAAAACAAACAAACAAACAAACAAACAAAAAACAGCAAGAACAACAGCAACAACAACAAAAACAGAGCCCAGGGAGAGTGTTGAGACTGATGCATAATCAAAGACCATACATAGGGAGGACCTAGACACCCTGCTCAGATGTAGCCCACAGCCAGCTCAGTCTCCATGTGGGTTTCCTAGTATGAGGAGGACAGTCTCTGACATGAACTTATCTGTCTGCTCCTTGATCACTTCTCCCTGGTGGGGCAACCTAACAGCTCACAGAGGAAGAGGATCGAGGCAGTCCTGGTGGGACCTGGTAGGGTCAGACAGAAGGGGAGGAGAAGTTCCCCTATCAGTGGACTATGAAAGAGGGATAGGCAAGGAAGAGGGAGTGAAGGGAGGACTGGGAGGGGGCTACAACTGGGATAGAAAATGAATAAATATTTTAAAAGACACTATGTCTCTGTGCCTCCTCCTCTACCATTGCACTTAATATTATCATATAAAACATGTTCATGCTAATTTAGCTTGAATCTTTTGTCATTCATAATACAGAATAAGTAAATATCCCCTCTCTACAAAAGTTAAGCGTTAGTACTTAATTATTTTGGAGACTACTGCCCTCTTATGCTTTTCCTTTTTGTGGTCTAACACATGAAGTCACTGACAGAAATTTCAACAGGATTTCAGATCACTTTTTACAAAATGCTAGAACTAAGGTGAGCTACTGTGTAAAACACCAACAGGGCCTTAAAAGTTACTATTAAGATGTTATATTAACAGGACTTATGTGAATGGAAATTGTATTATTTTTCACTTAATGGCACACAAAGTCCTTTACACAGCAAGTATTGAAAAGGTCATGTAATATAATATGGCATCTGAGTATTGATCTCAGTTCCTTCATCATTTTCCTCAAACTTAGTTTTCTAATAGAACATTTGATTTTTCATTTGTTTTCTTACTAAACATATTAAATTTGAACAGTATATGTCATGCATAAAAGAAACACAGTAGATTAATTTGATTTTCTTTTTTGAGATTGCAATAAACCCATTTAAACAAATGTCTGAACACGTCACAAAAGCATGATATTCAATTCATTTGTTGTCATAGTCAATGCTGAAAACTGAACAATTTCCTTAATGTTTTTCTTCAAGGACTTATCTAAACTTAAAACCTGTTTTTTCCTGGTTTGGTACTAGTTATTTCCATAGCTGTACCTTTGCTCTACTGGGATGTCACTAGTCTTGCATTATACTATCTCAATACTGCAGAAATTTCCAAGAACAAGAAAAAATTCAATATATGTTAATTTTTTCTCTTCATTCATTTAAAATCGCATCCCGTTTCTCTGACAATTTTTTCATTTGTATGTTTTTGCATGTGTTTCAATATATTACTTTCACTTCTTGTTTTGTTTCCATATGAATTTATTTATTAAAATAGAAATGAAGTTCCTAAGCACTTAAATTATGATTAATAAGCCAAAGAGTGGTCATTATAAGTGCCAAATAATTACTGTATTTTTGATTATTGAAAATGTATAACAAATACAATGTTTGCTTTGCCATACTAACTAAATTATATTGCATATTTAGTATTAAAAATCTGCAGTTGTTACACAGCCATGGACAATGCCAGAGACTCCTTTGCATCTCCAGTATTGGCTTTCATAAGAACACTTGATGCTGTTTAAATTCTGGAGTTCTTTATAGATTCTGGATATTAGCCTTCTGTCAGATATAGGGGTGGTGAAGATCCTTTCCCAATCTGTAGGCTGTCATTTTGTTCTGACGACAGTGTCCTTTGCTTTACAGAAGCTTTTCAGTTTCATGAGGTCCCATTTATTGATTGTTTCTCTTAGAGATTGTGATATTGGTATTCTGTTCAGGAATTGTCTCTTGTACCAATGAGTTCAAGGCTTTTTCCTACTTTTTTTTCTAGAAGGTTTAGTGTGTCTGGTTTTATATTTAGGTCTTTGATCCACTTGGACTTTAGTTTTGTGCAGGTGATAAGTATGGATCTATTTGCATTTTTCAACAAATCATTTAATCCAATTAAAATGGTATACAGAGCTAAACAGAGAATTCTCAATAGAGGAATATCAAATGACAGAGAAACACTTAAAGAAATGTTCAACATCCTGAATCATCAGGGAAATGCAAATCAAAACAATCCTGATATTTCAACTTATACCCATCAGAATAGCTAAGATTGAAAACTCAAGTGACAACACATCCTGAAGAGGATGTGGAGAAAGGGAAACCCTACTCCATTGTTGTTGAGAATGTAAATCTGTACAACCTCTTTGGAAATCAATCTGGCACTTTCTCAGACAATTAGGAATATCACTTCCTCAAGATCCAGCTATACTACTCCTAGGTATATATCCAAAAAAATACTCAAGTATACAACAAGGACTTTTGCTCAACCATGTTTGTAGCAGCTTTATTTGTAATAGCCAGAACTTGGAATCAACCCAGATGTCCCTCAACTGAGGAATGGATACAGAAATTATGGTACATCTACACAATGGAATATTACTCAGCAATACAAAAAATAAGGAAATCATGAAATTTGCAGGCAAATGGTGGGAATTGGAAAAGAACATCCTGGAAAAGTAAGGTATCCCAGAAACAGAAAGACACACAGGGTATATATTCACTCATGAATAGATATTATATTTAATATAGGATAAACATACTAAAATATGTACACCTAAAGAAACTAATCAGGAAGGAGGATTCTGGCTAAATTGCCCAATCCCCATTCAGAAAGGCAAATAGAATGGACATCAGAAGAGGGAGAAAACAGGGAACAGGACAGGACACTGCCACAGAGGGCCTCTGAAAGGCCCTGCCCTGAAGACTATCAAAGCAGATGCTGAGACTTTTGGCCAACTCTTGGGCCAAGTGCAAGGAATCTGATGAAAGAAGTGGAAATAGTGAGACCTAGAGAGGACAGGAGCTCCACAAGGTGAGCAACAGAACCAAAAAATCTGGGCACTGGGGTCTTTCCTGAGACTGATACTTCAACTAAGGAGCATGTATGGAGATAACCTAAGACCCCTGCACAGATGTAACCCATGGCAGTTCACGGTCCAAGTGGGTTCCATAGTAATTCAAAGAGGGACTGCCTCTGACATGAACTGATTGGCCTGCTCTTGGATCACCTCCCCCTGAGGGGGGAGCAGCCTTACCAGGCCACAGAGGAAGACAATGCAGCCACTCCTGATGAGACCTGATAGTCTAGAATCAGAAGGTAGGAGAGGAGGACCTCCACTATCAGTGAACTTGGGGAGGGGCATGGGTGGAAAAGGGGGAAGAAAGGGAAGAGGAAGGGAGTTACAGGGGGAGTACAAAGTGAAAAAACTGTAACTAATAAAAATAAAATTAAAGTAAAAGATTAAAAAAATAAACACTTGATAAATTGCAATACTATTTAATAAAATTGGTGATAAGGACTACACGATTCGATTCTCTATTCTTTGAGAACCTGTGTTATACAGAGACTAGTTAGAGTTATTATGCTGGCTAAATTTTTTTTTTTTAGAGAAAGTTAATGTGTATCGCCTTTACACATCCTGTTATATTCATTATTCTGTTTAGGTTATTTACCCCCTTGAGTTCTCTCATTAAAGTTTTACTAATATGTAAAGTTTCATTCTGTGAATAAAATCCTGTTCAATAATTTTAAAGACTATTAATAATTTTAATTTTTAATTTTTATAATATTAAATATAACATTTGAGGAAGTTAATTGAGATCTTAAAATTAACTCTTGGCAGAAACAAATCAGATCTATCTTTATTCTTTAATTTCATTTATCTGTGTGTGGTTACAACTCAAATGATTTGCTCCAAACACATTTAACTAGGCATTAAATTGAAATTTAAGAGGATCATTATTGAGGTTAAATAGAATCATTAATGATTTCTTAAAAGACACATATTTCTGTATACATCCACTATATAGCTAAAAATCCTCAACAAATACCTTTTGTTAATAATATGATATAAAATCAATGTCATAAATGATTTCAACATGGTCTATCTATTAAATAGAAAAAGTATCATCTGTAATTATTAAAACATAATTTTCGTCTCAAAGCGGGACAAACTAAATATTGACATGTTTATTAATCAACTTTCTATAATGAGTGTTATGGGAACCTAAAATATTAGGTGTGATTTAAACCTAATTTATTCTAATAAATGTATATCATTTGATTATATTTGTACAAATATTTCTATGTAAAAATTATACTTTTATACAAAATGGACTGGACTTTAACTTTTTCTGCTCATGTTTTGTGTGAGATAAAACATGTATTCAGAGAACAATTAAAACAGAACTTCATATTAAAGTAAAGTAAAAATTATGCCAATAATGTATTAATAAATATGAGTATTTAGATATTCTATTAGAAAGATATCTGAAAATTACAAATTAGATAGAAATTCTATAACATTATTATGAAATAATGTCTGTCAAAAATATTTCATGAGAGAAATAATAATTGAATTATTGGAAGTAGACTGAATTGAATTAATGGAAAATTAAAATGTAATACAACTAAAGTAATGTTGCTTTAGATTAAAATAATGTTTTTTTTTCTTTGTAATAATGAATGAAACTTAATTGTATCACTGCATAGGCACACTATGTAAGAAGAATTTTCCCAACAAAAATCATTCCCTAATGGCATAATGAAATGAAAAAAAAATATGATTTAAACAGATGAATTTATATTCTAAAATTATATGGAGTAACAATGGTTCTGAAAACAAAATATAGAGATGACAATGGAGTTGTGACCGAGCTACCCATGCAGATAGACTCCATGTTAAGCAAGTCAACAAATATTAAAGACCCGTAAATTACCAAACTCTTAATATGAAAGTCTTAATATGACTAAAAGAAATACTACATGAATATTTTTTTAATCAGCTTTAAACTACACTTGGGGACACTCTGGAGTCCCCAATTCAGAGAGCAAATCATGCCTACATTTAATGTGGTGATCAGTATTGCTTACATTTACATTTATCTACCTAATAATTTATTATTCTTATTTGTGTGACTCTTAAAAGTGAAATGAAACTAGTTTTAGACTTTGAGATGATAAAACACCCAGTGATAAACTCATCAGGGTATATGTGTATGTGCCTGTGTGTGTATATTAGTACTTCACAGCCAACCTTTGGGCAGAGAGCAGGGAGTCTCATAGAAGAAGGGGGAGACAGAGAGACATGGAAGGGACAGGAGCTCCATAAGGAGACCAACAGAGCCAAAATATCTGAGTTCAGGGGGTCCTGAAAAGACTGATGAACCAATCAAGGACCATGCATGAAGAGTACCTAGACTGCCTGCTCAGATGTAGCCCATAGAAAGCTCAGTCTCCATGTGGGTTCCCTAACTAAGGGAGCAGAGGCAGTCTCTGACATGAATTTGCCTGTTCTTTGAACATTTACCCTTTAGGGTGTGGCCTTACCAAGACACAGAGGGAGAGGATCCAGTCCTAATGCGACTGGATAAGCTAGGGTCAGATAATAGTAGAAAAGGACTACCCCTGCTGAATGGTCTATGTAAGGGGGCATATAGAGGGAAGAGGGAGAGACGATGGGCCCAGGAGGAGATGACAGAGGGGGCTGCAATTGGGATACAAAGGGAATAAACTGTAAAAAACAATCAATTAAAAATTTGAAAAAAGAAACAATGAACAAAGCAGTCATGAATTTGAAAGAGAATGTGGAATAATTTATGGGGGGGTTGGAAGCAGAAGAGGGAAAGGAGAAATGTTGTGATTATAGTGTAACAAAAAAATGAAAATAAACTGGAAATTCCAAAGAATAAGCATCCCTTTCCCCATATACTGCTTAAAAGTTTTGTGTATTTCATTTACTGCTTTGTTTTATCATCCCTCCGCTGCTGAGGCTGAGTACTCTCTTTAACCTATGTGTGGTTGACAGGTTATCTCTGTGCTTCCTGGGTAAGGAATTTCTACCAGCCACCTACTTGCTCTAGCCACTTGATGTCATGCCTTTCTTTCCAAATGGAGTCAGAGTATATCCAGTTTATCTCTTCATTCTTTTATATTTATTAATTTATTATTATTAATTTCTTCATTTTGTATCCCAGTTGGATCCACCTCTCTTATCTCCTCCCAGTCCCACCCTCATTCCCTCTTTCTTCCCCATCCCTCTACCCTGACAAGAAAGTCCTCTTCCCCTACTGTTTGACCCTAGCCTAAAAGGTTCCATTTGGACTAGGTCCTTTTCCTCTGTAAGTTGGCTAAGTCTCCTCAGCAGGGGGAAGTAATCAAGGAGCAGGCAACTGAGTTCATGTCAGACACGGTCTCTTCTCTGTTTACTAGGGAGCGCACATGGAAAGTGAGTTATCTATGGGCTATATCTGAGCAGGAGGTCTAGGTCTGCTCCATGCATGGTCTCTGAAGCATCAGTTTCTGCAGTCACTCCTGGTTCTGCTTTTTTTTTTTTCTTTGTTGATCTCTTGCTGTGGCTCCTGTCCCCTCAGGGTCCTCTTTTTTAAATTTTTTATTTAACTTTTATTAATTACACTTTATTCATTTTGTATGCCCCCATAAGCCCCTCACTCCTTCCCTCCCGGTCCCCCTTCCCCCCCTTTCTGCATGCATGCCCCTCCCCAAGTCCACTGATGAGGAGGTCCTCCTCTCCTTTCTGATCTTAGTCTATCAGTTCTCATCAGAAGTGGCTGTACTGTCAGGGTTCTAGGTTATCTTCATGAATAGTCCTTGGTTGGAGTATGAGTCTCTGGAAAGACCCCTGTGTTCAAATTTTCTTGTTCTATTGCTCTCCTTGTGGAGTTCCTGTCCTCTCCAGCTCTTACTATTTCCCACTTCTTACATAAAATTCCATTCACTCTGCCCGACAGTTGGCCATCAGGCTCAGCATCTGCTTTGACAGTCTGCACGGCAGAGGCTTTCAGAGGCCCTCTGTGGCAGGATCCTAGGTTGTTTCCTGTTTTCTTTTTCTTCTGATGTCCATCCTCTTTGCCTTTCAGGATGGGGATTGAACATTTCTACCATAATATGGTAGAATATAACATATCTAACATCTTCTACCATTTCCTGTGTCTATCCTATTTTCTCACCTGAGTAAGAATTAAGCATCCTTCCTAGGGTCTTCCTTGTTTTTTTAGCTTCTTTAGGTCTGTAGATTTTAGTATGTTTACCCTAAAATAAAGTACAGGACTGGTTTCATTGTCATCCTCTGTGGCCTGGTAAGACTACCCCCTCCCCAGGGGTAGATGATCAAAGAGCAGGCCAATCAGTTCATGTCAGAGACAGCCCCTGCTTCCCTTACTAAGGAACCCATTTGGAGACTAAGCTGCCATGGACTACATCTGAGCAGGGGTTTTAGATTTTCTCCATAACTAAATTAAATAAATAAATGAAGGTGCAGAGCTAAACAAAGAATTCTCAACAGAGGAATACTGTATGACAGAGAAACACGTAAAGAAGTGTTTAATGCCATTAGTCATCTGGGAAATGCAAATGAAAATGACCCTGAGATTCCATTTCACACCCATCAGAATGGCTAAGATCAAAAACTCAAATGACAACACATACTGTTAAGTATGTAGAGAAGGGGGAACCCTCCTCCATTGGTGGTGGGAGCTACCTCAGGACCCACTAAACCTCTCCTAGGCATATACCCAAAAGATACTTCACCATACAAAAAGGACATTTGATCAACTATGTTCATAGAAGCTTTATTCATAACAGTCAGAAACAACCTAGATGTCCCTCAACGGAAGAATGGATACAGAAATTGTAGTACATTTACACCATGGAATACTACTCAGCTATTAAAAACACAAAACTATGGAATTTGTAGGCAAATGGATGGCACTAGAAAAGATCATCCTGAGTGAAGTAGCTCTTTATTCTTTAGGTTGATTTTGGTCAGGGAATTTCATTACAGCAACAGAAAGTAAAATAGTGCAAATGGTCTTATAGGATCACTAATAATATAAATTATTTTATATATTCTTTTAGTTTAGCATAGAATTCTGGAGTTAAAATATTTCTTCTTTTTTGTAGCAAGGATGATCTCACAAATTTATCTATCTATCTATCTATTTATTTATTTATGTATTTATTGTAGTTCATGATTGAGCGTCACGTAGATGTTGGAGGACAAAATTAAAGAATCGCTTCTCGCCTATCATTTCACTGTTCGTGGAGACTGAACTCAGCATGTCTCACTGGAACACTGGTGTTTTTACCTCCACTGTCATCTTATTGGCCAGAGAAGCAAAATTTTAACACATAATTTTCTTACACAAATGGGGTAATAAAGTCTGCAACAAAATGATCAAAGCACATGGACACTCAACTAATACAAGACGCCTCGTATAGCAACCGCTTCTACAAACACGCAAAGGAGTTTTAGAAAGATTGTATGGGGGTAAACTAGATCTCTGTCAGAGTGCAGGAGTTTTCACTCCAGTGTTTAAGCATGTGTGCGAAGAGGAGTGGTGGAGAAAGTAGAGAGACAGCTCTAAGGAACACAGTATTTGTATGGAGAAATCAAGAAGAAAAAAACCTGGCCCTGTGTCTCTTTGTGGTACTTCTGAACTCTGGAGGTTAGCTGAGGGTTCACAGGTGTCCCAGTTCGTGTGTGGTTGGTTAGTTGCTCCATACTGGCACAGGGACAAGGGCCTCATTTTCCACCATGTTGTTGATGTTAACCCTGGTTCTGATTCATCTGCTTTGTGGCTCTGCTACCTTGACCACATTTTTTTGTTTGTTTGTTTGTTATTTCACTGTCTCCTTCAGTATCTGTAACAGAAATACAATTTATTATACTGTACTTCTAAGTGGTTTTATAATCTTTAATGTATAAGAAGTACACATCAATACTCTATTTCTTCTCATCTGAGTCCCACATATGTCAAATATTTACCTTAATTACTTTTATGTTGCATTTCTAGTGTGTTAACTTTGTCTTTTTGCTACAACAATTTACCATACAAACAATGCCTTAAAATTTGCTTGAAATCACTCTCTTACATTTCAGTAAGATAGTATAGCAGGGCTCTCACAGAAGAAGCAACTGACACCATATTTGAATGACACTCCCAAAACAAGCAGAATATTCTGTATAAGGAGATTTGTGAGTTTTACCCATGCAAAAGTTATTGATTCATTTACAGTTATTAATATGTTCGTTTAGTTATATTTTACCTTTAAAATGAAAGAAAATCATAAACCAAAGAATATATTTTTATATATAAAAATAAGTTCTAATTATATATTTAATTAAAACAGATTAATAACTTTCAACTTTAGGTAAATTGTATGTATATTTTAAATTAATTAAAAATATTTAAATGGATTAGAAATAGTAAATCTAATTTAAATTAATTAGAAACGATTATGCCAAATGAAAATACCTTGCTTAGTAGTAAAAATGTGTTTACATATAACATTATGATAGATTTAAATATGTCTACTCGATATTTAATTTTTCTGAGAATGTATCTGCATCATTCCATATATCTGAAGATAGGTAATGTTCAGTGTTTTCACACTGATTACAATGTGCATGGCCAATCTGTCATAAATTGACCAAAGTAAATATTCCCTATGGATTTTCATTTGGAAGTATGCATTGTAACCTCTTCACATGAGAGATTTTTGTGGTTGTTTAATCTCCACAGTGGGTGGTAAAACTGAGGTATTAATTTTTCTGTGGCTTTCAAACAGGATGATGCAAGAATTCAACTTGGTCTCATCAATCTATACAGAGGTGGGTACTCTCCATTACACAGTGTTCAAAAGCAGTGCCATCATCAACTCAGGAAATGTAAGTCATCACTTATTTCCCGAAGTAGCAATTTATATACATAGTGACTTCATCAACATCCTCTTTGTAAGAACTAGTAGAAATATTTAAATTGTTTTAAAGCGCATGGCAGAAGGGAAGTACGGGGATAAAGACAACACGGAAGAGAAGGCAAAGCTATAAAGCATGCAAATCCCTCTCCCTCCCACCCTTGGACACATCGCTCAGCATCCTGTACTGGCTGATCACTACAGACAACAGCGCATGCGCTTCCTCCAGTCCAGTAGCGTCTACGTGGTGTCATTTGTATTCACCTCGGGCAGACATAGAGCCTCTGCTCATTTCATCAAAGAACTATTTATGAGGCTGTAAAAAAGATGAGTTTCTCCGAATAGTCTCCAAATTAAACTTTTTAAAGTTTAATGTTGGCACACAAGAATAATTACAGTTATAAACCGTTAAACATTTAGAGGAAATTTATAGGATTGAAGGGGAAAAATTTACAGCTGTGGCCTAATACAATAAATTCCCCTGTAAAAGCAGAACCACAGAAACATTTCTATCTGGGACTCCTGAAAAAATAAAATGCTATGTTAGCATTACCCAAACATGCAGCCACTCTATCCAGGCATTATTTATACAAAAAGATGAATACCTTAGTAAGATACAGTTAATTAACCTTGCAAGCAAATGTCAGTATTATATATATATATATATATATATATATATATTTACATCAGTGGATAGAGTACACTAAATGAATTTGTGAAATTAGGCCACATATACTTGCTGAGCCTAGAAGACAGTCCAGTGCCTTTGAGCTGTTTGTTTCCTTCAGAGGTTAGGCAAACAACAGCCTCACTCTCCTACATGGTTGCAGCTCTTTGTAGGGATCACATGTTTTGTTTTGTTTTGTTTTGTTTTGTTTTTTCTCTTTTTTTGGTATTGTTAAAACCATATAACTGCAGTTCACTGTTCATGTTAAACTAATCACGTATATTCCTCTATGCCCTTATACCATAGAGAACACTTAGGTTGGTTTTTTTTTTTTTTTTTTTTTTTTTTCTGATTTTTACCCTAATTGGTTCTGAAATCTAATGTACTATTATTGTGATGTAGAGTTGTCAGGGAAAATGTTCATTATTGGTGAGAAAAAAAATATGTGGTCACCATGGTAGGAATATTTAATTAAAAGCTTCCCCCTGTGTAAAGTTGGATTCAGTTGATCAGGCAACTTTACCCATAACAACCATGACTTTCTATGCTAATTTTGTCTGCTTTTGTGAGCTTTGGTAGCATTTAATTTCCATATATATCTTGCACATTTCCTGTTGAATTCTTAGCGTTTCCATAGTTTTAGCTTGTTTGAAAGGATATGTCGTTAACTGTACTGAATATCCAGTGTTTTTTGCAAACCCTTTGCTGAATTACGATAACACTTGTAATTAACAGGGGCCAAGAGGGAAAAGGATAGCTCAGATTATGCCCTGGATTACATTCTTCTATGATAGTCTGAACGATTCTGCCACTTACTAAGCTGCAATTATTCCTGAGATTATAGGACACTTCTGAAAACCATCACACAGTCATACACACATCCATTAAAAGAAGGTGAAAATCATAAATAAGCAAAGGAGACTTATACAACCTTTGATCATACGCTGGTTAGTTATTTATTAAAATAATTTAAATGCATAAATAATTTATTTAAATGATTATGTGCATCTCTGAAATTCTGGAAATGTATATGTACGATAAAGGCTATGTTCTCTTAGACATTACTGAAGGGGGTCATCTAAGTTACTCTGCTCTGTATGAATATGCATAGAATAGACTGTCCATTGCTATAACAAATAACTTAGGGAGAAGTGTGAAAGTTTATTTTTAACTTCCTTCAGAGGTTTCACTCCACATTCAGTAATCATCTAATACATACTTCTTGGATAGACTATCATGGTTGAGAAACACAGCAGAGCAACATTTCTCAAGGTGACCAGGAAACACAGAAAAAGTCAAGTGTTAATGATAAGATATTCTCCAATAGTCAGCTTCTTCCAGAGAAACGACATCTACAAAAATTTCTGCTTCTCCCCAAAGAGTACATATCATCAGTGACCAAGTCTTTACCACATGAGACTCTAGGAACATTCCAGATGCATTCTATGACATCAGGGAAAACACATTAAGTTACATATGGTCACATCCTCCAAGTTACAAATACGCACTAAGGAGAAGAAGGAAATACCTGTTACTAAGAAGGGTTTGAACACACTTTTTAATCGAGATTGGCCTACACTGACCAAAGGAAAAATCTTTATTATCACACTAAAATATACAAACAAACAAAACAGTAGTAGTGATGAAAAAAAAACTTTTAGAGCAGGGAAAAAATATTTAACAGTGAATTAAAATGAGTTATATGGATAGATAATACAAATGCTAGACACTGTTATGTGTCCCTGTGTCTGTTTCTCTCTCTCTTTCTCTCCCTCTGGGTGTGTGTCCATGTGTGTGTTTGTTTGTTTAGGATTCACATTAGGATCCATGGTTTTGACATTATTTTTTTCAAATGGTGAGACTTGAGTATATTTTTCTAGCTTTGTTGAGATAACAGTAACAAAATTGATTCATTTTTTAAAATATTCAGTATCAGCCGAGGCAATATAAACTCTAATGTATGACCCAAATTTTGGACTCAGTAAAAAATGCGGATTATACAATATTAATTTTGTTCTATAATTGAAAAATAAGTAAGCCAAGAGAATATTTGGAATATAGGATATTATGATGACAATTTTGTCAAATAGCAAATACCAGCAACAAGGTAGGGGACATAATATTGTGACAATTAAAAAGTAACCAGAATAAAATCTTCAAGAAGACAACAGCATATTTGAGCATAGATTATTTTAATCAAATTTAATAGTATTTAAAAATAATTTTACTGGGCTGAGAAGATGGCTCAGAGGTTAAGAACACCCACTTCTCTTCCAAGGAGGTGGTTCAATTCTGTGCACGCACATGGCAGCTCACAACTGTTTATAACACCAGTTTTAAGGAATCCGATTTCCTCATGCAGGCATACATGTGGGCACACAAATACACATGAAATAAAAATAAGTAAACACAAAATATTATTTTACATTGGTACTGGAATGAGGGCTTAGCAGTTAAGAGTACTGGACACTCTTCTAGAGGATTTGGGCTGGATTTCAGCACCCACATGCCAAATTACAACCATTTACACTCCAATATCATGGTTTCCAACCGCTTATTCTGGCTTCTGCAAACATCAGAAATGCACATGTTGATAAACATATGTGCAGGCAAAATAACCACACTTATAAAATACAAATAAATGCAAAATAAATGTATGTATGTTTATTTTTGTGTTCATGTCTCTGTATATACATATATGTGCATATTGGTTTCTGCGGGGGCCAGAAAAAGTGCTGGATCCCTTACAATGAGAGTTACAGAGTGGTGGGACAATGACAGACCCCAGAACTTATTAAGGACTACAAATAATTGGATTCAATAAAGTGAAAGAAACCAATGACACAAATGAAGGGAAATAGAGAAGCAGGAGTAGATCTCTAAGGGTTTTGGGTAGGTAGTGAATACGATCAAAATATAAAGTATGGAATTCTCAAGTAATCAATAAAAATAATTTTAAAAATACAGAGGAAAAATAATGAACTTTTTTCCCCTGGATTTTCATAGAAAACTCATAGTCATAAATTACCAGAGAAACCTTAGGTAAAGTTGCAGAACAGTGTGTGGAGTAAGAGAGTGGAGAGAACACCACAGCACTGAGGAAGAGGTCCAGAGGACTGTAAGTATGTAGCCTTTCAGCATAATTGAAATATGTAGTCAATACAAAGCATTGGGGATAATAAGAAAACAAAGTATCACGTAAGTGTGTTACCACTTAAATCAGATCCAGCTTAATATTTAGGAATAACACCACATCCCGTGGAAGGGGATCCTTTTACATTCTGTTTGTTCTGTTTTAAGGAGCAGCATAGCACTGGGGATATAGATACTGCTATTTTTCGTCTATTTTCACAGTTCTGTTTGCTCATTGGTTAGCATTTGAAAAGGGGAAAAAAAAAAGATTGTAGGAAATTTGGGATGTTGTGAACCAGAAACTGTTTCCTGAGTCACCAAGGTTCTTTTCTTTCCTTAAGTCTCAGTTATCCTGTCCAGTGTTTGACTGGTGCAATCAAGGGAAGGAGCAGCATGGATGGGTGTCAGATGATTATAATTTGTGTTTTTGTTCCAGCAATCTCAAGTCTGAAATATTTTCAGAATTGCTGCAGCTGCAACTGATGCCATTTCTGAGCAATGATCATAATAATTTGCAAATATACATGGATTAGCATGGGGCTAATATGAGCCCGGGAAGCCAGAGTGCTGAGCAGCTGCTCATTTTGGTGCATAAATGTCCAGTCATGAGGGGCCAGTGCCTTTCTACCAGACTGGGGCCTGTGGCCTCCAGTTTGGCACAGGCATAAGTTACAAAATCTGTGCTCTCAAACCAATACATTAAAGTTTGCAGCTATGGAGGAATTTTTCCAGTAAGGAAGTATACATGCAGAGCTCAGGGTCATTTTCTGGAGATTAAAAAAAGACTCAAGGTTAAGGCCTTTTCTTACATATTTAGGTTAAAATTATTTGGAAAAAAATATATATATTTTTTTAGTTTTTAGTCTATGCAACTTTTGAAACTTTCCTCAATATGATTTAGTGAAAAGCAGAAGATGGAAAACATTTAATTTTTAATCTGTTATATTTTGTACAGTTTTTTTTCTATCAAAATGTATATTAACGTGTGGGAAGAATCCAAAGATGCAAATTAAATTTTTCTGAGTCAATTTTAACAATTTTGCATTTGTGTGTGTGTAAGTGTGTGTTCATGCAGGTGCATGTGTGCCCTCAGCCACGCCGTGCTTTGCCTGTTGAGGTCATGGAACAACTTGGAGGAGTAGTTTCTCTCCTTTCCTGTGGGCTCCTAAGATTCAGATCACCAGGCTCGGGGGGGAAAGAGCTTTTACCCATGAAGCCTTCCCTCTAGCTCTTGTCGACTTTTGAAGGACTTTTCTTTAATAATTTAAAACGTATTTCTTACTCAACCATTAAAGTGTTTTGCTATTTAAAAGCAACCAATCAATCAATCAAACAAACAAACCATGTTTAAAATAAGTTCTTGAGAAGAGTTATTGGGCTGTGACCAATAATATTCCATTCCATATATGTATCATATTCTCATTATCCATCCATCCATCTGTTGACAGACAGAAGCTTTTTCCATTTCTTCGCTATAATAAATAAAGCAACATTAAAGGTAGATAGATGTGGAAGTATCTCTGTAGCAGAATTCCTTCCTCTGTAGAATTCCTTCACTACATATCTGGGAATAGTATAATTGGATCATATGGCATTTCAACTTACAGGTTTTTTTTTTGAGAAACCCCAAACTAATCTACATAATGGATGTATTAATTTTTACTCCTACCAGCACTGAATGATAATTCCTTTTCCCCTGGATCCTCTCTAGTTTGTTGTCAGGTTCTTGATGATAGCCATTCCAACCGGGCTACGTGATACATCAGAGTAATTTTAATTTGCATTTCCCTGATGAATAAGGACGTGGAACACTTTCTCAGAATAGTTACTGGTAATTTGTGTTTCGTCTTTTGAGAGTTATATGTTCATTTCATTGAATCATTTATTGATTGACAGTTTGAATTGGGGGTGGTTGGTGTTTGATTTTGGAAGATTTTGTAAACTCTGGATTTTAACCTTCCTTTTGAGGTATAGTTGCTAAAAATTTCATTTCACATTATAGACTACCAATGTTTACTTCGCAGTGTCTTTCTCTATGCAGAAACTGTTCTTTCATTCACATAGTCCTAACCATTAGTTCACCGTCCTATTTCCTGTGCTGCTTTGCTTGCCAGAAAATTGTTGATTTTCCCAATATCCTGAATAATATTCTCTGCACTTTTCTTTAGCAATTTCCAAGGTTTCAATTATGGCTTTTGAAGTGCTTCAAGTTGATTTTTGTACATAGTGAAAGACAAGAAACTATTTTTATTCCTGTGCAGATGTATATCCAGTTTTGGCAGCACTATTTGTTGAATAGGCTAGCTTTTATGCCCTGCTTATTTCTGTCAGGTTTGTCAAAAATTAGGTGGTTATAGCTATTTCTGTTTATTTTCCTTTCCTCTATTCTATTTTTTTGATCTAAGTATATATTTTACTTAATTTTCTATTGCAGTGACAAAATACCATGACCTAGTCAACTAATGAAAGATGCATTTAATTTGGGTATTACCAACTAGAGGATTACAGTCCATGGCCATCACAATATGAAGCACAACAGCCAACAGGCAGGTCTGGGATGGAGCAGTGGCTAGGAACTTACATCTGCTTTATAAGAACAAGGCTGTGAGAGAGAAAGCTAGCTGAGAATTTCATGGACTTTTGAGACCTCAAAACATCCCTTAGTAATACACCTCTTTCAACAAGGCCATACCTCCTCCTTCCAAAGCTTTTCTACAAAGTAGAAACATAGGTCCACAAATTCAAATATATGACCCAATGGGTGGATGCCCTTCACTTTCAAACCACCTCATTACCTATTTTTCTGCTATTTAAATTGGCTTTGCCTTTATAGTTCTGTAGTATAAATTGAAGTCTATTGTGGTAAGTCAAGACTGTTCTTTCTCCTCAAAATTTCTTTGGCTTCTCATGCTCTTTAATTTTTTCAAACTCATTATTAGATCTATGTGTGACACTAACATTTTGATGAGTATTGCATTGAATCTCTAAAATTAATTTTAGTTGTAAAACCATGTTTATGATATTAATTCAGAGTATTCCAAAGCATTCACAAGCTTTCCGTTTTCTAATAATTTGTTTGATTTCCTCTTTAATTTTTCATTGTAGATTATTTTTCTTTTTTGGTTACATTTCTTTCTTTTATTTTTATTTTCTGATTTGTTGCTGATATTCTTTTCCTTCTTTTTTTTTTTGAAAAAATAAATTTATTTCTCATACAACATATCCTGATTACACCTTGCTTCCCTCTGCTCCTCCCAATTTCTGTCCACTTCTGCTTCCCTCCAGATCCACTTACTTCTGTCTCTCAATAGAAAAGACTAAGCCTCTTAGAGATAACAACAAAACAAAAATAAAATTATATTATGTACTTTATATTATTTCTCTGGGGCTTCTATGAATAAAGGTTTTTTTTCTAATTCCTTTCAATGAAAATTTATTTTAGTATATGAAATCTACATTTTTTCCTATAACTCTATAAATTGCATTTTATTTTACTAATTTTATTTTCTTTAAATTATATATCTACACATTACAAGTTATTCACTTTTTATTTATTTTATTTTTAATTTTTCTATTTTTGTATTAATCACAGCTTATTTACTTTTTAAAATTTTTCTTTATTAATTACACTTTATTCACTTTGTATCCCCCCCCCCCATGGTTCCCTTTCTCCTCCCATTCCAATCTCTCCCTTCCTCCACCATCTGCATGCATGCCCCTCCCCAAGTCCACTGATAGGGGAGGACTTCTTTTCCTTCCTTCTGATCCTAGTCAATTAGGTCTCATTAGGAGTGGCTGCATTGTCTTCTTCTGTGGCCTGGAAATGCTGCTTCCCCCTCAGGGGGGTAATTAAAGAGCAGGCCAATCAGTTCATGTCAGAGACAGTCCCTGTTCCTATTACAATGGAACCCACTTGGATACTGAACTGCCATCTGTGCAGGGGTCTTAGGTTATCTCCATGCATAGTCCTTGGTTGGAGTATTAGTCTCAGGAAAGACCCCTGTACTCAGATTTTTTGGTTCTGTTGTTCTCCTTGTGGAGTTCCTATCCTCTCCAGATCTTACTGTTTCCCACTTCTTTCCTAAGATTCCCTGCACTCTTCCCAAAGGTTGCAGAGGAATATTGAATGGCAGAGAAACATTTAAGGAAATGCTCAACGTCATTAGCCATCAGGGAAATGCAAATCAAAACAACCCTAAGATTTCACCTTACACCCATCAGAATGGCCAAGATGAAAAACTCAAGAGACAACACATGCTGGAGAGGTTGTGGAGAAAGGGGAACCCTCCTCCACTGCTGGTGGGAATGTAAACTTGTACAACCACTCTGGAAATCAATCTGGCACTTTCTCAGACAACTAGGAATAGAGCTTCCTCAATACCCAGCTATATCACTCCTAGGCATATATCCAAAAGATATTCAAGTACACAATAAGGACATTTGCTCAACCATGTTTGTAGCAGCCTTATTTGGAATAGCCAGAAGCTGGAAACAGCCCAGATGCCCCTCAGTGGAGGAATGGATGCACAAATTGTGGTATATCTACACAATGGAATATTACTCAGCAATAAAAAACAAGGAAATCATGAAATTTGCAGGTAAATGGTGGGATCTGGAAAAGATCATCCTGAGTGAGCTATACCAGAAGCAGAAAGATGCACACAGTATATACTCACTCATATAGACATATAATTTAGACATGCACACAGTATATACTCACTCATATAGACATATAATATAGGATAAACCTACTAAAATCTGTACACCTAAAGAAACTAATCAAGAAGGAGGACTCTTGCTAAAATGCTCATTTCCTATCCAGAAATGCATAGAAGCTGGACATCAGAAGAAAGAGAAAAGAGGGAACAAGTCAGGAGCCAGACACAGAGGACCTCTGAAAAGCTCTGCCCTGCAGACTATCAATGTAAATGCTGAGACTTATGGGCAACCTTTGCTTATTTACTTTGTATCCCAGCCGTAGCAACCTCCCTCATTCCCTCCCAATCTCACCCTCCATCCCTCATCTCCTCCCTGCCCCTTTCCAAGTCCACTGATAGGGGAGGTCCTTCTCCCCTTCCATCTGACCCTAGCTTATCAGGTATCTTCAGGACTGGTTGCCATGTCTTTCTCTGTGGTCTAGTAAGATTGTTCCTCTCTCAGGGGAGGGAGGTAAAGGAGCCAGTCATCCTCCCTCCCTCTTCCTCCCCTATCCTTCTCCCCTAGTCCACTGATAGGGGAAGTTTCTTCCCCTACTGTCCGACCCTAGCCTATCAGATCTCATCAGGACTGGATGCACCCTTTTCCTCTCTGGACTGGTTAGGTCGCCCCACTAGGGAGAAGTGATCAAGGAGCAGGCCACCGAGTTTATGTCAGAGACTGTCTCCTCTCCTCCTTCTAGGAAACCCACATGGAGACAGTGCTGTCTATGGGCAACATCTGAGCACGAGGTCTATGTCCTCTCTATGCATTACCTCTGGTTGATGCATCAGTCTCTGCAGTCTAGCCCCTGGCCCAACCCCAGAAATTTTTTTGTTTTTGTTTCTGTTTTTGTTTTTGTTTTGTTTGATCTCCTTGTGAGGCTTCTATCTCCTCCGGATCCTTCTAAATCACCCTTTTTCCATAAAAGTCCATACATTCTCTCCAAAGTTTGCCTGTGAGTCTCTTAACTATAGAAACATGCCTCCAAATAAACACAGTTTGAATTTTTCCTTTTCTAGTATTATATCTTTGATGTCTTGCTTTTGTCCAATTGCTATACTAATATTTCTAGTATCCTATCTCATTCTGATTTGGGAAGAAACGTTCTCAACTTCAACGCTCAGGGTGTATGTGTGCATGTGTGTGTATGTTACATATTAAGGCAAGAAAAATAGTAATATAAATAATATAATTAATATGTTAATTATAAAGAAATATGTGGATTCATCATTGCAAAGTAAATTGTACATATAAAAATCAAAATATTATGACTTTTTCATTAAATGTAAATATATCCAGTTTATTTGATACAAATTAATTGTAGAAACAGAGTAGAAAACTCTGAAGTCCAATAATGGTTATCATAGCCTTTAAAATATAAATATAAATGTTTAGTTGAAAAAGTATATATAAGATTTTCATTTTATTATAATAATAAAATATAATTAAAACTGTGTTTCAAAAAAAAAGCTAAATGAAATTTCCATAATTGAGAACATGTAATATATTTTAACACTGTGATTTAACTATTCTACAAATTTTAAGAAATTATTTGCCATATTTGATTCATTTGTCTATTTTTTTAAATTGCTAATCTTATACTAATTAAGAAAGACAATGACAGTTTTAAAAAAGTTATTACATTTAGGAAGATTTATTAGATTTAAACAAATATTGTGTTTAAATTTGTTTTCTCTGTGTGTGTTTGTGTGTGTGTATTCACTGTGTGTGTACTTGTGTATGAGTCTGTGTGTGTATATATATATATATATGCATATTAATGTGTTTTTCTTTGCTTTGCATTCTCATGTATGAGTCTGTGGAAGTATATGTATAAGAGGGGTTTCTGCATAAGTGTGTATATTTTGCAAAAAGAAATAATAACTTGAATAATCCCATAAATAAATTCATTTATGATTATTCCATAGATTTAAAAAAGTAAAAGAAAACAAACCATTATAGGTAACAGCACAATTATTCATGATCAAGAGGTATTTGATGATTAAATTCCAGTGTGGGATAATATTACTTAAGGTTCACTATTAAAATAAAATGTAAAGCAGCTACTGTAAGTAGTTTGAAATATAATCGGCATGAAATTATTTTTGTCTAATAAATGTAACGAGATTACCTACTGAATCTCAAAAATTTTAAGTAAATGAAACAAAACAATGGTAGATCAAGCCTTATTTATATAACCGCATCATAAATTACAGTTTTCCAATGGACAAGGTTCATGAAAGATGCTCAAATGTTTATTCATTAAATAAATGAACATCACCTACAAATGTAAAACTAATAGAGAAGAGGTGAAGTAAACAACACACAATGCCACAGTTTATCATAGATGTAGATCAATGGACATTTACCTCTATTTCTATTTGTAGTATAAATTGGTCATGTCACTTCAGGGAATTGTACTGCAAAATCTATTAACATGGTACATATGCCCACTGACCCAGAAATACCCCTTACTCCAGAAATGCTTGCACATGAACATGCATAAGAGTGTTTGCAGAGAGCAGTGCGTACAGTAACCAAACAATGCAAAAATAAGACTATCAGAAATAATGGACCTGACTAATGAATTGTGTAGTCCTAGAATATAGAAGAAGAGATCCAGTGTACAAATGAATGAAATTTTAAGCACAATTTGAGTAAGTACAGACAAAATAGTAGCTATATATTTTATGATTTATATGTTTTTAAGCAGAAAGGTATTGTTTCAAAATGCATGTTCAATCAACATACCTATACAAATAAATAAGAAAGCATTTATTCTAAACAATTGGCTCTACGCAGTCATTAAGATCTGCCTTAAATTCTAACAATATCTACCATTTTGCCTTTGTAGGCATTATGTGAGCATTCTTTTAGAATGATATGGCGAATGGCACAAAACATAAGGTATAGCCTGTTTTATGTGTGCATATTCAACAGAACCCAAAATATCTCCTAATAAATCAGATATATTTTAGGTTGTATTGCCATAATGTTAAATAAAAATTGACTGGAAATGTAAAAATTACACTGCCTAGAATAAACACAATAATTTTGTTTTTGTTCTTTTGTTTTTCTGTTTTATTGCTTTTTATTTTTTTAATCTAACATAGTAGTTTTGTGGATTATTTGGTAATTCCACGTAATTCACCCTGATCACACTCACTTCCCAGTCCTCCCAGGTATATTCCCCAATCCTTGTGACCTCCTCCCAAAAAAAAGAAGAAAGAAAAAGAAAGACCAAATCCAAATTGTGTTGTTCATAACTCACTGGAGCATGGTCAAACTCCCAGTGGCCAGCCCCTTAAGTAAACAGTTCTTCCTAAACCCTTACCTCTGCCAGAAGCCACTAAGGAGAGTAGTAAACCAGCATCTCTGTCACAATTTTTAAGAGTCCTCTTCAGTGTCTTACTGTCTGGAATGTTTCTTTTTGGAGGTGAGGGGTAGAGGGAGAGGTTGTCACAAAAGCCATTTATCTTTCTCAGCTTAAGTGTGCAGTCATTAATACTGAATAAAAAAATTAGAAAGAAAGAAATAAAAAGGAAAGGACACTATTGATCACTATTGATCAGGTTATGATGGAGGAGAAAGTTTTTTACAAGTATGTGGGAAAATATACCCAGAAACAGACACATCTGGGTGAACTCAGAGTGGCCATGACCCTGAGCCCGGTGGGGAGAAGGCCTTGGAAGGAAAACCAAAGGCAACAGACAGAAGGCCAGAAGTACAAAGGGATGGATCATCAAAATGTCTGGATTATATAGGAAAGTGATTTGAGGACAGGGCAGCCCAGTCCCTGGGCTGGAAAGTTCAGAGGAGAGGGTCAGGTAGAGCAGCCATACTCTGTAACTAACATGTAGGAACTATCCTAAAGATGCTGCAAGAACCTAGAAGCCATGTCTGTTTTTATATGTTAAACAGGTACCTCAGCTGCTTGCACTGGGTTCAAACCTTAACAGATACCATTATAAAAGTAGCTTCTTGCTCTTTACAATAAGAGGGAGCACAGGTCATGGATTTCCACGTGGTCTTTGGCATAAGCATGGCCACACACCTCAACATGTAGCAATACAGTCCATGGACATCAAAAGGGCCCTGCGTCACAGCATGGATCATTGACATGAACAGGGCCTCTCGAAATAATAAAAACCAGGAACATCAACTTGCCTTTCTGTGGCAACAAAGACCATGGACATCAACAATAATTTTAGTTTGAAATTTTGATTCAAAATTCGTTAAATATACATTGAGAAAGAAAACAAGTTGATAATTTATGATAACAACAAACTAAAAATTTTAGTTATAAAAATAAAATAGCAATACTTTTTGAAAAAGATATGTTAGGTGCATCAATAGTATTAATTTTTTAGTTGTCAAATACCTATTTTTGTTTCAAATTTAAAATTCAAATGTTTCTCACAAATTTAAGTACATTATAATATATCTAGATGGTATTTATGTACAGTTCATATTGTTAAAGTATGACCTAATTTTTTAAAAAGTTTTGTTTTTCTTAATATGATAGTATTTTGTTCAGTGCCTGTTATATTTGTAGTATTTCATTAACTTCCATAGCCAAAAACTTGCTATTATTTTTCATATTTTTATCCATAGGGTCAGTATATGTTATTCGATAAAATAAAAACAATGAATATATTGCCTTTTCATAATAATTGTTCATATCACCTTGTCAAAAATTTATTTAAGTAATGAATATTCAGCCTCAATTTCATGTTCAGCAGAAAACTTTAAACTGTTGCTAAGACTTATTTTATTCTCTGAAACTTTCAGAATAAAATAATAAAATTAGAACTTTGTTAACTTTTTTGAAAATTTTAACCAACCAGAGTCTTATTAATATCAGTGATTCCTGTAAGTGTGTGGGCATAGGAGATTGAAATATTATAAGAGCCAGAGGATCGGAGAGTTTGAGGTGAGATTGTATTTTCTGCTAACATCAGAAGCTACAGTCATAAGCTCTTATCATTTGCCTGACCAAATGTAATGAACCAAGGATGATACCAATGAACATTTGAAAATGGGTAGGAAAAGAACCCAGCCTTAACAGTATGCGAAGAACTACCAGCAACTGAAAAAAATCTGGTAGTTGAGATGGATCTTCTCAAGAAACATTACACCTCCTGGTTGTCCAATGCTAAACAGCCTTGAAATCATGCACACAAGTCAATTTAAACAGACTGGATCAGATACATGTGAGTGCTAACAACTTATGATAAAGGAGGACATGAATTTGAAGGAGAGAGGGATACATGGGAATGTTTACAGTAAGGAAGGGAGGGTAGAAATTGAAATCTCAAAAATAAGCAGGTTATTATTTCTCTCAGTCACCTAACGTAGCTTCTCAAAACATTTTCTACCCCTTCTGGAATGGAACACTTTACCTTTCACAAGACTTCCCTTCTTGTTAATAACACTACTAAAATTCTCCATCCTGTGTTGGGACTAGAAAGTCTTGTTTGCTAGTCCTATGTCGACTTGACATACAAACTAAAGTGATACAAAAAAAAAAAAAAACAACAACAACAACAACAACAACAAAAAAAAAACGTTATCTCAATTGAGAAAATGCCTCTCGCTGTAAGGCATTTTCTTAATTATTGATTCCTGTGGGGAGGGCCCAGCCCATGGTGGGTGGTTCCATCCTTGGGCTGATGGTCCTGGATTCTATTTAAAAAGCAAAACAAAACAAAACAAAGCAAAACAACCCACAAGCAACAATAACAACAACAAGCTGAGCATGCCAGAGGAAACAAGCCAGTAATCAGTATCTTTGTATGGCCTCTACGTGGGATCCTGCCTCCAGGTTCTTGCCCTATTTGGTTTTCTGTCCTGAATTCCTTTGATGATAAACAGCAAATGAACACTTTCCTCCCCAACTTACTTTCGGGTGTTTCATCACAACAATGAAAATCTCAGCTACGATAAAAGCTATGGACAAATAACTCATGTTTGAGATTGTGTACCTGATATCGATACACTGGATACCTGAATGAAACCATATCTCATTTTACATGTACTCACTGTACGTCTTTCCCTATCGATGGGAATGGGAGTCAATTATTCATTAGAATATGATACTGTACCTAAATATCCAAAGAGTACTAAGATGATTAGGAAGAGCAAAATAAAATGTATGTAGATATACAAGCAGCTAGCTATGTATTTTACAAATATTGTTTGAGTCATGGCTCTGGGTCAAAATAATAGAACAATAGCCATAGAAGACTAATATCAATATTTTAATAAAAAACAGAGATACATCCATGTGTTCAATAGGATTTTAAATGTGTTTTAGATTGGGAACATTAAAGTTGAATAGATAAGATTGCATAGTTACTGTGGAAGTGTTTGTTTGGCTTTATTAAGTAGTAGGTGTCCATTTTACATCAATTGACACTTAAGAGAGGCTTGAAGCTTATTATGAGTGATGCTTTGTCATCAGTTTATAATTTCAGGACGCTAATATAATTAGATTTTTAACACATAAAATTTATAGGAATATTTATGCACTTAATCGAAAATTTAAAACCTAGGGATAACAAGCTAATAATTGTAACAACTAATAGAGTATCTAAATAAATGTCACTATTTTTATTAATTGATATTTAATTTGCTGTTGCTTGCCTTGGTAAATGTTAATTAAATGCCAGAAAATTCCTCATAATTTGAACATATTAATAATTTTATAATTAAGCCTTTATTGCTGCCATAATTATGAGTTAATTACAGAGCTCCTAGATTTACTGTACACTTCACAGAGAACCCAGTGATATCTACTTTTCTCCACAGGTCAATAAAGTTGATTGCCTGGTAATGGTTAACAGAACACCAAAATCTGTGTGTGAATAAATACACATTTTCAAACAAAACAGTCAACACATCAAATTAGGAAAATGAAATAATGGAATGCTGCCATCATTCCTGCGTTAACCTGTTTCCCTTAGGGCTTACCTGGTTATTTAGAAGTAAACAGAATTATTTTTCTCCAGATTTATCTAAGATCGTATTAGAGAACGTTTTCCATTTTTTGGGAACATGTCACAAGATACTTGAGTGTTATCTTTATAATAACCTTACAAACTATAATTATCACCATTTTACCGCTGAAGAAAGTAGTTTAGAAACTAACCTTTGTGCCTCTAGTGTTAACTTTTTCTATACACACTGAATTTTGTTTCATTTCCTCTACTTACACCCCATGTCCTTGGAGCTATCAGTTTCAGTATCCAAGTAAAGCGGCATTACCTGTTCTCTTTATTTTCTGACTGCTAATTAACCATGATGAGGTAATTTGAATGAGAAATTTACCACACACGCTCAGGTATTTCAATGCATGGTCCTCAGCTGATGCTCAGTTTTGCGAGCTTATTGGAAGTGTGCCTTGCTACCAGTATGTTACAGAGTAACATTTCAAACCTCACTGTTCTCTTTTCTCTTTGCTTTGTGCTTGCATTCAAGTTGTAGGCTCTCAGCTTCCCTCTTCTGCTCCAGTGCCTGCTGCTTACTGCCAAAACACCCCTGTTATATTGGACTTCTATCCCCCTGGAGACATAAGCCAAAATAAAACGCTTCAACAGCTGTCTTTGTCTCTTTGTTTTATAATCAGAACAGAAATGGTATCTAAGGAAGAGTATATGATGAAAATGTGACTATAGTAACTGACTCTTCCAAACCCCGTATTTACAAGCTAAACTTTCACCTACATGGTGAAGTTACAGCTGAAGAGCCCAGACATCCATCGGTGTACACATAGCCAGCTAACTGTCACAGAACATTCAGTGTTGCACAAAGGTATAGCAAAATTTACTCACACCACTTCCCTAACATGTATTCTTGGTGACTGGAAGAAAAAGTAATAACTCTGAAGCTCTGCTTTCCAGATCTGATTGGTAAACAGGGCTTTCTCTTGAAGAAAGCCTTCTGCAATAAGCTCCCTGTACCTGCCTTTTACTCTATTTTCAACACGTTTGAAGTAACTTTTTCCCTTTAGAAAGCATGATTTTTTATTATTTTTAAAGAAAATATATGTTGCAGGTCAGTCACATTTGTATTTAATATTCATCTTTCACTTAGTCTTCACTCCCATTTGTTTGGTTCAGGTTCTGTAAACAGATGATGTGTTTTGTTGCTCTCTGTTAATGTCTTCTGTTTCACTTTCTGCCAAGATGCTTTTATGACAGAAAATTGCATTCAATTTTAAAACAGTAGGAACACAAGCACGTGTGTGCATGCACACACAATTACACTAGGGTAATAGAAAATTAATATTGTTTTCCAATTCATAGAATTGTTACACAAGCCACACAATTGTTATGTTTTCGAATACAATGAAACAATGGTCATGTTTTTATACTATTTTGTCTTCCCCTCTATTTACTTTGTTTTATAGTCTATTTGTTTATTTTAGGTAAGCATAGTTATTATATATTGGTACATATACACACAAACATATACACATATATACATACATATATGTGTGTGTGTGTGTGTGTGCATACTCCTATATAAACCAAAGAAAGAATATTTGAAAAGTACACTTGAAATACCATAATAACAACTACTTATTTTTCCTGATAGGACTAATAGGACCTTTGTTTTTGTTTGTTTTTACATATATAGGAATTGAAAACTGGCATTATGCATTAGGATCCAATAAAAAGGAAACACAGGGACAGAGACACACATAGAATAGTTCTTAAAAAACAAAGACCTTAAATGAAAACAGCACAGCTAATAAAGACTGGCCAGAGATTATTGGGAGCAAAGGAAGCTCTCAGGGAAGCATGAGGAATGAGTGTTAGCAATGCTTAGGGCATGGCTCACATGGAACCCAAGTGGGTGATCTCATTGCATCACATCAAGTATCTCTATGAAAAATATATTAAAATGGTTGAATTTACATTATTAGGAGAAGAAATATGCTTTCTTCTCTTTGGATCAAAAAATATTACAAAACAATCAAACATTTTACAAACTCGAGGGCTGTATTTAAACTTTTAATATTTATATGTAAACTTTCAAAATGAATATATTATATTTGTTACTAAAATTAAGTCATATAAATATTTTCTTTACACTATTTATGTAGTTTATAATTAAAAAAGATATAATAATCAAGCATTAAAACAATTATATGAAACCAATAAAACACACACACACACAAGTCTCCTGTTTAATGCCTTGGTTTATTTTTTGATATGAGTAAATCTTTCCCAAAGTGGTTGCACAAGTTTACATTCCCACCACGAATGGAGGAGGGATCCCATTTCTCCACATCCTCTCCAGTATGTGTTGTTACTTGAGATTTTGATCTTAGCCATTTTGATGGGTGTCAGATGGAATCTCAGAGTCATTTGGATTTGCATTTTCATGATGCTTAAGGAGTTTTGGCATTTCTTTAAATGTTTCTCCACCATTTGATATTCGTCTGTTAAAAATTCTCTGCTTAGCTCTGTATCCCATTATTAATTGGATTATTTGGTTTGTTAGTGTTTAATTTCTCAAGTTCTTTATACATTCTGCCTATTAGCCCTCTCTCAGATTTAAGGTTAGTGAAGATCTTTTCCAAGTCTGTAGGCTGTCATTTTGTTCTGATGACAGTGTCCTTTGCTTTACAGAAGATTTTCAGTTTTGTGGGAGTCCCATTTATTGATTGTTGATCTTAGAGCCTGTGCTGTTGGTGTAGTGTTCAAGAAGTTGTCTCCTGTGCCAATGAGTTCCAGGCTTTTCCACACTTTTTCTTCTAACAGATTTAGTGTGTCTCGTTTCATGTTGAGGTCGTTGATCCACTGAGATTTTACTTTTCTGCAGGTTGATAAGCATGGATCTATTTGCATTTTTCTACATGTGGACATCCTGTTAGACTAGCACCATTTGTTGAAGATGCTGTCTTTTTTTTTTCCATCGAATGGTTTTGGCTTTTTATTAAAATCAAGTGTCCATAGGTATGTTGGTTTATTTCTAGGTCTTTTTGTTTTTTATTCTTTTTAAATTTTTTTATTAATTTCAATTTATTCACTTTAAATCCCAGTTGTAACCCCCTCTCTCCTTCCCTCCTGATCCTACCCTCCCTCTTCTCCCTCTCTGCCCCTCCCCCTTTGCCCACTGATAGGGGCTGTCCTCCTCTCTTTTCATCTGACCTATCAGGTCCCATCAGGACTGGCTGCACTGTTGTTCCCTGTTGTCTGGGAAGGCTGTCCCCCCCCCCTCTACTCCCAAGGGGAGATGATCAAAGAGCCAGAAACTGAGCTCATATCAAAGACAGGCCCTATTTCCCTTATTAGGGAATACACTGACACTGAGCTGTCATGGGCTACTTATGGGGTTCTAGGTTATCTCCATGCGTGGTTCTTGGTTGGAATATGAGTCTCATAAGACACCTGTGCTCAGATTTTTTGTTTCTGTTGCTCTTCTTGTGGTGTTCTCTTCCTGTCTTTCTATCTTCCCCTTGTTTCATAAGATTCCCTGTACTCTGTCCAAAGTTTGGCTATGAGTCTGAGCCTCTGCTTTTATACCTCAAACAGTAGAGTCTTTCAGAGACCCTCTGTGGTAGGCTCCTGTCCTGTTCCCTGTTTTCTCCCTCTTCTGATGTCCATCCCACTTACCTTTCTGAATGAGGACTGATCATCCTACCCAGGGTACTCTTTCTTGCTCAGCTTCTTTAGGTTTTAGTATGTTTATCCTATTTTATATGTCTAATATCCACTCATAAGAGAGTATATATCATGTGTGTGTTTCTGGATGTCTATATGTATAAAAATGCAAAAAGATTCATTTTTATTACCCTGCACGAAGCTAAAGTCCAAGTGGATCAAAGTCCTCAACATAAATCCAGACACACTAACTTTGTTAGATGAAAATTGGGAAAGAACCCTTACTTCATTGGCATAGGAGACAACTTCCTGAAAAAAAAAACAAACACCAAAAACACAGGCTCTAAAATCAACCATCAGCAACAATAAATGGGTCCTCATGAAACTGAAAGCTCTGTAAAGCAAAGGACACTGTCATCAGAACAAAACGACTACCTACAGAATCTGAAAGGATCTTCACCAACAGTATATCTGATAGAGGGCTATATATTCAGAATATATAAAGAACACAAAAGTTAAAAAGCAATAAATCAAGTAATCCAATTTAAAAATGGGATACAGTACTAAACAAAGAATTCTCAATAGAGGAATATTGAAGGGCAGGGAAACAAAGAAATGCTTGAGAGTGAAAAAATGGCGGCACCAGGAGGACACTACGTGTGAGGAGCAGGACATTTTCCATACAGCCACCAAGAGACTGAACTCTGGGCCCTAAAAAAACAGGGATCATGTTTCCCAGGTGAGAGGAAACCCCCACAGTGAGTGAATCAGTAGGGTCCACTCTCAGGTCACCCAGCCAGAACCCTAAGAGATCCCAGCAACACACCTGTGTGTCCTGATCACCTTCCAAAGCTGAATGGTGGGCACAAAAAACCTAGAGAATGGGAGTCCCAGTCACAAGAAAAACCCACAGGGAAATAAGGAAATGGGACTGACCTCAGGTCACCCAGTCTTTCCCAGGAAAAGGTCTGCAGAAAGGTGGACGTGTGCACTGAACTGAGCTCCAGCCATGAGCACAGAGACTTTCTGCATGCCCAACTCTCCATCACAGACAGAATTGTGAGCCCCAGGGCACCAGAGACTGGGAGTCCCTGTTGGGAGAAATCCCCAGAAGGAAGGAAGCAAACGGGGACAGACTTAGGTCACCCAGTCTATCCTGGGAAAAGTTTTACAGACTAGCAGCCAGTACTGCCAGCCCAGAGACATGCTATGCACCAACTAGCCTCCTGCTACTTCCATGAGAGATGTGCTCACCTGCCACAGATTAACACTTGGGTACTGGGGTACAGAGCTCTAACCTCAGAACTACAGAAGCCTGGGATCCCTGAGATCAATCCCCAGATACTGCTCTAAGATGCAAACAGTTATCCCTAACAAAACTGACCAAACCATGGGACACCCAGATTAGAGCAGCAACTCACTAAATTTACAGCAAGAAACCCAGAAGCAGGGCAGCTGTCTCCAGGATTTCTCCAGGTGAGAGGAGAGCCCTCTTGACTAACAGGGACCACAGTTACCACTCAGGTCTGTATGCCTGAGGTAAGCTGTGGCAATTCCTGAAAAACACCAGCCATACGGTGACCATACCCAAAAAGCTGAGGAGGGTTCCTTCAGGAAAAACCGTCTTCCTGCCAAGGGGATTCTCTCACCACAGGATACCAGGAAGCACCGAAAACAAACACCCAACACCTAAGATAGCCCAGTGGGTAGAGGCCAGTGTAAAAGCTCAACCAACAAAAGACAGAGCAATATGGCATCTCCAGAACCCAGTTACCCAGGGTCAAGTAGCCCTGAATACCCCAGCATAATTGAAATTCAAGAAGATGACTTAACATCTATGCTTATGAGAAGGATAATAGAAGAAATAAAAAAATGTGTAAATAACTAGAGGAAGATAAAGTCAAACAGATTATGGCCATCTGTAAAAAAAAAAAAAAAAATGGATGGTTTTGCAGGAAGTTGCAGCCAAATAATTTGTGGCCTTTAGAGACGTAATACTTAAATCACTGAAAGAAATAAAAGAAGTAGACGATTGTTTAAACAAATAGGTGAAGGAATTGAAGGAAAAACAGGAAAATACAGTCATACAAATGAAGGAAATCAACAAAACACCTCAAGATCTGAAGCTAGAATTGGAAAACTTCAAGAAAACAGGAATGGAGGAAATTGTGGAGAGAAAGAACTTAGGGAAGAGTGGGGTGTTGAAGTCTCCCACTATTAATGTGTGGGGATCTATGTGTGGTTTAAGTTTTATCAATGTTTCTTTTATAAATGTGGGTACCCTCATATTTGGGGCATAGAAGTTCACGATTGTGATGTCTTCCTGCTGGAATTTTCCCTGGATGGGTATGAAGTGTCCTTCCCCATCTTTTTTAATTAATTTTGGTTGAAAGTCTATTTTGTCAGATATAGAATGGCTACTCCTGCTTGCTTCTAGGGTCCATTTGCTTGGAAAGCTGTCTTCCATCCCTTTACCCTCAGGTAATGTCTATCTTTGTGACATAGGTGTGTTTCTTGTATGCAACAGATTGCTGGGTCTTGTTTACACGTCCATTCTGTTACTCTGTGTCTTTTTATTGGAGAATTGAGTCCATTGATGTTGAGAGAGATTAATGAACAGTGGCTGTTAGATTTTTTGATTTTGATATTGGCTGTGGTCATAAGTTTGTGTGCTTGGTTGCTTTTTGTCTTACTGTAGTGAGGTTAATTATTTCCTGTGTTTTCTTGAAAGTAGCTAGTTTTCTTGGGTTGTATTTTCCCTTCTAGTGTCTTCTGTAATGCTCGATTTGTGGGTAGGTATTGTTGAAATTTGTTTTTGTCATTGAATATCTTGTTTTCTCCATATATGAGGACTGAGAGTTTTGCTCGGTATAGTAGCCTGGGCTGGACATCTGTGCTCTCTTAGGGTCTGCATGATATCCATTCAGGCCCTTCTGTCTTTCATAGTCTCTGTTGAGAAGTCAGGTGTGATTCTAATGGGTTTGCCATTATATGCTACTTGGCCTTTTTCCCTTGCAGCTTTAGTATTTTTTCTTTGTTCTGTATACTTACTGTTTTGATTATTATGTGGCAGAAGGATTTTCATTTCTGGTCTAATTTATTGGATGTTCTGTAGGTCTTGTGTATTCTTATTGACATCTCCTTTAAGTTTGGGAAATTTTCTTCAATGATTTTGTTGAAAATATTTTCTGGTGCTTGGAGTAGGGAATCTTCTTTTTCCTCTATTCCCATTTTTCTTAAGTTTTGTCTTTTTATTTTGTCTTGAATTTCTTGGACAGTCTGTGTCAGGAATTTTTTAGATTTAACATTTTCTTTGATGGATACATCTATTTCTTCCATTGTATCTTCCACACCTGAGATTCTTTCTTCCACCTCTTGTAGTCTATTGGTTATGCTAACCTCTATAGTTTCTGGTTTTCTTCCCTAAGTTCTTTCTCTCCACAATTTCCTCCATTTGTGTTTTTTTGTTTGTTTGTTTGTTTGTTTTTCTTATTTTTTCCAATTCTATCTTCAGGTCTTGAACTGTTTTGTTGATTTCCTTCACCTGTATGACTGTATTTTCCTGTTTTTCCTTCAGTTCCTTCAGCTGTTTGTTAGAAAAATCCTCTGTTTCTTTTATTTCTTTCAGTGATTTAAGTATTTCCTCTTTAAAGCCCGCAAACTGTTTGGCTACAACTTCCTGTATTTTTTCACAGATAGCCATAATCTGTTTTTCATCTTCTTCTATTAGTTTACTGATGGCCACAATCTGTTTGTTTTTCTCTTCCTCTATGTCTTTACAAATGGTCATAATCTGTTTGACTTTATCTTCCTCTAGTTATTTACACTTTTTTTTGTTTCCTCTGTTATCCTCCTCATAAGCATAGATGTTAGGTCATCTTCTTGAATTTCAATTATGCTGGGGTATTCAGGGCTACTTGACCCTGGGTAACTGGGTTCTGGAGATGCTCTGTCTTTTGTTGGTTGAGCTTTTACACTGGCCTCTACCCATTGGGCTATCTTAGGTGTTGGGTGTTAGTTTTTGGTGCTTCCTGGAATCCTGTGGTGGGGAGAATCCCCTTGGCAGGAAGATGGTTTTTCCTGAAGGAACCCTCCTCAGCTTTTTGGGTATGGTCACTGTACGGCTGGTGTTTTTCAGGAATTGCCACAGCTTACCTCAGGCATACAGACCTGAGTGGTAACTGTGGTCCTTGTTAGTCAAGAGGGCTCTCCTCTCACCAGGAGAAATCCTGGAGACAGCTGCCCTGCTTCTGGGTTTCTTGCTGTAAATTTAGTGATCAGCTGCTGTAACCTGGGTGTCCCATGGTTTGGTCAGTTTTGTTAGGGATAACTGGTTACCCCTTGGAGCAGTATCTGGGGGTTCATCTCAGCAATCCCAGGCTTCTGTAGTTCTGATGTTAGAGCTCTGTACCCCAGTACCCAAGTGTTAATCTGTGGCAGGTGAGTACCGCTCTCCTGGTAGCATCAGGCTAGCTGGTGCACAGCAGGTCCCTGGGTTGGGCCAGTCTGTGGGACCTTTTCCAGGGATATACTGGGTGTCCTAAGACTGTCCCTGTTGGCTTCCTTCCCTGTGGAGATTTCTTCTGACAGGTATTCCACGTCTCTGGTGCCCTGGGGCTCACAGTTCTGTCTGTGACGAATACTTGGTGCACAGCAGGTCTCTGGGCTGGAAGCGTGGGCACCTGCCAGTCTGTGGGACCTTTTTCAGGGATGACCTAATTCGGTCCCGGTTTGCTTCCTTTCCTGTGGCGTTTTCTCCTGACAGGGACTCCCAGTCTCTGATTCCCTGGAGCCCACAGCTTTTTCTGTGATGGAGAGCTGAACATGCAGCAAGTCTCTGTGCTACTAGCTAGAACCCAGTTCAGTAATGGCAGTGTGCACCTGCCATTCTGCAAGATCTTTTCCAGGGAAAGACTGGGTGACCTAAGGCCAGTCCCATTTCCTTCCTTCCCTGGGGTTTTTCTTGCCACTAGGACTCCCAGTTTCTGGTGTTATTGTGCCCACCAGTCAGCCTGGGAAGGTGATCAGGACACACAGGCATGTGGGTCTGGTCTGGTGACCTAGTGCCTGAATGACCCGGGAACTCTTCTAGGTTCTGGCTGGGTGACCTGATAGTGGACCCAACTGATTCCCACTCCATTGGGGTTTCCTCTCACCTGAGAAACATGATCTCTGTTGTTTTAGAGCCCAGAGTTCAGTCTCTAGGTCCCTTTATGAAAAATGTCCTGCTCCTCAGAAGCAGTGTTTTGGCACTGCCATCTTTTCAAATCCCAACACAATTGTTTACAGACCTTGAAAGAAAAATTCTCAACTTCATATGGAATAACAAGAAACCCAGAATTGCTAAAACAATCCTCTACAATAAAAGTTCTTCTGGTGGTATCTCCATTTCTGATCTCAAGCTGTACTATAGAGCAACAGTAATAAAAACTGCATGGTACTGGCCTAGAAACAGAATGGTAGATCAATGGAACGGAATAGAAGACCTAGAAATAAACCACACACCAATGGACACCTGATCTTTGACAAAGATGCCAAAACCATACAATGGAAAAAAGATAACTTCTTCAACAAAAGGTGCTGGTCTATCTGGATGGCTACATATAAAAAAGTGCAAATAGATCCATACTTATCACCCCGCACAAAACTAAAATCCAAGTGGCTCAGGACCTCAATATAAAAACAGACACACTAAACCTGTTAGAAGAAAAAGTAGGGAAGAGCCTTGAACTCATTGGCACAAGAGGCAACTTCCTGAAAAGAACACCAATAGCACAGGCTCTAAGATCAACAATCAATAGATGGGACCTCATGAAACTGAAAAGCTTCTGTAAAGCCAAGGATCCCATCATCAAAACAAAATGAATGCCTATAGATTGGGAAAAAATCTTCACCAACCCTTTATCTGACAGAGGGCTAAAATCCAGTGTATATAAAGAACTAAAGAAGTTGGAAAACAACATTCAAATAATCCAATTAAAAAAAGGAGAACAGAGTTAAACAGAGAATTCTCCATAGAAGGATATTGAATGACAGAGAAACACTTAAAGAAATGCTCAATCTTATTAGCCATCAGGGAAATGCAAATCAAAAATGACCCTGAGATTTCACCATATACTCATCAGAATGGCCAAGATCTCAAGTGACAACACATGCTGGAGAAGTTGTGGAGAAAGGGGAACCCTCCTCCACTGCTGATGGGAATGTAAACTTGTACAACCACTCTGGAAAGCAATCTGGTGCTTTCTCAGACAATTAGGAATAGTGCTTCCTCAAGATCCAGCTATATCACTCCTAGGCATGTATCTAAAAGAGGCTCAAGTACACAATAAGAACATTTGTTCAACCATGATTTTAGCATTATTTGTAATAGCCACAAGCTTGAAACAACCCAGATGTCCCTCAACTGAAGAATGGATATGGAGATTGTGGTACATCTACACAATGGAATATAACTCAGCAATGAAAAACAAGTTAATCAAGAAATTTGCAGGTAGATGGTGGAAATTGGAAAGGATCATCCTAAGTGTGCTATTCCAGAAGCAGAAAGACACACATGGTATATACTCACTCATATAGACATATAATATTGGATAAACCTACTAAAATCTGCACACCTAAAGAAACTAATCAAGAGGGAGGACTCTGGCTAAAATGTTCCATCCCCATCCCAAAAGGGAAAGAGGATGGACATCAGAAGAAGAAAACAGGAAACATGTTAGGTGCCTGCCACAGAGGACCTATGAAAGTCTCTGCCCTGCAGACTATCAAAGCAGATGTTGAGACTTATGGCCAACTGTTGGGCAGAGCACATCAAATCTTATGAAAGAAGTGGGAAATGGTAAGATCTGGAGAGGACAGGAGCTCCACAAGGAGAGCCACAGAACCAAAAAATCTGAGCACAGGTGTCTTCCCAAATACTCATACTCCAACCAAGTACCATGCATGGAGAGAACCTAGAACCCCTGCACAGATGTAGCCCATGACAGTTCAGTGTCTAAGTGGGTTCCATAGTAATGGGAACACTGACTGCCTCTGGCATGAACTGATTGGCCTGCTCTTTGAACACCTGCCCCTGAGGAGGAAGCAGCCTTACCAGGCCACAGAAGATGACAATACAGCCACTTCTGATGAGATCTTACAGGCTAGGTTCAGAAGGAAGGAGGGGAAGCCCTCCCCTATCAGTGGACTTAGGGAGGGGCATGTGTGGAAAAGGGGGAGGGAAGGTGGGATTGAGAGGTAAGGAAGGAGGGGCTTATGGGGGATACAAAGTGAACAAATTGTAGTTAATAAAATTTAAAAATTTATGGGGAGGGGCAAGATGGCGGCGCCGGGAGGACTCTCATTCTGAGCAACAGCAGCAGGATCAGCACAGTGACCAGTAATCAGAACTCGCGACCATAAAACACAGTCATTGTGTTTCCCAGGTGAGAGGATACCCCACGGTGGGGGATTCAATCAGCTTTTAACTCACCTGGCTAAACCTCCGAAGAGATCCCGGTTCCACCAGACGCTTGGCTCCCGACCACCAGCCCCAGCCCCAGCCCAGAGCCACAAGCCAGTGTCTCTGGTCACGGTCCCAGACTGAACCAATTCTCTTCAAACTATTCCACAAAATAGAAACAGAAGGAATATTACCAAATTCATTCTATGAAGCCACAGTCACCTTGGTACCTAAACCTCACAAAGACTCAACAAAGAAAGAGAATTTCCGGCCAATCTCCCTTATGAACATTGATGCAAAAATACTTAATAAAATACTTGCAAACAGAATCCAAGAACACATCAAAGATATTATCCACTATGACCAAGTAGGCTTCATCCCAGGTATGCAGGGGTGGTTCAATATATGGAAATCCATCAATGTGATCCACCATATTAACAAACTGAAAAGAAAAACCACATGATAATCTCCCTAGATGCCGAAAAACATTTGACAAAATCCAACATCCATTCATGTTCAAAGTATTGGAGAGATCAGGGATACAAGGCACATATCTAAACATAGTAAAGGCGATATACAGCAAACCTATAGCCAACATCAAACTGAATGGAAAGAAACTTAAAGCAATCCCACTGAAATCAGGGACAAGACAAGGCTGCCCACTCTCTCTGTATCTCTTCAACATAGTGCTGGAAGTCCTTGCTAGAGCAATAAGACAGTTGAAGGAGATCAAGGGGATACAAATTGGAAAGGAAGAAGTCAAATTATCACTATTTGCAGATGATATGATAGTATACTTGAGTGACCCCAAAAAACTCTACCAGGGAACTCCTACAGCTGATAAACACCTTCAGCAAAGTGGCCGGATACAAAATTAACTCAAAAAAATCAGTAGCCCTCCTGTATACAAAAGACAAAAGGGCTGAGAAAGAAATCAGGGAAACAACATTCTTCACAATAGCCACAAATGACATAAGGTACCTCAGAGTAACCCTAACCAAGGAAGTCAAAGACTTGTATGAAAAAAATTTCAAATCTCTGAAGAAAGAATTAGAAGAAGATATGAGAAGATGGAAAGATCTCCCATGCTCATGGCTTAGAAAGATTAACATAGTAAAAATGGCCATCTTACCAAAGCAATCTACAGATTCAATGCAATGCCCATCAAATTATCAACACAATTCTTTACAGACCTGGAAAGAAAAATTCTCAACTTCATATGGAATAACAAGAAACCCAGAATTGCTAAAACAATCCTCTACAATAAAAGATCTTCTGGAGGTATCTCCATCCCTGATCTTAAGCTGTACTATAGAGCAACAGTTTTAAAAACTGCATGGTACTGGCATAAAAACAGAATGGTGGATCAATGGAACCAAACAGAGGACCCAGAAATAAACCCACACACTTATGGACACCTGATCTTTGACAAAGACGCCAAAACCAGTCAATGGAAGAAAGATAGCATCTTCAACAAATGGTGCTGGTCTAACTGGATGTCTACATGTAGAAAAATGAAAATAGATCCATACTTATCACCCTGCACAAAACTGAAGTCCAAGTGGATCAAAGACCTCAACATAAAACCAGACACATTAAATCGGCTTGAAAAAAAAAAGTGGGAAATACCCTAGAACTCATTGGTACAGGAGAAAACTTCCTGAACAGAACACCAACAGCACAGGCTCTAAGAGCAATGATCAATAAATGGGACCTCATGAAACAGAAGAGCTTCTGCAAAGCAAAGGACACCGTCATCAAAACAAAGCGACCGCCTACAGATTGGGAAAGAATCTTCACCAACCCTTTATCTGACAGAGGACTCATATCCAGTATATATAAAGAACTAAAGAAGCTGAAAAGCAGCAAACCAAGTAATCCACTTAAAAAATGGGGAACAGAGCTAAACAGAGAATTCTCTGTAGAGGAAAATCGAATGGCAGAGAAGTACTTAAAGAAATGCTCAACCTCACTAGCCATTAGAGAAATGCAAATCAAAACAACCCTGAGATTTCACCTTACACCTATGAGAATGGCCAAGATGAAAAACTCAAGTGACAACACATGCTGGAGAGGTTGTGGAGAAAGGGGAACCCTCCTCTACTTCTGGTGGGAATGTAAACTTGTACAACCACTCTGGAAATCAATCTGGCGTTGTCTCAGACAACTAGGAATAGCGCTTCCTCAAGATCCAGCCATACCACTACTGGGCATATATCCAAAAGAGACTCAAGTACACAAAAAGGACATTTGCTCAACCATGTTTGTAGCAGCTTTATTTGTAATAGCCAGAAGCTGGAAACAACCCAAGATGCCCCTCAACTGAAGAATGGATGCAGAAATTGTGGAACATCTACACAATGGAATATTACTCAGCTATGAAAAATAAGGAAATCATGAAATTTGCAGGTAAATGGTGGGATCTGGAAAGGATCATCCTGAGTGAGTTGTCCTAGAAGCAAAAAGACACACATGGTGTATACTCACTCATATAGACATACAACATAGGACAAACCCACTAAAACCTATGCATCTAAAGAAATTAAGCAAGAGAGAGGACCCTAACTAAAATGTCCAATCCCCTTCCGGAAAGGCAAAGAGGAGGGACATCAGAAGAAGAAGAAAACAGGAAACAACCGAGGAACCTACCACAGAGGGCCTCTGAAAGCCTCTGCCCTGCAGACTATCAATGCAGATGCTGAGCCTGATGGGCAACTGTTGGGCAGAGTGAAGGAAATTTTATGTAAGAACTGGGAAATAGTAAGAGCTGGAGAGGACAGGGTCTCCACAAGGAGAGCAACAGAACTAGAAAATTTGAACATAGGGAACTTCCCAGAGACTCATACTCCAACCAAGGACTATTCATAGAGATAACCCAGAACCCCTGTACAGATGTAGCCCAGGGCAGTTCAGAGTCCAATTGGGTTACATAGTAATGTGAAGAGGGGCTGCCTCTGACATAATCTGATTGGCCTGCTCTTTGATTACCTCCCCCTGGGGGGGAGCAGCCTTACCAGGCCATAGTAGAGGACAATGCAGCCACTTTTGATGTGAACTGATAGACTAAGATCAGAAAGGAGAGGAGAACCTCCCCTATTAGTGGACTTGGGGAGTGGCATGCATGCGGAGGGAGGAGGGGGGTGGGGTTGGGAGAGGAGGAGGGAGGGGCTTATGGGGGGATGCAGAATGAATAAAGTGTAATTGATGAAAAATTAAAAAGAAAAAAATCATATAAAGTTCTGCTACATTAAAATTTAATTCAAATGAAAAAAAATTTATAAAAAAGTGAATAAATTATAATAAATAAAAAAGAAATGCTCAATGTCTTTAGTCATCAGAGAAATGCAAATCAAAATGACTCTGAGATTCTCTCTCACACCCATCAGAGTGGCGAAGTAAGTGAGAGTACATGCTGGAGAAGTTGCGGAGAAAGAGAAACCCTCCTCCATTGCTGGTGGTATTGTAAACTTTACAACCACTTTGGAAATCAATCTGGCACTTTCTCAGAAATTTAAAAATAGTACTGCCTGAAGATGCAGCTATACCACTCCTAGGCATATATCCAAAAGATGCTCAAGTATACAACAAGGATATTTGCTCAACCATGTTCATAGCAGCTTTATTCATAATAGCTAGAATCTAGAAACAACCCAGTTGTCCCTCAATGGAGGAATGGATACAGAAATTGTTGTCTGGTTCTGGATCTTCTATTTGATGCCATTGATCCTTCAGTCTGCTTCATTACAGTACTATGCCATTTTTATTGTTCATCACCCTAAGGCCATGCATAGAGAAGACCTAAATCCCTGGCACAGATGTATGCCATCGACAGCTCAGTCTCCATGTGGGTGCTCTAGTAAGTGGAAAAGAGATAGTCTCTGACATGAACTTGGTTTCCTGTTCCTTGATCACTTCTTCCTGGTGGTGTGACTTAGCTATCCCACAGAGGAAAAGTATCAAGGCAGTCATGATGGGACTTGATAGGCTAGGATCAGACAGTAGGGGAGGAGGATTTCTGCTGACAATGGACTAGGAGAGAGAGATATTGGAGGAAGAGAGAGGGAGGGTGGGACCAGGAGGAGATGAGGGCAGGGCCATAACTTGGATACAAACTGAATAAATTTTAATAATAATAATTATGATGATAATGATGATGATGATAATAATGAAAAAGTAAATATTTTAGAGAAAATATTAAAGAATGTTACTTTCACTGTAAAACATTTTTTATTACTCATTCATGCATGTATCTCTGTGTGGTGTGTATACATGTGAATGAATGCATTCACAGAATATGGAAGGAGGTATGGCATATCTGGAACTGCAATTATAGGCAGCTGTATCAACACTGTAAGTGCTGGCAGCCAAACTATGTGTTTTGAACATCAACTGTTCTTACTTGCTGAGTTTTCTCTTCTGTAATGTAAGTATTTTTTGCCTCATATAATTGTCTTCTCAGAAGTTTGCTCTTTCTAACTGCTCTCCTAGGCCTAGTCCTGGAAAATGTTTGCCTCTGTACCATCGGATCTAGGCTTAGGATAGCTTCAGCCTCTGAGACTTGCTGCTGAACCAGCTGATATTTTCTAGTTCTTTTTGAACTCTGGCTGGCTGGTTCAATTCAGCCATTTTGGCTCAAAATCTCCAAACTGACTGACTCAAACTGGTTTCTCCCACTTCTGCCTGAATTGCTATGCTTGGCCTCAAACTAACTCTAGAAATCTGTTCTAATCTTCTGGCTCCTTCTCATTATCTGTTCATTCTGTCTTCACTTGTGCCTAGCTTCTTCTTTCTTCAACTTGTCTGTGTAAAATTCTCCCAATAAAACTGCTTCCCCTCTTTCTTTGTATTGTTCCCTCAAGTAGCTTCTCTTTCTCCTCCATTCTCTTGAGAGCTGGGAATATCCTATCTCTGACTCATTCTGTCAAATCTCTCTCTGATTCACCACTTTTTGTCCCCCTCAATTGGCTATCACCTTCAAACATTGGTGTTTCCTTCTACAAATTAACTTTTACCTCTATTGTTTGGTAATGAAGGTGTGTACTAAGGGCGTGTCTGCATTCTAACCAGATCACACAGACCTAAAAATTCTTTGGATATGATCAAAGCAGCCATGTTGCTGGATTAAAATTTCTTTTTATCAGCAGTTCTCACTTATTACTTACTGTCACGTAATGTTTGAGATAAATATCAGTTGCATGTTTGTTTAAAACTGCTCTGGAATTAAATTTTTATTATAATTTTCTTGGGCGCAGTTTTAACACAACAGATTTTATAAGTGTGCTATATACAACATTAAAAGATCAGGCTTAGAATATAATTTGCAGGAAAAAAAGCATATATAGATATTGCCATACAGAGAGAAGCACTAGTGTGTGCTACTTTCTCCTAATCAAAGATACAGCAGAAATGATACCAGCTTAAGCAATGAGTCTGTCTTGATTCCTTATGTTCAGAATGTTTAACCCCCAAGAGGACATGACAACAACTGACTTTCTCTGATTGGAACTGAAAAACACACAGCACAGAAGATTCTCTTCTATATGTTCTGTTCTCAGTGTAGAAAATTCAGGAGGTTTTGCTGTAGTGAAATAGTGCCTCAATTTTAATATTTAAATATGTTTAACTCTGAAGATGCTAGGTCAAGATAGGTTGTGGTGTGAGACGTTGTATTAAGAGCTTTTCAGCAAATGTTATGATTTCCCATCAATGTGGAAAATATGTAGTGTTTGGAATAATTCAGTATTGATACGTACAGAAACACTTCCTACTTACATACTTCAAAATAAACAAGGGGGATTTCCATTACTTGAAAGGAACCAGTAGGTTGAATGTTTATCTCTTTTGTACTGTATACACTTACTTCTAAAGCACCCTTGAAGGAAAAGCTTTTCCTGTAACATTGTGAAAACAGGGGAAGGGTTAAGTGTTTAATTTCAAAAGGAATTTTATTCATAAAAAGTGAATAGATAGATGCAGGTGTAGTTATAAAATAATGAATAGCTTTTGATAAAAGTCTTTAAGCAGACATCAGTTCTGTACACACTGTGATAAGCTATGAAGTGAGCTCATAAAGGAATCAGGGTTTGTTCATGTGACCAACAGTAAATTAGGTGCCTCTTACTTTCTGTATAATTCTAATATTTACAAAGTATACATATACATTAATTAGCTGAAATGTCCACAGCTGCTGACCTACTTTATACTAAAGTGAAATGGTAATACTATAGCAGTAATGCATTCCCCCTCCAAGCAGCAGCTAAAGTTTAGAGCTATGAACTGTAAATATGTAATATGCATATTTTAAGTATTTACCATTAAATTAATAATATAGTAAGTACGAATATGTTCATGTTTAACACATACACATATAAATAAATAAAATAAATCATTTAAAAAATACAGGGTAACTCATTATATGGGGCATCAGTCATTTTGCATAACTTCATAAATCACTAACATCAACCTGAAACATTTTGTCATGCCTCATTAGAGAATTATAACCAAACCTGTCCTACAAAATATCAAATTTTATTGTCTATACCACAAAACAACTTCTTTGATGCATAACACAAATTCAAAATAAACAGAAACACTGACCTTTTCAGCTTAGTTTTATAACCAATTTATTTGTAGATAGAATGAAATTCAATTTGTGGTCACAGAACATAAAGTATTTGAACTATGACTTTTCCAAAATATTTAGATACACCATAAGCAATATCCTCTTTCTTATAGTTTGTGATTCAGGAACATTCATCAAATTTCATTGTCCAAGGTCTGTCAACCGATGAACTATTAATTATTTTGATATAATTTTTTTCTTTGTATATTTTGGCATATGTCATGTATGTTTTTTATTAGCTAAAATGATCTTAATTTAGATATAGGGTCTACAGAATCTTCTATACCCATGGAAAATTTGATAATTACATGTAAAGATGTCCAAACTTTATCTTTGTGTTTATTTTCCACAACAATGAGAACCTTCCAGTTCCTTCTAATAAGGAATAGAATAGCCAAACGATTGTTTACTGCAGAGAAATATATTATTTCTACAGAAAACAATGCTTCCATCATATTTTAATTGATAGGGTGAGGAAATACAAATACATACATACATACGTATTTACTTTTTGTAGGTACCATGTTATCATGAAGATATTGCTATTCCACATGAAGCTTTATGTGTTTTTTATATAAACTGCATATTACATCTAAATGTGCATAATTTCACACAAAATTGTGGTTTTCAAAAATTTTAAGACTGATAATATAGAAACAGTCCATAATTACACGTTTTCTGTACTTTCCTTATTTAGAATAACAGTTTTTTTTTTCTTCATGTGTTTTATAGTGTTGGCATCCCATTTTCCTTGTTGTTCCAACTCCTGGTATATATATTTATATTCATTTTAGACAGGCAATGAATATTTTCTTTTTCATGTATGACTGATTTCTTTTTTGCCTCTATAAAAATTATTTATTTAGGTTTGTATATATGAACACTAAAATTTTAGTAAAATCTTTAGGAAGTACTCATATTATCTTCTCTACATTTTTTTAGGTTTACAACATTGTTTTTGCTTATTATTGAACATTTTTATTATTCCACAATTTCATACACATATGATAAGTATGCCAACCTTCTCTCTCATCTTCTTCCCATTACTGTAAACCTTCATCTTCATTTCAATCAGTTCCTTTCCCAGGTTCATGACATTTCCAGTGGGAGGTGCAGTGATCCACTTATTTTAACAAGGGGGAATCTGTGTGACCATTGTATATACACTGCCACAATGAGCTGGTAGAGTTACCATTTTGGTTCATAATTAATCATTGATAGCAGAAACAAGCATTTCTGGATGTGAAGCCATGGTTTACAGGTTTATTCCTTGAAGAAATTAAATATGTTTCTTTGCCTTTGCATAAAAGTTACTTTTGCAAATGATGATAATCTGTATCCTTTATAGGTAAAGCATTCTATTTTCCCTTTATTTTTTATTTTATGGTAGCATTTTATTACGATTTCTTCTTTTATGACAATTTTGGCTAATCCTCACAGTATGAACTTTAGTTATAAAATTAAAAATTAATTTGAAGATATTTTTTCTTTCCCACAAATTTTCACAGTGCCTATGTTGTTTAGGATCATATAGAACTATAGAATCAATATATTCAATCTAATTTATCTCTATTGCTCATCATTTTCTATTTAGCCACTTATACATCATTATTTTTATTATACCACTATTTTTATGTCAATATGGATCAATTATTGGTGTATGTATTCCTAAAAAAATGCCTATTTTGACAACTATGCAATAATGTTTTTTTACCTTTATCAGGTATGTGTTTACATGCTCCTGTTAAATACTTTAAAACATTTACTAATATATATATTTTTTTACTTTTTCCATGAATTTTACCATTTTGTATAGTGTTCTTGTTTTTCATTCTGTTGTGTTTCCAACAAATAGTTTTTAATATGTTTCTTAATATTTCAGCTACTTTTGACATAGCATATTCAAGTCTTACAATAGCAGTTGTAATAGCATAATTAAAGTATTTGTGATAATCGAGGGCTTGAGAGATGTTTCAGTATCTCAGATCACATACTGATTTTGCAGAAGACTAGAGTTCAGTTCCCAGCATCCTTATCAGGTAGCACACAAACACCTGAAACTTTAGCTCTAGGGGATCTGACACCAACTCCTGGTCACACACACATATTGTCATCTAAGCACACATATACGCACATAATTAAAACTCAAAATACACCTTTAACATATTTGTAAGATGTTCATTATTATTATTATTATTAATGCTCCTTATTGTGTTTATTAATGCTTATTATTTATGTTATTGCCTTAACACCATTTTTTATGGTATTTAACCTACTCTCTTATTTTTTATGTCTACTTGTTTTGATTTCTTTAAAAACACTTTTTGATTCAGATTTATGAGCTTCCTAGACTTCTAACCTCTGTAATTTTGAGGTAGTGTTTAAAATTATAACACAGTGCTTTCTAAAATCATTGTGCTCCATACTTTATACATGTTTTTTGTGAACCTAGATTTTAAGAACTGAGCCATCTCTCCAGCCACATTATTTTTATTTAACTATTCCCTTGGGTTTTCCCTTAAGGTCTCTTCCTTGTTGACAAGATACTTTATAGTTGTTCCTGAAAAGGAAGTGAATTGAAAACAGGCAGTAGAGCTAGATTACACTGAAATTCGACATTTTCTGTAAATTTAAAGGGTAGGACCTAACAAAGGTTTATTATTAGGCTGTAATTATTATGGCAGTATTATTTAACCTGCCACTACAAATAAGAAGACACAGACACCTGTTAGATTTTTTTTGTATCTTTTTAAATTTTTTATTTATAAATGTATTTATTACAATTTATCACTTTTTATCATGGCTGCAGACCCCTCCTTTGTCTCCTACCAGAACCACCCACCCATCCTCTTCTTCCTTGTCCATGGATAGGAGAGGACCTCCTCCCCTTCTGTCTGAGCCTAGCTTATTAGGTCTCTTCTAGGTTGCCTGCATCATCTTTCTCTGTGGCTTGGTGAAACTGAACCCACCAGGGGGAGGTGATCAAAGAGCCAGCCACTGAGTTTGGGTCAGATACAGTCCCTGTTCCCCTTCCTAGGGAAACCACTTGGAAACTGAGCAGCCAATGGACTCCCTAATTGTCTGAAAAAGTGCCAGATTGATTTCCAAAGTGGTTGTACAAGTTTACATTCCCACAAGCAATGAAGGAGAGTTCTCTTTTCTTCACATGCTCTCCAGGATGTGCTGTCACTTGAGATTTTGATCATAGCCATTCTGATGGATGTAAGGTGAAATCTCAGGGTCATTTTGATTTGTATTTCCATGATGACTAAGGACATTGAGTATTTATTTAAGTGTTTCTCTGCCATTCTATATTCCTCTATTGAGAATTTTCTGTTTAGCTCTGTACCCCATTTTTTTATTAGATTACTTGATTTGTTGTTGTTTAACTTCTTGAGTTCTTTGTATATTCTGTATATTAGCCCTCTGTAAGATACAGGTTTGTGAAGATCATTTTCCAGCCTGTAGGCTGTTGTTTTCTCATTTATAAGTGGATATTATACATATAATATAGGGTAAACATAATAAAATATGACATCTAAAGAAGCTAAGTAATAGGAAACCCTGGGTAAGATGATCAATCCTCACGAAGAAAGGCAAACTGGATAGACATCCAAAGAAGGAGAAAATAGGGAACAGGACAGGACCCTACCACAAGGGGTCTCTGGAAGACTCTACCTAGCAGTGTGTTAAAGCAGATGCTGAGAGTCATAGCCAAACTTTAGGCAGAATGCAGGGAATCTTATGAAAGTAGGGGAAAATAGAAAGACCTGGAGGAGACAAGAGCGCCACAAGAAGAGCAACCGAAAAAACTCTGGGCACAGGGATCTTTTCTGAGACTAATACGCCAACCAAGGACCATGCATGGAGATAATGTAAAACCCTTGCACAGACATAGTCACTGGAAGCTCAGTGTCCAAGTGGGTTCCCTAGTAATGGCCATCTCTGACATGAGCTCAGTGGCTGACTCTTTGATCACCTCCCCCTGAGGTGATCATTCATTCTTTCATTAAATGGCACAGGCCACAGAGGAAGACAGTGCAGCCAATCCTGATGAGACCTGACAGCTAGAGTCAGATGGAAGAAGATGAGGACCTCACCTATCAGTGGACTGGGGAAGGGGCATGGGAGGAAAAAAAGGAGGGAGAGAGATTGGGATGGGGGCTATAGCTGGGATACAAAATGAATGAATTGTAATGAATAAAAATAAATAAAAAGGAAAAATAAAATAAAATAAAAAAGAACAACGAGGAAAACCAACTGAAAACAACAAAACAGTTATATTGACTGGAGTGCTTCAAGTTTCTTGCAAATGAACTTTTTGGAAAGCACAGTTCCTAGTGCACAGTTTCTGACTATCAGAATGAGTGTGCTTCTCTCTGTGAGTGTCCTGTACATCTCAAGAGGCAAAGTCTCCTCTTTCCTACATAGGCTCCACCCTCTCTCAGACAACCCGCCAGGAACTGTAAGTAGAACACCACCTCCCTGACAAAGAGTGAGAATACTCCGTTTTTTTCACTTACATATCCCTTCGTAGGCTTCTCCATCAACTCCGTCATTGTTACAGTTTCTTCCACATCTCTCAGTGTCATATTTAAATATTGAACGTAAGCGCGTGATCTGCCTTCGTGCTCTCAGCCGAGTCTCATCTTCACATAGGTCCACTCATCTGGATAGATCCTGATGAGAGCCAGAATTCCTATATTGCCGAATTAGTTCATTTGCCATGTTTAAACACACCTATTTGCTTCTCTTTTTTAATTCATAAGTTTGTGTTTCAACTAACCTAGGACTCTTTCATTAAATGAATGTTTAAATTAGTCATATATTCCTGATATTTAACTCTTTGATCACTAGAGAACTATCTTAATTAACAATTTTTATATTGAAGTTTATGTTCTCTGATATTAAATCGTACATTTTTGGGCCTTTCAGATATTGCATTCCTGTTCCCCTCTCCGTATCTTGTATATCTGGCCATTGTACAATATATAATTGAAATCTAGGCACAATAATACATTTTAGTCTCACTAGTTGCTTAATGCCATCTATTTCTCAACTTAGTTTGCTTACTTATTAAAATTTGTTGTGAAATCTCATTTACACAGAATTGAAAACTGCAACAACAGTAACTTTGTTAGGTTTCTCCTTTTGTCCTAACCTCATCTCTGCTAAGTTTCAGTTTCTCATATATTTGTGAGATTACACCAGTGTTAGCTCGATATAATTTTCAATAATGTTTGGGAACATACATTGTTCTACCATCTGACCAGTTAGATTTGGGCCCAGTCAAGAATCAAAACTGTAGTTTAAATTCAGTTATCACTGTCACAGTATTAACAGGTAATTAAAGGAGGAGAGTATCTTCTCCATGAGTAGGATTAACATTATTATTAAAAGACAAATTTGTCCACTTTTTTTCCCATTGGCCCTTTCATGACCCAGATGTGAGAAGGTGGTGTCTCACACATAAAGATAATGCAGCGTGGGAAGACACCATCTTAGAGGAAGGGAATGGTGTTACCAAATAAAGTACCTGCAGGTGCAGGTACTTAAGTCTCCAGTACAGTGAATCGGTAAATCTATGTTCATAAGTTATCACTCTGGAAGATTTTATTAGGTACCACAAAAAAAAAAATGGATAAATTTGGACATGTTTACTGAGATAATTGTTAGGCCAGTTTTAATTTATTCTGAAAATAGAAGACACAGTCTTAGGCAGCCTTAATTTCATTTGTATCCCTAAGATATTTTGCACAAGCTTTAGAGGATTCTTAATATTCACGAATTTGGCATACAGTTAAACCATGAAACTTTTACTCTCTCATTTGAATGTTGAAGATGAACAGCATTTTGTAAGGAAAATCAATTTTCGGGTTTCTGATTGGATAGGCAATTCACAGACCATTGTAGTAAAAGGCTCCTTAAAATCATCAGAAATTAAAATGAGGCGCTCCCTGAATAATATTTAAAGGCTCAAGATAATTATCTATCAACAAGGTCTTTCTAATGAAGAGTAACTTTTAATAAATTCCACAGTACAAAGTTCTCTATGTCCCTTTCATTTGTTGATCTTTACGACCTTCATACTAACCCAACACATGGACTATACTCAGTCAGGTACCTGAAATGAAGATCACGAGGATTAAATAGGATCTCCTTAAGAAGAGAGAAGAGTTTTGAAGTAAGTCCTAATGATTGTTTGGATTTCCTCAGTGTCTGTAGTTATATCCCCCTTTTCATTTCTGATTTTGTTGATTTGGGTGGTGTCTCTCTGCCTTTTCGTTAGCCTGGCTTAGGGTTTGTCTATCTTGTTGATTTTCTCAAAGAACTAGCTCTTGGTTTCATTGATTCTTTGAATTGTTTTATTTGTTTCCAATTGATTGATTTCAGCCCTGAGTTTGATTATTTCCAGCCGTCTACTCTTTCTTGGAGTGTCTGCTTCTTCTTTTTCTAGGGTTTTTAAGTGAGCCATTAGGGTGCTTGAATGAGCTGTCTCGAATTTCTTCTTGAAGGCACTTAGTGCTATGAACTTTCCTCTTAGCACTGCTTTCATTGTGTCCCACAAGTTCGGGTATGTTAAGATCAGAAAGGAGAGGAGAACTTTCCTTATCAGTGGACTTGGGGAGTGGCATGCAAGCAGAGGGAGGAGGAAGGATGGGATTGGGAGGGGAGGAGGGAGGGGCTTATGGGGGGATGCAGAATGAATAAAGTGTAATTGATGAAAAATTAAAAAAAAAAAAGAAGAGAGAAGAGGCAAACAGCACTTCCTTGGTTTTTCCTTTTATGTCAGCTGATACAATCTCCACATAATCTGATCATAAGTGATGTCACTTGAGCTACACATTTTTCTCTTGATCTTTGGATAGTTAAATCATACATAGCATATATGCCACTCTGTGCAAACAGAACTCATGGAGTTGAACTATATTGAAGAATCCTATTTGATAACACGAATTTTCAGATGTATTTAGTACATCTATATAGTAATATATACTGAAACTTCAGAGCATAGTAATATGATTTTTAATTCATTTACAATTTTATCAGTGTTCATACAATTACAAGTTTCTTTAAACTGGGAGAGTACATGTTTCATATTAAAAATAGAAATGGTAGGCATAGTTTCATGAATTGCACAATACTCATGACAAACAGACATAAATGAGTTATTTGCTAGAAGAATATGTATTTCTGGAAGAGAGGATGTTTTATTAATTAAAATTAGAAAGGGTAGCACTTTGGTCATCAAGATTATCTTCAACATCTTTAACTTTGTACACCTGTGTAGAGGAACTTTAATCCAGCATCGTGGTTGCTCTTGTGAGGGATCACATCCAAAGACCTTTTAGGTCTATATGATCTTGCCAGAATGCAGACATGCCCTGGATTGCAGTATGATATGGCTGGAATACAGACATGCCTTTTGTATATACCTTCAATCCAAAACACTGATAATAGTGTTAGTCTGTAGAAGGAAGCATCCATGTTTGAAAGTGTTATCTAATTGAGAGGACATTTTACCAAGAAAGTGTTACAGATACAGGTGTTGTTTTAAGAAAGAAAAACCTCAGCGTTTGATATTTATAAATGAAGACTCAGGAGCCAGATATTGATGTGAAAACCTGCTAGTTCAGAGAGGCAGCAAAAGCACCCAACTGATCTTTCTACATAGCTGACATACCTGAAGAAAAAAACACTTTTACTCAGTTCACATCCCAGAAGGAAACAGCCAAAAAGCCCCTTCGCCTCCACACTGTCTTAATCATCCTTCAGCGCAGTGCTCTTCCTTGCTGTTTATTCTCCATCAGCTGGATTCTTGCATGCTCCTGTGATCTTGGTGCTGGGATCACAGGATCACAGGTCCTGGGATAACAGGAGGATCCCAGGACCGCTTGACAGCCAGGCTAGTCTAGTTCGTGAGCTCCGGGTTTGATGAAAGATGTCCGAAAACAAAGTGGAGAACCATAACTAAGCAACATCTGGTCCCCACAGATGCTCACCTTCCTATGCCTTCAAGATCATGTACCTCTAAAACAAGGCCAACAACAGCAACACAACATCACACATACAAACACAAACACACTGTTTATCAAAAGAGCAAATAATAACTAATAAAATTTGTAAGAAAAGACATTTCCGTGCATAGTTTCAATACTATTAAATTTGGAAAAGTTAAATTTATTATAGACAACAAAGGTTTTCATGTATTTCTTGTTAGGTCTAAATAACATATTGTTACAATTGGACAAGTTACACTAAAATGCATTTCATTAAATATTCATAGTGTGAATTGCTTATCCTAATCTTTTTCTAAGATGAAAAAAATCCTTAGAATGATATCTAGATTAAATGGGGGTCATCTCTAGGGATACATCATTTTCTATATATTTTTTATTTTATGGGATATTCATATTACTGGCAAAGCACAGAAGATTTAATTTTCCAAGCTGCGATCAAAAGTGAAACCCAGTCTTGAACTCTGATTCATTTTTCTTGGCTATTATAGAATAAAGAATATTAAACAAGTAAATACGTAAGAACTATTGCTTATTTTTCTTCCAGGACAACAAGAACTTCAGTCCACGTAAAGAGACATGCCTTTGTGAGATCAGTTTCTTTGACTCTCTCCAATGTCTGTGGTTTCATAAGCATCTATGAAAACGAGCATCCGTTCTGAGGTTTGCTCGTCGGTGATTACCATAGCAGCATCTATGAGGAAATGTGCTTTCAAGGGTGTTTTATTTCCTATTTGCCACACTTCATACCACAGAGTAGTACCTAAAAGTTAAATGCATTTTCTTGAAATGGGCCACAGGATAAAACAGTGCATAAGAAGAAGGCAATAGGGTGCAACCCAAGTGTGCTGTGCAAGTGAGTAAACCAGATGTCAGCGAGGCTTGAGCTCAGCGGTGGATGTGTTCATTTTCCCCTAGATCTACTCAGGAAGCTGGCAGGCAGAATCCCTTGCCTCACAGATCAGGGAAATAGCTCAGAGAAAGCTCAGAGGCAGAAAATACCATTGACAGGGGAAATTCACCGAACTCTACTTTTTAAAGAGAAAGCAAGGTTGTTTGTAGCAGATTTTTGTTGTTCTTTGTTTATAAGCAGATTTATTCCACTCAAAACATCAAGAACCAGAGTATAACAGAAGAGATTAGAAGAGGGTGCACTGACTCCAGCCTTTCAGAGTGACCTAACCAATCCCTATTCTCATTAATTTGATCAAAATAAGATTGAAATGTAATGTGACTTAGTGGATATTAGTCTCTGTCTGCCAAAATATAATATTTCAGTCTCACAGACTTTAATGTCTTTAAACGTGCATGCTTATATTTAAAATTGAATTAAAATAAAGTATAAATGTCCTTAACTGGGCATGTATGTTTGGTCTCACCCTTCCTGCATTCTGCAGGCATAGTCCTGGCAGGCTGGATCTCAGGCAAAAATAGTTGTTTTAAACTCAATATTTTGAAAACAATAAACTACCAGCCAAAACACATTTTTATTTAAATCCATCTTATATCTTTATTATAGGTTATAATCAGGAAAAATTGATGATTCCATGGGCCTTTCACACAGGTTTATAAATAAGAAGTAAATCCACAGGATTAGATGTCCAACATTTAAAAGTATGATATTAGCTTGTCATCTAAAAATGTGTTGGGATGTACTCATAGCTCTAGTGAGAATCGTGTCCTATGGTCTCCAGATTGGAAATTCCTGAAATAATAGAGATCCTGGATGGAGGATGCTTCCTTCTAGATAACCAGGCTAGTAAAATTCTCTGATTAGCTGGAAATTGCACAAAATTATGAAGAAATGTATAGGTGAATCATTTAGAAACCTGGGAAGCCAGGTAAAAAATCAGCAGTAAGAGATTTTTCTTTGGGGAATGAGGAGGATCTGAAAGCAATTCTGTGTTCCAGGACCAGAATGGTCACAGAGACAGTACTGGGAAGGAGAAAATCTGTGATAGTTGGAGAGTGACAAGTGATAACCTTTTACCTTGTTATGAAACACCACTGGGACATAACTCCAGCAGGGAGTTTTGCGGCCAGACATACCATGGAAATTCTAACAGGCAAATCAACCCTATTCAAAGTTACCATTGCCTTGTCAATTATCCAATGATGTTTTTATTTAAATAAAATATTTTACATTTTAACATTTTCTCAAAAACAGAATGTGTATTTCTGTTTACTGAATGTAATATATGACCTATACATACAGTTATGATCCATATTCAGAGGTTTTATATTTTGCAATGTATGATGGTTTACAGATAATCCACACAGCAACACCAAACTATTTTGAACCTTCATTTTGCAAATAACAGCAAAGTGAACCAAAGTTTCTAGAGATCATTTGTAGATTACTTTGCAGAGCTTGTTTGCACATTTATAAAATCAGATTGGAGACCTGTCTTCCATTTTGGATATTTTCTTAACGAATCTTGCCAGTCAGTTCTTACCATGCAAAATAAAACACCCTTGGCTTCAGTTTAAATAAAAACCATATTATGTAACAGAGAGAGCATTTTAGACATGTTAAGTAGAAATTTCTTCTAACATATTTTTCATTTTTTATTTTTTTTTTATTTTATTTTTTTTCAATGCAGTTTATTCAGGAACCTTGAACAATCATCTGACCCTGGGGAAAGCCAGCCCACAGCTTAAATAGCCTCTGGGTAGCCAACCCCAGCGTGCCCATTTTTTATTTTTATTAATTAAAGTTTATTTACTTTGTATCCCCCCTGTAGCTCCCTCACTCCTTGCCTCCCAATCCCATTTTTCCTCCCCCTTTTCTATCCATGTCCCTCCCCAAATCTACTGATAAGGAAGGTCCTCCTCTCCTTCCTTCTGTTCCTAGTCTATCAGGTCTCATCATCAGGAGTGGCTGCTTTGTCTTTTTTTTTTTTTAATCAGAAGAATAGAAACAGGTATATGTTGAGAATTTATTTTGCTTAAACCTATGTCAAGTGTATGAAATAGTTCAAAAAGGGTTAAAGAGTATCAAATTCATACTGGTTAATAAAAGCTCGTTGGGGTTTTGTTTATTTCTAACTGGTGGAAAATTAATTTGTCATGCACCAGGGGATGCCAAACTCCAATTAACACCCTGTGTGTGCTCAGCACATTTGTAATGGATTGGCTTAATATTCTGATAGGACCAGGGGACTCTGTACTCCACGGAAAGGATAGGGACACAGTTTCTGGGACTTATGTTAAGCCAGAACTAGATCCAGAAGACTAGTTAGCCTACTTGCTGCTCAGTTATAACTGGAAGATTTCCTTTGACTATTCCCCATCTCAGACTACCCAACAACTACTAAGATATTGGGCCCCACTAGAAAGCTCTGCTAGTTACAGGTTGCAGAGTGAACTGCTCTTTTTTATATTAGTTACAGTTTATTAACTTTGTATCTCACTCCCTCATTGCCTCTCAATCCCACCCTCCCTCCTTCGTCTTCTCCCTTACCCTTTCCAAGTCCACTGATAGGGGAGGACCTCCTCTTTCATCTGACCCTAGCTTATCAGGTTATCTTCAGGATTGGCTGCTCTGTGGCCTAGAAGGGCTGCTCCTCCCTTGGGTGGTCAAAGAGCAAGTCATTGAGTTCAAGTCAGAAAGAGTCATTGTTCCCCTTACGAGGGTACCCACTTGGATACTGAACTACTATGGGCTACATCCGAGCAGGGGTTCTAGGTTATAGCCATACATGGTCCTTGGTTGGCAATACAGTCTCACAAAAGACCCCTGTGCCCAGATGTTCATAGATTTCAGTATGTTTATCCTGTCTAGTACCCACTTATAAGTGAGTATACACTGTGTGTGTCTTTCTCCTTCTGAGATACCTCACTCAGAATGATCTTTCCTAGATCCCACCAATCAATAAATGGGACCTCATGAAACTGAAAAACTTCTGTAAAGCAAACAAAATGACAACTTACAGACTGGGAAAGGATATTCACCAAACCTATATCTGACAGAGGGCTGATATCCAGAATAAATAAAGAACTAAAAAATTTAAAAAGCAATAAATCAAGCAATCCATCAGATGAAAGGGGAGGATGTCCTCTCCTATCAGTGGACTTTGAAAGGGGCAGGGAGGAGAAGAGGGAGGGAGGGTAGGATTAGGGAGGAATGCAGGAGCTGGATACAGCTGGGATACGGAGTTATCTACACAATGAAATATTACTCAGCAATAAAAAAAAAAAAACAAGGAAATCATGAAATTTGCAGGTAAATAGTGGGATCTGGAAAAGATCACCCTGAGTGAGCTATCCCAGAAACAGAAAGATGCACATGGTATATACTCACTCATATAGACATATAATATAGGATAAACCTACTAAAATCTGTACACCTAAAGAAACTAATCAAGAGGGAGGACTCTTGCTAAAATGTTCAATTCCTATCCAGAAAGGCAAAAAGGGTGGACATCAGAAGAAGGAGAAAAGAGGGAACAAGTCAGGAGCCTGACACGGAAGACCTCTGAAAGGCTCTGCCCTGCAGACTATCAATGCAGATGCTGAGACTTATGGGCAACCTTTGGGCAGAGTGCAGGGAATCTTAGGAAAGAAGTGGGAAACAGTAAGATCTGGAGAGGACAGGAACTCCACAAGGACAGCAACAGCAACAAAAAATCTGAGCACAGGGGTCTTTCCTGAGACTGATATTCCAACCAAGGACAATGCATGGAGATAACCTAAGACCCCTGCACAGATGTAGCCCATGGCAGTGCAGTATCCAAGTGGGTTCCATTGTAATAGGAACAGGGACTGTCTCTGACATGAACTGATTTGCCTGCTCTTTAATTACCTCCCCGTGAGGGGGAAGCAGCATTACCAGGCCACAGAAGAAAACAATGCAGCCACTCCTGATGAGACCTAATTGACTAGGATCAGAAGGAAGGAAAAGGAGAACTCCCCTATTAGTGGACATGGGGAGGGGCACGCATGCAGAGAGGGGAGGAAGTGAGGGGTTGGGACTGGAGGAGAGAGGGAACCACAGAGGGGATACAAAGTGAATAAAATGTAATTAATAAAGAATAAAAAATTAAAAAAAATGAAAAAAATGAGGCATGGAGATAAACAGAGAATTCTCTGTAGAGGAATATAAACTGGCAGAGAAACACTTAAAGAAATGTTCAATGTCCTTAAACCATCAGAGAGATGCAAATCAAAACAACCCTGAGGTTTCAACTTACACCCAACAGATTGGCTAAGATAAAAAACTCAAGTGACAACACATGCTGGAGAGGTTGTGGAGAAAAGGGAACCCTCCTCCATTGCTGGTGGGAATGTAAACTTGTACAACCACTTTGGAAATCAATCTGGAGCATTCTCAGGCAATTAGGAATAGTGCTTCCTCAAGATTCAGCTATACCACTCTTAGGCATATATCCAAAAGATGCTCAAGTACACAATAAGGACATTTGCTCAACCAAGTATATAGCAGCTTTATTTGTTATAGCCAGAATCTGGAAACAACCCAGATATCTATCAACAGAGGAATGGATACAGAAATTGTGGTACTTTAACACAATGGAATACTACTCAGCAGTTAAAAAAAGGAAATCATGAAATTTGCAGGCAAATGAACTGCTTTTTTTCCCTTGAAAATGTAAAGAAACTGAAGTTATTGAGGTGCATAATCTTTCTAACTCACACTAAGTAATATATGTTAGTTTCAACCAACTGCTAGAAAATTTACAAAAATCCAATTTTTAAATGAGTGTTTGTTTTGGTATAGTCATTTTAAAATTATATCATAAGCTGTTTTAAACATGTTTTATTACCAATATGCACTCATGTGCTGGCTGAAAAAACTTTTAATTGAGGTCAAGTTTGTACTGCTTTAATAATAATTTTTACTTGGGTGGTTGAAACACTGAATTCCTATTTTTAACCAGTGAGTTATTACTGCAATGATATTCAAAGCACTTTTCCCCCAAATTAAATATTGCTTTTGCAACTGAAAATATCCTTCTTGTCATCTACATCGTATATCGCAATTGAATTTTTTTAATGAGATAAAGTTATTTAAGTCCCTCCTCATATTCCTACCTCTATACAGTTCTTCCATTCCCTCATGCCAAGTTAATACTTACTGTTCCAGTATTCTCTTCTAATCCTTTATATTACTGGGATCATAAAAGTTTCACTTTCCTCAGTACTTTATTGATTTCTTTACATGTGTAGATATTTCAAATGAAACACACAGACCTAAAGATTCAAAACTCACAGCCATAAGTGAAAAACAAGATATGACAATTATCTTTTTAGGTTTGTATCATAACACCAAGAATGATTACTTAATATTCTACCCATTTAAATATAAATTTAATAATTTTATTATGTAGATAGCTACATTGTTTTTATTATCCATTCATCTGTTAGTGGTTATTTCCTTTTCTTTTCATGGTGAGAAGAGCAGCAATCAATGTGGATAACCAGATATCTTCATAGTAGGCTACAGAGACATTAGAGTGTATGCCTAACAGTGGTATAGATGAATGTTGTGCAGGAATAAATGACATTACATTTTTTTTCTAAAAAAAATCTCTGAACCCTGTCTACTAGTATAGAATATACCTAATATACATATACGTCCTTATATAAAAAGAGTTAAAATGGCTAAAATGGATCTCTTATAATGGGGTGACAATAATCCAACTAGAAGCCAGACGTAAACAAATGAAGATCATCATGCCAAGAATGGGTTATTTTTATAAAATTGTGGCTAACTGAGGTTCCATAGACCCATAAACATTACAGCCATTTGTCCACGCTATTGATTGTCCTCCAGACCATGATGGTTAGACCCTACTAGTGAAGACTTCACCAGTTTAGATCACAGACAAAAAGTCAAACTGGAACAAAACTTGTAAGGTCCACCCCTACTGCCTAGTTTCCATAGTGCTGGAGAGTGATACACATGCTCCCAGAAGCAAAATATAATCATCAGCCATAACCAACTATAAGTCTTTTGAAATACAATAATGAACATCCTGGCAAGATATGCCCACTGGAGCAAGAGTGACAGAATATCATAGGAAAAATCAACTACTTTCTTATTAGATTACGTTTCCATCCCAAGGTACAAAAATCATAATTTTACTAGGGTCAAAATCCTGTGGCTGGAAAAGTAGACACTAAGAGAAAGGCTACTACTATTTATTAATCTACAAATGAACATAATATTAAAGCTGACTCCTAATGACTTACATTCTTCTATCAATACATCTCTCAAGCCTTATCAGAGACGCATGTATTTTCTGTACATGCTTTTAACACTGAGATCCATGACTGGTTAAATACAGAGGATGAAAGATATTTCACAAATATAAAATATGCCCTTCTTGGTGAAACAGGGCACCAGTGAGACTATAAGTGTGAAAGGCAGCAGATGAACACAAGGAAACAATGTCTTCTGGGCAGAACCGAGCACCTGCACATATGAATTCACGTTAGCGATGGCACACAGAAGACCTGTGAAAAATCATCCTGGAGAAATCCCAGAACAACCTAGGGAGCAGGTCAGGAATTCTCATGCATAGTGCATTGGCTACAATATGTAGCTGATGGAAAGTCAGTTTTAATCTACTAAGCACGTAGACCTTGGGAAGTAGTGCACATTGAAATAGAAGGCTACATTATCAAAAACATATGAGTCACACAATTTGGATATGTTGGATATTAAAAAAAAAAAGACCTATCTTTGTCTGGGTAAGAAAGGGAGATAGATCTGCGATAAGTAACAGCAGAGTGGATAAAAAGTCTCAAAGAATTAAAATAATCTTAAAAGTGATCTAGAAATAACTAATAAATATATATTAACAAGTATAGTAAAATGTTCAGAAAAAGACTACATTGTGATATAAATAACTAATAGTAAAATTAAAAAATTGCAAAAGTTGTATTTAGTTAACATTTCATGGTATAGTCTCCTTTAAATGTTAGCTGCATTTCAGCTGTTTTCTTTCTTTCCTTCTTTCTTTGCAGGATGTTGGTGATGGAAAATTAAAGTAGCATAATATGCAATTCATTTAAAGAAGCTATATTTCTTTTAGTATGATATTCCAAAATCACCCTTCACAAATGATAATGATTTTTCATGTTAAAACTTGAGTAATACTTTCTCATTTTTTATCCCACCTTTGACTTAGAGGACCATACCTAAAAACCCAGTGTTCCTATTCTATAACCAGTGTGGCCTTTTCTATTTACTGTTCAACCTCTCTTTGTGTTGAGAACATAGGTATAGGGCCATTTTCTTTCTTTTTGAAACATTTTAAAAAAATAAAACCTTGAATGGAAACAAACTACAACTGTCCTTCCAGGTTGGTTGCTAGAGTCTGTAGCTTTATCTGCAGGGGACTAAATATCACAGCCATTGCTCTGTCTCCCGCAGTTAATTGTGAATATTCTGGGAAAGGTGACAGCACAGCAAAGGGAAGGAGAAAGCAGGCTGTCAGCAGAAACTGAGGTAGCCCTTCTTCTCCCTCTAGACAATCCACGAGGTGAATTAATGATGCTTCATTTCTGATACCAATAGAGCAGTACCTCTGTTATTTATTCACTTATTTTTTTTAACATTTTAAAAAATGTATGTGTATGTGTGTTCTACCTCTGTGCATGTGTGTGCCATGTCTGTGAAGGACATTAGTGGGTCAGACCTCTTTGAAATAGAGTTACAGGGCATTGTTAGCTCTCAAGGATGGTGGGAAATGAACTTTGGTTCTCTAAAGGAGCAGCAAGCTCTCTTAACCACTGAGCCATTTCTCTAACATATTCATTGTGTTTTTAAATAGTTAAGGATGTGGAACACTGACTTTTTTTCCTCTTAAAAACAACCATTAGAGAAAAGAATAGAATACTCACAGCAAGGACCTATACAAAGCCTTTTATTAAATAATGAAAGTAAGATGATATCAATGTTTTATTTTAACGTGATCAAGAAATATCTCTATAACCGTCTTTTGGTGCCCAGAGTTCTAATGGGTTTGTGATTGCTAATGGATTTAATCTTGTCATCTGTGATGGTTGAGTTTTAAATCTATTTACTTCCATTTCCTGCCATGCATCAGAGACAAAGATGATATTTACAGGCTTGTGGGCTTTGTGTTACACTTTTTATTACATTAGAAAGTACACAGACCTTTACATCAGCAAGTTGACTGGAGAGTTTCAGAGACGGAAAAACAAGAGAGAAGTCATCAAATGCAGCTTCCGAATGACCACTATAAATAGTCCAGAGGTTTATGGTAGACTGGGGCATGGAAGTGCTTTGTTTTCCAGGGACGCTTCGACATTACTGACAAGCTCCTGAGAGTGAAAAGACTTAGAATGAAGCTGTGTGGATCTCCTGCTGCTGTATTTTCTAGACTATACTCTCACAATCATTCACTACGTACATCCCTTCATGTCCTGTGATTTTGCTTTAATTTGACTTTGTTTTATACTGTATGTATAGCTAATATATTTTGGATTTTTTCCTATCTTAGTGATGATGAAAAGAACAACTTGGGTAATATTGACAATTCACTGGGTTTCTCTTGTTTTAACTCTTCAGGTAATAAAGAATGATAGTATTATTTTTCGTGAATATTCCTAAAAGTATATAAAATATTTTATATTATATTACTTCTTCATAAATTTTCATATTTAAAAAATTATATTTTTATTATTCAAAACAAATTTTAAGTTTAAATCTACTATGATCATATTCTCCCTCTCCCAAAGTCCTTCCAGACACATCGCTCCTCTTTACCTACCCAAATTTAAGTTCTTACTCTAAAAACAAACAAAAACCCTTGCTGTGTGTTTGAGCATATTTTGGATATATGCCTAAGAGTGATATACCTGGATCTTGAGGAAGCACTATTCCTAATTATCTGAGAAAGCACCAGATTGATTTCCAGAGTGGTTGTACAAGTTTACATTCCCACCAGCAATGGAGGATGGTTCCCCTTTCTCCACAACTTCTCCAGCATGTGTTGTCATTTGAGTTTTTGATCTTAGCCATTCTGATGGGTGTGAGGTGGAATCTCAGAGTTGTTTTGATTTGCATCTCCCTGAAGGCTAATGAGGTTGAGGATTTCTTTAAGTGTTTCTCTGCCATTCAATATTCCTTTACAGAGAATTCTTTGTTTAGCTCTGTACCCCATTTTTCAATTGGATTGTTAATTTGTTGCTTTTTAACTTCTTTAGTTCTTTATGTATTCTGGATATTAGCCCTCTGTCAAATATAGGGTTGGTAAAGATCCTTTCCCAGTCTGTAGGCTGTCGTTTTGTTCTGATGACAGTGTTCTTTGCTTTACAGAAGCTTTTTAGTTTCATGAGGCCCCATTTATTGATTGTTGCTCTTAGAACTTGTGCTGTTGGTGTTCTGTTCAGCAAGTTGTCTCCTATACCAATGTGTTCTAGGCTTTCCCCCACTTTTCTTCTAACAGGTTTACTGTGTCTTGTTCTATGTTGAGGTCTTTGATCCATTTGGACTTTAGTTTTGTGAAGGGTGATAAATATGGTTCTATTTGCATATTTCTGCATGTAGACAGCCAGTTGGACCAGCACTATTTGTAAAAGCTTTATTCATAATAGACAGAACCTGGAAACAACCCAGAGGGCCCTCAACTGAGGAATGGATACAGAAACTGTGTACAGTTACACAATGGAATACTACTCAGCAATTAAAAACAAGGAAATCATTAAATTTGGAGGCAAATGGTGGGATCTAGAAAAAGATCATCCTGAGTGAGGTATCCCAGAAGGAGAAAGACACACACAGTATATACTCACTTATAAGTAGATACTAGACCTATAAGGCAGGAAAACATACTAAAATCTGTACACCTAAAAAAGATAAACAAGAAGGAGATCGCAGGGTAAGATGATCAACGATGATCAACCCACACTTAGAAAGATAAATGGGATGGACATTGGAAGTAGGAGAAAACAAGATACAGGACAGGAACCTACCATAGAGGGCCTCTGAAAGACTCTACCTAGCAGTGTATCAAAGCAGGTGTTAAGACTCATAACCAAACCTTGGGGAGAGTACAGGGAATCATAGGAAAGAAGGGAGAGTTCCTAAGACATCGAGAGGACAGAAGCTTCATGAGGACCAAATATAGCTGGGCACAGGGGTCTTTTCTGAGACTGATTTCCCAACCAAGGACCATTCATGGACATAACCTAGAACAACCCTGCTCAGATGTAGCCCATGGCGGCTTAGCATCCACTAGTAAGGGGAACAGAGATTGTCTCTGACCTGAACTCAGTGGCAGGCTCTTTGACCTCTTCTCCAGCCACTCCTCCACCAAGGGAGTAGCTTTGCTAGGCCACAGGGCCAGTCCTGATGAGACCTGATAAACTAGGGTCAGATGGAAGGGGAGGAGGACCTCCCCTATGTTAGAGAGGGGCAGGAAGGAGATGAGGGAGGGAGGGTTGGATTGGGAGAGAATGCAGGAGGGGGCTACAGCTGGGATACAAAGTAAATAAACTGTAATTAATATAAAGCAATAAAAATTTAGAAAAACCAATACAACAATAAACACCCCAAACTCAGAAAAAAAATAAAGACACTTCCACTCCCCCAAAACAAAAATTCCACATGACTGTAATCAAATAAAAGTACACACACACACACACACACACACACACACACACACACGCTGTGGAGTTTCTTATATGCTGATCTACTACTCCTGAACACGAGGCTTGTCTTGGAATGCTTTATGTACTCAGTGTCACTCATCTGGAGAACATTGACTTTCCCTCTCCTTGCTGGTATAACTGACAGTTTAGTTAATAACCTTCATACTAGAACCTAAACTTTCACTCATTTGTACATTCTTGTATTTTAAATTAAAAACAGATTATTTGCTCATACACTATCCCAACCACTTTTCCCTCTCTCCATGCTTCCCAGTTCACCCTAATTTTCCTCTTCCTTGGATCTATTCCAGCACCATTTCCATAGACAAACATCCAAACATGACAAAATAAAATAAGACAAGGCAACAACTCTTACACCAAGGCTGCCTAAAACAACCCAATGGGAAGAAAAGAGTCACAAGGGAAGGCAAAATTGTCAAAGACACACGTGAACCCACTTTAAGAGTTCCATAGAAACGCCAAGCTATCCACTACAACACTTAAGCAGGGGACTTGGTGAAGTCTTCTGCAGGCCCCATACGTACCACTTCAGTCTTTGTGAGCCCATATGAGCTCTGCTTAGTTGATTCACTGCTCTGTGTTCTCCTGGTGTCCCCTGTCACCCCCGAATACCACAATGTTTCTTCCCCTTCTTCCTTGGGATTCCCTGAGCTCTGAGAAGAGGACCTGACACTGACTTCCAATTTAGACTGATTCTGTGTATATCTCTGTAGTTGTTCTTGTCTGCTGCCAGAGGAAGCCTCTCTGATGGCGAATGGACAAGGCAGTGATTTATGAGTTTAGCAGAACTTCATTAAGGATCACTTAATTGATTTATTTTTTAAAACCAGTCTTGTTTGGTTCTACCCTTGGTCCCTGGGCAATTCGATCCTCTGTTCCTGGCCATCCAAGCAGTATCAGGTATGGGCTCCATTTCTTTGAGTTTCTCTAGAGTTGAACAGGTAGTGGTTGGCCATTCCCACCAGTTCAATGTCACCAATCCCACAGCACATTTTCCCAGCAGGACAGATTGTAGGGCAAAGGTTTATAGGCTGGGCAGGTGACCATGTTTCTCTTTTGGTACCCTGCAGAGCATTTTCCTGCACTAACGATAGTAGTATGTAGGGGTGAAGGCTCCATGCAGGCACCAGCTCAGTCCCTCCACATTCAACTAAATATGTGGACATCCTCTTGACAATGGGGCCCCACTGTCAGTTTCTGGAGAGGAATACTCTGCCATAGCATCAGTCTGAGTTATTTGAGGATCTCCATGCACCCCCCTCCCCTGTCGGACAACAATTAAACTAAAGACAATCTGACATGGGGAACCTTGCCTGGCTAAAGGAGATGGTCATTTCAGACTCCCCATTACTGGCAGTCTCACTAGAAGCATCCTCATAAGGGCCAGTAGTTTCAACTCTTTTGGATTGCCACACCACCCTCCAAATGCCCCTGCCTCCTATTTCTCCCACCTATTTCTCCCAATCCAGTGCCCATTCACTCCATGTCTACCTTCAAAATCTATTCTATTTCTCCTTCTCTGGGAGATCCACAAGTCCTTCCTAGTGTCTCCCTCTTCTCCTAACTTCTGTGAGTCTATGGATTGTAACTTTCTTACCATTTACTTAATGGCTAACATCCATTTCTAAGTGAATACATACCAAATCTGTCTTTCTGGATCTGGGTTACCTTATTCAGAATGATTTTTTTTTCTAGCTATGTCCATTTGCCTGCAAAAATCATGATGTCATTTTTCAACAACTAAGAAATACTCCATTGTATAAATGTCCCATATATTCTTTATTCAATGTTTGGTTGAGGGACATCTAGGTTTTTCCAGTGTCTGGCTATTATGAATAAAGCTGCAATAAACATAGTTGAGGAAGTATCAGAACTGCACAAGACAAACCAACAGAAGTAAAAGAACTCAAGAGAAGGTACAAGAATCAGACCATTTGTTTGAATTACTCAGGAATCCTATAAAAACTCTCAACTGTGTGGGTTCACTAGTAAGGAGAAAAGGGACTGTCTCTGACATGAACTCAGTGGCTACCTCTTTGACTGCCTCTTCTGGATGGGGGAGCAGCCTTCAGCAGGCCACAGAGGAGGACAATGCACCCAGTTCAGATGAGACCAGATAAGCTAGGATCAGATGAAAGGGGAGGAGGACCTCCCCTATCCATGGACTTGGAGAGGGGCATAAGAGGAGATGAGGAAGGGAGGGTGGGAATGGGAGGGGATGAGGGAAGGGGGCTACAGCTGGGATATAAAGTGAAAAAACTGTACTCTGAGACTGATACTCCAACCAAGGACCATGCATGGAGATAACCTAGAACCCCTTGAAACCCTAGAAACTCTAGAACCCCTGCACAGATGTAGCCCATCACAGCTCAGTCTCCAAATGGGTCCCTTAGTAATGGGAACAGGAGCTGTCTCTGACATGAACTCAGTGGCTATGTCTTTGATCACCTGCCCCTTAGTGGAGAGCAGCCTTACCAGGCAACAGAGGAAGGCAATGTAGCCACTCCTGATGAGGCATGATAGGTTAGGGTCAGAGGGAAGGGGAATAGGACCCCCCCCTATTAGTGGGCTTAGGAAGGAGCATAGAAGGAGATGAGGGAGAGATGGTGGGATTGTAGAGGGATGATGGAGGGGGACACAAAGTGAATAAACCTTAATTTATAAAAATGTAAATAAATTAAAAAATAAAAGAAACAAAACAATTTAAACAAGAATTTCAAAATGATAAATATTTTAAAGGCTTTATTAGTTCAAAATATTGTTGCTTATTGATCTACTTGCCATTAACAGAGCTATTGTCTTTGTTCTGTGTACTTTTCTTGTTTTAATGTTATGATTCTTGAATAGTATTCAATAGGCTAGTTTTAAAATTATCATTGAACATTATATCATCAATACTGTGATGTCAGAATTGTAGTTGTTCGGTGACTATCAATGGGTGATAGAGCTCAGGGTCTTTGGCATATGCTTAAAGTTAAAGTACTCATGGGTACTTAAGGTTAGAAATGATGATTTTCAAATCCATGGTACACTTTACAATTAAATTATAAACTACTTTGACATTAAATATTAAATATAGATCCTCAAAATTTTTTATTAACAAATTTAATTGTAATATCTATTTTCTCTGGTACCTTTGTTAATGGAAATCCTTTCCCATTTGTTTTGTTGTTGTTATTGTTTTTTATTTTTTATTTTTATTAATTACACTTTATTCACTTTGTATCCCCCCATACGCCCCTCTGTCCTCCCTTCCCAATCCCACCCTCCTTCCCCCTTCTTCACGCATGCCCCTCCCCAAGTCCACTAATAGGGGAGGTCCTCTTCTCCTTCCTTCTGATCTTAGTCTCTCAGGTCACATCGGAAGTGGCTGCATTGTCATCTTCTGTGGCCTGGTAAGGCTGCTCCCCCCTCAGGGGGAAGTGATCAAAGAGCAGGCCAGTAATATTATGTCAGAGGCAGTCCCTCTTCCGATTACTATGGAACCCACTCAGACACTGAACTGTCATGGGCTACGTCTGTGCAGGGGTTCTAGGTTATCTCCATGAATAGTCCTTGGTTGGAGTATGAGTCTCTGGGAAGTTCCCTGTGTCCAAATTTTCTGGTTCTGTTGCTCTCTTTGTATGATTCCCATCCTCTCTAGATCTTACTGTTTCCCACTTCTTACATAAGATTCTATGCACTCTGCCCAACAGTTGGCCATAAGTCTCAGCATCTGCTTTGATAGTCTGCAGGGCAGAGCCTTTCAGAGGCCCTCTGTGTCATTTTCCTAGGTTGTTTCCTGTTTTCTTCTTCTTCTGGTATTCATCCTCTTTGCCTTTCAGGATGGGGATGGAGTGTTTTAGTCAGGGTCCTCTCTCTTGATTAGTTTCTTTAGATGTACAGATTTTAGTATGTTTATCCTATGTTATATGTCTATATGAGTGAATATTTACCATGTGTGTCTTTCTGCTTCTGGGACAGCTCACTCAGGATGATCCTTTCTAGGTCCCACCATTTACCTGCAAATTTCATGATTTCCTTATTTTTCATTGCTGAGTAATACTCCATTGTGTAGATGTACCATAATTTCTGCATGCACCTTCAGGTGAGGGGCATCTGGACTGTTTTGAGCTTCTGGCTATTACAAATAAAGCTGCTACAAACATGGTTGAGGAAATGTCCTTATCATGTACTTGAGCATATTTTGGATATATACCTAGGAGTAGTATGGCTGGATCTTGAGGAAGCGCTATTCCTAGTTGTCTGAGACAACGCCAGATTGATTTCCAGAGTGGTTGTACAAGTTTACATTCCCACCAGCAGTGGAAGAGGGTTCCCCTTTCTCCACAACCTCTCCAGCATGTGTTGTCACTTGAGTTTTTCATCCTGGCCATTCTCATGGGTGTAAGGTGAAATCTCAGGGTCATTTTGATTTGCATTTCCCTAATGGCTAATGAGGTTGACCGTTTCTTTAAGTGTTTCTCTGCCATTTGATATTTCTCTTCAGAGAGTTCTCTGTTTAGCTCTGTCCCCCATTTTTTATTTGGATTACTTGGCCTGCTGTTTTTCAGCTTCTTTATTTTTTTTATATATACTGGATATTAGTCCTCTGTCAGATAAAGGGTTGGTGAAGATTCTTTCTCAATATGTAGGCAGTCGTTTTGTTTTGATAACAGTGTCCTTTGATTTACAGAAGCGTCTCAGTTTCATGAGGTCCCATTCATTGATTGTTGATCTGAGAGCCGGGGCTGTTGGTGTTCTGTTCAGGAAGTTGTCTCCTGTGCCAATGAGTTCAAGGCTCTTCCCACTTTTTTTCTAACCGATTTAATGTGTCTGGTTTTATGTTGAGGTCTTTGATCCACGTGGACTTTAGTTTTGTGCAGGGTGATAAGTATGGATCTATTTGCATTTTTCTACATGTAGACATCCAGTTAGACCAGCACCATTTGTTGAAGATGCTATCTTTTCTCCATTGTATGGTTTTGCATCTTTGTCAAAGACTAGCTGTCCATAAGTGTGTGGGTTTATTTCTGGGCCTCTGTTCAGTTCCATTGATCCACCATTCTGTTTCTATGCCAGTACCACGCAGTTTTTATAATTGTTGCTTTATAGTACAGCTTAAGATCAGGGATGGAGATACCTCCAGAAGATCTTTTATTGTAGAGGATTGTTTTAGCAATTCTGGATTTCTTGTTATTCCATATGAAGTTGAGAATTTTTCTTTCCAGGTCTGTAAAGAATTGTGTTGGCAATTTGATAGGAATTGCATTGAATCTGTAGATTGCTTTTGGTAAGATGGCCATTTTTACTATGTTAATCCTGCCAAGCCATGAGCATGGAAGATCTTTCCATCTTCTGATATCTTTTTCTAATTCTTTCTACATATCTAAACATAGTAAAGGTGATATACAACAAGCCTATAGCCAACATCAAACTGAATGGAGAGAAACTTAAAGCAATCCCACTGAAATCAGGGAAAAGACAAGGCTGCCCACTCTCTCCATATCTCTTCAACATAGTGCTGGAAGTCCTTGCTAGAGCAATAAGACAGTTGAAGGAGATCAAGGGGATACAAACTGGAATGGAAGAAGTCAAATTATCACTATTTGCAGATTATATGATAGTATATGTGAGTGACCCCAAAAACTCTACCAGGGAACTCCTACAAGCTGATAAACACCTTCAGCAAAGTGGCCGGATACAAAATTAACTCAAAAAATCAGTAGCCCTCCTGTATACAAAAGACAGGGCTGAGAAAGAAATTAGGGAAACAACACTCTTCACAATAGCCACAAATGACATAAGGGCTGAGAAAGAAATTAGGGAAACAACACTCTTCACAATAGCCACAAATGACATAAAGTACCTTGGAGTAACCCTAACCAAGGAAGTCAAAGACTTGTATGAAAAAAATTTCATGTATTTGAATAAAGCCCGTTTGTTTTTAAGACAGAGAAATGAATGTGTGGATGGATGGATGGGAGGATGCTTGCATGCATGTATGAATGTGTATCTGAATGAATAGACAACTTTGATATAAAATATACTGTATTTTTAAAAGTTATTGAAATATACAATTCATAAGTTTCTCAAATGTATCCACTATCATCATTTACAAATGAAGACTCTTCAATATCAGGTACATGGGTAGTGATACCTTTGGGTGAAGTGGTAATTTCTTGATATGTTCAAAGTTACACCATAACATATGCATAGAAAAAAAGACTAGATATTGCAGTAGAATAGTTTTGAGAATTAACTTACACTAAGTGAACATCATTTTATTCACAATTTCCTGTCCAGAGCAATCTGATGACCTTCTCAATTACAGGAGGTCAGAAGGATACAAGGAGAGTGAAGTGGAAATTTCTGGTTTCATTGAAGACTGAGTTGAGTGATGGGATGTTGTGTAAGAAGCTGTCTTACAGTTCATGCGATGTTTTGTTGGAGGCTACCTTGTGGGAGGGCACATGATGTTTTGCTCTGAGCTCTTGTCAACTGAGTACATCCGTGTGTGGACTCTGAGGAGAGGAGATATATAGAAGCCCACAGAGAGTGAGTCATTGCTCTTTGGATCTGGATCAACATAGTTGCACTGGTTTTTGTGTATGGACTCTTGACTTCACAGAAAGAAACATTCCAGAGAACTTCTCAGGGCAATCCAACTGAGTCTTGTGGCTTTCGCTGACTTGTCCCAATCTGAATCATGCTGATTCATGTTGCTATTTGGTGTTGGCTTTTGGACTGGACTGCTGGTATCTGAACAACAAAGAGTAGGCTCATCTCAAGAAACTACTTCAAAATGTTTTACAACCCTCTTTATCTAATAACCTTTCTTTTTTACCTTTGGTCGGTGGGTAGAAAAGAGGTAGAAACACTGAAGAAGCCTAAATAATGTAGGTATGGTTAAAAATCAAAGCATTCAGGAGAGCAAACCAGCCAATAGTAAGTGACTTTGTCATAAAATAAAATAATGCAATAGAACTTTCAAGATCTTTCTAAAGGTTACTTGGCATGGTGGTTAGTTTTTATACATTGGAAAAATTAAGAGGTAAACAAAGAAATATCAGCATCCCAAAGGCCAATCTGTTTTATGTGTGCAAAACAAAAGGTAAAAGCAATTTTTAAAATATGTCACAAAGCAAAATGATTAGTCTTCAGAAACAGATTAATGATGCTACATATTTTCATGCAAAGAAAATTATTCATCATTCTTATTTGGAAGACGTGAATAGTTGAGCCAGACTGTATGCATTAGTTTCAGTTTTGGTTCATATCACTTTCCACTTGAAATTTGGACAAGACTTGCAACAGCTAATCAGCAACTTCATTTATAAATGGAGAATTTAGAAATAATTAACATAGCCATAGTAGGTATTATAATATTGTAATTTATAGAGAGATGATGTCAGTTCCTGACATAAAATAGAGCATACAAAACAAATATTTTAATATATTAATTTTGGACACATTCTTAGTAGTTTTGATGACAGATTCTGGGAATTTAAGGATTACATGGCAATGGCAATTAAATACATAGATGAAGTAATAAAAGAGTTAAGCCATTTAATCATAATCCCTGGTTAGCCTATGTTCGTCACTATTTAATAAGTCACTGCAAAGCAAACTCCTTTTACTGGAGGCATTATGGCTGCGTAGATAGCAGGCCCAGATTAAACTGAGACATTCAAAGTTGAGTCATAAATTAGACTCATGGATAGGGAAATAAAGTACAAATTAATGAAATAAAAATAAAAAGCAATATAACAAAATAAAATGGCCTGTATAACATTAAGAGGAACTGAGAACTCAGTAGATTTTAACATAGTTGTCTTTCTGTTTTATCAAAAGAATTAAAGTAAGATCATTTATAAATGATAAGATATATAATTATTTCAAGAAAAATATGTTGAGTTCGAAAGACTTCATGATTCCAGAAAAAAAATAGAATTAAATAGAAAGTCTATTCTAGAGAAATGCCACCAGAGAGTAGGAAAAATAAGAGTTCATACTAGAACGAATAATATTTACTAATTCATCTTAAATGAAAACAAAAAGTAAAGCAACAAAATGAAATGTCGAAAATACAAATAATATATAATTCAAAATAATTCTACATAAGCAAAATTGGCTATTAATAAGATGAGGGAGGCATGAACTAATGAATGTTTTGAAACATGTTATTTTGTTGTCAAATCTTAAATTAGTGCCATGGCCATAATTAAGTAGGATTTAGTTCTTTAAAGTCCCTTTTCTGTCTTTTTTTTTAGCATAGAAAGAATGACTGCACACTGCTGTGTTTATCACTGATTTAGAGGTCTTTTTCAGATTTGATGCTACAAGTCATTACTTGAATAACTATAAGTTTAAATAGATACCTATTTGCAAATTTCACACATTTTAGAACTCATCATGATTGAGTAGACTGGAATAAAAGATTCAGTGAAAGATGTCTGCAGGAGGTAAAGATTCATGTAGCTGGAAAATGAAAATAATAGTAAAGGCACACAGCACAGCAAAACAATGTGGTTGTCAATGACATAAAAACATTGGACAGAGAAAAATCAAACTAAAGCATCAAAAATAATCTCAATAGAGGAGTTAATTTGGAGAAAGAATGCAGAACTTGTTGACAATAACAATATACAAGCATTGTATCAATAATATACCATTCACTCAGAATATTTTCAAAGTCAAATTCCAATTTCAAGAATAGCTCTGTGGCAAGCAGACATTCAAGTTAAGTGGTAGAATTCACAAAAATATAGTCACTATTCATAAACCTTCATTTTCTGTTTTGACTCAGCTCAAATATTTGGGAACCTGATACATAACAAAGCAAGTTAAACTGAACACAGTTCACAATATAGCAAAAAAGTGCTATACTAAGAAGCAATTCATGACAGGCATGTAAAAGAAACTATAGGTGGGATTTGGAAAATCCACTAAATTTAGAAAATCAAGAGACAAGGGAAGGTAGTTGAATCATGAATCAACACATTTCAGTAGAATGCACGGAATTCCAAACTTCCACAAGAGTTAATCAAACATACCCCATTACAGCAGAGGAATCTTGAATGGCTGAGAAGCAGTTAAGGTAGTGTTCGACATCTTCAGTCATCGGAGAAATGCAAATCTTCTACAAGTCAGAATGGCTAAGAACAAAAACACTGAAGTCACAATACTTACTGGCATGGAGGTGGAGACAGGGGAGTACTCCTCCTTTGCTGGTGGGAGTACAACGTATGGAACCTTTCTGGAAATCCATCTGATGATTTCTCAGAAAATTGGGAGTAGTTTTACCTCAAGACCTGTGTATATACCACTCCTGGGCATATACACAAAAGATGTGCTACCATATCATAAGAACATTTGCTCAACTATGTTCATAGCAGCTTTCTTCATAATAGCCAGAAATTGGAAATGATGTAGATGTCCCTCAACCAAAGAATGGATACAGAAATTGTGGTACATTTACAAATGGAATATGACTCAGCTATTATAAACAAAGAAATTCTGAAATTTGCAAGCAAATGATGTCACTAGAAAAGAGTGAGGTAACCCAGACCCAGAAAGACAGACATGGTATGTACCCACTTATAAGCGGAAATTAGACCTATAGTACAGGATAACCATATTAAGAGGCACAGGCCCAAAGATACTAAGTAAGGAAGGCCCAAGAGAGGGTACTGAAATGTCACTTAGAAGGGGAAATAGAATAGACAGCAGAAGTGGATGAAGAGAGGGAACTGAGCAGGATAAGGGATGGCGAGAGAAACAAGGGTTGGTATCAGACATGGTGAGAACAGAGGTGGGAGATGAGAGAGCAGGGAACAAGAATGAAAACTGGTGAGGTTCATCTCTTCATCAAGCTAAAGGCCTGTGACAGGGTAGGTTTCTGGGAGGATATGGGTGTGACTCTAGCTGAGACTCCTAACAGAGGTGTGGGAGGGGACATAAAGACTGACGTGCCCACCTACTAGCCAGGAAGAAGTAGTGGAAGGAGGGGAACAAAAACCACTGACAAAACCTGTGATCCAAAAATTACCCTGCCTATAAGAAGTGCAGGGAAACGAAGGAACAAAGATTAAAGAAATGTCCAACCAATAACTGGCTGAACATGAGACAACACCACGATAAAGAACTAGCCCCCGATGCTATTAATGATGCTCTGCCATGCTTGCAGACAGGAGCCTAACATGACTGTCATCTGGGAGGCTCCAGAAAGCAGAGGATCCAGACAGATGCTGGGACTTGTAGCCAAGCATAAGATGGAGCTCCTGCGGAAGTGTTGGGTGAAAGAAGGAAGGACTTGGAGGGGACAGGAACCCCACAAGAAGACCAACAGAGACAACTCACCCAGAGCCATGGGACTTTACAGAGACTGTGACATCAACTAAGGAATAAGTGTGGTCTGGACCAAGCCCCATGCACATATGTGTCTGATGGGCAGCTTGGTCTTCATTTGGGTCACCTGGCAAGTGGAGGGACCAGGGCTCTTTCTATCATGGACTCTATTGCCTGCTTTTTGATCACTTGGTCCTTGCAGAGCTGCTCTGCCTGGCCTCAGGGGAAGAGGATATGCTCAGTCCTGATGTTTCTTGACCTGCTGGGGAGGGTTGATACGGTGGGAGGGGAGCACTTCTTTTTCTAGGGGAAAAGAGAGAGGTGAAAAAGAGTAAGGGGGACTGTGAGGAAAGAAGGGAGGTGACACCTTGGGATATAAAGTAAATAAAGTGAAATAAAAATAGCAGAAAAAAGTTACCAAAACCAGAGAAAAGTAAAAATAAAAATACTCAATTCAAGACGGATTAGGAATGCATTAAATGTAGATATATAATTAGATTTTCCTAACACTCATCTAGCTCAGACTGCTCATTTCCAGAAATTCTTCACAAGCTATCTTTCATGTCCTTCACCTGACCTTGTACTCGGCTTCACAGCACTCCCTTCTTTCCTGGGCGCTGTAGTTCACCTGTACCTCCTTTAGGCTTTGGTAAAGCAGTATTTTATTATGTACAGTAATGAAATAATAATTCATAAAGGTACATTACTAACAAATGACAACTACTAAAATTGCTGTTTGTATATTAATGATAACCCATTTATATTTCCATTGCTACAAGTTCAGGGTTATCTCATAAATCTCATTTACATTAGAGAGAAATGCAATTTGAGAGAAAGTGACTTGATAATTTTTCTTCCTTACATTTTCACCTTTAAAAAAAATGAATGATTTTCCAAAAAAAACAGCATTTTCTTAGTCATCTGATGTTAGTCTTCGTACCGACTTTTAACACAAACACTAAAATACTTACCTACAAAACAAGAAACCCCTAATTCTTGCTAAAGATCTGTTAGTTTGGTCTTTCTTAACTTGAGCAAATGATGACATTGAGTTCAAGACTGTGTTGTGAAAAAAAATGTGTTTTCTAGGTGGTTGGTTACACAGAAGCTTGGTAAATATTTCTCTTTTCTTTTTCTTTTTTAGATCCTGTAAGTCAAAGGACATCATCAATAGGACAAAATGGCAGCCTAGAGAATGAGAAAAGATCTTGAACAATCTTATATCCAATGGAGGACTAGTATCCAAAATATATAAAGAATCCAAGAAATTGGACACCAACAAACTAAATAATCCAACTAAGACTGGATACAAAGCTACACAGAGAATTCTCAACAAGGAATATTTAATGGCTGAAAAACACTTAAAGAATTACTCAACATCCTCAATCATCAAAAAATGCAAATCAAAATGACTCTAAGATTCTATTTTACACCTTTCAGAATGGCTAAAACAAAAAACTCAAGTGATAGCACATTCTGGATAGGATATGGGGAAAAGAGAATTCTCCATTGCTGGTGGGAGTACAAACATGTATGACCACTGTGCAAACAAATCTGTAGTTTTCTCAAAATAATTGGGACTAGCTCTACCTTGAAACCCAGGTATTCCACTCCTGGCCATACACCCAAAAGATGCTCCACATTCCCACGAGGATGTTTGTTCAACTATGTCCACAGCAGCTTTATTCATAATAGCCAGAATCTGGAAACAATCTAAATGTACCTCCACTGAATAATGGATAAAGAAAATGTGGTATATTTATACAATGGAATACTAACTCAGCTATTAAAAACAAAGACATCATAAAATTTTCAGGCAAATTGATGGAAATAGAAAAGATCATCCTTATGAGGTAACCTAGATCCAGAAAGACATGCATGGTATGTACTCACTTATAAGTGGATATTAGCCATAAAGTACAGGATAACCACTGTACAATCACAGACCCAAAGATGCTAAGTAAAAGGGAAGATGTACGGGAGGATACTTTAATCTTATAGAGAAGTAGAAGTGAAATAGACATCGAGAGTGGATGGAGGGAGGAATCTGGGTGGAGGAGAGGGTATGTAGGGGAGCAGGATGCATCAAGTGTGGGAGGACTAAGGGCGAAAGAACTGGGAGAAAGAACTGAAATTTGTTTCAGGGCGGCACAGCTCTGGGAAGAACCAGAAACCGAAGACAACGAAAATTCCTAGGAATCTATGAGAGTGACTCTAGCTAAGAGACTCCTACTAACAGGGGATATGGAACCTGAAATGGTCACCTTCTGTAAACAGTCAAGACTTCCAATGGAGGAATAGGGACGCAAACCACCTGCAACACATTTGGCCCCAAATTGCCCTGCCTACATGTTGTACAGGGATAAAGATGGAGCAGATATTGAGGTAATGGCCAACCAACTTGTGGCTCATCCCATGAGAAAGTGTTAACCCCTGACACTATTAATCATATTTTGCTACACATGAAAACAAGAGCCTTCTGTAAAGGTCCTCTCAGAGGCTTTACCCAGCAATTGATGGAAAAAGATGCAGAGAACCACAGCCAAACTTTAGGATGAATTTGGAAAATCTTGTAGGAGCATGGGAGAAGGATTGAAGGAGCCAGAGAGGTCAAGGACAGCACAACAAAACCTACAGAATCAACTAATATGGGCCCATAGAGGCTCATAGACACTGAAACACCAACCAAAAAGCACATATGGGATGGACCTTGGCCCCCTATACAGACTTAACATGCACAGCTTGGTCTCCACATATGACCCCTAACAACTGGAGCAGGGGCTGTCTCTGTCTTTGTTGCCTACCTTTGGATTCCTTTCCCTTAACAGGGATGATGCTGTATTTTGGTTCAATAGGAGAAGATGCTCCTAGTTCTACTGTATCTTGATTTGTATCTTGATCTCCCCAAAATATCAACCTCTTCTTTGAGGAGAAGTGGAGGAGGGAATGGGGTTAAGAGAGGTAAGAGGAAAGAACTAGGAGGATAGAAGGGTAGGGAAGCTGTGACAGGGATGTCAATTAATTAATTAATTATTGTAAAAAATAATAAAAATAGATATGGCCCCCATAGTATAGGAGGGAAGGAAGATTCATTCATTTCTTTACACATGTCAGTGTTCTTCCTCTATGTATACATGGGTACCAATTGCTTGAATTGTGTTTGTAGAGCTCAGAATAGAATGACTCTGAAACTGGACTTTGGGATGATTGCTAGCACTGAAACATAGCAACAAGTACTTTAAACTGTTAAGACATCTCTCTATTCCTTATTAGTCAATATTACTGCTGGTAATGTCTGGTTTTTGAAGCTGAAAACAAACAAAACAAAATATTTCCAGTCATAAATCTATTTGACAGATTGAAAACAAACTGCCTTAAAATTGTTCAACAGAAAAAAAAAATTACTTATTTCCTACTATTTCAGTGCCTGCTGCTTTCAGATATGTCAATAATAACATTCATGGAGGAAAATATTAGTGTTTTCATGCCTATTTAAATGGACATTTTGTTCAATTTTTACTGCAACATCAGATATCATGTCCAGTAACTAACTACAATAATGGCTTGTGGAAATTTCCCAACAACTGGGTCCAGCAGTTACCATAAGCCACAATAGGACTAATCAGAAAAATGAATGTCAGTCTGGAAGAAGAAAGTTGGAACCAAAGGCCTTGTTGAAGAATAACAGATATCCATTTAAATGAAATTTCTCTCTTTTCAAAAGTCAAATAAGAAATTGTGAAAATAATTGTATGTATATAGGTGTTTTTAAAACCTCATCGTGTAGTATAAAAGAGTTTTGTCAAAGTTAAATGTCCAAGAATAAACATCTGCATTACTGATGATAGATATATTAGCCAAAACTTAGCAATTCTGTTTAAGTTTCACTGAAACTGCATGGCTGTAGTTTATTGCTTCTAAAGTGTTTGGGAACTGCATTAGTGAATTTTTTTGTTGCTGTGACAAAAAACTTTACAAAGCAACTGGAGAAAGGAAGTGGTAGATGAGAGGAAACAAGATGGAAGCCTACAGCAGATGTCCTCTGAAAAACTCTATGATCAGGGGATCGAAGCAGATGCAAAGACTCACAGCCAAACTTTGGACAGAGCACAGGGAGTCTTATAGATGAAGGGGGGATATAGAGGGAATGAGAGGGGACAGGAGCCCCACAAGGAGACCAGCAAAGACAAAAAAGTTGGACCTGGGACTGATGACAATGTATCAATTAAACACCACACATAGAGAGGACCTAGAGTCCCCACTCAGATGTAGCCCATAGCCAGCTCAATCTTCATGTGGGTCTCCTAGTAAGGGAAAAAGAAACAGTCTCTGACATGATCTCTGTTGCCTGCTCCCTGATCACTTCTTCTTCGTGAGGGGACTTAGCCAGTCCACAGAGGAAGAGGATTCAGGCAGTTCTGTTGGGACATGATAGGCTAGGGTCACACAGTAAGGGAGGAGGACTTCTCTATCAGTGGACTAGGGGAGGGGAATAGGGAAGGAAGAGGGAGGGAGAGTGGGACTGGGAGGCGATGAGGGAGGGAGCTACAAGCAGGATACAAAGTGAATAAATGGTAAATAATAATAATAATAATAAAATAATAGAAAAGGAGAAAAGAAGGGATCATTTTGGTTTATAGTGCAAACTGGATATGAGATTTTATGATTAGGAAGGAAAGGAAGCAGAAATATGGTCACCTGCTTATATTATATCCAGATTCATGGTAGACAGACAGGAAGTAACTACTGTTGTACAATCTCAAGTCCTACCCCCAGAGACTTCCTTCCTCGTGCAAATTATACCTTGTTTTTGTCACATGGAAAACCTTTATCTAATTTATTATAAGTAGTTCTCAGTTTTAATTTTAACTATTATTTTTTATAATATGTTCTCTTTGTATTCTCTCTGTAGCCCCCTCTATCATCTCCTTATGGTCCCATACTCTCTTCCTCTTCCCACCCCCCCATATCCCTCCCCTAGTCCACTGATAGAGGAGGTCCTCCTCCTCCTCTACCCTCTGACCCTAGCCTATGAGGTCAAATTATACCTCTTAAAGAACCTGTGGCCTTACAAAAGGTCATGAGCAGTCAAAGAAATGTTTAGAAATATTACCCTTATGGGAATACTGAATATTTAAACCATAACCAAAAATGTATACTTTTGTTGTTACATTTATTTAAATGACCCTAAACATTGTGTAATTCTTTATATGGATTTTATGCATAATCATAGATTTCTATGTGATGCTTTAGTTGGAAATAGTTTCTTAAGATTCTAATTTTTGATATTTAGTTGGTATAAAACTCATAGAAAGGACAAGACTTAATTGATCTGGTCCTGCAGTCCCTCAGCTAACTTGTGGGGTTTCTACTCTGGTGTTTTTCTGAGTTGAAATTCAGTCAATCCCCCATGTTAAGAGCCAGTATGTAAAAGGTCACTTGAAGGTTATTCATCATAGTTACCTTCTCTTTCTCATCACTTAGAGAATATACTTCCCTAGCTTGCAAATAATACAGATATTTAAAATAAAATTTGAAATGGAAGTAAAACCATTTAAAGAAATGATGGTATGGACAATTAGTAAAATTAATGGTTAGGTGGTAAAATTCATATGTTCTTGAAAATCATAGTGATATTTCTGTGAACAAAATGGTTGTTAGTATTCTATGTTAGGTTTACTCAAATACATTGGAGAACAAAATATTTCTTTTGTCAAGTAATTTCAATTCAAATAATATTACCATTGAATAAGGATTTACTTTTAATTTTTATACACTTGTACAATTTTGTAAAGCATTTTTTTATTTTAGTGGTATAGTTAAATATTTGTAATACTAAATCTATTATATAAACCACATAATTCTAGCATCAATCTGGAAAAATCCATGTAATCCTTTTATCTCCTAAAAGAAAAAAAATAATGAATATTGTTGATTTTGCCTTTGTACATTGCATTGAAATGTTGGGGAACTCAGAGTGGGATTATTTTTTAAGCTTACTGAAGCTAAATAACAAGTCACCCACTTAGTATTTGGAAGTCAAGAAAAAATGATTGAGGTCAGAAGCGATTAAACACAAACACTGAACAGTTTCCAGCTGATGGGATGTATTACAAAACACGGCTAGTTTTATCAATATCATTTTTCTACTTCATTAGCTTTATTTGGCCAGGAGGCTCAGAGAGGGAATATAGACCTCTTTATCATCACTCAACTTTTATCCAGCTGTGAGAGAAATGGCCAGGGAATGTCACTGAGCCCTAAAGGGCAGTGGTGAATAGATGTAGTTCTTTCCCTGACTTGACCTCCACAACTCTGTGATGATATTTGATATGCTTTCAGCAGAAGCATGTTCTTTAATTAAGAAAATGCTCACTCATTCCTCCTCCAATTTCAGCTTTGGGGATTTTGTAATTGTACCTTGGTGTTTGGTGGAAGAAAATAAGTGTCTTTGATCAGAGGCAACTAGATCAAGTGATAACATAATATTGATGACTACCCAGTGTGTTATATGACAGTGCAGATGGAACCATGTATTCAGGAAAATTGTGATACTTAAGACATACAAAAGAGGCTGAAACAAACTTTGCTTAATTTTATTAAACTGTACAGTAATGGAGAATGCTTATGTGGCCAGAATATTTTTTTTTCACTCTTTCTCAGTAATACTCATGTATTTCAGATATCCTAAAACCATTATTACACACCATTTTAAAATAATCATTTTTGGGTAAATAATTGTATGTTTTGATAATTTTTTATACAAAAATTATATCTATATCACTGTTGTTCTTTCCCCTCTCTTACAACCCCTCCCATATTTCTATCCCAAATTTATGATTTTGTCTTTAATTACTATTGCTATGCGCAGCATACACAAATGTATTTACACACATATATGTATATAGCCTAATGCATTCACTTAGCTTTACTTCATAAACATTTGTCCAGGGCTGACCAGTTGGGATTGGACAATCTCTATGGGATGCAATCGCTAGAATAAACTGATTCTTTTTTTTTTTTTTCAATGCAGTTTATTCAGGAACATTGAACAATCCTCGGACCCCAGGGAAAGCCAGCCCACAGCTTAAATAGCCTCTGGGTAGCCAACCCAGGCGTGCCACGGGGGCAATGCAGATAGGTCCACATACATGGAAGCAAGCCAGATCCTCGGCCTTAGCCAAATGTGGAGTTGTTCATGACAGAGAGCACTCACCATCGGGAAGGTGGAAGGCAGAAACCAGCTCCATCTTTAAGGCATAGCATTCCACAGCTCTCTACAGTTCCCCCTTTTTGTTTTAGACGCATCAGGCAAGAGTAGAGGTCTGATCTCTGATATTAGAAATAAATTGGGACTTTGTACAGATGTTCATTTAGGTGTCATCCACCCAAAGAGCATCAGACCCGTCTGATACCTTTTTCTCAGAGGCGGGACCTGGGGCATCAACCCGCATGAAATCAGACATGCTCTTCTCTGGGTCCAAAGCGGCTGACCCTGAGTGCAGTGCTTAGCCTCGCATCCTGAGCGTATCATTTTAGCTTTTTATGGTATCCAACCATGCTTGGGGAGAATGTCCTGCTTCAATGGCTGTAAAGGCCTGAATGATCATGGCTGCATCACACTGTTGTGAGACTCTAATCTTGCATATATACCACAGGCAAACCAAGGAGACCAACACCAGAAGGCCTGCTAACACTCCCATGCCCGCCCATTCCTTCAGATGATTCATGGCTGCAGCAATCCATGTTGATAATCCTGTGGCTAGTCCTGCGTCCACTCTGGTAGAATTTACTGTGACAATGGCCACTCTCAGCTGCTCCATCGTAGTATCGAATTCTCCAGTCCAATTACCTAAAATATAGCTCGACAATTGTTTAGACAGATTTGCAGCACAGGAAAAATTCTCATGTTGTATGCTAGTGACACAAAGTCCAGCATACTTTCATTGACAGCCAGGTTGAGAACCACTCTGGAAATCAATCTGGCGCTTTCTCAGACAACTAGGAATAGCGCTTCCTCAAGATCCAGCCATACCACTACTGGGCATATATCCAAAAGAGGCTCAAGTACACAAAAAGGACATTTGCTCAACCATGTTTGTAGCAGCTTTATTTGTAATAGCCAGAAGCTGGAAACAACCCAGATGCCCCTCAACTGAAGAATGGATGATTCTTTTTTTTTTTTTTTGATTTGTGTATATTATTTATTTTCCCATTAAAGCTTTATCATTCAAAAGATTTCAACAGAAAAACTGCAATTATTTCCACTGTTTTTTCAAATAAAAATAATAAGAATCCATAGCTCATTTATCTTTTTTAATCTTTTTTTATTAATTAGACTTTATTTACTTTCTATCCCCCCTCTAGTTCCCTCTCTCCTCCCTTCCCAACCTCTCCCTTCAGGTTCCAGTGGAGAGGATGTGCTTAGTCCTGCTGAGACTTGAGGTGCTAGGGTGGGTTGTGGAGCCTTGTTAGAAGGGGAGATGGGGAGAAGGGAATGTGAGGATGGAACTGGGAGGAGAAGAGTAAGGGGGTTGGGATCAGGATGCAAAGAAATAAAGAAATCTGTGGAAAGGAAAGAAAACATGAGGGAAAAAGAAAATAATTGAGTATTGTATTGATTTAGTAAAATGGCAATATTGGTATCTTCAGTCTAATCCTCTGCAACTGGGTAGCTGGCTAACTCACACTATCAACCATGAATTACCTCCTGTTGAGAGCACCTTAAGTCCAACTGGAATGCTGTTAGTTACATCCAAGATAAAAGTGCTATGGTTGCAATGCAGTGGATATCTTGCTGCTCCAGTCATTCAGCTGAAAAAAAAATCATGACATTTAAACTTATACGTATGGAAGTAGAAGATATTGTACCAATTCGGTAATACTGAAACAGAAATACATATATTTTAAGTTTATTCTTATTTGTAGATCCTAGCTTTAAGTCTTCAGATGTGAATAGATAACCTGGAGTAAATACAGGAACCAAGAGAGTAAAAATGGACCATGGTGTTTTTTGAGAAGGATCTTTAGTGGTTAATAATATGATATAAGTATTTAAGGGGACTAAAGAAAAAGAAGGAAGAGGTCCTGTTTGTATGTAGGGGGAGGGGAAAATCATTAAAAGGGAAAAAGGGAGGAGGAATAACAATCACCAAATATGATTGAATAAGCAGCAAGGAAACATTTGTGTTTAAATTATATATATATATATAATCATATATATATTTAATACAAATTTATATACAATTTATATACAAATTTATATATATATATATATATATATATAATTTGTAAATCGACTTCTATAAGGTAATATCAAAATGCTGAAGCCACCATAAACTTAGAACACATGACTTGGAGGAATCAAACAGAAATTGGCCTAGAAACCTCTTTAAGTATTGTCTCTCAGATTCTATGCAAACTACCAAGAGAGAACACAAGCCCTGCTTTACACATATTAGTTGAATCTGTCTTGCAGATTCTGGAGCTTCAGACTTACTTTTTAGAGGCTGTTTATACTCATTCCTTTTCATTTACGACAAAAACATCCTGATGTAACCCATGGCAGCTCATTCTCCAAGTGGGAATCCCTAGTAAGGGGAGCAGGGGCACTCTCTGACATAACTCAGTAGCTGGCTTTTTATCATCTGCCCCTGCAGGAGCGACAGCCTTACCAAGACACAGAGGAAGACAATGCAGCCAGTCCTGATGAGACTGATAGGCTAGGGTCAGATGGAAGGGGAGGAGGACCTCCCTTATCAGTGGACTGAGGGAGGGGCATGGATGGAGAAGAGGAAGAAAAGGTAAGACTGGTGGGGACAAAGGAGGGGGTACAGCTAGTATACAAAGTGAAAAAATTGTAATAAATAAAAATGAATTAATTACTTAATAAAGATTACATAGTGAAGTCAAATACCATCAACATCATCTTTGGATCTTTTTTTAAATTTTTAAAAATTCTTTATTAATTACACTTTATTCACTTTGTATCCCCTCTGTGGTTCCCTCCCTCCTCCCATCCCAAACCCTCCCTTCCTCCACCCTTTTCATGCATGCCCCTCCCCAAGTCCACTGACAGGGGAGGTCTTCTTTTTCTTCCTTCTGATCCTAGTAAATTAGGTCTCATCAGAAGTAGCTGCATTGTCTTCTTCTATGGCCTGGTAATGATGCTCCCCCCTCAGGGAGAGGGGGTGATTAAAAAGCAGGCCAATCAGTTCATGTCAGAGACAGTCCCTGTCCCCATTATTATGGAACCTACTTGGACACTGAACTGCCATGGGCTACATCTGTGCAGGGGTCCTAGGTTATCTCCATGCATAGTCCTTGCTTGGAGTATCAGTCTCAGGAAAAAACCCTGTGCTATGATTTTTTTGGTTCTGTTGCTGTCCTTGTGGAGTTCCTGTACTCTCCAGATCTTACTGTTTCCCACTTCTTTCCTAAGATTCCCTGCACTCTGCCCAAAGTTAGCCCATAAGTCTCAGCATCTGCATTGATAGTCTGCAGGTCAGAGACTTTCAGAGGTCCTCTGTGTTAGGCTCCTGACTTGTTCCTCTTTTCTCCTTCTTCTGATGCCCATCCTTTTAGCCTTTCTGGATAGGAATTGAGCATTTTAGCAAGAGTCCTCTCTCTTGATTAGTTTCTTTAGGTGTACAGATTTTAGTAGGTTTGTCCTATATTATATGTCTATATGAGTGAGTATATACTCTGCACATCTTTCTGCTTCTAGGATAGCTCACTCAAGATGATCTTTTCCAGATCCCACCATTTACCTGAAAATTTCATTATTTCCTTGTTTTTTTTTTTTTTTTTTTTTTATTGCTGAGTAATATTCCATTGTGTAGTTGTACCACAATTTCTGTATCCATTCCTCCACTAAGCGGCATCTGGGCTGTTTCCAGCTTCTGGCTATTACAAATAAGGCTGCTGCAAACATGGTTGAGCAAATGTTCTTATTGTGTACTTGAGCCTCTTTTGGGTATTTGCCTAGGAGTGGTATGGCTGAATCTTGAGGAAGCGCTATTCCTAGTTGTCTGAGGAAGTGCCAGATTCCTCTCCAGAGTGGTTGTACAAGTTTACATTCCCACCAGCAGTGGAGAAGGTTTCCCCTTTATCCACAACCTCTCCAGCATGTGTTGTCACTTGAGTTTTTTATCTTAGCCATTCTGTTTCCATTACTAACTACTAATTTCAATTTAGATAATCTGTATCAGAACTGTATAATAGTGTATGCTTATATGCTGAGGAATGCTGTCAATTGGAAGTTTTCCTGGATATGAGATATTAACATAACTCACTAAAGAGTCAAGCAATACTCCAAGGCCTTGAAGGGATGTCAGGATCAGAAATATCTACTGGTCACCTGCTCTGTCAAATATTACCACACACTTCTGTTTGTTAAGGAACACATAAGCCATTAGCCCTCCTCAAAGAATAATCTTGAAATTTCTTTCTTCCCTGATTTCAATGAAGTGATATTTCACTGCTTAGTCCATTCTATAGAATGACAACAGATGAAAGAATCCACAGGCTGAAAGCTTCATTTTGTTTTAGAGTTGAGAAGCAGGGCCTCTCCAGAGCTTATTGCCTACTTACAAGGTAAAATTAATGCAGTAACAAAAAACAATTTGAAGTTTCTAATGGTATGCCTTTTTTCAACTATATTTGGTTTAAAAAGATTTTAAATACAGTTTACAATTGAGGAATTAAATTTCTTTTATCACAAATAACTCAAGAGGATCCAATATTTGCTTGAGTGCTGAGAGAATGAGAGAGCTAAGTGAGAAGGAGTTTAAGTGCAATAGATTCTTGAGGGCTAGACAATTTAATTAAACCATTCTGTGTAAAAGAGAAGAGAACCTCACAAACCAACAGATGAGCAACTGGCTTCACATTAGTCCTTGTGTATTATGGCATTTCCAACATAGCAAAACAATTTTGTAGATTATTTCTACTTAAACAAATCATGTTGAGAATACTGCTAAAGTAACAACTTGATAAGTTACCAATCTGACTTGGTAGTACTTACAATTAAAATTTCCAAATGGAGGTAAAAATTAGGTGTTTAGGAGGCAGGGAGTGTAAGAGAAAAAAAAAAAAAACAGTGGGAAGGATACCAATAAAGAATTCCAAAGATCATGCAGTCAAATAAAGTGAATCTCTGATAAAAAGCCAAGCTTACTCAGAAACAGGGTCTTTTACTGATCCTATTAGTTAGGACGTCAAGAAGCATTTATCACTCGATGAATGTATCACATCATAAGAGAAAGGCTCAGTTAATAAACATTATATTTTTACTGTGAAATTCTATCGAGACAATGAAAGATCTGGGAATATAAGCTCTGTATCTGTCTTCTATCTATCTGTCAGCTATTTATGATTTATCATCTTTAATTAGTCTTCTGTTTCTAATTATCTAGCTATATGTATACAAATATAAACATATATATGTAAATATATCATTATATGTATATATCCTGTATCAACTATCAATCTATGTAATCTACCAACCTACCATCATATAAAAGGTATCATCATGTCAAAGTTATACTACACTTAAACAGAAGTATACTTGGTAGATTTGGGCGAGAGAGTTATTGAATAGAAGTAAACATTAATTTGATAGGTACCTGTTAATTCTGTCTTTGCAGAATATGAGGTTAGGTCTACATTTTATTTAAGTATTGAGTCGTAGATACAGAAAAAGAAAGAACCGTAGTAAAAGAAGAAGAAAAAAGCAACAAAGAAGGAAGCACAAAAGGAAAAAAAAAGAAACATTTCCAGAGTATTAGTTCTCTTTGTACAAATAAATAAAAAAAATAAATAAATGTTTTCCCAGAAAAAATATTCATATGTTTATACTATTTAGAATCTTTAATTAAATAATATTAAAAATAAGAGATCAAGTGAAATTCAAAGAATGATAATTCAATACCCATGTTCGAATACCCATGTTCAAAATACCCACGAGAGAAATACAAATCAAAATTACTTTGAGGTCTCATCTTATGCCTTCCAGAGTGGCTATTATCAATAACACAAGTGAGTTGTCATGGTGGTGAGAACGTAAAATAAGGAGAACACTACTTCAGTATTGGTGGTAGTACAAATATATACAGCCACTATTGAAATCAATGCTATAGCTTCTCAGAAAATCGGAATCAATCTACCTAAAGATTCAACTGTACAGCTCTTGGGCCTATACCCAAAGAACACTTAATTCTACTACAACAACACTTGCTCAGCCACTTTCTGTGATGCTCTAGTCCTTTATTTTTTTTTAATTTTTTATTTTTTTTAATTACACTTTAATCACTTTGTATCCTCCCATAAGCCCCTCCCTCTTCCCTTCCAGATCCCATCCTCCCTCCCCCATCTTCACGCATGCCCCTATCCAAGTCCACTGATACGGGAGGTCCTCCTCTCCTTCCTTCTGATCTTAGTCTATCATATCACATCAGGAATGGCTGCATTGTCTTCTTCTTTGGCCTGGTAAGGCTGCTCCTCCCTTAGGGGGAGGTGATCAAAAAGCAGGCCAATCAGATTTTGTCAGAGGCAGTCCCTCTTCCCATTACTATGTAACCCACTTGGACACTACACTGCCATGGACTACATCTGTACAGGGGTTCTAGGTTATCTCCATGAATAATCCTTGGTTGGAGTTTGAGTCTCTGGGAAGACCCCTGTGTTCAAATTTTCTGCTTCTGTTGCTCTCCTTGTGTGGTTTCCATCCTCTCCAGCTCTTACTGTCTCAGCCATAAGTCTCAGTGTCTGCTTTGATAGTCTGCAAGGCAGAGCCTTTCAGAGGCCCTCTGTGGCAGGTTCCTAGGTTGTTTCCTGTTTTCTTCTTCTTCTGATGTTCATCCTCTTTGCCTTTCAGGATGGGGATTGAGTGTTTTAGTCAAGGTTCTGTCTCTTGATTAGTTTCTTTAGATGTACAGATTTTAGTAGGTTTATCCTATGTTATATGTCTATATAAGTGAGTATATACGGTGTGTGTCTTTCTGCTTCTGGGACAGCTCACTCAGGATGATCCTTTCTAGGTCCCACCTTTTACCTGTAAATTTCATGATTTCCTCATTTTTTATTGCTGAGTAATACTCTATTCTTAATAGCCAGAAACTAGAAATAGAAAAGATGTCCCTCAACAGAGGAATGGATAAAGAAAAAATTTTACAGTTACACGTGGAGTATTACTCAGATGTTTAAAAAAATATGACTGGGTACAGGGTCTTTTCTGAGAGTGACATTCAACCAAGGACCATGTATGGATATAACCTAGAACCTCCGCTCAGATGTAGCCTGTGGTAGCTCAGTAACCAATTGTTTTCCCAAAGTGAGGGGAACAAGGACTATTTCTAACAGGAACTCAATGACTGGCTCTTTGGCCTCCCCACCCCCCAAGGGAGGAGCAGTCCTGTTAGGCCACAGAAGAGGGCTTTGCAGCCAGTCCTGAAGATACCTGATAAAACAGGATCAGATGAATGGGGAGGAGGTCCCCCCATCAGTGGACTTGAAAAGGGGCTGGGAGGAGATGAGGGAGGGAGGGAGGAACTGGGAGGGAATGAGGGATCAGGACAAGGCTGGGATACAGAGTTTATAAAATGTAACTGTTAAGAAAAAAAATAAAATTAAAAAAAAATGGCATCATGAATTTTTCTGTCAAATGGGTGCAATTAGAAAAAAAATTATTCTGAGTGATGGAACGGAGATCCAGAAATACAAGTATAGTATGTAGTCACTTAAATGTGGATATTAGCCATTAAGTGAATGGTAATCAGAAGAATAAGTTGTTCTGAATCAACTGTGCAGGACACACAGAGTCAACATGAGTCTGTACCAAGTCCATTAAGTATATATTAGAGCTTTCACCTTAGTATTTTTATGGGAAAACTGAGTGTGTGAATGAGTGGGTCTCTTATTATTGTGCCATCTCTTGGGCTCTTTTCCTTCTGTTGGTTTGGCAATGTAATAGTCTTTGCCTAGTTTTACTATATTTTATTTTTACCATGCTTTGTTTTCATCTCTTAGAAGCCTGTCCTTTTCTAATAAGAGACAAAAGGGGAGTGTATCTTTAAAGGAAGGGGAGAAGAACTGGGAGGAGTAGAAGGAGGCAGAACTGTAATCAAAATATACTGTCTGAGAAAAGATTCTATTTTCAATGAGAGGGGAAAAATAAAATAAAATAAGGTTTGGCAAGTTTACAGGAATACAATTATGGACTTCATACAAACTGAGCAGAGAAATGCCAGAGTATCACAGGCTGTGGGGAATACAGTGTAAGAACAGCATTGGAACCTAAAACTGAGTTTCACTTGGCATGTCACAGATAGTATACCCTAAGGTACCACTTCCACCATTTTCTGGACATACGATAACACACAAGAAGTCTTCTGAGATTGACTCAGACTCCCCCCATATCCCCTCTTTGCTCTCTTTCAAATTTTATGGTCACGTTTAAAAAATAATTGTTGCAATATATATATATATATATATGTGTGTGTGTATACATTCACAAATATGTTATAATGTATGCTTAATATATGATTATAAAACATAACAAAAAGGAAAGAGTTGGTGGTAAGAATGTTCAGAGTACAATCCAGTATAACCACTAGCAATATAAATATAAATATAGATTTTTTTCACAAACTGAAACAGAATTACCATACCCACCTGTTCCATAGTCAATGAATCTATATCCAAAGGACTCTAAATTCTGCCATAGAGATATAGCAATAACTTGCTCGTTTTTTGAGGGTTTAGAGCAGGCAATTAGTAGAACCAGCCTAAATGTCGATCAGTACAAAAATGGACAAAGAAAATATGATATGTGGATATTTATTTAGAACAAAAATGAATTAATAGCATGTACAGGAACCTGTATAAAATTATTGGATATCAACAGGTTCTGTGACATAAGTCCAGAAAACCAATTTTATCTAAATTCCTGTGTGTGTTTGTAGTCATGAAATTATAAAGAATACCCCAAGAAGCAAAAAAAAAATTATTAAGAAGTAGGAGAGAGATAAATAGTAGAAAATGGAATATATGTGAAGAATAGGAGCTACTTTGAAGAGTGAAGGACTAGCAACAGGGTAGCTATGTGAAGAAGAGTGGGTATGTGCTATGAATTAGAATTATATGTATCAAAAACTATTACATTTTCATTATATCAAAAACTGAAATTCAGCATCATAAAATTATTTTATTCGTCTTGTTTTGGGGGCTGTGATGTGGCAATTAGTCCTTTTGTTGACGTATTTGAGCAGGATCATGTGAAAGTAAAGCCTTTGATGGCACAGTTCAGAATTGCTCTGCACAAATATCATTGTAAGCTCACAACAGAACTTTGATACCACATTGCCACTGCACATCTGAAAACACCTTGAGCAGCTCTTCCGTGTAAAGGGAACATTGTGATATCGCAGTTAAGAATAGTGATGGCACAGTGCTACAATATGATGGCTAAACTCAGCGCCGTTGTGCAAAAAGTAAGATATTCTGATGTCACAATGAAGCACTGAGTTGTCACAGATGAATACCATGACATAACTAAAATTTAGAAATAAAATTTTAGGAATGTATTAAAGCGAATGTTTGATAATACACAGAGAGAAGGGAAACACGAAAACGATAGCAACAATTTCAAAATATGAAGTGTAGTAAAATTTCTTTCATCAGTTTTCTCCATCCTGGATAAATGATTTTATTTATTGATTGGTTTTTGTATTTTACAGCAGCCCTTTAATTCTTTTTAAATTATTATTTTATTCTTTGATAATATATTTACATCATTTTCCCTTCTCTTTCATCCTTCCAAAGCTTTCACTACACTCCTCCTTGCTCTCTTTCAAATCCATGGTTTCTTTTTTCATTAATTGTTTCTATGTACACACACACACACACACACACACACACACACACACACGGGCACACGCTCCTAAATACATGGATCAAAATTCTCAGTCTACATAATATTACTTGTTATGTATATAATTTATTCTTAGTGTTTTTAGTGTTATTGCACTTAGAATGCATATATATATATATATATTTACACACACACATACATACAAACACACACACACACATATATATTGTATATAACACACGCACATATTTTTTCTTTAGGACTGACCATTTAGGATTGTAGTCTATTTCTCCTATTTATAGTATTATTTTGGTATCTACACTTTGTGTAGCACTGAGACCTCATGGGCTATTTCCTCTCAACTTTGGCATGTCTAGTGTTTGCTGTTCTTGCCCAGTTAATGTTTAAGCAGTCATGTTCAGATTTTATGTTAAAGCTTCTAGGAGACACAGTCTCATATCAAATTCCTCATTACTCCGGCTATTACAATCTCTCTGCCCTTTCTTCCCCAGTGATCTCTGAGTATTAGCTGTGGGAGCTGTATGTTTATTAGTAGACATTAGGCACCCTAGCTCTCTATTCCTCTGTAAGGAAACTGTGGTTTTCCTTAATATTCTTGGTATGTTGCAAAGAGAATTTCCCTTAATGATCTACAAGTAAATGATCTGTGAGTAAAGGACACATAATTGGAATGCATTTAGGGATGATGCCGGCTTAGTGAAGCGGTACACATAGGTTGCCCTCCAAGACTCGTGACTTCACTATCCCTGAGAAGTTGCCTAGGTTTCCAGTACCCGGCATGATCCCTCCATATCTGATATCAAAAAGCATTTTAGATATCCTGACTTAGTCCTCTGCTAATATTTGCTGGTTTTCTAAGCATTGCAATCACAGCTTTAATACTAGAACTAAAACTGTCCTTGGCCTAAAACTTTATATAAAAATCTGTGTCTTAAGCATCAACTTTCTTCAGTACTTGGTCTAACACTTTTTATAATGATCTGGGGCTGAATGTTCCTAAAAAGTTAATATCTGTTTCGTAATTTATAATCACTATTTCAGAAAACCAACTTGATTCTTTTTTATTTTTTGTTTTATTTTTTAATTTTTATTTTTTATTATTAAATTTTTATTTTTTATATTAATTATAGTTTATTTACTTTGTATCCCAGCTGTAACTTCCTCCCTCATTCCCTACCAACCTCACCCTCCCTCCCTCATCTCCTCCCTGCCCCTCTCTAAGTCCACTGATAGGGGAGGTCCTCCTCCCTTTTCCTTTGACCCTAATCAGGTCTCATCAGGACTGGCTGCAATGCCCTCCTCTGTGGCCTATCAAGACTACTCCTCCTTCAGAGGTGGGGAGGTCAAAGAGCCAGCCACTGAGTTCATGTCTCAGAAAAATAAAGTCTTTGACTAATTAATTTAGTAATTAATACAATTAAATGGAAACTAAAAATATTCTCATACAATAAAAGTATGTTATGCAGACAGTGATATCTGTTGTGTGTGTGTGTTTGTGTCAGAGAGAGAATGGCATAAAGAGAGAGAGAATATAAATCCACAATTGTTATGCAAAGTAGATAATACTAATATTTTTATGATAAATGTTATTTTAACTGAACAGGTAAATCTGTTACTCTCTATGTATGCTTGTTCTATTTCTAAATGTCTAGATTTGGCTGGAAGAATAATGCAAAGGTGTGATTCACAAGGCCTGAAATAAATATTTCTCCTTTGTTCCCTTCAACATTTCAAAGATTCTGGTAAAGTCTGTGACAGAGCATATACTTAGTCTTATTTTAGATGGCAATTCTTTATCTCTCCATAAGTATATACAGAAATTATATGAAGAAGATTCACTGAATTCTCCTAACTATGTGTTGAGTTGAATTCATACACATTTCACCCATTATTTCACACTGATAGGCATGATAGATCATCACTTCTTTATTCTTAATAGTCAATATATTTGAATTCTCTGCCTATAACTTCAGTCCTCAATGGCATCCCTCCCACTATGCATTTTATTCAGTCAAACCCTACGAGAAATAATAGATTTTTTTATATGTCTATTTTTGGCTATTTTTTTTTCTCTGTGATTGAGTAACAATTATCTAGGCCACTGATTCTAGTCCCTAGAATTGACTTCCATAATCCAGACTCCAATAAACTCTGACTTAGAGAATTTGCCTTGTATCTATTCCAACTGCTCAGAACATTACTCTGCGGATGTATATGTTATATTTTCTGTGCTTATAAGACAAGGCAGGACATCCTAAAGCTAGACTATGGTACCCTTGTAAATTGCTGTCTTGCACTGCCCAACTTTCCCAGTGCTTATAGGCTATGTGGACTGTGGTTTCCTAGGATTAGATGGCAAAAACAGATCTTTTCTTTTTAAGATAAAGATCAGCCATGCTTTCTGGGCATATTTCCTTCCTTTGTCTCTACCCCTGCTTTGATGTTATCCAAGGTCTACAACTCTACTTGCTGAATACGTCTTTCCTCCCATTCCATCTTACTGCATATATCCTCTTTTCTTGTCACTTTCTCTTCACTCCTCTCCATCTTTCTCTGCATCCTGACTCCTACATGTTTGGTTTTGTTTTTAATAAGAGATTGTACATTTGCAACTGAAACTAAAGTACATTCTTTTGAGTTTTGTTTTCTTCCTTTGCTCAGTCTCTGACACTGGGTTCTCTTGACACTGTTATTTTTTTTTTTTTTTTTTTTACTGAAATTGTCTTTTGTTTCCTTCTGTAATGTGTTTTAGATACAGGGTTATGCTACATAGCTCAGGCACTCCTGTAAATTATCTATACAGAAAGAAATCACAAAAACTCTCAGTTGAAAGCCATAGAATCAATCAGGAAAAAAAAATAGAAGAAGAAGAAGAAGAAGAAGAAGAAGAAGAAGAAGAAGAAGAAGAAGAAGAAGAAGAAGAAGAAAACTCTGAAAAACAAGGAAACACAAGAAATATTTGTTCAAAAGTTAAAACTCTTAATTTGTTTATCCCAACATTCATTAGAGATGGAGAAATAAGCATTACTAACGATGATACCATGAAGCCACACAAATCTCAATGCCTGTTTATAGTGTGCACATGTATGCACACACGTACGTGTGTGTGTGTGTGTGTGTGTGTGTACATATACACTAGGTTTTTATGAGGATGAAACTGAAACTCACTCAGTTCAAGAGAAATGAAAAGGAAACAGTAAGATCTGGAGAGGACAGGAAATCCACAAGGAGAGCAACAGAACCAGAAAATCTGACCACAGGGGTCTTTCCTGAGACTAATACTCCAACCAAGCTAGAACCCCTGCACAGTTGTAGCCCATGGAAGTTCAGTATCCAAGTGGGTCCCAATGTAATAGGAACAGGGACTGTCTCTGACATGAACTGATTGGCCTGCTCTTTAATTACCTCCCCCTGAGGGGGAAGCAGCCTTACCAGGCCACAAAAGAAGATAATGAGCTACTCCTGATGAGACTAACTGACTAGGATCAGAAGGAAGGAAAAGAAGACCTCCCCTATCAGTGGACTTGGGGAGGGGCATGCATGCAGAGGGTGGAGGAGGGAGGGAACCACAGGGGGATACAAAGTGAATAAAGTGTAATTAATAAAGAATTAAAAAAAAGAATTCCTGTTCTATTTTTATGGTCATCAAATTTCTATATTTTATACTACTTTGAAGCAGCAACATCTTATATAGAATGAGTACTGTTAGAATATTGTTTAATTCCATATTTCCATTTCAAAACTTTCAAAAATCATTTTCCAGTAGTGCCTGGAATGGTTTAATAGTGTTCATCTAATCTCGTTCTACTTTGCTCTGAGACTAGGGGTCTCAGATTTAGAGAACAAGGCTGTCACTTGACAAAGGTTGATTCGTTCATCTGCTCATGCTCAATGTGTTGCCTGGATAGTTGCTTAAATGCTTTTTTATAAACAATTTAAAAACATTTTTCCAACTGTAAGAACACAAATTGAATCTAAATATTTATAAATAAGTTATTAGCCTCAACATTTACTATCAATTTTAGATTCATAAATAAAAAAAGAACATTGGAGAGTCCCCATTTCACTAATACTCAAGTTTTCTTTATTTTATAATCTATTTTGCCTGCTTTATTTTATCAATTATGAGAAGCTCTGAGATTTCCATGTTGTATGAAAGATCTGGCGCTTTCTTTGTAGTTCTGTGAATGTATGTTTAATCATGTTTTGACTATGTTGTTGGATATATGCAAATTTAAAACTATCTTGATTGATTGAAATCTTCATAATCATATAGTAACCCCTTTACCTTAATAATTTTTATAGAAAATGTGTTCTTCTCTCATACAATACCTCCCAACCGTAGTTTCTCCTCTTTCCAATCCTCCTACTCCCCCTTTCCCCCCCATATCTGCTTCCCCCTTTCTCCTCTCTTACCCTTTAGAAAAGAACCAGCCTTCAAGAGTCAATAACCAAATATGTAGACCGAGATAGTGTGGCCAAACAATGTCCGGTTTAACTTTAAGCCTGTGCCATGAGAGGAAGCCCAAGCCTTGCAGTGCCTGGAAGACCAGAAAAGGAGATTGAATAGCCCAGAGACCTGGGGTAGATCCAAACAACAATAGCAAAAATAATCAATTAAATGATTTCTAGTGATATAGGCATATATTGGGGCCTTATACAGTATTCATCAGAGAATCTTCCATCAGCAGCAGATGGGAGTGGGTGCAGAGTCCTACAGCCAGACATTACGCAGAGAACATGGCTTGTTGAATGAATGAACTAAGCAAGATTAATATAGGCTCCATGAGACGGAAGTGGCTTACAGGGGATTGCACTGGGTCCTCTGTTATGGCTGTTAGCTTGATGTTTTACTGGGACTCCTAATAGGGAGGATAAGTGTATCTCTGACTCCTTTTTTGTGCTCTTGTGACCCTTTTCCTCTTCCTCACCTTGTCAAGCTTCTATATGAGGGCTTATACCTTAATAAGGTTTTGCTTCTCTAAATTTGTTATATTAAATATATCATGGAAAAAATCAGCTACTTATTGGTCCATACCTATTTTATATTGTAACTTTCAGAAACTCAACAAGCTATATCTAACTATTTACCCCTGCCTCTTTATAGGGCCTTATTTATTAAGTTTCTTTCAACATTTGTCTTTTTATTCTGTGAGAACTCTGTATTTGCAATGTAGTTAGCACATAACTCAAGTAAAATTCTCAGGTGGTTATGCTTTTGACTACATGAGTAATATGGATTTCTCTGTTTACAAAATTGAAGGCCAGATTAACATTAACAATGAACAGTGACAATCAAACTTAGAAAACCAGAAGTCAAATTGTCTCTTACATTTATTTGAAAATTTGGGCAGTTAATTTTCTCTCTGTAAAATGAGGACATACAGTAGGTTCTACCTTCTTAAGAGTCAGCCACCTAAGTCCTACTTTCATATGAAGGTCTAGGTGAAAATAAACATTAAGAGATAAATATTTCCCAAAACAAAGAATCTGCAGCTGGTCCTGATGAGACCTAATAAGCTAAGGTCATAGGGAAGGGGAGGAGGTCCTCCTCTATTAGTGGACTTGGGGAGGGTTATGGGAAGAAAAAAGGAGAGTGGGATTATGAGTGGGTGAAGGAGGGGCTACATGTCCTCCTCTGTGGTCTCATAAGGCTGCTCTCCCCTCAGGAGGAGGTGAGCAAAGAGTCAGCCATTGAGTTCATATCAGAGACAGCCCCTGTTCTCCTTACTAGGGAACCCCCTTGGACACTGAGCTGCTATGGGCTACATCTGAGCAGGGATTCTAGGTTATCTCCATGAATGGTCCTTGATTGAAGTATCAGTCTCAGAAAAGACCCCTGTGCAGGGGTTCTAGGTTATCTCCATGAATGGCCCTTGGTTGGAGTATCAGTCTCAGAAAAGACCTCTGGGCCCACATTTTTTTTTTTTATTCTGTTGCTTTCCTTGTGGAGCTTCTGTCCCCTCCGGGTCTTTCATACCCCCCTCTTCTTTCATAAGATTCCCTCAAAGTTTGACTATGAGTCTCAGCATCTGCCTAAGTACCCTGCTGGGTAGAGTCTTTCAGAGCCTCTCTGTGATAGGCTCCTGTCCTGTCCCTGTTTTCTCCCTCTTTAGCTGTTGGGAACTAAGCCCTGGGACCCTTCCTAAGGGCCTGGCCTGCCAGATAAGCACCGGACGCCAGCAGGCCATAGTTTCTTAAGACCCATTGTTCCCGAAACTGTTTGCTTTGGGACACATCCATGGCCACAGATGTTATCTTTGGTCCTTGTAACTCTTTAACCCACCTTCTTAGCCTTGGGAACTTCCCACCTCCCCACCAAGGGCCTTGGTATTTTTCCACTACTACTCCCCTTTTCTTGCCCCTCTCCCCCACCCTGCCAGAACCGTGCTTTAAAAGAAATACCAAAGCTCAATAAAGCTGACACTTGACCGGCAACCGTCTGCTTATGTCCTTTCTCTCTCTCTCGCCCATCTTTTCCAGGATTGACCCCCTTCGCCCCCACGAATAACTAGGTCCCGCGGGTCGGGGCATTTAGCTGTCCATCCTGTTTTCCTTTCTGAATGAGGATTGATCATCTTACTCAGGGTCTGCCTTCTTGCTTAGCTTCTTTAGGTGTGCAGATTTTAGTATGTTTATCCTATATTATGTGTCTAATATCCACTTATAAGTGAGTATATACCATGTGTGTCTTTCTGCTTCTAGGATACCTCACTCAAGATGATATTTTCTAATTCCCACCATTTGCCTCCAAAATTCATTATTTATTTGTTTCTAATTTCTGAGTAGAATTCCATCGTGACTAATGTATATTTTTTCAATTTTTTAATTAAATTTTTATTTTTACATTAATTACATTTTATCACTTTGTATCCCAGCTGTAGCACTCTCTTTCATTCCCTCCCAATCCCACCCTCTTTCCCTCATTTTCTTCCCTGACCCTCTTCAAGTGCACTGATAATGAATAAAAATGAGACAAAACAGTCTTATAGCCTGGTTTATTGCTGAAGACAATATTTTCTCTTTCGTACTTCATTAATAAAGTTCTGTCATTGATTTTGGCTTTCACCACAATCTGACTGTCATACCTGTTGTGTTTCTCTGTAATTTGGATCCTTTGTATGTCCAGATCTCAGCATAATCTTACTAATTTTATTTTGTCTATAACTGTTGGAGGACCCTGTTGTTGGAGGTTGCAGTCCTCCTGGTCCAGAAAGCTTTTCTGAGCTCACAAGATGGAAAATTCCCTGTCCTCAGAAGGTCTCCTATTCTCTGCCTGACCTCACCTGGAGAGTGTCTTTAAGCACAGATGTCTCTAACCATCTCTGGTGCATGGCATTTGGCACAGTTCCTTCTCCACTCCCCATTCACTGTGCCAAGAGGATAATTAGGTATTGTGTTCCTAGTTCATATACATGTTGACAAAATGAAAATTAAAGCATCCCTGGAATTTCCAGCCTTAACTATTCATGAGTACCTATCCTGGGAGCCCCACACCCACTCCCTAAGACTATAAAGCCTCTGTTCACCTCAATAAAGCTGAACACTCTTGCTGAAGTGGTTTCTGGAAGTCATTCCTTCCTACTTTCTGGCCACCTGAATCCCATGTTTGTCGTTTCTGTTTCCTTATTGCTGAGGATCGGTGGCCAACAAACCCAGAAGCAAGGGAGAGACACATAAAACAAGTCTTTCTCTAAAGTTAAGACTCAAGTTTCAAATTGCATTCAAAGAAGATATCCTAGAGTATATGAATTTACTTTAAACTCAGTATTTATGGATGTTGAAAGAATTATTTCTTCCTCTAAATGCTTTTCACACGTAGCTAAATGATACAGAGAGGGTGTATTTTAAAGTCCAATATTCAGTAGTTATTTACGGAGGGGAAGAGAAAACCAAAACTATCAATAGTAAAGAAGTCTTTGCAAGGCTTTCAAGTATGTTTCAGTTTTCTACTATTTTTTTAATAAGTTCACAAGAACAGTAATTTATCTTGTATCTTAAAACACTTTATGTCATACACATCTCCCAGTCATATGCTAGAAAATTCTTGGAAATATTCTACGTAAAGTTTAGTCATATATTTTATTTCTCATGTTTCCTACAATTAAGAATCATGGCAGGTAAGGAGGCTTTGGGAAATGAGTCAAGAGGGGCTCTATTTAAGTACACTTTGATCAATAATGCCACGAATATATCTAATTCCATGTATGCCAATAAACAAAATTTAAATAGAAGATGGGAGAGATGATTAAATAGTTAAAAGCATGTACTGCTCTTGTAGAGGTCCCAAGTCTTGTAGAAATCTCAAGTTCATTATCCAGGATCTATCTTTTGTGGTTCAGTCCATCAGTAATCCCATATACAGGATTCCTATAACCTGTTTTTGATCTTCTCAGGTATTTGCATTATTATGTGCATTTTACAAACAAGTACATATAAACAAATTAACATATATATATATATATATATATATATATATACAAAAGAAGTAATTCCTTAACGTAGAAGACAATGTCTTATTGGTAGCCAACTTAAACTTACTTTAAAACAAAACAAAAAACAAAATTGTCCTTATGTATTAATGTGATCAAATACCGTGACTAATGCAATGCTTAGAAGAATGAGCCAACTTGGGTTTTTTGTTCCAAATAGTGTTATAGAGACAGTAGGAAGTAAGCAAGGCAACTGAAACAGCAGCTGGTACTTACATATCAACAAACAGAAAGAGAGAGAGTGAGAGAGAGAATGAAATGGTGCTAGGTTTTAAACTCTCAAAGCCTGACCACAGTGACGTGTTTTCTTCTAAGTCTACCAAAACATGCCATCATCTGGAGAACAACTATTCAAATTATATTCAAATTACTAAGGGGAAATATGTTATTCAACCCACCAGAAAAAAGGCTCCTCCATCTTCTTTCCAGATTGATTTTCTTAATTTTCAATGAGGATTGTTACAGTGCCTTCAATGGTTTGTACAAGTACCAAACAAAGGGAAAATACAATTTTCTTCAACCTACTTGCCAGTGCTAATACAAAAATGGGATATTTAAAGGCATCATTTTCAAATTCTAACTCATACTTATGCATAACCATTTTTCAGATATTACAGATTTAAACATGGGATGCTCAGTAAACAGTAATCCTAAAACTTGGATGATTATTTTGATTCCTTTAATTCATTCACTTATAATTCATTCATAATTCACTTATAATTCATTCGTACACCCAACTATAATTCATTTATAATACCCAACTACATAACTTAATCTGAAATACTTTTGCAAGGGGATTAGAAGAGATATTTCTTTCTTTTAATTTATTTTTTTATAAATTACAGTTTATTCACTTTGTATCCCAGCTGTAGCCTCCACCCTCATCCCCTCCCAATCCCACTCTCCCTCTCTCATCTCCTCCCGTGTGCCCCACCTCAAGTCCACTGATAGGGGTGGACCTCGCCCCCTTCCTAGCCTATCAGGTCTCATCAGGACTGTCTGCATTATCTTTCTCTGTGGCTTAGTAAGGCTGCTCCCCCATCAGGGGGAAGTGATCAAAGAGCTAGCCACTCAGTCATGTCTCCAACTAGGGAACCCACTTGGAGACTGAGCTGCCATGGGCTTTGTTAGTAAAGGGGTTCTAGGTTATTCTTATACATCCCTTAAATGATTCTAATATGTCATCATATTTGAGGTTCTTAGTTGACTTTTCAGAAAACCTTACTGTCCCAAGGTATATTGTCAAGTTTTACCATGTCATAAAATTATTTTTTCAGAGTTCCATTTGACACTGTTTTACCCCTTAAGACAAAACATAAAAAGATAACATAAAAAATAATGCTTCTGGCTGAAATTTAGAGAATTATTTTAGTGGTGAAATTTTAAAACATATTTTTCTTTAATACTTAATTTTATCCTCTTTAGCAAACAAGAACGTTTCCATTTCCTGTCTTTGGTTCTAGCATAATATGAAATTATTCATTGGGAATTCTCTGAATTGTGTTAGATTAGTTTCTTTATTTATCTTATGCTTTAATTATTGATGTGTAATTTTGTTCAATTTTTATTTTTTTAATATTTCATTAATTATATTTCTTCATTACATAACAGTATTAAGTATTCACTTCTAAATTTTAAGCTGGTGCACATTATTTATCTTTTAATATCAATGCTTAGCACTACCTAACAGAAAACTCTGTGAACACTATTCACATCATCTTTGTATTTTTATTCCAGAAGCTAAAAACTCGATGGTAAAACACCCAGTACTATGTAATTTTAAACACATCATTTTAAAAACTCAAAGCTAGTACAACATTTGAGAGAAAACATTTATGTGTTGTTTTAAAGAAAGAAATCCTAAACTGTTTGATTTTACCAATGAAGACTCAGGAGCTAGATGTTGGGATGAAAACCTTCTAGTTTAGAGAGGCACAGACAACAAAAACAAAAACAACAACAACAACAACAAAAAACAGCTGCTATTCATACTCAGCTGAGGTCCCAGAAGGAAAAAGCAAAGAGCAAAAAGTCAAAAAGTCTGAGACCAAAGTTCACTAGCTCAAATGACAGCCCAGGAGAAAAGGCATGCTAGCTCACTAGACAGTCCAGAAGGAAAAAAACAAAAGCTCAAAGCCAAAAAGCTCCTACTCCTTCTGGCTGTCTTAAATAATCTTCTTTCAAAGTCCCTCCTTTTCACTTAATACCTGTCATCTGGTTTATTGCTCTCCCTCTTTACCTAGGGTTAATTTTATTAAATCCTGTGTACAGAAAGCTCTTGGATTAAAGGTGTGTGCTAAGGCTGAGCCATGTCATAATTACCTGTTTACAATAAACAGAAAGTTTTTGGATTAAAGGAGTGTGTTATGGCCAAACCACACCAAACAAGAAACAGGTTTTTATAGTTCACAATCTTAGGGTTCACAACGGTATTAAACATCCTGCAACATATATGTTTATCTTTCTGATTTTGTATTACTTCATCTGAAGTACTATTTCCAGCTTCATCTACATACCCACAAATGCTATAACAATTTTCCTAACAGCTAAAAACCACTCAATTATATAAACAGACCATATTTTCATTTCTATTCATTACTTGATAGACAACAAGGCTGTTTCCATTTCCTAGCTATTATGAATAACGTCACAAAATGTTAATATGTCCAAGAGTGCTATGGATTATATTGATATGTGTTATTAACTTTTTGAGACACCTACTACTAATTTCCACAGTCTAGGAACAATTTTGCCCTAAATTTGACTTAATTCACCATAAGTGAATTAAGTGTCTCCTTCTTCCCACAATCAACAGGACATTTGTCCATATGAATTCAAAGTAGTTGTGACAGCACACACAAAAACTGCTCAAGAACAAGCCAATCAAAAATCTCAACATGGTTGTTTCCCTGTGATATTGATGGTGAGTAAAGACCCATGGGCGATTGATGAATGCTGAAGTAAGGAGAGTCACTTTCTTCTTGATCATAAGAAATAAGAGGACACTTAGACTCTGTTACATGATTCTGGACCTATGCATCAACAGAAGAAAGTAAGTGGACTCAGTAGGCACAAAATTTAAAAATCGACCACATGAAAACACTCATGAACACAATATAAAAAATAAGGATGAAAATACTTTAAAAAATAATAACAAAAAATAAACAACCCAAAATACCTTGGTAACCAAAGGTATAAAAGACAGGAAACATTTTCTTTTTCTTTTTTTTTAAGTTGCTTGAACATTTTATTATTGTTATTCAATGCCAAACTGGAACATAGAAATTCTTATTGACAAAATATCACTTCTGTAACAGTATTGATTGAGAAACATCTGAAATATGTCATTCATAAGAATGAAGAAAATAAAGTAAAGTAAGATAATTAAAGATCAAACAGACTTTTTTAGCATTATCTTCAGTAGTTTCCAGTGGAGAAAACTAGAACTCAAACATGTCTTTACCTTTGCTTTACATTTTCTTATAACATATTTTGTTGTTATTTTTGTATTTATACGGGTGAATGTTGCCAGAGATAATTAAAGCAACTCAACATTCAGACCTCCCAACAAAATTTATGAATGTTGATTTCATATCTGTACCATTCTTTGTAGAGGAACTTTAATCTATCAACATGGCTGCTCTGGTTACATCCAAAGACCTTCTACATCTGTGTGATCCGACTGAAATGCAGATATGCCACACACCTTTAATCCCTCTGGGTAAATACAGATATACCATTAGTACATACCTTAAGTCCTAAATAATGAAGTTAGTTAGTGAAGTTAGTTTATAGAAGGAAGCAGCCATGTTTGAAAGTGATGTCTACCTGAGAGGGAGAAAAGTGATGAATCAGAGAAAGAGTTGACAGGACAGGATATGCCCAACTCTCAGAAGAACAGAAAGGAAAAGGAGGCGACTTAAGAGAGGGCAGCACATGGGTAGGAGGCAGGAGCAAACTTTATCAGGACAGTTTTACAAAGACAAGTTATAGAGAGATCATGTTACATACAAGTAAAGACAGAGGAGCCAGAGAAGGTGTCAAAAGTTTAGAACAGATTGCTAGAGTTAGTTTTACGTTAAGCAGAGTGATTCAATCAGAAGTTGAGAGAATTCAGTTGGAATCAGTTAGCTTTGAGAGGAATTTGAACCAGAACAGTTGAGTTGCACCTGCCAGCCTGAGTTCAGAAAGAACTAGAAGGTGTAAGCTTATTCAGCAATAAGCCTTCTAGAAGAGAATTACCTCTACTGAATAGAAGATACAATTACAGTAACTCATCATTATAACTAACCTAAAAATGAGCATAGTAAAACATGAAACAAAATATATGTATTTTTAACTACCTGCCTTAATAGGTCCCATAATATACCTGCCTGAAACAAACTAGTTATTTTCAGTATTGAAAGTCAAGCACATACAACAGCAAAAATTAAATTCTACGTAATTGTACGTTTTTGGCAATTCCATACTGAATTAATAATATGGAAACTTGAAACAATAAAGAATAAACAAATTTAGACTTTCACAGTCATAAGCCAAAACAGAAATATACAGAAGGCTAATATATATTTTTATTTATAAATAAATAACTTGACAAAAATACTTGTGTTGTTGCATTTTGCATACATTGTTTCTGAAGAAAACTAGTTTGTTTTAAATTACATAATCAAATAAGTAATGACAATGCACATGCTCTTAAAATAATGCCCTAGGAATATGTATGAGAATATAAAGTGTTTGAACTATCTGCTAATTCTAAGCATTGGATTTCTTTATTAATTATTTATTACAATTTATTCACTTTATATCTAGGATGTGGCTCCCCCTTGCTCCTCTCCTCCCAATCCCTCTCTACTTCTTTCCTCTCCTCCAATACCCCTCCCCTAGTCCACTGAGAGGGGAGGACCTCCTCCCCTTCTATCTGACCCTAGCCAGGTTTCATCAGGAGGGGCTGCATTGTCTTCCTCTGTAGCCTGGCAAGGCTGCACTCCCCAGGGGGAGGTGATCAGAGAGCTTGCCACTGAGTTCATGTCAGAGACAGCCCCTGCACCCCTAACTAGGGAACCCACTAGGAGACTGAGTCTATGGGCTACATCTGAGTAGGGGTTTTAGGTCCTCTCCATGCATGATCCTTGGTTGAATAATCAGTCTCTGCAGGGCTCCCAGGGCCCAGGTCTTTTTTTGTTTGTTTGGTTTGGTTTTTGTTTGTTTGTTTGGGTCTGTTGGTCTCCTTTTGTAGCTTCTGTCCCCTCCAGGTCTTTAAAATTTAATGCAATCGGCTCATAGTTTGGCTGTGAGTCTCAGCATCTGCCTCCATACCTCCATCAAAGGATTCTTTCAGAGGTCATTTTTGGTAGACTCCTATCTTGTTCCCTGCCTTCTTCTGCTTCCTTTGTCTCGCATTTGTCCTTCTGAATGAGAATTGAGCATCTTCCCTAGGGTCTTCCTTGGCATATATACCTGTCAGTGAGTCTATGCTATGTGTATCTTTGTGTCTTTCTGCTTTTGGGTTACCCCACTTAAGATGATCTTTTCTAGATCCCACCACTTGCCTACAAATGTCATGATTTCCTGGTTTTTAATAGCTGAGTAGTATTCCATTGTGTAAATAAACCACAATTTCTGTATCCATTCCTCCGTTGAGGGACATGTAGGTTGTTTCCAGATTCTGGCTATTACAAAAAGAGCTGCTACGAACATGCTTGACCAGAGAATACTTAATAGAGGAATATCTAATGGCAGAGAAACACTTAAAGAAATGCTCAAAGTCCTTAGTCATCAGGGAGTTGAAAATCAAAACGACCCTGAGATTTCACCTTACACCCATCAGAATGGCCAGGATGAAAAACTCAAGTTACAACACATGCTGGAGAGGTTGTGGAGAAAGGGGAACCCTCCTCCATTGCTGGTGGGAATGTAAACTAGTACAACCACTTTGGAAATCAATCTGGCACTTTCTCAGAAAATTAGGAATAGTGGTACCTCAAGATCCAGCTATTCCACTCCTAGACATATATCCAAAATATGCACAACTATACAATAAGCATTGGATTTCTACGTTTCTAGTGATTTTTTCTCATCGTTTGATTCTTTCACATCTTTTATGTACCAAGCTCATATCTTAATATAAAACCACATTTTAATATTAACCTCCAAGATTATCTAAACACCTATGGAAGTTCCTTTAGCTAGCTCTGCAATTTTTGAGATAAAACGGTGAATTGAAACATGTAAATCTGCTCTTGACTATTTCTTCCTCAGACCCAGGAGATATTGAGAATAACTATTTTTCAAAATTTCTTCATCATTGTAACAAGCAATACAAAACAATCATTTAAAATATTTACAGTAAATTCTATTTACTAGACTGTTTATTAGATAGTCTGGTATTAAAGTTCTAGCCTGTCCATAAATATGGTAATTTTAACATTTGCCATCTATTTCCTTCCCAGAAGTAACATTCTCAGCAGGCTCACCACTTCTGACATTTTCTTTCATTTAACAAAGATAAGTGGCATCCTGGAAGCCTCTTCCCCACTCCCCATTGCATTAGCATTCATAATATTAATTGCCAAAAATTACCAGCTGCAAGAAGTTTCATCTAACAAAGCTGTTCCATGGCTTTCTCAAGACAATTTACTACCATTTATGTCCCAAGCAAACACTTAAGTATGTAAATAGGAAGAAGCCCACAGTATAATTAATATTTAAAAGGTAAAATGTCAGACTTAGCTAAGCAATTTTTAACATTCTTCACTTATTCACTCCCTTTTCTTTAACCACAAGTTCTTCTTAGAGAAGCACTGGGGTTTTACTGAAAAAGCTACAATTGATCTCAGCTAAGTGTTTTGCAATAAAGTGCCAGCATTTTCCCAAGCATACTGCTGAATTCAGGCATACAAATGAATGTATTTGACTCTGAATTTTCTTTTTCTTATTTGAATACTTCCACTGAAATTATATATATAATACTCTAAAGTGAATTAAATAATCAAATTAGGACACGATATACACCGAAGCTGTGCAAACAATTAACGACTGGCAAGAAAGTTTTCCTCCTAATGTGATAGGCATTGACTAATCACCTGTCAATTAAAAGCCATGCTTGGCAGTCTTCTCAAAAGTACAAGGTGCCTCTGTTTAACCAAGAAATGATCTTTATTTAGATGTACTACCAACTGTGAGAATCACATCAACTTCTGTCACACTAAGGGGATTCGTTGAAAATCAAGAATAAATTAATTTAGTTTAAGAACACATAGGTATTTTGTGTAGTCTCCATCTGTGGGTGGAAAGAGGATGAAGGAGTTTGCTGTGACACAGCCTTAGTAATGTAAGAAGCTATACCTATAAACGCTCACCACCATGACTGCGCAAACATGAGGTGAACAAGGACAACAATGGCAGATATTCCAAATTGGATAGGGGAATGACCACTAGAGAATAAACTGGAAGCAACGAAGAAATGCAGAGTCAGGGATATGTTCTCCTCAAGGGAAGAGAGGAGTTTATTCAGTTCTTTGTTTATTCAGTTCTTACTCATCAGCCCTGAAACAAGTAGAGGCCACAAATGAGAAAGAGATTAAAAAAATGGGTATAAGAGAGGAGTTGGAAGAAGAAACGGGAACAGTCAAATAGTGTAATTTGTATTAGAATATCAAAAATTAAAGTAAATAAAATCCACATTGGCCAGAACCAAATATATATACATATATATTTACCAAATATATATACATACACACACACACATATATATATATGTATATATATTTGGTTCTGGCCAATATATATATATATATATATATATTGAGAGAGAGAGATAAGTATATGAAATATTTGCTTATAAAAGACATTATTATTTCTATTTAATTCTAAATTTTTTATCAAAATACCAATAACTTGAAATATTATGTGACTTAGAAGTTCCTTTTGAGTTGAATATAAACAAATGACACATTAAAGAAAAGTAGCAGTGTGGGTTTCTATTCCTTCACAGCCATTATGATCTGAATTCTCAACAACTCTAGTCGATTTCACTGGGTCTTTATAGTACTAGACCTAACAACATCACACTCTTAGGGGAAGGATTCATGGATTATACTCTTGCGTGTGTCACTCTTGGAAATCAAAATTTTCGTGAGAAATGGGTGACAATGTTTTCCAGCACATATGTACTGGCAAAAACACATCATTTAGATTGTTCTATACTCACGATGAATCAAGGGGTTCTGGTTAAACTTGGTGAAAAAATACCTATAAAATGGCAAAAAACAGATAGGGAAAAGAGCTTGATATAAGAGTGTGATAGAGGTGAAAGGGTCAGGGTGACTATAGTGAGAAACAGAGACTGTATAGCCCAGAGGCCTAGGGAAAAAAACAAATATTACTTGTCTAAAATGTCTCACAGTTTAAAATAGAATAGTTAACTAATGGAAAAGAAGAAAGCAGCATGGAATGAGGGAGGGTTTGGAAGACATGCAGAACAACTATATAAGACCACTATAGCATAAAAAAGCATAAATACAAGAAATACATGTTGATATTTTAAGGGGATCTAGCATGAAAAGGTCTGGGAATATGCCACAAGTATCTGCTATTTATCCTGAGGCAAACAAGTAAGATAGCAGAGCACAAAATCCAGAACATTTCTGAGATTTGAAACTATGTGGGAATAATCTGAAGATAAGGACAATGGTATGCTATCTTGTCCACTTTCAAAACATAAGTCTTCAAATGTTTGTATAGCTATAAGCTATGTGCTATGTTACCTATTGTGCTATGATACATATTGTTATATATGTTATCTACTTTACATGTTTTTTTTAATTTTACATGCTTTTCTTGCTTGTATGTCTGTATAATACTTGAATGCTTGAGGCCCATGGACCCAAAAAGGACATCAGTTCTTCTAGAATTACTAATGTTTATGGGTTACCATCTGGGTACTGAAAATTGCCCCTGAGAAGTATGGAAATAAGAGCACCTAGTGTCCTTAATCATTGAGCCATCTCTCTAGCTCTGAATTATTGTCTTTAAAGCTGGCTTCCTAGCTGCCTTTCATCTCATTCTATTTACTATCATCAGGAGCATTATTACAGTGTAGCAGAACAGATATATTTTATCCTAAGATAGTCATAGTTATTTTGTGTTTTTGTGTGTGTGTGTGTGTGTGTGTGTTTTGTTAATTTATTTTTGCATTATTAGGCATTTAGCTGTAATGCGTGTAAACTCTCATGGAAAAGTGAAGTTCAGCTTAGAAGGTCTCAATACAATGCCATAACTATTGGTTGAAATTTATGAAGAAATTGGTCACCACTGGAAATATAATAATGGTCACATTAAAAAATTAATCAGTGTGATGTGATTCATGTTTTTTTAATCTTTTTATTTTTATTAATTACAGTTTATTCATTTTGTATCCCCCATAAGCCCCTCCCTCCTCCCCTCCCAGCCCCACCCTCCCTCCCCTTTCTTCTCTCTTGCCCCTCCAAAGTCCACTGATAGGGGAGGTCTTCCTCTCCTTCACTCTGATCCTACTCTATCAAGTCTCATCAGAACTGGCTGCATTGTCATCTTCTGTGGCCTGGTAAGGCTGCTCAGGGGGAGGTGATCAAAGAGCAGGCCTATCAGATTATGTCAGAGGCAGTCCCTCTTCCCATTACTATGGAACCCACTTGGATACTACGCTGTCATGGACTACATCTGTGCAGGGGTTCTAGGTTATCTCCATGCATGTTCCTTGGTTGGAATATGACTCCCTGGGGAGACCCCTGTGTTCAAATGTTCTGGTTCTGTTGCTCTCCTTGTGGGGTTCCTGTCCTCTCCAGATTTTACTATTTCCTACTTCTTACTAAGTGCATGTTATCTTAAGTAAGAAGTGGATCATGTTTATATATACAAAGCATATTAACTGTACAATGTATGTCGAAAGTTATTACAAGCTATTACATGACATCAAAGTCATGCTGTTTAACTTTTGTTTTATTGTCTGCTAATCTCAAACACGTTTCTTTCTAATATGAATACATAGGCACTGCATAATGACGTATTTCTCACTTATTGACTATATATTTGATAGAGGAATTTTAATTTATATTATGGCCACTTTATGTAAATATACCACTCTTTACAATGATAGTGGTTGCAGATAGGTAGATGATTGTGAATTGTAGTCACAAGGTACAAGAAAGCAGAACATATGAGTATATTTTGAGAAAAGGAATAGTAAGTAAGCAAATTGGAAAAATAATTTTACAAATAAAAAACACAGCAAAATGCCATATTTTTATAAGTTTCTGAATGACATTTGTTGATCATGACATCACCCACATTTTTAATGCTGTTCCTATACCACAATCTATGTTCAATATATTCTTCCTGTACTTCCATGAACTGTCATTCACACTGAAGCACAGTCTCTTTCATATAAGTCACTTCCTTCTATAAACCAGGTAAAATTGTGTTTTAGTCATATTAGAGCTTCCAGATCATCATGTACAAATACACATCACTGAATTGGCTTAAATGACATTTAGTCATGTTTGCATTCACAGAGCACATTGTATATACTCTTCCATAAAGGACTTTAATGAAATAATAATGAATCAATGAATAAGTAAATGGTATTAAAATGTTTCTGTTCTATTTATGACAAAAGGGTTTCAAGAAATATGTTTCCATAGTTTTTATTAATGCTCTGGGGATCAGGAAGTTTAGGAGTAGATTAGAAGCATCTGAGCTTGTGTTTGGTTAAAGGCCAAATAAATAAAGACACACATTGCTGTTACTATAACATTATCCTGAATTGAACTACTCTGTTCTTCATAAGATCCATACACAAAGTTGGGAAATGTGTTTTTCTACTTAGGAAAAAAAAAAGCTCTTCATCATGTGTGACATCCAGATCTCCCCTGACCAAAAAGCACCTCCACATGATTGAATTAAACGTCCCTCCTGAAAAGACAGGAAGAGAAATCTCTTAAGCAGTTAACATCAGTAATCTTTTCTATGTTTGTGTATTTAAAAATTTTTGTTGTACTTACTGAATCACCCTGGATTTCTCCCAGGACATATTTGTTTCATTTATTTATTTTTTCTGTCTACACAATAAATGTAGTTTCAGTGGATTCCATCTTGGCATCAACAGATTACCTACCGCAGAGTTTGTTTTTCTGTGTAACTTTCCATGTTAACATTCAAATAAACCAGTATTAGTAAATCCTTCAACACTAGTTCTTGCCCTCATTCCTCAGGAAACTTCCTTTGCTTAGCTCACAAAACTGCCAGAAGTGTGCATGAGTAATCACACACAGGCACTCTCGCAGAGTTTTTCTAACACGTTTTCTACTTGTTTCCTTACTATTTGTTTTTTTCATAGGTAAAATATAATTGAAATACAAAAATTAAAAAAGTAGCCTGGAGTAACCCTAAAATTCTACATGCTTTTCAAATCATTTGTCTCAGCCATCCTTATAATCTTTGACTACAATTGAGTGAGACGCATATTATTTGGATTGAAGTTTTATAGACTCTTTAGTAAATACTAGGAATATTCTCTTGTAAAGATTTGACTCAGTAGTTTTTATTCAGTTTACATCCTTGTTGTAGCCCAAACCTTCCTATCCTCCCAGTCTCACCTTGCCTCCATTTCCTCTTCCCTAAACCCTCCCCTTTTCTCAGGAAAAAGAGGACTCTCCCTTTCCCATCCACCACAGTTCAAGTTGCATCAGGATAGAGCATGTCCTCTTCCCCTGTGGCCTGTTAATGTAGTCCTGCCAGGGGGAAGTGATCAAAAAGCTAGCAAGTGAGTCCTTGTCCAATGCAGTCCACACTTCCATTGCTAGAGGATCCACGTGACCCACCTAAGATGCCTGTCTGCTACATCTTTTAGGGGCCTAGATCCAGTTTGCGTATAATGTTGGTTAATGCTATGTGAGAAGGACTCAAGCAGAGACTCCTAGGAGCAGAGGCCACGGAAACTGAAACCTCTAGTTAGACTAGTCTCCTAGCAGAGAGAAGAGAACACAAACTCACTCTCAAAAACTTTGACCTAAAGTTTAGCCTGCCTACAAGATGTGTAGACAGAGCAGAGATTGAGGGAAAGCCCGGCCAACGCTTGGCCCAAAGAACCACTCTATTGGAGAGTACCAACCCCTGACACATACTCGGCTAAGGTTGCAGACTAGAGTCTGTTTGAATTTTCCTCTGACAGGCTTTACACAGCAGTGCCTCAAAACAGATGTTGAGACTCACAGCCAAACATTGGTTCATATATATACAGAGTCTTCTGGAAAAGGGGGAGAGAAAAAGAAAAGGACCTGGAGGTGACAGGAGCTCCACAAGAAGACCAACAGAGCCAACTAACCAGGGCCCAGAAAGGCTTGCAGAGACTGACTCATTTATTATGAACATTTATTATATTTATATAATAAAATATTGATTTTTAAACATCAACATTATGATACACTGGTTGTAATATAGATTCTCATTAAATTTTAGTAGTTTTGAAATTGTACCACATCTTTGAATTGATAAGTATATAACTTCATGGGGAGTAATAGCTCAGTGGTTAAGAGCACTGGCTGGGTTCAATTCCCAGCATCCATACGTCAGCTCACAACTTTATGTATCTCCAGTTCCAGGGCTTCTGGTACTCTGACACAGACATACAATCCAGCGAAACACCAATGAACGTAAAATAAAAATAAATTATTAAATTAAGAAAGTAACTTCAGTTATCTTATGGTCTTTTATGATGTACTGGCAATTCTGCATGAACAAATATAACCTGAATTCACTCATCTTTCAGAATATATTTATATAACTAGGAAAAAATCTGGGGAGAATAAAATGTCACATGATAACATTTTAGAAATCAAATATTTAATGAATGGAAGATATGACAGTAGGGTTGAATTAAATGCTATTAGATTTTCTTACCATTAAAATTAATGTAATTTTATGCATAGATTCAGAAATATTCAGGAACAGCATATCAAAAATTGATGATGAAACTGGGAATAGAAGGAAACATCATTAACTTAATGAAGAAGACCTATAAATCTATCTGTATATCTATAATCATGTATGCCAGTAATAGATAACATGGCAGAGATGTTATTTTTTCTACTCCTAGTAGATGTTGTAGTAACATCTCTAGAAGAAAACCGCAAGAAAAAAAAGAGCAGATTTTCAGTCTTGTAAAAATAAAAAGACACAAAGTATGTGTGTTCACAAATGATTTTCTTTTTTCCCCTTTAATGAATATATGTATTATGTATGTATTTAATTGATTTAAAGTCTGATCTCAGACCTCTCCCTCCTCTCCTCTTAGTCCCATCCTCCGTAACATTCTCCAGCCACAATTATCTTCTTCTCAGTGATGGGGAGGCCCCCAAGAAGTACCAACACACACTGGCTACTCAAGTCACAGCAGGACTAAGCACATCTCCTCCCACTGAGGCTAGACAGGCCAGCCCAGCTAGTGAAAAGGAATCCAAAGCAGACAACAGAGTCAGAGGACAGCCTCTATTCTCATCGTTAGAAGACCCACATGATAACCAAACTGCACATCTGCTACATATATGTAGGGGTCTAGGTCCAGCCTTTGAAGTCTCTGAGAAGCCTCCTGGGCTCAGGTTTGTTTAATCAGTGGGTCTTCTGCTATGTCCTTGAATCTTCCAGTGACCTCAATCATTCCCCCAACTCTTCCAAAAAACTCCCCAAGCTCTGCCTATGGTTTGGCTATGGTCCTCTTCAAGTGTTTACATCAGCTGCTGCTGAAGCCTCTCAGGAGACAGTTATGCTAGGCTCCTGTCTGTGAGCATAGCAGAATATTATTAACAGTGTCAGTGGTTGACCTTCTCCTACAGGGTGGGTCTCAAGTTGGGGCAGTCATTGGTTTGCCATTTCCTCAATCTCTGTTCTATCTTTATCTCTACACTTCTTCCATTGAAATATTTTTCTCGTTGGTATGACTGAACAACAGACAGAGACAACTTAGTGAAGGAAAAGAGTTTTTCTGCTGCACAGGTCAGGGGAAACAACCCATCATGACAGGGAAGGAAAGAGGCTAGTGACTTCAAGTTGATGGTAGCATTCAGCACCCTGTTACATCATTTGGCAGTCAGGAAGCAGATACAGGAAAAAAGGCAGGACCAGGTTATAAATCTTCCAATGATCATGCCCAGGAATTCATTTATTCTATTTTAGCACTGCTTTTTAAGGCTTTTATTATCTTAATGAAGCCCAGTCCACTTTGGACCACATCTTTAAACACATTTTCTGTTTTAGGAAAAGCCACATTGCAACTATATGAATAGGAAAGGTGCTTCAGGATGAGTCACTCAAACCTTTGATAGACTGAAGAGTCAAACAAACAACTTCATTTTTAAGTCAAAGTTGTCAATTTTTAATATGGTCATTGTTTCTTTTACATAAAATATAAATAATTGTATTTTTACTAAAATTTTAACAAAACAAATATATGAGCCAACAAAACATCCAGACAGTTATAAATTTCACAAAATATTGTAAAAATCTGTAGAGGAAAACATCAGATGAGATACCAAATAATTACATAAATAAGGAACTACTTTAAAAGCAGTTTTTTTTAAATTTCTTTACATATCAAATTCAAATTCCACACAAATGTGAAAGAAGAATATTGTGAATATTGTCAAACCAATACTAATTTTTTTCTCCCTCATAGGAAGTAATTGCTTATAGCTGTTCCTCAAATGGTGGAGCCCATTAGCTTTCTCTGATCCATGTTGGCATAACAAATGGTATTGTCATTCTTTAGTTCTTGTTCAGGTAGCCATGTTGTTGAGCTTTCCTGGGCTCAGCTTCCATGTCATAGTTAGAAGTAACAATCTCATAACACATTTCCTGCTCCCTTGGCTTTCAGTTATCCTCTCCATTCCAGGAAGTTCCCTGAGACTTAGATGTAGGCATCTTGTTTTTGATTTATCAATTGGTAATAGACACCCAATTCAGTTTTTCTCTACATTTTGATCAGTTATGCTTTCTCTAATGGTCCCTCTGCTGCAAAGAGAATCCTTTTGGTGATAGCTAAGTATAACTATATATATATATATATGAGAGAGAGAGAGATAGCTAAGCATATATATATATATATATATATATATATATATATATATATATATATGCGCGCACGAGAGAGAGAGAGAGGGAAAGAGAGATCTGTCTGTCTCTGCCTCCCAAGTGCTGGGATTAAAGGCATGAACAGCCATTCCCAGCACTAAACTTATTTCTCAAGCATAAAGGTGACTGTTTAGAGAGAAGTTAGGTAGTAGAGGTTTTTTTGTTTGTTTTGTTTTTGTTTTTTAGGAATGTGGCAATAATAGGTCCTCCTACATGTTCCATGACCTCCTTATCCACAGAGATCTAGATATGTTTTGGTTTCATATTTTCTGTTTCTGCTTCCAAAAACAGAAACAAAAAATTTTCTGTTTCTGTTTCCAAAAACAGAAACAGAAAATATTAATAATAAAATCAAGTTGTCAGTGACCAGTTAATTTTAATGTATTAATAAATATTTATCAGTAACAAGCTTGGGAGCTATGTGGGTCTGAATCCACGTTTTCTATGTATATATTGTAGCTTTTAATTTAGATTTTTTAATGGGACTCCTGAGTATTTGAATGAGTTGGTCTCTGCTTCTTGTGCTTTCTCTTGGGTCTCTTTTCTTTCTTTTTTATAATTTTTTTTTTATAAATTACAGTTTCTTCATTTTGTATCCCTGTTGTAGCCTCATCCCTCCTCCCCTCCAAATCCCATTCTCTCTCCCTCATCTCCTCCCATTCCCCTCTCCAAGTCCTCTGATAGGGGAGGACCTCCTTCCATCTGACCCTAGTCTATCAGGTTTCATCAGGAGTGGCTTCATTGTCTTCCTCTGTGGCCTGGTAAAGCTGCTCTCCCCTCAGAGAAGTGATCAAATAGCCAGCCACTGAGTTCCTGTCAGAGACAGTCCCTGTTCCCATTACTAGTAGCATCCTCTCAGTGCTATTGAATAACTTAGAGATATGGTAACTGTATAGAGTTTTAAAGAGTTTGGACAAATTCTCTCTAATTTCTGCCTAGTTATTCTGTACTGTCAAACTTCAAAAATATAGTTTATTAATTTGAAAAATAAAGACATCCTGACAAATAGTTTTGAGGATGAAGAGCAGGCACTCATGAAGGTGTTCTAAGTTAATGTTCTAAGTTAATGCTTATCAAGAAGTGCCAATTTAATTTGACACTGAAAATTCAAGGAGTTTAGTTCTAATTGAGTAATTAATATACATTAAATGAAAATATAATGTAGCCAACAGATGATCCACCAACTTTTAGAAGGCAGTTTATATAGGAATAGATTAACAGAAAGAGGAAATAGACAAATAATGAGTGATTGAAAAAAAATTAAAACTTATACAAAGTATGAAACAAAAAGGCTTTTATAGAAATTCTATCAAACCTAAGGTACCTTAGCCTTTTAATGAAAAAGTAGACCTACATATTTCTTAATGATCATGTGGAAAAATCCATGAACTAGTTATAATAAAAGGGACTCATCTCCAAAAGAAGGAAAGGATTAGTACATTTGATTTATACTTGTGTAAGTACAAGGATCTGACAATTTCTCCTTAATGACAGACAGAAACAGCCTACATGGGAGGTTTTTGAGAATCTGAAAGGATGATGATGATGATGATGATGATGATGATGATGATGGAAAGCAAAGATGAGCAAAACAATCTTATTACACTGCAACATGATTTCAGTGAATCTGGAACAAATTTTGTAGCAATCAGTATTTATGTAGATTTTGTTTTAAGAAACTACCATTTGAAGGTTGATATAATCAGGAAATTTACTGAAACTTAACTTATGATGAACAAAGAGGGCTTGAGTCCTTGAACTGATACTTAATGTTTTATGGCTCTCAAATTGAGACTTTATGTCATACCCTGTTAGCAGCAGCAAAGGCATTGCCAATTTTAAATTAGCATGAATGGTCAGATTTATATCATTCTATCCATAGTGATGACTCTTTTTAAGCTGTCTTGAGCTCTGTATCGTTAGTAGACAAAATGACCTTCACAAGTTAAAAAGCACAGTAGAATTTTTGAGATTCAGATTGTTTTCCTTGAAATTCAATAATTTTCTAGAGACAACAATACTTACAGCAGCAAGTGATTTTTAGTAAGCTAGACCGTATCAGATGAATTTTATACCAAAATAATAACCCAAATATCTCCAGAAATGGGCTGAGTAAACTTTTCAAAATGAAATTGAGTTTGTGATATAATGAAGAAATGCTCCTTCATACAACAAAGAAACTGGGAGAAATGTAGAGAAGCCAGTGTGCTTGGAGGAAAAGGAAGAAGATGGTGGAAGACTTTAACTGCTACAGCTAAGGTTTCCTTACTCTATGTTGAAAACTTGATGAAGGCATGATATTATATTTTTTGGATGTTTCTACTAAATGTTTTTTTTTTCTAATGCTGGCATAGCTAGAGATTAACAAATGGTGATGTTTATCAAATTGTAGCCAGAAGCACATAATTATTACACATACAGAAACAAACAAACACAGTCAGAGATAGAGAGGGACAGAGTGAGACAGAATCACAGAAAAAACATAGAGACAGAGAAAAATAAAGAAACAGAGCGACAGAAACACAAAGAGACAGATGGATCAGAGATACAGTGACAGAGAAACAGAGAGACGGGGACAGAGAGAGACAGAGAATGTCAAATGAAATGCTTGTTGTGTCAGAGTCTACAGTACCAACTGATGAAAGTGAGCTCATTGTCAGTGTCACTGAACAGCTACTTCTTGGAAGAGATGGAATAACCTCTACTGGAGGTCATTTTGATGGAGCATTTTGGAAATCAGAATTCATGCCAGAGTGCTGAAGTGAAGCTTGCAGATAGAAATGAATCTGTTCTGGTAGTTTGGTTTCAGTCTTTGAAGTAAGTTGATAAGACATTGGCTTGACAGGAAGTCTACATGTTCATAAAGTATTAAGTCATGATTTCTTTTCAGTTCAACTGCTTTCATAGGAAATGGAAATATTACACTGAACTCAAATATGCAGTTAAAGTCAGTTTAATGATTCGATTTGTTCAGCTTTTGATAATAGATTTTCAGGTCAAGTGAAGACAGAGTAAAAGAAGCAGTACACAGGCAAATTGTCTCAATTTAAATTTAATATGACAGTGAACAGATGGAATATCTGAATTATCATTAAAATGTAGAAAATACGGGGAGCAAGATAAATGGAAGTATTACATTTGGATATTTGCATAGATATATAACAGAATGAATGTATGTCCTTTCTCAAAAGTCTGATTTTTAAATTACAATTACACTGACATAAGACAAATAAAACTTAACTATTGATTATTGATGTGATTCAAATAAAATCATATTTAAGAATTCTTAATTCTAGTAACATCAAATAACTACTTTAAACAGTACCAGCCTGATATTAATATAAACACCCTTAAATAAATTTTCATATTATTTAAACACCCTTAAATAAATTTCAATATATTTACCAAGGTCAATATATTATCAGATTTATCCTTCTTTTTGTATTAGAGAAATGCTTGGCAAGGAGAAAATTATGAACTCTAGAATATTGTTTCCAGTTTTTTTATTAATTAGCTGACATGGGTGAATCACTATTTCCTTAGTTACTAACCAAGATACATTGTATAGATTCACTTTGGCTTCATATGGGAACAAACTTGCCATAGTTCAAAATGCTTTACTTAGATATCTCATTTAGTACATTTTATTCATTCATCACTACAACATAGCACTGTACTATCTTGTGATCATATGACTGATCACACAACTAAAATATCTTACCTTGAATTTTGAATGTTTTTAGGTTAGCTGTAGTAAAAATACTTAGTCATGGTTTCGGTTGACAGAAGAAAGTCAAGATCCCAGTCATTGCTGTCAAGGAGATGAACAACCATGACTTTCAAATGTATTTTATTGATAATCTCTGTTCAATAGGCTACAGTGTATTTTGTTTACCTTCTACTTTTGGTATTTTCTACTTTATGGTGATATTATTAAAATATGACCATATATCTTACATTGAGAAACATCTAAAATCACTTTAATAAATGGTCAGTTTTAGGTTAATCTTAAGTGCTTTTTAATACTAACATTAAAACTCAGACAATCCTCACTTTTTTTCCTTCTATTCCTGAAATTAACAGCATCCATTCTTTTTTTGATAAACTATAAGGCATAAAACAACACCAAAACAAAAACAACAACAAAACAGTTCTGATGTCTGAAGAGTATAGTAAAAAATTATATGATAATGGCTAGAGAATTGGCTCAGTGGTTAAGAGTATGGACTGTTCTTCCAGAGGACGTGGGTTCACTTCCCAGTACCTACATTGTGATTAAATAGCATCTGTAACTCCAGTTCCAAAAGTACCCAACACCCTTTTCTGACCTCCATGGTCATTTCATATATGTGGTGCACAGACATACATATAGGTAAAAACTCAAAGGCATAAAATGAAAATAAATAAACCTCAAAAGAATGATATAATTAGTTTAAAAATTATGCCTGCCTGTATACCACCATGCTTCCTACCCTGATTATGAGCTACTCATCTGAAGCTATAAGCAAGACCAGAAGTAAAGGCTTCATTTTAAAAGTTGACTTGGTCATCTTGTTTTCTTATATTAGAGCAGCAACTAACACAAAGATGCAGACATAATTCTATACAACCATGGACATCTGATTTTTGACAAAGAAGCCAAAAATACACACTGAAAAGGAAAAAAAAAACTAGACATCTTTAAAAATTATTCTGTTCAAACTGATGGCAGTGTAAACACTAATACATGTAGATTAATATTTGCCACCCTGCATCAAACTCAAATCCATACAAATGGATCAAGGACCTCCACATAAGGCCAGATACCCTGAATCTGAATGAATTTTTTGAAAGTATTGAAAGCTCTTAAATTTACTGGTACAAAAGACTTTCTGAACTAGATACCAATAACACAGGCACTAAGACTAAAAATTAATAGATGGGACATCATGAAATTGAAGTTTGTGTATGGCATAAGAAACCATCATTTGGACAAAACATAAGGCTCAGAATGGGAAAAGATCTTTTTCTGTTACAAAGCAGGTAGAATGTAGGATGTGTGTGTGTGTGTGTGTGTGTGTGTGTGTATTGACTAGCAGAAAAACAGATTACTCAGTTAACAATAAGGAACATAACTAAACATAGAGTTTTCAAAAGATGAAACACATGTGATTGAGAAGCAATTACAACATGTTCAGCATTTAGTCATTAGAGAAATGCAAATCAAAACCATTTGAGATTTTATTTTGTGCTAGTCAGAATGAGAAGGATCACTAAATCAAATGCCAGCTCATGCTGACAAGGATTTGGGAAAAGCGAATTCTTTTTTTTTTTTCATTTTAATTATTTTTATTTTTATTAATTACAGTTTATTCACTTTGTATCTACCCTGTACCTCCTTTCCTACTCCCCTCCCAATCTCACCCTCCCTCTTCCCCACCCATGTCCCTCTCCAGTCCACTGAAAAGAGAGGTCCTCCTCCCCTTCCCTCTGACCCTAGTCTATCAGGTCTGCAGGCCACAGAAGAAGACAATGCAGCCACTCCTGATGAGACCTGAAAAGTAAATTCTAATCCATTGCTGATGTGATTGCAAACTTGTATAGGTACTATGGAAATCAATTTGTTGGTTTCAGAAGAAATTAAGAATAGAGCTACCTTAAGATCCAGCTGTACCATGATTGGGTAGATACACAAAGGACTCTATATCCTACTACACAAACACTTTTTCATCCATGTTCACTGATATATATACAATATAATATTGCTCATCTTTTAAGAAGAATAAAATTATGACATAGCATTTAAATAAGTGGAACTAGAAAAGGTTCATCTTGAATGATTTAACCCAGACTCAAAAGGGGAAGTATTTTATGCATTCTCTTATACTTCAATGTTGGTTGTTAATCCTTTAGTAGATAAGCTACAATTTGCATAACCACAGAACTTAGATATAGAGTAAGTAATTAGTGGGGAGGGGATGATTTCCTATGGAAGGGGAAAGGAGGAATAAAATATTAAGTTATGAATATAGGGGGGAAGAGCACTGGAGCGGGTGCATTAAATGGAGAGGGAAATGGGGCGAAGAGAGGGAAATGGAGAGAAACAACACACACTAATGGCCTCTTTAGGGGTCGTATGGAAACCCACTACTCTGGAACCTTCTTAAAACATACTTAAATGAAAGAAATTTTATTGGAGTCACCAAATAAGTAGGGACATAATGCCCAACTAAACATATTATTTTGCCACCAAGTGAACCATCCTGTGCCAGGAATGGGTCATATTTAATTTTGTTGTTGGCAAAGGGGCCATATGGAAACCCTCAAACAACTCACACTGTTGCCAAGGTTATCAGTTACTCTGTACAAGTGGTGGTCAGGCACCATTACTGTAGACAACAATTTCCTATCTAATTGATCCCAGGGAATTTGAGCTTGTGACTGACTAGAACCATCACCCCTTTTGACTAGTGTTTATTGTACGGGGAAGTACTTTGCAGGCTACCAGAGGACAAAGACAACCATAGACCAAGCTGTGAGACCTGTGATCTATCATGACAACTTTCCTGGAAGTTATATTGGTGCAACAGTGGCACAGACACTGTTGAAGTACCCATGCTCTCTCTGATTCTTATTTCAGGCCAATCAATGAGATGCAACAAATGCTTGACACTGACAAGAGCCTGAGATTTGATAGATGACAAGATCAGGGGGGAAAAATGCTATTGTCTTTCTGAAGGAGCATGGCAATAAAATGACTCTTAGTGACATTCCGCTAAACTTACATATCAGCGCCTTGATCAGCCATTGTAAGAATAGCTTTCTCTTACAGTACACTGGCACTAACATAGAGATCCACCAATGGAAAATGGACAATGAATCGGTGGCTTCAGAATACTCGGTCCTAAAGGAAGCAACTTTATTAAACCCTTCCCTCAAGGATCAGGGAGCTATGCTGAAAAGGAGATGGAAAGGAAAGGCCGTAAGAACTAGAGAAGGTAGATGACACCAAGAAAAACATGTCTTCCAGACACAACAAGACTGAAAACATATGAACTCACAGAGACTCTGGAAATATGCAAAGGGCCGGCACATGAGCACTGAACAGGTACAGTGGAAATGGGGTGCCATCCCTAACCACGCTTCTGTCTTTAAATGACAGCCATTTAAAATGAAAGATTAATTTTCTCCAATTGAGCTTCACTGAACAAAAAAGCCACACTTCAGGGAAGACTATTGCCTATCAGTAGATGGAAAAACATAAAATGAACTGTTAGGAACCTTGAAATTAAATTGTTTAATAATTTAAAATTTCAGAGTTTTAGAACTTTTCATTTCATGGAATTGAGTTGTGGACGTCATATTGTTTGTAACTCCTCATCAAACAGACAATAGAGTTCCCCTTCACTTGTCTGACTTATTTTACCACATATTCTGCTTTTCCCTTTGTTGCCTTATAGACATGATTTCAGTGAAGAGATTTTTCGGTAAATAGATTTACTTCTAATGTTATCTCAGCTCATTCTTTCCAGTTTCACCCACTCCAGTCTTCTATATAATTTTCTTTATTGTTAATACTTGATGTCATAAAATATTATAAGTTCAAACTTATAAGGCAATGTTCTCGTGTAAAACATCTATACGAATGTAAAATGTGAATGCTTAAACAAGGCATTTTACCAAAATCAACTTCACACTGATAATACACTTCATAACAACCACTTGCCAAATGGAGAATCGTCAGATTCTGAATGAGCATTATCCTTCATCCTGATAGGTGAAATTAAGGAAATATTAAAAAAAAAACATAGGAAAAAAGTATCATAAGACACCAGCAAAATGGAAAACAAAATATTACTGCCACGATTATATAACCACTCCTAATACCTTTTCATCTAATCTCAAAAGATACACAACTAAATTTTTTTCATATAGTATGTTTTCTTTAACCTGTGAGGCCAGTCAGTGTCACAACATAACACTGTACCATCCTCTGTCTCATTATGATAAAGAAAGCTAGCCTGTTCATACTTACAGAAAATTTTAAAAAAATTAGTAAACAAATTATATAAGATAACAATGACAATGTGGAAATGGTTGATATTTTCTAAACTGGAAAATGCCAATTAGAAAGTATCAAGATGTTCATGTAGTATCTTTCTATTTATTATACACTTATTATTATTGACACTTCTCTTATTTCTTGAATATTAATGGGTACTAGAAATGTACTGTGTAAAGTTAAAGATCAACAAAATGTGCATTGTTTTCCTCAGAAAAAAATAATATCAAAATAACTTCCAACTGAATATCTCAAAGTCAAACAACTTTTGAATATTTTGTCTTTTCAGGAAGTCAGATGGACCTCTTCCACAATCAGAATATGTTCTCTTATAAGAAGAGACTTGTCTTGAATAAGAGGATCTTACTTGTTTAGGATGTTTTCAAATCAAGCAGAAGACAGAATAGTAGTTTCCTAGTGCTTGGAAACTGAAACCAAAGGAAACAGGGTGATAGAATTTCTTGTTATCTCAAACACAACTCTATTCCTTCACCCATCTTCACTCATTTGTACTCTAATAGGACACACTAAGGTTTTCTAGCCATCAGGGATTATATAAACTGCATCTGGTCCATGATTTTTCCATTATCTTCTCTATTTTGTATTAAAATATTATTCTGTAGTCTATACCTATAAATCAAAGGTCATAGAAAATAGGAACCCATCACGTGATTCAGCTGGTCCAAATTCTAGGAGGAAAATTAGCAAATTCAAATATGACTATTGTATTTCTGCATGTATATATTGCATTGTAAAAGAAGAAAATCTTATACTACCACAATGAAGTGATATTGAACCTGGAAAGGAGTATTTATTACATTAGAAGTATTGTTACACTGAATAAAACAAGTACTCCCATGTAATTTTGATTATGTAATACTTAAAAAACCCTGATAAAAGATTATCTCTAATTCTCCATTCTATATACATGCATACATCCTTGATATTAAGTTGATGCATGTGCAGTTCCATTGCTGAGGTATTTTTGGCAAGACCTGAATTTTTCAAGGCCTGCATTGCTTTCAATATGAAGGTTTCAAGTAATTTCCTGAGAGATGAGCCATGTCTAAGCACTTTCAAGAAGGTAAATCGTCATTCTTGGAATCCTGGCATTTCTGACATGATGAGCCAGCTATCATCAAAAAATAAAATTGGGGTGGGCCATTTTTCCCACATCTTGTGTAATTTAACATATTTTTAAGTAATAATGTGAGTAAAACTTCAAGAAAGCCACCACGGTGGATGACATGATACACCACCTAGATCTCTTTTTGTTATTGAAGACTTTACTCTTTTCCAGCCAGTGGACACAGACAAATACACATCATTACAGAACTATAAGGAAACAATTTTATCAACTTACAATGGGACAGGTAGAAATATCCATACAGTTGCTTGTACTTCCCCTTCCTTACTTATTTTTTTCTTGGTCTTTTAGAAGAGCCTTAATCAACAACTGAATGTAAATCTGATTTTGGGGAAGCCTAGGTTATTGTACATATTAGAACCTTTAACAATGACAGTGAAAAAGATTATATTTTGAAGACCAGTGCTGTGTTACTTTTCCATACCTGTGAACACTCTTAATATTTTAGTGTATAGTGAACACCAGGTAAAGTTGAGGAAAAGGAGGATATAAGTGGTACTGCGCGATGCAGAAGAGACGTGACTGAACATCCCAAAATTTCTCGTGTACTCAGGTGTTAATAGAAGTTCCCTGTCTTTTCATCTTCACAGCTAAAAGGATCAGAATGATTCAAAAAAATATGTCACTTACTTTACTTTCTTCTCCAGCTGAGAAAAAAATGTACCATATGATAGCTTGTAGAACTTACACAACAGTGCAACGTGAACACATCTTTCAAGTAGACAAGAAAACTAAAAATGGAAACATTTTGTTTTGGGTGGCTCCAATATCAACAGCCATGGCCTAACCTAGGCTTCTTACATCTGCCAGTTACATTTAAAGATATGAGATGAAGTTGATATTCTATTTTTGTTAGACAAATGAAAAGTTGATGTTCAGAAAGATTAAATGATTTGATCAAAGTCAGGAAAATGTAGGAGCATTTAAAGCTCCATACAGTGTTCAAGTCAAGGTCATCTACTTACAACATACTCTCCAGAATGGCATACATTTTGCGCATGTCTATTTTATTACTAGAAAAGCCTGAATAGAACAAATAATACTGTCATGTCACTTGGATTTTGGAAAACATAAATCTCCTCAGCAATAGAAGACCTCACAGGTTTTGCAAAGTACAACATTTTCTAGCTTGTCATGTGCTCTTCACTTTACTATTAAGACTCATTCAATAAAAGATTTATTGTAGTCAAGATAAGCATGAAAATACATACAATTTTGCATGAGAAGTTATTTCTTAAGATGAAAAAGTACTTATGTATAAGAAAAGTCATGTCTTGAACTGCAATCTGTATATTTATATTACTGACGATCAGATAGTCTTTGCCCTGATATTCAGAAATGAGAATCGCCTACATTTCAAATTACACTTTTATTCATCTCATAAAGATTTTAATCCATTGCCTATATGAAAAAAAGTTTTTGATGGAATTGGTCTTTGAGGAAAATACATTTTCTGAAATCAGCAGTCTTCAAACTGCAGGCAGTTTGTCAAGGCCAGTTGGTCAAGTTTGAAGTTAGTGGCTAAGAGCTAAGTTCCCTGGCTCATGTTAATGTTAATCTAAAACCCTCCAAAAAGTCAATGCAAAAAAAACCCAAGTTAAAGCAATGACTTAGTACATACTGTGTATTTATAATCAATTTGATCAAAGATTAAGTCTTGTAAATCTTTGAGAGTGAATAATATGATAAACCTTATGACTTCCATGTAGCAGAGGCATCACTGAAAAAACAAAACCAAAACCTGTTGAAACCAAAGGAAAAGCAAGGAAAGGTGCTTATCTTCAGTTATTCATGATTTATCGTGGCACAGAGACTGGAGACCATCTTTGAGAAACAGTGAATTCCTCTTCTATTATGCCTTTTAGCCTAGCCAAAAAAGAAGATAAAAAGGTTAGCTCAGGAGTGTCCTATTATATCTATAATTCCTCAAATCTTTTTCGAGTCAAAGTTGTGATATCTGAAAATGTAATTTACTTCATTCTGAGCACTGGACAATGAATTTTTCCTTCAGGAAAATATTTCAGTTTTATCTCTATGATAATCTAGTTGAATCAATATAAAACAATTACACTTGGCGTGAAAGAGAACTTCAGACCAATCTCTCTTATGAACATTGACACAAAAATACTCACAAACCAAATCCAAAAAGACATCAAAGATATCATCCACCAACCAAGTAGGCTTCATCCCAGGCATGCAGGAGTAGTTCAATAAATGGAAATCCATTAATGTAATCCACTATACAAACAAACTGAAAGTTAAAAAAAAAAAAACAACTCATGATCATCTCCTTAAATGCTGAAAAAGCATCTGACAAAATCCAACACATGTTCATATCTAAAGTCTTAGAGAGTTCAGGGATACAAGGCACATACCTGAAAATAGTAAAGGCAATAAACAACAAGCCTATAGCCAATATCAAACTAAACAAAGAGAAACTTAAATCAATCTCACAAAACTCAGGGACAAAACAAGCCTGCCCACTCTCACTGCATTTCTTCAACATAGTACTGGAAGTAATAGCTAGAGCAAAAAGGCAATTAAAAAAAAAGCAAAAGGGATACAAATCAAAAAGGATGAAGTCAAAGTATCACTATTTATACAGATATGAGAGTATATATGAGTGATCTAAAAAATTCTACCAGAAAACTTTTACAACTGATAAACACCTTCATCAATGTGGCTGGATACAAAATTAACTAAAAAAAAAGTCACTGGCCCTCCTGAATACAAAAGACAAAAGGTTTGAGTAAGATATTAGGAAAAGAACACTCTTCACAATAACCACAAATAACATTAGTAACGTTACCCAAGCAAGTGAATGTCTTGTGTGAAAAAAAGCTTCAAATTTCTGAAGATGGAAACTGAATAAGATATCAGAAGATGGAAAGGTCTCCCATGCTCATGGATCCCTAGAATTAACACAGTAAATATGGTCATACTACCAAAATCAATCTACAGATTCAATGCAATTCCCATCAAAATACCAACACAATTCTTTACAGACCTTAAAAGAACAATTTTCAACTTCATATGGAAAAACAAAAACACAAAATTGCTAAAACGATCCTGTAGAACAACAGATTGTCTGGAGGTATCTCTATCCCTAATCTCAAGCTGTACTATAGAGCAACAGTAATAAAAATGTCATGGTACTGACAGAGAAAAATAAAGGTGGATCAATGGAATATATTCAAAGATGCAGAAATAAACCTACACACCTAAGAGCACCTGATTTTTGATGAAGAAAACAAAAACATACAATGAAAAAAAGACAGCATCTTTAACAAATGGTTCTGGTCTAACTGGATGTATACATGTAGAAAAATGCAAATATATCCATACTTATCACTCTGCACAAAATTAAAGCCCAAGTAAATGAAAGAGCTCAGCATAAAAACAGACCAACTAAACCTGTTTGAAGAAAAAGTAGGGAAGAGCCTTGAACTCATTGGCACAGGAGACAACTTCCTGAACAGAACACCAACAGCACAGGCTCTACAATCAACAATCAATAAATAGGACCTCATAAAACTGAAAAGCTTCTGTAAAGCAAAGGACACTGTCGTCAGAACAAAATGATATCCTACAGACTGGGAAAAGATCTTCACCCACCCTATATCTGACAGAGGGTTAATATTAAAAATATATAAAGAATTAAAGAAATTAATTACCAAGAAACCAAATAATCCATTTTAAAAATGGGGTACAGAGCTAAACAGAGAATTCTCAATAGACAAGTATCAAATGGTGGAGAAACACTTTAAAAAAGCCTTCCATAGGGACCTCTGAAATACACTACCCATCAGGGTATTGAAGGAGATACTGAGACTCACAGCCAAACTTTGAGCACAGTACAGGAAACTTTTTGGAAGGAGAGGGAGATAGAAAGCCCAGGAAGAGACAGGGGACTACTGCAAAAGGAGACCAACAGATCCAAAAACCTGGGTCCAGGGGGCCTGCAGAGAACCATACTCCTACCAAGGACTATGCATGGAGACAACCAAGAACCCTTGCTCAGTTTCCAAATGGGTACCTTAATTAGGGGGTAAGGGGCTGTCTCTTACATGAGATCAGTGGCCAGCTTTTTGATCACCTCCCCCTGGGGAGTGCAGCCTTGCCAGGCCACAGAGGAAAATGATGCAGCCAGCCCTTGTGAGACTTGATAGACTAGGCTCAGATAGAAGAGGAGGAGGTCCTCTCTATCAGTGAACTAGGGAAAGGGACATAGGGCAAGAAGAGGGAGCGTGGGTAAGACTGGGAGGAAAAGGAGGGGCTACAGCAGGTATGCAAAAGGAATAACAAGAAAGAAAGAAAAAAGAGAAAGAAAGAAAGAAGGAAGGAAGGAAGGAAGGAAGGAAAGAAAGAAAGAAAGAAAGAAAGAAAGAAAGAAAGAAGGAAGGAAGGAAGGAAAGAGAGAAAGAAAGAAAGAAAGAAAGAAAGAAAGAAAGAAAGAAAGAAAGAAAGAAAGAAAGAAAGAAGGAAGGAAGGAAGGAAGGAAGGAAGGAAGGAAGGAAGGAAGGAAGGAAAGAAAGAAAGAAAGAAAGAAAGAAAGAAAAGAAAAGAAAGAAAGGAAGAAAAGGAAAGAAAAATATGCTCAATGTTCTTAGTCATCAGGGAAATGCAAATCAAACCTACTCTGAGATTCTGTTTCCTGTTACTTGTTTTCTCCTACATCCAATGTCCATCCCATTTGTCTTTCTAAGTGAGGATTGATCATCTTACCTCTGGTACTCTTTCTGGTTTATCTTCTTTAGGTGTATAGATTTTAGTATGTTTATCATATCTTATAGGTCTATCTGCAAGCAGAGGACCTACTGTTCTCTCACAAAACAGGGATGCTGGTCATGAGACGGTTCTTCCCTCACAGTTTGACTGCAGCTGCAACTGGTCTTGTTCTAGGGTGGTAGGACATATTGAGGGGTTGCAGGCATATACCATGCTTGTCTTTCTCCTTCTGGGATATCTCACTCAGAACGATCTTTTCTAGATCCCACCATTTGCCTACAAATTTCATGATTTCCTTGTTTTTAATTGCTGAGTAGTATTTCATTGTGTAAAAGTACCACAATTTCTGTATCCATTCCTCTGTTGAGGGACATCTGGGTTGTTTCCAAGTTCTGGCTATGACAAACAAAGTTGCTACAAACATGGCTGAGCAAATGTACTTGTTATGTACTTGAGCAGCTTTTGGATATGTGCCTAGGAGTGGTATAGCTGGGTCTTGAGGTAGCACTATTCCTAATTGTCGGAGAAATTGCCAGATTGATTTCCAAAATAGTTGTATCAGTTTACATTCCCACCAGAAATGGAGGAGGGTTTCCCTTTCTCCACAACCTCTCCAGCATGTGTGGTCACTTGAGTTATTTATTTTAGCCGTTCTGATGGGCGTAAGGTGAAATCTCAGGGTCATTTTAATTTCAGTCTCTCTGATGGCTAAGGACGTTGAGCATATCTTTAAGTGTTTCTCTGCCATTCTATATTCCTCTACAGAGAATTCTCTGTTTAGCTCCTTACCCCATTTTTCAATCAGATTTCTTGATTTTCTGCTTATTAACTTATTTTGTTCTTTATATATTCTGGAAATTAGTCCTCTGTTAGATATAAGGTTGGTGAAGATCCTTTCCCAGTCTGTAGGCTGTCATTTTGTTCTGATGACAGTGACGTTTGCCTTACAGAAGCTTTTCAGTTTCATGAGGTCCCATGCATTGATTGTTGCTCTTAGAGCATGTGCTGTTGGTGTTCTGTTCAGGAAGTTGTCTCCTGTGCCAATGAGTTCCAAGCTCTTCCACACTTTTTCTTCTAACTGATTTAATGTGTCTGGTTTTATGTTGAGGTCTTTGATCCACTTGGACTTTAGTTGTGTGCAGGGTGATATATATGGGTCTATTTTCATTTTCTGCATGTAGACATCCTGTTGGACCAGCACCATTTGTTGAAGATGCTGCCTTTTTTTCATTGTTTGGCTTCTTTGTCAAAAATCAAGTATTCGTAGGTGTGTGGGTTTAATTCTGGGTCTTGTATTCGGTTCCATTGATCCTTTCTGTTTCTATGCCAATACCGTGTGGTTTTTATTACTCTTACTCTGTAGTAAAGCTTGAAGACAGGAGCCTACCACACAGGGTCTCTGAAAGACTCTACTTAGCAGTGTATCAAAGCAAAAGACTCATAACAAAACCTTCAGCACAGTGAAGTGAATCATATAAAAGAAGGGGGAGTTAGTATGACCTGGAGAGGACAGGAGCTCCACAAGGACCAAATATATCTTGGCACAGGGGTCTTTTATGACACTGTTTCTCCAACCAAGGACCATGTATGGATATAATATAGAACTCCTGCTCAGATGTAGGCCATTGTAGCTCAGTATCCATTTCTGACATGAACTCAATGGCAGGCTCTTTGACCTCCCCAACCTCTAAGGGATGGGCAGTCCTGCTAGGTCCCAGAGGAGGACTTTGCAGCCAGTCTTGAAGATGCCTGATAAACCAGGGTCAGATGGAAGGGGAGGAAGTCCTCCCCAATCAGTGGACTTGGAAAGGGACAGGGAGGAGATGAGGGAGGGAGGGTGGGGTTGGGAGGGAATGAGGGAGCTGGATACACCTGGGATACAAAGTTAATAAACTAACTAATATTAAAAAAATTAAAATAAAAGAGATTCTGTCTCACACCTATCAGAATGGCTAATATCACATGGCTAGCAACACATACTGGAGAGGACATGGAGAAAGGGGCACCCTCGTCCACTGCTGGTGAGAATTTAAACTTGCAAAAACACTTTGGAAATCAAAGTGCTATCTAAGAAAACTGGGAATAGTGCTACCTAAAGACCCAGATATTACATTTCTGGTCTTGTATGTGAAAGATGCTCAGGCATACAATAAGGATATTTCCTCATCTATATACATAGCAGCATTATTTGTGTGGCAGAATCTGGAAAGGTCCTAGATTTCCCTCAACCAAAGAATGGATACAGAAATTGTAGTACATTTCTACAATGGAATACTACTCAGATATTAAAAAAAAAAAAAAAAAAAAAAAAAAAGGAGATCATGAAATTTCCAGGCAAGTGGTGGGAACTAGAAAAGATCACCCTGCGTGAGGTAATCCAGAACTGGAAAGAGAAGCATGGTATATACTCACTAATAAGTGGATATTAGTCATATAATATAGGATAGCCATACTAAAATCTACAGACCTAAAGAAGCTGACATTCAACCAAGGACCATGTATGGATATAACCTAGAACCTCCACTCAGATGTAGCCTGTGGTAGCTCAGTAACCAATTGGTTTCCCAAAGTGAGGGGAACAGGGACTATTTCTAACAGGAACTCAATGACTGGCTCTTTGGTCTCCCCACCCCCGAAGGGAGGAGCAGTCCTGTTAGGCCACAGAGGAGGGCTTTGCAGCCAGTCCTGAAGATACCTGATAAAACAGGATCAGGTGAATGGGGAGGAGGTCCCCCCTATCAGTGGACTTGGAAAGGGGCACAGTGGAGATGAGGGAGGGAGGGAGGAACTGGGAGGGAATGAGGGATCGGGACACGTCTGGGATACAGAGTTAATAAAATGTAACTGATAAAAAAAAATAAAAAAAAAGAAGCTAAACAACGAGGAGAACCCTAAGGAAATTGGTTAATTCTCATTCAGAAAGTCAAACAGGATAAACACCAGAAGCATTAGAAGAGAGAAAACAGGAAGGGATCCTACCACAGATGTCCTCTATAAGACCCCACCCAGAAGGGGAGCTAAGCAGATTCAGAGACTCATAGCCAAATTTGACAGAGCACAGGGAGTCTTATGAACAAAGAGGAATATAGACAGGCCTATAGTGGACTGTAGCTACACAAGACCAGAAAAGCCAAAAATGCATGTTCCAGTGGTACCTTCGGAGACTGATGCATCAACCAAAGGTAATACATAGAGAGTGCCAGACACCCTGTTCAGATGTAGCCCACAGATGGTCATTCTCCATGTGTGTTCCCTAGTAAGAGGAGAAGAGACAGTCCCTTAAACGAACTTGGTAGATTGCTACTTGATCACTTTTTTCTAATGGGGTAACCTCGCCATCTCTCAGAGGAAGAGGTATCAGGGTAGTCCTGATGGAACTTGATAGGCTAGGTTCAGACATTAAGGGAGGAGGACTTCCCCTATCAGTGGACTAGGGGAGAGGGTTAGAGGAGGAAGAGGAAGGGAGGGTGGGACAAGGAAGAGATGAGGGAGAGGACTGGATACAAAGTGAATAAATTGCAATAATAATAATCAAAATAATAACAATAATAAAATAATAACTAAAATCCTATTGTTTCTATCTTGCCTATTAATTAATTGAACCAAATCATAGATCAATACTCTGAAATATGTAATTGATTATACAGTTGCATAGAATTGCATCAGTATTTTTAAGTACATACTATTAAATATTTCATAAGTTCAAAATAATGTTCTGTCAATGTGGAGATATATATGTATATATGTATACATATATATTTATGTATACATATATATACATATATATTTATGTATACATATATACATATACAAATAATATACAAATATTCACTTTGTATCCCTGTTGTAGTCCCCTCCCTAATCTCTCCCTATCTCACCCTCCCTATTTCTTCCCTCTCTTTCTCCCCTATTCCACTAATATGGGGGGGTTGTTGTTTTTGTTTGTTTGTTTTAAAAAATTATTTCATTATAATTTATTCACTTTGTATCCCAGCTTTAGCACCCTCCCTCATCCCTTCCCAATACCACTCTCTCTCCTTCTTCTCCTCCCATGCCCTTTCCTAGTCCACTGAGATGGTAGGGCCTCCTCCCCTTCCATCTAACTTCCATCAGGACTGGCTTCATTGTCTTTCTATGTGGCCTGGTAAGGCTGTTCCCTCCTCAGAGGAAGTGATCAAAGAGCCAGCCACTGAGTTCATGTCAGAGACAGCCCGGTTCTCATTACTAAGGAACCTACCTGGATACTAAGCTGCCAAGGGCTTCATCTGTGCAGAAGTTCTAGGCTATTGCCATTGTCTTTGGTTGGAGTATCAGTCTCAGGAAAGACCCCTGGGCTAAGATTTTTTGATTCTGTTGCTCTCCTTGTGGAGTTCCTGTCCCCTCCAGGTCTTTCTATCTCCCCATTTTTTTTCATAAGATTACCTGCACTGTGCCCAAAGTTGGCTATAAGTCTCAGCACGGTTTTAATACCCTGCTGGGTAGAGTCTTTAAGAGGCCCTCTGTAGTAGGCTTCTGTCCTGTTCCTTGTTTTTTTGCCTCTTCTGATGTCCATCTCGTTTGCCTTTCTGAGAGAGGATTGATCATCTTACCTAGGGTCCTCATTCTTGCTCAGTTTCTTTAGGTGTACATATTTTATTATGATTACCCTATATTATGTGTCTAATATCCACTTATAAGTGATTATGTACTGTGTGTGTCTTTCTGTTTCTGGGAATACCTCACTCTGGAAGATCTTTTCTAGTGTCCACCATTTGCCTGCAAATTTCATGATTTCCTTGTTTTTAATTGCTGAGTAGTATTCCATTGTGTAAATGTACCACAATTTTTGTTTCCATTCTTCATTTGAGGGACATCCAGTAGTTTCCAGATTCTGGCTATTATGAATAAAGCTGCTATGAACATGCTGGAGCAAATATTCTTGATGTATACTTCAGTATATTTTGGATATATACCTAGGAGTGGTATAGCTGGATCTTGAGGTAACAGTATTCCTTTTTGTCTGAGAAAGAGCCAGTTGATTTCTAATGTGGTTGTACAAGTTTACATTCCCACCAGCAATGGAGGAAGGTTCCGCTTTCTCCACATCCTCTCCAGCTGGATATCTACATGTAAAAAATGTAAATAGATCCATACTTAATCACCCTGTATAAAACTAAAATCCAAGTGGATCAAAGACCTCAACATAAAACCAGACACATTAAATCTGTTAGAAGAAAGAGTGAGGAAGGGCCTTGAACTCATTGACACAGAAGACAACTTCCTGAACAGAACACCAACAGCACAGACTCTAAGATTAACAAACAATAAATGGGACATCATGAAACTGAAAAGCTTCTGTAAAGCAAAGGACACTGCCATCAGCCTACAGATTGAGAAATGATCTTCACCAACCCTATATCTGACAGAGGGATAATATCTAGACTATAAAGAAATGAAGAATTTAAACAGCAACAAATCAAGTAATTAAATTTAAAAAATGGGGTACAGATCTAAACAGAGAATTTTCTGTAAAGGAATATAGAATGGCAGAAAAACACTTAAAGAGATGCTTAACATCCTTAGTTATCATGGAAATGCACATCAAAACAACCTTGAGATTTCACCTTACACCCATCAGAATGGCTAAGATCAGAAACTTAAGGTTTTTTTGTTTTTTTTGTTTGTTTGTTTTTTGTTTTATCCTGAAGTGGGCTAAGTCCTAAGCTCAGCTATCCCTTTAGTTTTATTCTGGATATATTTTTTTTCTTATTTTTTTCTTATTTTATGTCTGTGATTACACTTGACCATTCCTGTGTTGCAGTTCCAAGAGCTTTGTATGACTAATATAATCTAGCGGGTTAAGGTTTTTGTTTGTTTTCATAGCACTTAGCTGCTCAGGAAACCCTGGCTCATGAAGTGTTGAGTCAAATCACCAAAGATACACATTCCAGGAGAAAACAGAAGTAAAACAGCAGCTGCCATGCTCTTGCCCTATATTCATGGTCTTCTCCAACTCCTCCCACCAAGAAAATATCTTATTCTTCCTTCCTTGCAGGCATAAAGCACTGGAAAATGTTACTTGCCATCACAATGAAGTATTGCTTAGCCATTGAAAACAAAATTCAGGAATTCACAGGAAAAAAAATGTTTGGAACTATAAAAACACATCATCCCAAGTGTTGTAACCCAGACTCAGAAAAGCAAATACAGTATGCATTTGCTTATATTTAGATGTTAGTTGTTAAGTCTTCAATAAATCCTCTGCATCAAAACAAAAAAGTTTAATACAGAGTATTGGAATAGGGAGTAGGACTGATTTCCCTAATAAGGGAAAATAGAATAGACAAATATGGATGCACTCAGAGAGGGGCTGGAGTTGGGTAGTGTAAAGGGAAAGGGAAGGACAGAGGGGGACAAGAGAGAGGAAATATAGTTGCATTATTTCATCTGATCCTCATAGATACTCTGCATGTTTACATACTATTCACATCCTATTTTTTAAATAACATAATATTTATTCACAAATAAATTTAAGTCAATTTGTCCTCTTTGTATGGAACTGAGATCGATTTTCAATAGAGTCATTTGGAGTTACATTTTGTCTTTTGTTTCCCCCTTTAATTACATTTTATTTCTCTGAGTGGTTGCAACCCCATACCTCTCTGGATAAATTCAGTAAATTAGGGAAATATATATTTTAATATGCAATTTTGAAAATAGGTTTTGCATGATTTGCATAGGAAATATTTTTCCTGTTCAGTGATCATACAGAAAACCGTCTTCAGAAATAGAAAGTATGTCTCAGTTGATGACTTCTTCAATACTTTATAGTGTTCTTCAATGACAAAAATCATTTTAAAAGTACTCAGTTTAGTAATACAATGACTTTGATATATATGTTGTGTATTGTTAAAGTTATTTTTTTTTGTAAAGCTGTGTTTGTTTCTTGGTTTCTCTCTTAACCCAGCTGTCACACAAATATTTGAGAATCTTTTATATTTGTTTAATAATAAGCTTCACAACACCATAACTGATCAGTTGTTACTCTATTCTTAACTCTCTAAGCTAATCTGGTTTCCTCTGAGTGTAAATCACAGGATACTTGTGCTTTGCAGCTTTTCTAACTACAATCCCGATGTCTGCGGACCCTTTCTGATGGCTCAATTCTATTATTCCCCTTCTAATGCCTTCTCTTCTGGCTGACCGAAAGTCCAGCCCTATTCTCTGCCCTGCTCAGTAATTGGCTGTAAGCTGCTATATTGTTATATCAGAGGACAATTGGGAAACAGCATTTACACTGCATTGAAAAATGAGATTCTCAGAACAAATATTGCAACTAGATATGGGGGGTTACAGAAATCAGAATTTGAATTACACAACAAACTTATGCCTACAATGTAAGATCCTTATGGCTAGCAAGACAAAACTTTATAACCCCAACATATTCACTTGTATCCCTTTAGTGAGTCCCTTGCTTTTATTTCTGCCCCTGACACAGATGAATTTCCTTTCTCTCCATGTTGATTGCTTTTTGAAACCGTGTTAGTGAGACAGAATTAATGTGAAGTTCATGGATTATGGACAATGCAATTGGGAACTAGCTTTTGATATATTTACCAATTTATATCATCGGCTTATTCTTATTTTTTTTAACATTGTTCCCATATTTTTGGTAGAAATCCACTGTGGTAGGTACCATATGAAAATTTTCTAGGTGGCAAACTCAGCAAAAGGCCCATCAAAATGACAACATCAACTACAAAATTACAAGCAAGCAAATATTCAAACAATTCTACCATGCAGTAGTTTACATAGTTGTCCTGGGTGACACTCTGGAAGACAGACATGATTTGTTTCCACTGAGCTATGTTTATATTGTCTATGTTTGTAAGTGAAACAAATGATTATGACTGTTTATGGCAGGAATTTGGAGGTTATTTGTTATGGAACAATAAATAACTGAAACATTAGGGGTGTAAAATATTTGTGCACATTTATTATCTTTGATTTATTACTAAGAGTTTAGCCATTGATCCAGAATAGAATATGGAAAATTTCAAACTTTTTTAAAACATTATTTCACCTAAAGAGTTCTGTTTCTAATTCTTTTTTAAAAATTTTTTTTTCTTAGCCCATTTGTGAAAATGGGCTGAAAAAACATCTAGGGAAACAACACCCTTCACAATAGGCACACTTGCTTGGTATAACTATAACCAAGCAAATCAAAGACTTGTATGAAAAACAAAAAACAAAACAAAACAAAACAAAAAAACAAAAAACTTCAAGTCTCCGAAGAAATAGAAGATATGAAAAGATGGAAAAATCTTCCGTGCTCATGCCTCAGTAGGATTAACAAAGTAAAAATGGCCATTTTACCAAAAGCAATCTACAGATTCAATGCAATTCCCATCAAATTACTAACAATTCTTTACAGACCTTTAAAGAAACACTCTCAACTTCATATGGAATAAGAAACCCAGAATAACTAAAGTAATCCTCTACAATAAAAGATCTTCTGAAGGTATCTCCATCCCTGATCTCAAACTGTACTATAGAGCAAAATCAATAAAAACTGCATGATACTGGCATAGAAACAGAATGGTGGATCAAGGGAATCTAATCAAAGATCCAGAAATAAACCCACACAACTATGGACACCTGATTTTTGACAAAGATGCCAAAACCATACAATGAAATAAAAGATAGCACCTTCAACAAATGGTGCTGACCTAACTGGATATCTCCATGTAGAAAAATACAAATAGATCCATATTTATCACCCTGCACAAAACAAAAGTCCAAGTGGATCAAAGACCTCACCATGAAACCAGACACTCAAAATCGTTTGGAAGAAAAAGTGGGGAAGACCATTGAATTCAATAGCACAGGAGAAAAATTTCCTGAACAGAACACCAACTGTTCAGACTCTAATATCTACAACCAATAAATGGGACCTCATGAAACTGAAAAGCTTCTGTAAAGAAAAGGACACTGTCAACAGAACAAAATGACAGCCTACAGACTGGAAAAAGACCTTCAGCAACCTATGTCTGACAGAGGGCTAATATCCAGAGGGCTAATAAAGAACTCAAGAAGTTAAACAGCAACAAACCAAGTAATACATTGGAAGTAGGAGAAAAAAAAGAAACAGTACAAGAGCCTACCACAGAGGGCCTGTAAAAGACTCTACCTAGCAGTGTATCAAAGCAGATGTTTAGGCTCATAACCAAACCTTGGGCAGGAGTTGGTAAGACCTGGAGAGGATGGGAGTGCCACAAGGACAAAATATATCTGGGCACAGGGGTCTATTCTGAGACTAACTCTCCAACCAAGGACCATGCATGGATATAACCTAGAACCCTGCTCAGACATAACCCATGGCAGCTCAGCATCCTAGGGGATTTCCCTATTAAGGAGAACAGGAACTGTCTGATATGAACTCAGTGGCTGTCTCTGACACCCCTGCCCCAGAGGGAGGAATAGCCTTGCTAGGCCACAAAGGAGGACATTGCAGCCAGTCCTGATGAGACCTGATAAACTAGAGTCAGATGGAAGGGGAAGAGGACCTCACCTATCACTGGATTTAGAGAGAGGTAGGGAGAAGATGAGGATGGGAGGGTGGGATTGGGAGGGAATGAGTGAGGAGGTTACCAGCTAGGATACAAATTGAATAAATTGTAATTAATATAAAAATAAAAATTAAAAAATAGGGTACAGTACTAAGCAGAGAATTCTCAACCAAAGAAACTCGAGTGGCAGCAAAACACTTAAAGAAATCCTCAACATCTTTAGCCATCAGGGAAATGCAAATCAAACCAACTCTAAGATTCCATCTTACACCATTCAGAATGGCTAAGATCAAAAACTCAAATGACAAACATATGCTGTAGAGGTTGTGGAGAAAGAGGAACCCTCCTCCACTTCTGGTGGGAATGTAAACTTGCATAACCACTTTGGAAATCATTCTCATACTTTCTCAGAAAATTGCTAGTAGCACTACCTCAAGATCCAGCTATACAACTCCTGGGCATATACCCAAAATATGTCCCACCACTCAGTAAGGACATTTGTTCAACTGTGTTCATAGTAGCTTTATTTGTAATAGTCCAAAATATGGAAACAACTTAGATGTTCCTCATCAATGGAAAGGATACAGAAATTTTGGTATATCTACACAATGGAATACTACACAGCTATTAAAAACAAGGAAATTATGAAATTTGCAGGCAAATAGAAGATATCATCCTGAGTGAGGTATCTAAGAAACAGATAGACAGGCATGGTATAATCTCACTTATAAGTAGTAATTAACAGTATAATATAGGATAATCATCCATATTATGTTAATTTCATTTATTACTTATTATTTATTTTCATATTATATATAGATTAATTTTATTCTTATACAATGACATGGAAGTGAAGAACCAATAAGTGAAAATGTTTGTATCTCACCTACAGCTCAATGGAAGTGTAAAACAATAAATCATACTGTGTGAAGAAGATATGTGAATGTTTCTTTTCTATGACATAGTCTATGTTAAGAAAACCTGATTATTGGCTATAAAGATGGATCAGTTTTTTCGAGCATGTACTTCTATTGCAGAAGACTTGAGTTTGATTTACAGTCCATAGCTTCTTATAACTCTAAGTGCAGAGGATATAACACCTTCTGACGTCTGCTGGCACCTACTCTCATATGAATGTACCACATACAGACACACACACAGAAACAATACAATTAAAGCCAAATGAGAAGCTGCAGATTCTGTCGGGGAAAGATGTCATTTGATACTATGTCCCAAATTCTTATAGCAGAAAAGCATGCTGGGAAAACTTTTTAAAAGGTGTGCAGAATGAACACACCTTAAATATTTCCATGTGTCAAGATTTGGTAATATCTGAGCAGTGGGTCTAGGTACTCTCCATGCATGATCCTTGGTTGATTCATCAGTGTCTGCAGGACCCCCTGAGCCCAGATTTTTGGCTTTGTTGGTTTCCTTGTGAAGACCCCCTGCACAGATGTAGCCCATGGTCAGCTCAGTCTCCATGTGGGTCCCTAGTTAGGGGAGCAGGGACTGTCTCTGATATGGACTCAGTGGCCAGCTCTTTGATCACCTACCTCTGGCAAGGTGGCCTAACTAAGCTTCAGAGAGAGAGGATCTAGACAATCTTTATGAAACCTCATAGGCTAGGGTAAGATAGCAGGTGAAGAGGATCTCCCCTATCAATGGACTAGGGGAGGGACATACGAGAGAAAAGGAAGGGAAGATGGGATTGGGAGGAGATGAGGAAGAAGATACAACTCAGATACAAATTGAATAACTTGTAATACATAATATTATATAATTTATTCATTATATATCCCGATTGAAGCCCTTTCTCTCAACTCTTCCCTGTCCTACCCTTCCTGCCTCTTCTCCTCATAGTCTTCCCCTAGTCCACTGAAAGGGGGAGTTCTCCACTATTGCATCTGTCCATGGCTTGTTAAGTCTCATCAGGACTGCCTGGATCCTCTTCCTCTGTGGCCTGGCAAGTCTGCATCATTAGGGGCGAGAGATCAAAGAGCAATCAATTTCAGGCTAGAGGCAGCCTCTGCTCCCCTCACTCTCACTTGGAGATCCACATGGAGAATGATCTGCCAATTGGCCACATCTGAGCAGGGGGTCTAGGTGCTCTCCTGAGTTTAGGAAGAATCCTTTGGCCTTTCCTATACTTTATTTCTGCTGTCAGGTTTATGATAAAATTCCATAGATGGTAAAATTTATACTTATTTAGGTGAAATATTTTTAGCTGAAATTATTTCTTGTCGAAAAATGTTTGGTGCTCTCAAACATGATTTATTTAGTGTAAGTTTATTTATTTAACAGTCATACAAATTTAAGCTTATACATATATACATATATATACATTTAAGGCATATATACATGTATAAAAGCATAATTTGGGGAAATTTGAATATGTTAATAGAACCATTGAGTCATTACATACAATAATAATAATAATAATAATAATAATAATAATATAAATTCTGCCATTAAATATTCCTTCAGGCCAGTAGTTCCTTCATGACAGTAGGTATAACTTCCAGCATTATGGTATTATTGAGTTGTTTTCTTTCCAAATGTACTTTTTCTAGGAATTAGGATTAAATGAACTTAACCATTTTTCAAAACGTACGTCTATATATCATTTGGATGCTCAACAGTATTCTGTAGTCATCTCAGAATCTCATGAAATTTCACCACACCAATTTTACCATCAAATCTTCAGATTTGTTTGTTTAACCTTGTATAGCTGTGGAAAATGAACATTGGTGGAGATGGTAAATGATTTTAAAAATGATTTTAAGTGATGTTTAATAAGATAACACAGCTGACAAGAAGGGGTAAATGTGAGTGATGGAGAGAGCGATCTAAGGGGGAGAGAGCTTAGACAGTTTTCACCAAAATGCCCCAGTGTGCTTACTTTGGGAATGGTCAAGGTCGTATAGTTTCTTGACTATTCCCTAAGTTGGCACATTGCTATATCGCGTGTGCTGTGTAGCACCGGGGTCTACACAACATTCTCAAGCTTTTACTCTTGAGACTCCTTCTGCTCTGCAGCTATTCCCACAGATCCCATGCTCAGATCCCTTGCATCTGAACCAGGCTCTGCACAGCACAAACCCTTCCATAGAATCCTCTCCTGTGGTCTGAAAAGTGCCCCAAGGCCAACAATCAGCATAACAACAGAAGAGACTTGTTTTGTGCCTACATTTCCAACACCTAAAAGTAACTGTTTGGTAGTGCTTTCAGGGATTAGCTCATTTATGTGGAAGACAGTATTCTCATCAATTAAAATATGAATAGAGACATTTGCATTATTTTATGCTCTAAAATGCTGCTGAGTACTTTTCTATTACTTATCTTTACATTATGATTTCTATTTATCCTAATGTTATCTCATTAAAATGTCATTAAGGCTGATCAGGACCTTTGTATAGGCTGCCATTTGAATTAAAACTATAAATTTCATATTGTAATAAGGTGATTAAAAGGACTCCTTTGAAAGAAATAGTGCTTACTGTGGTTAATTGCATCACACAAGTTTAACATGAAATGTTCATGCAGTTTAGGGATGCTATTAGAATTACAAAAGCTATTTTCTATAACACCATGTAGAGTGAACCAAATGCCAGAAAAACATTATCTGTCTTCAGATGTGTCCTAAAACAGATGATATACATAATCTCACTCACTGTGTATATAAGTTAAATGTTTCCATGTCAAAATTTTAGCTTCAATATTTAATATTTTAGAACTTCATAAAAGTTCATAGAAATTAAAGAAAGACCAAAGAAATGTGTTGGCCACCTGATGTCTAACTTATGCATATATGACTATGCAAAAATATGTCTATCTTGGATTGCTTGATTTATATCATTAAATCATGGAAAGATGTTATCAATCCATTTATCAGGATCTGACTATCACTGCTTGCAAGTCACAAGAGAGTTCTATAAATGGAAGTATTCTAACATATTTAAAACATTAATTCTACAGAATAGAATGTTTTGACAGGACTCTGATCTCCCACAGGCAAAGCTCTAGAGACATTTCCTTTCAAAGTGGCAAACTATTATCCTGTCTCAGCATCCTAGTACGAATGACAATTTTTTTGTCATGTCAAATGATTAAAAAATAAATATGGAAGGGAAAGAAGCACTCTGGCTGCCCCATGTGATGACTCTAATCATGAGGCACTAAAGGCAGGAAGACAGAAAGAAGGAATATCTTACTTTAGATTGAAAATTTTTACCAAAACAGACTACTCCTTCACAAAAAAATGACTTTTCCCCATTTTACAATTATTAGGCTCCTGATCAGATCACAAGATATTCAGAGTTATTGAGACACTATGTAGACATTACAAAACCACAGAGCTCTAGTGTTATGAGCAGTATGTCCTTATTCTGCCAATTGTTAAAACCAGAATTAGCTTAGATACAAAGTTACAAATATAAGAGACACTGTCAATCATCTCATTCAGTGTATTGCCTATTGTAAGACTGTTCTGTTCCAGAAAGCTTCTGGAACAACAAATTGAATCAAATTGCAATGAAGAAGCAAATTTATTAACATCCAAGAAAACTTCCTAAGTGTTCCTTTCTTCCCCCACTGATATATTCCTTTCTGCTATTGGTACAGTATCTTGATACACAGGAGATGCAGAAATGACTCTCAATTATGTTTACAAAAAACACATTCACAAATATAATTAAAATTCTTCAATATTAAATATAAATATTCACAAGCTATTATTTCAAGTACTTTAGACAAAGTTAAATGCATAAATACTAGATAAATTATTATATTTTTAAAAAGATTATAACCGATAACCAGCAAGAAATTTTTCTGTGAACACCCATAGAATACTTTACATGGGACACACTATGAAGATTTTAATATCAACTAATATAATTTTGTCAGACCCTGTAGAAGACCACTTGGGAACTCTATTTAGATTCATTAAGAAAAAAAAAAATGTTAGACGGTCTTGAGAGAAGAAAAACGGAAGTTATTATTACAGAGAGCTAATCAAAAGAAGAAAATCCCTGGTCAAATAAACTTAACTTGTGGAGCATTGTGTTTTAATTAGAATTATTATATATTGTTTTGCTTTTGGATATCTGGAGAACAGAGAAAATTAAATACACAGGGCTGCAAACAAATAATCACTATGCTGAAATACAGAAATTCATATTCCCTATTTTAATATCTTTCAGAACAGATTTCCTTAACCTTTGGTGATTCTATTTGCAAAAGCCAAACAACAAGCTTTGATATTATTGAAAGATGGCAAATATAATAAAAAAAAAAAGGTGACTATGGCAATTTTGGGAGCTGAACAATATTCAGCCTACAATCGGGAGAATAAATCCTAATGACTTTCAAATGCTGTTCAAAAATATCTATCTGATCATTCAGATAGATATCTGATCATTCAGCTCCCAAAATTGCCATAGTCACCCCTTTACAGCCATTGAAGCAGGACATTCGCCCCAAGCATGGTTGGATACCATACAAAGCTAAAATGTTACGCTCAGGATGTGAGGCTAAGCACTGCACTCAGGGTCAGCCGCTTTGGACCCAGAGAAGAGCATGTCTGATTGCATGCAGGTTGATGCCCCAGGTCCCGCCTCTGAGAAAAAGGTATCAGACGGGTCTGATGCTCTTTGGGTGGATGACACCTAAATGAACATCGGTACAAAGTCCCAATTTATTTCTAATATCAGAGATCAGACCTCTACTCTTGCCTGACGCGTCTAAAACAAAAAGGGGAAACTGTAGAGAGCTGCAGAATGCTGTGCCTTAAAGATGGAGCTGGTTTCTGCCTTCCACCTTACCGATGGTGAGTGCTCTCTGTCACGAACAGTTCCACATTTGGCTAAGGCTGAAGATCTGGCTTGCTTCCATGTATGTGAACCTATCTGCATTGCCCACGTGGCACGCCTGGGTTGGCTACCCAGAGGCTATTTAAGCTGTGGGCTGGCTTTCCCCAGGGTCAGATGATTGTTCAAGGTTCCTGAATAAACTGCATTGAAAAAAAAATCTATCTGGATGTTGTTAACTTTGTAAATCATTACTAAAAAGCCAAAATACTTGAAAATATCCTCAGAGAAGTTGTTTTCTTTTATAATTGATTTATTATTTATTACAATTTATTCACTTTGTATTCTACCTGTAGCTCCCTCCCTCATCTCCTCCCATTCCCACCTTCCCTCCCTTATCAAGTCCTATTCACACCTTCCCTCCCTCCCTCATCTCCACCTACGTGCCTCCCCTAGTCCACTAATAGGGGAGGACCTCCACCCCTCAGAAAATTTTATATTTTAAAAAGTGAAAATCCAAACTATCCAAGCAGAATTTCAAAAATTTAAACTATGTTGGGAGAGACAGCATTATCACAAACTCTAGAACCAGATACTTTCAAGGAATTATACTTTTCTTTAATATTAATAATGATGATATTTATAATCCTGATTCTGAAAGTCGCCAGGTACTTATCAAGTGCTTTAGTATATTTTGCACTAGGTTTCTGTCATCCTTTTTTGTTATTTAGGTGTTGCGTCATGATGGAAGAGTACCCAATAGAGGCAGGTTATGAGAGGTTATGTTTATTTCAGTTTGTGCCCACTCTTGGCTAACTCTGTCGCTTTGGACCTGAGTCTTCCCAGCCAATCTCATCTAAGAAGTAAAAACAGAAATGAATGAGCCATGGGAAAGATTCCACTCCAGCTCCCAAGAAAAGATATCAGGAACATTGTTATTATAACTAGGCCTCAAATCCTCAGAATATTTCCATCACTCCCCAGGTAGACATTCAAGTTATTAATTTATAAATGGATTAATGTGATTATGTCAGAGGCTTTATGATCTACTCAGTAGTCAAAAGCCATCAGCTGTCTACAAGATCTGTGGGAAACACTTCAGATTCAAATCATAACATTCCTATTACTGAGCAAGCTGATGACCAGAGATATACCTTCCTGATAAGATTCATATAGACAGTCCATAATTACAACAGAATTGGGACACTGTTTCAGTGTGTAAGAGTTTTGTTTTTTGTTTTTTACAAATGACCTTATTCATGATGCAATTTTAAATCCTCAGTTTGTTTTCTGAAAAGAATTATTAATTTAAATAAAAGTCAAATAAAAGATAATAACACACTATATAATACATTCTTTTTAAACTTTTCAGCACTTTAATATGCAGACATAATTAGGCTTAATATTAGAAAATACTAAGATTGATAAAGGCAATGTCTTTCAACTAATCTGAACTCCATATTTTAATAGCCGAGGGATACAAAATTTAATTATTATATGTGATTCAAGCAAGTTAACTAGAATATAGTAGTTGATAAGAGTATACTTACTATTAACAAATTTATATTATTCTCTTATTGCAAATGTCTGTCTTGCATTGTTTAATATGTGACTTTAATTTGATTTCTCATCAAAAGACATAGCTATCAATTAAAGAATATCACCTACTAGTTATTGAGACTGGTCAATAAGGAAATAAGAGTAGGCCAAATAAAATACTTTCATTGTTCATCCATCTACTCATTCTGCCATGCTTATCATATGTATTGTTTGTACTTGGAGAAAGATGGTGACTGAATGATAGAAAATTCACAAAGAATGCCAAATAATTCTAAAATACCTCCAAAACAGAGTCCTCATATTTATGAATATAAAATTAAAGATGGAAATATAAATAGTTATAATAAATTCTATGTCAAAAATTCTATACAGGAAAAAAAACTAATATAAAAGAAATAATGATTGGCAGGTTGTGAGCAAAATAATAGGATCTTCTGAAAAATTTTGGTTTTGCCAAAATTGAAAACCAGAAATCATCTTGGAAATAATAATCCAAATCTCCATACATTATAAAAAGATAATAGAGCTAGAGTAGAATGATGAAAAACAATGAGAAACAAGTGGTAGAGATGGAGACAGGGCTGATGGATGTGTGGACTTACTAACTTTCAAAGATTTTACTATAGAGGTTAGTGGTTACTTCACAGGCAGAGAAATCTAGTGGTTAATGGAAAGGAATGGTTGCTTCATTAGAAGGGAAACATGTAGAGGAATTTTAATCCAGCAACATGACTTCTTTGTTCACATCTGCCGGAAGCCAAAGCCAGCTAGTGGAAAGTTACAGACAGCTGCAGCAAGGTCATGGGTGAGAGATTTATGTTTCCAGAACTTATGAGACATCTGCTCGTCAGGCTAGATATTTTGAGATATTTTAGCTGACATTCCTGTAGTATCTCTTTTAGTAAACATTCTTTGTGGTGTTCTGCATCATCATTAATCACCCTGTTACATTTTGCAAACTATTTTGCTGACACATTTTCCCTTCCTGCCTTCTCCCTATAAAGCTGTATGAAAATTTTCAAATAAACGGGAATGAGATCAGATTATAGACTTGCTCTCCTTCTTTGTGTCTCTTGTTCCTGTCCCATTCTTTTCTCCCTTCCTTAGGATCCCACTGAACTCCCTCTGGATGGGACACACATCCTAAGACATTTTAGGTCTTTGTGATCCAGCTGAAATGGTGACATGCCTGTAGTACACACCTTTAATCACAAACAACGAAGTTGGAGTTAGTTTGTAGAAGGAAGCAGGCATGTTTGAAAGTAATATCTACTTTGGGAGCAGACAAATTGATGAATGAGAGAAAGATTTGACAGGCTTGGGTATGCCCAACTCTCATGAGAATAGCAGGAGGAAAACAGGTGACTTAAAGGATAGGAACACAGAGAGTAGAGGCAGTTGTATTAGGAAAGGCTTAGAGACAGATTTAGAGAGAACAAGCTAGACACTAGAGAAGGCAGAATGAGCCAGAGGATGTGAAAGAGTCGGGAGATTAGAACAACTTACAAGAGTTAGTTTGAGACCAAGCAGAGCAATTCCATGAGAACCTGACAGAAGCCAGTTTGAAACAGTCAGCTTGCAAAGGAGTTTGAGCCAGAACAGCTGAGATTATCCAGCCAGCTTGAGTTCAGAAAGAACTAGGAAGGGTGAGCCTATTCAGCAGTAAGTCTCAGAGGCTGAAAACATTCTAGGCCTAGATTAGATTGTATGGAGGCTAGAAGATTCCAGGACTAGGCCTAGGTTAGCAGAAGGGGGAAGTAAACCTGAGATGATAGTTAAATCAAATGAATAAAAGTTGCTTTCATAGACATGCATGATGAAGACAACGCATTATAAAATGTAAGCTTATTGTATGGCAAATGCTACACATATCCTTGCTTATATCTTGGTTTTGGAGTAATTTCCACATAACTGTATTTTCATGTAAATAAATATTCTCTTACTGAAAGTAAATACAAAGTGTCAAAATATACTCACTGGAGAGAGGAGGATTGAAATATGATCATTATATGCACTATTGAGGGAGACTATACAAGTGTGTATAAGTTTCTAACATTTTATTATTCATTTTTTGAGATATTAGTATAATTACACCATTTTCCATTCTGTTTTCTACCTTCAAACACTCTCATATACGCTACTTTACTTTCTAAAACATTTATTAATATCCAGAATCTGGAAACAAAATTGATGTCCCTCAACTGAAGAATGGACACAGAAATTGTGGTACATTTACACAATGGATGAGCTCAACTATTAAAAACAAGGATATCATGAAATTTGCAGGCAAATAGAAGGAACTAGAAAAGATCATCCTGAGGCATCCCAGAAGCAGAAAGACACACATAGTATATACTCACTTATAAGTGGATATTAGTGACATAATTCATGATAAACACATTAAAATCTACACACCTAAAAAAGTTCAACAACAAGAACCCTAGGGAAGATGCTTAATTCTTATTCAGAAGGGAAAACAGGATAGATACCTGAAGCAGTAGAAGAGATAGAACAGGATAGGAGCCTACCACAGATGTCCTCTAAAAGACTCCACCCAGCAAGGAAGCAGATGCAGAGACTCACAGCCAAACTTTGTACAGAGGACATGGAGTCTAATGGAAGAAGGAGGATATAGAAAGACCCAGAGCAGATAGGAGTCACACAAGGATACAAGGATATCAACAAAGCCAAAAGAAAAAGAAGAAACAAAACAAAACAAAACAGGGTGCAGGGGTACTACAGAAACTGCCCATCCATAGACAGAGAGGAACTAGATCCCTGATTAGATGTAGCCCATATACAGCTCAGTCTCTACGTGTGTTCCCTAGTAAGGGGAGAAGAGACAGTCTCTGACATGGACTCAGTTGCCTGCTCCTTGATCACTTCTCCCTGGTGAGGTGACCTACCCAGCCCACAGAGAAAGAGGATCGAGGAGGCAGTCCTGATGGGATCTGATAGGCTAGGTTCAGACAGTAGAGGAGCATGACTTCTCCTATCAGTAGACTAGGGAAGAGGGATAGGGGAGGAAGAGGGAGGGACTGTGGGACCAGAGGGAGATGAGGGAGGGGCCTAAAACTGGCATACAAAGGGAATGAATTGTTAATAATAATAATAATTTTAAAAAATATCGCTTCTTCATTTACTAATTCTTGCTATATACATATGTTTATATCCATATTTCTAAATATGTACGTATAACCTGCACAGTGCATATGTTACTTGTATGTATGTTTTCAGAGTTGACCATGTTGAATTGGTAACTGATAGGTGTTCTATTTCTCATGCTCCCAGTGTTCTTTAGGGCCTATAGTTGTTTGTGAGGGTTGAAGTACTCTGGGCTTTCCTTTTTCCATGTTAGCATACCTATTACTACCCTTGTTCAGTTCATGTTTAGGTTGTCTTACTACTGTCATTTCATGGGTTTAGCTTCTGACACTCCTGTGAGACACAATCTCAAAGCAAATACAAGTGGTTTTTTGTTTGTTTGTTTGTTTTGTTTTGTTTTGTTTGTTCTTAAAATCTATCTGTCCTCTCTTCTGCAATGATACCTGGGCCTTAAGTAAATGAGTTTCATTGCGGATACATCATTTGGCAGTGGACTCTACAACACTATCATGACTGTTTTGCATTTCAGTAATTGCCTCTATTGCAAAGAGAAGTTTGTTTGATGAAGGATGTGGTCTGCACTTATAAGTGGATATAAAAAGAGATATTTAGATTGTGGTTAAGGAGTGTAATACGGTAGTTTAGTGAAGTGGTAGCTGTTAGTTCTCCTCTAAGATCATTTACTTCCCTAGCCCTGGAAATTTAGTCAGGGTTGTTCAACAGATTCCCAGACACTACGGGCTATCACTATTATCCTTTGTTGCCTGTCAGAGGTAGAAATTAAGTCCATTAAATTAAAAAATGAATTTTCAAAATTTCTTGTCTACTATACACATCAAAGTCTACATTTCCAGTATTCATAAATGTATAATAAAATTTTAAAACATACTTAACAGCATGTACTGTAAGTGTATGCTTAATTAAAAGTATATGAATATCTCATAAAATTTTAGGTAGTTATGTTAGCATAAATAGAGGGTAAGAATGATTATATTATGACCATCTTTAAATAATCATAAGTGGTAGTCAAAGATAGACTGCTAATTTTATTAGAGAATTAAGTTATATTTGAAAACTGTATAACATGTTGGTTCACTAGCAAATACTGCAAAAGAAATCTAGGCTCGTGATGACAGCATTCTAACAATGATGTGTAATGTTTCTAATAAAACACAAAGGAGGTATACTACTCTAAACACTTCCAGAGAAATGAGTGTTCTCCCTACTGGTAACAAAGTGTATTTTCAAAAATTTGTTAAACAAAAGATCAAACACTAACATAATTAAGAAAAAACAGCAGTGATACAGGGAACTAATTCAGAAAATGAAATGCAGTACTAGTTATTATGAATACAAATTAAAATTAGACAAATTCAAGTGAGTTGAATGTATCCAGTTTTATGCTGTTACAGTTGAATATAAATATTCTCATATTTAACGAGTCCAGAAATTTCTCTTTACACCAACACTTAACATCTGTGTCTGAGAACAGAGAAAGATGCTAACTCTTTTTTTTTTCTGATGTGAATAGTCTTTATTTACCTGTTCACTTTACTGTTTTTTTTTTTTTTTTTTTTTTTTTCAATGCAGTTTATTCAGGAACCTTGAACAATCCTCGGACCCTGGGGAAAGCCAGCCCACAGCTTAAATAGCCTCTGGGTAGCCAACCCAGGCGTGCCACGTAGGCAATGCAGATAGGTCCACATACATGGAAGCAAGCCAGATCCTCAGCCTTAGCCAAATGTGGAATTGTTCGTGACAGAGAGCACTCACCATCCGGAAGGTGGAAGGCGGAAACCAGCTCCATTTTTAAGACACAGCATTCTGCAGCTCTCTACAGTTCCCCCTTTTTGTTTTAGACGCATCAGGCAAGAGTAGAGGTCTGATCTCTGATATTAGAAATAAATTGGGACTTTGTACCGATGTTCATTTAGGTGTCATCCACCCAAAGAGCATCAGACCCGTCTGATACCTTTTTCTCAGAGGCGGGACCTGGGGCATCAACCCGCATGCAATCAGACATGCTCTTCGCAAGATTAGAGTCTCACAACAGTGTGATGCAGCCATGATCATTCAGGCCTTTACAGCCATTGAAGCAGGACATTCTCCCCTAGCATGGTTGGATACCATAAAAAGCTAAAGTGTTACGCTCAGGATGCGAGGCTAAGCACTGCATTCAGGGTCAGCCACTTTGGACTCAGAGAAGATGCTAACTCTTAACAGGTCTGGGCTTCCTGTTATTTATAGGATAATTTTTGTTCTTTGTATTGTCAAAGTGCTCAGCCAGTATGTCTTATTTATTTCTCAAGACCAATGTCTTTTTCTTTTGATATCTGTATGTCAGCATTTCTGTTTGCCTGTATTTCTTTTTTTTATCAGTTACATTTTATTAACTCTGTATCCCAGCCGTGTCCCAATCCCTCATTCCCTCCCAGTCCCTCCCTCTCTCCCTCATCTCCACCGTGCCCCTTTCCAAGTCCACTGATGGAGGGACCTCCTCCCCATTCATCTGATCCTGTTTTATCAGGTATCTTCAGGACTGGCTGCAAAGCCCTCCTCTGTGGCCTAACAGGACTGCTCCTCCCTTCGGGGGTGGGGAGACCAAAGAGCCAGTCCTTGAGTTCCTGTTAGAAATAGTCCCTGTTCCCCTCACTTTGGGAAACCAATTGGTTACTGAGCTACCACATTGCCTGTATTTCTTGTCCACACCCATGTATTTAGTCCAGTAGACTACAAATAATTTTCAAACACTTTCTAATCATCATATGTTGAATAGAAACTTGGAAATATAATCCACTAACTCATTATCTTCTCTATTTATTCTTCTAACAGAACTTTAAGAAAAGTAGTGAAGAGGTTAATGATGGGATGACCACATTCAAAAGCTACTGAAAATGCAACCATGATGTGCTGCCTTTAATAAAATCATTGAAACTTTCAGAACAGAAGCTTAATGTACCAAAGAGAGTAGATTACTTTAACATTTTTTAACTTTGATAATCAGAAAAAGATTACTGTTTTTTTCCTGAGATAAAATGTAGCAAGCTTAGGAATTCCAAAATGCAAAATAATCTGCATTCCCTCTAAGTATGTTTAGATCTAAGTTAGGATATTTTGTTTAAAAATCTTCATTAAATCAAAAATTATCTGTGCTTTAAAAAAATTAATAGCAGTGACTGATTTTCAGTTATGTTAAGTATCTAATAGTATTATATTAGGGTTGTCAACATAGCACAAGAATTACTTATAACTGTGGCTCTGAAAGAAAAAGAGATTGATAGAAAACATGACCAAACTGTGGAAAATTGTTTGATAACTTTTGTAGCCTGTATCTGTCACTGTGACAGAATACCTCAGAAAGTGAATTTAAAGGATGATTTATACTGCCACTTTGTTTCAGAGTTTGATCAGTAGGCTCCTGTCTTGGGTCTGAAATAAGAATGCATGAACTCATGGGCTGGCTCTTTGATCACCTCCCCCTGAGGAGGAGGAGCCTAACCAGTACATAGGAAGAGAAAGAAGCCAGTCCTGTGGGAGACCTGACAGACTAGGGTCAGATGGAAGGGGAGAAAGACCTACCCTATCATTGTATTGGAAGAGGGCAAAGGAGAAGAAGAGGGAGGAAGGGTGAGATTGGGAGGGGGTGAAGGAGGGGGCTACAGCTGAGCTACAAAGTGAATAAACTGTAATCAATAAAAACAAAAAAATAAGAATACATAAACATTGTGATAATAATTCGGAGCCCAGAAAAAATAAAAAATAAAAAATAAAAATAAAACAAAACAAAAAAACCCCCTCTCATCTCATGATAGCTTTAGCATTAGGACACATTGAGGGTAGGGACAAAATGTGTCCTTTACATCACACAGCCATTTACCTGTGGTACATCTTCTATTTTCCACTACTTCGCAACAATAGCATAAAACTATGATTCAAAGAAGGGATCATTCCACGGATGGAGATAACATTTTCAGGGTACAACCATCTCTCAAGAGGTTGATCACCTGCAGTCAAAACTTGTACCTGTTCTGTTGCTCTCCTTGTGGAGACCCTGTCCTCTCCAGCTCTTACTATTTCCCAGTTCTTACCTAAAATTCCGTTCACCTGCCCAACAGTTGCCCATCCGGCTCAGCATCTGCTTTGATAGTCTGAAGGGCAGAGGCTTTCAGAGGCCCTCTGTGGTAGGTTCCTAGGTTGTTTCCTGTTTTCTTCTTCTTCTGATGTCCATCCTCTTTGCCTTTCTGGATGGGGATTGGAAGTTTTAGTTAGGGTCCTCTCTCTTGCTTAGTTTCTTTAGATGCACAGGTTTTAGTGGGTTTGTCCTATGTTGTATGTCTATATGAGTGAGTATATACCATGTGTGTCTTTTTGCTTCTGGGACAACTCACTCAGGATGATCCTTTCCAGATCCCACCATTTACCTGCAAATTTCATGATTTCCTTATTTTTCATTGCTGAGTAATATTCCATTGTGTAGATGTACCACAATTTCTGCATCCATTCTTCAGTTGAGGGGCATCTGGGTTGTTTCCAGCTTCTGGCTATTACAAATAAAGCTGCTACAAACATGGTTGAGCAAATGTCCTTTTTGTGTACTTGAGCCTCTTTTGGATATATGCCCAGTAGTGGTATGGCTGGATCTTGAGGAAGCACTATTCCTAGTTGTCTGAGAAAGCGCTAGATTGATTTCCAGAGTGGTTGTACAAGTTTACATTCCCACCAGCAGTGGAGAAGGGTTCCCCTTTCTCCACATCCTCTCCAGCATGTGTTGTCACATGTGTTTTTGATCTTGGCCATTCTTATGGGTGTAAGGTGAAATCTCAGGGTTGTTTTGATTTGCATTTCCCTAATGGCTAGTGAGGTTGAGCATTTCTTTAAGTGCTTCTCTGCCATTCGGTATTCCTCTACAGAGAATTCTCTGTTTAGCTCTGTTCCCCATTTTTTAAGTGGATTACTTGGTTTGCTGCTTTTCAGCTTCTTTAGTTCTTTATATATACTGGATATGAGTCCTCTGTCAGATAAAGGGTTGGTGAAGATTCTTTCCCAATCTGTAGGTGGTCGCTTTGTTTTGATGACGGTGTCCTTTGCTTTACAAAAGCTTTTCAGTTTCATGAGGTCCCATTTATTGGTTGTTGCTCTTAGAGCCTGTGCTGTTGGTGTTCTGTTCAGGAAGTTTCCCCCTGTACCAATGAGTTCTAGGGTATTTCCCACTTTTTTTTCAAGCCGATTTAATGTGTCTGGTTTTATGTTGAGGTGTTTGATCCACTTAGGGAACTTCCCAGAGACTCATACTCCAACCAAGGACTATTCATGGAGATAACCTAGAACCCCTGCACAGATGTAGCCCAGGGCAGTTCAGAGTCCAATTGGGTTACATAGTAATGTGAAGAGGGACTGCCTCTGACATAATCTGATTGGCCTGCTCTTTGATCACCTCCCTCTGGGGGGGGGGGGGAGCAGCCTTACCAGGCCACAGTAGAGGACAATACAGCCACTTTTGATGTGAACTGACAGACTAAGATCAGAAAGGAGAGGAGAACCTCCCCTATTAGTGGACTTGGGGAGTGGCATGCAAGCAGAGGGAGGAGGGAGGGTGGGATTGGGAGGAGAGGAGGGAGGGGCTTATGGGGGGATGCAGAATGAATAAAGTGTAATTGATGAAAAATTTAAGAAAAAAGGGAAAAAAATAATTTAAGAACTTAAATGACTTTCAAAATTGGAGGAAAACATGGAGTTAGTCAATTGGCATGGAGCACGTCTCGCCCCTGGGGGCAATGGTCTCCTGAACCTACTCAGACCTCGGACACCACCACTGCTAGTTCTAGAACTGACGCAGGATGTTCCAACGACGGGTTAAGGCTTCTCATAATATTTCCTATAAGCCCACACCTGTTTGTCTATATCCCCCATTTTTATTCATTATTAGCCTGATAGAGCCAAGTAATTGTGGTAATGATACTTGCTTTTTTTTGCCCAATGCTGGAATGCTAGTAAAGTTAGGTATGCCCTGGTTACTCGCATGCCTCACTGGGTGCCTGTGCCCATTGATGCCCCTCACGCTATGACTCTCTTCAGACAGAAAAGGGATCTTGGAACTACAGCCACCATTGTTACTACCATCTCATTGACGGCTGTTGGAGCTACCACCAGGGCATTAGCCATGAGTCATACTGGGCAGACTGCTCAGACCATGAATAATCATTTAGCTAATGTAGCTCATGCCTTAGTTGTACATAAAGGAATTAATGCTCAACTAAAAGGAAGCTTGATGGTGTTCAATCAGAGGATTGACCTCTTGCAGGAGTAAATTGATACCCTATGGCAAATCGCTCAACCTGGCTGTCAATGAAAGTATGCTGGACTTTGTGTCACTAGCATACAACATGAGAATTTTTCCTGTGCTGCAAATCTGTCTAAACAATTGTCGAGCTATATTTTAGGTAATTGGACTGGAGAATTCGATACTACGATGGAGCAGCTGAGAGTGGCCATTGTCACAGTAAATTCTACCAGAGTGGACGCAGGACTAGCCACAGGATTATCAACATGGATTGCTGCAGCCATGAATCATCTGAAGGAATGGGCGGGCATGGGAGTGTTAGCAGGCCTTCTGGTGTTGGTCTCCTTGGTTTGCCTGTGGTATATATGCAAGATTAGAGTCTCACAACAGTGTGATGCAGCCATGATCATTCAGGCCTTTACAGCCTTTGAAGCAGGACATCCTCCCCAAGCATGGTTGGATACCATAAAAAGCTAAAATGATACGCTCAGGATGCGAGGCTAAGCACTGCACTCAGGGTCAGCCGCTTTGGACCCAGAGAAGAGCATGTCTGATTGCATGCGGGTTGATGCCCCAGGTCCTGCCTCTGAGAAAAAGGTATCAGACGGGTCTGATGCTCTTTGGGTGGATGACACCTAAATGAACATCTGTACAAAGTCCCAATTTATTTCTAATATCAGAGATCAGACCTCTACTCTTGCCTGATGCGTCTAAAACAAAAAGGGGGAACTGTAGAGAGCTGCGGAATGCTATGCCTTAAAGATGGAGCTGGTTTCCGCCTTCCACCTTCCCGATGGTGAGTGCTCTCTGTCACGAACAACTCCACATTTGGCTAAGGCTGAGGATCTGGCTTGCTTCCATGTAGCTGGACCTATCTGCATTGCCCCCGTGGCACGCCTGGGTTGGCTACCCAGAGGCTATTTAAGCTGTGGGCTGGCTTTCCCCGGGGTCCGAGGATTGTTCAATGTTCCTGAATAAACTGCATTGAAAAAAAAAAAAAAAAAACTTGTACCCGGAGGAAAGCATTTTCTTCTCGGTCCATAAGAAGGGTTTCCCAACTCAGCTTAGATTTAGTTGATGCTGATTTCCAAACCGAGCATGACTGGAACTAAGAGCCCAATAAAAAGTTTTTTGTTGTTGTGATTGTTGTTGTTTCATCAGTGTGTAGTCAACAGTATGCATCTTTCCTAAGGTGACTTTACCCTGTAATCTCATGTGAATTTTATAACTTTCTTTTTATATTTCCTTATAAAATGAATAGTAATGAAGTAAGGGACAATTTAGTACCTTTATTCAGAAAAGTACAATGGGTGTTCAGAATAAAATTTGTCAACACCAGGATGCATAAGGTAAAAGTGTATTTGACATTACATGGTTCTAAAGAGAAAAAAAAAATCCAAAATCTGTTATTACCGATAAATTAAACATTTTCAAGATAAAAATCAATATGTAAAAATCAGTTCTATGTTTGTCTGCCAACAATGAATTTATCTACATACAATTTTAGAAAACAATCCCATTTATCATACTAATCTTAAATAAAAGCATAGCAATAGGCTTAACAAAATAGGTGGCCGGTTGTTTTGCTAAAAGCCTACCACATACTGATAAGCTAGAGCCCAGGAGGGTGGAAAAAGATGTGTTCATGAATTAGAGGAATTGACAAGGCTAAGAATAGCCCTGTACTACTCAAATTGATTTAGAAACTTACGGAATCTTTTTTTTTGTGTGTGTGTGATTTGTTATCATTAATTTAGCATTTCTTTCTTCTTCTTCTTCTTTTATTATTATCATTTATTGCAATTTATTCAGTTTGTATCCTGGGTGTGGCCCCTCCCTTGTCTATTCCCAATCCCATCCTGCTTCCCTCTTCTCCTCCTATGCTCCTTCCCTAGTTCACTGATGGTGGAGGTCCTCCTCCTCTTCTATTTGACTGTAGCCTTTTAAGTCTCATCAAGGTTGGCTGCATTGTCTTCTTCTGTGGCCTGGCAAGGCTGCATCCCCATGGGGAGGTGATCAGAGAGCCTGACATTGAGTTCATGCCAGAAAAATTCCCTGCTTTCCTTTCTAGGGACCCCACTTGGAGACTGAGTCTATGGGCTACTTCTGAGTTGGGGTTTTAGGTCCTCTCCAAGCATTGCCATTGGTTGGAAAATCATGAAATTTTTATCTATTAAGTGATTGATGACAATATTTACAGTGAAAATACCGAGAAACTGGTGATTAATTTTTCCAGAGAATTTGACTTAGGGCATGGTTAAGAAGAAGTGAATTTGAGTTGATTATGGAGATGGAAATTATGACATGACAGAAAATACAAGAGAATTTCTAAAATGAAAAATAAAAGTCTTTTCAAAGCTGTCCAAACACGAACCATTACAAAATCTCTTCTAAAAATTAAAACTTATTTAATAAAAATGAGCCTTTGTCATTGTAGTATGTTTATCTATGCACAATGTTTTTGAGACGATCCATATGCATCAAAGCAGGCTGAGTAAAAGGCTATTTCTACTTTATCTGAAAATCTCACGTGCTGTTTCTTAACCAATAGTCAATTTATAATTGGCTCAGCACAATGATAATTTTTGTATAAGTAAATACATATAATAACATATTTGAATTCTTAAATGTCAAGCAATCACAGACATATCCAATCTAGGCAGAGCATAAGTAGGCTCAGGTCTAATTCAGAAACTTGTTTGAAAGACATTCTAAATTAATTCATATTAAAATAGATTTGCTAATATCACCATTTAATTTCTACATTTAGCATAATAGGCATAAATATTTTTGAAGGACGCACTTTCAAGATAAATGTTTTGTATTGCTCAAATCCTATGATAAACCATTTAAATTAAAAATAACCTCTGTGAAAATGGCATGCAAACCATGATACTTTCAAATATTTAAACATTTTTTCTTACCAGACTTCAATCCATGCACTTATGTAAGATCAGTGAAATGGCTTTAAGTTACTCTAATGAGAATCTCAATTTCCTTTCCACATAAGTGAAAGAAATTTGAGATCTTTCCTTTTTAATTAAACATGTTCTCTGGCAGTCTTTTACATGTATAAAATCTGTTCTGATTACTGTAGTGGTTCATCCCATGTACTCTAACAAGCAACCCCTTGCTTACTTCTATCCTCTCTATAATTTCTTCCAAACACTCAAAACTTCATTGACTTATTATTTAGTAACATTTGAGTTTAGTCAGGACCGTCTGTGTGGCTTTGGATTCTGGTGAGTTCCTCAGTTGGTACCCAAGTGTAGACAGAGACTGTCCTTCAAGTAGACAAAGCTTCAGCAGGAGGACAGGGTCCTGAGGGCCAATGCTGCTGTTCAGCTAAATTAGTGCTGTACTTTCTAAATATTTAGAATTACACTCATAGTCAAAGGCTACCTCTGGACTAATTCAGAGAAGCATATTTTAATAATGAAGCGGTCTATGAATTCAGAGATGAATGGATACTAAAAGTGTTAAGAAAAAGTACTAGTTGAATTCTCAATCCTCAAGTGGCCAGTTGGGTTACACCCGCTCTGAATCTCAGGGACCATCGCAGACATAAAGACAGAAAGAATGTAAGAACAGAAAGACATGGAGAATGGTCGGGAATTCTGGGGAATGACAGAGGCAACATAGTCACAACCTCACAGCAGCTGTGCCTGCCATCCATGGGGTTTGCGTGTTAAAAGAGACCTTACAACTTACTCAGGATGCCTGGAGATAAGTAAATGTTCCTTCTACTTAGTGGGAAACTTGTTCATTCAGCAACTTTCATCCATGTGTAAGTCGTTTTCTGTAGCCTATCTGAGCACTCCCTCTGTGTGAATCTTAAGATGGAACAAATCAGAAATCTGAACATATGAAGTCAACATTGGAAACTATTTTCTTCAGATACCAACTTCTTTCCCCTGGGGATCAGTACCTCTTCAGCCCACGTACAAGACTCAAAAGGATTTACCTGTTGATAGTGCCAATATAGCTGGCATATAACTTTTATACACACTGGACAAAGTTTTTAAGTGTCTTCTTTAAATTCATAACTGAATAATTTTTTTTTACTATTTCTCAATTTTTTATTTATTTTTCTGGTCTTTAGATATGACTGATAAGCTATTAGATATCTTGAATCCTCAATATTTTCAGTTTCTAAAAGACTTGTACTTTATATATTTTTTCTGTCCTCAACCCAAGGCCCCTGAGATATCTTTTATGCAGCACATTCATAATGCTTTCTACTCAAATGCTCCCTGATTTCCTCTGAAATTTCAAGATACCCCTGTAATAGTACTTGGTGGGCTGGTGGTGATGCTGCTGCTGCTGGTGGTGGTGGTGTGTGTGTGTGTGTGTTATTTATGTTATACTGATACATTACCTATGGAAAAATAACTTAGACTCTCAAACTTTTGAAACAATGGCAGTAGTTTTATAATCACTGCTTTATTATTTTAATTTTTGGTACTTCTCTATAAACTTGGCACAGAGGCTTTAAAGTGATTTGATCTTCAAAAACCCCAAATACATGCTTCTATTTAATTACAGCCAGAATTTATATATCTACAAGTTTAATATAAAATTGAGGAAATTTTGATTGAAGAACAGAAATACAATCCGGTGAAGAAGCAATTATACTTTATTTAGAAAAGGGTGATGTGACCCTGAACTATGGAATTCACTTGACTTTTAATGAATGCCTGGTAGATTTGAAAGATTACAAAGGTAAAATTTTAAGTTGATGCTTGATTACAAGATACCTGAAAGCCAGTTGTAATAATGTTCCTCTTCTATCTCTGTGATAGAATAAATTACTGAGCTTATTCATGTAGAAGTATATTTTGTGTAACAGATTTTTTTATAAATAAGATTTAACCATTTAGAGAGTAAAGCGAAACTCCCTCTCTCTCCACACACATACACACATACACACATACAAAAGCAATAACAAACTAAAGTAAGACCAGGAAATTCAGAATGAAAACAAAATAGAATGGAGCAATTTAAATGAACATAAAGTGAATTTAAAGTAATTTCACCAATAATTATATTAAGTAAAATCACAATACACTCCAATAAAAAAGACAGATTTTTGAACTAAATAAAAGTAATAAACTATGTAAGCCATGAGAATCATTCACTAAACATGAAGACAAATATAGGCTAAGGTAAAAATAATAATAAGGTAGAATAATAATGTTCTACATACACATGGAGGTATGAAAATTTAGTTATTAATAACTAATATTAAGATATAAATACTTTCCATTAGGTCCTGTGTAGTGATTGTTGATCTTAAAGCCTATGCTGTTGGTGCTCTGTTTGGGAAGTTGTCTGCTGTGCAAATGACTTCTAGGCTCTTCTCCACTTTTTCTTCTAACATATTTAGTGTGTCCGGTTTTATGTTGAGATCTTTGAGCCACTTGGATTTTACTTTTCCAGGGAGATAAGTATGGATCTATTTGCAGCTTTCTTCATGTAGACATTAGGTTAGACCAGCAACATTTATTGAAGATGCTGTTTTTTTTTTATTTTTATTTTTTCATTGCATGCCTTTGGTGTCCATAGGTATGTGGGTTTATTTCTGTGTCCTCAGTTTGATTTCATTGACCCTTCAGTCTGTTGTTATGACAATATTATGACATTTTTAGTACTCTTGCTCTATAGTACTTCTTGAGATCAAGGATGGAGATCATCCAGAAGTTCTTTGATTGTACAGGATTATTTTACTTATTCCAGTTTTTTGTTGTTGTTGTTTTTGTTTGTTTTGATTTGTTTTGTGTTTCCATTTGAAATTGAGAATTGTCCTTTCAATGTCTGTAAATAATTGAGTTAGTATCTTGATGGGGATACTTTTTAACATTGTGTAAGTATTATAATAAAGAGAGAAAGAGAGTTTTAAAAGATTAATATACAAAAATAAATCAAAGAACCCAACCTCCTAAATGATGTCAGTTAACTTATGCATGAAACTTGGGAGAGTGAAGAAAGTTTTCTTCCAGCAGCTTATTGGAAAACACAATATTTTAAATCAGACCTTTCCTCAGTAGTGATGAATAATCAAACTAACACTACTCCAATTGCAACTGACAAAACTTGAAAACAAAAATCACAAAAAAAAAAACATTTTCAAAACTAATCTAATAATGAAGCCGCCTCATACCAAAAGCTCAACACACAAAATAAAGTTGAGTTCAAACTGTAGGAAAAAATATTTATAATACTGTCACTTAATAACTGTAACTGAAAGCTAAAATAGGAAGATATGAAACTCAAGGAAACAATTGATGAAAACCAACACAGAAATGACAAAACAGTTTATCAGTAGACATAGATGTGAAACAGATTTTAATTTTGAGCTAACAAAATTTACAATGCTAATAACTTACAAACTAATGCTTTGAGATGTGTTTTTAACTCTGGAATATGAAACTGGGATAAGTAATACTAATATTATTTCATCATTTTGTGGTAAAACATTTAAAAAGTGTATTTTGTCATTGTCAAGTACACAACCCATTTTTAATAAGTTTAGTCATTAGGCAAAATCAAGCTCTTGAAATAATTCTTCTTCTATAATTTAAATCTTGTATACAATAAGAGATTCTATGTCTAATATCCCCAATAAAAATGATACTTTCTATTCATATATTTACATTTTGATAAAATAAAGCCCATCTTTTTTTGAATGTGCACAGCAGATTCACTGAACTCAGGAAAGGCAAGGTTGTTAGGTGCAGGACCAAAGCAGCATTGTCTCCCATCCCAAAGAGGCATGTGGGCACCTGGAGCAGCTCTTGGCTCAGAGTCTCTCTGACTGCTCCCCGTCTGCCTGGCCCACCTGGGACACAGCTAGTGACTGCTCCCCGTCTGCCTGGCCCACCTGGGACACAGCTAGTGACTACCAAGCAGAGGGACTACCAAGCCGGCAAACGCCAGAGATATACAGATGTCTAGAGGCCAGCATAAGAACAAAAGCAACAAAACTAAGATGCACTTGGTCTGTACTCGCTTATATGTGGATTTTAGCCATATAGTACAAGATAAGCATACCATAAGGCACAGACTCAAAGAAAGTAATAAGGAGGAGCCAAGTAAGGATGCATAAATATCACTTGGAAGCAAAGATAGAATAGACAGAAGTAATGGCTGAAAATAGGGAACAAGTTAGAAGAAGGGTCAAAGAGAGTTAAGATAGTGGATATCTAATATTCACCTATGAGTGAGTATATACCCTGTGTGTCTTTCTGCTTCTGGGATACCTCACTCAGGATGATCTTTTCTAGATCCTAGCATTTGCCTGCAAATTTCATGATTTCCTTGTTTTTAATTGCTGAGTAGTATTCCATTGTGTAAATGTACCACAGTTTCTGTATCCATTCCTCAAATGAGGGGAGTCTGGGTTGTTTCCAGCTTCCAGCTATTACAAATAAAGCTGCTAAAGTCATGGTTGAGCAAATGTCTTTGTTGTATACTTGAGCGTCTTTTGGATACATGCTTAGGAGTGGTATAGCTGGATCTTAAGGTAGCGCTATTCCTATCTCATAAATGGATATTAGACATATAATACAGGATAAACATACCAAAATCTGTACATCTAAAGAAGCTAAGAAAGATGGAGGACCCTGGGTAACATGCCCAATCATCATTCAGAAACACAAAGAGGATAGACATCAGAAGAGGGAGAAAACAGGGAACAGGACAGAAGTCTACCATAGAGGGCCTCTGAAAGACTCTACCCTGCAGGGTATCAAAGCAGATGCTGAGACTTGTAGCCAAACTTTGGGCAGAGTGCAGGGAATCTAATGAAAGAAGGGGGAGATAGAAAGACATGGAGAGGACAGGAGCTCCACAAGGAGAGCAACAGAACTAAAAATTCTTTTCCCAGGGGTTTTTTTCTGAGACTGATACTCCAACCAAGGACCATTCATGGAAATAACCTAGAACTCCTGCACAGATGCATCCCATGGCAGTTCAGTGTCCAAGTGGGTTCCATAGTAATGGGAACAGGGACTGTCTGTGACATAAATTGATTGGCCTGCTCTCTGATCACCTTCCTCTTGGGGGGAAGGAGGTGCAGCCAGGCCACAGAGGAAGACAACGCAGCCACTTCTGATGAGACCTGATAGGCTAGGGTCAGAAGGAAGGGGAGGAGGACCTCTACTATCAGTGGACTGGTGGAGGGGCATGGGTGGAGAAGAGGGAGGGTGGGACGGATTGGGAGGGGTGGAGGGAGGTAGGAACAGTTGAAAAACAAAGTAAATAAACTGTAATTAATATAAAAGAAAAGAAAAGAAAAAGATGGTGGATATCAGACCTGAGGAGAGGAAGGGCAAGAGGACAGAAGGCCTGTAGAGAAAAGAGAAACCAAGGGTGGAGACACCTCTGTGACAAGCTGGAGACCTAAGTCAGGGTAGGCTCCTGGGAGAATATGAGGGGGAGTCACGCAGAGACTCCTAGTAGCAAAGACCATAGAGACAGAAAAGGACACCCTCTAACTAGACTAGTCTTCTAGTGAAGGGTGTGGCACACCAACCCATCTGCAAAAACTTTAACCTAACATTTACCTTGCTTATGAGATATACAAGCATGCATATAGAGCAGATAGAGCAGAGACTGAGGGAATGCCAAGCCAATGCCTGGCCCAATGAAAGACCCCCCCACCATGCGAGACTGCCAGCCCCAGACACTATGAATGATACTCTGCTATGCTTGCAAATAGCCTGTCAGAGTTGTCCTCTGAGAGTCTTTACAGTGGGAGGAAAGAGAACAGGACCTGGAAGTGACAGGAGCTACACACACACACACACACACACACACACACACACACACACACTGATGCTGTCCATGGCATGTTAACCATGTTACAATAAAAGGCCCAATCAGCAGAAATATATGGGTAAATAAATTGGATCTGAAATTGGTGGTGTAAGCTTTTACCCCTAGCATTCAGGGACGCAGAGGCAAACAGATCTTTGTGAGTTCAAGGCTAGCCTAGTCTACAAAGCAAGTACAGGCCAGCCAAGACTACACAGAGAAACCCTGACTCAAAAAAACGAAAAGAAAAAAAAATGAAGTCAGTGGTTTATGAAAATATAAAAAAAAATGACAAATACATTAAGTTGATAGAAAGGGAAGTAGATCTGAGGGAAATTTGAAATATTAATGGGTGCTGAATATACTCACTATGCACTTTTTATAGGTATGAAATTCCCACAGAATTGATAAACTATACTTAAATATTTAAAAGCAAGCATGAAAGGCCCTGTTTTGATTTGTTAGCCAGTCCAAGAGATTCCTGATACACACAGACTACTTACTGCTGTTAGCCTTGGTTACTCTTCAGTGGTAAAAGGTGGATCGTTACTGCTAAAGATACCAGGCACTTCAGAACCGGAGACCCTTGAGATGAAACTGACTTGAATTCCTCCTCCCTGAGGATTAGCATCATGGTACAAGAAAGTACCACGTAAGTTCCTCCCAGAGGAGAAGGTCAATGGACAATCCTACCAAGCTATGATACTGATGAACCACATCAACAACCATACAATGGGATAACCCCAAGATTGCTTTAGTGTCAGGCATAACTTTCTAGTAACCAACAACTGTTTAATTAGGCTGAAGACCCACTCAACAAAAGGAATATCACGCCTAATTCTGTAAACCTAGCTAACTATTTAGTGCTGTTGAAGTCATGTTTATTGGGAGAGAATTTACAACCACTAATTTACTAAGCCAACACACTATCAATAATTCATGGAGTTGAGTTTTGTTCAATGTTTACATTCTTTGATATTCAGGAAGCAGATAAATGACCCAAACAAGAATTCATTATTAACTTACAGCTTTCTGGATGTATATAACAATACGTGCCATATTTATATACATATGGGATTATTAACTAAGTATTAACATATACTTTAAATGTAAAAACTATGTAATATTTGTGTATTTTTTATATCAAATACTTGACAAAAACAGAATGTATAGGATATAACATGATATCTTTCCTTCATGTGTACATTGTGGAATAACAAACCAATCTTTTAAAATAATGTGTATCTTAAGTACTTATTTCTTATGTGAATGTTTGCGTTATGTTCTTTCTAATCTATGTTTTTTTTTTTGTTTGTCGCTAACATACTGATAAATATTTTAGCTTGGTCCTTCATTTTTTAAAATCAACTCATTGGTGTTAGTAACATATTTTATGTTAAAGATATTAAGATAATTAATATATTTGAACATAAATTTGAATATATTTTGAACACTTCAGAATATATTAACAGCCAAAACAAACTTTTTCCGAAGATAATATCTTTATTGATTGTTTGGTAACTTCATCATCTGTACTCCAACCACACTCACTTCCCATTCCTCCATGGTTCACCTCCCACCCTGTGCCCTCCTCCAACGAAAAAAAATATAACAAGTTTAATTTTGTTGCCTGGATACTTATTGGAGCATGGTCAAACTTCCAGTGTCCAGCCCCTTAAAGATAAAGGAGTCACTTCTCATCCCACAGACAGAAGTCATCAACTGTGAGAAGTTAGATTTCATTATCTTTATGACAATTTTAAGGATTCTTTTCAATGGCTTCCTGTTTAGATTATTCCCTCTTCCTGGGGTGGGGGGGTGCCATAGAAGCGCTCAATGTCTCTTATTCTCAATTATGAGTCTGCAGTAATCAATAACACTGCAAAAGAAGCATCCTTGCCCATAATCCCCAGAGACAGCATGGATCATGGATTTCTACATGGCCTCCAAGCAGCAGCAAGAACCATGGAGGACTTTTGAGGAATCCCAGTCCAAAAAAATGAAGCTTTCTCCATCTCAGACACTCTGCCATTGCTCACAGAAAGACAATTGTGAGACTGGAAAGTGCATTCTGCAGAAAACCCTGTTTAAGCTTCAGGCTGTTCCCCACTACCATGCAGTCTCTACTAGGCATTGACTTGCTCTCCTGTCCATCACACTCATCGGTGCTGTGTTTTGCCATCTTTCCCACATCTCCATGGCATATTGGTTCATCATAATGGTAATGTTGACTTCTGTGTGTCACACAGTATATGTTTTGTTATTCTCGAACAGAATTATATGCAAATACTCATAGCAAGAGTGATTAGTCCGCTTCAAGTTTTCTGGTTTCTGCAGTACCATAAATACTGGGCTATTACTGAGACTTGTATATCCTCTTCTTGCCCAAAGTCAGGGTGTTCTTGTTGCTTGGCAGGTCATGTCGGGGCAGTACTCAAGAGAGCTCCAGGCTGCTGCACACCTCTCTGCCCTCAGCTGCTGGCTCCCAAGGTAGGACCATCAACCACATTGCTTGAAATTCACGTCCAGCATCTGAGGACCTGACTCTCATCCCTTAAGCAAGACAAGCAGCTCCAGCCTCATCAATGGCACCAGACTCACTGGCCAAAACCTCCTCCTGGAGAGAGGACTTGCCCTACTCAGCAACTACAATCCTTGGTTCACTGCAGCTACACTCCCATATGGCTCCCACATCAATAGCAGTTGGGTTCCTAGTTTTGCTTCTCTCTCCCATCATTTTTTTTTTTCGATTTCATGAGACCATTTCTAAAACTATCTTTCCATAAGTCCTGCCTTTTTTAAGTTGTTCCAAATATAATGGGCATTCTGAAGACTCATCCTCTATTTCTATTTTTCTCTTCAGAGCCTCTATGGGTCTCTCAGCTTCCCTGGAACTGTTCCTCTGTCTCCAGGTTGTGTCTTGAAATGCTTCCTTTTTCCTTTATTTTGAGTCAGTTAGTTTAACATAAATTTTTAGTGTTGTTTGTTAAATGTGGTTTTTAGATTAAAAAACATTTCTGTGAAAAAATGTCTTTAGAATTTTAATAAGGACTGCATGGAATCGATAGGTTGCCTTACCATCCGAGTGAACTTGAACTTAACACATTCTAGTCATCTATGAAAGGAGCTTCAATGGAGGGATTGGCCACAACAATAAGATGAAACTAGAACAAATAGTAAATAATTTTATGTCTTCCAATCAATGAACATAGTATATTTCTTCATCAAGTTCTGTCTTCTTCAGTTTCTTTCACCAGTGCTTAATGGTTTCTCAGCATCTTTTTGCATCTTACATTTTTGTGTGTATTTATCAGGTAGAGTTCTGGCATAATTTTTGACTGAAAATAAGTCAACATGAATATTCAACTATTCAATAAAATCTATTACTAAAAAAATCTGTGGCCTTAAATGCCATGATTTCCTACAGTAGTTGATTGCTGCTTTATAAAAAAAATAATTATAGTAGTTCAGCAGTTAAATTAATACATAAAAATTTAGCTTTGTTGTTACTATGAATTGCATTGTTGTTGATTCATTTCACTATCGTGTGAAATGATGGCCATTTTTCTTTGCTCATTGATGGCTGATAACTTCAATGAAGGAGTTAACTCTGTTTTGTTATGTTTTACAGAATCTAAGATTTTCTATACATAAGATCACTTTGCTTAAAAACAAAAACAACTTAATTTTTCTTTTTTTAATGCTCTAAATAAGACATCCAGTACTACGTCCAAAAGAACTCCTAAGGGTGGTCTTGTTGTAATCTTATCTTAGAAGAAATGCTTTCACTTTTCCTACAAGATAACAAGAGATTGTCCATGAACAGTGTGAGAATGTTTAAACTACAAAAGATGACTACTTCCCTCTAGAGTGTTCTTCTCTCATTATCAATGACAGAGAGCTGTCAACAATTTATCAGTTACAGTTACAGTTTTACCAAATTGAATCCTGAAGCCACAGTTTCCTCTCATGAGTATCTGCTCCAGCTCTGACTTTCTTCATACAACTCTCTGCCTTTTCAGTTGTGGGATGAAAGTAATCCGCCCTTTTCTTCTTATGTCTCTTATGTTTAATGTAAGCTTTGCTTTTTTTCTTAACGTGTTTTTTATTTGTTTTGTTTTGTTCTACTATTATTTGGGGAAAATTGTGACTTTCAAGCTCCTTTCATGAATAATTTGGCACTAGAAATCACATTTCTTCAATTATGAAACTATAGGCAGAACCCGTGTCAGGGTACTTTTAATAAAAAGTATTTGTAATACGTATTTCTTCAGTGTGCATAAACTGAGTAACATGTATGTGTGTGCTTACATGTGCATATCTTTGCTCTGAAAAGTGTGTAGAAATCAAGGTACAACTAGCTGAAGTCCATTTTTCCCTAAAAGTTATAATAAATAAATATAAAATAAAACAAAGCTTCTCTTTTAGTGACGTAATTTTGTTAATTTAGCTTCACATTGACTTGATAACGTTGATACTGTTTTCTCCATCTTTTGAGATTGTAATACAGTTCTAACACATATCCTTTTCCTTTCCTCCCATACCATTTCTATATACCAGTTTCTGCTCTCTTTCCAATCATGACCTCTTTTTCATTGTTATTGTATACATATATGTTTATACATGTATATTCCTAAGTGTAACTTAATCAGTTCGCATTATGTTATTTGTTAGAATGTTTTTTAGGACTAACTGTTTGACATTAGAGAACCACTTATTGTGTTCCATATGCTCTCTTCTCAGCATTCGTAACTACAAACTGGATATGTGTTTTGCAAGAAGATTTGTGTTTCACTCCTGCTACACAAATCCTGTGTTAAGGCATATCCTTATGGATCTAGACAGATAAATGTACTGTGAAATATGGCAATTATCTAAATAAAAGACTTAAGATGAACATTAACACGAGACTTTTGGGACTGAATAAAGGAGTAAATCTCCCCTAGAGTCTGTCTAACAAATGTGATTCCACTGAGCTACATTCTGAATCTCTAAGTAATTATTAAAAGGTAAATATTTACATGCGGATTGACCAAATTTTATTACATTTTATATTTTTAAATTTCATGATCTGTAGTGTAGATCAGAATTCATTTGGTGGCATGTAGCAACAATAATTTCAATACAACCTATGCTATAATCCATGGCTAGGTCATTGATTACAGATAACACTTTGAAGCACAGTGCATATTTATGTACATGCCTGCTTATCCTTCATTAATTCCTAACTATTATTATGTTTTATTTGAAAACTCTCCCAGGCCAAGGAGATGTCTCAGTAGGTTAACTGCGAGCCTGAGTCCTGATCTGTAGCAGTAACATGAGTGACAGGCAGAGTGATGAGCATATGATCACAGTTCTTGGGTAACAAAGGCAATCAAATTGTTGGGGCTCGCTGCCAGCTGGTATAATCAGCTAGTCAGAGTTCAGAAAAAAAAATTAAAAACACTCCCAAACAGAAACATGTTTACATGTTTAAAAGATATGTGGAAAGTGATGGATGAAGTTACCAGATATCGACACTGGGCTTCTTACACAAAAAGATACACAAGTGAACGGCAAACTACATGGATACAATGGATACATGGTTGAAAATATATACCACACACACACACACACACACACACACACATACAATCATATACATACCTACAAGCAAAATCTCTCTGGCAATCCAACTAATATGCCACAGCCCTTTCAAATGATATCATTAACAACTGTGGCTGCTCTGACCCAAATATCAGAGGTAGAAATGAAAAGGAAAAACAAAACAAAACCACAAATCCAGGGTCATTGATAGTTGTCACTTGAACTTTCATAGGTATAGAACTGCAAAGGATAAAAGGGAATAGTTACCAAAATTCTGCCAACTTATGGCATCTATCTGTGACTAGCAAGCATGTTACTCAGATTTAGTGAACTACTGTGGACTCCATTGTCTGCATTCATACCTTTAATGATTACACTGCTCATTTATCTCTGCATACATGCCTCATGCCTATAAATCTAGTGTTGGTCTTCAGAAGTATATTATTTTGTTGTTCTTGTTTCAATACTGTGACTGAATTCCTGAGCAAATTTATATCAGGAGGGGAAGGTTTGTTTTTACGTACTGTTTAGAGGATGCAGCATATCATGGTGCGAAAGCTTGAGTCACTGATCACATTAATTCTATGATCAGGAGCAAGGAGAAATGATTGCTGGCCCCATTTACGCAGAATGGAAGAATGGAACCCCAGCCTGTGAAATGTAGTACCATTCAAGAAGAGTCTTGTCGCCTGAATTAACCCTTTCTGGAATCACCCTCAGTAACATATTTCCAAACTCCATCAAGTTGATAATCAATACTAGCTATATCAAACAGGTAATTTTGGGGGAGATTTGGTTTTGAATTATATAAATTAATCTCATTAATCCTTGTCAATATTGTGAGGAAACCATGTTATTGTTTTCTAGGAGATAAAACTTATAATTAAGCATCTTACTAATATGTTTAAGTTCAAAATGAAGGAGAAAGGAAAAGCAGAGTTTGGGTGAAGATCATTGAGTTTGTGTAGCTGAAGGTAAGAACGGAATGCTGAGAGGGGAAGAAATTCCTCCAGAAGAAAAGAATACCAATTGGTTAGTCAATGACAACTGGTCAACCAGGAAACACGAACACAAGTTGTATAAAATAGATTGCATATGTTGTGTTTATGTATTTAAGAATACACTCATGAACCATCACCACAACCACCACCACCACAACCAATTAATAAAAATAGAAGCAGGCCATGCATTCAGAAGAGAGTAAATAGTGGTACATGGGCTGGTTTGGAAAGAGGAAAGGGAAGGGCGAATGATGTAATTTTATAATAACCTTGAAAAAAATTTAAAATAAAATTATAGAAAAATGATACCTCACTCAGAATGATCTTTTCTAGATCTAACCATTTGCCTGCAAATTTCATGATTTCCTAATTTTTGATTGCTAAGTAGTATTCCATTGTGTAAAAATACCACAATTTCTGCTGTATCCATTCCTCCGTTGATGGACATCTCGGTTGTTTTATATAGACCTATAATATATGATAAACATAATGAAATCTATACACCCATAAAATATAAACAAGAAAGGAGACCCAGGGTAATATGATCAATCCTCACTTAAAAAGACAAATGGGATGGGCATTGGATGTAGGAGAAAACAAGTAACAGGACAGGAGCCTACCGCAGAGGGCTTATGAAAGACTCTACCTAGCAGTGTATCAAAACAGATAATAAGACTCCTAAGCAAACCTTCGGCAGAGTGCAGGGAATCATATGAAAGAAGGGGGAATTAGTATGATGTGGAGAGGATAGGAGCTCCACAAGGACCAAATATATCTGGGCACAGGGGTCTTTTCTGAAACTGATATTCCATCAAGGACCATGTATAGATATAACCTAGAACCTCTGCTCGGATGTAGACCATAGTAGCTCAGGAACCTTTTTTTTCCCATAGTAAGAGGAACAGGGACTATTTCTGACATGAACTCAATGGCAGGCTCTTTGACCTCTCCACCCCCCAAAGGAGGAACAGTCCTGCTAGGCCACAGAGGAGGACTTTGCAGCCAGTCCTGAAGATACCTGATAAAACAGGGTCAGATGAAAGGGGAGGAGGTCCTCCCCAATCAGTGAACTTGGAAAGGGGCAGGAAGGAGATGAGAGAGGGAGGGTGAGATTGGGAGGGAATGAGGAAGGGGGATACAGCTGGGATACAGAGTTAATAAAATGTAACTAATAATAAAAAGAAAAAAGAAATAAAAGAAAAACAATTTGAAAAGGAAAAAAAATGCTTTATACAATTTATACTGCCAGTACTTAGAATGGAAATGGTGGAAAATAGAATACGAACATGCCCAAAAGAATATGTTCCACTATCAATAGTTATTGAAGATTTTTTTATTTACTGTTTATGAAATAGTGTATTTAATGAGTTGTGTAAATTGACCTATTTTGATTCTTATTCAGTCTTAAAAGAAAGTATGCTATCTTTGCTTTCTGAAAGTTAAAATTTACAGCTAAGCACTTGGCTAATATACATAATTTCAAAATGAAGGAGAGTGAAATGGCAGAGTTTGGACTAGGAACCCTGAGCTTGCCCAGCTGAAGCCTCAGCAGGAACCACATGTTCCTCTGCCATTCCTGCCACCCAAAGGCATGACCCTTCTTCTACAACCAAACTTGAGGTTAAACCTTCTTTCATGGCAGCAGCTACTATTGTCTACAAATGGAAAATCGTTTTTTTCTAATAATATCAAAATACTGTAATATTTTCATTCATTTTGTTGAGTCAGTGGAAAGGAAACAGCTCAGTATCAGTGAAGGGAATGAATCTCTAAATGTAGATAACCTTCAAAATATTTCCTTGATAAAAATTGTTGTGCTGAAATATAAAAATTCAATTAACGTTAACATCGCATACAAAAACACTTTGTGCTCATGGTAAAGATCTAGCTGTGAGCAAGAGACAGAAGACTCAAAAATGAGATTTTTGTTTGTTTACAGTTTAGCATTTAACAAAATCTAGTCCGTTTTATTCTGTCCTTCATAAGAAATCATGGAGTAACTGAAGAATTTAACTGTGGTCAGTTAGTCAAACATATAATCTGTTGGAAATTTTAAGGGAAAGAGATATAAAACGTTGTAACAGTAATAGTTGTGAACACCGAGCATCATTTGTAAACCTGAAGTAATACAAATATGTGAAAAGCTTTGACTTGAAGAAATGAACTTTGTGGCCCCCTAGTATCGAGGAGCTGTCAGGAGCCAGCGAGATGGCAACCGCGGAAAATGTCACAGCACAGATGAAAGCCCTCAGTGATTTTCTTAGGGGGATACTCAAATATTGGGACTGAGTGAATTACATGAATCTCAATGGAATACCCTTCCCTCTGTATGAAGACGCTTCTCTGTGATGGCCTTAGGAAAATGAAATCCTATGATAAACAAATTAATAACCCCTGAGACAGCTCTCTGCTTGACCTCAGGGAAGGTATCTCTGTGTAATCCCTTAGGGTACATGAGGCTATAAAAATTCTTCCAATCAAAAATTCTTCCAATCAAAAATTCTTCTGATTTTTTTCCCCTGTTTTTAGTTTTCCAAGACAGGGTTTCTCTGTGTATCCTTGGCTGTCCTGGACTAGCTTGATAGACCCCACTGGCCTGGTGGTCACAGAGATCCACCTGCCTCTACCTCCCATGTGCTGAGATTAAAGGCATGCACCACCATTCACAGCTCTTATTAGGTATCTTTAAACATTTGTTTTATTGTGTATTTTTTTTGTATGTGTGCTTATGCACACATATATATGCTGCTGCCTGGGGAGACCAGAGACTACATCACATCACATCTTGAGGAGTTGGAGTCAGAGGATGTTTGGGGATATCAAAGTGGGATACTGGAAACTGAGGACCTTCACAAGAGCAAGCCGTGCATGCTTTTTACTGGTGGGCAATGTCTTCAAAACTGTTTTTTCTTCTTTTTTTATACTTTTTATTTTTTATACTAATCACAGGTTATTTACTTTATATCCCAGCAGTAGCTCCCTCCTTCATTCCCTCCAGAACCCACCCACCCTCCCTCATCTCCTTCCTGTCCCTTTCCAAGTCTACTGCTAGGGGAGGTCCTCCTCCCCTTCCTTCTGACCCTAGCTTATCAGGTATCTTCACAACTGGCTGCAATGTCCTCCTCAGTGGCCTAACAAGGCTGCTCCTCCTTCAAGGGTGGGGAGAGGTCAAAGAGCCAGCCATTGACTTCATGTCAGAATTAGTCCTTATTCCCCATACTAGGGAACCCAATTGGATACTGAGCTACCATGGGCTACATCCGAGCAGGGGTTCTAGGTTATATCCATACATGGTCCTTGGTTGGAGAAACAGTCTCGTAGAAGACCCCTGTGCCCTGATATATTTTGACCGTGTGCAGCTTTTGTCCTCTCCCGGCCATGTTACCACCTCTTTTTATCATGTGATTCCATGCACTCTGCCGAAGGTTTGGTCATGTGTCTCAGCGTCTGCTTTGATATACTGCTAAGTAGAGTCTTTCAGAGGCCCTCTGTGGTAGGCTCACATGCTGGAGAGGCTGTGGAGAAAGAGGAACCCTCCTCCATTGCTGGTGGGAATGTAAACTTGTACAGCCACTCTGGAAATCAATCTGGTGCTTTCTCAGACAATTAGGAATACTGCTTCCTCAAGATCCAACTATACTTGTTTCCTGTTTTCTTCTTCTTCTGATGTCCATCCTCTTTGCCTTTCGAGATAGGGATTGAGCATTTTAGTCAGAGTCCTCCCTTCCTTCTTTAGATGTACATATTAGAAGATCACAAGCAGCCACTCCTGATGAGATCTGACAGACTAGGATCAGAAGGAAGGAGCAGGGGACCTCCCCTATCAGTGGACATGAGAAAGGGGCATGCGTGAAGAAGGGGGAGGGAAGGTGGGATTATTCAGTAAAACAAATAAAAACATGTCAAAATTCTTTGGAGCCTATTGTACACAAAAGACTGTACATGATGTACTTGACATTCTGTTTATCAGTTTATCAGTGCACATTTATGAATATTATTAAACAGGAAAATTGACACTTTAGTGAGGAAAGTGATGGCACAGGTATTTAAACACAGCACATAGAGAGGCATTAGAAGGTAGAACTGTGACTTTGAGGCTAATCTTATTTATAGAGTGAGTTCCAGGACAGGCAAGGCTATAAGAGGAAACCTTGTTTAAAAAAAAAAAAATCAGATTATGTCAGAGGCAGTCCCTTTTCCCATTACTATGTAACCCACTTGGACACTGAGCTGCCATGGGCTACATCTGTGCAGGGGTTCTAGGTTATCTCCATGAATAGTCCTTGGTTGGAGTATGAGTCTCTGGGAAGTTCCCTGTGTTCAAATTTTCTTGTTTTGTTGCTCCCCTTGTGGAGACCCTGTCCTCTCCAGCTCTTAGTATTTCCCACTTCTTACATAAAATTCCATTCACTCTGACCAACAGTTGACCATCAGGCTCAGCATCTGCTTTGATAGTCTGTAGGGCAGAGGCTTTCAGAGGCCCTCTGTGGTAGGTTCCTAGTTTGTTTCCTGTTTTCTTCTTCTGGCTTTCAGAAGCCCTCTGTAGAAGGTTCCTAGGTTGTTTCCTGTTTTCTTCTTCTTCTGATGTCCATCCACTTTTGATGTGAACTGATAGACTAAAATCAGAAAAGAGAGGAGAACCTCCCCTATCAGTAGACTTGGGGAGTGGCATGCATGCAGAAAGGGGAGGGAGGGTGAGATCGGGAGGGGAGGAGGGAGGGCCTTATGGGGGGATACAAAATGAATAAAGTGTAATTAATAAAATAAAAAAAATCAAACAAAAAAGTTGAAAGGCTCTGCCCTGCAGACTATCAAAGCAGATGTTGTGACTTAGGGCCAAACTTTGGGCAGAGTGCATGGAATCTTATGAAAGAAATGGGAAATAATAGTAAGAGCTGGAGAGGACAGGAGGTCCACAAGAAGAGCAAAAGAACCAAAAAATTTGAGCACAAGGGTCTTTCCTGAGACTCATACTCCAACCAAGTACCATGCATGGAGATAACCTAGAACCCCTGTACAGATGTAGCCCATGGCAGTTCAGGGTCCAAGTGGGATCCATAGTAATGGGAACAGGGACTGCTTCTGACATGAACTGATTATCCTGCTCTTTGATCACCTTCCCCTGAAGAGGGAGCAGCCTTACCAGGCCACAGAGGAAGACAATGCAGCCACTCCTGATGAGACCTAACAGACTAGGATCAGAAGGAAGAAAAAGAAACCCTCCCCTATCAGTGGACTTGGGGAGGTGAGTGTGTGGAGAAGGGCACTAGAGGGGGGATACAAAGTAAATAAAGTATAATTATAAATAAATAAATAAATAAATAAATAAATAAATTGTCACTTTACATAGGTTACACAGAATAGTAGCTTGCTCCTGGATATCCTTCCTTGACACTCATGGGTAAGCAGTGATGAGTACTATACATAATATAAGAAACCACATCTATGTTTTAAGATGTTAGACTATAATTACTTTATTCAATAATCAACTTAAATCCAAACAAACATACAATACACAATATGTATGCCTCTTTGCCCTTCAGCTATGTCTGTCCTTAACTGCTGGCACAGAAGCTGTACACAGTAGGCAGTGAAGGAGACATGACATTTGCTAGGTATGAATTCATCTGCTGATGCTAACAGCCGTATACTCCATGTATCTAAGCGCCTTCTGAAAATCCCCTCACTTGTTCTCTTGTCTTTAGAAATGTAAGGCACATTTTCTACCTTGAATGTGTTTTAGAAGAATGACTTAAACTATTAAAAGATGCATTTCCCTATAGTACAGCTTAAGGTCAGGGATGGAGATACCTACAGAAGATCTGGTGTTGCACAAGATTTTTTTTTTTTAATCAATTCTGGGTTGTTGTTTTTTTTTTTTGTTTACATATGAAACTGAAAATTGTTCTTTCAAGTTTTGTAAAGAATTATGTTGGTATTTTGATGGAAATTGCATTGAATCTGTAGATTGCTTTTAGTAGGACAGCCATTTTTGCTATATAAATCCTACTGATCCATGAGCATGGGAGATCTTTCCAACTTCTGATATCTTCTTCAAATTCTTTCTTCAGAGTTTTATTCATACAGGTCTTTCTGTGGAGAGCCGGGGTTTGGTTGCCATGGCGCTGGCTTCCGCCCTCAAAACTGGTAAACCGTTATGACTGTTGGGCAACCGTCGTCACGAGCCCAGCCCGGGGCGTCATATGGGGTGATGGGTGAGCAGCCAATCAGGGGATGATATGTCATCTCACACCATGGGTGAGCAGCCAATCAGGGAATGATACGTCATCTCACACCTTTCTGGTGCGAGCAGGGCTTATATAAACAGCGCCACTTCAGGGCTCGGGGTCTTCCTCCTTTCATCGCTTGACTGCAATAAAGCTTGCTGCAGAAGGATCCTGTTGTCTGCGTGCATTCTTGCTGGCGAGACAATTACGCGGGTCGCAACATCTTTCACATGCTAGGTTAGAGTCACACCAAGGTACTTTATGTTATTTCTGGATGTTGTTTTCCTAATTTCTTTTTCAGCCCTTTTGTCTTTTGTATACAAGAGGGCTTTGGGTTTTTTTGAGTTAATTTTATATCCAAACTTTGTCGAAGGAGTTTATCAGCTAAAGGAGTTCTCTGGTTGAATATTTGGGGTCAATATACATACACATATATCTGTGAAGAGTGATAATTTGATTTCTTCCTTTCCAATGTATATTCCCTTGATCAATGTTAGTTGTCTTATTGCTCTAGCTAGGACTTCAAGTACTATGTCGAAGAGATGCAGAGAGAGTGGACAGCCTTGCCTTGTGCCTGATTTCATTAGGATTGAATGAAATTTCTTTTCATTTAGTTTAATATTGGCTATAAGCTTTATGTATATTGCCTTAACTTCCTGAGCAGAACACCAACAGCACAGGCTTTAAGATCAACAATCAATAAATGTGACCTCATGAAACTGAAAAGCTTCTGTAAAGCAAAGCACACTGTCATCAGAACAAAATGACAGCCTACAGATTGGGAAAAGATCTTCACCAACACTATATCTGAAAGAGGGCTAATATGCAGAATATATAAAAAAATATAAGAAGTTAAACACCAACAAACCAAGTAATCAAATTTAAAAAATGGGATACAGAGATAAACAGAGAATTCTCTATAGAGGAATATAGAATGGCAGAGAAACACTTAAAGAAATGCTCAAAGTACTTAGTCATCAGGGAAATGCAAATCAAAACGATCCTGAGATTTCACCTTACACCCATCAGAATGGCTAAGATCAAAAATTCAAGTGACAACAAATGCTAGCAAGGATGTGGAGAAAGGGGAACCCTCCTCCATTGCTGGTGGGAATGTAAACTTGTACAACCACTTTGGAAATCAATCTAGGACTTTCTCAGAAAATTAGGAATAATATTACCTCAAGATCCATCCATACTACTCTTAGGCATATATGCTCAAGTATAGAACATGGACATTTGCTTAACCATGTTTGTAGCAGCTTTATTAGTAATTGCTAAAATCTGGAAACAACCCAGATGTCCCTCAACTGAGGAAAGGATACAGAATTTGTGGTACGTTTACACAATGGAATACTACTAAGCTATTAAAAGCAAGGAAATCATGAAACTTGCAGGCAAATGGTCAGAACTAGAAAAGATCATATTGAGTGAGGTAACCCAGAAGCAGAAAGATACACATGGTATAAACTAACTCATAAGTGAATATTAGCCATATAATATGGATAAACATAATAAAATCTATACTCCTAAAGAAGCTAAACAACATGGAAGACCCTGGGGAAGTTACTCAATCCTCATTCAGAAGGACAAACCTGATAGAGATTGGAAGCAGGAAAATACAGGGAAAAAGGACAGGAGCCTACCACAGATGGCCTCTGAAAGACTCTACTGATTGAGGTATGGAAGCAGAGGCTGAGACTCATAGCCAAACTTTGGGCAGAGTGCAGGGAATTGTAAATAGAAGGGGGAGCCACAAAGACCTGGAGGGGACAGGAGCTCCAAAAGTAGACCAGCAGAGCCAAAAAAGTGAGTCCTGGGGGCCCTGCAGAGACTGATGCCCCAACCAAGGACAATGCATGGAGAGGACCTAAAATCCTGGCTCAGATGTAGTCCATAGACTCAGTCTCCAAGCGGGTTGGTTCCTTTGTAAGAGGAGCAGGGACTTTCTCTGGCATTAACTCAGTGGCTGGCTCTCTGATCACAAACCCCTGGGGGGTGCACCCTTACTAGGCCATAAAGGAAGACAAAGTAGCCAGTTCAGATGATACTTGATAGGCTAGGGTCAAATAGAATAGGAGGAGGACTTCCTCTGTCAGTGGACTAGGGGAAGGACATAGGGGAAGGAGGGTGGTTTTGGGAGGAGACAAGGGAGTGGATGACAGCTGGGATACAGATTGAATAAATTGTAATAAACAATAATAAAAAAATAAAGAGATGCATTTTCTAGTACAGTATACACTTTCAATTGTACATCAAATGAAGCAGTAGGACATTGTGATTTGACCCAACTCCTGCCCAACAAATTGGGGTGTGAAAATGTAACATTTTAAAATATAGTATGTTACCATATCAGGTATTTTCAATATAATAGAATGTTTCTTTGACAAAAAAAAAAAAGACCATTTTGAAGGCAAGGAAGAGAAGTGGACAGTCTTTGAAAATAGCAATGAAGAAAGTGGCTTCAAGGGGTATAAGTATTGTGTTCTGGTTACTGAAGAAAATATTGTACCAATCCTCTTCAAATTATTCCACAAAATAGAAACAGAAGAAACTTTACCAAACTCATTCTATGAAGCCATAGTTTCCTTGATACCTAAATCACACAAAGACCCAACAAAAACAAAGAAAGAAATCTTCAGACCTATCTCTCTTATGAACATTGATGCACAAATACTCAATAAAATCCTTGCAAACAGAATCCAAGAACACATAAAAGATATCATTCACCATGACCGAGTAGGCTTCATCTCAGACATTCAAGGATGGTTCAATATATGGAAATCTATCAATGTAATCCACCATATAAACAAACTGAAGGAGAAAAACCACATGATAATCTCCCTAGATGCTGAAAAAGCATTTGACAAAATCCAACATCCATTCATGTTTAAAGTCTTGGAGAGATAAGGAATAAAAGGCACATACCTAAACATAGTAAAGGTGATATACAACAAGCCTATAGCCAACATCAAACTCAATGGAGAGAAACTTAAATCAATCCCACTGCAATCAGGGACAAGGCAAGGCTGCCCACTCTCTCCATATCTATTCAACATAGTACTTGAAGCCCTAGCTATAGCAATAAGACAACCAATGGAGATCAAGGGGATACAAATCTTCAAGGAAGAGGTGAAAGTTTCACTATTCACAGATGATATGATAGTATACCTGAGGGACCCTCAAAATTCAACCAGAGAACTCTTTCAGCTGATAAACACCTTCAGCAAAGTGGCTGGATACAAAATCAATTAAAAAAAAATCAGAAGCCCTTCTATATACCCAAGACAAAAGAGAAAGAAATCAGGGAAACAACACCCTTCACAATAGCCATTTATAACATAAAGTACATTGGGGTGACTTTAACCAAGCAGGTAAAAGACCCTTTTGAAAAAAGCCTCAATTCTCTGAAGAAAGAAATTAAATGATGTATCATAAGTTGGAAAGTTCTCCTGTGCTCATGGATTGGTAGGATCAACATTGTGAAAATGGCCATCCTGCCAAAAGCAATCTACAAATTCAATGCAATTCCCATCAAAATAACAATACAATTCTTACAGGCCTTGAAAGAAGAATTCTCAACTTCATATGGAGAAACAAAAAACTCATAATTTTCAAAACTATCCTGTACAACAATAGATCATCTGGAGGTATCTGCATTCTTGATGTCAAGCTGTACTACAGAGCAATGGTAATAAAAACGGCATGGTATTGGCATATAAGCAGAGAGGTGGACCAATGGAAACAAATAGAAGACCCAGAAATAAACACAAACAATTATGGATACTTGATTTTCGACAAAGTAGCCAAAACTATTCATGGAAAAAAAGACAGCATCTTCAACAAATGGTGGTGGTCCAACTGGATGTCTACATGCAGAAAAATGAAAATGGAGCCATATTTATTACTCTGCAAAAAACTAAAGTCCAAGTGGATCAAAGACCTCAACATAAAACCAGATACACTAAATTGGTTAGAAGAAAAGGTGAGGAAGAGCTTGGAACTTATTGGCACAGAAGACAACGTCCTGAACAGAACACGAACAGCACAGGCTCTAAGATCAACAATCAATAAATGGGATCTCATGAAACTGAAAAGCTTCTGTAAAGCAAAAGTCACTGTTGTCAGAACAAAACAACAGCCTACAGACTGGTAAAGATATTCTCCAACCCTATATCTGACAGAGAGCTAATATCCAGAATATATAAAGAACTGAAGTTAAGAAGCAACAAATCAAGCAATCCAATTTAAAAATGGGGTATAGAGCTAAACAGAGAATTCCCTGGAGAGGAATATAGACTGGCAGAGAAACGCTGCTCAACGTCCTTAACCATCAGTGAGATGCACATCAAAACTACCCTGAGATTTCACCATACACCCATCAAAATGGCTAAGGTCAAAAATTCAAGTGACAACACATGCTGGAGAGGTTGTGGAGAATTGGGAATCCTCCTCCATTGCTGGTAAGAATGTAAACTTGTACAACCACTTTGGAAATCAATCTGGCGCTTTCTCACACAATTGGGAATAGTGCTTCATCAAGATCCAGCTATATCACTCCTAGGCATATATCCAAAAAATGCTCAAGTACACTACAAGGACATTTCCTCAACCATGTTTGTAGCAGCTTTATTCATAATAACCAGAACCTGGAAAGAATCCAGATGTCCATCAATGGAGGAATGGGTACAGAAATTGTGGTACGTTTACACAATGGAATACTACTCAGCAACTAAAACCAAGAAGACCATGAAATTTGCAGGCAAATGGTGGGATCTAGAAAAGATCATCCTGAGTGAGGTATCCCAGGAGCAGAAAGACACACATTGTATATACTCACTTATATAGACCTATAAGATAGGATTAACATACTAAATATGTCCCCTAAAGAAGATAAACAAGAAAGAGGACCCAGGGTAAGATGATCAATCCTCACTTAGAAAAACAAATGGGATGAACATGGGAAATTGGAGAAAACAAGTAACAGGACAGGAGCCCACTTCAGAGGACCTCTGACAGACTCTATCTAGTAGTGTATCAAAGCAGATGCTGAGACTCATAACCAAACCTCGGCAGAGTGCAGGGAATCATACGATAAAATGAGGAGTTAACATGACTGGGAGAGGACAGGAGCTCCACAAGGACAAAATGTATCAAGCAAGGGGGTCCCTTATGAAACTGTTTCTCCAAGCAAGGACCATGTATGGATATAACCTAGACTCCTTGCTCAGATGTAGCACATGGTAGCTCAGTATCCAAGTGGGTTTTCCTAGTAAGGGGAACAGGATCTATTTGTGACATGAACTCAATGACTGGCTCCTTTACCTCCCCCTGCTCCTAAGGGAGGAACAGCCTTGCTAGGTCACAGAGGAGGACATTGCAGCCAGTCCTGAAGATACCTGATAAGCTAGGGTCAGATGGAAGGGGAGTAGGACCTCCCCTAGTGGACTTGGAAAGGGACAGGGAGGGGATGAGGGAGGAACGATGCGGTGGGAGGGAATGAGGGAGAGGGCTACTGCTGGGGTGCAAAGTAAATAACCTGTGATTAATATAAAAATAAAATTAATAAAAAAAGAAACTATTGTAGTCAAGTGTGATCCACCTTGAGCAGCAATTCTTGGAAAATTTTCAGGAATTTGTAAGAATAATCCAGGCTGCATTATCCATCTTCCCTCACTTTCCCTATGTTAAGATTTATGACCTTATGACCCTATATTAATCTAAGAATGGCTGATGAAAATTTTGAGTTTTGTGTTGGGAAAAATTTGACTCCATGTGTTGCACAATCTCATGCAGCAGAGGGATAGACTGTTGCATGTGGATGTTTCAATTTATACTTCTTCTTAACAAAGAAATTAAACACCAACAAACCAAGTAATCCCTTTAAAAATGGGGTACAGAACTAAACAGAATTCTCAATAGAGGGATATCAAATGGTGGAGAAACACTTAAGGAAATGCTCAACCTCCTTAGTCATCAGGGAAATGCATATCAAAAATATTCTGAGATTCCATCTCACCCTGATCACAATTGCTAAGATCAAAAACTCAAGTGACAGCATATGCTGGAGTGTATGTGGAAAAAGTGAAACCTCCTTCAATGCTGGTTGGAATGTAATCTTGTACAACCACTTTGGAAATCAATTTGATGCTTTCTCAGAAAATTGGTAATACTGCTACCTCAATACCCATCTATACCACTCTTGGACATAAATCTGAAAGATGTTACCTAACCCACTACTCAGATATAGCCCATTGGTTTCTCAGTCTCCATGTGAGTATCCTAGTAAGAGAATCAGCTGCAGTCTCTGACAGGAAGGAACTTCTTTTTGATCACATTCCCCTGGTGAGGTGGTCTTAATAAGCCACAGAGGAAGAGGATCCAGGCAGTCCTGCTAAGACCTGATAGGCTAAGGTCAGAGAATAGGAGGGTAGGACTTCTCCTCTGAGTGGACTAGGGGAATTGGACAATGGCTGAAAAGGAAGGAAGGATCATAGACAAGATGAGGGACGGGGCTAAACTTGAGATACAAAGTGAGTAAAGTGTACATAATAATGATAAAATAAAAATTAAAAAAAAAAAAAGAATTGTCCTGTGCACCAAAGTGAGACCTCAATATTTATTTATCTGGAAGAATGATGGCGAAAATCTATGCTTAGAAATAAATTAGTCAGCAAAGTTTAAAATGCCTTTAGGTACTGTTAAATATTTACATCTGGAAAAAGAGAATACAGAAAGACAACTATTTTGAGAGTTGATCTAATATATCATCGTCCTACTGTAATCATGGTTGTCTCTTCCATTGACGCCTACATTGAAGCACTTTGGCTATTCCCTGCTTCTCATTGTTTCTATACTGTTCTCTGCTGTAAAAGTCAATATGAACTAAAACCTGTCTAGTACCTCAAGCCTCTATCAAATATTGGGAGATTACAATCTGCTTTAAAGGTTGTAATTTCCACTAGCAGCAGTAGTCGATATGGAAAAGATCCTTTTGTAAAGCTTTGCTGCTGATCAGACTATAATCACCCAGAGGTCTGCATGAGCATACCTTTCCTCTGTTTCATTCCAGTGTCTATTTTCATCCCAGGGATGAATTTCAGCAGACACAATAAGGAAATGTCTAGTACTTGATCGTGTAATTAGAGCACAGGTTGGGCAGCCTTAAAGAAGTGCTACTTAAATTTAGAAAACAGTTATCTGCAGACTCTGTGATGTGCTGAGACTGACTGTTAAATATTTCTCTCTGAAGTAGTTCTGGCTGGTCCTTCAGGCATTTAGTGTTTTAAAATTTGTCTTTCACGGTATTTGCTATAACCAAGCAAATGAAAAAAAAAATTCAAGAAAAGACAACATTAGGGTCTGTGCAGAGTAGGAGTGTTAGAATACAGGATGCTGCAGGGATAGTGGATGTGAGGTCACTGAGAAGCAGAGAGAGTGAAGCGATTGAAAGCTTACAAAGAAAACATTATGGACGGACACATGGATTTATAACATTTTTTCCCCAAATCAAGGCCCCAGGAACAACTTCATAGTTGTATTCTATTTTTGTTTTTATTTCTTATCTAGATTTGTGTGTTCTGTATTTTTATATGGTTTAAGTATATTGATAACAATCTGCATATAAAACAGAAAGTTTAATGTAAGTAAATTAATGCCACATTATCAAATAGTACACAGTAAATCTGTTTGTATGAAAAACGTGTTTATCTCACAAAAGTAGTGAAAGACTGATTAATGTTAGTGGAGGGAATGATATTCTGATTTTATTCAAGATGAAATTACTACTTGCTGTACATGGCTACAGCACAGAAATAACTAGCATTATCTAGGCTATACTGCTCCCTACTTACTTTAATTATATGCATAAAAATGCTTCTTATTTGTTTCTGCTGTGCTATAAAAAGTCTTACATGATTTTGGAATATTTAACTTTTCTACCTTAAATTAAAAAACATTTCAACATTATTTGTTAGATTTCTTAAAAAGCAAGTTCTTCATGAGGGCATTGGTAGATACATGTTATTTTTTGAAGATACTTTGAAATAGGAGAGCAGAATGCTTATTTTTCTAGTCTTCTTAGTTTAGTGCTATAAACTTCAATTCTAAATGTCATATGTCTTCCACAGCTTGTTGTTTTCCTTTTAGAGAAATGGATGGAGATCACAACCAATCTATACAAAAGGTAAATAAATCTGCTCACCTAAAGCGGTGCAGTGTATATGTTAATATTTTACATTAAATATTCATTAGATAATAAAGCATATATAAATACATATGTTTTGCATGTACCTATAAGGTTTTCTGTTATGAACAACTAGCTATTAATTACTGTATATTCTGTATTTTATAGTCAAAATATATGACATAGTTGGAGTTTATGTGTCAGAACGTGAAAACAGAAATATATATGCCATTTTTCTCATATATATGGAATGGTTACCTCATTGAAAAACAAGCATTAGTTGAATTCTACACAAATGTAGGCCAGTCAGTAGCTGTGGTCTAGGGTGTATTTTGAGTGTTCAGTAGTATAAATTTATACCTAACATTGAGAGTCTTTGTTTTCTATAATAGACTATATAGGGAATATCCTTTCATTAAAAAAATACCTGTTTTGATTTGCATTTCCTTTATGACTAAGGATGTTGAACATTTCTTTAAGTGTTTCTATGCCATTCGATATTCCTCTATTAAGAATTCTCTGTTTAGCTCTGTACTCCATTTTTTAATTGGATTATTTGATTTGTTGCTGTTTAACTTCTTGAGTTCTTTATTTATACTGGATATTAGTCCTCTGTCAGATATAGGGTTGGTGAAGATCCTTTCCTGATCTGTGCAGTCATTTTGTTCTGACAACAGTGTCCTTTGTTTTACAGAATCTTTTCAGATTCATAAAGTCTCATTTATTGATCGTTGATCTTAGAGCCTGTGCTGTTGGTGTTCTGTTCAGAAAGTTGTCTCCTGTACCAATGAGTTAAAGGCTCTTCCCCACTTATTCTTCTAAGCGGTTTAGCGTGTTTATATATTTAGTGTGTTTATATATTTAGTGGTTTTTATATTGACGTCTTTGATCCACTTGGACTTTAGTTTTGTGTAGGGTGATAAATATGGATCTATTTTGATTTTTCTACAGGTAGACATCCAGTTGGACCATCACCATTTGTTGAAGATGTTGTCTTTTTCCATTGAATGGTTTGGCATCTTTGTCAAAAATCAAATGCTGAGACTTATGGACAACCTTTGGGCAGAGTGCAGGGAATCTTATGAAAAAAGTGAGAAACAGTAAGATCTGGAGAGGACAGGAACTCCACAAAGAGAGCAACAGAACCAAAAATCTGAGCACTGGGGTCTTTCCTGAGACTGATACTCCAACCAAGGAACATGCATGGAGATAACTTAAGACCCCTGCACAGATGTAGCCCATGGCAGTTCAGTATCCATATCCATGTGGGTTCTATTGTAATAGGAACAGGGACTGTCTCTGACATGAACTGATTGGCCTGCTCTTTAATTAACTCCCCCTGAGGGGGAAGCAGCCTTACCAGGCCACAGAAGAAGACAATGAGCCACTCCTGATGAGACCTAATTGACTAGGATCAGAAGGAAGAAAAGAAGACCTCCCCTATCAGTGGACTTGGGGAGGGGCATGCATGCAGAGAGTGGAGGAAGGGAGGGATTGGGACAGGAGGAGGGAGGGAACCAGGAGGGGGGATAAAAAGTGAATAAAGTATAATTAATAAAGAATTTAAAAAAGAAAAGAGAAAATAAATAAATAAATAAATAAATAAATAAATAAATATACCTGATTAGTTTAGTGCTATAAACTTCAATTCTAAATGTCATATGTCTTCCTCAGCTTGTTGTTTTCCTTTTAGAGAAATGGATGGAGATCACAACCAATCTATACAAAAGGTAAATAAATCTGCTCACCTAAAGCGGTGCAGTGTATATGTTAATATTTTACATTAAATATTCATTAGTTAATAAAGCATATATAAATACATATGTTTTACATGTACCTATAAGGTTTTCTGTTATGAACAACTAGCTATTAATTACTGTATACTCCAACCAATACCTGATAAGCTAGGTTCAGAGGGAAGGGGAGGAGGACCTCCCCCAGCAGTGGACTTAGAAAGGGGCAGGGAGGACATGAGGGAGGGAGGGTGGTACTGAGAGGGAATGAGGGAGGGTGCTGTGGCTGGGATACAAATTTAATAACCAGTGGTTAATATAAAAAATAAAAATTAATTACAAAAGGAAAAAAATAATTGACTTTCCAAAACATTGCTTTAAATACAAATTTTATGTATTTATTTATTTTTAAATATTAGTTACAGTTTATTAACTTGCACCCCAGCTGTATCCCATTCCCTCATTCCCTCCCAATACCCCCCTCCCTCCCTCATCTTCTCCCTACTTTTTGACTTAATAATTGATTTTTGTGGGTTTCGTGTTTTGTGTGCAGTTATAATGAGTGCTTTCTCTTAATAAAATACCTGTATATTTGGGGACAAGTGAGACTGCTGCTAAACCAGATGGACTGGGTTCCTTATTATTAATATTTGTTTCTTTACTCATTCATTCATTCATTCATTAGTATAAAACAGAGAACAAAATTAATTCTGGGACACTTCTCAATTTAATTTTAGCATATTATACTAGTATTTAAGAAAAATACTGGAAAAATCACCTTTGACTCTTTATATACTATTTTTATTCAAGATTAATATTCATTTTTATTTATTTATTTATTACAATTTATTCACTTTTTTAGCATTGATATAAATAATTTACTAGAAAATTCTATACTGGTGGAATCTTTTTTTTTAAGTCTCTATGATTGTATTTTCTTTTTCAGCTATTTTTTATTTAATTATTTTTATTTTTATTAATTACAGTTTATTCACTTTGTATCCCACCAGTACCTCTCTCCCTTCTCCCCTCCCAATCCCACCTTTCCTCTTCCCCACCTGTGTCCCTCTCCCAGTCCAGTGATAAGGGAGGTCCTCCTATTCCCTCTAACCCTAGTCTATAAGGTCTCATCAGGAGTGACTGCATTTTTAAGAAATTTTCTTTCTTTATTTATCTATTTATTTATTTATTTATTTATTTATTTATTTATTTATTTATTTTTGGTTTTTGTACTAAAATGGAAACCTATTTCCTTTGGAAAAGTGATTTCAGAATTTGAGCTTAGTGTCAGCTTTGGAAACATGTCTGAGTAGATAGAGAAAATCTGCAAAACACATAAAGCAAAAAAGTGTCTCTCAAAACACTTTACATCACTTCATTGCTGAGACTAGCAATTCTAGTACCATGGCAGTGAGTGGGGATAGAGTTGAAAAAAAAATAATGGCTCTTTGGTTTCCCCTTCCATTCTGCAGGGTTCAACACAAGCTTATTTTTGAGAATGGATCGCGTGAATAGAAGGCCACAAATAACATTCTTAAATTTACCATCAAATGTTCTTTTTCACCAGTTGGTTTCCCATAGTAAGGGGAACAGGGACTATTTCTGACATGAACTCAATGGCAGAGTTTGACCTCTCTCCACCCCCCCCCCAAAAAAAAAAAAAAAAAGAGGAGCAGCCCTGCTAGGCCACAGAGGAGGACTTTGCAGCCAGCCCTGAAGATACCTGATAAAACAGTGCCAGACAAAAGGGGAGGAGGTCTTCCCCAATCAGTGGACTTGGACAGGGGCTGGGAGGAGATGAGGGAGGGATTGGAAGGGAATGAGGGAGCAGGATACAGCTGGGATATAGAATTAATAAAATGTAAGTAATAATAAAAAAAATAAAAAAGTAACATACAAAAAACAAAGCATGTCCAATGAGCTCAAACTGACGATATAATTTAAATTTAAAACTTTCAGAAATTAACACTATTTTTTTTGACAGTTTTTTTTTTTTTTTTTTCTGTTTAGGCTTGGCTGGTCCTGAACTCACATTTTTGTAGACCAAGATGGCCTTGAATTCACAGTGATCCACTTGCCTCTGCCTTCCTGAGTGCTGGAATTAAAACATGTACCGCCATGCCTGGCTACTAAGTACGTATTAGTTCACATAACATTTTCTTAACATTGTTTTCAGTGAAACACCCCAGGAGCTCTGTCACATTCACCTTCTTCTTATCATAGTGTCAGTGACAATGACCTAAAAGCCTAGTATCTCTGGGACAAACATTACCTTGTCTAAGTGAAGTTTAAATATAAAAAGAGGTTTTTTTTGTTTGTTCGTTTTTTTTGTTGTTTTTTTTTTGTTTTGTTTTGTTTTGTTTTTGTTTTTTCCCTTATCAACAGTAAAAAAAAAAAAAAAAAAGAAAGAAAGAAACAAAAGAAAACCCTCTATGGCCTTCATATTTTGTCTGTGGTCCCTCAGGCATGTGTTCCTCTTGGACAACCTTTCATAAGTTACTTCGACTGATGAATTGTAAATCAGGTTATGATGTAAGACAAGCTAGGCTGTGGTAATGATAGGCCATTTGAATATGCTAAGTATAGCATAACTAAAAGGAGGATACAAATAGAGTCAAAATATCCTTTTTCTTCAGTTTTATTTTTTTGTATTAATTACAATTTATTTATTTTGTATCCCAGCTGTAGCCCCCTTCCTCACTGCACCCCAATCCCACCCTCCCATTCTCATCTCCTCCCAAGCCCTTCTCCAAGCCCACTGATAGGGGACAGGGACTGTCTCTGACATGAACTCATTGGCCTGCTCTTTGATCACCTCCTCCTGAGGGGGGAGTAGCCTTACCAGGCCACAGAGGAAGACAATGCAGCCAGTCCTGATGAGACCTGATAGGCTAGAGTCAGATGGAAATGAATGTAGTCAAAATATCTTTATTTGAAGATGTTTTGGTTTTATACGTAAAAGGTCTTTAAGACTCCAAGAGAAAAACTCCAGATTCAAAATTGCATACAAAAACAATAACCTTCCTATACACAAATGACAAACATTCCATGAAAGCAATAAAGAAGACAAAATATTGAAAAGTGCTTAAGAAATTAAACAAAAAATTGGAATAAATATAAAAAAGAAGTGAAGTACTTGTGCAAGAAAAAATTGTAAGCCACTGAAAAGAGAAACTAAAGAAGATACGAGAAACAAAAAGACACCCCACTATCATGGACAGTAATAATTAATATCATGAAAATGAGCATCCTGTCAAAAAATTATGGATTCAATGTAATCCTCCTCAAAGTTCCAATGAAAGTTTTTATAAAAATTTTTAAAAAAATTAAGTTCCATATAAAAATACACAAGACACAAAATTGCCAAAGCAGTCCTGAAAAAAAAAAAAAGTAACAAATACTGTCAAAATCCCAGATTTCAAGTTATACTATTTAAATTCATTAAATATATTGATTAATAGAAAGAGTGTAATATTGACATAAAATAGACTCATTTATCAATGGGACAGAATTGAAGACCATCTATAAACTTACACTTCTACAGCACTCTGATTTTTTTCAAAAAGAAGACAACATTGTAAATTGGAAAAGATGATATTTTTAATAAATGGTGCCAGTCAATCTAGGTAGCTAAATATAGAAGAATGAAATTTGATCTTCATCTCTCACTCTGCACAAAACTCAATACCATTGGAACAAGAATATCAAAATCAAAATAAGGACTTATATCCTGACTCTGATAGACAAGGAAGAAAAAGAAAAAAAAAAAAAGCTTTGAACTCCTTTCAGAGGACATGGTTTCTTAACATAAACATGATAGCACAGACTTAAGGACTAACACTAAATAGGTCCTCATGAAACTAGAACATTTTTGTATAGCACAATCCTTATCACTTGAGTGAAGAGGCAGCCTTCAAAATGGTAAATAACCATTACCAGGTATACATCCACAAAAGAGGAAGGCTATAGAATGTATGAAAACCTTTTAAAAAGAAGAAATCAAATAAGTCAATTTAAATAAAAGGTTATTAATCTAAACAGGGAGTTCTCAGAGATGAGATGCAAATGGCTGAGCATACTTGGAAAATATTTAACATCCTTAGCCTTCAAGGAAATGACAATAAAACTTCCCTAAGATTTTGTCTCACCACAGTTAGAGTGGCTTAAATTTAAAACAAGAAAAACAAAACAACAAAAACAGATTACTGTCTTGTGGAGAAGAGAGAACATTTATTCATTTCCAGTATGTATTCAAATTGATACAGAAATAGTATGGCGGTTCCTCAAAATGTTAAAAATATTATGAAAGAGCCTCTAAAAATGTTTCTGAGTAGTTAGTGTTGGCCATGCACTGTTGGGCATGGGACCTGACTTTAAGAATAGATTGCATCTCCAGTGGTTTGGATTGCCCTTGCAAAAACTAATTTTTCTCTTGCACGTGGTTATCACCAAGAGATAGATTTTTGGTTAGGGATGGGAACTTGGTCAAATTCTTTCAGTGCCAGAGCCACATCTGTTGCAAACTCATATAGGCCCTGTGCGTGCTACCACAGTCTCTGTGAGTCCATGTGTGCACTGGCAGCACAGTGTTTAGAAGGCCGAGTCTCTTTGATGTCCTGCTTACCCTATGGCTCTTACATTCTTTTTGTCTCCTTGTCCACAGGGCTTTCTGGGCCCAGAGGTGAGGATTTTATGGAGACATCTCATTTAGGGATGAGTATTAAAAGGTCTCTTATTCTCTCTGGCTATGGATCTCTGTATTTGTTCCCATCTGCTGAAGGAGAAAGCTTCTCTGAAGACAGTGGATCTACTCATGAATCTATCACTATAACAGAACGCCATTTGTAGTCATTAGATATGTTGTTTAAAGGAAGGAAAATTACCAACCATACTATTTTACCAACAAGGACTCAGAAGCCAGATGCTGGGGTTAAAACCTGCTAGCTCGGAGAGGTAGAGAAAGTCCCAAGCTAATCTTCCTTCTCAGCTTAGGTCTAGATGGAAAAAAAACATGAAAAGCTCACTAGCTCACCTGACAGCTCAGGAGCAAAAGCCCTCCCCCAATAGGTCACCCCCCCAAAAAAAAATAAATAAAAAGGCTTGCTAGCTTCAAACCCTAAAAGTCAGGGAGCCTAAGCTGGAGCCTAAGCTAAAGCCAAAGAGCTTGAGCTATAACCCTTTCTTCTCCACGCTGTTTTAAATATGCCTCAACTCAAAGTCCTTCCTACTCCTTAACCCCTGTCAGCTGGTTTCTCCCTCTGCCTCTTGACCTAGTTTTATCTTTATTGAATCTGTGTACAGAAAGTCCTTGGTGTGTGCTAGGGTTGGGAGAACCACACAATAATCACCAATTTACAATAAACAGAAAGTTCTTGCATTAACGGTGTGTGATAGGGCTCAACCACACCAAAGAAACAGGGTTTTAGAGTTCACAATTTTGGTGTTCAATATGGGATCAAATATCGAGCAATATACATTGCTACTTTTTTTTTTCCAGCAGATCTAGGGCTTTCCCCTCGATCTCTGGCCTATCTAGTTTCATTCTCTTGGCCACCTGAGCATTGTCAGGGGTCCATCTCATGGAGTAGGCCTTAAATAAATTCATATATTGATAGGTTATACACCCACTAGCTTTGTTTCTCTTTGGTTTTGAAGGCAGGTCACTGTTGTATACAGAAGAATGTGCAGCTGGTTGCTTTTTTTACCCATTTCTTTTGGTAATTAATTCAATAGTATAATTAGAGGTTCTCTATCTTACAATATTTTGTCAGTTTTTTTTTTTTTTTTCATTACAAGTCCATTTAGTATTTGACATCTTGTCTGGTGTTTCTCAGATGAGAGGCAATCTCATATGGAAACTCGTGGGTCCAACTTCAGATCACTTGGATATCTGGAAAAGCTCCTGACTACCACCTGGAATGACTGCAGCCCTAGCCCACTTGCCCAGTCCCACCATCTATGGACACTTTCCAGGGAGGTTTGAGGTTCCAACCTTGGGTGCCCAATCTCACCCTTCTATGGAGTGGATACCTTCTGGTACCAGGGATGAAGCTCCAAACCCCGGCACACCCACTCTCACTCTCCTGTGGACACCTTCTGGTAAGGGCGTCTCAAGGTTCCAAACTCAGGTGCCAAATCTCACAGCCCCTTGCAGAGGATACCTTGTGGTGTTGGGGCCCAAGATTCTAAGCCTAGGGAGCATTTTTCCCCATTGTGGATGGGCAGCTCCACCCTCAGGCCTCAAACTTGGGACCCATGGATGCAATTCTAGACACTGCTCCAAGGCTCAACAGTCATGAAAGACCAACAACATTGATGTCTAAACAAGACCTGCAACGACAACAACATTCAACATGTAGACAGGGATGGGGAAAATTTCACAAGGCCCCATCTACATAAGGAAATGAATGGCGCTGAAAAAGGAAGAATTAGGATTATCTTTTTCCCAGGGAGGAGCCTGCTGATAGGTTATCCAGTCACAGGTGGTCAGCCTGAGATCTACAAAGAACATATATTTAAGAGCAACATCAATTGGACCCAGTTATGCATACAAACAGTCCAATAACTTAGATGAGCAAACCACACGGATGAAAGTCAATGAGAAACAGAAGGTATATATATATATATATATATATATATATATATATATATAAAGATAGTATCTATATGTATATATAGACGTATAGGTAGATAGATAGATAGAATAGATAGATAGATAGATAGATAGATAGATAGATAGATAGATAGATAGATATGTATCTATATAGACCATATATATATGTAGTGCATATGTATATATATATATATACATATATATATATGTATATATATATATACATGGACAAAATGGACTGCTTAGGCTTATTTTGCCAATATTTTGCTAAGAACCTTCATAGGTCTGTACATATATAAAATGCACTATACATATATATTAATATATTTTATCTTTTACATTGTTTCTGAATAACAAGATAGTTTTATTTTCAATTATCCTGCCTTGATCTATCACTTTAGCCCTTGTCCATGATGATTTTACTGGCTGATCCTGTCCTAGCTTTTAGCAACTTAAGGGAAACAGTACTATACATATCCTTACAAGAAGCCTCTCGTTCTGTGCCCCTCAGCTGCTTCCTCGGAGCTCAGCTTCCTGATTCCACCCTGAGTATGACACTTCTTTGCTCTTTTATTGTATTTACTCACTGGACCTAATGTCTGCACTCTGGTTGATTTTATTTCTTTTGAATTTTCATCTTATATGTATTCACATAGAAACAGATACACATTTGACTCCTTTGTAAAAGGCCTCTGAAATAATCTACCTAATGATATTTTTAGTGCATAGCCAAGGTCTCTATGTGATATACGCATGTATTTAATCATTGTAGTAATACATTACCTACATTTTGCATAGTTTAATATTCCAAAGTCTACATCAATAAATTGGTAACATAAATAAAAGTAGTTTATTCAGGACACTGTATTTTCTAAAGATATAACTTATAGAAAACAAATACCTACTGAGCAAGTAAATGGATGTGTGATACATTATGCTACATATTCTTTTCAATAATTCTCACCAACATAGAACATATTCATTAGTAGAGAACAGAAAATCTCTTATTTCTTGTCAGGTAGTTGAATGAAGTAGATACGTTATTTTTCAAACTCATCTGAACCTTGGAGATACATCCCAAAATACTTCATCATTATTAATGATATTTTAACTTTGTATATTCCTTATTTATTAAGCATCAAGTTATTGTGCTAGTATATTATTAAAGAGTAGACATGCAAAGTAAATCTTCTCAAAATTGTATTTTTCTCAAATGTGTTTTGTTTTGTTTTTCTTTTCCTTCTCTCTTTTGCTCCTCTCTTTTCTCTCCATTCCCCTTCCCCTGTAGGTTTGTTGTAAATAATAGACCAGGATCCAGTTAAATTACAAACTGATTTTGATTGCTGTCCTCAATGAAACAGTCATTTATTTTTATAGGACATTTTCTTTCTTTACATAGAAAAAATAATAAATAACCCTGTATTAAGATGATATTTTAGGACATAACCAAAACGTCAGTTTTATTCTATAACTTTTAACCCAGTAACGATCATACAGGTTTTTTTGAAACACTTTAGAGGGATCATTTTAATCATATAATATAAAGATTGTTGCCAGTTGGATTAAGAGTTAGTAAGAGTAAACAGTTAATGTTAAGTAATTCATTGGCACATGAAATTTGGATACATCCCTTTCTATTTTTTAATTATGTGTGTGTGTGTGTGTGTGTGTGTGTGTAGGTGGTAGATGCACATTTTGACTTTTTCATCCATGAGTCCATGTGCCCACTGTGTCCAGAAGTGCATATCAAATCCTCTGGAGCTAGAATTGCATGAAGTTGTGATCTACTCCATGTGGATACAGAGAACTAAACCAGAGTCCTCTGTAAAAGCAACAAGTTAATTTAACCACTGTGCCGCCTTTCCTGACTTCACCTAGAAATCTCAGCATCTGCTTTCTTCTCTGAGGAAGAGGATTTAAAGCGGTAATCAAAATTAAACACTTTTATTGATGAAAAGATGACTCAATAAATATTTGTCACAATTGTACTGCTATTATTGTGATGGGGATGACACAAGAAATGAGGAGTGGCTACTAGTATTCTAAACAGTTTGAATAACTCTACACAAGGATTATTTCATTAATAAACCCCAAACTCTTCAGGTTTATAAAAAGCTGCATGCTAAGAGGTTTTTTTTTTAATGATATAATGACATATTTAACCAAGTTCACTTGAAATTGTAGGATTATTTTGTCTACAGTTGATATGCTCACATAAAATGTCTTGATGACTGTATTTAAAATCTAAGTGTTGAATACATTGGTAAACCTAAGTATCACAAACATCTTATTTCAACAAAGCTCTCTATGCTGTGTAGCAGCTCAGTGACTCAGATCATGTACTTATCATTAATAGAGGGAATTGCTTTGGCATATAGCTAAAAAAATCAAGACAGAAAAATCTTTTTCAAGTCATACTTTTCTCTGAAGTAATTCTATGCATAGTTGCAATATGACAGCTCCTTGATTTTCTTGTGCAAAAAAAAGTCTTATTCTGAGCACAAAAATTATAGATTTTATTTAAAAAAGACTGAAGCCTCTGAAAACATATCATTTGGCTTACAGAAATCCTGATGCCAAGGTGTACATAAATTAAATAAATTAAAGATTGATGGATAAATAAATTAGTTTGACTATGTTTAAAGGAAAATCCACATCAAAAGTGAACAATGTGTAAGCACTCTTTCATGGAAGGAGTAACGAAGAGAGAAATTTCATGTCTAAGACAAAAATGTAAGTCTATCAACCAGAAAATATCAGAAAGGGTAGCTATTCTGGGACTAACAAGAGGCATTTTTAACTGTATCTATAGATGATCATTTCAGGTGAATCCTCATACAATGGCAGACACCTAACTTAAATTTCCAAAATCATAAAACTCCTGCTCCTTGCCTGATGAAGCAGGTAATGCTGGTTTGATTTAGCTGCTCAATTCTAAGCATACCCATAGATTTCACTACAGATTTCAATAGAATATTTTAAATCATTTTGCTCACATTGTATCAGATTTGTCCATCTTTTACAACTGTCCCTTGTGTGAAATTTCTTGAGCCACTGAAGCTGAGAATTTCTGTTGAAGTCTGTAGTGAGAGATTATTGTCATAATTTTCTGAAAATCGTGCAATGAGCAAAAGTTCTTACGGGAAGGTCACAGAAACTTCTCTAAGGACTGAGTTTCTTTTTGTGAATATGAAATAGGAAGGGCCTCTTTGCTCTCTTTATTTAGCTATGCAGAGGCTATCTCTCTCTGCTGACCTGACACAGACCCTGCCAACACCATCCATAATGAAAATCAATGCCACCAAGTCACAAAACAATTACTCTGTCTTTAAAATGCACAAGTCTTCAAAAACAAGGATTTGGAAAGTGATTAATTTGCCATTTGTCTAGGAGATTGCACTAGTTGCATTATTTAAAAAGTCCTGTCCCCTCAAAAGCTAAAACAGGATCAGAGCTTTGAGAATCATGGACCCCCTGAAAGGTAGTTTTTTTGATATAACAAAAGGCAGCTAAAAGTCATGTCCTGTGTCTTCAACACTCAGACATTTGGGCTCACATTGGGAGGCCATTATATACTGTAGTGCATCTACATATATAAAAATGAAGAAAATGGATAAAACAGTTGTGAAGTGATATTCTTGTGAATACATATTCTAAATATTTCTTCAAAATAGCAGTGTATATTCTCCTATTCTTCTTTTGTAAATATATCCACATGCACTCATTCTATCAGAACAATGAGTATTAACTCTTCATTTTCTTTAAAATTCATTTCCATACTGCCTCTCAGGCTCACTTGACAAAGAAAACAATTTCCACAATGTTGCTAATATATATGTACTTATAGCCATTATTTTAGTGACTGCATTTGAAGAGTACAAACAAGAAATTTTCAGTCATCAATCCACCACTTTCTTTTTTCAATTAATTTATTCATTTTGCATGCCGATCATAGCCCCTCCACCATCTCCTCCTGGTTGGTTCCACCCACCCTCCACTTCCCTCATATCATCCTTTATTATAACACTGATTCCAAGAGGATGACTAATAAGCAAGCCTCCAAGATATATATTCCTACTGCTGGGATTACGTTTATAGATAGAACACACGCTGGAATATTTATGTTTTTGTATAAGTGAAATGTATCTGAACAGAGGTCCTAGTGATTGTACAGCAAGTCCTTTAACCATAGAGCCATCTCTTCAGCCTGATAATTTTGGAATTTGACTTATTGTCTATTAGGAAGTCTGTCTTGATCTCTTTATGTATGTTTTGAATACTCACTCAAAATGTATGAAATTACAAAGAAGAAATTTTAATAATTTCTTTACTTTTGTAATGTATCCAATATTTCTAAAGTGCAGCAAATATTTTTTTTCAGGTAATTGAAATATTGTATTTTTTGAAAGCTATAGATAAAAGATTTTAAGCCGGTCAACTCTAAAAAGAAAGAGCCTGAATATTATGGTAACAAGTTTACATATTTCAGAAAATTGTTATCATACTAAAATAAAATTTGGAAAATTTTGATCCACAACAGTGCCACCTTAAATTCACTAATTAGTTTAGAAAACAAAAACATCTTGTCAGTATTTTAAAGTGAGCATTTGTAATAGATGTTTGCAATGGCAATTTCCAACCATATCTTTTTTTTAAATAACTTTTATTAGTATAAGAATCTCCAAACCTCAAGGCACCATGCTTGTCAATGAGGGCATACATAAAAATAAATGAATTTTTCTGATCCAGCTTACAGTGATGGAAGGCTGCACGCATATTTGCAAGTCACTGTAATTGGTGGTACAGATTTCCTTATTTTCTTTTTCTTTATTAAATTAAGAGTGTTTTCCTATACAGTGCATCCTGAGCACTCCTCCAACTCCCTCTCACCTTTCCTCTCCTTACATCTGCTCAGCCTCCAAGAAACAACCAAAAGTAACAAAACACAGATTCCTTAACAAAAATGTAGGTAAGAAGGTACTTAGTCCCACCGCGAAGAAATAGACATGGCTTTAAGATAAAGTAGTGACGAAGCTGAGAGATGACTAACAGAGTTACACCTCTACGCTGGGAGCGGACCCATGTGTGCATGCTGTCAAGTCTCTGTGAGTCCTTTTGTGATTAATGATGTTGATGCTCTCACTCTCTTCCTGTCTTGCATCCCCTTTGACCTTTCCCTGTATTCTTTCTGCTTCTTCTTCCCTGATCAAGTATATCTTAAAGATTAGACAATCATCATGATTTTTAAACAAACAGAAGTAATCTTTCTTGAGTGTTTAAGAAACACTGTAGAACAGATAAACGTGTGTAGATATGAACCACACATATGTGAGCAAAGTAGAAAACATATGGTAGAAACAGTCTTAGGGTTATCTCTAGTTTGCTTTCTTATTGCTATGATAAACACAATGGCCAGAAGCATCTTTGTGTAAAAAGGGTTCATTTGGTCTACATATGCTGACCACAATCCACCAGAAAAGGAAGTCACAGAAGAAACACAGAAACAGGTTACTGAGGCTCTAGAGAAACATGCTTACTGATTTCCTTTAAAAGGCTTGCTCGGCTTGTATTCCTTTATAAATAGTTTTTAATATTTTAACTTTCTCCATTAATTACTTTATTTACTCACTTTATGTCCTGATCACAGTGTGCCCCCCTTTCTCCAAATCTCACCCCCACATTCCCATTCCCCTCACTCTCCCCTCCCTTCTCTAAGGAGAAGGGGAGATCCCTATGCATACCAACCCACCCTAGCACATCAAGTCACAGAAGGACTAGGCGCAAATTCTACTGAGGTCAAACAAGAGAGCCCAGTTAGGGGAAAGTGATCCAAAGGCAGGCAACAGAGTGCATGTCAGAGTCAGCCCCAGCTCCCCTTAAACATGAACCCTGACGTGCCCATTTGCTACATCTGTGTAGGGGGCCTAGGTCCAGTCTATGCATGGTTGTTGGTTGGGACTTCAGTCTCCACAAGTCCCTATAGGCCCTGGTTAGTTGGCTCTGTTGTTCTTCTGGTGGAGTTCTTGTTACCTCCAGGTCCTTCTATCTTTCTTCCCGTTTTTTCTTAAGACTCCCTATGCTTTGCAAAATGTTTGGCTGTACGTCTGCATCTGCTTTGATCCACTGCTAGGTGGAGTCTTTCAGAGGAATTCTGGGCTAGGCTCCTGTCTGTGAGCATAGCCGAATATCATTAACAGTGTCAGGGGTTGCTCTCTCCCTTGGGGTGGGTCTCAAGTTGGGCATTGGTCGTCCAGTCCCTCAATTTCTGCTCTCTCTTTTTCCCTTTAAATCAGGGATAGGCCAGGAAAGGCAGGACAAATTATGGGTTGAAGGTTTTATGGGTGGCCATTGGCATTCCCCTCCTTCCACTGGGAGTCCTGCATGGCCACAGGAGGTTGCCACTTCAGGCTTCACATCATTCACTGCTAGGAGTCATAATTAGGGCCACCCTCTTACATTCATGGGAGTCTCCCCGCTCCCAGGTTTGAGGCTCTTCCCAGAGATGAATCCCTCACTCCCCACTCCCCACCCCCCCACTTCCCCACCTCCCACCATCCACCCAGCCAATTTACATTCTCTCTCCCAGCTACTTAGGATCTCTAACCCTGTTTCTTTCCCCATCTTCTACCTGGGTCCCTCCTTTCATCCACTTCCAATGTCTATTTTCTTTCCATTTCTGAGTGATATTCAAACATCTTCCCTTGGGCACTCCTTGTAACTTGGTTTCTTTGTGTCCATGGATTGTAGCCTGGTTATCCTGTATTTAATGGCTAATATCCACTTATAATTGAGTACATACCATGTGTGTCTTTCAGGGTCTAGATTCCTGCACTCGGGAAAATATTTTCTACTTCAATCCATAGAGGACTAATATCCAAAATATATTTTAAAAAACTCAAGAAATTAAACACTAACAAACCAAATAATCCAATTAATAAATGGGGTACAGAGCTAAACAGAGTAATCTCTAATGGCCAAGAATCACTCAAAGAAATACTCAATGTAGTTAGTCATCAGGGAAATGAAATCAAAACAACTCTGAAATTCCATCTTACACCAGTTGGAAAGGCAAAAGCTCAAGGGACAGCACATACTCGTGTGGATGTGGGTGTGTCCTCCATTGATGGTGGGAGTGCATATTTGTACAACCACTTTGGAGATCAATCAGGCAGTTTCTCAGAAAATTGGAAATAGGTCTACCCCAAGACCCTGCTGTACCACTTCTGGGCATATACTCAAAAGATGTTTCACCATACCACAAGGGCACTTGCTCAGCTATGCTTATAGCAGCTTTATTCACAATAGCCAGAATCTGCAAACAACCTAGATATTCCTCAACCAAAGAATGGATAAAGAAAATGTGATACATCTACACAATGGAATACTGCTCAGCTATTACATATTATGTAACTACACATTCTTTCTCTCCCAAAAACACAAACAAAACAAAACAAAACAAAAAATTGAGAATCTGTCTTACATTGAAAACAATACATCTGATAATGAAACCAGCCCTGTAGTGAGATTTATTCATCCAATCTCATTCCATTGGAGAAAAAAAAAATGATACTTTTTTTCTTTCTCAAAAGATATCAGTTGCAAATGGCTTCCTGGCTTTGATATGATATATATTTTTTTTTTTTGGCAACCTTTACATCTCTCTGTTAGGAACTAGTCTGGTCTGAGCTCTGTTTAACGTTTAACATAGAACCACCTACCTGGAGGTGAGAGATGGTGCTTTATTTGCCTAAAAAAAGACGATTTTGAAGTTGATTTCTGTACTCTACATTCCATCACCCAAAACTGTTAAAAACAGTAGCACATTATTGCTAAGGTTTTTAAATGTTTTACCTTTTATGTAATGTTGCTATTTCCCAGATCAAGAAGACAAAGCTGAGATGTCTTGAATAATAATTATAGATAATAAGAAATACAACATCAAATCCTTTTAAGGTGTACGTTTGGTGACTCTCCTTCAATCTTCTGTATCATCTCATGGTTGAAGAACAGGGACTGTCTCTGACATTAATTCCATGGCTGTCTCTTTGATCAGCTCCCCCTGAGGGAGGAGCAGGCTTGCTAGGCCACAGAGGAGGACAATGCAGCCAGTCCTGAGGAGACCTGATAAGCTAGGGTCAGATGGAAGGGGAGGAGGACCTCCCCTATCAGTGGACTAGAGAGAGGAAGGGAGGAGTTGAAGATGGGAGAGTGGGATTGGGAGGGATTGAGGGAGTGGACTATAGCTGGGACACAAATTAAATAAACTATAATTTATATAAAAAATAAAAATTTAATTATAAAATGAACCTTATCTTCAATTCCAGGATGAGAACTTGGAGCTTACAAAAAGTAAATATTTTGCCTGTGGCCTAAACCATAAAGAGGGTAGTAACGGAACACTTTTTCACCTCCTGATACAACCACATGTCTTCCTCGGCTTTGACCAGCATAAGGAAGAAAGCCAAATTGAAGGAGTTTCTGAAACATCAAAAAATAACTAGAAAGATTTCACTTAACCCATCAGCTCTATAGAAGCTTGCCCCGTTCTTTGTAATTTTACAATGGACTGAGAAGCTTAAGGGCCTTAGAGGTTATCCATAAACTTAGCCCACCTGTTTATTTTTAGTTAAGGGTTAATGGAACCAAAAAATCAAATAAACAAACAAATATATATATAAATTTTTTCTAACACCTCCAACAAAAACAAAACAAAACAAAACAACAGTATGAACACTGATTTCTAAAACATAAGTGTTTTACCAATTACCCATAACTTAAATATTTTGTTGGTGGTTATTTTTGCTCATATTCACGGCTGGTTAATAATTTAATAAGATGAACTCAGTCATGTGAGCCGGGGTGTCTAGGTAAGGGGAGAGAGGATGTGGGAGGGACAAGGGACTGGAAAGAGAGGAGGGAGGGGCCTATGACCAAGAGGTAAACTGAATTGTTTAATGAAAAATTAAGAAAACTCAGCCTTCAGAAACTTACTAAGAGAATTGGAGGTTGCATAGCCTCTGCTAATCCAGCTGTCCATATCATTTCGCATACTATTATCTCTGTAGTGAAAATGTATTTGACTCACCAGTATCCACCATCACACTGTGGTCCACGCAGCTCTTAGCTGATGCAGCTTTCCTTATTGCTTCGCCTGTGAAAATTTACTCTCTCAGTTAGAGGATGAGTCCTGGTTGAGCAATTATGATGTTAACCACATATTCACACAGCCTGTCACAATAACCAATTTTCCTATTTGTAATAATATAGTTTTTCATAGTTATCTTATTTCTTTATTATTTTATTCCTTTAAATCATGCAATTCCGAAAGTAATCCAAAATCTTTGATTTTAAAATATTAGATTTCCACTACTGAATAATTAACAGAACTGGCGACTTTGTGTTGATTTATCTAAATTTCTTTCTTGGATCATTTTTTTTTTGGGGGGGGGACAACATAGAGCACACAGAGCATACTCCACTAAACGTGATGTGGAGAAAGGATGGAACAAATTCAGATTAGTATTTGACAAATGAAAACGTTCATGGGAATTCTAACTCTGGGGACACAGCTAATCTGTGTTCTAGCAAACTCTACTCAAAACATCAATATTCTAAAACATTTCCCAGATCAAACAAACAGGATCCTTTAAATATCAAAGAGATGATTTATTTTCATTTAACATTTTTATGTTACCATGCCTGCCATTAAAAATAAACTTGTGGCCAGTTTTGAAGATGAACTTAATTGCTATTAGTTTATTTTAGGTCCACTGATACGTCAGCAGAGCCAAAAATACTTTGTTTACCCAACAGGACAAGAGTCAGACTGCTTCTTTCAGCACTTGGTGTCTGTGTCCTCTGCTCCATCCTCAGAATTGGCAGATGTGACAGTGCTACACAGATAGAAGCCACATATATCACCACCACTGACAACTTTCAAATGTAAAGCTGTCATTTTGTGCCAGGAGCAAGATTACCACTAAAATTAATATATTGAATGATAAGTGTAATACATGGTTTTGTTTTAGGGTAAATGCTCCTTCTGAATCATAAATATATAGATACTCAAAAATGTCCATATTGCTAAGTGTATATAAAATTTGAACAAGCATCAAACTTATCTAAAAAAATATTGTAAACTTAAATCCTCTTGCTTCTCTTACAGTAAACTACATTAAAAATTGCTGATAAATCCTTGTAAATAATACTTAAATTCCCCAAAAATTAAATTATAGTTGTATTACTGAAAAGATTTTCCGGATTTGCACTGTTTGATTTCATCTTATGCTGCTGTTGATTAAGAATATACCCTACCTTCTAACATAATAAAATATAAGATGGGAAATTGAGTACCAGATTTCCTAAATGATACATAATTACACAATTGTTATAGATGATATTTCTTTTTTGTACATTATTCATCATAATCCTCATGGTATTTGTCATGATTTTTTTTTCTGTAGTCCATTATGGCTTGATACCTTATGAACTGTGAATGTATAGAAGGACTTATTATTCCTGGGATGATAATTCATAGAGTTATCAGTTAACCTCCAGGAGATGTCAAGCCAGCTGTCTGAAATGATTCTAAGTGTGTGTGCTAGGAGTTCAGAAGCAAAATAGTTGGTTCCAGTGTGGCAGGAATGAGAGATATGACTTAATGAGAAGTCCTTAGTTAACTATGGCACACAACTAAGTCCAAACTTAAGACAACTCTCATGGGACTGCTGCATGCTCATAAGAGCGGCTTGGTGTAAAAGCAAGCCTGACCCAGAATTGCTGATGCTTGACTTCCTGCTTTAGGAAGAGGAAGAAAACAGGGAACAGGACAGGAGCTCACCACAAGAGGCCTCTGAAAGACTACCCAGCAGAGTGTGCAAATGCTGAAACTCATAGCTAAACTTTGAGCAGAGTGCAGGGAATCTTATGAAAGACCTGGAGAGGACAGGAGCTCCACAAGGAGAGCAACAGAACCAAAATATCTGGGCACAGGGATCATTTCTGAGACTTATTCTCCAAGCAAAGACCATGCATGGAGATAACCTAGAAACCCTGCACAGATGTAGCTCATGGCAGCTCAGTCTCTAAGTGTTTCCTCTAGTAATGGGAACACAGATTGTCTCTGACATGAATTCAGTTGCTGGCTCTTTGATCACCTCCCTCTGATGGGGAGCAGCCTTACCAGGCCACAGAGGAAGACAATGCAGCCACTCGTGATGAGACCTGATACGCTAGGGTAAGAGGGAGGGGAGGGGGACCTCCCCTATCAGTAGACTTGGGTAGTGGCATGGGAGGAGATGAAGGAGTGAGAGTAGAATTGGGAGGGCAAAGAGGAGGAGGCTACATCTGGGATACAAAGTGAATAAACTGTAATTAATAAAAAATTAAAATTTAAAACAAAAAGATGTGCTCTCATCTCTCTGTTCTGACAACATCTGTCTTCAGACCTTCAGTATGTCTTAACCCATTTCCAACACGGCATGTGCAAACATAAAAAATTACTAATTTAAAGGAATATTATGGAAAAGATCCTGCCATAATACCTCAGTTATAAACATTTCAGTGGATAAATGAAATATCTATAAGTAAGAAGACCTTCAGGTTAACATTTTAAGAGAGTAGTCCTTAAGTTTTAAAAATTTATTTATTGTTTTATTAATTATAATTTATTCACTTTGTATCCCAGCTGTAGCCCCCTCCAAAATTCCTTCCCAATTTCACCCATCCTCCCACTGAGTTCATGACAGAGACAGTCCCTGCTCCCATTACTAGACCCACTTTGATACTGATCTGCCAAGGCTATGTCAGTGCAGGAGTACTAGATTATCTCCATGAATGGTCCTTGGTTGAAGTATCACTCTCAGAAAAGACCCCTGTGCCCAGAATTTTTTCTCTCCTTATGGAGCTCCTGTTCCCTACAGATCTTTCCTTAAGTTTATAAACATTATGACAACTTGATATCTCCTGATAGAATGCAACCAAAAAGAATCGCATGAAAGTTGCTTTGCCCCTCTCCTTTCTTTCATTAGTTTTAGATATTGAACCCAGTATCTTGCACATGGAAAACAAGACTCTACGTCTATCCCACATTTTTAAATATTTTCTCAGATTTTTTTTTTTTTTTTACTCTTTCAAGTGGCTCAAGTTAGTTTTGAACTCATTATTTAGTTCAGTCTGGCTTTAGGTTGTTTGCTTGTTTTTGCCTTAGTCTTCCAAGTAGCTAGGATTATAGGCTTGAAGGACCAGGCTTGGCTGAGATGTAGTCTTATGAAAAAAGAAACTTTTCCCTTGGGTGTAATCACAATTTTAGTGCCCATTTTCTCTTTAAAGAAAATAACGTTGGTCAGTTGTTTCATGCTGAATGGAACCAGCAACAATTAGAAAATCCAGAATCATGGCCTTTTGTGACTTCTTGGCTTCTTCAAGCAGTGCGTTTAGTAAACGAAGTTAAAATAAAATAACTGTGTCCCCCATGAAAAACATTGAGATCAACCTTTTATAAATGTGTGTAATCAAAACCACAGCTGTTCCTTACCAGCGAATCCTACCATCCACTGTAACTACATTTAGACATGGTGGTGATTTGAAGGTGTCTGTGAGCTCTACTTCCATCATCCCATTTAGGAACCAGTGTGGTCTCCTATTTTCCTCTACCTTGTGAGGCTACAGCCATTACCTTTTCATTTGCCCTTCTGTCTTTTAGTTTGTACCATGTGCAAAGGTCCCTATTAAATGCTAGGCACTGTCACTTGGATTTGGAATTCTCTGAACCTACAGTGGTCTGAGATAAATCTCTCTCTTTATTATGCTATTTAGTCTCAAGTGCACAAACAAACTGTGATAAAATCATGTGTACTTTACACTATGTTTTGGTATGAATCTGAAGCTAATATAAAAAATATTAACTAAAAATAATAAATATGTAACTCTTGCTTAGTTCAGTTTGGAAAATAAATGTAACTAATAAAATTTAGATGTTGAGGAATTATTTCTTTTTATCTTACAGACTGAAAGATCTTTTCCGTGAAGGAAACATGTTGATATATTGTTTGTTTGTTTGTTTTCTGCTGACATGTCTATAAAATTGTTTCAAATATTTTTAACTGAACTGTAATCTATTACTTGTGTATATATGTTTATGTATCATATAGAAAATATATTACATAAATAGATGATAAATAGAAGCTTTATACATATGCAATCTATTAATATCTGGTTAAGCTATTATCAAAGAAATGTCACAAGAATCAAGCTGTATAGAACAAGATTTGTGGAACTCAAGCATTCTTAATGGAAGTAAGCAGCTTCACAAAGTTATTTCCTTTAACAGCATGCCCAGCTACTCACAAGGGCTTGAAACAGAGTCTTGTAAAATATAGATGGTGTCTTTATATGTGTTTATGATGAGGATATACCTTTTTATTTACACTCTTTTTCATAAGGTAGAGCCCTTCTTGTTATCTGTGAAACCATTGCTAAAATTGTTTCCTCTTTGACTGGAACACAGCTCAAGTCTCAGCCAAGCTTTTAATCTTTGTTTCTGTCTCTTTGTCTTCCTTGGCTCTGAAAGCTATAAGCTTTTAGTCATTTGTCATTTTTACCAATTAAAATGATGAGGTTTTCCAAATTAAAAGGGCTGCTACCCTTTAAATGCATATTTAATAATTCATGCACGAAGCAGAAGCAGGACTTTGCCTTCCCTGCTGGATGAACAAAATTTCCTCAGAGCTAGCTTTAGTGTTATCTCTGGATAATGCTTTAGGATTACAGTCTAAATCATATGAGAATAACTGCATTAGAATTACCATGATACATCATTCTAATGCACAGGCCAACAGTATAATGTTGGTGTTGGAGCAATCTAATAAAACGAGTGGGTCTCAGAACCAGAAGTGTGAGAGAATGGCCGTGAAGACTGCCAAGTATTGTTCGAGAGATATTTGTTGTGGATTCATACCTATACAAACACATAGCCATTCTAACAGATAAATGGAAATAATTCTGCAACTGCAGTAAACACACTGACTATAATTTTTAAGTTTGTGTCTATAAAGCGAGAGAAAATTAAAAAACCCTGGGATATTGAAAGTAAGCCATTTGGGGCTTCAAACAATTGGATTTTATCCACTTGAATTTGAAATACATATTTAGGCTTAGGTTAATTGATGGAACTTTTTTTTATATGCTGCTGGGAAGCATGGCAGGTTGCAAGAGAATGGTCCAGATTCTGGAGTTAAAGATTTTATTTTCTTTCTTATTTCTTCACTATCTTGCTCACAGGGAATATCTGGCTGGCAAGGAAGCACTTGCATCTCCATGATTGTACTTTCCTTTGAGAAAGCAAAGACAAAAAGAGTGCATGCTGCTAAAGAAGGATTAAATAAAGTTTCTTTAATCCTGGTGAATTAGGCCAAAGCCCTTCCCACACTTATAATGGTGTCATGCATGTTTTCGTGTTTAAGTTATTAAAATATGCAGGTGTTTGTCTCTGCCTCTTTAATACAATTTCCTCAATATCGAATCTAGCTCATTCTCAAAAGTTCTACTTGAATTTTCAGAAAATAATGATCTTATATGTCAAGTTATTTCACATTGAAAGCCCTTAAATAGCCTCTAGTTGCCATAAAATGAATTCATGTTTTGTTAGCATCTTTTCTAAAACTTTTAAAGTCACTACTTTCCCCTATCTATTTTTTTTAATTAGCCCTAAAATAATTCAGAACTTTATGTTTTCTATAGAATCCAAGCTCCCATCAATTCCTTAGTCTTTTATGACTCAGACTGTTTCTCACCTTTAAGATCTGGTCCTTTTTTGCTTGGAACATTCTTTCTCACCCTGCCTATTGGACAGACATCTACTTGTCCTTGAAAGCTCTACAGAGATACAGTTAAATTTGGGAACCATTTCCTTATTTAGAAGGTTAAATTTAGGTTCACCAGAGACTCATCCTCATAGCTCCCATAAAACTTCACCAGTGTCATTAGCACACAATGGTGTTTCATTCTGCTTATTTTCTCCTAAGTTTGGATTGAAAACTCTACTAACAGTCAAGAAAAGATTGTCACGTATGTTGGGGTATACCCAGTGTTTAGAAAAATAATAAGAAAGTAAAGAAGATATTTACTGTGGTTTAAACCACAGTAACACAAATTACATATTATCTGTAATTGCAACACAACTTCTTTTGTCTCTGCATATTTCCCCCAAATTTTATTCAGATGGAGCACTTGCCAATTCTTCAGTGAAAACTCTGGCAGAGCTGCCTAACCACCAAACACTTAAAGGCAACAGAAACTCTTACAACCGGTCACCAATTGCTTGTATAATTCTGCAATTAAATGTATAGTATAATGAAATAGGAAAACATTTTACTACTGCTAAACACAGCCTCACCCCTTTTTTCAAGCAGGACTTGGAACTTCCTGAGAAGCCTTCTAGAAGGCAGTCTCCACCTTCAAGCTCATAATTTGTCTCACTGGCATCATGATTTAAAACATGTTTTTCATCATTTTTCACTGTTCTCAACTGTTCTTGAGCACTCCAGGTCTGAACACTTTAAAGCTGACTCCCTTGTTAGTCAGAAGACTGTTGTTGGGAAGGTTGTGTCTCTTCTATTTGGTTAAAGCTCAGGGTTCGTTTCTCATAATTCCAAGTATACCACTTAATGTAAAGTATTTTCCCATTGATCACCTTCTTTTCCTACGGATTCAAATCCTCGGAGAGCTTAACACCTGTGTGGGATCTCCAGAGCCCTTCATTGTCTTCATACTAAACTGATTGTCTCAGGTATTTAACATCCTCTGGTTCTTAGGAAATTGTCTGGTTTGACTTAAATGACACAGCAAACATTATTATCAGGCTCACTGTAAAAGAAGGTAAGTAGGGGATAAGGAGTAAGTAGGGGATAAGAGTAAGTAGGGGATAAAGATATCTAATACTTAGCTTGTTCTAAACAATGTTAATATCTTTGAATCACAACATCCAAATTCATATCCTGATGTGAAAGGGAAGCTTATATATGACGAGTACCTAGTTCTGCTTGTTTATTTAGAAAGATGTTTTGTTGTTGTTGTTTCAACTCACTTAGATAAATGGTATTTATTGTGTTTGCTTATTAGGACAACACAAAAACAGACATACTATTTCTCTAGTTTTTCTCCCAAGGACAATAGGACTTTGAGCCAAGGGAGCTCAAAATCTGTACTTGATGTAGTATCTTGTAAACATCCTACAACTCTATAAACTAAGAGAGGTACCTGAGAATCGACGACATGGATGTTCCAATCAAAGTACAGGAAAAAATATAGAAGGGAACTTTCTGTAGAGTGTGGGACACTGAGCTAGATGAACTCTACTATATTTAATAATTCCAAAGATCACATTGAAAATGTAACTAGCTATAACCTGTAATCTAAGGATAAAATCATTGATAACACTTGTCCATTAAAATATTTTTCTTTATTTCAAATCAACTTAATGCAATGATACTATAATTACAAGTACATTTTTCTTTTTTCTTTCCTTCTATTTATTTATTTATTTAATGGATTTTTCGAGACAGGGTTTCTCTGTGTAGCCTTGAGTGTACTGGATTAGATTTGTGGACCAGGCTGGTCTCAAATACACAGCAATCTACCTGCCTTTGCCTTTCCAGGGTGCTAGAATTAAAAGCCTGTATCATAATGTATGGCTAAAACTGCATTTTTCAATAACTAGGTTTTATAGTAGAAACCACCATTTACTATAAGCACTGATCACCTAAGATGTATCGTTAAAGTTTAGTTGAGGAGCTTGAGGTTTAGTTTAATAATTCCCCTATTTTCCTGCAAGTTTAAACAGAAAATATTTTGCAACAGAATTTTAAAATGATTTTATTGTCTTCATGAATAAGTAAATGATTGGTTTAAACAAGAAAATAAAAAGCTTGAATGAAAGCAGGAGAGGGGATAGAAATACCAATTTCCAAGTTCAAGCCTGGAATTTTTCTTCCAGATGAATTATAACCTATTCCTCAGACATTAAATTCTTCTATCTTTACTATTTATTTAAAGCAAATTCCATATAATTTCACTCACTACTTGTAACTCTTAGAAGTTCAAAAGTTACTTAATCATCTTAACTTCTATTATCATCATTATTATTATTATTTTAAATTTTATTCATTTTGTATCCCTGTTGTAGCCCCCTCCCTCATCTTCTACTGTTCCTACCGTCCCTTGCTCTTTCTCTCTTATCCATCTTCCCTAGTCCGCTGTTAAGGGAAGTCCTAGTTGACTACTGTCTGACCACAGCCTATCAGGTCCCATCAGTACTGACTGAATCTCTTCCTCTATAGGCTGGCTAGGCTCCCTTTCCAGAGGGAAGTGATCAAGGAACAGACAACCTAGTTCATGTTAGAGACTGTCTCTTCCCCCCTTGGGAACCCACATGGAGACTGAGCTGTCTATGGGTTACATATGAGCAGGGTATCTATGTCCTTTCTATGCATGGTCTTGGCTGATTCATCAGTCTTTGCAGTAACCCCCTGGGCCAAGCTTTTTTGGCTTTGTTGGTCTTCTTGTGGGTTCTGCCCCCCCCTTGTGTCCTTTTATATCTCCTTTCTTCCATAAGACTACATGGTTCTGTCCAAAGTTTAGCTGTGAGTCTCTGCATCTGCTTCCATTCCCTGCTGGGTGGAGTCTTTTAGAGGACGTCTGTGGTAGGTTTCCATCCTGCTCCATCTCTTCTTCTGCTTCCAGTGTCCATCCTGTTTTCCTTCTGAATGAGAACGAAGCATCTTTCCTAAGGTCCTTCTTTTGGTTTAGCTTCTTTAGGTCTATAGATTTTAGTATGTTTATCCTATATTATATGGATACTACACTCTTAAAGTGAATATATCCCATGTGTTTCTTTCTGCTTCTGGTTTACCTCACTCAGGATGATCTTTTCTAGTTCCCACCATTTGCTTGAAAATTCCATGAGTTCCTTGTTTTTAAGAGCTGAATACTATTCCATTGTCCAAATGAACCACAATTTCTGTATCCAGACATCCTTCAGTTCAGGGACATCTAGGTTGATTCTGGCTATTACAAATAAAGCTGCTGTAAACACAGTTGAGCAAATATCCTTGGTCTATGGTTGAGCACCTTTTGGATATATGCCCTGGAGTGGTCTAGCTGGGTCTTGAGGTAGTGCTATTCCCAGTTTTTTGGGAAAGCACCAGATTGATTTCCAGTGATTCTACAAGTTTACATTCTCACCAGCAATGGTGGAGCATTGCCCTTTCTCCACATCCTCTCTAGCTGGTGCTGTCTTTTTATTTTTTTTATCTTTTTCATTCTGATGGGTATTAATCTCATCACTTCATATTTAAAGTCTTAGGGAGCTCAGGGATACCTAAACATAATAAAGACAATATACAGGAAGCCTTTAGCCAACATCAAACTAAAGGGAGACAAACTTAAATCAATTTCACTGGAATCAGGGACAAGGCAAGGCTTCCCAATCTCTTCATTTCTCTTCAACATAAGTCCTAGCTAGAGCAAAAAGACAACTAAGGGAGATTTATAGGAAAGGAAGAAGTCAAAGTATCACTATTCACAGATGACATGATAGTGTACATGGTGAGCCCAAAAATTCTACCAGAGATCTACTAGTGATAAACACCTTCAGCAAAGTGGCTAGATAAAAAATTAATAAAAAAAAATCAGTAGCCCTCATGTTTACAAAATACAAAAGGGCTGAGAAAGAATTTAGGGAAACAACACCCTTTACAACTGCCAAAAATAACATAAAGTACCTTGGTGTAACTCTAACAAAGCAATTGAATGATGTGTGGAAACACACACACACACACACACACACACACACACACACACACTTCAAGTCTCTGAAGAAAGAAATTGGAAAGATAGCAAAAGATGGAAAGATCTCCCATGCTCATGGATTGCTAGGATTAACATAGTAAAAATGACCATCTTACCAAAAGCAATCTACAGATTCAATGCAATTCCCATCCAAATACCAACACAATTCTTTTCAGACCTTAAAAGAACAATTGTCAACTTCATACAAAAAAAAAAATAGCTGAAACAACCCTGTACCTCTGTGCAATGGAAGAACTTCTGGAGTTTCCATCCCTGCTCTCAAGCTTTTCAAGAGCAAGAGTAATTGGGTTAACTTTCTACAGAAAGCTCCAGGCTCCTACTCTGAATGTTTTACTACAATCACACAAAAAATCTAAAAATGGCACTTGAATTCTAACTTATTCATTCTGCAAAACAATAGAAAACACTGCCTGAAAAGCTGCAGATTTGTGTTGGTTTTTCTTTGTTTGAAATTTTAAGCTGACAAGTAAGATGAAATGTGTCTGTCCTGGTAATTCCCAGGTACAGCATCTATGAAATATGGTCTGAAGTGAATGATTCAGCAGTGTTTTCTTAAAAATATATCCCCTTTGTTACACCAAAATCATGCTAAAATAACTAATAATTAATAGTTTCTGTATTTTTAAGTATCTAATATGAATCTTACACACTCTCATCTCCCTATACAACATGGTCTCTTCATCCTCAGGGGAAATAATATTTTACATTCACAGCTTGCTCAACACATCTCTCCCCATGATTTTTATTCCTTGTTTCATTGTTGAAGGTATCTTTTGAGCATTCGATTCTCATCATTCAAACACACACATTTGTGCATATATAATAAGGTGCACGCAGACTGCTAACATGTTTGATTTACAAATATCTTCAGCAGGCCTGTGGGTATCACGGAAAGCAGCCCCTCCCCATGTTTCTGCCCTTTCATTACTCATTACTTAATGGAGAAAACAGATTGATCTGTTGTCTGACAATTTGTCATCCTCCACAGCCTGCTCGTGTCAATCAGGGCTAGGGGACAGACATTCATCAGAACAACCTGAACCTTGTCATTAAAAGTAGACATGCACTTCCTGTAAAGCTGAACCGAATTGGAAGAGCCAGGGAGAGGGTACCAAACAGGACATCTGCGAAGGCCATTCCAAGGTAACTCAAGCTACTGAAAGAGGGTGACAGCATTTTGTTCAGAGCCATGATTGTGTCTCTTTCAGGTGAAAGATAGGAAATGATTGAAGAAAAAGAGAGAGAAAGAAGGCGGCAGATGTGATGTCTGAGATCTGTGGAACTAATAACTATCAAAACCTTTACCTTTTAAATATGATTTTCAGAGGAGATAAATAAATCATATTTCTAAATTAATTAGGTGGACACCCAGCTATCATTCCATGCTGAGGGAGGAACGACACAACTATAAAACCATACATCGGGGAAAGAGGCAAGAGAATTATAGGCATTTTTCTGACATGGAGATAAATAATAGTTCTTAGGTAATCAAGTGCCTTTTCCTCTGCCATACATACATACGCACAGATATGGGTCTATCTTAATTAGCTCAATCATTTTTTCTGTTTTGAAAGTCAATAAAAGTGTAATTTTATGCTGAGAGCAACATGTGACATCTGGGGGGGAAAACATTAACGTCATAGAAAAGCAAAGATGTCTTTTGAAGCATTGTTTATAGTACAAATAACTGAAAATCATCTAATTTTTGACAGTTTTTAAAGTGAGATGAACTTATGTTAACAGTAAAATATCCAGATCTTGAGGGCCAGTAATTAGTATCAAAATACAAGCATCAGACCAACCTCCGACAATATAGGTTTCTATCATTATATTCTCTATAGAGAAAAATAATAATAATAAAAGTTATTTACCAAAGGCTTGACAAAATACTTTATTTTGACCTCCTTAGGAAAACAGTCTGTGTATATAAGTGTATAACATAATATAGTTCCAATTTACAAAGACAGTGAATGTAAAGGAGCTATAGGATGACATTTTTTAATAATGGAGGAAGCTAATTAATATGACTTTCAATAACTGTTCTTGCTTGCAACTGGCTGAATCCAAGCTCAGTACAGAAGTCAGCAAACAAGAAAGAATGGCAGATGAGCAACAGGACAATTCATTCTCAGTGGCCTGCATGAATGCTAAAAATATCAGTTGAGGAACCTGTACATTGTGTGGGTCTCCACTATTTTTTTTCACATCCTCTATGTTTAGATTGTATGTGTAAGTTGCAGACCTAACATGTCTCCCGAATGACAGTCTGTCTTGCACCTGAACATAAGCTCTGAATTTATACATCTGTAATAATATCTTCATAATAACCCCAGAAGGTAGGTTTTGGGGTTTGGTCTGATGCTTGAATATTTATGCTAGTTACTGGACCTCAAGATCTGGTTACCCCCTGGATATTGTGTAAACCTGCCTAAGACATACCTGGTTGGTTGATTAAATGGCCTATACCTGGCCAGGGCAGAATGGGGCAGGCATTTCTAAGGTTCCCAGACTTTTGAGGATGGGAGAATCATGGAGAGAGTTGAATGAATAGAGAGGAGAAAGGAGGATGCCACAATGGGTTGGCATGGAGAAGGAGCCATGTGAGGTCAGGAGGAAGGACTCCAATAATGTCATGGAAAAGCACAGATGAAAGTATAAAGAAGTATTTGTAAGATTATGGATGGAAAATAGCCCAGATAAGGATGGTGAATGGCTTTGTATGGGGGCTAGGAGGTCAATGGTGAAGTTTTTGAGACAGCATATGTAGAAATATCTGTCCGGCCCAATGTAATAAGGCAATTATAAAATCTAATAGGTGTCTGTGTCATATTACTTGTGACTGCCGCTGTATTTGTTAGGCAAATAATAAACACCAAATAGCCCATTACCCCATTTTATTTATTACAACAGATAGGATTCAGAGCACTCTGGGTAAATATCTTCATCTCTGTCATCTATCATTTGTAATACCTATCAAATTTTTCTAAAAGTGTTGGTAAATATTTTGCTGGATTCTTTGAGTCATTCAAGAAAATTAATTGAATTCACACATGGGGCTATCACAACAATAATTCATAGCCAGCTAGTCAGAAACACATGGAAAGCCACCCATTACTGATGTTTTCGCAATTAAAGTGGGAAAAGGGCAGATTTGGAAAATGAGTATTTTAACTATAAGATTAATGTCATCTCTAAATATGGCAGTAGACTGACTGAATTAGAAGGCCCAGCAGCTGTCCTCTTTTTTTATACCGCTTGTCAATGCATGGTTCACTGATGGTGATTAAACTATGGTCATATAATCCTAGATTTTCTAGGTACTCATTGAGTCATGATCAGAACCTGAGGATCTACAGCCGAGATGACCTTCTATTCTCTCATGGTTTCCCATCAATATGCCCACCAGCAAGAAAACATCTTAGAAATATTTTGGCAAAAATATTCAACTATTTTTTACTCCTCCAATAAGACACCATTTTTCTTTTTTTTTTTTTTTTTTTTTTTTTTTACTTTGAAAAATGTTTATTTTCAAAATTTTTTTTTTATCAGTTACATTTTATTAACTCTGTATCCCAGCCGTGTCCCGATCCCTCATTCCCTCCCAGTCCCTCCCTCCCTCCCTCCCTCATCTCCACCGTGCCCCTTTCCAAGTCCACTGATGGGGGGACCTCCTCCCCATTCATCTGATCCTGTTTTATCAGGTATCTTCAGGACTGGCTGCAAAGCCCTCCTCTGTGGCCTAACAGGACTGCTCCTCCCTTCGGGGGTGGGGAGACCAAAGAGCCAGTCATCGAGTTCCTGTTAGAAATAGTCCCTGTTCCCCTCACTTTGGGAAACCAATTGGTTACTGAGCTACCACAGGCTACATCTGAGTGGAGGTTCTAGGTTATATCCATACATGGTCCTTGGTTGAATGTCAGTCTCAGAAAAGACCCTGTGCCCAGATATATTTGGTCCTTGTGGAGCTCCTATCCTTTCCCCATCAGACTAACTCCCCTTCTTTCTTATGATTCCCTGTACTCTGCCAAAGGTTTGGTCATGAATCTTTGCTTTGAAAACACTGCTAGTTAGAGTCTTTCAGATGCGCTCAGTAGACTCCTATCATACATTCAATGCATATCCCATCTGTCTTTCTAAACGAGGATTGATCATCTTACCCCATGTCCGCTCAATTGATTATCTTTTTTAGGTGTATAGATTTCATTATGTTTATCATATCTTATAGGTCTATATAAGTGAGTATATCCCATGTTTGTCTTTCTCCTTTTGGGATATTTCACTCAGAATGATCTTTTCTAGATCCCACCATTTGCCTGCAAATTTCATGATTTCCTCCTTTTTGATTGCTGAGTAGTATTCCATTGTATAAAAATACCACAATTTCTGTACCCATTCCACCGTTGATGGACATCTGGGTTGTTTCCAGGTTCTGGCTATTACAAATAGAGCTGCTATAAACATGGTTGAGCAAGTGTCCTTTTTGTGTACTTGAACAAACTTTGGGTATATACCTAGCAGTGGTATAGCTGGGTCTGGAGGAAGCACTATTCCTATTTGTCTTAGAAAGCGCCAGATAGCTTTCCAGAGTGGTTGTACCAGTTTACATTCCCACCAGCAGTGGAGCAGGGTTCCCCTTTCTCCACAACCTCTCCAGCATGAAGACACCATTTTTCTTTTCAGCAATTGCATCTTCCCTCAAAACCCATTTACCTTCTTGCCTGGGCTGCTTTTGGAATTCACAAAACATCAGAATCACTCTCTGGACCTGCTTCAGATGCAGCTCATTTAATGAAAAGTAACTCAAATCAAGTCTATGTCTCACTTCTGAGACTGAATATATAACCTTCATTTTAAGACCATCAAACCTTACTACATTTCTCGGAATTCCCATTACCTCTTTTTCTTCAAGATAAATATTTAATGTTTTCATTTGAAACATCTAAATCATTTTCCTTTACATGCTCTTAGTAAAATGTGCCGCCCTTATCAATTGGAAGTGAAAACTAGCAATCAATCAATCAGTCAATCAATCAATCAATTAATGTAACAAACAAACAAAAAGCCATTAATGTTTCCCTGTGTTTGTTCTACTTACTCATCATCTTTTCTTACCTGTCCGAGGGCTTTGTTTCTGTGGACTGAATTATCACTTTCATCTATTTTCATATACCAACAAAATGTTTCATTTTAAAAATCACTAACCAACACACACTATGGTAAAACATGACCTTGGCCTGTCTCTCATCCACTTGCCACTGGGGTTTTACTGTCCCTGTTTACTTTAAATTACCTTAGTAATTGCACTGAAAAATGATTATTCTGGTTTTTCATCTCAATACTCCTAAATAAACCTAGATTGCCTTACAACATCCAGATAATATTCGTAAGGAGTTTGAATGATTTCCAGATGCAAAACTAGTTAGATTATTCTCAACTTCACCCCTTTTATTTCAGTTGGAAAAATACAGAATTTTCAATATCTCACTCTAGGAGTCCCCTGTAGAGCTCTGGCTTCTTTCAGTGGCTTCTCAGAGAATTGGTGTCTAAATATATCTGTGTTTAAAGGCTCTATCCTTGTTCTTCATCTCTAGCTGTGGCCCCTTAGTAGCCCAAGACTTCAAGTGACAGGCCTCAAAATTGCATCTTCATAATATATTTATTTTGATAGATTTTCAGGTTCCAATCTCCAAACCCAACACAGTATCTGACTTAAATATCTCATTTTCATTTTAAGCTTAATATAAACCAAGCATGCCAACATTTTTTCCCCAAACTCAGTCCTTTTAAAACCTTCACAGCTCTGGTATGTATAGCCACCTCACTACCGTTTCTAAGACTACAGTATTTGTGGATGTGGCCATTGACTTTTTTTCCATGTCCAAAATCCTTTCCCTGAATCATTCTTTCTGTCTCTCTCTTCAAAACATGTACATTTTCTTTACTTCTGTTGCTATGTTTCATTACAAATACGATCGTCTCCACGTAGATGCTGTGTTTATTTCCTGTATATACTCTGTTTTTATATTTATCCTCTGCATTTTCACGCTGCCAGAAAACATGCATGTTTCTAGTTAAAGCCTAAGTATTGATTTTCCTTCTCCCACTAATTCTATAAGTTTACTCCTGTTTGCCTGCTTCACTTCATTAAGATACCATGTCTCTCTTTTTTCTTTCTTTCTTTCTCTCTTTCTTTCTTTCTTTCTTTCTTTCTTTCTTTCTTTCTTTCTTTCTTTCTTTCTTTCTTTCTTTCTTTCTTTCTTTCATTTTGTTTTACCATGAAGACCTCCCTAGGACCTCCTATAGGAAAACAGCATACCATTTTCCATTTAGCCAATTATAACTTTTTTTTTTTCATGCTCCAGGTGCTCTAAAAAACAGTTTTATTGTTTGTCCCTAAGTCTCTTGTTGATATTAAATAACTAAGAAAATAAACTTGTGTTTCTTCCTATAATTCTGGTAATGTAATTTTAGCACTGTGTATACTAGTAACTTAAATGATTAGATGTGCATAAATATCTGAAGACACCTTTACAGTATTGCTTGCAGGACTTCTCTCTTGCAGTGTTTGGACCACATTGACTCTCACTCCTTGTGTGTGTGAGTGTGTGTGTGTGTGTGTGTGTTGTTTGTATGTGTACAGGTATAGTGTGAATATGTTTATTCCTGTATGAAAGTAGGTGCGCACATGTATCATAAAATGAGCACAGAGCTCTGAGGACAGCCTTGGCTATAGGTCCTCACCATCAGCTTTGCCTGTCTCTCGTGCTCACTGCTGTTTAGAGGCTATCAAGTTTTTGGAAGTGTTTCTCTCTCTATCTTCTGTCTCTATTCTTTGGTATGTATTGACCCTGTCTGTATCACTTCAGTTCAGCAGAGAAAGAGAATCTATATCCTTTCACAGAGACTTCAAAGCACACTGCAAGCTTTTTTCTTTGCATTATTTTTTAAAATTACATTAAAATTACCACATATGTTTACTACATGTATAAGAGCACATACGTCCCACAGAATACATGTGTAAGTCAAAGAACAGCTTTACACACTTAGATCTATCAATCTTTATTTGCATTACGGAGACTGAACTCAGATCATGTGAGTCACACACAAGTGCTTTCAACAATGGAGTTATCACCCTGACCAGATTTCTACTTTATTATAACTTCTATAGACACTTTTTTTATGTGAATGCAAACTCTGAGAATGGGTAAAAGTTTTAACCAAGACATATTTTTATATCCAGAGCCTGGTCTAATACTTACAAAATGTGCAAAGTAGATGAGTAAAACTTTGAAATAACAAACGATAAGAGCATTGCTTCATGTACTCTCTCAATCTTGTCAGAAAAAAAAAGTCTGCAACAAATCAAGTATAAAAATTAATCACTTTGCTTAAATGGACAATCAGTCAAAGTATATCCAACTCTTCAAAATTTGAAAAGTCTTCAAATAAAATAAAGTGTATACGCTGCAAAATAGCACATAAGTGGATGAAAATCAGTCAAATGTTGAATACTCTCAAACTTGAATCACAGAAATTTATGAGCATTTGTTTAACATAAACATAATTTAGTAAAATCAGAGCGAAACCTCATAATTCAGAAGAGTTTTCATTAAAAAATACATGAGTGTCATTGTATTACTCATATATGATGCATGCACACTTCTGAGCAATTTACAGATGATATGCCTAAATAAAGATGATTTAAAAGTGCAAGTAAGAGCCGTGGTTATTATCACCCATGTGATTTACCACAACAAATACACATTCAGAATTTGTTATCCTAACCCAATCTATCAATAACAACAGCAACAAAAAAAATAGGAAAATGGGAGAAACCTAGATAGTACTAAAGAAAGTGAGTTTACATTAGCTTAACATGAACTTCTTAAATATTCTTTTTTAAAACATTTTAAGTGCATTAAAAGTACCTGCATTTGGTACCTGTATAGTCATACGTATGCCATCTGCGACATGAGCTACTTAATCAAGTTATTTTTTTTTTACCAGTCTAACTCTTACTTGTCTTTCTAAAGGGCAAGTATGATGAAAGCTGACATCTTACATGGTAAATTATTAGCATGATTTATTGGAAAGTTGTTAATTTAGTGCCCTTGACTGAGCCTGCAATTTGACAATAAGTCAGTGAACTTTTAATATTTCCTCAAAATATAAAAAAAAACAGAAAGAAAATAATTTAATACATCATGTTGGAATGTTAAAAGTATTTCAAGGAAGATTAATAACATCTGGATAATAGTCACTTTCTCCCTTTGCAGGGAAACACATTATCTATTCCATAACAATTGATTGCCTTTGGAGGAATGTCCTTGATTACAGCTGTATTGTTCTGGATTTTGTACTAATCTGTTAGATCTTGTTAGGAAGGAATCTCACCTCATCAGACATTCTTACAGAAACAAAACTTTCTGCAGCTGATAAATCATCTGAGTTCTCAAAGTGACAATTTTCACTTCAAGTACTGGCCTCTTCTGAATGTTTTCCATATCAGAAATCAGAGGAATATTCCAGAATAAAAAATAAATAAAATCTGTCTTCTAAGCCAAGAGAAAGACAAAAAATAAAGTACAAAATCAGACTTGCCCTTTTCAAACACACTGTATTACGTTGTGTTTCATTTGCAATATTCTTCTAGTTGTTTCCTGGAGTCACAAGTATATATGACATGTAATAAATACAATATGTGAGATGTAAAATAATTTATTATTCATTTTATATGCCAATCTATCACCAAAAGCATCTGTCTATCTTTCAAGCAACTCTGGATCATATATGTGTATATGTGTTTGTGTATGTGTAAATATTTGTGTTTACATATATACAAATATGCATGTATACATATATAATGCACTGTGTATGTAGGATGTGTCTGTGTATATATACAGAATCTTGGTTCTTTGCAATTACATGAAGGCACTATAATAATCTTTGGATTTTCTACATGATCAACATTACATGAATATTAAAGTTTATGCAAATATATGCAATTTAAAAAATCATGTCTATAATCTGCAAAATATATAAATAACATGTACATAAATCTATACATATATAAATTTAAATATTTTTATTAATAATCTATGGAAATTGGGGCACAATGTGATTTACATCATCTAAAATTAAGCAAGTGTTAAAAGCTGCTTACAGCTATTCCTTTGAACTATTAGCTCTTTTTCCAGATTGGTTTCTTTTTTTAAGTGCTACTTCATAAGAAAGCAGTGGTGGCACATGACTTTAGTCCTGGCATTGGGAGACACAGGTGGGTCTCTATGGCTTTGAGGCCATCCTGGTCTATAGGTAGAGTTACAGGACAGAAAGGGCTATACTGAGAAACTCTGTATCGAAACACACACACACACACACACACACACACACACACACACATGCATGCAAAAAAAGGTACTTAATAAGATAAACACCCTATAAGACACTGCTTTGGTGGTCAAAGACCTGAGACTAGATAGGTCGTGGGCCTAGGGGTTAACCTGTTACTCTACTAAAGGGACATAGTAATATTGATTTCTAACAACATATTGTTAAATACATACATGAACAAATCTCAGCCCGCAGCAGAGAAGCTTCTTGAAGTAGACAGGAACTGATGCAAAGACCCTCAGCTGAACAACAAGGAGACTTTGGAGGTCAGCCATAAACAGAATATCCTCATCTAATTCCTCTTCCCAGGGTTCAGGAATTTCTGAGGAAAGGAGCCAGAAAGACTGAAAGAAACAGACATAGTGGACAACTCTGAGTAAACAGTGTCTTGTTAATAAAGTAAAATTTCAAAGCAAGCGACTGTGCACACAAGACCAGCACAGATTCAAGACACACAGGGTCCACCTCACCACATTACAAATAAGGTAGAAATGGGTTCTTACCTCTAACCAAGAAGCCATTTGCAATTGATAGAGACTGGAAAAGGGAACATCAGTTTTCTCCAATGGGGTTTCACTGAGACTGTCAACCACAATATAGGATAGGGCCCATTGCTAGAAGTACTTGGCAAACAAAAAATGAACTTCTCAGGTTTTGTTGTTTTTGTTTTGGATTTTGTGAGCATGCATGTGTGTGGTGGGGGGATGTTGTTTCATGAAACTTGTTTTGGCATTTTTTCTTGAGTTTCACATGGACGAGAAGGAAATAGGGAGAGAGGGAGAGGGAGGAAGAGGGAGGGGAAGGGAGGAAGGGCAGAAAGGAGGAACAGAGGGAGAGAGAGAATGAGAGCATTTTTAAAAGGAACATAAATTGGGTTGGTTAGGTAGGTGGGGAGGATCTGGGAGAAGTTTGGGGAAGGAAGCACGATCAAATGCAATTTATGGAAATATGTCTGAGAGTGGTATAGCTGGATCTTGAAGAAGCTCTATTCCTAATTTTCTGAGAAAGCTCCAGATTGATTTCCAAAGTGGTTGTTCAAGATTACATTCCCACAAGCAGGAGAGGAGGGTTCCCCTTTCTCCACATCCTCTCCAGCATGTGTTCTCACTTGAGTTTTTCATCTTAGCCATTCTGATGGGTGTAAGATGAAATCTCAGGGTTGTTTTGATTTGCATTTCCCTGATGACTAAGGACATTGACCATTTCTTTAAGTGTTTCTCTGCCAATCAATATTCCTCTATGGAGAATTTTCTGTTTAGCTCTGTACCCCATTTTTAATTGGATTATTTGATTTGTTCCTGTTTAACTTCTTGAGTTTTTTATATATACAAGATATTATCCCTCTGTCAGCTATAGGGTTAGTGAAGCTCCTTTCCCAATCTGTAGGTAGTCATTCTGTTCTGAGGACAATGTCCTTTGCTTTACAGAAGCTTTTCAGTTTAATGAGCTCCCATTTATGATTATTGCTCTTAGAACCTGTGCTGTTGGTGTTCTGTTCAGGAAGTCTCCTATGCCAATGAGTTCCAGGCTCTTCCCCACTTTTTCTTCTAACAGGTTTAGTGTGTCTAGTTTTATATTGAGGTCTTTGATCCACTTGGACTTTAGTTTTGTGCAGGGTGATAAGTATGGATCTATTTGCATTTTTCTACATGTAGACATCCAGTTAGACCAGCACCATTTGTTGAAGATGCTATCTTTTTTCTAGGAACCTACTACAGAGGGTGTCTGAAAGACTCTACCCTTCAGGGATCAGAGCAGATGCTGAGACACATAGCCAAACTTTGGGCAGAGTGCAGGGAATCTTAGGAAAGAACTGGGAGACAGTAAGACATGGAGAAGACAGGAGCTCCACAAGGACAGCGACAGATACAAAAAATCTGGACACAGGGGTCTTCTCTAAGACTGATACTCCAGCCAAGGACCACTCATGGATATGGCCTGGAACCCCTGCACAGAGGTAACCCACGGAAGTTCAGTGTCCAAGTGGGTTCAGAGTAATGGGGACAGAGACTGTCTGACAGGAAATGATTGGCCTGCTCTTTGATACCCCCCCCACCCTGTGGTGGGGACAGCCTTACCAGGCCACAAAGGAAGACAATGCAGCCACTTCTGATGGGACCTGATAGACTAGGAGCAGAGAGAAAGGGAGGAGGACCTCCCTTATCAGTGGACTGGGGGAGGGGTATGGGTGAGAAAGAGGAGGGATGGTAGGGTTGAGAGGGGAAGAGAGAGTAAGCTACAGGGGGATACAAAGTAAATAAACTATAATTAATAAAAATAATTTTAAAATGCAATTTATGAAAAAAATAATACCTTTTGATTTTCTTTTTCTTTCCTCTGTAAAGAAAAAATGAACCAACATGGAGGGATTCATTCTAGAAATGAGACAGCTGAGGAGCTCAAAGAACATGACCGTATTTGTAGCATTGCCAGAGCACACTTTACAATATTATTTTCTTTTTACAATATTTTTATTACAATTTATTCACTTTCTATCCCAGCTGCAGCCCCCTCCCTTGTCCCTTCCCAATGCTGCTCTGCCTCCTTCTTCTCTTCCTATGCCCCTTTCCAGTCCACTGATAGGGGAGGTCCTCCTCCACTTCCATCTGACTCTAGTCTATCAGGTCTCATCAGGACTGGCTGCATTGGCTTCCTCTGTGGCCCCAGGGGGAGGTGATCAAAGAGCAAGCCACTGAGTTCATATCAGAGACAGTCTTTTGTCCCCTTACTAGGGACCCTCTTGGACACTGAGCTGCCATGGGCTACATCTGTGCAGGGGTTCTGGGTTATCTCCATGAATGGTCCTTGGTTGGAGTATCAGTCTCAGAAAAGATCCCTGGGCCTAGAATTTTTGGTTCTGTTGCTCTCCTTGTGGAGCTCCACTATTATTCTTAAGAGAGATAATATTCAAAAAATAAAGGACAACAAAAATTTAAATAACATACATAATGGAGAAATTTTGAATGAGTGAGTACATGGCAGTTTTAAACAATATCCCTTTAGAATAGAATATTTGTTTATATTTATATTTAGAATGAATATTTATATTTAGAATAAATGTAGGTGTTATTATGTATGTTCTCTGCATATTAAAATCTCACATTAAAATCAGACAGATATAAAATCTAATGTCATATTTCAATTTTCCCTTACTTTCTCTAATGATTATTTTCTTCTTTTCCTCATTCTGTTACAGGGCCTCACTATGTTGCTCAAACTAGCCCTAAGTCCATGATCATTCTGTCTCAACCTCCTAAATTTTTGGACTATAGGCATCTATCAACACATCCAGCTCTTCCTATTTCATCATTTCCCAAGATTATTTTTACCTTCCTAAAATATAGCATTCTTTTATCTCTGTCCCATTTTCATCCTGAGCTGGAAGAATACTGAGCCCTTTTTCCTGATGAGAGGTTGCACAGAATTGCTGCTGTTCAAACCCAAGTTTGCTGACCTTAAATTAGCTGCATGCATCACAGTTGTTCCATTCCTATTGGCAGTGATTGATAACAAGGGGGATGGGAGTGATTAAAGAGCATATGATATGTTTGTTTGCATCTTGAGTGACTGCTATAGAGTATATGCAATCAAAGGCATGGTACATTAAATAAATCAAATAGCCTCATAAATCAGCACAACCTGCCAAAAAGGAGCAGTGGGTGCTTGCATTGTAGCAGGGCTGCATGTCAGGGTAAGTTGTTACCTCCAGGGTAAAGTTGTCAAAGCTGGAGCTCAGAGAGCCAGGAAAGGCTGCCCTGTCACAGATTTCAAAATCTCTGTAGGGAAGCTTAAATATAATAACAATGTTTTAACATTTGTGCAGGAATGTGAAATTTGTAGCTTTTGTTTAGTTATATTGTCACATTGTACTTTCTTAACAAGTTTTTGAAATATTATTTACAGTTGTATACAATGAGAACACATAGAAAAGAGACTCTTTTGCCAGAGAGCTATTAAGATTTGCTCTGAGCTACCTCCATTTTTATACTCTTTTATGTATTCAGATCATGTCATAAAAGGTGATGTTTTCTCGTCTTAATACTATATAGCACACTTACATTAGACCCCTTAAGACATAGTTACTCTAGGAGTGATGAGTTAGCATATGTGGACAAATTAGAACCTCAGAACTGTTATGAAATGCATAGTTAACTTAAATAGTAAATTTAAAACACCAGATGGCTGTAGGTTATATTGAAAAAAAAAGATAAAAGAAGTCTTAAGTTGTTACAATTTAACATTGTAATAGATGTAACAAAATTAAAAATAAGATTCCAAGACCCCCAAGTAGAGCAAAGGCCACCTGTAAGAATAGCAAAGTTCACATGAAAAATAAAGACCTGGCTTTGTGACAAATACAGGAATTAGTTAATTACATAATATTACTTAAAATGAGTATGCTAAGGAAATGTCTCACGTTATAAACATCCCGTTTATATAAACGGTTTGCAACAGTTTAGTTAAGAGCATTTCTTAGAATTTGCACCATGTTTCTGTACCTATTTTAGCACATACTTATCAAAAATTCTTAAAATGTTTTATTATTGTCAAAAAATATAGGTTATTTTGCATATTGACTAGTCATCAATGATATAGCTTTAAAGTCTGTAAGCTGTTTTAATAGACTTTATTTTACAGCATTTTCTGGCTCACAATAAAATGTAGGGGCAAGTATCCGTATATGTTACACTACCTCGTTATCAGTATCCTGCACCTGAGCTATAATTTGCCTCAGTGAATGAGTAATACATCATCGCCACCCTGAGTCGACATTTCATGTTGAGGTGTACTCTTAACATACATTTAGGGGTAAGCACATTTATAATATTAGGTGGAACATACCATTTTCCATTGTCATCGAAAAGATCCAGAGCTGGATGTTTTGTATTGAAAACCAGTTTAATGAAGTAAAACATATTACATTTACCTTGTAGAACAAACAATACAAAATTACAAATTAAGCAAATTAGCAAGGATCATGTTATATATGTCCTCTGAGCTTTCAGGTGGTTGTTTACAGATGCTCTATATTACTACTGTAATCTGAAGCAACCATCGGGCATTCTGAAGTGGAGCTTCATTTTCTAGGGTTCCGTAACTGAAAATGGCATCAGTGAATGGAATCTGTCCACAAAAATAGTTTCTGAGTTGTAGAAGGAAGCACAATATTGAACAAGGTGTTCACTCTTTCTATGCCATAGTTTCCCCAAATTCATAATGGACCAAAACTGACAATGGAATTGATGTATCATACACCGGTACTGGGTGAATTTACATAACAAAGATGAATTGGAAACATATACGGAATACCAATATATGTAAGTATTACTACATATACTACTTACAAGATTATTATTTTAAATATTTTTGTCAAATTTTCACTTAAAGTGGCATGAAAACAGTACCGTACCAAACCTAGATTAGCTTGATCCATGTTGCAGACGCATTTCTAACTCATTAGAATTTTATGACTCGCTATCATAGGAAGTCATTTCAACTAGCATTTTCTTTCAGTCTGCTCTAAATAATGGTCACTCTGGTCGTGTTTTAAATGTTACTTTGTGAAGTCAGCTTTGCAACCCCTTTTATTCCTTTGTTCATTGCTTTGTAATATTTGTCAGTTGTAAGATAAAGAGATATCATCCCTCAGCAAGATTTTTCACATTAGATGTAAAAATTTACTTCAGTTCTTTGATATCATGCCAAAATCTATCAGAATTCTACATGGTGTGTAACTTTGAAACCACATCTATAAATAAGCATACTGCAATCATATTTTCTACTGCATGGTTTACAGCTCTGCATTGTTTTACTTAGGAAATGGACCTGGTAATATAATTTAATATATTGAGTTTCACTCTTAAGAGATGCATCAGTGGTAGGAAGCAAGAAGGAAAACACGATTCCATTAGGTTGGCATCTTTTAGGATGAGTATTTATGTGACTATTAATTGAATATGTTTGTTCCCTAGAGATTTTTGGAGTATCATTATAAAAAGAAGTGGAATACAATAATCAAGAAATGCATTTTCCATATATCAATCAGTTTGTATTCTCAAATAGAAAGCAAATGAGCATATGCATGTATGTGTCATATGTATTTCAGAATGAGTAATAAAACTACTATAAATAAGAAAATGTGTGGTTAAATGAAAGTTATATGTGTTAAATTTGAATAAGCTTTTTCCTTTATTTCACCATTAGTATTTACACTTGATGGGATCCAAAAAAGTTGGCAATCTTCAGAAAAACAGACTGGCTATCACAGACCTGATAAAATTCTGTGACTCCTGATGCTAAAGAAATAGGGATCCAAGAGCTGTTGTAATAATTTTTCTTCATTTTTGTATTATTTGAAAGACATATGGGAGGGAAAAATAAAACAAAAGCCATCTGAGGTATCATTTGGAAACCTACTGCACTAGAATTGGTGTGTGTGTAAGTGTGTGTCTGTTTGTGTGTGTCTGTGTTTGTATGTATTTATATGTTTGTCTACACACAAACACACACACACATGAGCAAAAACATATAAACAGCATTACTAAATAATACAGATACAAAGCCCAGATAAGACATCTCTCACCACCAAATGAAATCTTCGGTGCCATGAGCATGTTTAATCTAATTGTGTCATTAGCCAAAGGGATCCCTTTTAAACTTACTGTAAAAACACTGTCTGTTGCCAAATCTATTGGTTGTGTTCCACAAACTGATGGAAAAGTCCAATATATGAAGACAGTACCTACATATCTCATTGAATGCAGAGAACTTGAGCTGATGTCTAACTATAGCTTCATTCTTACTGAGTAGTGTTTATAGTACTGGAAGGTAATAATACCGAAAGAGAAAAGTAAACACCAACTCAGCTACTTTGATCTACAATGGTGCCCTGTCTCCATGATATGGTGATACAATAGTTGCTTAAAAGATGTGCAAATAATCAAACATGACAATTGTATTTAAGCCCCACTCCATGAAATTGACACACCTTGATTGGCCAAGAACGTGTGACTATAATAGCCATGTACCTAGGGAGGAAACCAAATAATTTTGTTCTTCTAACATCACATAACAATAAAATGACCCCTAACAGCATGCTGCTATATTCATAGATCAGTGTCTTGCTTAGCCATCATCAGAGAAACTTCCTCCTGCAAGAAATGGCAACAAATACAGAGACTCACAACTGGATAATATGCAAAGAGTAACAGAACTTGAAGCATACAGAACTTAATGGAAAGTCTACATCAGACCTCTCTTCTCAGGACTCATGGAACTTTGCAAAGGAGGCAGAAAATTTGTTAGAGTCAATGGAGTTCGATGACATCAAGGAAACAATGCTTTTCAAACACAACACCATTGACTGAGACTGAGACAGAATGCACAAGTCCAAGATCAATAGGTTTCCAGCCCTGAGAGGGGGAGGTAAGAATGAGCTCCCGTCCCTAACCAAGAAGGAAACATTAATTGTTCCCCAGTGGAATCTCATGGTTATACAAACCTTACTTAAGAGCAGGTCTCATGTCCAGAAGTAGATGACCAACTCAAAATGAACTCAATGGTATTTTTGGAATATTTTTTCTTCATAATTCTTTGTTTGGCATTTCTACCTTGCTGGGCTTTTGCTAATATATTATAGTTTTAGATTTTAAGTTTTCAATGGGTTCTCAGCCCCTCCCCTCATGCTGCACTTCTTATGCTGTTTTCTTTTAATTTTTTTCTCCATTTGTTTTGTTCTACTCTTTTTTTCTATTTAATTAATGAATCCACTTTACATCCCAAGCAGAGACCTCTTCCTCCTCTCTTCCCAGTCTCACACTCCTTTCCTCTTCCAAAGACCTCCCTCCCCTTGTCTTCCAATATGAGGAGACCACCCACCCCCTACCCACTCAGCTCATGAAGTCTTATAAGAACTGAGTGCTTAAAAAAAAAAGAACTGAGTGCTCTCTCTTTCCCTGTGCCCTAGCAAGTCCATGCCACTTGCAGTTGTGATCAGAAAGCATCCAACAGAGTCCAGGTCAGAGACAGCCCCTCTTACTAGGGAACCGAAAAGAAGACTGAGCTGCTGGTCAGACACATCTGTGTAGGAAGCCTAAATCTAGTCTAAGCATGGTCTTTGGTTGGTGCTTCAGTCTCCACAAGCCCCTCTGGGCCCTGGTTAGTTGGCTTTGTTGTTCTTCCTATGGAGTTCCTGGCACCTTTAGGTCCTTCTATCCTTCCTCTCACTTTTTCACAAAATTCCCTACACTTCCCTCAGTGTTTGGTGCGTGTCTCAGCAACTGGTTTGATCTGCTGCTGGGTGGAGCCTCTCAGAGAACAGCTAGGCTTCTGCTTGTGTGCATAGCAGAATATCATTAACAGTGTCAGGAGCTGGCTCTCTCAGGTTTGGCCAGACTTTGGTTGGACAATCTCTCAATCTCTACTCTATCTTTATCCCTGCACATATTGTAGGCAGGGTAAATTTTGAGTCAAAGTTTCTGTGGGTGGGTTGGTGATCTTCTTCCTCCACTAGAAGTCCTGTCTGGGTAGAGGGTGAACTCTTCAGTCTCCATGAACACTGCTACAAGGAGTCTGAGCTACAGTCACTCCCATATCCTCCAAAAAGCCTACACTGTATTAGGTCTCCAACTTGTCACAAAGATGCCCCAGGCCAAGGTTTTGGTTTCTCTTCCCTCTGCAGGCCCTCTGCCTTCCTCCAACCCCCATCCTTACCCTGCTTTCCCCAAGTATAGTCTCTACCTTCATTTCTCTCTGTACTCCCTCTCTGCTCTTTCCTTTTTATGGGCCTGTTGCTTTCTAAAGATAGAATAAAAGACTTGGATAAGAAGGGGGGCTAGAAGAATCTGGGAGGAAATGAGGGAAGGGAAATTGTGATTAAAATATATAGTATAAAAATAGATTTTCAATGACAATATTATAAACATATATAGAAAGATTGCACAACAAGTTCATTTGTCTACTGGTCCAGAAAAACTGTTGCTCATTTCTCTACCATCAGCTCATCCAGACCAAGCTTTAATTGTTTCAAACATCAAACAATCAAACACCAGCAGTGAAATGATATGCTCACCTGTGTATTTTCTCTTTCTCACCAGCACTAAACTGTGCGCAGGCTTGGCATTGAAGATTATGACATGATTGTTACTAATCCTGGTTTTTAATATCAAAATCCATGAATATTGAGGACAGTAAGGAGAAGAGAACCATGTGTATCAGCTATTCTCTTCCTAGACAACAATCAAACAGGAATGAGACAATGACAAATAACTCATATCCTGACATTTTAGATGCTGATTATAGATTAAGCCTACTAAGTTCTAAATTCAATTTGACACAGTCTTAGGGTTGTGCCATCAGCTTAGTCATTTGATCCCATTAGCAAAGGGTGCCAATGCTTTGTCTCTGGAGCTATGATTCATTCAGGAGATGAGCACATTGATATTTCAGGAACATTCTGCTGATTAACTGTCAAGAGGGGAAATCCAGCTCATAAGACAGGATTGACTTCTCATTTGACCACACAAAGAAAATGCTCAATGTTGCAGTGAAATGTCAAAGCAAACACTGAATACACGAATGTTCTTATACAGTGATTCATTTATAGCCACACAATTTTAGAACCATTTTTATCTCAAATTTTGTTTTTAAAAAGTCCTGGTAATATTTCTTTCAGATTTGGGTTATTGCATTAGTGAAGAATCAGATGAAAGCAAAAGTACATTAAAAATAAATTCTACAAATGATTCAGTAATGGTAACATCACTAAGGAACTCTTGACTAATTTTACATCCCAAAAGGAAGAAAAAAAGGAATTATATGAACAGGCAGAAAAGTATAAAACTACATAACATCAATCTTCAAAACATGCTAGACTGTCTGCAAAACTTGCTTCTCCTGCATCAACATTCCAGCAAATCACAGTGAAGCTTTGTACACTTCAAGATAAAGAAAAGCGTCTTTAAAGATCCTTTTTATAGACTGAAGGGATTGCTCAGTGATTAAGCGCACACTACTGTTCCTTCAGAGGACCCGCATTTTGCTCCTAGCCCCCATGCCTGGAAGTATAGATTCAGCTACAGGAATCTGGTTGCCCTCTTTTGGTACGTACCTGCACGTACATGGAATATATACACATACATATACCCACAAGTATGTGTAGTCATACAAAATAAAATAAATATTTTTTTTCAAAAATGTACTATGGTAAAATTTTTGTAATAGAGGGTTTTTATAAAAGAAAAACCTCTCAAGGAGGTACTTTTCAACATTATGACTAATCGGGCATTGAATTCAAATTCAACTTTGTACTGTGACAATAACATAAATTTCCACCTACACCTGTCAATTACAAATACCACTTGAAAACAGCTTAAACTTTTTAGCCTATATTAAAGTGCTCTGGTAGAATCCTCTTCACAAGTACCAAAGAAATTGTTTCAAGATTCAAAAATGAGAGTAGGAGTATAGCAATTCAGAATATCATTTGCCTGTTGTGTCCTTAGCTTGGACATCAATGGCACTAAACATCATAAGAATAAGATAATTATTGTCATCCTTATAATAATCCAAAAATCACTAATTTTCCAAAAGCTCATGGCTCATTCCTAAATAAGCAAGGTTAGACTCATTCCTTGACATAAACCATGCCAAATGTGGAAACTTAGCTTAAAAATTGATGCCTACTTCAAAAAAGTATTGATTTATTAAGAATTTCAGGGAATGAATTTCCTCATTTAACCATTCCCAGATTTTCCTTCATCCCTCTACCTCTCAAACATCCTTTCCATTTTTTTTTTAATTTGCAGCCCATCACTCCAATATATCTGCATATGGGGTCATCCATACACCCTTAAAGAAAATTGACTCTCCTTTGTCTTGAAGCCATCAGCTGTACATAACTCTTCAGATAGGGGTTTGTGCCCATGAGTTCCCTCCTCTGCCGTGCTAGAACACTTCGTGGCTTGATCTTATATAGGAAACCACAGATACTGTGAGTTCATGTGGACTGAGATCTCGTCATGATCAGAAGACACTGTTTTACTCCAGTCTCCCTGACCCATGGCTCTAAAAATCATTCTACTTCCCTTTCTATGGTAATGATTGAGTCTTTTTTTGCCTCTATTTTCTTTCTTTTTTTATTTATTTATTCATTTATTTTATTATTATTATTTTTTATCAGTTATATTTTATTAACTCTGTATCCCAGCCGTGTCCCGATCCCTCATTCCCTCCCAGTCCCTCCCTCCCTCCCTCATCTCCACCGTGCCCCTTTCCAAGTCCACTGATAGGGGGGACCTTCTCCCCATTCATCTGATCCTGTTTTATCAGGTATCTGCAGGACTGGCTGCAAAGCCCTCCTCTGTGGCCTAACAGGACTGCTCCTCCCTTCGGGGGTGGGGAGACCAAAGAGCCAATCATTGAGTTCCTGTTAGAAATAGTCCTTGTTCCCCTCACTTTGGGAAACCAATTGGTTACTGAGCTACCACAGGCTACATCTGAGTGGAGGTTCTAGGTTATAACCATACATGGTCCTTGGTTGAATGTCAGTCTCAGAAAAGACCCTGTGCCCAGATATATTTGGTCCTTGTGGAGCTCCTATCCTTTCCCCAACAGACTAATCAATGAGATATAGATGTCCACTTGGTGCTGAGAAATCCTTAGTAATTTATTCTCTGCATTTTGAACAGTAGTGAAGTTGTGCATAAACCACCATTGTTACACACACACAAAATACACACACACACACAAACTTGTATGATGATATGCACTAAACTATGGGTAGAGAGACATAAATTTATAGTACAGATACTATAGCTATTTAGCAAAATAATGCTAGTATGATCACCCGTGGAGCTTGTGAGCTCTGTAACCATAAGTTCTTAACAATGTATACAGTATCAAACCTGTATTTTCTACTAAGCAGTAGACTTTAACTGTAATAAGAAGTATATAGACATCCAGTTAGACCAGTACCATTGCTGAAGATGCTGCCTTTTTATCCATTGTATGATAATGGCTTCTTTGTCAAAAATCAGCTGTCTTTAGGTGTGTGGGTTTATTTCTGGGTCTCCAATCGATCCTCCAGTATCATGCCATTTTTATTACTGTTGACCAATCCATACTTATCACCCTGCACAAAAGTGAAGTCCAATGGATCAAAGACCTCAATATAAAAACAGACACAGTAAAACTGTTAGAAGAAAAATTGGAGAAGAGCCTTGAACACATTGGCACAGAAGACAACAACATGGACAGAACATCAAAGGCCCAGGCTCTAAATTCAACAATCAATAAATAGGACCTCACGAAACTGAAAAGCTCCTGTAAAGCAAAGGACATGGTCAACAGAACAAAGACTTCCTACAGACTGGGAAAGAAACTTCACCAACCCTATATCCAACATAGGGATAATATACAGTATATATAAGGAACTCAAGAAGTTAAAAGTCACAAATCAAGTAATCCAATCAAAAAATGGGGTAGAGAGCTAAAAAAAGAATTCCTAAAAGAGGAATATCAAATGTTGGAGAAACACTTAAAGAAATGTCAAAATCCTTAATCATCAGGGAAATGATAATCAAAACAACTCTAAGATTACACCTCACATCCATCAGAATGGCTAAGATTAAAAAAAAAAGTGACAATACATGCTGGAGAGGATGTGGAGAAAAGGAACCCTCCTCCATTGCTGGTGGGAATATAAACGTGGACAACCACTTTGGAAATCAATCTGGCACTTTCTCAGAAAACTGGAAATAGTGCTACCTCAAGACCCAAGTATTCCACTTCTGAGCATATACCTGGAACAATAATATAGGGGTAACGAAATGTCTTCTTAAGGGATATTATTATTATTATTATTATTATTACTATTTTACAATTTATTCACATTGTATCCCAGTTGTAGCCCCCTCCCTCATCTCTTCCTGGTCCACCCTTTCCTTCCTCTTACTCCCCTATTCCTCTCCCCTAGTCCACTGATAGGGGAAGTCTTCCTACCCTACTGTCTGACCCTAGCCTCTCAGGTCTCATTAGGACTGCCTGGAACCTCTTTCTCTGTATACTGGCTATGTTGCCTCACCTGGGAGAAGTGATCACAGAGGAGGCAACTGAGTTCGTATCAGAGACTGTCTTTTCTCCCCTTATAGGGAACTCACATGGATCCTGAGCTGTCTGTAGGCTACATATGAGCAGGGTGTCTAGGTCTTCTCTATGCATGCTTTTTGGTTGATTCATCAGTCTCTGCAGTCCCAACTGTGCCCAGGATTTGTTTGTTTGTTTTCGATTTGTTTGTCCCTTGGTAATCATTATTGTGCCTCATAGCAGGGTAAGACTATTGATATTTCTCCTAGCACCCTACACACCAGTTTGACTATGAGATCTAAGCTGAATGGAAGATGTTTCCTGAACTTGCTTTCTCTATATTCTGTGATAAATAAGTATAGTGTCTGAGGCAATCACCTCTTACCACCAAGTTCTCTTAGTGAAACAAAAAGTCAGAGCACAGATATACCATATGACCCAAGTGTACCACTTGTGGGCATATATGTCCAAAATACCCCCATTTATTTCTACACATACAAATACAAATGTATTTCTTTGCTTTCAGAGTTGCTCTCTTGATAAGAGCCAGGATATGGAAACAGCCTACATGTCTTTAGCTAATGAATGGATAACTAAAATGTGTTATCTACATGTGATTAAATTCCATTCAGATGTAAAAAAAATCTTAGGCAAATAGTTCAACCTGGAACAAGTTGCACTGGATGTGGTAAGCCAGATCCAGAAAAATAAACATTACTTCTTCTCAAGCATATTTGTGATTTTGCTGTCTAATCTTTAGATTCACGTTTTTAATTTGGAGTACTTGTAGAAACCAGGAATCTACAAAAGGACCATTTGTCAGAAGGGAGAAAAAATGCCTTAAGGAAGTGAGGATAGCAGAACACTGGTAATATTAAGGGGGGAAAGGAGAAAAGTAGGAAGTTTACATTGACAGAGGATTAAAGAATAAGGCAAAGAGGAAATTGTGGGAAGGAGAACTAACTCAAATGATTATTTAAATTCATGGAAACCTAAAGCATTATAGATATACACCTGCATATCGTATGAAAGTTTAATTGCTGTTACCAAAAACATGATTATGCTCATTCCAGAAGCAATAGTTTACCAAATAAAACACTTGGTGCTAGTTGTGCGCATCTATCAGTACAAAGTCCTAATTTATTTCTAATATCAGAGATCAGACCTCTACTCTTGCCTGATGCGTCTAAAACAAAAAGGGGGAACTGTAGAGAGCTGTGTAATGCCACGCCTTAAAGATGGAGCGGGTTTCCGCCTTCCACCTTCTTGATAGTGAGTGCTCTCTATCACGAACAACTCCACATTTGGCTAAGGCTGAGGATCTGGCTTGCTTCCATGTATGTGGACCTATCTGCATTGCCCACATGGCATGCCTGGGTTGGCTACCTAGAGGCTATTTAAGCTGTGGGCTGGCTATCCCCAGGGTCAGATGATTGTTCAAGGTTCCTGAAAAAACTGCATTGAAAAAAAAAAAATTCAGTAAGAGGAATACTGTGGCTTTCCCAAACAACATATATTTCCTGTGTTTTTAAGAACAACAAAAATACTAATACATTACCTAACAAAATGATTTAAAGGGATTCCTTTGATTTAGGATTTGGAATTTTCTGAATATTATTTATCAACATATTGTGTTCATGGTTCAGATTCTTAAAATTTCAAGTTTGAGAAAATTTTAACTTTCCATAAATTTTAGGGATAGATAGAAAGTAGTTGTTTAGTAGAAAATAAGTAGTCCTCATTATCAATAGAGAGCACTATACAATTTTCTATTAACATGGCAATATCCAAACTCAATGGAGAGAAACTTAAATCAATCCCACTGAAATCAGGGACAAGACAAGGCTGCCCATTGTTCCCATATCTCTTCAACATAGTACTTGAAGTCCTAGCCAGAGCAATAAGACAACTAAAGGAGATCAAGGGGATACAAATCAGAAAGGAAGAGGTCAAAGTGTCACTATTTGCAGATGATATGATAGTATACATGAGTGACCCCAAAAATTCAACCAGAGAACTCCTTCAGCTGATAAACACTTTCAGCAAAGTGGCAGGATACAAAATCAACTCAAAAAAATCAGAAGCCCTCCTATATACCAAAGACAAAAAGGCTGAGAAAGAAATTAGTGAAACAACACCCTTCACAATAGCCACTAATAACATAAAGTACCTTGGTGTGACTCTAACCAAGCAAGTGAAAGACTTGTTTGAGAAAAACTTCAAGTCTCTGAAGAAAGAAATCGAAGAAGATATTAGAAGATGGAAAGATCTCCTGTGCTCATGGATTGGTAGGATTAACACTGTCAAAATGGCCATCCTGCCAAAAGCAATCTACAGATTCAATGCAATTCCCATCAAAATACCAACTCAATTCTTTACAGACCTTGAAAAAAAGATTCTCAGCTTCATATGGAGAAACAAAAAAACCCAGAATCTCCAAAACGATCCTGTACAACAACAGATCATCTGGAGGTATTTTCATCCCTGATCTCAAGCTGTACTACAGGGCAACAGTAATAAAAACCGCATGGTATTGACATGAACCTCCACTCAGATGTAGCCTGTTGTAGCTCAGTAACCAATTGGTTTCCCAAAGTGAGGGGAATAAGGACTATTTCTAACAGGAACTCAATGACTGGCTCTTTGGTCTCCCCACCCCCGAAGGGAGGAGCAGTCCTGTTAGGCCACAGAGGAGGGCTTTGCAGCCAGTCCTGAAGATACCTGATAAAACAGGATCAGATGAATGGGGAGGAGGTCCCCCCATCAGTGGACTTGGAAAGGGGCATGGTGGAGATGAGGGAGGAAGGGAGGGACTGGGAGGAAATGAGGGATCGGGACACGGCTGGGATACAGAGTTAATAAAATGTAACTGATAAGAAAAAAATAAAATTAAAAAAAAACTTGGCAATATCATCACAATTGAGAAGATAAATTGATGTATATAGAGAGAAATTTTGCCAATCTTCTTAGTTGCATGCACATAACATATGTTGAGCAGCCTCAATCCTCATCTTTCTACCACCCCATCTACATTCATCTCCTCATGAATATCTCTCCCACACTCTTATTTATTTGATTTGTTTTGTGACCCACTGAGTTAAAATGCTGTCATTTGTGTGGCCATCGGTCTTGGGTTATTCTTTGAATACTGGTGGGCTCAGCAGTGGGAATACGACTAAAGACACTGGTTCTGCTTCTTCCCCAGAATCCATAAATAGCAAGCAGTTCAGGAATAAAGTCCTGGGACCCATTAGACTCTTCCTCTTCCTGGAAAGCTGAAAGGGCTAATCCTGTGTGGAAGTTGTGGTCACCTTAGTCGCAGTGAGTTATCGAGTGTGATGGTGTTTTCAGTCTGAATAGTTGCATTCCCATCCTTTTACTCAACCATCCATCTATTATCTCACACACTTCCATCTCATTTTCTATAAAGCTCTTTGAGCAGTACATGAGGTGAAACAAATGCCTTCTTTTGTGGCTGAAACCACAACTGTCACCTACTTTCAGTTTCTTGAGCAGCCACAAGCCTCTGTGTTCACTGATGTTCTTTGTTGGGAGTGGTTTTTCTAATTAAGGCTGCAAGAATTTTCAAATTGTTTGAAAATTATCATTTGGAACCCATTTCAAATCCTCTGTCTAAAATATTTCCACCGACAGAAATATTCATTTGTTTTCTATATGCAAACTTCTCTCGAAGTGCTTAAGTGAGAATCATGTGCTGCTCTCAATGTTTTCAATAATTTTCCCCATTCAGTTTGCAATAATCCCTTTTCATGTGTATCATGAAGCTAATGGAGATTAAGACTTAGAGATTTTCTACCTTTCGCAGGACACCATCAGGACCCTGGAAGAAACATGGACATATTCTCTTGCAAGTACCAAAAATGTGTTTTAATCTGAAAAAGTAAGACTCCTTATATACCATTGAATAAAACTCCTAATTTTTTTCTCATTTAATCAAATGTACTGGTACATGTTGTATGTTGTTTTGAAATTTTATAGTGTCTGTAGGCATGTTTAACTTGGGTATGAGAATAAAAAAAATATTTTATTTGATTTGATAAAATTTTTAGAATTTTAATTATTATTATTTATTACAATTTATTCATATGTATCCCAGCTGTGGCCACATCCCTCATCTCCTCCCAGCCCCACCCTTTCTCACTCTAAGCCCCTCCACTAGTCCACTGATAGGGGAGGACCTCCTCCCCTTCTATCTGACCCTAGCCTGTCAGGTCTCATCAGGACTATCTACATGGTTATCCTCTGTGGCCCTGCAAGGCTGTACCCCGCAGGGTGACGTGATCAGAGAGCCTGCCAGTGAGGTCATGACAGATACAGACCCTGTTCCCCTTACTAGGTACTCCACTTGGAGACTGAATCTATGAGCTACATCTGGGTAGGGGTTTTAGATCCTTTCCATGTATGGTCCTTGGCTGCGGTATCAGTCTCTGCAGGGGCACCAGGGTCCAGTAATTTTGGCTCTTGGTCTCCTTTTGTAGCTCTTGTCCCCTCTACATTTTCCTATCTCCCACTTCTTTCATAAAATTCCATGCATTGTGCCCAAAGGTTTGGCTATGAGTCTCAGCCTCTGCTTTGTTACCTGGATCAGTAGAGTCTTTCAGTGGCTGACTGAGGTAGACTCCTGTCTGTTTCCCTGTCTTCTCTTGATTCCAATGTCTATCGCTTTTGCCCTTCTGAGTGAGGATTGAGTATCTATCTACCCTAGGGTCTTCCTTGTTGTTTAGCTTCTTTAGGAGTGTAGATTTTAGTATGTTTATGCTATATTAAATAAAACACCCTGAGATTTCACCTTTCATGCATCAGAATGACTAGGATAAAAAAAAACTCATGTGACAATACATGGTGGAGAGGATGTGGAGAAAGGGGAATCCTCCTCCATTGCTGGTGAGAATGTAAACTTCTAGAACCTATTTGGAAATCAATCTGGTGTTTTCTCAGAAAATTAGGAATAGTGCTACCTCAAGACTTAACTATCCTACTCCTAGGCATATATCTGACATATGCTGTAGGGTGTTCCCTGTTGTTTAGCTTCTTTAGGACTATAGATTTTTATATGTTTATCCTATATTATATGTCTAATAACCACTTATGAGTGAGTATATGCCATGTGTGTCCTTCTGATTCTGGGTTACCTCACTCAGGGTGATCTTTTCTAGTTCTCATCATTTGCCTGCAAATTTCATGATTTTTTTTTTGTTTGTTTTTAATAACTGATTAATACTCTGTTGTGTAAATGTACCACAATATCTGTATCAAATCCTCCATTGAGGGACATCTGGGTTGTTTCCAGCTTCTGACTATTACAAATAGAGCTGCTATGAATATGTGCTGCTACAAAAGTCTTTGTTGTATAGTTGAGCATATTTTGGATATATGCTTAAGAGTGGTATAGCTGGATCTTTCGGTAACACTATTCCCCAATTTCCTTAAAAAATGCCAGATTGATTTCCAAAGTGGTTGTACAAGCTTACATTCCCACCAGCAATGGAGGAGGATTCCTCTTTCTCCACCTCCTCTACAGCATGTGTTGTCACTTGAGTTTTTTATCTTAGCCACTTTGATGGGTGTAAGGTAAAACCTTAGTGTTGTTTTGATTTGTATCTCCCCGATGACTAAGGACTTTGAACATTTCTTTAAGTGTTTCTCTGCCATTCGATACTCCTCTATTGAGAATTTTGTTTAACTCTGTATCCCATTTTTTTAATTGCATTACTTGGTTTGTTAGTGTTTAACTTCGTTCTTTATGTATTCTGGATATTATCCCTCTGTCAGATAAAGAGCTGGTGAAGATCCTTTCCCAATCTGTAGGCTGTCATTTTGTTCTGACAACAACTTAACTAAATTTATGGAACACAATAAAAGCAGGGCTAAGGGGAAAGTTCATAGCACTAAGTGTCTCCAGAAAGAAGTTTGAGACATCTCATGAAAACAACTTAACTGCACACCTGAACGCTATAGGGGAAAAAAACCAGACACACCCAAGAGGAGTAGACAGTTGGAAATAATCAAACTCAGGACAAATCAATAAATTAGAAACAAATAAAACAATTTAAAGAATCAATGAAACCTAGAACTGGTTCTTTGAGAAAATCAATAAGGTAGACAAACCTTTAGTCAAACTAACTAACAGAGAGAGAGAGAAACTATCAGCAAAATCAGAAACAAAAAGGGGGACATAACGACTGACACAGAGGAAATTCAAAGAATCATTAGGTCATACTACAAAAGCATATATGCTACAAAATTTAAAAATAAAAATTAAATGGACAATTTTCTTGATAGAATTCCATTTTCCAAAGCTAAGCCAAGGTCAGGTAAACAGATTAAACAGTCCTATATCCCCCAAGGAGATAGAAGCAGTCATCAAAAATTCTCCCTGAAAAAAAAAAAAAAAAAAAGGAAAAGGCCAGAGCCTGATGGTTTTAGCCACAAATTCTACCAGACCTTCAAAGAAGACCTGACGCCAATACTCTTCAAACTATTACAAAAAATAAAGACAGAAGGAACATTACCAAACTTATTCTACGTGGTCATAATAACCTTCATACCTAAACCACACAACGACCTAACAGAAAAGGGGAGAATTTCAGGCCTATCTCTTTTATGAACATTGACGCTAAAATGCTAGCAAACCAATTCCAAGAACACATAAAAGATATCGCCTACCATGATGAAGTAGGTTTCATGCCATTTATGCAGGGGTGGTTCAATATATGGAAATCCATCAATGTAATACACCATGTAAACAAAAAGAAGGAAAGAAAAAATGAAAAACAGAAGTGCATGATCATCTCTGAAGATACTGTAAAAGCATTTGACAAAATCCAACACACAGTCATGTTTAAAGTCTTGGGGAAATCAGGGATACAAGGCACATACCTAAACATAGTTACAACAATATACAGCAAGCCTATAGCCAACATCAAACTCTATGGAGAGAAACTTAAATCAATCCCACTGAAATCAGGGACAAGGCAAGGCTGCCCATTCTCTCCATATCTCTTCAACATAGACTTGAATTTCTAGCTAGAGCAATAAGATCAGTAAAGGAGATCAAGGGACTACACATTGGAAAGGAAGAGATCAAAGTATCACTATTTGCAGATGATATAATAGTATACATGAGTGACCGTAAAAGTTCTACCAGAGAACTTCTTCAGCTGATAAACACCTTCAGCAAAATGGCTGGATAAAAAAAAATTAACTCAAAAAAAAAAAAAAAAAAAAGAAGGGAAAGAAGGGCAGGCTCTTTAACCTTCCCCCCCCCAAAAGAGGAGCAGCCCTGCTAGAACTGACTTTGCAGCCAGTTCTGAAGATACCTGATAAAACAGGGTCAGATGAAAGGGGAGGGTGTCCTCCTCAAGCAGTGGACTTGGAAAGGGGCAGGGAGAAGATGAGGGAGGGAGGGTGGGATTGGGAGGGAATGAAGGAGCCAGATATAGCTGGGATACAGAGTTAATAAAATGTAATAATAAAAATTAATATTAAAATTAAAAAGAAATCAGTATCCTTACTGTATACAAAAGACAAAAGGGCTGAGTGAGAAATTAGGGAAACAACACCCTTTACAATAGCCATGAAGGATATAAAGTATCTTGGTGTGACTCTAACCACACATGTGAAACACCTGTATGAAAAAAGCCTCAAGTCTCTGAAGAAAGAAATTGAAGAAGCTATCAGAAGATGGGAAGATCTCCCATGCTCTTGGGTCAGTAGGATTAACATAGTGAAAATGGCCATCATACCAAAACGAATCTACAGATTCAGTGCTATTCCCATCAAATTAACAACACAATTCTGTACAGAACTTGAAAGAACAATTCTCAAATTCATATGAAAAAACAAAAATCCTAGAATTCCTAAAACAGTCCCGTATAATAACAGATATTCTGAAGGTATTTCCATCCCTGATCTCAAACTGTACTATAGAGGAACAGAATTAAAAGTTTTACCATATTTTACTGATAAAACAGGATTTGTTTTTCTTTTACATTTTTCTTTTATTACATTTTACTATTTAAAATAAAAATTAAATTTAAATATATTTTAATCATATTTCCACTCCCCCAAATCATTCTAGACATTCCCCTCTCCCTACCCAATCAACTTTCTTCCTCCAAATCAAATAAAATCTCAGCACACATTTTCACTTTTCAAAGTTGCAATTATTTTGCTAATTACCCATAGTTGGTACATAGTTCAACAGCTTTATTAACACTTTTTTGTATAGTATAAGTCTCCCATGTGCAAACTTGTTTTATATTTCTGGTATATGTGTGCTTCTAAAACTATCACCCAAGTCAATATAATGCTTGTGTCCATGACCCTCCCCTGACAGAATTCCTCATACTCCTATCTTTAGACATCTTTCCTAATATTACTTGCATACTCATTTATATTTCTTATTGATTGACTTGTTTTCTATCATGGTGAATCAATTTTCCATTCATCTTTTTAAATTTTTAACCATACTCTTAGATTAAGAGGTTCCACAAATAAATGAGAAGTGAGAGGAGAAGAGTCAGTCTGTTCCAGGGGTGATATTCCTAAGAGGCGAATAGGTGATCCATTATTAAGCTGTCAGCCTAAAACAAATAAACACAACAACAGTACTAAATGAATTTAGCATTTATTTATATTTATAAACATATTTAGAAGCATATACTTGTAAAATTATATACACATATATATAACTATATGGATAAATAATTATAGATATAATTTCTATATTATATAAATAAGTATATAAATATATATAGATATAGATATACAGATATAGTTAAAGAATACAGGACCTAGGATTTGAGAGTTAGGTTGGGGGAAATTTGTGTAGGCAAGGGAGTAATTTGAGAGAGGAGAAAGGAGAGAGAGAGAGAGGTTAATTTTATACTTGTCTTAGTTAAGGTTGTTATTGCTACAAGGAAACACCATGAGCAAAGAGCAAGTTGGGGAGAGGAAGGTTTATTTGGCTTATAATTCTGTATCATTGTGCATCATTGAAAGACCCAAGTCAGGAACTCAAACAGGGCAGGAATCTAGAGTCAGGAACTGATAGAGAGGCCATAGAGGAGTGATGATAACTAGCTTGATCCCACTGGCTTGCTCAGCCTGCTTTTTTATAGAACCCAGTACTACCAGTCCTCCACCAATCATGAATTAAGAAAGTGCTGTACAGATTTGTACACAGCCAGATCTTATGAAGGTCTTTTCTTGGTTCAGGTTCCCTCCTCTCATATGGCTCTAGCTGCGTCAATGCCAAGTTGACATAAAACTACCCAGCACAATACTCATGTATGAAATTCTAAAATTAATAAAACAGTTTTACATATTCATAAATACAATCAATGGTATATTTTGTAGTTAGTATTTATTGCAATTAAAGAATTATAATGACAACCAATGGTAATGAAATGTTCCAAAATTAAATATCTCATTGTCCTATTACAGTGCTTAAATTTTCCACACTTTCTAACTTTCTTGAGAAATATAAATTTTCTTAACATCACATTGGTTTTCTCTCAAATGTAGAGTATTTTCTTATGCTTCTAGAAGAACAAATAGGGAATTGAAGCTATTGAAAGATTAATAATCTAAGGGTCATATACCTAAATTAAGTTCTTTCTGATCATTTACTACATAAATGTACAATCTATGTAGTATCACTGAGTAAAATCTCACTGTATAATGTGTAGTGGATATAATAAATAACTCCTGCATTATTTGGTTAGTTTGAGAAATCAATAAGGTAATGTTTGTGAAAGACACTTTATTATAGGGAATTAGAAAATTAAACGTTAGCTATATTAGTCAAATAGATTTTGCATTTTTTTGGTAAATTTCTCTGAGAATATAGCATAGGTTAAATCAATTAGTATATTTTAATTCATGAAAAATTATAAAATATTGGAGACATAAAACAAGAAATATTGTGTTTGGGGCCTAATGAACCAGAACTGAAGGTCTAAGAGAAAAGTGTTAATGATTTACATCAGTAGAGCATAAAACTGGTAATAACATCCTGAGCCATTTGAATATTAGAACTTGATCTTTTCAAACAAAATTGATCATTTCAGGAAATTAGGAATTCACATTCAAGAATTCTAACGTTTTCACTTTTCCTCTGTTTTTAGTATTCTGTGGGAAGACATATATATTTGTTGCGAGGCTAGGTCCTGCCTCAGATTCAAGTCATGTAGAGCTCCTTTCTCATATTTTTATTATTCGTTCTACAGTCTAGAAAACTTTCAAGAAAGTGTGTGTTAAGTCCCGTGGATAACAATTTGAATTATATTTACAGACTCTATCTACAGCAACATATCAAGGCAGTACTATAAAATCTACATATTTTCTCAGTTTGAGCATGACTTTAGACTCTTTACTGTTCCAGCGAAGCACAAAAAAAATTGAAATATATGTCCATAAAATCTGTTTATTCATATATATGTGATATTTATTCATATATTATATATATTTCAGAAACTAGTTTACAAAACTATTCATAATATAGGGTATGTAATCCCATGAAAATGTTTCTGCTAAGATATTCTAAGCAAACTCTAACCTAGAGGGGGTTTAGAAAAGAATAAATAAATTAAAACAAAGATGATAAATATTATATGAAATGAGACTGACTCCTTTGTTCTCAAATTTCGTCATAAGTATGCCAAAAGAATTACAATCTGTATATCAACTTGGTCTAGTTTGAATCCATTTTATTAGCTATTTTTATAACTTCTATGAGAATGAGCCCTGGTGAATATTCACCAGGGCTCATAAATATATATACATATTTATGTATATCTATATATACTTTACATACTATATAGTATATAACATAAGTTATACACAATGCAAAGATACACAATGCAAATCACTTGCAATTGATCACTCTTTACAAACGCATTACTATAGTGAGAACATAATGAAATGCTCCGAAAGCTATCCTTAACACTGTTCAAATAAAAGGTAAGTGTTAATTTTTACTTCCTTGTTGTGGACTTGTTATTTTCATATTATCTTTGCTTTCCTTTAGAACACATGGACCATGATATTCAAATGAAGGTTGTTGAAATCTTAGCATAAGTATTTCCTTCTCCTTCAGAAAGTGTGTTCTAAGAAAAAGTGATCCTCTGGTTCTAGATTTGATTGACCCCTTGCCTTCATGACTAAAACAAATAAGACTAGCTGGTGAAATGTTGAGAAACCCTGAGATAAATAGTCAAGTCAGCAGGAAGTTTGTTGGCATTTGATTATCCAGTGAGAGTAATCATATTTCCTCTATGCCTTCCTAACAAGGGTCTTCCAGACAGTGGGATCAGAAGGCCTATGGGGCAGTCCTTGAGGCAGGACTGAATAGAAGACTTGTTGATCTGCACACAAGACAGGGTGTAAACATCAGCTGACAGGAATTCCCACTTGCATTTGTTTTCTCATAACTCACAGAATACAGCCCAACCTGTAACCCAATGCATCTGACAGCAAATTAGAAAACTGTGTCCATTGCATGGGAATTAATTTCTAAACTCTCAACATTCTCTTTAGTAAATGGATGGATTTATTGAGTTTGTCTTCAAATATCTGACCTTGTCGGTGCTCCAAAACTATCTAACTCATCAAGCTTAGGCATAAAGAAAGAGAATTCCCATTAATAATCTGGCATGAGGTATTGTTTCAATGGAGCCATCCATTACAATTCATGCTGAAAGAATAGCAAATGCTCAGACCTGTAGTATTTTCGTTAGTTGTCATTATTTCAGGTAGTTTTGCTGACAAAGAGAAATCTTTACCTGTTTTATTTTATGGCTCCCAGATTTTCATTCTGCCAGATGGTTGCTTGCCTAATTGCTAAACAGATTGTGTCTGTGACTACAAAGCAAATTGAATTGGAGACTTGAACATTAATCTCTAGGCCACATGTGAATGTTGTCCTAAGTAAATATGACAATAGCACCTAGCTATCATTGCTGTTTATATAATGACAGAAGTCTATTCATATTGATTTATCTATGCATCAGTGGTTTTCTAAGTGGTGATTCGTTACTGATGTCAGTGTCACCAGGTACTGTGTTTAATGCACACTCCGGTTTCCTCTCAGATTCTACACTGCCAGAATTGCTGGAGTAGAACAGCAGATCATCTGAAGGTTTGACAAACACTCCTTCATAGACTCTAATAAACAGTAAATGCTGAAAATGAGGTTCCTCATAATACAGTGTTTCATAAGCTGAACATTGTACATTGAATGTGGACGAAAGGTACGCAGGAGATTACAGTCTCCCCATATTTCTATATGCACAAAATAGTTCATAAGAACAATATACAAACACTATGATACAAACAGTACGATGGTTTCTTGGTTTTGGCCAGACAGAGTGTATTTAGAAACGTCTGTGGACTTGATAGTCAGGATTTGGTTGTCTGGTAGGAAGGGATGGATGTTGCAGGATAGTGGAAACAGAAAAAGTTAAATACTTACTCTACAGCCCAGCATTCAATGACAAAGAAATATCTGAAGCCCCAAATTGCAATTGCTAAGAAACCCTATTCTATCTGTCCAATAAATTGTGTCTCTAAACCTATCACATATACTGAACAGCTCTAAAACATGAACATTTGTCTGAATGGAAATGGAAAGAAAGTTTCAACTTCATTTTTACCTGACATTTTCTTAAAATTGTCTTCCCACTTGAATTTCAGCTTATCTCAATATTCTTCTTCTTCTTCTTCTTCTTTTTCTTTTTTTTTTCATGGCAGATGTCTCTTCATGCTGCACAAATTACATATCCACCAGAAACTATAGTCATAGTAAGTACTTAATTATAGGTTTCTAATTAACATTTTCTTTAGTCTCTGCAGATTTTACAGTTTGTCCTAGGCAATTAGATATATCTACATTTTTTAAAACATCACGTAAATAATTATAAATAAATTCAAAAATTATTTTGTTCTCCTACCTCATCAAAGAAAATTGTCTTTCCAAATACAGAGACTATTATAGAAAAACATAATCCAAAAAGAGGACCCAGGGTAGATGATCAATCCTCACTCAGAAAGGCAAATGAGACAAACATCAGAAGATGGAAAAAATAGGAAACAGGACAAAAGCCTACCACAGAAGGCCTCTAAAAGACTCTTTGCAGCAGTGTATCAAAGCAGATGCTGAGGCTCATAGTCAAACTTTGGGTAGAGTGCAGTGAATCTTATGAAAGAAAGGAGAGATAGAAAGACCTGAAGGGGAAAGGAGCTCCACAAGGAGAGCAACAGAACCAAGAAATCTTGGCCCAGGGGTCTTTACTGAGACTGAAACTCCAACCAACGACCATGCATGGAGATAACCTAGACCCCTGCACAAATCAATGGCATCTCAGTTTCCAAGTGGGTTCCCTAGTAAGGGAAAAAGGGACTGTCTGTGACATGAACTAGGTTCGCTGGCTCTTTGACCACCTCCCTCTGAGGGGGGAGCATCCTTACCAGGCCACAGATGAAGACAATGCAGCCAAACTTGATGAGACCTGATAGGCTAGGATCAGATGGAAGGGTGGAGGCCATTACCTGTCAATGGAATTGGAGAGGACTATGGGAGGAGATGAGGGAAGAAGGGTAAGATTGGGAGGAAATGAGGGAGGGCGCTACAGCTGGGACACAAAGTGAATAAACTGTAATTAATATAAAAATAATATTTAAAAAGAAAGAAAACCACAATCCAATAAAAATGCAGAGAACAGGAGAGTATGAGGTGCCCAATCCAAATGGCATATTTCATGCACCTCAGGCTCAGTGCTCAGTAAGAGAGTGAGGGCCAGCGTAATCAACAATTAGATGAAAGAGGCTTTATTTATATATTTAGGAATATGTGTGTGCGTGTGTGTGTGTGTGTGTGTGTGTGTGTGTGTGTGTGTGTGTGACAATAATTGAAGAAGAGTCCATGTATTCGAGTCATAAGATGGTTGAGTAGGAAAGGTTGGAGGGAGAAAAGGGAAAGAGGAAAATGGTATGATTATATTAAAACTTTAAGACAACGAATAATGAAGGCGAAATAAAAATAAAACATTAATAGCCTAATAAAATATTTTTGTGATCAAAGTACAACCCAAAATTTTCAGTACGATTAAAATATTTAACTGGAAGTGGCAAAAGTTAATGCAGTACTGAGAAAAAAAAAACCCTAATATTTTTTTCTCTAATCAAGGGTTTTTCATTTATTCAGAGATAAATTATCAGAGTTTAAATATGGAATTACCTCAAAACTAGACAGCCAGCATGAGAAAAAAAGAAAAAAGCTCATTTTTACACTTCTTTAAGTGATAATATATAATACAAAAGAAATTTTGGGCTGCAATATTTCAGTGAGTGTGAAGTATCCACCTACATCCATAAGTACATATGTACGTATATAGATGCATACATATCCATATGCACCTATCTATCTGTCTTTCTGTGAGAGAAAAAAAGGCATAAATTTTATCCCAAAATATTGCCTTTTGTTTCTGTTCTATAGTATGTCCTTCTTAATTTTATTGTTGAGGAGTATTCTCTCTGTACGAATTAGTGTGTATATTTAGCATAAGAACCTGACTTAGTAAACTTGAGTTTTAATGCAGTGTAAAATATTTGACATCTGCTTTGGTAGTGAAGCCATAAGAGGTGATGGAATTTAGACTTGAAGTTAACAGAGTACATCTTTATCATATTGTATACTTAATACAAACTTACCATATTATACGGTTTTACCTATAATATTTTATAGTTGAATAACCTAAATTATATCATAAATTTGTGAAAAATTCAAACAAATTCTATGAATTTTAGAACTTAAATACTTACAACTTCTATTTGTATATCTTTTCAGTATTTGGGATTCAACATTAATATACTAAATTTTTTAATATGTTCCTTGTTTCATGTGCCAAATAAAATATTTACTAATTTTAGTTAAGTTTTCTGTTTATTCATTTTCTTAGAAAACTCAGAAATATTTGTGGAACTATCCTTAAGTTATTGTGGCTTTGATGTATATTATGCTGCTGCATGTTTGTCTGTGAAAGGTAGTGGATTTACATCTGAAGGCTGAAATCTGAGGAACCCGAAAAGCGTACTGGATACTCTGCAGTTACAGGTAGTTCTGAGTCATCCAACATGGGTCCTTGGAACAGAAATTAAATCTGCAAGAGCAACACATGCTCTTAACTAAAACTTAAGCAAAACAACAGAAGTTCCCTAGTAATTTTAAAGACATCTTTAAGTGCTTCATGTTTCCCCATCTTAGCTTGTGACTCTTTTCATATTCACGTTGATGCTGACATTTTCATTTAACAAAACACACATTGGCTAGTCCATTCTCAAAGGAATATGAGACCGAACACTTTATTAAAAACTATACTTGACACTTACACCAGGTTGACATAATCTAAAACAAGACAGCATACTATTAATGCCTGAGTAGCTTCCAATTGCCTGCAGACCTCAGTGATGGAGCCCCTTTTGAAATGCTCCAAAGAACAAGCAGTTCTCTCTGCTAACTGCCTTGATACTTGGAAGGTCATTGAGAAACAAGCTACGAAATAAACATATTAACAGGTGCTTTCAACTCTCCATCTGAGAAAGGAATATACTGTGACTATGAAAGACTCCTAATTGGCAACCAAATATTGTGTTATTTGTATAGTTCCTCCATTTGATATAAGTTTGTCATCATCTATCAAACACACTGTTCAGAGAGGTCCAGTTAACTTTTCTAAACTATGTAGTATAACACAGTATAAAAAGTTAATTATATAACTTAATAATGATGCAGAATAATGAAAGCAATAATATATTCCTGATGAGAATTTAATCTATACAACTCAGCTTGCTAAAACTTAGTGATCTACATAAAGGCTGTGAAAAGTGTTTTTTTCTTTTTAGCCCAAGTAAAATTTTTTATGAATATCTGTTAAGTAATTAATCAGATAAAAAAGAAAAAATATATATTTACTTCCGCAAATTTCAATTCTTTTCCTGGAAATAGAATATTCTTATTAAACATTTGGAGACACGTGAAAAAAATAACTAAATAAAACATCATGCAACTGTTCTATTTAATAGTAGGGTAGGCCTGTGAAACAGTGCTAATATGCAAAATAGAAATTTAAGCAGTACATAATACAGGGAAATGTATACATAAAAAAAGAAAAACTATATTTGAGTGCAGTGAATGAAGTAGAATGCTTTCGAGTTGCTCCAGGTGTGAAAGATTTCATGTCTGTTTTTAACTTTTCCACAAGGAGCTGCTGCAATTCTCAGTAATCTCTGAGAAGCTGTAACCAATTATCTCAGTCAACCTCGGGTGTGTGGGTGGTCCTTTAGTGCCTCCTGGGAAAATGCTCTTGGCTCTCTTGTGTACTCTTCAACGTCTCGGATTTCTCCAAAGAATAATGGTCTCTCATGTTCCAGCACCTCTCACTTGTAAAACGCTGAACAGGATTTACTGATAAAATGAATTGTGGGAAATGTAGTTCTCAAGATCTCTGAGGGACCTTCAGGGAAATGGTGCAGCAGTCAATTGATAATCCGGCAGAGAAACATAGTATGACACTAATAAGAGTTTTCTGGGTAACAGAACTGTAGTGGCGAAGACTTTTAAACTTTCATTCATATTTTCTTAGTTTCCAAGCATTTCACAGAGTATTATATTGATACTATCAGAAAAAAAAGTCTAGTTTTTACATAGTAGAATATTTGGACTTGAATGCTGAAGACAATCTTGGATCCTTCCTTGTTAGGATGAAACGTCTTGGAATCTCAGAGGTATCTCCTTTACTTCCTGGAAGGAAAAACACAACTTATCTGTGTCTTGGCATTAGCTAGGTTTTGTCCCTATGATAAAATGCCTTAAACAGAATAAATATAAAGAAAAAAAAAACATTTTGATCATAGTTTTATAGGCCCAAAGGTATAGAGAACACACAAGTTCTGTTCTTGTCTACTTCATAACTTGGTAAAGACTGTGAAAAAAAAAGAAATAGAAGATCAAGGTAAAGATTGCCCTCAAGCAAGGGCCACAAAAGGAGAAAGGAGAAGGAGGAATGTAAAAAAAAAAAAAATACATGTGGGGGTATTAAATGGGAAAGGATTTTGTATGATGTTTATTCAAATAGAAAAGTTCCCTCCAAAAATTGAAATATTTATTCTAAGAAAAGAGGAACCTCAGAGCCAAAGGCAGTGAATATTAGAGAAATAAAAGGTTATATATTCTAGAAAACAAAAATTTGGATTGATTATTGAGGGGCCCCTACCTAACAGTAAAAAAGAGTAGTAAATAGTCACTGGGCAAGGAGATTCTGACCATCCAAACTTCAGAAAGAAAGAGAAAAATTTCACTCTAGAGGGACTGTGGTAAATACTTTAGCATATATATATATATATATATATATATATATATATATATATATATACAAACAAACACACATACATATGTACATAATTATCTAGGCAAGATTTTTTTGCAAATGCCTCTTCTGAATCCTTCATTGAACTCTTTTGCACAGAGCCTTATTGTGGGAGTCCGTGACAGAAGCAGGGACAGCAGTCATTTTATGTGCTGTTGTTTAAATTCATAAAAGAAAATGTAAGGGATTTGAATGCAGTCGGTGGAAGTATAATGTACTAAGTGTGCATATGAAATTGCTTTTGAATAATTATGCATCTTTACACATTGTGAAGTGCTAATGTATTAGGTAAGTGCCAGGCCTTTGGGCTTCAAGAACTAATGGCGAGATTCTAAGTGAGGGCTCAGAAAGGGGTTAGTTAGCCATTTGCAGTCTTAGATTATTCACCTATAAGGTAAAGGTGTTTGAATACATGTTTTGAAATTTTCCTTCCAGCTCTGGCAGGCTGCTTCCTTGAACACATCACAGCCAGTGCTTGTATAAAATTCCAAACTTCAAATTGTTATCTCGAGTCCCTTACCAGGCATACTACTATCATCTTTCTGCTCTATTGCCCTTAGGCACCATCCCAAAACATCTCTACTTGGGATTTTTCCAACCTTCTTCTCTTAGTCAGAGTTCATCAGCTCAGTGTTTCTTCCATATCTAATATGATGCATAATATGTGCTACTGTGATGGTGTGAGCTAATGAGGTAGTGGCTTGCCAGATGGCATATTTGCATTTTAACAGGAGCCTTCTGGAAACAATGCGTTAGTACAAAGGAGTGCTTTAATTGGTGCGAGTGTTATCAAACAAGGTAGGCCTTCTGAGGAGAAAGAGCACAGATAATGAAAGATAGGCCAATCAGTTTGCCAAGCTGAAACTATTCCTATTTTAGATACATAGTACGTTGCCAAAGAGAGAATCTTTTACGTTATTAAAGTCTTTGAGTCACCTCTTAAATGAAAATATTTTCTTTTGCTTGAAATACTCATGCTTTCATGAAGCTGGTAGACTCAAGATTTGAAATAAATGCCATTCAGATTAAAGGTTCTAGGCTAGAACTAATGTAAAGAGTCAACTAGTAGACCTATCAGCTTGCACGAAAAAGGTTCTTATTACACAGAGGTGGTCATTTTGAGGAACAGTCTAAGGTTTGTAAATGAGCTGAAATGACACTTTAATATTTGATGCAAATTAAAATTATTACAATGGAAACAGGATTAAAAATCAGGTACATGGAGCTAATTGCTAGTAAGTTAATTTAACATAAATCTAAGTTAGCTAGTGGCAGGTATCTTAAAATGTTGCAATGAAAGTCAGTATCTATATGATTTTCCAATCAAAATTCTTGAAGTGCATTCTGAAGAGCATTCTAACCCTTCAATGAGAGCTTTAATTTGTTCTATTTGAGTCTTTAATATACAAATGTATTATACATAAATATAAGTGTATAAATATAATATGTAAATATATTATATGTAAATGTGTATATACATATGTGCATACACATGTATCAATATATGTACATATACATTTATACATATATGTACAAATATGTGTATGTATATATATATCAAAAATCATTTATCTATACATCTTTTTTTCTAGATATCAATTAACACTATACTTTATAGACTTTATGTTATAAGGAAGGAATTTTTATTTTATAGTGATCAAAATTTGTCTTTATACATGCACATTACTCCATCAAATTTGGTCAGAGAAACCTCTTTTGGCTAAAACCACTGAGAATATGAGCCTCTTTCATCCAGTCCTTATATAACACTTCTATTTCGTGCTCTCTATAGCCCAGGGAATATTGAAAAAGATGATCTGGAAGGTCCATCGGAACCAGCAGATGGAGAAAGTGCTTAAAAATGCTGTTTTAAAGATATGACATGGTTACTGTAATCCTGAACTTACAGCCATCCTCCAGATCTTCCCCGAATAAAATAAAATAAAATAAAATAAAATAAAATAAAATAAAATAAAATAAAATAAAAAGGGAGAGGGAAGGAGAGAGTTACAACCTGGCTGGTATATAGAAACAAACTAATTTGGAAGAAGTTATATGTATTTTCACATTGATAGGCTCTTTTTCTTCGAATTCTATTTTTATACACACACACACACACAAAGAGAGAGAGACACAGAGACCGAGACACAGAAAGAGATACACAAAAATATAAATACAACCTGATGAGTCTGTTTTTGTCATTTAATTCATACTGTTTCAGGATTCACCACCCTGTACTGAACAGTCTACAAGTGGACTCAGCCCTGGGAGAAGATATGTATCAGAGAGCATTGACTAGGTTTTAGCATTGCATAAAAGTTTGGGTATGGAGATCTGCTCCATCATCTCATTGGCAGAGAATGTTTTCAGGAGATATCTGCAAATCTTTCTTAATATGTAAATTCTGTCCCTCCGTCATTTGTGTTTTTAATGAAATCATATTAGGTTTCTCCTAATTAGGTTTCTCTTTAAAATGGGCCTTAGAGGGGGGTTTATCTAGTCACAGACCTCCAACCGGAGAAACTTCCTTATGCTCCAGCAATCTTTCTTGTGTAAGTCATTTATTTCACTTTCTCCCCTTCCACAATCCTCCTTCAACTGAAAACATGGAAGTGTAACTCCAGACCCTCAGGCCATGAACCTTCTTTGTGCTTGAGCCAACTTTCTTCATTTGTCCCTTTCTCCTGTTTCGTCCCTTTCCCAATGCTTCTCTACCTGAAAGCCCATGAGCCTATTCCCTGACCTGCGATTATGAACCCCCTTCTTTCATGAGCGCTCTTTTCCTTGGCTAGGCATTAGACCTGTGTTTGGGAACTATAATTCCCCAGTCCAGTTAAAGAGCACATCCATCAGGTTTGGTTGGCCTAGCTCAATTTGTATATATGCACTAGCCCAATCTAATGCCAAGATAATACAAATACACACCTGAAAAAAATAGCAAAGGTTATTCAGAACTTGAAAAGTGAATGCAATAAAGTGTTAGAAATATTGAGAACACGATCTGAAATATGAATGGAATTGAAAAACTTAATATTCCAATTAATTCAGAAAATAGCCTTACATGGAGAATTAATCAAGCAGAAGATAGATTGAATATAAAGTAGAGAATCTGGACAAAATAAATAAAAATATTATGAAACATGCAAGATATGAGATATTATCAGAAGGCCATATCTTTGAATTACAAAGATAGAAGATGGAAAAGAATCCCATATCAATGACATAGACCAGATATTTTAACACAAGAAACACACAGAACACACAGTAGATAAGACCAAAAAGAAACATACCCCACAGAATATAATATTCAAACGCTGATTATACCGAATAAAAAAACAAATATTGAAAGCCAGAGAGAAACACACACACAAGTCACAAATAAAGAAAAACCCATCAGAAAAACACCTTGTTTCTCTATGGAAACTCTAAATGCCAGAATACCTGAAAAAATATATAGCAGGTGTTAAAAGACCAAGACTATCAACTTAAACTACTGCATTGGCAAAGCCCTCTGCTATAATTGAAGTAGAAAGAAAAAGTTTCCATGATCCAAATGGCCTTAAAATATGTATATCAAGAAATAACATTCAAAAATCAATAAACAAAATACTGGAAGCAAAATTTCAAATGAAAGAGAGGAATAAGTATGGCAAAGAGGTGCTAGAAAGACAAATGCTACTCTTAAACTTGCTCAGAAGCATCTCTCTTCCAATGAATGCTAGATAATACTGAAACTCATTCATGCACAAGGTACCTAGATTCAGTGATAGACAAGTGCCTAGTCTTAAAGAAGATATTTATACTATCCACATTAAGGCTTAAGAAACATTGGGAAAGGAAGACAAATTAATGTAAGAATCAGAAGATAGGGATCATCTTGAAAAATGTCATCTTCCAGGAAAGGCACGGTCCTTGAGATCATAAGCACGAAAGGATCTATGATGTCTTTATTCAGTCTACACAAAAAAAGGGCCTCTCATCACTAAGGGCTGTGTGCAAAAGAGACTCAGTGGGTACTAAATGAATAGAATAACGTAAAAAAAAAAAAGACAAATTATTAGATAGTGAGAGTTTTCTTTTATTAAATGTATGTAGTGATTTACTTGAAGCACTGTTTGTACTCTCTATTTGCCAAGAAAGACTTCTCTTGCCACTTGGAACAAGACTGTCCTGGAGAAGTAGTTTAAACAAGGCGCCCTTGCCCTTAACAACTCACTGATTGCCACAGAAACTTATGTAAAGTCTTACTTGGTTTCCCACCCAACCTTTTGATTTAGAGTCCCAAATAAGCATTCAAACTAGACCAAGACATCAAAGCCTTTCAAGAATTATCCAGGCTTCAATACATCAGTGACATGTCTTCTCCTCAAACTCACTGGTGTTGGGGTGATCATTCCGGAAAGATTCGTGCAACAATAGATTTAGAGAGTAGAAAACTCATTGCTGTCAAATGTGCATCCACCCTTGACCCCACTAGACTCTCATGGATACTTTCAACTAGTACTCACACAAATAACCATGGTTAGAATAAATAGGTCACAACACACAAAAAAAGTCATGGACCTCATAAAAAGATTGGGAAAGAAAGTTGAAAGCGTTGCAGGAGGTAAGAGAAGATTAAGGGAAAGTAATCAGAATAAATCATATACATACATAAAATTGTCAAACAAAAAATTATCAGTTACATTAATTACCTCAGACTATCTAAAATAAACGAACTTTTACCCTTTTTAAATTATAAGAAACTATTTGATTTCGGTAAAACCACTTCACCGTGTTCGTCAAAGGATCATGTTCTTGTCTCTGTATATTTGATAAAATCTCCAGTCAGGCATTATTTCACACTCTGCTCATAATTATAGTTATTGTACTGTGCTTCACACAGAAGAAAGGAAAGCATAGGCTTCAAATTCTTTCGTTGACTCAAAATGGCAGGTGTAGGGTGATATATTTCATTGTTGCATTGTTGACATACTTGGTGATTAAGTTTCCTGAAGAAGTTTGTGATATTGTTGAACACATTGATTGCCTTCCTATGAATAACATTATTTTCAAAGTACAGAAACTTTCAAAGTAGAGTATTCACTTTCTTCTTTATGGACATATTAGTAACAACAGAATTAGCAACAGCAATTGTCTTATCAAGTTCTGAATACATTCTGTGACAATAAGCATTGATGTCATACCAAAACATCATCTGTTTCACCTTGTGTTGGAAAAAAAGTAAGAGCTAAAAGTACAAAGAATCGCAGTGATCAGGACAAGGAAGTATCAAATGTGCAATTGCTCATAGTACAATTTGTAATTTGTAAGAAGTTTCTGGCTGCATATAATAAGAGTTTATTGCCTATGTAAAATGTATTTTTCAGCCAGCTCTGTATTTAGAGTTATTTAAACAACAATAGAATAAACAACCTAAGATTATGCCATAATGCATCATTTATACTTCCATGTCATTCTAAGCTCTGCTGCACCATGGGACAGTTTCTGATAATATTCCATAATGTGATGGCCTCAGTCGCAAAATGGTAGTCTGATTGAGTTGCATTACTTTTACTATTGAACCCCACATGTAACTGACAGAACTAGAATTCAATTTTAATTCTTAGAAACAGCTTTCAAAAGGATGTAGTACATTGATGCTTAGCAATCTGCTGAATTTTGATGTAGAGATAGTCTAAGCAACGGTCTCTGAAATTGGCTCAATAAATATGTGTAATTAATATGACATCCCCAAACATAAACTAGGACAGAACAACTCAATGCAAGCAATATCCCACTGTGTACAACTGATAATGAGCTTAACTTACTGACTTACATTTTGAATCAGCAGGTTGTACATGAAGGAAATGAGGCATAGAAAGATTAAGTTGAGTAATATGACTGGAATTCAGATGTAGAAAGTTTAACCATAGACACTACATCAGACTGCTTCTCAGCACAGTGCTAATTCATGCAGCTTCAAGCTGAGAATCTGAAATGTGCTCCTTTTGTAATACATCAGCCTGTTACAATTCTTATATTTGGAAACTTTCTTAACAAATGGATAGTAACTCACATAACATGAATAGTTTTTAATAAGCAGTTTTAGTGTTGAGCTCTGTCCAGTGAAGATGCACAGAAAATGACACAGCATTCAGCAAACGTTGTAGAGCAGACCTAGAGTTGCAATGAAATAATCAAATTAAAATAAAAATTAGCAAGCAATATGACAAAAATTTTTTTTTGCATATCTAACAAACGATAAATCTAGCCAGGGTATAATCTGTGTCTTGTTGTAAGCACAGGGTTCTTCCTTGTTTTGCAGATGAGCTTGACCTACAGGAGAGGCAAAGCCTACTCTCTGGAGAAGTTCAAAGTTGTCAAAGTTGTTTATGTTTTTTTTTTTTTTTTTTTTTTTTTTTTTTTTTGCATTGCCAGACTAGTCCCAGGATTTGGTAAATTCTTTCGTCTTTAGTGTTTGGGATGTACCCACACTACCAATGACAGCAGAAGCAGCTGTTATGATTGTTAGTCATTTTAAAGGCTTTTAGTCAAATCTAGAGTATAGAGGGCCCCTGTGGTGTAATGAGAATTTCTCATTCCCCACTGCATTAACATGAAACTTCTGAAGTATTTTACACTGTGGTTTTACTCAATGTATTGCTCAAAGTATTTTACTCAATGGTTGGTTTTATTAATAATAGTTGTGGTTTTTTTCTCTTCTGACTCAGCTACTTTTTATGTATTCACGGAGTGAATTCACTGTGTATTTTTTATATATTCACGTGTATTCACTGTGACTCTAAGGAAACAATACAATGATTAATGAACAAATGAACAAAACAAAGTCCATGTTAGAAACACTTACCCCTGACTCCACACCCCTCAAGCCCACTTCCACAGGCCAGGTGATCCATCGGCCACATATGTGCATGGGACCTAGGTCCAGACCATGTATGTGCCTTAGCTCATGTCTCAGTCTCTGTAAGTCCTCATGCGTCTGGGTTTGTTGACTCCATTGGTCTACTGTCCCCTGTAGTTCCTTCCGTCTTTCCACAGACACTTCCACAGGACCCTGAAGTTCCACCCCATTCTTGGCTGCAATTCCCCAAATCTATCTCAATCTGCTGCTGGATCGAGCCTCCCAGAGGACAGTCAACTCGGGCTTCTGTCTGCAAGTATAGCAGAGCATCATTAATATTGTCAGGGACTGGCTCTGTACTATGGGTTGAGCTAATTATTGGTTGGACATTCCCTCAATCTTTGTTCCCTCTTTATCCCTGCACTTCTTCTAGGCAGAGTGATTTTTTGGATCAAAGAAATTGTCAGTGGGTTGTTCTCATTCCACAAGTCCTGCATGGGTATGAGGCCATAATACAATCAATAGACCCAAAAAAGCTAAGGAACAAGGAGGGTACAAGGGAGGGTGCCAGAATGTCTCTCAGAAAGGGAAACAGAATAGACAATGGAAATGGATGAGGAGAGGGTACTGGGCATGAGATGGAATAGGGAGGGAAACAAGGATGGGGATCAGATGTGGGAAGAATGGGGGTGGGAGGTTGGGATCAAGAAGAGAAACTGGGGGAGAATCTCTTTGTCAATCTAGAGGTCTGCAGCAGTGTAGGCTCCTGGGAGGATATGGTATGATTCTAAATGAGATTCCTAACAGGAGTGGAGGGGCATGAAAACTGAAGACACAATTATTTAATCGGTATGTAGGTGTGCGTGTGTGTTTTACTCACTATAAATTTAATGGCCACATATCTACTTTCAAATTAAATAAACAAAAACATTTTCTCTTTCTCATCTACTTTGCATATTTTGAATTTATTGAGCCATATATTATACCATAAACTCTATGGAATAATCAAATTTTTTGAAGTTTATAGTCTTTGCCTCCTATAAATAAAATATGCTGGAAATGAAAAATGTGAGAACTTATAAAAATAAAGCTTTTTCTTAGCATTTCTTGAGGAACAAACTATAAAAATAAGTGGTAATGGTCCTTATATAGCCTACTCCTAATGTGCTTCCTTTCTAGGAACAAATCTGTTTAGAACACCAGTAGCTCTCTAGTGAAACCTCAGTAATTATATGTGATCTTATGACAAAATTTTGAAAATAAAAATATTTTGTTACTATGTTAAAACACCCAGAAAATATCTTAGAAACAAAATTCTAGTAATTATTCCTTATTTATCTCCGTTGACATACACATTACATAGAGATATAGTGGAATAATTATGGTTACTTTATGAACCATACTTTATCTGGTTTGTGTGAAAAATTTTGTTTCATAAACATATTCCCTTTCTTCCTTCTCTCCTCTTTTTCCTCCATTTTTTTCTTTTACTTTTCTTATATTTCATTTGTTGTTTCAGTCCCTTGTCTTGGAACTTTTATATAGTTATATTCACACATGTGTTAGAAAACATGCAAGAAATGAGAGTGGTATGACATTGATAATATCAATAGATTGAGAAAACACTTCAGAAAATACATCATACAAGCAATGATCCACCTTTTTTGTATCTTATTATTATTATTAATTTATTTACAATGTATTCATTTTGCATCCCATATGTAGTCCACTCCCTCATCTCCTTCCATCCCCCTTCCCTCCCTCTTCTTCCCCTATCCCTCTCCTCTACTCCACTGATAGTTGAAGTCCTCCCCTACTGATGACCTCAGCCTATCAGATCTCAGCAGGACTGCCTGGATCCTCTTCCTCTGTGGACTGGCTGGGTTGCCTCACCTGGGAGAAGTGATCACAGAGCAGGCAACTCAGTACATGTCAGAGACTGTCTTTTCTCCCCTTACTAGAGAACCCACACAGAGACTGAGCTGTCTATGGGCTATATCTAAGCTGGATGTCTATATCCTCTCTATGCACAGTCTTTGGTTGATGCATCAGTCTTTGTAGTTCCCCCTGGACTCAGCTATTTTTGGCTATTTTGGTCTCCGAGTGAAGCTCCTGTTCTATCTGGGACCTTTTATATCCCCCTTCTTCCAAAAGACTCCCTGGGCTCTCTCGAAAGTTTTGCCATGAGTCTCTTCATCTGCTTAAATCCCCTGCTGGGTGGAGTCTTTTAGAGGACATTTGTGGTAGGTTCCCATCCTGTTCCCTCTCTTCTCCTTCTTCTGTTGTTTATCCTTTTTTATCTCTTCTGAATGAGAACTAAGCATTTTCCCAAGGGTCCTCCTTGTTGTTTAGCTTCTCTCGAAGTATAGATTTTAGTATGTTTATCCTATACTATATGGCTAATACTCACATATAAGTGAGTATATACCATGCCTCTCTTTCTGCTTCTGGTTTATCTCACTCAAGATGATCATTTCTAGTTCCATCCATTTGCCTGCAAATTTTATGATTTTCTTGTTTAAATTGCTGTGTAGTATTCCACTGTGTAAATGTACCACAATTTCTCTATCGATTCTTTGGTTGAGGGACATCTAGGTTCTTTCAAGATTCTGGCCATTATGAATAAAGCTGCTGTAAACATAATTTATTGAGCATCTTTTGGATATGTATATATATATATATATATATATATATATATATATATATATATATTGATGTAGCACTATTCCCAATTTTCTGAGAAAGCATCATCAGGTTGATTTTCCAATGTGGTTGCACAATTACATCCCCAACAACAGCTGAGGAGGGTTACCCTTTCTCCACAGCTCCAATATATGTTATCACTTGCGTTCTTTTTCTTAGCCACTATAATGGGTGTGAGATGGATCTCAGAGTCATTTTGATTTGTATTTACCTGATGACTAAAGGGACTAAGCATATACAGAAATCCATCAATGTAATCCACCATGTAAACAAACTAAAAGAAATAAACCACATGATCATTTCCTTAGATGCTGAAAAAGCATTTGACAAAATCCAACACCCAGTCATTTTTAAAGTTTTGGAGAGATCGTGGATCAAGGCACGCACCTAAACATAGTAAAAGCAATATACAACAAGCCTATAGCCAACATCAAACTAAAAGGAGAGAAACTTAAATCAATCCCATTGAAATCAGAGACAAGGCAAGGCTGCCCATGCTCTATTTCTTCAACATAGTACTTGAAGTTCTCCCTAGACAAATAAGACAACCAAAGGAGATAAGGGGATACCAATTGGAAAGGAAGAAATCAAAGTATCGTTATTTGCACATGATATGATAATATACATGAATGACCTCAAAATACTGCCAGAGAATGCCTTCAGCTGATAAACACCTTCAGAAAAGTGGCTGGATAAAAATTGAATAATAAAAAAATAATAATAGCCCTCCAGTATACGATAGACAAAAGGCCTTAGAGAGAAATTGAGTAAACAACACCTTTCACAATAGTCACAAATAACATAAAGTACCTTGGTGTGATTTTAAACAAGCAAGTGAAAGACTACAAGTCTTTCATACAATGAAAAAAATAAAACTATCTGAAGAAAAAATTGAAGAAGATACCAGAAGATGGAAGATCTCCCATGCTCCTGAATTGGTGGGATTAACAGTAGGAATGTCCATCCTACCAAAACAATGTACAGATTCAATGCAATTTCCATCAAAATACCAACACAATTCTTTGCAGATTTGATTGAACAATTCTCAACTTCATATCAAAAGACAAAAAAAAAAACTTAGAATAGACTTTTATATTTTTTTAATTTTTTATGAATTACATTTTATTCATTTTGTATTTCCCCAGTGGTTCCCTCCCTCCTCCCATCCCAATCCCCCCCTTCCTCCACCCTCTGCAGGCATGCCCCTCCCTAAGTCCACTGATAGGGGAGGTCTTCTTTTCCTTACTTCTGCCCCTAGTCAATTAGGTCTCATCAGGAGTGGCTGTAGTGTCTTCTTCTGTGGCCTGTTAATGCTGCTTCCCCCTCAGGGGTAGGTAATTAAAGAGCAGGCCAATCAGTTCATGTCAGAGACAGTCCCTGAAAAATAGAGATTTTTATATTTTAACACATATAAAAATACTCACAGGGGGATCCAAGATGGCAAGGCTGTCCAGGTATCCGAGCATGACATCATGCTTCACCATAATCTCCAAAAGTAATAGATGAAAAAGAAGATTCCAGGCTCCAAGGCCCAGAAATTAGTTTCAAAAAATCATAGAAGAAAATTTCCCCAACCTTTAGAAAGAAATGCTCCCAAACATACAAGAGGCCTACAGAACACTAAATAGACTAGACCAGAAAAGAAACTCCTCCCACCACATAATAAGCAAAACACTAAATCTACAGAACAAAGAAAAAGTATTAAAAGCAGGAAGGGAAAAAGGCCAAGTAACATATAAAGGCAAACCTATCAGAATCAGAACAGACTTCTCAACAGAGACTATGAAAGCCAGAAGGGCCTGGGCAGATGTCATACAGAAGATTAGAGATTATAGATGTTAGCTACTATATCCAGCAAAACTTTTAATCAACATAGATGGAGAAAACAAAATATTCTGAAACTTAACTAAATTTATACAATATATACACAGCAATCCAGCCCTAAAGAAGATAGATACTAGAAGGAAAACTTTAACCCAGAGAGATCAACTATACCCAAGAGACACCATCACATCAAAAAAAGTAAAACAAAACAAACACACAAACAAACAAAAAAAAAAAACAAAACACAAAAACACATGATCACCACCAACTACACAATAAAAGGAACTAACAATTGTTGCTCATTAATATCTATTAACATCAATGGTCTCAAGTCTCCAATTAAAAAAAAAAACACAGACTAACAAATTGGTTGCAGAAACAGGATCCAACATTCTGTTGCATTTAAAAAACACACCTCTGGAACAAAGATAAATACTACCTCAGAGTAAAGGGCTGGAAAAAATGTATTCCAAGCAAACTTATAACAAGAAGCAAGCTGGAGTAGTCATCCTAATATCTAATAAAATAGACTTTCATGCAAAAATAAGCAAAAGAGATGGGAAGGGACATTTCATTCTCATCAAAGGAAAGATCCACCAGGAGGACATCAGAACCCTAAAAATCTATACACCAAACACAAGGGGCTCCTGTATCTGTCAAAGAAATATTATTAAAGATTAAATCACATATGGATCCAAACACCTTAATATTGAGACACTTCAACAACCTATTCTTGCCAAGGAATTGATCATTGAAAAAGAAGATAAAGAGAGAAATAATGACACTTACAGAGGTCTTAAATCAAATGGACCTAATAGATGTCTTCAGAACCTTTCACCCAAACACATAAGAGTATACCTTCTTTTCAACACCTCATGGAACCTTTTCCAAAATTAAACATATATTGGGGCACAAAACAAACCTCAACATACAAAGGAAGATTAAAAATATCCCTTGTATCGTATCAGATCACCATGACCTAAAAGTAGATCTCAACAATTACAGAAATAACAAAAATCCTACACACAAATGGAAACTGAACAACTCTCTACCCAATGACACCAGGGTCAGGGAGGAAACAAAGAAAGAAATTAAAGACTTCCTAGAATTTGCTGAAAATTAAGTACAATTTACCCTAATTTACGGGACACAATGAAAACAGTGCTAAGAGAAAAGTTCATAGCACTAAGTGCCTTCAGAAAGAAATTCGAGGATTCTTATATAAGCAACTTAATGACACACCTGAAAACACTATGAAAAAAAGATGTAGACACACACATACCCAAGAGGAGTAGACAGCTGGAAAAAATCAAACTCAGGGCTATAATCAATACCTTAGAAACAAAGAGAACAATTCAAAGAACCAAAGAAATAAAAAATAGTTTCTTTAAGAAAATCATCAAGATAGACAAACCCTTGCCAAATTAACTAAAAGGCAGAGGGATGCTGTTCAAATCAACAAAATCAGAAATGAAAAGGGGGACCTAACAACAGACACTGAGGAAATCCAAGTAATCATTAGGTCCTACTTCAAAAGGCTATATGCAACAAAATTTGGTGTAAATGATATACACAATTTTCCTGATATATTACATTTACTGAAGCTAAATCAAGATCAGGTAAATAAATTAAATAGTCCCATATCCCCTAAGGAAAAAGAAGCTGTCACCAAACTATCCCATACAAAAAAAAAAAAAAAAGAACAACAACAACAAACAAAAAACAAAAACAAAACAAAAGACGGGGACAGACAGTTTCAGTGCAGAATTCTACAGAGACCTTTAAAGAAGACCTAACACCAATACTCTTCAAAATGTAGCACAAAATAGAAACAAAAGAATCATTACCTGACTCATTCAATGAGGTCACAGTCACCTTGATATTTAAACTACACAATGATCCTACAAAGAATAAGAACTTCAGACCAATCTTGCTTATGAACACTGACACACAAAAATACTCAATGGAATTCTCACAAACCGAATTCAAGAACACATTAAAGATATCCACCACGACCAAGGAGGCTTCATCCCAGGCATGCAGGGGTTGTTCAGAATACAAAAATTCATCGATGTAATCTACCACATAAAAAATCTGAAGAAGAAAAACCACATGATCATCTCCTTAGATGCCAAAAAAGCATTTGACAAATTTCAATACCCATCCATGTTTAAAGTCTTGGAGAGATCAGGGATACAAGGCACATACCTAAACATAGTAAAGACAATATACAGCAAGTCTATAGCCAACATCAAATTCAATGGAGAGAAACTTAAATCAATCCCATTGAAATCAGGGACAAGGCAAGGCTGCCCATTCTCTCCATATCTCTTCAACATAGTGCTTGAAGTCCTAGCTAGATAAATAAGAAAACTAAAGGAGATCAAGGGGATACAAATAGGAAGGAAGAATCTGAAGTATCACTATTTGCAAATGATAGGATAGTATGAATGAGTGACCACAAAAATTCAACCCGAGAACTCCTTCAGCTGATAAACACCTTCAGCAAAGTGGCTGGATATAAAATTAACTCAAAAAAAAAAAAATCAGAAGCCCTCCTGTACACCAAAGACAAAATGGCTGAGAATGAAATTAGAGAAACAACATCCTTCACAATAGCCATAAATAACATAAGGTACCTTGGTGTAACTCTAACCAAGCAAGTGAAAGACATATATGAAAAAAATCTTCAAGTCTCTGAAAAAGATATTTTGAAGATGGAAAGATCTCTCATGTGCATGGAACAGTAGGAGAAACAATGAAAATTACTATTCTACCAAAAGCAATCTACAGATTCATTGCAATTCCTATCAAAATAACAACAGAACTTTTTACAGACATTGAAAGAAAATTTCTCAATTTTATCTGGAAAAACAAAACAAACCAACAAAAAACAGAATAGCTAAAACAATCCTGTACAATAAAAGATCTTCTGGAGGTATCTCCATCTCAGATATCAAGCTGTACTATAGAGCAACAGTAATAAAAACGGCGTGATACTGGCATAGAAACAGACCGATGGATTGATGGAGTCAAATTGAAGGCCCAGAAATAAACACACACTCTTGTAGAAACTTAATATTTGACAAAGACCCAAAACCATACAATGGAAAAAAGAAAGCATCTTCAACAAAAGTGCTGGTCTAACTAAATGTCTACAAGTAAAAAAAAAAAAAAAAAAAAAAAAGCAAATAGAATTTATCACTCTGCACAAACTTAAAGTCTAAGTGGATCAAAGACCTCAACATTAAACCAGATACACTAAATCATTTAGAAGAAAAAGTGGGCAAGAGCCTTGAACTCATTGGCACAGGAGACAACTTCCTGAACAGAACACCAACAGCACAGGCTCTAAGAGCAACAATCAATAAATGGGACCTCATGAAACTGAAACTCTTCTATAAAACAAAGGACACTGTCAGCACAACAAAACGGCAGCCTACAGACTGGGAAAAGATCTTCACCAAACCTACATCTGACAGCGGCCTAATATCCAGAATATATAAAGAACTGAAGAAGTTAAACACCTTCAAAGCATATAATGCAATTAAAAAATGGGGAACAGAGCTAAACAGAGAATTCTCAATAGCGGAATACTAAATGGCAGAGAAACTCTTAAAGAAATGCTCAACAACCTTAGTTATTCAGGGAATGCAAATCAAAACAACCCTGTGACCTCACCTCACACCCATCAGAATGGCTAAAGTAAAAAATTCAAGTGACAACAAATGCTGGAGAGGATGTGGAGAAAGGGGAACCTTCTTCCATTGCTGGTAGGAGTGCAATCTTGTACAACCACTTTGGAAATCAATCTGGCACTTTCTCTGAGAATTAGGAATAGTGCCACCTCAAGATTCAACTATACCACTCCTAGGCATATACCTAAAAGATGCCCCACCATTCAATAAGGACATTTGCCATTTTTGTTCATAGCAGCTTTATTTGTAAAAGCCAGAATCTGGAAACAACCTAGATGCCCCTCAGTTGAGGAATGGATAAAGAAGGTGTTGTACATTTACAAAATGGAATTCTACTCATCAATTAAAAACAAGGAAAACATGAAATTTGAAGGCAAATGGTGGGAACTAGAAAAGATTATCTTGAGTGAGCTAACCCAGAAGCACAGAGACAAATATGATATACACTCATTGTAAGTGGATATTAGCCATTCAATATAGGATAAACATACTAAAATCTATAGTCCTAAAGAATCTAAACAACAAGGAGGACCCTAGGGAAGATGTTTAATCCTCATTCAGAAGGGGAAACAGGATAGACATCAGAAGTAGGAGAAGACAAGGAACAGTATAGGAGCCTTCCACAGCGGACCTCTGAAAGACTCTACCCACCAGGGTATCAAAGAAGATACTGAGACTCATAGCCATACTCTAGCCAGAGTGCCGGAATCCTTATGGAAGAAGAGGGAGAAGAGTCAGGATCCCCACAAGGAGAACAACTGAGCCAAAATTCCTGGGTCTAGGGAGCCTGCAGGGACTGATACTCCAACTAAGGAACATGCTCATAGGAAGCCCATTGGCTGCTCACTTTCCAAGTGGGTACTCTAGTACGGGGTATAAAGGATGATTCTGACATGAATTCAGTGGCTGGCTCTTTGATCACCACTCCTGGGGGGACGGGGTGCAGTCTTGCCAGGCCACAGAGGAAGATGAAGCAGCCAGCCTTGATGAGACCTGATAGACTAGGGTCAGGAGGAGGACATCCTCTATCAAGGTATTAGGGAAAGGGCATAGGGGGAGAAGAGGGAGGATGGATGGGACTGGGAGAAGGAGAGAAAGGGGGCTACAGCAGGAATACAAAGTGAAGAAATTGTAATAAATATATATATATATAAATTAAATTAAATTTTAAAAATCTTAAAAGAAAAAATACTCATAAATTTTAAATATTTACTTTATAATCTGTGTATTCTATACCTTTAAAATAATTAGTGGAGTTGTTAGTCAAGATGGCCCTGTAATCTGCAGAAATGAGTAATTTGTGGAGAATACCTCAAACAGATTAATGAATTCTACTTGCCAAAATGCCACAGATACTATTTCTCCCGAAACTTCCTCTTGAGCTGGGCCTCCAGAATCCACATCTTATTCAGGTACAATATTGAGCCACACTTAAGGGTTCAACTTCCTTCCTAGTCAAAGTCCCAAAGTCTGCCACAGTCCTCCAAAGTACAGCATGGTCAGACTTATCAGCCGTAGCCTATGTCCGGGTACCAGCTTCTAGCATAGTTACTGTTCTATTGCCAGGGACAATAACAACAATCTGTCTGAGGCTAAAGAGAAGAGTTTGGGACTAGATTTGTTAGCAGAAGATATTTCAAGACAGCCTTATATTTACTTTGTTGCTCGCTGAATAAATAGTGATGACTTTCATATACATCTATAATGACAAGACACAAGCAGGGTAAATATACATACATAAATGTGTAGTTTGAGGATACATAGAACACCAGGAAATTTAATGTTGGAGCCAAGTCTTATGTTCACTGATGATAAGTTGAGAGAAAGAGCCTGGTGCGAAATAAATGGAGTGGTGGTCTCAAGGAAAGACCTCATTCAGATTATCCTGCTTTTTGTGAAACAAAGAAAAGAATAGTAATGTTCTGCGGCCAAGCCTGATCAAAAGGAACAAATAAAAATTTATGTAAATACAATTCAAGAAACAAATCAGGTTCCATCCAAAACAGGCTGCAGAAATCGTCAGACTCAAGTATTTGGTGCTGATTTTACGGTTATAATGGACACACGAATAAAAGTGTTATGTAATCTTCCTTTGCTATTTAGGACTGTGGCTGAGACCATAGACCATGCCTGTGACAGAGGAGGCCCTGAATGAAGGCACAAAGAGGCTATAGTGTGTAACAACCAAGGGAAACCTGGATTGTGTTAAAAACCCCAAAGTACTTGAGATACCAGAGCCTCTGAATATCAGAGATGCCTGCGGGGAGTGGAACCAGCCTGAGGAATAAATATGTTTCTGTAAGCATGGAGGGAAAGGGGCTGTCTAAGCTCTGCAACATAGGACATGTATATACATGATTTGGAGATTATCCTGCTGAGTATGGTCTGTGGTTGGTTCAGTATTTCTTCACTGTGACTTATTCCTCCTTTTTTGAACTATAATGTATATTCTCTGGCACTGTATGTTGGAAGTATATAATTTTCCTTTAGATTTTAAGTGGGTTACAATTAAGAGATTACCTTCAGTTATAGAAGACAAACATGACTCAGAAACTTATTATTTAGAAGCTTATAGCTCCAAATATTCAGATGTGAGTAATGTGAAATCATATTACAAATTTTTCCTCTAAAAATACGTATAATACAAATAAATAGGTGTCTAATAAATGTATATATTATATAATATATAAACTATATGGTATGCATATATGTCAAATATACATAAACATATATAAGTCCCAGAGAATATATCTACAAACACTTCTTTACCTAAAGCTCAAGAATCTGTCATCAGAACAGAATGACAGCCTACAGACTGGGAAAGGATCTTCACCAAACCTATATCTGACAGAGGGGCTAATATCCAGAATATATAAAGAACTAAAGAAGTTAAAGAGCAACAAATAAAGTAATCCAATTAAAAAATGGGGTACAGAGCTAAACAGAGTATTATCAGTAGAGGAATATAGAATGGCAGAGAAACAATTAAAGAAATGGTCAATGTCCTTTGTCATCAGGGAGATGCAAATCAAAACGACCTGGAGATTTCACCTTATGCCCATCAGAATGGCTAAGATCAAAAACTCAAGTGACAATACGTGCTGGAGAGGTTATGGAGAAAGGGGAACCCTCCTGCATTGCTGGTGGGAATGTAAACTTCTACAACCACAGTAGAAATCAATCTGGAACTTTCTCAGACAATTAGGAATAGTGCTACATCAAGATCCAGCCATACCACTCCTAGGCATATATCCAAAAGACGCTTAAGTACACAAAGACATTTGTTCAACCATTTTCTTAGCACCATTATTCATAATAGCCAGAACCTGAAAACAACGTAGATGTCCCTCAACGGAGGAATGGAAACAGAAATTGTGTCACATTTACACAATGGAATACTACCCAGCAATTAAATCCAAGGAAATCATGAAATTTGCAGGCAAATGGGTGGAACTAGAAAAGATCATCCTGAGTGAGGTATCACAGAAACAAAAAGAAACACAGGGCATATACTCACTTATAAGTGGATGCTAGACATATAAGATAAACCTATAAAAATCTGTACACCTAAAGAAGTTAAGCAAGAAGGAGGACCCTGGGTAAGAAAATCAGTCCTCACTCAGAAAGGCAAACAGGATGGACATCTAATGAGGGGAAAAATGGGAACAGGACAGGAGCCCACAGCGGGCCTCTGAAGGACTCTACCCAGCAGTGTATCAAAGCAGATGCTGAGACTCATAACCAAACTTTGAGCAGAAGGCAGAGAATCTTAGAAAAGGAAGTGGATATAGTAAGACCTGGAGAGGACAGGAGCTCCACAAAGAGAGCAACAGAATGAAAATATCTGGACACAGGGATCCTTTCTAATACTGATACTCTGACCAAGGACCATTCATGGATATAACCTAGAATCCCTGCTCAGATGTAGCCCATGGCAGCTCAGTCTCTAAGTGGGTACCCTAGAAAGGGGAACAGGGACTGTCTCTGACATGAACTCAGTGACTAGCTCTTTGACAGCCTCCCCCTGATGGGGGAGCAGACTTGCCAGGCCACAGAGGAGGACAATGCAGTGAGTTCTGATGAGACCTGATAAGCTGGGGTCAGATGGAAGAGGAAGAGGACCTCCCCTATAAGTGGATTTGGAGAGGGGCATGGGAGGAGATGAGGAAGGGAGGATGGGATTGTAAGGGAATTAGGAAGGGGGCTACAGCTGGGATTCAAAGTAAATAAACTGTAATTAATATAAAAAATAAAAATGTAATTAAAAAAGAAACTCAGGAATCATTGCAGAAGAGGAGTAAGAAAAAAATAGTAAAAGCCAGAGAAATTAATGAGTTTCTTTTGATTCTGTGTCTCCTTGAAATGTCAGAAGCTACACCCACAAAGTCTCACTATCATGTCTGCTTAAATATGAGCTGAACAAGAACAAGACTTTACTAACTTAGGCTGGGGAAACTCAGAAAGCCTCAACACTACAAAATAATCATCGACAAGTAAGAAAGCTAAGAAAGAGGGAAATAGTCCTCAGCAGGGAAAAACACCAAACACCCTGAAAACATATTCAAATAATGCAAAGAAAATGAGCTGATTGTATTTATGATTTAAGAACTTACGTGTTTCGAAATATGAATTTATGTATGTATATATGAATGTACAGATATGTATGTAGCAACAATTAGTGAAACAAGAGATTTTGAATTTGATAGAGAGCAAAGAAGGGTATATTAAAGGAGATCTTCAGGGAGAAAAAAAAAGAAAAAGATATAATTATAATCCCCAAATAAAATAAATTTTTATAGTAATCAGGAATTTGATATTAAAAAAGTGTTTTAAAAGAACATAGCTGTACATAACCTTAGTGTTTAGCACAAAGGAAAATAAACTGACAAACTAATGATACGTCTGATTATTTATTTTTTTGTAAGGAGTGAAATTGTAATGAAATATGGATACACTAGGGCTTAGAGCACCTTCAGTGTTTTGCGGAGCGAATCAATATTTTGCTTTCATAATCACTAGTGCTGAGAACACTCCACATAAATACTTAAGTACAAAATGGACCATTTCAGAAATTGTTGGAAATTCTCTCTCAATCCCAAGCCAAAAATAACTCAACAAAATTTTATAAGAAATTTTATTCAAACAGTAGTTTCTAAAACCAAATATTTTAACTAGATTCAGTCCAAAAATATGCTCATTTGACTCTTAGATGCTGAGCTATGTCTCATCCATATCTTGCTTAAAAAATAATCACCTGGTTTTTTTCATTCATAAATAAGCCCATTATAGTCATATCTATTCATATATATCGTTAACTTTGCAATACATTTGAAACCGTTCATACAGCCGTTGCGGCGCTCACAGTTTCAAGCAGCATATGGTGTTATGGCATGTGCAGTGCCAAATGAACATGTTGCACATTCATAGCCAAGGCTGCACCAAAGTTGTCTGACGAAAGTGCCAGGGATTCCTTGGATTAGTATATGTTTGATTGTGAATTAGTTTTTGATCAGTGTGTGTTTAGAAAACTTTTGTTTCTACCAGTTTTTGGCAGTTTCCATATTCATTCAAAAGCCATATTCAATCTACTGTACAGTAGACTGTTTTCCATAAAATGCCGGTGCTTCTCCAAAATTATCATTTTCCTCTATCTAATGAGCATCCTTTGAACACAATGACTATGGATAGTTCCAGGCTAAACACAGCAAAGGTAATTCATGACTCATTCCTCCTGTTACAGAACAGTCCCTGAAACTTACTAACGACACAATAAATATGAAACATGCTCCACTACATTTAAATTACGTTAAGTCGATTGGCAATGACATATTTTAAGTGTAAGCCAGTTCAGTCACATGCTTTCTCCTAATCTTCCTCTTTAGAATCATCATGTAACAGGGCACAGAAAGTGAAACACGGGTGATACAGGTTGTGTTGATGCTGGTCAGTGGTGACAAGCATCCTGGAACTCAGATGGAAAAAGAGCAACAGAGGGGTTTTCAAGTATTTGGTGGGTATGGAGAGAAAGAGAAACAAGATGAAGGAGACTTGGCGGGAGGGGAGCGGGGTGATGTCATGTCAGTAAAGTCTGATACTCATTTCTGCTTTTTCACCTGTATTAAATATCTGATTACTTTATGTCAGAGCTCTAGCTGGAAAAATGTTAGTTTGGTTGCTGCTATAATCTCTGAAATATTAAGTCCTGTCTAAAAAGTCCAAATCCACATATTCTGATAAGAAGCTGCTGTGAGCGGACTCTTGATTCTTCATTGCTGTGTTTTGAAAAAGAAAGAGAAAAAGAAAGAAAAAAATCACCAGTGTTTCATAGAGTAGTTACTGAAAGGGTACTTAAAGTCTTTGGTCTCACTCTATTGTACAGAGGGTGAAAGAAAACTTGTAGAGGTGAATGAGATGGTATGTAGAAAGGAAAGAAAGGGGAAATGATTCAATTATAACTTCAATAATAAAAAAACATTTAATTGGGTCATTCAATGAATAGTTTAATGTATGACTAATTTTCTCAATTTTTTTTCTTTTTTAAAATGAGTTATTTTATTTCTTTATTTTTCTCAGTATATGATTTAATAAATGCTCTTAATTCAATTATGCATATTAAAATTCTGTGTATATGTTCACATGCATAGAGCATAGTGGATTTTTTCATATGTGCACATAGGAACTCATTCAGAATACATCTTCTGTGCCTTTTTCTTAACAATATTACAATCTTAGTAAATCTTTTTTTTTAATTTATTTATCACAATGTATTCACTTTGTATCCCTGCTGTAGCCCCCTCTATCTCCTCCCAGTCTCACTCACCCTCCATCTTCCCCCCTTTGCCCCTCCCCTAGTCTATTTTTCTCAAATTTTATAATATTGTAAAGTAGCATTTTACATGCTAATAGCGAACTTAATTATATCAATGTAGATAATGTATTCATGGGGTTTTTTTTTGTCAGTATACACTTGATAAGCATATTGCTTTTACTTTTCATATTTACTGGTAAAATAATATTGAGAATGGACCTTGTGTGTATGTGTGTGTGAGCATGTCCTTCTATTTGTTTATTTATGGTTAGTAATATTTATCATTTTTACTTTTGTTCGCCATTTATATTTTATATTAATATTTATTTAAATTTTTTACAATGTATCAGATCCTTACATTGATCTGCCTTACAGTTGATTGACAATCATTAATCTCCTTCATCTCCATGTCTCCCCAGTCTCTCTTCCTGAAGTTCTGCATACTATCATGTACTCCTACTTTGGATACTACCATATGAAATCTGGACACCAACACATGTAGAACAGTCATTTTATTTTATTTTAACCTGCAAAGCACACACATGATATTTCCCAAAGTTTTTCTATTCCCTTATTCTAGCTCTCCAGTGTTATTTTGGGGGATGACTAACCCAAATGTCTTAGCCTAGTAGTCAGGTGACTTGGATTATGCATATGTGTGTGTGTGTGTGTGTGTGTGTGTGTGTGATGTTACCCACCCCCCCACATATATATATATATATATATATATATACACGTATATATATATATATATATATATATATACAGAGAGAGAAAGAGAGAGATATCATAATATGATATATATCACCATGTGATGTTCTGGTAACAAACTTGAAGAATAAACTTGGTGTTTGAATAGGTGGCTTTTGTCATTAATATAGCTAAAACATGTAACCACATTCTCGATACATTATTGTCTTCCCTCTGTCTAAACAATGCTTGTTAAATAACAGATGATTATGATTCCCCTCTGCGTAGATCCCTGGAAAGGAAAGTGGTGTCATATACGTATCATAACTAATCATAAATGCCCATTTCTTGACATAAATATAAGAGCTTTTTCTCCAATAATTCAAGGATAGGTATGATTCTACGAATTCTGTGAACACCATTATTTACAAATACACAGATTCATAAAATAAAATTTTGTATGCTGAAATATACACATATATAGTCACAAGCAACATATATATCATATATTATTTATGAAATAAAGATGTTAGTGGCCTGTAGAATGAAACCCAGGATCCATTCCCCTTCAGAAGACTTTTATTAGCACAGCAGCAACATCTCCTAAGTAGCATGTTGGGTGAAAGAAGGGAGAGAAAAGGATCCTTCAGTTCCTAGTTAGAGCTTCATTAGGAGTTATTCTCATGGATAGTGTGATGATGGTCTTCATTTCACAGACTATTAGAGAGTTACAGCATTGCACCATAGATACCACAGATAGCATGATGGGTCCTGCAAGAAGAGGGAATTCTCTCAGTTTCAGTAAAACAAAAGAAACTTCTTGCTCTTGCGGTTTTATTGGGAAAGAGCATTTCCATATCATGGGACCTAGACACATGCTGAGAGTCGCTGACAGGCAGGCAGTGGCAAAGAAGAGTAATTAAAGATGAGTTTTAGCTTGCTTGTGGTGGTGACTGTGCTCTCTAGCAGCTTCAACCTAAGGAGCAAAGGGGATCTTAACTCTGCAGTGTCCATTTTGGTTTCTGGGAGAGAAGGGCAGCTAGATGATGGATGATGTAACGTATAGCACTGTGACCATCTTTAAAATGCTTTCTCTTCTCTGTATTGTCTAATAGCATAAGCTAACTTATAAAGTCCCCACCCATCTCAACACCAGGTATTTGCTACTCAAACCACTAACAAAAACGCCAATTTCTTCAGAAATACCTCACAAATATTCCTAGAATTTTTACCCATGTATCTATCTAGACAACTCAGATTGTCCTCTCAATTTGTTAAGTTTAGTGCATTATATAGAACTAAGAGTAAACAAACAAACAAAAGAAGTTTCCATAGGGTATCAATTTGCTCCTGCATGAGGTCAATACTCTGAATGCTCCTTTTAGTTGAGCATTAATTCCTTTTTGTACATCTAAAGCATGAGCTACATTGGCTAAAAGATTATTTAGGGTCTGAGCAGTCTGCATAGTATGACTCATGGCTAATGCCACGGTGGTAGCTCCAACAGCTGCCAATGGCAAATCGCTCAACTTGGCTGTCAATGGAAGTATGCTGGACTTTGTGTCACTAGCATACAATATGAGAATTTTTCCCATGCTGCAAATCTGTCTAAACAATTGTCTAGCTATATTTTAGGTAATTGGATTGAAGAATTCGATACTATGATGGAGCAGCTGAGAGTGGCCATTGTTACGGCAAATTCTACCAGAGTGGACGCAGGACTAGCCACAGGATTATCATCATGGATTGCTGCAGCCATGAATCATCTGAAGGAATGGGCGGGCATGGGAGCGTTAGCAGGCCTTCTGGTGTTGTTCTCCTTGGTTTGTCTGTGGTATATATGCAAGATTAGAGTCTCACAACAGCGTAATGCAGCCATGATCATTCAGGACTTTACAGCCATTGAAGCAGGACAGTCTCCCCAAGCATGGTTGGCTACCATAAAAAGCTAAAATGTTATGCTCAGGATGCGAGGCTAAGCACTGCACTCAGGGTCAGCCGCTTTGGACCCAGAGAAGAGCATGTCTGATTGCATGCGGGTTGATGCCCCAGGTCCCGCCTCTGAGGAAAAGGTATCGGACGGGTCTGATGCTCTTTGGGTGGATGACACCTAAATGAACATTGGTACAAAGTCCCAATTTATTTCTAATATCAGAGATCAGACCTCTACTCTTGCCTGATGCGTCTAAAAAAAAGGGGGGGGGGGGAACTGTAGAGAGCTGCGTAATGCTGCGCCTTAAAGATGAAGCTGGTTTCCGCCTTCCACCTTCTTGATAGTGAGTGCTCTCTGTCACAAACAACTCCATATTTGGCTAAGGCTGAGGATCTGGCTTGCTTCCATGTATGTGGACCTATCTGCATTGCCCACGTGGCACGCCTGGGTTGGCTACCCAGAGGCTATTTTAAGCTGTGGGCTGGCTTTCCCCAGGGTCAGAAGATTGTTCAAGGTTCCTGAATAAACTGCATTGAGAAGAACAAAAAAAAAAAAAAAAAGTTTCCAGATAAACGCATCTACCTATTAGGCTGGGATATACATCAGGTATCATTAACAAGCAAATAACAAAGACAACAACAAACTAGAGGACATGAAATTTCATTTTACTGTTAACTGTATGAAATAAAGTTAAGCATAGCTAAAAATTGTACTGTAAACAACACTGAGCTTCCATGGGCTACATCTGTGCAGGGGTTCAAGGTTATCTCCATGCTTGGTCCTTGGTTGAAGTATCAGACCCAGAAAAGACTCCTCGGCCCAGATTTCTTGGTTCTGTTGCTCTCCTTGCTCTCCTGTACTCTCCAGATATTTCTATCTCCCCTTCTTTCATAATATTCTTTGCACTCGCCCAAAGTTTGGCTTCATGAACTCAGTGGCTGGCTCTTTGATCACCTCTTCCTGGGAGGAGCAGCCTTGCCCAGCCACAGAGAAAACCATTGCAGCCAGTTCTGTTGTGACTTGATAGACTAGGATCAGATGGAAGGGGAGGAAGACCTTCCCTATCATTGGACTGGGGCATGGGCATAGGAGAAGAAGAGGGGGGGGTGGGCCTGTAAGGGAATGAAGGAGGGTGCTATAGCTGGGATACAAAGTTAATAAACTTTGGTAACTATAAAAAATGAAAAATTAAAAAATAAAACAACACTGTAGAGATTTGTTTACAGCAGCCATGTTTCCAAATGTTCTAAAAGCATAACCTACTTTATTATTTTTTTCAAGAAACTTTACTTCTACCTCTTTTCTTACTTCACCCACTACCCTTTAAATATCAAGTGAATATCTACATTATCATTTAAAATTTCCTGCACTCTGCCGATGGTTTGATTATGAGTCCGAGTATCTGCTTTGATACAGTGCTAGGTAGAGTCTTTCAGAGGCCCTCTGCGGTAGGCTCCTGTCCTTTTACTTGTTTTCTCCTACATTAAATGTCCATATCATTTGTCTTTCTAAGTGAGGATTGGTCATCTTACCTTGAGTCCTTTTCTTGTTTATCTTCTTTAGGTGTATAGATTTCAGTATATTTATCCTATCTTATGGGTCTATATAAGTGAGTGTATACCCTGTGTGTCTTTCTGCTTTTGGGATATCTCACTCAGGATGACTGTTTCTAGGTCCCACCATTTGCCTGCAATTTCATGATTTCCTCGTTTTTGATTGCTGAGTAGTAGTCCAATGTGTAAAAGTACAATTTCTGTATCCATTCCTCAACTGAGGGGAATCTGGGTTGTTTGCAGGTTCTGACTATTATGAACAAAGCTGCTATAAACATGGTTGAGCAAATGTCCTTGTTCCATACTTGAGCATCTTTTGGATATATGCCTAGGAGTAATATAACTGTATCTTGAGGAATCACTATTCCTATTTGTCTGAGTAAGTGCCAGTTTGATTTCCAAAGTGGTTGTACAAGTTTGCATTCCCACCAGCAATGGAGGAGGGTTCCCCTTTTTCCACATCCTCTCCAGCATGTGTTGTCACTTGAGTTTTTGATCTTAGCCATTCTAATCGGTGTAAGGTGAAATCTCAGGGTCTTTTTGATTTGCATCTCCCTGATGGCCAAGGACGGTGAGCATTTCTTTAAGTGTTTCTCTGCCATTCGATATTCCTTTATTGAGAATTCTCTGTTTAGCTCTGTACTCCATTTTTTTAATTGGATTACTTGATTTGTTGCTGTTTAACTTTTTGAGTTTTCTATATATACTGGATATTAGTCCTCTGTCAGATAAAGGGTTGGTGAAGATCCTTTCCCAGTCTGTAGGCTGTCCTTTTGCTTTGATGACAGTGTCTTTGAGCCTACCACAGACAGCCTCTGAAAGACTCTACCTAGCAGTGTATCAAAGCAGATACTAAGACTCATAACCAAACCATTGGCAGAGTGCAGGGAATCATAGGAAAGAAGGGGGTGTTAGTAAGATCTAGAGAGGACAGGAGCTCCACAAGAACCAAATATACCAGGGCACAACGGTCTTTCACGAGACTGTTTCTCCAACCAAGGACTATGTATGGATATAACCTAGAACCCCTGCTCGGATATAGCCCATGGTAGCTCAGTGTCCAAATGGGTTCTCTAATAAGGGGAACAGGGACTATTTCTGACATGAACTCAATAGCAAGTTCTTCCACTCCCCTCCCAGAAGGGAAGAGCAGCCTGGTTAGGCCACAGAAGAGGCCATTGCAGCCAGTCCTGAGGAGACTTGATAAGCTAGAGTCAGATGGAGGGGGAGGAGGTCCTCCCCTATTAGTGGACTTGGAAAGGGGCAAGGAGAAGACGAGGGAGGGAGGGTGGGATTGGGAGGGAATAATGGAGGAGGCTATGGCTGGGATACAAAGTAAATAACCTGTGATTAATATAAAAAATAAAAAGTAACTAAAGAAAGATAAAATAAAATAAAATTTTTGTTACTTAATATCTACCTCCATTATTAGTTTTGTTTTCTTCTCATTCCTTTTTCTTTTTTCTTCCAGTACTGCTGGCAAGCGTTTATAAACTAGGCTGCATTGATTTAAAACTGGAAGTTCCTGTGTGCGGGTGTGAGGATATAAGATACAGTTCTATCTGGAACAAAAAGTGGAGATTTGATTTTCATTGTAAAAGGTTTAAATTATAAAGGAGACTTATTTGTTATTTTGCTTTATATAATGAATTATGCTTTTAGTGATTTCATATGCATGTCCCTCTATGTTCTTCATTTTATTGAAGTGTTGAATTTGATGTCCAACATTTCGTCAAGTTTTCACATGAATCTGACACTTGTCCCACATGCCAGATAGATGAAAGTGAGGTTGTCAAACATTGGCACCTGTCAGTGATAGGACCATTATTAGTGTGAGAATGAGGAACAGAGGGTCATCATTACCCTTTTCAACTCTTGACCTAGAAAACCCAAATGAATTTTGACATTTTTGTGACAAAATTTTCTTTTTTTTCCATAATTTTATTTTTCTCATTAGTTACATTTTGTTAATTCTGTATCCCAGCTGTATCCCTCATTCCCTCCCCCATCCCACCCTCCCTCCCTCATCTCCTCCCTGCCCCTTTCCAAGTCCACTAATAGGAGAGGACCTCCTCCCCTTTCATATGACCCGCTTTTGTCAAGTATTTTCCGGACTGGCTGGAAAGTCCTCCTCTGTGGCCTAACAGTACTGCTCCTCCCTTGGGAGGTGGGGAGGTCAAAGAGCCAGTCATTGAGTTCATGTTAGAAATAGTCCTTGTTCCCCTTACTATGGGAAACCAATTGATTACTGAGCTATCACGGGTCACATCCGAGCAGAGGTTCTAGGTTTTATCCTCTCATGGACTTTGGTTGAGTGTCCATCTCAGAAAAGACCCTGTGCCCAGATATGTTTGGTCCTTGTGGAGCTCCTATTCTTTCCACTTCAAACTCCCCTTCTTTCATATGATTCCCTGCACTCTGCCGAAGGTTTGGTTGTGAGTCTTAGTATCTATTTTGGAGCACTGCTAGGTAAAGTCTTTCAGATGCTTTCTGCAGTAGACTCCTGTCATACGTTCAATGCATATCCCATTTGTCTTTCATTAGCCATTAGGGAAATGCAAATCAAAACGACCCTAAGATTTTACCTTACACCCATCAGAAAGGCCAAGATGAAAAACACAAATGACAACACATGTTGGAGAGGTTGTGGAGAAAGAGGAACCCTCCTCCATTGCTGGTGGGAATGTAATCTGGTACAACCACTTTGGAAGTCAGTCTGGCGCTTTCTCAGACAATTAGGAATAGCGCTTCCTCAAGACCCAGCTATACCACTGTTAGGCATATACCCAAAATTTGCTCAAGTACACAATAAGGACATTTGCTCAACCATGTTTGTAGCAGCTTTATTTGTAATAGTCAGAACCTGGAAACAACCCAGATGTCCATCAACGGAGGAATGGATACAGAAATTGTGGTATTTCTATACAATGGAATACTACTCAGCAATCAAAAAGGAGGAAATCATGAAATTTGCAGGCAAATGGTGGGATCTAGAAAAGATCATTCTGAGTGAAGTATCCCAGAAGGAGAAAGACAAACATGGAATATACTCGCTTATATAGACCTAAAAGATAGGATAAACAAAATGAAATCTATACACCTAAAGAAGATAATCAAGAAAGCAGACATGGGGTAAGATGATTTGTGACAACAATTTTCAACTATTAATGTTTCAGAAATTTTAAAACAATTTGTGAAAAGGGAAAGTCTCATTATTAGTTCTTTTATATACTTGTACAATTTGTCCCAATTGCAATATGGTATCTGTTTGTTGTTAAAAAAAAATTAGAAAGAGCATATAAGAATGTACTAATATAGCTGTTGTGGCATTTCTAACTCATATTTCCAGTGAACACTGCTTCTTAAAATATATTTTTTCTGCTTCCTTGGGGATATCCTATGTTTACATCTTTGATTCCTCTGATTTGTATTTCTTCTTTTATAAAATTCAAGGCATTCGTATGTATACGGTATGAAAATCCGTTTCTTCTTTAGAGTTCCTGGAGAGTGCTTAGCATTCTTTTCTAAATTGTGGGGGTTTTGTTGTTGTTGGTGGTGGTGGTGGCGGTGTGTGTGTGTAGTGTAAATGTGTATGTGAGAGAGAGTGGTGTGGTGTGGTGTGTTCATGTATGATGTGTGTTCATGTATGTATATTGTTTGTATGTGTGCATATGTGAGTCTGTGTGTGTACTGTATTTACATGTGGACATGTATGTATTTGTGTGTAAGCATATGTGTGTGTTTGTGCATGTGTGTACATGTGTGTGCCTGTGCAAGTATGTATATGGTGTGTGGCATATGCATGTGTGTGTTTGTGGTGTGTGTATGTGCACATATGTATGTGTGTGTGGTGTATGTGTGCAAGTGTTTATGTGTATGTGTGTTTGTATTTTGTGTGTGTGTGTGTGTGAGTGTATGTGTATGGGTGTTCAACTGTACATTGCTTGTGCAGATGCTACAGAGGCTTTTCTGGAGCCATTAACCTTTTCTGAAAAGGGGTCTCTCACTGGCTGGAAGATTCCGCAGTAGGCAGGCTTTCTGGCTAGTGATCTCCAAAGAACCTCTCTTTTCCCACTGCGCCCTCCTCCATCTTCTGGCAACATAAACACAGATCACCATTTAGGCTTGTTATGTAGTTTCTGGGCATTTGAACTCAGGTCTGCATGCTATGAGGCAATTACTTCACTAGTTCTCACTGTTAACAAGAGTGTGTCCTACTGTTAGTTTCTCAATTAGCATTTCATTCTGGTTAGGAATAAAAACCTAAAAATTACTTTCAATAATTCTCTTAATAAATCTCTGAAGACATCTTGGAAGATAATTGAATAAAAATCTTATATTTAGAAAGTTATTTATGAAGAAATTATAAGCCAATTTTTAGTCCAATCAAGACTTGAAATAGTCAATCTTTATTGCTATCATGCTCCACAATTTTTTTATTATGCCAGACAGACATAATAAAATTAAAGTGCATACATAATATAATAGCTAAAAAGAAGTAAAAATAAGAAAGAATTATGGAAAGTATAAATCATTCAATAGAAAAAAATGATAGATAAATAGATAGATAGATAGATAGATAGATAGATAATACCTGATAAATGATTAATATATTATGGACCAATGATAGAAAAAAGTTGGTCTAATAATAAGAACTTACTACTTGCCCTTATACAGATGATATTTATTGAAAGATTTTCTTTATAAATATTAATTTTTAACTATTATTTCCATCAAATGTACAATCATGTAATTACTGCATGAGATACAATATTAGGATTTTTTCCCATTATTGTTATTATTACTTATAATTTATTCACTTTATAGCTCCCTTCCTCATCTCCTCCCAGTTACTCTCCTTCCCTCTTCCTCCTCTATACCTCTCCCTTAGTCCACTGATAGTTGAAGTCCTCCTCCCCTACTGTCTCACCCTAACCTATCATGTCCCATCAGGACTGCCTAGATCCTTGTCCTCTGTGGTCTGGCTAGGTCACCTCACCAGGGAGAAATGATCAAGGAGCAGACACCTGAGTTCATATTACAGACTGTCTCTTCTCTCCTTATTAGGAGACCCACTTGGAGACTGTGCTGTGTATGAGCTACATCTGAGCAGGGGGTCTAGGTCCTCTATTTGCATGGTCTTTGGTTGATGCATCAGTCTTGGCAGTCCCCTCTGGGCCCTGCATTTTTTTTCCTTTGTTGTTCTCCTTGTGTAGCTCCTGTTCACTCTGGGTCCTTATATATCTCCCTATCCACTGTCCAAGGTTTGGCTGTAAGTCTCTGCATCTGCTTTGATCCTATGCTGGGTCAAGTCTTTCAGAGGACATCTGTGGTAGGCTCCCATTCGATTCCCTCTTTTCCACTGCTTCTGCTTTCTATACTGTTTTCCCTTCTGAATGAGAATTAAGCATTTTCCTTAGTGTGCTCCTTGTTGTTTAGCTTCTTTAGGTCTGTTGATTTTTTAGTATCTTTATCCTATATAATATGACTAATGTCCACTAATGTGTGAGTATAAGCCTTGCATGTCTCTGCCCTGTGGGTTTCCTCATTTGGGATGATCTTTTCTAGTTCCATCCACTTGCCTGCAAATAGTAGTTTAAGTCATTATAGATTCAAAGATTTCAGGAAACCAATGAGTTTATTCCATGTTTATTCTATTTGCTTTTTTAATCTCATGGTACCCTGAGTACAAATCTCAGCCTCTAGGTATTTTATTTACTGAGGACAAAGTTTTATTTCTTTTTCTGGTGCTTATAAAATTATTCCTCCATTATTAAGCTTCTTTCAGTTTTCTATTTGCTGTTTTACTTTGTATTTTTTATGCTTTACACAGTAATAGATACATTCTAGTCTACAAGGGTTTCAATACTCATAGACAGTATCAAATTTTATTTTGATAGAGAACTCATCCAGAGTGTCACTGTCACTTGCTTGTACTAGAAAAGTATTCTAAAATCCTGTTGTTTTGTGTTTGTTTGCTTGTAGCAGAAATTAGAATGAGGACATTTGCTTCAAATCAGCTAATCAGGAAGTCTATTATAGAGATAACTACTATCAGATATCAAAAAGACAAATAAAGCTGGGTTCTTGTATATTCATAGGTATATGGATATTATATTTCTCCAGAAGCACAGAGCTGACTTTTAATTATTGGCCACATCTGTCAAGGATAGTAGAATGAACCTGAGAAATATAAAACCAGTATGTATTCAGTCTGAACCTATTCTGGGCATACACTCACACAAAGGCCTTGGTCCACATAGGGCACTTATTGGATCAGGTGCTAGGGGTGCAGGGTCTAAGAATTGCCTTTTTTGCATAATCTAGGTGACTGTAATGTGTGCCAAAGTTTGGGTAACTGAGAATTCAACTGAGATGATAGACTGTCTTGTTCCCCCCAATATTTTAACAGAACCATTGTCTCTGCCTATGACACAGAGTAGCTGATAGACCTCTTGACCAAAGCTAGTAAGCATTACCATGCTGAGACTATACCAATACCTCTCCCAAAACAAAATTAAACATTAAAATGTTTCACAATGAAATTGTGATGTACAATCACTTATTAACAAAAAAATTATAAGCTAAATGATGGCTCTGCCAGCATGAAAGCACGGACACCTGAGTCTGCAGTCTCTCCACACATATAAAAGCAGCTGGAGATGTCACATGTCTGTAACCCAACCAGAGAAGGGGAAGAGACAGGGCATATCTGAAAATTGCTGCCAGCAAGTATTGAAAGTTTGTGAGTTCAAGGCTCAGTGAAAGACACTGCCCCAAATAAACAAAAACACAAGAAGGAGACTAGGAGATCAATAAGGTAACATACCTGATACTAATTTCTGAAGTTGACATGCACGTAGACACATATGAATGCACACACACACACGCCCCCATACCAAATAGAAAAAAAATGTTTACTTTATCCTAGTGTTAAAAGTAAAAGCAGACTCATGATTTTCTGATTATGTTATTCTACCTTGTGTTATGTATTATTTAATTCTATTCATACCAGGAGTACCCATATATTGCATCTGCATGCATTAATAATATATGTACAGGCTTAAAGTAGCTACTGAAGATTCTTAGAAAGCTTATTAAAACTTTCTATTAACTAATTTAATAAATTATATTTAGATTAAGCAGTAAACATTAGTGGGGAACGGCTATAAAAAAGTCTTCAGAAATCACTGTCAAGCTGATGAAATATTTTACAGGCCATAATATTCAAATATCAGTCAATTAATAAGCTACTTTCTTTACTTACTGTAAAGTATAGAAATACTTGTTTTCAATCGGTGGATCAGAAATTCAAGGTAAAACATAAAAAGGGTGAGTGCCTAGAAAGAAAATTTTTACAAATTTTTATTTTCACTGTTTGATGAGACTCAAAACACAGCCTCCTTACAGGGTCTTCCCAGATAGTCAGCAGTCATTTTCCCTCTTGGTTTACGAAACTTCTGTTCTCTTCTCAACCCTTCTTTGTAATCTGAAAATATGAAACACTCTTTTGAAAATTACATTTTCCTACTTGCCTTGAAGTAATCTGTTTTCTTTGTCAACCTTTAATCAGGAGAGACAAAAGGACAGGACATCAGGGTACAGTTACAACAACTGAGCCTGCTTGGCTCATACTTGGAGTGAGTATTGTTAGGTGACTGGGAGATAAAATCTCCAGGCTTGAGAAATTTGTATTGTGAAATGGTTTCCTTATCGGAGAGGTTAATGAAGAGGTCAGCAAATGAGATGAGCTTTGCCAAACAGTCATTTTCACCTCCAGTCTAACTCAGAAAGTACTAATCATGACATTAATCTTATCAGAAACTGAGAAGGAAGGCATGGATATGGCCATTTTCTGCTCTTTAATAGAAAACACTGAGAAGATAATTATTCACAAAATCTATATTATCTATACAATGGGGAAAACATCTCTTTTATTAAATTGAAAAAAAAACTCCTATAAAGCAAAGATAACGATGTATGCATAGACCAGAAATTATTTTGAAGCACAAATTCAGATTGTGGCATGTTTAGAACATGTTTCAACTATCCTGACATAGTCGACAGATGATGGAGTAAATTTTAGTAGCTAAACAAAATCACAGAAACAGAACCATTGCCCAAAGAAAATCATTGACTTCATATCACAGTTTGAGTGGGAAAGACCATCTAAGCTTTAGGGCCTAGGTGAAGGAAGAAGGAACTTGATTCAGGCCTTGATATATGGAGCCTTATCCCACTTTCATTCCAGCCTTTGATTCTGATCCATGGGGATGTGAGGAAGAAGTCTCAGTCTTCTGCTGACACCATTAAAAGCTGTTCATACCACTATGCCATTCCCCATCACCCTGGAATTACATCCAAACCTCAAGTCAGAAGAAGTCCCTCCTTGTGGGATTGCTTCTTTTACACACTTTGTCACAGTGGCTAGCAAAGCAGCTAAAATAGAAACAAAAGCACAAAAACATAATTAAATAATATACATGTCTGAATTTCTTTACTAACTGAATGGAAGCAAAGCTCTCTGCTGTGGAGCCGGTCAGCATCCTGTGAAGGGGATTGTAAAGCTGGGGGAATAGTCTGTACATATTACAAGATGCATCATGTCTCACTCTCACGTGCAGACAAACACACAGTCCAGTAAGGCTATGGCTCCAGATAGTGAAGTTCAAATGATAAAGTTTATAGAAAGTAAGAAAGCAGAACATTGTCTATGCTTAGAACACAGAATGTTTTAATAAGGACATAGCATCTAGATATAAATAAAACTTGATAATTTTGCCCTTTAGGTATTAATAATCTGTGTTTGTAAAGCAGGCACAATGAGCGAGATAAAATTTAGAATAGAGATTAGGATATACATAAGAATATAAAATTTCAAAATGTATGAAGAGTTTATACAAATCAATAAAAAATGAAATTAAAAATAATCAATGAGTTTAAAAGATATTTCAAATGCATTATAATTCTGAATCAATAAGCAAAAAGATAGTATTACATAAAATAGTGAAGCACAGAACTTTGTACTTTGAACTTTGTACAAAGCCATTCCTTGTCCACTCCTGTGTCAGAAAAACATCCTGTGACTAATAACTCAAACTTTTAGGATCTATTGACTTAGCAGATTCATTGGCTTCCGCCAACACAAAAGCTAGGAACATCATCGGATAACATCTTAGGTCTATTGAAAGGCCTCTCCCATCTTGCTGTAAATCCCTCTCTGATGTACCCGCCGATGTATTTTAAACTTGCCTTGATTTATGATTTATTTGTTCTGTAAAATTTCATGAAACTGAAAATGAAGCATGGAATTTGAAGTAACCTAAATCTATGTTCCTGGGCTATGGTCAGTTAAAGAAAAAGTCTCTAGAATAAATTGTCTTTTATTCCATTTAAAACAAGAGCTATAGTTTTAGCACTGTCAGAGGTCAGGTCAGTATCTCTGAAGACAGGGCTAAAGATGCTGGACCCTTTATCTTCCCTTTTAGCTATTAAACACCTTTCCTGGCTTTCCCTGCTACCTTCTCCATTTGTTTAGAGGTACAAGAGGCCAGACCAGATCTGTCAGGTGTCTTGGAGTCAAGACTAGTCTAAGACTCCTCCAACTCTAAGATGAATGAAGCCTTTCCCTCCATTAAATCATATAACTGATTCTCACAACTATCTTACAGGAAGGGAAAAGTTACATAGTTAGCATTTTAGGCCAAGATGTGGCAAAATGATTATAAAGGGAACTCTTGGTAGAAATACCCAGGCTCAGCATAGCAATTTGCATTGGCATTTGTCCCAGTAACAATGGGAGACACTAACTCCTCTGAGCAATACAGGAGAACTGTTTTGCTCTTTTATCTGAAAGGGTCACCTCACCTTTAAGCTTAAACCGTTGCTCTCTTTGTGCTAACAGAAGGAATCCAGCTTTATGTTCTTTCCTATTCCTTCCAACTACAGCAGTCCCTGACTCACTGGGGAAAGTACTCTTAACTTTACAAGCACCTCAGCTTGTAGTATTTTCTTCCCATGATTATTTTACAAACCATGCACAAAATTTTTGTAATACTAGCACGCTGCTTGAATACATTTTAAGAGATCTCTTCGGAGTTTCCTTTCCATGGAGATTGATCTTGGTTTTCATGAACTTTAACCTGGGAGGCAGCTCCTATTTGCAACTTAGACTTCCAATTACAGATTTTGTCATGCAAATTTAAAGTTCTATCCTGGAAAAGGGAACTAAGACCAGAAGAGTCCCTTTGGTCTTCACAGGAAGTAACAACATTTTGGCTTATCCTTTGTGTGAACATAATTCAGCCTCTTTCTCTAACATGCTGATGTTGGCTTTCACATGTTAACATTTTTCATGTTCAATTTTAGGGAATATTTAACATGCAAAGTGGGGAAAGTGATCATCAAAATGAGTAGCAGAATACCAGTGAAAAATCCCATGTACTATGTCTTTTATTCCAAGCAAGAAACATTTATTTATTTATTTATTTATTTATTTAGCCATGTATTTATTTATTATGAATGAGTATCGTCAATGTAAGTCTAAAGAAGCCAGTTCTGCCTTGCTAGTTCACTGCTCTTTTTGTAAAATTTATCATGGACAGTTAGACAGCATCAGCCAAGACAGATAGTTATAAAATGCTACAATTTCTATATTCAGGATACCTTTGCCAAAAAGATAAGTCCTCAGAAAAATTTAAAGTTGAAAAAAATATGGCTCAGATACATGGGCTTTTCCCATTTTATACCTGCCTCCTCTTTACAGTACTTTTCCTCTTGCATAAAGAACAATCTGAATTCCCCATTCTTAATATTGGGAAGAATATTGGTGAGACTTTACTCAGAATTCACTTGTAACTCTCCTTCATAATTAAAAAAAACATTTTTAATTAAAAAAAACATATTCCCTTCCATGGGAAAAAAATATCCTTGGAACTGACATTCTAAGAACTGGCATTCTCCTTTTCTTATGGTTGCTGGCTTACATTTCTATCACACCTGTTTTGTCATTCATCTGAACAGAGAATAAGGTAGACACTGAGGATACGTGTACAGAGAAGAAAGAGCTGTGACTGCAGTGTAACTTGAGGCACTTGAAGAGAACAGAGAAAAACAATACATGTGCACATGTTTCAATATCATAATAACAGTGGTTGATGAATGATGGAACAATGAGCTATAAGATTTATGGAGACAGAAAAAAAAAAGATTTTCTAAAAAAGATTTTCTCTAAAAAAAGGTAACAGTGACTTAGACCATGTAAGAAGTCCATCCTGTGACTTAGAAAATGCAACAATGTCAATACTGACATTATTCAAGCAGCCAAATGTTTAATTTTTTTTTTAAATTATTAGATAAAGAATGATTTACTCAAAGTTACTTCTGAAAAAATGTTGCAGTTCTTGGTTTTGTATTCTTATATGTGAAAACTGAAACAGGTCACTTACCAGGTGAGGAAATTCATGTGATTTTTTAAAAATTAAATTTGAATTTTTTATATTAATTACAGTGTATTTACTTTGTATCCCACCTGTAGCCCCCTCTGTCATTCCCTCCCAATCCCACCCCCCACACTCCTTCATCTCCTCCCTGCCCCTCTCTAAGTACACTGATAGGGGAGGTCTTCCTCCCCTTCCATCTGACCCTAGCTTATCAGGTCTCATCAGGACTGGCTGCAATGTCCTTCTCTGTGGCCTAGCTAGGCTACTCTTCTCACAGGGATGGGGGAAGTCAAAGAGCCAGCCACTGAGTTCATGTCAGAGACAGTCCCTGTTCCCCTTATTAGGGTACCCACTTGGATACTGAGCTGTCATGGGCTACATCCGAGCAGAGGTTCTAGGTTATATCCATACATGGTCCTTGGCTGGAGAATCAGTTTCAGAAAAGACCCCTGTGCCCAGATACATTTTGTCCTTGTGGAGCTTCTGTCCTCTCCAGGTCTTACTAACTCCCCCTTCTTTCATATGATTTCCCACACTCTGCCCAAGGTTTGGTTATGAGTCTCAGCATCTGCTTTGATACACTGCTAGGTAGTCTTTCAGAGGCCTTCTATGGTAAATTCCTGTCCTGTTTCTTGTTTTCTCCTATTTCCAGTGTCCATCCCAGATTTTTATGGCTCCATCAGAAATAACACTCTTGAAAGGCAGGGTTACAGAATTACATCAAAAACTTTTCATTCCTTCAGAAGATACCTGGTTATAAGCTTCAAATAATTAGATAAGTAGGTAAAGGTTTCCAAAGAACACACAGTGTGAAAATCCTTTGCGCATTTGCTTTTGTTTTTATTTTATTTTTCCAATAGAAACAATAAGGGCTAAAGAAAAGAACATTGCTAACAAACTAGAAGTTTCTGTTTGAATTTACTGAGTTTTTAAGTACTCTGTGAAGAAGGTACATGAGTGTACTAGGAACATACCAATAGATAAATCCTTTCAAATCACTTTCTCCTCTACACAACTTTTTTTTTCCATATAATAAACTAGCCCGCCAGTCAACAATGTAATGTTTCTGTAAAAACACAGCCTTCATGTTCAAAAATGTCTATTTCTCTGTTTCAGTCCTGGAGTTCCAACGGAGATTGTGACAAGAGGATGATTTTGCTGACCTCACGGGAAACAACTTAACAAAAGGAAAACACCAGGCTTCTTGTCCAGGAAACCAGCAGATGCTGAGAACAAAGGCAGAAGAGCTGCAAGCCAGCCCTGTTCCATTGCCCCAAGCCGAGGTAATCAATGTGGGGCTTATCCACCCACCCTCCCATATCCAGGTCTAAGGATCGACCGAGCCATCTTTGAAAATTGTTCTCATCCTTAAACTTTCCCACTGTTGGGGAAAAAAAATCTGGTCAGTCACATTGAAATTAGATGATTTATAAACACTTTCAGTATTATTATAGCTTTATGTAAAGTAAAACAGAAATGGCACTGATATTTCTCCTGTTTTTATTAGAAAAAGAATAATAAAATTTTATGTGTAGCCATTGAGTGTGAAATAAGAATGTTTCTGAAAATGTCTATGCAGTTTGTTTCTGGGAAAATGGGTTTGGTTTCAATCATTAAAATAGTGTATGTTAAAATTTACAAAAGAGTTCAAATAAAGCTGAAGATACATATGAAGCTTGTATATAAATACCTGGTTAGTTTTCCATTAGCAAGAACAAGTGGGAATGTCAGTTTAAATGTATGGATTATGGTTCTAGAATATGCATACATCTATATAGATGTATTTATTGGAAATCAGTACAGCTCACCTGGTATTAAATATATTTCTCATAGATTAAAGTTAATGCATCCAGATTGCCATTCCTGAATGTCAAGCTCCCCAGTGATACCATTAGTGAGACAATGATGGAGTCCAGTTCTCATACATGTCTGGAGTGAGCATTCCTAACCTACTGGGCTGTGGAAAAATACTTGACTATCAAAACTGAAGAGAAAGAAGCTTATTTTGAATCATGGTTTAAGATACAATCTAAAAGTGAGATACAGAGGCAAGACACAAAGAAACTCAGTTTCAAAGTAAATGAACAGTATCAAAATAGTATGATTCTACAGGCAACATTTACTATACATGCATGTGTTTAAGACTACATATTAGGTGCTTATTCAAAAGAAAGAAATGCTCAGAAGCAGAAAGACACACATGGGATATATTCACTTATAAGTGGATATTGGACATATATTTTGGATAATTATACTAAAATCTGTACACCTAAAGAAGCTAAGCAAGGAAGAGGACCTTGGGTAAGATGATCAATCCTCATGCAGAAATGCAAAGGGGATGGACATCGGAAGAGGGAGAAAATAGGAAACAGGACAGGAGTCTACCACAGAGGGCCACTTAAAGACTTTACCCAGCAGAGTATCAAAGCAGATGCTGAGACTCAAAAGCCAAACTTTGGGCAGAGTGCAGGGAATCTTATGAAAGAAGGGGGAGATAGGAAGACCTGGAGGGGACAGGAGTTCCACAAGGAGAGCAGCAGATCAAAAAATTCTGTGCACAGGGATCTTTTCTGAGACTAATACTCCAACCAACGACCATTCATGGAGATAACGTAAAATCCCTAGGACTCGTCCCCACCCCACACACACAGATGTAGCGCACAACAGCTTAGTCTCCAAGTGCGTTCCCTAGTAATGGGAATAGGAACTGTTTCTAACATGAACTCAGTGGCTAGCTCTTTGATCACCTCCCTCTAATGGGGGAGCAGCCTTACAACATAGGAAAACAATGCAACCACTCCTTATGATACTTGATAGGCTAGAGTCAGAGGGAAGGGGATGAGAACTTCCCCTATCAGTGGGTTTGGGGATGGAATGGGAGGAGAAGAGGGAGGGGAGGTGGGATTGTTAGGGTATGAAGGAGGGGGCTACAGCGAGGATACAAAGAGAATAAACTGTAATTTATAAATAAAAATTTAAAAGTGAAAAAAAAGAAAAAAATGAAAATCACAAGAATGTTGTTAAATCAATAGGGCGTAATAATTACTCATTATCCAGTATGATGTATCTTTTCTTTTTGTTTTGATTCTTATTTTATTTAAGTTTATTTACTTTACATCCCAAGGGTGCCCCTCCCTTCTCTCCTCCCAGTCTTCCTCCCTTCCCTCTGTCCCTCACCCTTTTCACCCAGAAAAGGTGAGTACCTACCCCCTTCTTATCAACCCTCCCCAGTACATTACGTCACATCAGGATTTGGCATAGCCTCATTCACTGAGCCCAGGCAAGGCAGCCCTCTCATGGAAAAGTTATCCAAAAGCAGGCGAAAGAGTTCATGTTGAAACACACCCCCTGCCCCCCACCTCGCCAGGCAACCCACATGAATACTAAGCTCCCCATTGGCCACATATGTGCAGGGGGCCTAGGTCCAGACCATGCTAATTCCCCTCCCCCATTTTTGACTTATTCTACTTGCCATCCTTCCTCTCTTCACTTCCTGTGTGTCCATAAGAGAGCCTGAGGTGCTCATCTGCTGCTCGATACAAATGTCTGTTTTCTATCTGCTTTCATGCCGTCTGTTGATTATACACTTGCCAAGGAACTGAAAGTAAGGCTGGATACCATTAGGTGAAATCAAAGCAGATAACTCTGTTAGTCCAAATAAACAAAACACCCACCACTTCATCTCAGTCTTTTGCTGACCTTCGTTAGTGTCTCTGAAAGTAAACTCCTTTCTTTCTGAAAAAGTGTTGCATCACTATAAACCACATCACAAGTTCAGTTTGATTCTTTAAGGTAGCCACAAGGTACCTTAGGCAGAAGTATGTGCTTTCCTTTATAAAATGAACTGATGTGAAACATTTGATGCTGTCTTCTTCCTGTGGCTGAGTAACTCACTGGGAAATGGAGGTACTAAATGAGCAGTCAGGACTGTTTCCGTGGCTGGCAAGCTTTTGTATAGAACAAAAATAAGGAGGCCTGAGATGGCCCCTAAGTCCTGGGGTCCAGAAAAATTGAGTGCTAGAAATAGATGCGAAAGTGTAGTTTTTAATGAATAAGTGTGTAAATACATTGATTTACTTGGTTTATGTACAATATATTCATGTCCATAGAGAAAGGCAATAATTATCTATAGTATACTGATTTTTTAAAACAACCTTTATGCTTTATTTTCTTTATATATTCCATAGTGAAGTGGCTATTCTTTAGTAAGGGCTTTCTTCCCCACCTTTCTGATTCCTTTTTCCACATCTCTTTTGAAAGCGTCTAATGCGTTGTACTATAGAGCTATCTACTAAGAACAAACTAAAATCCATTCTATCTTGTTACATATTTGCCAGAAAAATGAATTCTGCACTGTCTCAGTCTGACCTCTCAAATATTATGTGGTGACAGACTCCATCTCTTTCACCTGTCAGGAAATGCTAGAAATAAAAGTAGGAAAAAAAATGTAGTAAATCACTCACGATGCATCTATATTATACAGGAAATCAAAGCAGGATTGGAAAAGTGTTAGTCTGCTGTCTTTTCAAAAGTGCGGGGAGGAGAATAAGAGAAAAGTAATTTTATAGCTTTGGGGGGAGGGGTCAGAAGGATATGCTTGCGTGCTAATTTTCATGGGAACGGAGGTCTGTTCTTCCTTGGCTTAACTTTGTTACCTCCTTCATCACGGATGATGGGTAACACACACAGCACCTTTACAATCGCTTCAAGCCATTCTCTGTGAGTAGCCACGCATCACAGAGACCCCAGAGACGCGTGGTACCAGTGGCAGGGGCCTTGTCGCATTTGCAGGGAACACACACCGTATGAGTGCTCTACTGACAAGATTCTGCTGTGGTGAAGCCCACAGATTCATACCCCTTGGACTCTACAGTGGCAAGGCTCTTAGAAGCTCCTTCCTGCTTCGCAAGGACCTGTGGTGGATTTTGGTGGCCTCTTTGCTTATTCCTTAGATCACATGTGCTAAAAGCTCTCCTTGCTTTTGCTACTGTTTATACTGCTTATACTCAAAGCGATATAGTTCCACTTTGACAATCACAGGCAAGGACCAGGATCAGCAGGCTGAAGGCCGTGAGCGTGATCCTATGTTTTTCTCATTACTTTTTTTCAAGGGCTAAAACCCTCCTCTCCCCTCTCTGGTTCTATGGATCCTCTAGATGTGACCATTAATCCGGGGTTTGTTGGGACGTGTAATCTTGTAATCATTTCCATAAACAGCTATAGTAACACTGAGTAATCCCGAGGCACTTGTGGAGAACAATGAGTCCTGCTTAAATAAATGTTCTGAGGAAGCTTGGTCTGATCAACAGAGAGTTAAAAATAAAGGGGAAGCTGTGTCTAATCAATAGAGACTTAAACATGGTTCTTGGAAACACGATATTAGAATTTGATAAGTGCATTTCAGGAAAGTTTGCTTGGTACAATGCACACATCTCTGTCTTCAATTTAAAATGTACTGTGATTTGTCACAGTACATTTTATTTGTGCTATTTGATGAAAAGACTTACACACACAAATGGTTAATCTGTGTTTCACCTTGCATTACTATGTAACTGTGTTTGCTACATGCTGGGCTCCTGTGCACAGGACATACCTGCCTAGAAATTTACTTTTGGCTTGCTAAACAACAAAACAAAACAACAACAAAAAGTGCTTTGTAGTGCAAAATACGGTTAGGGATGATTGACCCAGCAGGATTTGGGAAGGGGAAAAGGAAGCTACTGGAAGTTTTTTGTGATGACGGGCTTATGTAATGCTGTTATCATTTCCCTAAATAAAACAACCAATGATGTCACTGGTCAGGTAAAAAAAAGATTGTGATTATATAAGTAAAGATGGCTAAAGCTTTTCGGGGCCTCTTGCTTTTAAGTCAACAGGTAGTCAGCTGCCAACACCACTCATCAGTCCTCAGGTTCCAGAACCCTGCTGGTGCTAGCATACCAGGTGCACTATGGAATATTGGAAAGCTTCTTTTCCTCTTAGAAAGCTTACCTGAACTATCACATGGATTGATCATAAGCATCTTCTATGTCCAACAATAAAATGTGTTGTTATTGGATCTTGTATGGCACTAAAATATCTCTCTCTCTCTCTCTCTCTCTATCTATCTATCTATCTATCTGTATGTACTTATGTTTGAACATGAAACAGACCTCTACCAATTCAATTGTCTGAACTCTACTCCTTGTTTGTAGTAACCTTCTGCCAATGACAAAATGAGATGTTACACCAAGGAAATAGGAATGATCATGAGGAGGTTCTAAACTGGTCACTGAGATTAGCTACGTTTCATTCTTACATCTCACCACTCACTGACAAAACTAAAATATTTTTTGCATGGAATGTTTACTTAATACCAATTTTAGAACTTTAAATGGTCCCTATTTAAGCTTCAGTATGTTGCTTGATTCACAAAATTGTATAACTTTTCATGTCAAATCAGAGAGGGCCAAAGTGAAACAAAGAAAACAGGGAGGCATACGTGTGTAATACACAAAATTAAAAGGACACAGAAAGGATACAAAGGAGACTCTCAGCATCCACTCACTGTCAAGAATGGGGCACTGTTCAGATCTAGATCATCCACCTCCAGTTAAAGTCACTAGAGTTTTCCCATACAATGTCTACTAACTGACAGGCTTGGAAATTTGAAATATTGAAATAAGTTTATGAAGACAGGCTCATAGTAACTTTAATGAAGTAGCAGCTATTTCTTTCTCTCCCTTACTCTTTCCTCTCTCCTACCTCCCCTACACTATTTCAAATTGCTGTATTTTCTAACTTTGTTTTGCTGTTTGAATACAGACATTCAAACAATTTCACCTACCTGTTGGACTAGCTCTTCAGCTCTCCTGTGATAGTGTCTTCCCTAGATTGCACTGAGCTTTGGTTTTATCAATTTCTCTTGCTTTCCTTGGAACTCCTAAGGCATTTCTTCTTACTTTCTGTTTGTTTGTTTGTTTTTCATAAGTTATCTGGCATCTCCCCTCTAATTTAAAATCTGATAATGTCCTTTAGTCTAACACTTCTCCATATATATTAATCTTCCTCTGCCTGATACTCAGCACTTATGACAGGCACTTGCTGTATTTTGGAGTCATTATGAGAGAGAAACATCAGCATTACCTACTATGTTACTTTACATCACCACTGGAACTAAAATGGAGTAAGAGCCAGCATTTGTACATCTGAGGAGTGCGTTTGGCTGTTTAGAGAGAGGTCTGAATAATTGTTCAAGTATTGTTACTAACCACAGCAGTTGCTGATACTGGTGTGGCTCTCCTCTCATCTCAGCACAGGAAAGAAGTTCTAGCACCTGTTTCATTGGCCGGGAACTAAACCATGATCTGATTTTTACCACTATTTCTGTAATTCACTTTCTACAAAAAGTATCTACCACTTTCTACAAAAAGTGCAACCACTGCTACTGCACTCTGTGTATTTATTATACATTAAAATGCATATGTTCTACATGTAAAGAATGCAGCTGTAAGTCTTAATGCAAAAATATGTAATGTCAAATTTGTCATGTTTCTTTTAAAAGTTGTTTTATTGTTATTTTACATTGGACTGCAGTTTTCCCTTTCTCCTCTCCTCCCAGTTCCTCCTCCACTTCCCTTATGTGTCTCCAAATCCCCATTCATAGACTCTTCCTCTGTTTATCTTCAGAAAAGAGCAGGCCTCCCATAGATATCAGCCAAAGATGTCATATCAAGTCACAGTAAACTAGGCACTCCCCTTGCATTAAGGCTGGACGATGCTACCTTTTATGAGGAAAGGGCCTCAAATACCACCAAAAGAGTCAGAGCCCCTGCCCCCACTGTTAGGAGTCTCACACGACCAATCTCCTCATCTGTCACATGTATGCAGAAGGCCTAGCCTAGCCCCATGCCGGCTCCCCAGTTAGTTTAGCCTCTGTGAGCCCCTGTAGCCCAGGCTAGTTGACTCTGTGTGCAGAGAAATACTCTGAGTTATACTCTAAGGGAGATGATCTTTTATTTGGCTCTTTCCTTAAAAACAGTGGAGAAGGAAGTTTGAATGAGACATAAAAATGTAAGAAGATCAGGTGATGTTCTTCAAAGTCATGTCCTTGGATTTTATTGAGGATTGACACAATGAACAGCCATATGCAGGTGGCTTCTGGATCAGCTATAAAAATCATTCTTAAAACATTATCTCCGTACATTAGTCAATGTTCCCTGTCAGAAAGACCTTGAGCACATCCTTCAGAGAACTTCACATTAAGGGAAACAGTTTTTTCCCTCTAGAACAAGTTTGTGTTCTTATACTATTCATTAATTCTAGTTTTACTCTGGGTGCCAGGACACTCAGAACCTTAGCTAATATGAAGTCACATGGCAATAAATTCTCCTGGCTAGTAGATTTGCCTCATAAATTTTATTTGAGTTTATTTATATCTGCCATATTATACATAGATGTCCATCATAAAGTATCTTAAAACACTCTTGGAAATGGAAGAGTGCAGTTGATAGTGAAACACTGGCATTTTCAGTCCCCTGTGCTTTCAGGTATGGTCAGTAGTGCTTGATGTAGTCCACTATTACTGCTGAGATTGTGGATTTTTTTTTAACACAATGAGAAGTATGAGTGTGGAGCTAATTATTCATAGTTACTTAAATTAACACACCCATTTTGTGTGTCTTTACTTTTAAATATGTACATTTCATGGATCTTTAAGAAGTGCGGAGATAAAGATAGAGCAGAAACTGAGGGTGTGTCCATCTAATGCCTGGCTTTACCTGAGACTCACCCCATCAGAAAAAGCCAACCCCTGACACTATTAATGACACTTTGCTACGTTTACCAAAGGAGCAGAGCCAAACCCTCCACTGAGAGGTACCAACCAGCAGCTGATGGAATAAGATGCTGAGATTCACAAGCTAAGCTCTGGAGCCCTGTAGTGGAGTAGAAGGGGCAGGATAGAAGGAGCTGGAGAGGGCATGAAGGACATAAGAAGATGAACAGAGTAAACTAACTTAGGCTCATTGGGGTTTACAGAGATGGAAGCACAGCCAAAAAGCACGTGAGGACTGGAACTTGGTCCCCTACACATATGTAACCGATCGGCAGGTCAATCTTCAAGTATGTTCAACTAAGTTGAGCTGGTGCTGTCAATGACATGGTCTCTGTTGCCTCCTTTTTCATCAGTTCCCCATAATTGGGCTGCCCTGCCTGGCCTCAGTGGATGAAGATGGTCTCAGTCTTGATGTGACTTGAAGTGCTGGGGTAGACTGGTTGGGGCTTCTCTTTCCTGAGGAGAAGGGGTTGGGGCATAAAGCTTAGAGAATGGGAGGGTGGGAGTGGGAGAAGCGGAGGGAGAAGTCTAAGATGTAAAGTGAGGATATAGTGAGTATATAGATAAAATTTGTAAAACAAGAATGTGCCTCTAATCTATAAATGGCATCTGTTACGTGGATAAGAAACTTTGCAAAGTTCCTCACAGACATGACATGTTGGTGATTGTGGAGTTCTGCTGGGTAAATTCGAGGTCAGTTACCTACAGATAGCTAATTATTTACTCTCAGTCTATAATGATAGACTCCCTTTTTTCAGCTTGCGTTTTCTTTAAATTTTTATTGTTTATATTAATTACAATTTATTTACTTTGTATCCCAGCTGTAGTCCCCTCCCTCACAATCCCACCCTTCCTCCTTCAACTCTTCCCTTCCCCTTTCTAAGTCCACTGATAGAGGAGGTCCTCCTCCCTTTCCATCTGACCCTACCTTATCAAGTCTCATCAGGACTGGCTGCAGTGTCCTCCTCTGTGGACTAGCAAGGCTGCTCCTCAAATGAGGAATGGATACAGTAATTGTGGTGCATTTACACAATGGAATACTACCCAGCAATTAAAGGCAAGGAAATCATGAAATTTGCAGGCAAATGGTGGGATCTAGAAAAGATCATCCTGAGTGAGGTATCCCAGAAGCAGAAAGACACACACAATATATATCTACTTATAAGTGGATCCTAGACCTAAAAAATAGGATAAACACCTAAAGAAGCTAAACAAGAAAGAAGACCCAGGGTGAGATGATCAATCGTCACTTCGAAAAAGACAAATGGGACGAACATTGGAAGTAGGAGAAAACAAGAAACAGGACAGGAGCCTACCAAGGAGGGCCTCTGAAAGACTCTACCTAGCAGTGTATCAAAGCAGATGCTGAGACTCATAACCAAACCTTGGGCAGAGTGCAGGGAATCTTATGAAAGAAGGGGGAGATAGTAAGACCTGGAGAGGACAGGAGCTCCACAAGGATGAAATATATCTGGGCACAGGGGTCTTTTTGAGACTGATTCTCCAACCAAGGACCGTGTTTGGATATAACTCAGCTTGGGTTTTAAAAGTCTCCTCTCATCTGGGTGACGCCAAGCCAGTATTACCCTTCTTGTGATAGGACCATTAAGTATCCCTGGCTCCTTGATTCCAGCAATCAAACATGCTCACCCTGGTAATCCCTTCTTCTGTCTAGGGTTTTTATTGTCCATAATTTCACAGGAATAAATGTATGTGCTTTCTCACTTCATGGAGCCTCCTTCCACAGGGCTTGCCCTCCAGCCTAGTGGAACAGGGTCTTGCTGGGCCTGGGCTTCACCAGGGCTGTGTCTTGGCTGCAAGCCGACCAGGTGTGGGCTTTGGCCACACTCAGCATGCTCTGCTGCACTCAGCACAGCAGCTCAGCCGAGAGCAGTAGCACTTTGATATCTGCCACAAGCTTTGGACCACCTGAGCTTCCACTGCCACAGGTGATCTCATGGTAAAAGCACTAGACCTTAACACTCTGGAAAACCTTTTCCACTCCCTGGCTTAGTGCACCCTGCTCTCCCCTAAGGCACTCTAGCTGCCCCTGAGAGAAACAGAATCCCGGTTCTTGGTCTAAAAGCAAACCTCCAGAACCCCAGCCAAGATCCAGGCCCACACCAAATAGAGAATGACAGGTAATCAACTGACACATTGTATATGTTTAGATGTGCATGCAATTATTTTGTTTTGAATTTAGCATTTGCTTTAAATATCAGTGCAGAAGGAGATTTGAGGTTGCATTAATGGACATTGCCAGAATTTTCTTCAACATCCAGGTTCTCCTTCCATTTGAGATTGCATGCACCTACACATATGTAGCTGATGGACAGCTTGATCCTCATGAGGATCACCTAGCAATTATAGCAGGGGCTGTCTCTGACATGGACTCCATTGCCTGCTTTTGGGGCACTTTCCCCTAGCTGGGCTGACTTGTTGGGCCTCAGTGGAAGATGATGTGGTTAGTGTTGATGTTGCTTGATATGCCAGGGCTGGTTAAAAGGGGAGAGGGTTCCTTTCTTTTTGAGAAGGGGTTGGAGGAAAGTGGAAGATGTTAGGAGGGAGGGAAAAAGAGGAGAGCAGGGACTGCAATAGGGACATAAAGTAAATAAATAAAAATAAATATATTTTTAAAAGATCAAAACTTTTTGCTTTATCCCTGATGACACTTGATCATTCCCAATGAACATATAAACAGCAATGAATGCAACTGTGAAAACTGTGAAAGGACATTGTTTAAGACATTCTATCATTCAATATAATTAATGAAAAGAACCTTTACAAAAACATATAACAAAAGCAGGCAACTCCCTGGAAAGCTTTTTATTATACTGTATAAATTGTGAAATGCCACCCTTAAATCTTAAATCTTATTTCATAGGTCAGGGGAGGAGCTATAGCTTTGTGTTGAAGAAAAATCAATAGTTCTTCCAGGGTACCTGGTTCTGATTACCAGAACTCACACGGCAGCCAACAATTTTAACTTGATTGCTGGGGATCTTACATTCTACTCTGGTTCCATGGACACCACACATCCATATGGTGCACAAGCATACATATAGGCAAAACACCCATGTGTATAAAACAAAAATAAATTTTAAAAACAAATTGCATGAAATAATTTTATTTTCTGTATTATGAACAGTTTCTTATGTATTAAAGAACTTGAAAATATTAGTTAAACAATCTTAGCAAGTTTTAGTAAAGTAAATACTTTTTGTTATTTTTATTTTTATTAATTACAGTGTATTCAATTTCTAGTCCTTATAGTTCCCTCCCTCCTCCCCTCCCAATCCTCCTTTCCCCTCCTCCACCCATGCTGCTCCCCCAGTCCACTGATAGAAGAGGTCCTCCTCTCCATCTTTCTGATCCTAGTCTAATAGGTCTCATCAGAAGTGGCTGCATTGTCTTCCTCTGTGGCCTGGTAAGGCTGCCCCCTCGCTCAGAGGAAGGTAATCAAATAGCAGTCCAATCAGTTCATTCAGAGACAGTCCCTGTTCCCATTACTATGGAACCCACTTAGACACTGAACTGCCATGGGTTGCCTCTGTGCAGGGGTTCTAGGCTCCCTCCATGAATGGTCCTTGGTTGGAGTATCAGTCTCAGAAAAGACCCGTGGAACCAGATATTTTGGTTCTGTTGCTCTCCTTGTGGAGCTCCTGTCCTCTCCAGGTCTTTCTATCTCCCCTTTCTTTCATAAGATTCCCTACACTCTGTCCAAAGTTTGGCTATAAGTCTCAGCATCTGCTCTAATACCCTCCAGGGTAGAGCCTTTCAGAGGCCCTCCTTGGTAGGCTCCTGTTCTGTTCCATGTTTTCTCCCTCTTCTTATGTCCATCCTCTTTGCCTTTCTGAATGGGGATTGAGCATCTTAGCCAGAGTACTCCTTCTTGATTAGTTTCTTTGGGTGTACAGATTTTAGTATGTTTATCCTATATTATATATCTAATATCCACTTATGTGATATATGTGAGTTTGTACCCCGTGTGTCTTTCTGCTTCTGGGAAATCTTACTTAGGATGATCTTGTTCAGTTCCTACCATATGCCTGCAAATTTCATGATTTCCTTGTAATTTTTGTTTGTTGTTTGATTGTTTTTCTTTTTTTATTGGTGATTTATATTCCATTGTGTAGATGTACCACAATTTCTGTATCCATTCCTCAACTGAGGGGCATCTGGGTTGTTTCCACCTTCTGGCTATTACAAATAAAGCTGCTACAAAGGATCTTCATCAACCCTATATCTGACAGAGGGCTAATATCCAGTATATATAAAAAACTCAAGAAGTTAAACAGCAACAAGTAAGTTAATCCAATTAAGAATGGGGTACAGAGATAAACAGAGAATTCTCAATAGTGGAATATCAGATGGCAGAGGAACACTTAAAAAAATGCTCAACATCCTTAGTCATCATGGAAATGCAAATCAAAACAACCCTGAGAGTTCACCTTATACCCATCAGAATGGCCAAGATAAAAAACTCAAGGGACAACACGTCTTGGAGAGGATGTGGAGAAAAGGGAACCCTCCTCCACGGCTTGTGGGAATGTAAACTTGTACAACCACAGTGGAAATCAATCTGGCACTTTCTCTGACAATTAGGAATAGTGCTTCCTGAAGATCCAGCTATACCACTCCTAGGCATATATCCAAAAGGTGCTCAAGTACACAACAAGAACATTTGCTCAACCATGATTATAACAGCTTTATTCATAATAGCCAGAAGCTGGAAACAACCAGATGCCCCTCATTTGAGGAATGGATACAGAAATTGTGGTATACCTACCCAATGGAACATAACTCACCAATAAAAAGGGAAAACGATCAAACAACAACAACAAAAATAAAAATAAAAAACAAGGAAATCATGAAATTTGCAGGCAAGTGGTGGGAACTGGAACAGATCATCCTAAGTGAGATTTCCCAGAAGCAGAAAGACACACGGGATACATACTCACTCATAAGTGGATATTAGATATATAATATAGGATAAGCATACTAAAATCTGTACACCTAAAGAAACTAACCAGGAAGGAGGACTCTGGCTAAGATGCTCAATCCCTATTCAGAAAGGCAAAGAGGATGGACATAAGAAGAGGGAGAAAACAGGGAACAGGACAGGAGCCTACCACAGAGGGCCTCTGAAAGGCTCTACCCTGGAGGGTATTAGAGCAGATGGTGAGACTTATAGCCAAACTTTGGACAGAGTGCAGGGAATCTATGAAAGAAGGGGGAGATAGAAAGACCTGGAGAGGACAGGAGTTCCACAAGGAGAGCAACAGAACCAAAATATCTGGACCCAGGTGTCTTTTCTGAGACTGATACTCCAACCAAGGACTATTCATGGAGGGAACCTAGAACCCTTGCACAGAAATAATAAATGAAAAATAAAAATAAAAAAATAATTCCTTCACATCAAAACTTGAACCTCACCTGGGAACCAAGTTTGTCTGAAGGTTAGTCTGCAAATCTCCTGATGTTATTGGTTTATCCCAATATCCTACCAAAACTACCTTCACCACTTTAACTTCATAGTGATTTCTAACATTATAAATTTATAAATCAGATTATGATTCACATCCATGACATTCATCCTTGTAATTAATTTGCTGAAGGCCTATTTTGCTGTTTCTGTTAATTAAAATTCTATAGTTTTAAATAAATCAGAAAGAAAGTTAACATCTAGTGTGATGCAGAAAACTAGACCACTAAAGTGTATCATACACATGATAACTTTCCATGATGGCATAAGGGGAATAACACACTGGTATATTAAATAAACAGCAGTATGGAATTTGAATATACACTGAATTTGCTGCTCTATGATTTTATTATTTCTTTTCCTCCTAGTAATATTTCTAGTAGTGAATCAGTAGAACACATACACACACCACACACACACAAAAAAAAAAAACAAACAGGAATTAAAATATAGCAGTAAAAGCCACAATCAGCAGTGTTAATTGTTATTCCAAGAAATAATTAATTTTACTAGTTAAAACGAAAATGATTTTTATACTCCAATTAACAGTCAATCATTTCTCCAACCCTACCAATAGTTACCACAAAATATAACAACATTTTTGAATGGTCTAGCTTGACAATGTAATATGTAGCCAGGTCTTAGAAGTCTGAATAATGTACAACTTTCCCTGGTTTTCTGGTTACTCTGTTTGAAGCATAAAACTCTCAACTAAAGCTGTTGTGGTAAGGAACAAATATAACCTAAAAACTGCGGGAAAGATCTTTGATAACTTATTGAAGACACTTTGGAGAATGAGCAGTCTTTGATCTTAAGAAATATTCTTTAAAACTCTCACAATTTTCAGAGAACTAGAAAGTGAAGATTTGGGGAATATTAAACAATATATTTCTGAACAATAGCCACTAATGCTGTGGAACAGGCACCTCTAGAGAAAGAGCTGTGATGTTGCCCGCAAGCCATGTCTAAGCAATATTTTTAGTATCTATATGAACTGACGTAGTCCTTCTAAAAACATTTCTTCACACTGGAAATCAAATGTACATGGTACATTTTCTAACATCCGAATGCTCTAGGAATGTTACAGTGTTTGTGTGTGTGTTTGTTTCTATCTATTATAACAGGTTCATAGTTTTCCTTCTTCCTGTACCATGAATAACCTTTTAACAAAGGGTTATCATCTATATATTCCACATCCTTTCCAGGAGAGAGAATATTAATGATATACCTTACCATTATCAAAAATCACACAATTAAGTAAATTACTTAGTGACCCTATTATATATAGTTTTAAAAAGTAATTCTTTTCCCTTTTATTATTATTATTGTTATTATTATTTAGTACAATTTTTTCACTTTATATCCTGGTGTTAGCCTCCTCACTCATCTCCTCCCAGTCTTACCCTCCCTCCTTAGCCCATGACACTTCCTTAATCCACTGATATTGGAGATCCTCCTCCCCTACTATCTGACCCCAGCCCATCAGGTCTCATCAGGACTGTCTGGATCCTCCTTCTCAGTGGACTTGCTAGGCCACCTCTGCAGGGGAAGGTAATCAAAGAGCAGGCAACCAAGTGCATGCCAGAGAATGCATGTGCTCCACTCACTAGGGAACCCTCAAGGAAACTGAGCTGGCCATGGGCTACATCTGAGCAGGGGGTCCAGGGTCTCTTCTTGATTGATTCACCAGTTTCTGCAGGCCCCCCTGGGTCCAGATTGTATGGCTTTGTTGTTCTCTTTGTGGAGCTCCTGTTCCTCCAGGTCTTTCTATCTCCCTCTTCTTATGTAAGATTCCCTGTTCTCTGTCCAAAGTTTGGCTATGAGTCTCAGCATCAGCTTTAATACCGTGCTAAGCAGAGTCCTTAAGAGGCCACTATGGAAGGATCTTGTCCTGTTCTCAGTCTTCTCCTACTTCAGTTGTCTATCCCGTTTGCTCTTCTGAATGAGGATGTTCCCTAGGGTACTTCCTTGTTGTGTAGCCTATCCCAGATCATAGAATTTAGAATGCTTATCTTATTTTTTTATGGCTAAGGCTAATATCCACTTATAAGTTAGTATATACCATGTGTGTATTTCTGATTCTGGGTTACCTTACTCAGGATTTTCTTTTCTAGTTCCATCCATTTGCTTCCAAATTTCACGATTTCCTTGTTTTTAATTGCTGAGTAGTATTCCATTGTGTAAATGTACCACACTTTCTGTATCCATTCCTCAACTGAGGGACAGGGACATCTGGGTTGTTTCCAGATTCTGGCTGCTATGAACATGGTTGAACAAATTCTGGCTATTACAAAAAAGCTACTATGAACATAGTTGAGCAAATACCCTTATTGAATAGTGGGACATCTTTTGGGTATATGCTGAGGAGTGGTATAGCTGTATCTTGAGGTAACATTGTTCCTAATTTTCTGAGAAAGTGCCAGATTGATTTCCAAAGTGGATGTACAAGGTTACATTTCCACCATCAATGGAAGAAGGTTCCCTTTTTTCTACATCTTGTCCAGCATGGATCGTCCACCTGGGCCCAGGGAGGGCTTAGAGACTGATACTCCAACTAAAGACCATTCACAGAGAGGACCTAGACCCCTTGTTCATAGGAATACCATTGGCTGTTCAGTTTCCAAGTGAGTTCTCTACTAAGGGGTACAGGGACTGTCTCTGACATGAGCTCAGTGGCTGGCTCTTTGCTTACCTCCAGCTGGTGGGTGCAGTCTTGCCAGGCCATAGAGGAAGATGATGCAGCCAGCCTTGATGAGACCTGATAAGATAGGATAAGACAGAAGGGGAGGAGGGCCTCCCCTATCAGGGGACTAGGGAAAGGGCATAGGGGGAGAAGAGGGAGGATGGGTGGAACTGGGAGGAGACAAGGGAGCGGACTGAAGCAGGGACACTAAGTGAATAAACTGTAATAAATAAATATTTAAAGTAAATTTAAAATTTTAATATAAATATTTAAATTCAAATTAAAAAAAATGTTTGGAATTATTTGATAAAAATTACATTGCCTATAAGTTTTGTTCGTCACCCTTAATTTGAGAGAAAATGTCTATTGACATAGATTGTGTGGTATAAAGACTGCCATATTGGAAAATAATTTTTTTTAAGTTTAAAAAAAAAAGTTAGTCGGTAGGGGCATATCTTTTATTTGAGCACCCGCACCCGTGCAATTTCTTTGTGCTTCATGACAACGGTATACAGTGCCTTCATCAAGAGGGTGCTACACCCAGGTCGGGGAGGATAACCAAGAGTTGTCAGTAGTTTCAAATGTTTGAAAAGTGTTTCTATGGGAACCCTCCGGCAAACAACACAAAAAGATATAACCTACAACTAGGTATTATTTAGAGAGTGAGAGACTGTGGGTCTTTCAGCCCTAAATGGGGTGTTTTTATCCTCCCACTCCCACCCCATTCAAGGCTCAGAGATGTACGTATACAAAAGAGGAGGAGGAACGTTATAAAATCCAAAGGTGTTGGACATCCAAGGAAATCGTGTCTCCCAGAGACGACAGGGCTGGTGCGTATTTGATCCCAGAGACTGAGACAGCATGCACAAGACCTGCTGAAAGTCAGACAAGATCTCAGTATGCAAGAGGGGAGGCAGACACGACATTTCACCCCTATACAAGGAACTGTTTGCAATTGATAGCTTCTGGTGATTGAGGTACATCAGTTTTCTTCAATGAAGTGACACTGAGTGTTTCAACAGTGCTCCAGGGAATTAAATGGAGTGACACCGGGTATAGAAAACAGATTCTAGGGCAGGCTTTATCCTGAGGAGTAGTTGGCCAACACAAAACGGACAATATACTTTTGTGTGATTTTTTTAAGAGTGGTTCTGCGTGTGTTTAGAGAAAACAGGAATATAAAATTGGATGTGCAGAAACAGGAAATAAGCCGGAAGAAACTGGGGAAGGGGATACAAAATACAGCATATGAAAATTTTAAAAATTATTATTGTGAATTAAGGAGCATGTTGTATCAGTAAATGAATATTTGAAATGAGTGGTTAAAACTTGGACCAAAATCCAGAATTCATCACAATAAGTCAGCTTGTGATATTTAAACATAAAATCAATAGCATTCAATAATAATTTAAGTGTTATTTCTGTTACAGACAACAATTATGAACAATAAGAAATACAAAAAAATTAGATGTCCAATACAAAATGGTCACCTATCTAAACATAAACACAGTAACATTATACAAATTGAAATGTTGTATTATGTACACACATATATTTGAACATATACATATCATAAATATGTATGTGTATTATGTATGTGAGTGTGAGAACAATTAATGGAAAAAAAGGACAAGAAAAGGAAAAGGGAAATAATGTATTTACAATCTCGAAAATCAATGAAATAATAAAATACTGATAAACTAGCAAGTTTATAGAAAGTTAATTTTGATCCCTATAATATGTGTTCATGTTTGATATTCTGGAACAAATTTTGTCCTATTATCAGTTTGTAGGCAATTCCACAATAGTTTTCAAAATGTCAGGTTTAATCTTTATTCCCATCAGCAATAAATATTTTTTCCTGTCTCTCCAAATTCTTACTAGAATATTTTGCTAATTATCTTATCATTATTATTATTATTTACAATTTATTCACTTTATCCTGGTTGTAGCTTCCTCCCTCATCTCCTCATGGTCCCACCCTCTCTCCCTCTTCCTCTCCTATTCTTCTTTCCCAGTTCACTGATAGGGGAAGTCCTCCTCCCCTACTGTGGATCCTAGCCCATCAGTTCCCATTAGAACTGGCTGCATCTTCTTCCTCTGTGGACTGGCTAGGTTGTCCTATTGGAGAGAAGTGAACAAGGAGCAAGCAACCCGGTTCATGTCAGTGACTGTCGTTTTTCTCCTTACTAGGGAACTCACATGGAGACTGAGCAGTCTATGGGGTACATCTGATAGGGGCCTAGGTCCTCTCTGTGCATGGTCTTGGTTGCTGCATCAATTTGTGCAGTAGCCCCTGTGCCCAGCATGTTTTCTTTTTGTTGTTGTTGTTTTTGGGTTTGGTTTTGTTTGTTTAATTTTTTGGTTTCTTTGTGGGGCTCTTGTTCACTCTGGGTCCTTCTGTTTTTAATTAAATTTTTATTTTTTTATATTAGTTACAGTTTATTTCCTTTGTAGCCCAGCTGTATCCCGCTCCTTCATTCCCTCCCAATCTCACCCTCCCTCCCTCATCTCCTCCCTGCAACTGTGTAAGTCCACTGATAGGGACTTAGACTCCTCCCCATCCCTCTGACCCTAGCTTATCAGGTCTTTTCAGGACTGGCTGCAATGTCCTCCTCTGTTGCCTCACAAGGCTGCGCCTCCAACCAGGGGAGGTGATCAAAGAGCCAGCCACTGAATTCATGTAGAGTCAGTCCCTATTTCCCTTACTAGGACACCCACTTGGATACTGAGCTGCCAAGGGCTACATCTGAGCAGGGGTTCTAGGTCATATCCATGAATGGTCCTTGTTTGGAGTATCAGTCTCAGAAAAGACCCCTGGGCCTAGATATTTTGGTTCTGGTTCTGTTGCTCTCCTTGTGGAGCTCCTGTCCTCTCTAGGTCCCACTATCTCCCCCTACTTTCATAGGATTCAGGCCATCCTGAAAGCTAGTCCTCAGGGGCTAGAAATTTAGGTTAGTTCCAGCTCAGAGTTCTCTGTGTCATCAGTCTGAAGTGTATAGCATCTTCTTTAGCAAAAAGAACATTCATTCCACTTCTGTAGGGCAACAAAGAACCGTAGCAATAGCCACCATGTTTACAAGTTTATGGAAGAACCATGACCAGCAACTCAAAAAAGGGCTTATTGTGCCTGTTGTTGAATTTTTAAATGGTGTTTGGCTCTTGGAGGGACAACTGTCAGTTCAGATGGAAAGTTTTCCTTTAAACTCTGTTCATTATACACAGACTTACATGGACTATAAAATTAATTTTATTTTTAGATACTTAGTTAATAATATGATTCTTTGTGAATTCTCAAACATCTTTACTATTATCGTGACTTATTCCTCCCTCCATTTTCTGTATTTGCCTCCCTTTTGCTGCCTAGCTTAAGTATTTTTACTCCCATTTATGCAATCAGATCAACCTTGCAATTCTTCTCTCTGTTGCTCCCCACTCCCCTACCCCAGGGGTGGTCCCTTTTTACTCTCTTGCTTTCTGCCTTTACTTCTGAGTATGTACTCACTAAACTTTGACCCAAATTTTGCCTTGCCTAGAAGATGGGCAGGGACAAAAATAGAGCAGAGATTGAGGAAATGTCCAACCAGTGACTGATCCAAGCTGAGACTTACTCCATGGGAGACAGCCAACCCCTGACATGGAAGGTATAAGATCTCCTCCCCTCCCCCAAGGGAGGAGCAACCTTCTTAGGCCAAGAGGAGGACAATTCAGGCAGTCCTGAAGAGACCTGATAAACTAGGGTCAGATGGAAGGGGAGGAGGACCTCCCCTATCAGTGTACAGAAGGCCAGGCAGGAGATATAGGATTGGGAGGGAATGAGGGAGGGGGCTACAGCTGGAATACAAAGTAAATAAACTGCAATTAATATAAAAAATAAAAATTATAAAAACCACCAATGTACATAAAATAAAAATAAATAAAAATTGAAAAAATAAATATATATATAAAATTTTAAAAATACCATAAAAAAGAAAATGTTTATCTGTACTCAGCCACCTTTGCTATCCTCTCGCCCAAAACTTTTATTATTTTTTTTCTTTGCTTTGTCTTTCATGTTTTAGCAACAATGAACAGAGCCCATTTTGACCTTTAGTCAAATTGCTCCTCCAATAATGTGGCATTATCCTTATTTTATTTTAACAAAATTACCAAAATGAAAAAATAATTACTGCTTGCTCTATTTTTTAAAATAAGTCTTACATATCTGACTGTAAGCACTATAAATTCATAAACTATCTGTCTTATCACTCTATGCCTTAAAAACTTAAATCACATGCAAACACAAACACACACAAGTGCACACATATGTTTACATATATTTGCAATTATATAGACTTATATGTATTTATTGGGTGAATTAATAAATTAATGACTAACTAATAAAACTCGACAATGCAACTATGGAACATAAAACATTTCAATACTCATTGAATGGAGTGGTTGTTTTTAGTTTGGTTTTCAGAATAATTTTTGGAGGACTTTTCAAATAATTGTAGGTCACACAATTGATATGCTTTATATATTAGAGGAATTGGCGTCTAATGTAGCAGATAAAATCAAAGGTAAATGATCTAAACAGCATTTTGATGCAGCATATATTTGCATGTTTCCTATTTCACAAATAGATCCAAAGGTTTAAAATTTCTCCAACAAAATGAATGTACTCCAAATAAATAACATATTAGCATATATTTAAATATCATGAAATTGACCAATTTTGTCCATTTATAGGTTTTAAAAAGTTGTTACATGGTGAATTTCAAATTAGTACTCCAATAACTTTCAAATGAAACTTTTCTGCATGATAAGGTAACAACAGGAACCAAGGACTAATGCAATCTCTCCAGGATATCAAGCATAAAGATCATATATATGTAAATCCTGCAGAAAACAGTCTTTGCTCTCCAGAAAATTTCCTGTTATCTATAATTTAACATTTAAAATTTTCATACAGTATGTTTTATGTGACTTAAAATAAAAAAGATCTAGTACATCCGAGTAAGTTTAAGTAGGACTATTTTTCAGGATAAAAAGTGTGATCATCTCTGTTCACGGTATGAGACAGTTTGTACTGAATGGAGCTCTTAGAAAATGAGCACGCATGTTCATACTTCTTAAATGCATTTCCGATATGGGAAGCATAACAAGATTAACACACACACACACATGAAAAATTAAGAAAGTAAAAAAATTTATAATAGCCCATCATTAAGATCTAATAAAATAAATCTAATTTTTAATTTCAAGTTCTTTAAAGTCTGAGAGATTACCAGTGGGGCCTTTTTTGACTCATGTGGTGAGTTTGAAAAGAATGTATTTTGTGTTAAATAATACATATTTACATAGTCCACTCATTATAAATGTACAATAAATTCTTTTACCAGCATCCCAAGGGAAGAAAATATCATTTGGCATTTCTTTACTCTGAGGGTAAATTTTATTTGTCAAACTGTCTGACATAGAAGGTATCTGATTATTTAGTGAAATATCTTTTTCTTGGTTGTCCTTTAGGATTACTTCAGATTGAGTGTATATGAACCCATTGACTGAGGAAAGCAGGTTGTCTTCCCACAGTGGACCAGGAAAAATCATTCCTGTGGGAAAGCTAAGTTGGGTACAATTCACTCTGCCCTGAGCTGGCAGCTGCTTTCTTCTTCACTGAGACTAGCCTTTCCTACATCCCTCAGCTGTCAGGACTCCAGTGAAACTACACTATTGGATCTCCTGTTCTTCAGTTATTCATGATATTACATAAGACTTTATAGCCTCTATAATCATGTGTGACAATTCTATATGAATGTTGGTTTTGCCAATGTATCTAGAGATGAAAAATAATATTTGAAACAAAAGCAAAACAAATTATGTCATTGGAAATCGTTCCTAGGAAAGAGAAGTTGCAAAGTGATAAAAGTGAATCAGGAAAGAAAAAAAAAGGAAAAACAAACAAAAACAATGAAAATGTTTTTAAAAATCATTTGTGAGTAATGGGGCTCAACCATATCAGTGACACTTGGAACATGTCTTTATACCATCTTAATGAGCAAATTGCATTGTAGGATGAATCAACTAGCTCTTGTTCTCACTGTTATAGAATTGCTCTGTAAGGCCTATTACCTTTACCTTATCCCTGACTTTACCTGCCTGAGTCTCAGTTGCACTCAGTGGATAGAGCTAGAGAGCGCCATTAGCCAAAGAAGGTGATTATTTTGGAAGAATACACTACTGAATATTTTCAATACCTATAGCCACTGATAAACTGGGTTGGGCCATGGGCAAATAAGGTGAGTTATTGACACAAATTTGGTAAAATTCTTTTGGTATATTTGCTGTAAAAAAAAAAGGCTTCCTGAAAACAGTAAATCTCATCAGAAATATGACATCTTCAAACACATTAAAACTTAAGAGTGTTTTTAATGTAACTGTCAAAAGACAGGGTAGGAATATGAAAATTAATTCTTTCTATCCATCTTTCTATGCATAAATCTATTTATCTATCTATCTGTCTATCTACATATCTATTCAGAATATACAAACATATTAAATATATTTTGTAAAATAAGAGAAAAGCAAATCAAATTAAAAATAAGAATAGATTATCAGATTAAAGAGCAGAAAGTAAGTAAAATATTTTCAAGAATAAAAGTAAAATATTAGAAGCTCGAGGACTTGGAGCAAAATAGGTAATAGAATCACAGTTTAGTTGAATCAACCAAAATTCAGAAATGAAGGATGAACATGATCTCAATACAAACTCTGTCAGACATAAAGAAATAAAGCCAACATTTTCACCCTTCCACTAGCTGTGGAGAAAGTTTGCAGCTATGACACATGAGGAAGTATGTTATGCACAGAGGAGTTAGGAGGACCAGAAACCACTGCCTGATTTAATGAGATATTTCCGAGCTCAGAGAGAACACTGGAGAAGACATTGCTGCATGAAAAAAATACTCTGGAGATCACTAGTTTTCCTCCAAAAAGAGGAGCTAGGTGTGCTAAGTGAATACAAAACAAGTGCAATGTTATACAGCTTTATTAACATCAGAGAACATAATCAAAAAGTGGAAAATGCTACTAGAGGAAGTCAACATAAAATAGTGAAAGTTCTACAAGACTGAATGTTTATGTACCTAATAGTTTGCATTCAAATATACAATGCAAGTACTACAGAATAGTAAAAATAAATATGAAAAACATTTAATAATAAGAAACTCAATTGACAACATAAGATGCCAAACCATATTAAAGAATGCTAACATTATTAAAAACAAGGTAATCATGAAATTTGCAAGTAAATGGATGGAACTATAAAAGGTCATCCTGAGTGAGGTAACCCAGACCCAGAAAGACACACATGGTATATACTCACTTGTAAGCAGATATTAGCCATATAGTACAGGATAGTACTACAGTACCATAAAAGATAAAGTAAGTAGGATGATCTAACAGAGGATGCTTAAGTCTCGCTCAGAAGGGGAAACAAAATAGACAGCAGAAGTTGTTGAAGAGAGGGAATGAGGAAAGAAAGGAAGTTCATAGGTACTGTTTAAATTTGTTTTTGTCATGGAATATCTTGTTTTCTTCCTCTGTGGCAATTAAAAGTTCTGGTGGGTATAGTGATTAGGGCTGACATCTGTGGTCTCTTAGTGTTCATAAGATATCTATCCAGGCCCTACTGGCTCTTAGAGTTTCTGATGAAAAAGATGTAATTCTGATAGGTTTGTCTTTATATGTGACTTGGCCTTTTTCCCTTGCAGTTTTTAATAGTCTCTCTTTGTTTGGTACATTTAATGTTTTGTTATGCGGTAGGGTGATTTTCTTTTCTGGTCCAATCTATTTGGTGTTCTATAAGCTTCTTGTATGTTTGTAAGCTTCTCTTTAGAGGCTCTACCAAGCAGCACCTCAAAATGGATGCAGAGATTCACAGCTGGGCGATACATAAGGAGTCTTCTGGAAAAGTGGGAGGAAATTGAAAAGGACCTGGATGTGACAGGAGCTCCACAAGAGACCAACAGAGCCACAAACAAAGGTCCAGAGGGGCTTCCTGAGATTGAAGCATCAACCAAGGACTATGCCCAAAATGTACCTAGGCCCACTACAAAGATGTAGCAGATGGACAGCTTAGACCTCTTTTGGGTCCTCTAGTAAGGGAATTGAGGATTTTATGGGACAAAGACTCACTTGTCAGCTTTTTGATAACTTTCCTCTGGTGGGACTGACTTGCCAGGCCCGCGGGGAAGAGGGCAACCTCAGGCTTGATGCAACTTGATGAGCTACACTGGATGGGAAAGGAGTTCCCCTTGTCTGGAAAAAAGAGGAGGTGAAAGGAGGAGGAGCAAGGGTGGGGCTGGGAGATCAGGAGGGATGGGGTTATAACAAGAAAGTAAAATGATTTTTTTTTTTAATTTAAAAGAGGGGGGATGCAGAGAGAAATGAGGGTAGAGATTAGACCTGGGGACAACATGGGCTAAGGGGACAGAGGACCTTCAGAGAGAGGAGAAACCATGGGAAGGGGCAGTTCAGTGACAAGCTGGAGAACTAAGACAGGGAAGGCTCCTAGGAGAACATGTGGCTACTCTAGCCAAGACTCCCAGTAGCAGGGGTCATGGAGACTGAAGAGGACATCCTCTAACTAGACTAGACTCCCAGTGGAAGAGGGAAAGCACCAATCCATCCACAAAAACTTCAATCCAAAATTTACCCTGCCTATAAGATGGACAGGGATAATGATAAAGCAGAGATTGAGGGAATGTTCAACCAATGCCTGGCCCAACCTGACACCTACCCCATGGGAGAGAGCCAACCCCTGACACTATTAAGGAAACTTTGTTGTGCTCGCAGACAGGAGCCTTGCATAGCTGTCCTCTGAAAGGATCCACCCAATAGCAGATAAAAACATATGCTGAGACTCAGAGCCAAACACTGAGTAAAGCAAAGGGAGTCTTGTGGAACAGTGGGGAAGGGAGGTAATAAAAAGACATGGAGGTGACAGGAACTCCAAAGGAAAGCAAACAGAGCCAACTAACCATGACCCAGAGGAGCTTGTGGAGATGGAAGTACCAACCAAGGACCATGCATGGACTAGACCTGGACCCCCTACACTGATGTAGCCTATGAGCATCTTAGGCTGGTAAGGGGAAAAGGACCTATCTTTGACATGGATTCTGTTGCCTATTTCTTTAATCACTGCCTTCTTTCCCCCGGTAGGGCTGCCTGGCCAGACTGCAGGGGAAGAGGACACAGACTTGAGGTGGTTTGTTGAGCTAGGGTGTGTTAATAAGGGGAGTCTCCCCTTTTCTGAAGAATAGGGGAGAGTGTGGGTGGGACTAGAAGGAGAGGAGGGAGGGAGCTAAGATTGAGATGTAAAGTGAATAAATAAATAAATTAATTAATTACAAAAAAAAGAATGCTGGCATTTTCAAAGAAAGGGCATTGCTCTGGAGCAATGAGCTCCATGGGCAAGAATGCATGTTGCTTTTGAGGAGATCATAACCTCCTAATTTACTTTATGAGATGGGGCATCCTCTTCTCATCTCTGCAAGACCTGCAGACACATAGACACACCCTGACATACACACACACACACACACACACACACAAATAAATTTAAATATTATGAATCTAATGTGCATGTGAAATAGATACAACAAGCAGATAACCTAAGACCCCTGCACAGATGTAGCCTGTGGCAGTTCAGTATCCAAGTGGGTTCCATTGTAATAGGAACAGGGACTGTCTCTGACATGAACTGATTGGCCTGCTCTTTAATTACCTCCCCCTGAGGGGGAAGCAGCATTACCAGGCCACAGAAGAAGACAATGCAGCCACTCCTGATAAGACCTATTTGACTAGGATCATAAGGAAGGAAAAGAAGACCTCCCCTATCAGTGGATTTGGGGAGGGGCAGGCATGCAGAGGGTGGAGGAAGGGAGGGATTGGGATGGGAGGAGGGAGGGAACTACAGGGGGAATACAAAGTGAATAAAATAACACATTATTTATTAGTTCACATTGAAAAACTAAATCTTGATCATTTTTGATGAACTCAATTTAGATTTTGATAGTATAAAAATTCTTTTAAAATGTAGAAAAAATCGTACTACAGAATATCCTTATTAAAAAATAATCTCTAGAAGGAATAATATAAAATCAATACAAATTTTCAGTATTAACAAATGTTTTCATTTCTTCCGTTTTCTTTTTTCTTTTTATTTTTCATTAATTACACTTTATTCACTTTGAATCGCCCCATAAGCCCCTCCCTCATCCCCTCCCTTCCCCTCCTTCACACATGCCCCTCCCCAAGTCCACTGATAGGTGAGGTCCTCCTCTCCTTCCTTCTGATCTTAGTCTATCAGATCACATCAGGAGTGGCTGCATTGTCATTTTTTGTGGCCTGGTAACTAATCAAGAGAGAGGACCCTGTCTAAAATGCTCAGTCCCCATCCTGAAAGGCATTTCTTCCATTTTCTAATAAGAATTTCACAAGTGGAAGAGTTAAAATCTCAATGCTCCATCTTAGTTGTGTAAGGGAACTGTGTTGCAGAAGGAGCACAGCTATGACAGGAATGTAAAGGAATTTTAATCCAGCAACATGGCTGCTCTGGAAAGGGATCATATTCAAAGACCTTCTAGATCTGTTTGATATGGCTGGAATGCAGACACAGTCTGGATTATAGTATGCTCTGGCTAAAATACATATCTGTTGTTAGTACAAACTTTTTAATTTCCCAAAATGAAGGTAAGCATAGTTTAGAGAAGATAGCAACCATGTTTGAAAGTGACATCTAATTGAGGGGCAGACAAAGGGAAGAATCAGAGAAAGATTTGACTGTATGGGTCAGAGGTAGGATATGCCTAACACTCAAGAGAATAGGACAGGAAAGAAAGGTTACTTAAGAGCAGCAGAGGGAGGTGAGGGTGGGGGAGTTTGAAACTGAGAGTTTCCTATATGGACAGTTTTACAAAGGCAGGGTGCAGAGAGAAAAAGCTAGACACAGGTAAAGACAAGAATGAGCTAGAGAATAATAAGGAACCAGAATATTAAAACATACTAACAGAATCTCTTTGAGTCCAGGCAGAGCAATTCAGTCAGAAGTCATTAGAAGCCAGTTTGGATCAGTCAGCTTGGAAAGAAGTTTAGGCAAGAACAGCTGAGTTGAACCAGCCAACAAAAGTTTAGAGAAGCTAGGAAGGTTTGGGAATGACCCATCTTATCTAAAGAAATAAAAACATTTACACAGGAATTAACAACTAGGTAAAAAGAGATGGCAATTCATTAAATAAAAAAAAAAAAAAAAAGACTAAGTTCAAAGAAGCACCCATGGGAACTGGGAACTGGGATTAGATTGGAAACCCAGTCTTTGGTCAAGATGTTTGGGAGTCTCAAAGTGTCTATACCCAAGAAAAGAAATGTCAAGGGAAAAGGTCATTAGCACCCTTAAGTGTTTGAGTTATTACTCCTTGGAAGTCTATCCTGATTTCACTGTGGGTACCATAGGAAAATCTCCCTATGCTTCCCCAGGGGTAGAGTGTGTGAGGGGAAATATAGAATCACTCTGAAATCCTTCAGGAAACTGTGTTATTAACAAGCTATGCCTGAAGAAAATCTGCTGAATTCTAGGTTGGTCTGCAGCAGTTTTATCAGAGCCTAACTCAGCTTGTGGAAGGTAAAAGTCCAATTCTATATTTATTTTTTAAATAATATTTTTATATTAATCACAGGTTATTTACTTTGTGTCCCAGCCATAGCCCCATCCCTCATTCCCTCCCAATCCCACCATCCCTCCTTGATCTTCTCCCTGCCCCTTTCCAAGTCCACTCACAGGGGAAGACCTCCTCCTTTTCCATCTGACTCTAGCTTATCAGATCTCTTCAGAACTGGCTGGAATGTCCTCTTCTGTGGCCTAGTAAGAATGCTCCTCCCTCGGTGGAGGGGGATCGAAGAGTCAGTCATTGGGTTTATGTCAGAAATAGTCCCTGTTCCCCTTACTAGGGTACCCACTTGGATACTGAGCTACCATGGGCTATATCTGAGCAGGGCTTCTAGGTTATTTGCATACATGGTCCTCGGTTGGAAAAACAGTCTCATAAAAGACCCCTGTGCCATGATATATTTGGTCGTTGTGGAGCTTCTGTCCTCTCCAGGTCTTCCTAACTCCCTCTTATTTCATTTGATTCCCTGCACTCTGCCAAAGGTTTGGTTATAAGTCTTAATATCTGCTTTGATACATTGTTAGGTAGAGTCATTCAGAGGCCCTCTGTGGTAGGCTCCAGTCCTGTTACTTGCTTTCTCCTGCATCCAATGTCCATCCCATTTGTTTTTCTAAGTGAGGACTGATCATCTTACCCCTGGTACTCTTTCTTGTTTATCTTCTTTAGGTGTATAGAGTTCAGTATTTTTATCCTATCTTAAAAGTCTGTATAAAGGAGTATATACCATGTGTGTCTTTCTGCTTTTGGGATACCTCACTCAGGATGCTCATTTCTAGATCCCACCATTTGCCTACAAATTTCATGATTTCCACAATTTTTTATTATTTTTAACTCTTTTTTTCTTTATTAATTACACTTTATTCAATTTGTATCCTCCCCCATGCTTACCTCCCTCTTACTGTCCCAATCCCTCCCTTCCTCCACCCTCTGCACGAATGCCCCTCCCCAAGTCCACTGATAGGGGAGGTCTTCTTTTCCTTCCTTCTGATCTTAGTCAGTTAGGTTTCATCAGGAGTGGCTGCATTGTCTTCTTCTGTGGACTGGTAAAGCTGCTCCCCCCTCAGGGACAGGTGATCAAAGAGCAGTCCAATCAGTTCATGTCAGAGACAGTCCCTGTTCCTATTACTGTGGAGCCCATATGGACGCTCAAATGCCATGGGCTACATCTATGCAGTGGTTTTAAGTTATCTCCATGCATGGTCCTTGGATGGAGTATCAGTCTCAGGAAAGACCCCTGTGCTCAGATTTTGGGTTCTGTTGCTCTCATTGTGGAGTTCCTGTCCTCTCCAGATCTTACTATTTCCTACTTCTTTCATAAGATTCCATGCACTCTGCCCAACAGTTGGCCATAAGTCTCAGCATCTGCTTTGATAGTCTGTAGGGCAGACCCTTTCAGAGGCCCTCTGTGGGAGGCTCCTAACTTGTTTCCTGTTTTCTTCTTCCTCTGATGTCCATCTTCTTTGCCTTTCCGGATAGGGATTGAGCATTTTAGCAAGAGTCCTCCCTCTTGATTAGTTTCTTTAGGTGTACAGATTTTAGTAGGTTTATCATATATGACATGTCTATATGAGTGAGTATATAAAATGTTTGTCTTTCTGCTTCTGGGATAGCTCACTCAGGATGATCTTTTCCAGATCCCACAATTTACCTGAAAATTTCATGATTTCCTTGTTTTTTATTGCTGATTAATATTCCATTGTGTAGATGTACCACAATTTCTGTATCCATTCCTCCACTGAGGGGCATCTGGTTTGTTTCCAGCTTCTGGCTATTACAAATAAAGCTGCTACAAACATAACTGAGCAAATATCCTCATTGTGAACTTGACTCACTTTTGGGTATATGCTTATGAGTGGGATAGTTGGATCTTGAGGAAGCAGTATTCCTAATTGTCTGAGAAAGCACCAGATTGATTTCCAGAGTGGTTGTACAAGTTTACATTCCCACCAGCAGTGGAGGAGGGTTCCCCTTTCTCCACAGCCTCTCCAGCATGTGATGTCACTCGAGTTTTTCATCTTGGCCATTCTGAAGTGTGTAAGGTGAAATCTGAAATCTCAGGGTCTTTTTGATTTGCATTTCCCTGATGGCTAATGACGTTGAGCATTTCTTTAAGTGTTTCTCTGCCATTTGATATTCCTCTATTGAGAATTCTCTGTTTAGCTCTGTACTCCATTTTTTAATTGGATTACATGATTTGTTGCTGTTTAACTTCTTCAGTTCTTTAAATATACTGGAAATTAGTCCTCAGGTATAGGGTTGGTGAAGATCCTTTCCCAATCTGTAGACATTGGTTTTGTTCTGATGATAGTGTCCTTTGCTTTACAGAAGCTTTTCAGTTTCATGAGGTCCCATTTATTGATTGTTGCTCTTAGAGCCTGTGCTGTTTGTGTTCTGTTCAGGAAGTTGTCTCCTGTGTCAATGAGTCAAGGCTCTTCCCCACTTTTTCTTCTAAACGGTTTAGTGTGTCTGGTTTTATATTGAGTTCTTTGATCTACTTGGACTTTAGTTTCATTCAGGGTGATAAGTATGGATCGATTTGCATTTTTCTACATATAGATAGCCAGTTAGACCAGCACCATTTGTTGAAGATGCTGTCTTTTTTTCCATTGAATGGTTTTGGCATCTTTGTAAAAAATCTGGTGTCCATAATTGTATGGAAATATATCAGGGTCTTTGATTCCATTGATCCACCAGTCTGTTTCTATGTCAGTACCATGCAGTTTTTAGTATTGTTCTATAGCACAGTTTGAGATCATGGATGGAAATACCTCCTGAATATCTTTTACTGTAGAGAATTGTTTTAGCAATTCTGGGTTTCTTATTGTTCCATATGAAGTTGAGACTTTTTCTTTCAAGGTCTGTAAAGAATTGTGTTGGTAATTTGATGGGAATTGCATTGAATCTGTACATTGCTTTAGATGTAAGATGACCATTTTTACTATATTAATCCTGTCAAGCCATGAGCATGGGAGATCTTTCTATCTTCTGATATCTTTCTCTATTTCTTTCTTCAGAGACTGGAAAATTTTTTGATCCAAATCTTTGACTTGCTTGGTTAGGTTCACACCAAGGTACTTTATGCCCTTTGTGGCTATTGTGAAGGGTGTTGTTTCTCTAATTTCTTTCTCAGCCCTTTTGTCTTTTGTATAGAGGAGGGCTACTGATTTGTTTGAGTTAGTTTTGTATCCAGCCACTTTGCTGAAGGTGTTGATTAGCTGTAGGAGTTCCCTGGTAGAATTTTTAGGGTCACTCAGGTATACTATCATATCATCTGCAAATAGTGAAACTTTGACTTCTTCTGTTCCAATTTGTATTCCCTTGATCTCCTTTAGTTGTCTTATTGCTCTAGCAAGGACTTCAAGAACAATGTTGAAGAGATATAGAGAGAGTAAGCAGCCTTGACTTGTCCCTGATTTCATTGGAATTGATTAAATTTCTCTCCATTGAGTTTGATATTGACTATAAGCTTGCTGTATGTTGCCTTTACTATGTTCAGGTATGTGCCTTTTATCCCTGATCTCTCCAAGACTTTAAACATGAATGGATGTTGGATTTTGTAAAATGCCTTTTCAGCATCTAAGGAGATGATCATGTGCTTCTTCTCCTTCAGTTTGTTTATATGGTGGATCACATTGATGGATTTCCATATACTGAACCACTCTTACATGCCTGGGATGAAGCCTAGTTGGTCACGGTGGATGATATCTTTGTTGTGTTGTTGTATTAGGTTTGCAAGTATTTTGTTGAGTATTTTAGCATCGATTTTCATAAGGGAGAATGGCCTGAAATTCTCTTTCTTGGTTGGGTCTTTGTGACGTTTAGGTACCAAGGTGACTGTGGCTTCATAGAATGAGTTTGGTAGTGTTCCTTCTGTTTCTATTTTGTGGAATAGTTTGAAGAGTATTGGTGTTAGCTCTTGTTTAAATGTCTGGTAGAATTCTGCACTGAAACCATCTGGTCCTGGGCTTTTTTTGAATGGGAGACTTTTAATGACCGCTTCTATTTCCTTAGTGGATATAGAACTATTTTATAGATTTACCTAGTCGTGATTCAGCTTTGGTAAGTGGAATCGATCCAGAAAATTTTCCATTTCATTTAGCTTTTGTGGCATATAGGCTTTTGAAGTAAGTCCTAATGATTGCTTGGATTTCCTCAATGTCTGTCTTTATTTCCCCCTTTTCATTTCTGATTTTGTTGATTTGGATAGTGTCTCTTTGCTGTTTAGTTAGCTTGGCTAATGGTTTGACTATCTTGTTGATTTTCTCAAAGAACCAGCTCTTGGTTTAATTAATTTTTTTGAATTGTTTTATTTGGTTCTAATTGATTGATTTCATCCCTGAGTTTGATTATTTTCAGCCATCTAATCCTCTTTGGTGTGTCTGCTTCTTCTTTTTCTAGGGTTTTTAGGTGAGCCATTAAGTTGTTTGAATGAGCTGTCTTGAATTTCTTCTTGAAGGCACTGAGTGCTATGATCTTTCCTCTTAGCACTGCTTTCATTGTGTCCCATAAGTTTGGGTATGTTGTGCCATCATTTTCATTGAATTCCATGAAGTCTTTAATTTCTTTATTTCTTTCTTCTCTGACCCAGCTGTCATTTAGTAGCAAATTGTTCAGTTTCCATGTATGTGTAGGCCTTTTGCTATTTTTCTCACTGAGGTCCAGCTTTATTCCATGGTGATCAGACAGGATACAAGGGATTATTTCAATCTTCTTGTATCTGTTGAGTCTTGCTTTGTGTAACTATATGGTCTGTTTTGGAGAAGGTTCCATGAGGTGCTGAGAAGAAGGTAAATTCTTTTGTGTTTTGATGAAAGGTTCTATAGATGTCTGTGAGGTCCGTTTGATTCATATCCTCTTTCAGAGTTATTGTTTCTTTGTTTAATTTCTGTTTTGTTGACCTGTCCTTTGTTGAGAGTGGGGTGTTGAAGTCTCCCACTATTAATGTGTGGGTTTCTATGTGTGGTTTAAGTTTTATTACAGTATCTTTTTCAAATGTGGGTGCCCTTACATTTGGGGCATAAATGTTCAGGATTGTGATATCTTCCTGGTGGATTTTCCCCTTATTGATGAGTATAAAGTGAGCTTCCCCATCTCTTTTGATTAATTTTTGTTGAAAGTCTATTTTAGTAAACATTAGAATGGCTACTCCTGCTTGCTTCTTGGGTCCATTTGCTTGGAAAACCATCTTCCAGCCCTTTACTCTCAGGTAATGTCTATCTTTGTGACTTAGGTGTGTTTCTTGTATGCAACAGATTGTTGAGTCTTCTTTACGCATGCATTCTGTTAGTCTGTTTCTTTTTATTGGAGAATTGAGTCCACTGATGTTGAGGAAGATTAATGACCAGTGGCTGTTATATCCTTTGATATTGATGTTGGCTATGGTAGTGTGTTTGTCTATTTATTTATTTATTTATTTGTTTGTTTATTTATTTATTTATTGGCTGTAATGAGTTTATTTATTTCCTGTGTTTTCTTGAAAGCAGTTAGTTTTCTTGAGTTGTATTTTTCCTTTTAGTATCTTCTGTAACGCTGGATTTGTGTGTAGGTATTGTTGAAATTTGTTTTTGTCATTGGTTGTCATTGAATATCTTTCTCCCTCTATGAAGACTGAGAGTTTTGCTGGGTACAGTAGCCTAGACTGACATCTGTGTTCTCCTAGGGTCTGCATGGTATCAGTCCAAGCACTTCTGGCTTTCATAGTTTCTGTTGAGAAGTCAGGTGTGATTCTGATGGGTTTGCCACTATATGTTACTTAGCCTTTTCCCCTTGCAGCTTTTAGCATTTTTTCTTTGTTCTATATACTTACTGTTTTGATTATTATGTGATGGGAGGATTTTCATTTCTTGTCTAATTTATTAGGCGTTTTGTCTGCTTCTTGTATTCTTATAGGCCTCTCCTTTAAGTTGCAGAAATTTTCTTCTATGATTTTGTTGAAAATATTTTCTGGGCCTTGGAGGAGGGAATCTTCTTTTTCCTCTATTCCTATTATTCTTAGGTTTGTCTTTTCATGTTGTCTTGGATTTCTTAGATGGTTTCTGTCAGAAATTTTTTACATTTATTATTTTCTTTGACGGGTACATTGATTTCTTCAATTGTATCTTTCACACCTGAGATTCGTTCTTCCATCTCTTGTAGTCTGTTGGTTATGCTTACCTCTGTAGTTCCTGTTTCCTTTCCTAGGTTCTCCCTCTCCATGATTTCCTCCATTTGTGTTTTCTTTTCTTTTTCCAATTCTATCTTCAGATCTTGAACCATTTTGTTGATTTCCTTCACCTGTGTGTATTTTCCTGTTTTTCATTCAATTCCTTTTCCTGTTTCTTTGAACATTTCTCTGTTTCTTTTATTTCTTTCAGTGATTTAATAATTTCCTCTCTGAAAGCCACAAACTGTTTGTCTGCATCTTCTTGTATTTCTTTACAGATGGCCATAATCTCTTTTATTATATCTTTCCCTAATTCTTTACGCATTTTATTTGCTTCCTCCATAGATGTAAGGTCATCATCTTGAATTTCTCTTATTTTGGGGTGTTCAGGGCTACTTGCCCCTGGATAGCTGGGTTCTGGGGATGCCATACTGCTTTTTTTGTTTTTGTTGTTGGTTGTGTTTTTCCCTGGCCTCTACCCATCTCTCTGTCTCAGGTGTTGTCTGTTCCTTTCTGGTGCCTGCTGGGTCTTGGGGTGGGGAGAATCTACTTGGCAGGGTTCTGAAGGAGTTCTCCTCAGCTTTTTGGGTATGGTCAACTGAATGGTGGTGCTTTTCAATTGTCACAGATCACTTCAGGCATATGGACCTGTGTGGTAACTGTAGTGTTCAGGAAGGCTTTCCTCTCATCAGGGGAGGTCCTGGTGATGGCTGTCCTGCTACTGGGTTTCTTGCTCTGAATTTAGTGAGCTGCAGCTGTTGCTCTTAAGGTGTAATTGTTGAGCGCAGCCCTCTTGAAAAACCAGGGATTTCCACAATTTTGTCAGTTTAGCTAAAGATAACTGGTTGAATCTTGGAGCAGTATCTGAGGAATGCTGTAATGGTGCTCTGGCTTTTGTAGGTCTGAGGATGCAGCTGTGTGCCCCAGTGCCCTAGTGGAACTCAATTGCAGGTGAGCACAGCACTCATGCCTGCCGGAGAATGCTAGAGCCTAAAGCCTGCATGAATCCAGAAAGTCTTCTGGAGCTGGATGTCCTGATCATTGGACCTGATGATCCCCCCACTATGGGGTTTCCTACTGACAGGGACACCCAGACTATACTTAGGGCACCGACATTTCTGTCTGGGATGGTGAGTAGGACGCACAGGCACAGAAGAGCTTGGCTCCGCCTTTCTGGCGATTGGGTACCTGGACATCTGCCAAAACTGGTTAATGTTTATGGAGACCTTTCAGGGTGGTGGTATCAGCTGAGTGTTTTGAGATCATACCTGCTCTTCCCCTCCCTGTGGGTTTGCACCCAACAGAGAATCGCAGTCTCTGGTGCCCTGGGACCCACAGTTCTTTCTGGGGCAACAAGTCAGACACTCAGGCAGGACTGTGTGTGGGCGCCTATGTGCCCAGCTCGGCACTTGGCTGGCTGTTGGTGCCTGTGGAACCCCGGGTCTTTTCCAGTGATTGTCTGGGTGATGTAAGGTCGGACCCAATCATTTCCTGCACCATGGGGTTATCTCTCCACTAGAAATCTCAGCCTCTGATGTTGTGGGGCCCAGAGTTGTGTCTGGGACAGTGATCACAGCATGCTGGTGTATGGCTCTGAGCTGGCGACCAAGCACATGGTGGAACTGGGATCTCTCCCATGGTTTAGCTAGGTGAGTTGAAGCTGGCTGAATCCCCCACCATGGGGTATTCTTTCACCTGGGAAACACAATCACTTGTGTTTTATGGCCACGAGTTCTGGCTGCTGGTCACTGTGCCGATCCTGATGTGCTGCTGAGAGTCATCCCGGTACTGCTATCTTGTCCTGCCTAGTGATTTCCTCATTTTTAATTGCTGAGTAGTATTCCATTGTGTAAAAGTACCACAATTTCTGTATCTATTCTTCAACTGAGGGACATCTGGGTTATTTCTAGGTTCTGGCTATTATGAATAAAGCTGCTACAAACATCGTTGAGCAAATGTCCTTGTTGTGTACTTGAGCCTCTTGTATATATGCCTAGAAGTAGTGTAGCTGGATCTTGAGGAAGTGCTATTCCTAATTGTCTGAGAAAGCACCAGATTGCTTTCCAAAGTGGTTGTACAAGTTTACATTTCCACCAGCAGTGGAGGAGGGTTCCCCTTTCTCCACAATTTCTCCAGCATGTGTTGTCACTTGAGGTTTTGATCTTAGCCATTCTGGTGGGTGTCAGGTGAAATCTCAGGGTCTTTTTGATTTGCATCTCTCTGATGGCTAAGGACATTCAGCATTTCTTTAAGTGTTTCTCTGCCATTCTGTATTCCTCTACTGAGAATTCTCTGTTTAGCTCTGTTTCCCATTTTTTAATCGGCTTGATTGGTTTGCTGCTTTTAACTTCTTCAGTTCTTTACATATTCTGGATATTAGGCCTCTGTCAGATGTAGGGTTGGTGAAGATCCTTTCCCAGTCTGTAGGCTGTCGTTTTGTTTTGATGACGGTGTCCTTTGCTTTACAGAAGCTTTTCAGCTTCATAAGGTCCCATTTATACGATTGTTGCTCTTAGAGCCTGTGCTGTTGGTGTTCTCTTCAGGAAGTTGTTTCCTGTGCCAATGAGTTCCAATGTCTTACCCACTTTTTCTTCTAACCGATTTAGTGTATCTGGTTTTATGTTGATATCTTTGATCCACTTGGACTTTAGTTTTGTGCAGGGTGATAAGTATGGATGTATATTCATTTTTCTGCATGTAGACATCCACTTGGACCAGCACCATTTATTGAAGATGCTGTCTTTTTTCCACTGAATGGTTTTGGCTTCTTTGTCAAAAATCAAATATCCATAGGTATGTGGGTTTACTTTTGGGTCTTCTATTCTGTTATATTGTTCCACTATTCTATTTCTATGCCAATACCATGCCGTTTTTATTACTATTACTCTGTAGTACAGCTTGAGGTCAGGGATAGAGATGCCTCCAGGTGATCTGTTGTTGTACAGGATTATTTTGGAAATTCTGGGTTTTTTGTTTCTCCATATGAAGTTGATACTTTTTCTCTCATGATCTATGAAGAATTGTGTTGGTATTTTGATGGGAATTGTGTTGAATCTGTAGATTGCTTTTGGCAGAATAGCCATTTTCACTATGTTAATCCAACTGATCCATGAGCAGGAGAGATCTTTCCATCTGATATCGTCTTCAATTTCTTTCTTCAGAGACTTGAAGTTTTCTTATAAAGGTCTTTCACTTGCTTGGTTAGAGTCACTCCAAGGTACTTTATGTTATTAGTGGCTATTGTAAAGGATGTTTTTTTTTTTTTTCTAATTTCTTTCTCAGCCCTTGTGTCTTGGGTATACAAGAGGGCTTATGATTTTTTTTTTTTTGAGTTAATTTTGTATCCAGCCACTTTGCTGACGGTACTTATCAGCTGAAGGAGTTCTCTTGTTGAATTTTTTGGGTCGTTCATGTATATTATCATATCATCTGTGACTAGTGAAACTTTGACTTCTTCTGTTCCAATTTGTATTCCCTTGATCTCCTTTAGTTGTCTTATTGCTCTAGCTAGAACTTCAAGTACTACGTTGAAGAGATATGAAGAGAGTGGGCAGCCTTGTCTTGTCCCTGATTTCAGTGGGATTGGTTTGAGTTTCTCTCCTTTGAGTTTGATCTTGGCTATAGGCTTGCTGTATATTGCCTTTACTATGTTTAGGTACGTTCCTTGAACCCCTGATCTCTCTAAGACTTTAAACATGAATTGGTGTTGGATTTTGTCAAATGCTTTTTCGGCATCAAAGGAGATGATCATGTCGTCTTTTATTCCTTGTTTATATGGTGGATTACATTGATGGATTTCCATATATTGAAACTCCCTTGCATGCCTGGGATGAAGCCTAGTTGGTCATGGTGGATGATATCTTTGATGTGTTCTTGGATTTGGTAGGTCTGAAGTTTTTTTTTTTTTTTTTTTTTGGTTCTTTGTGTGGTTTAGGTATCAAGGTGACTGTGGCTTCATAGAATGAGTTTGGTAATATTCCTTCTGTTTCTATTTTGTGGAATAGTTTGAGGAGTATTGGTGTTAGTACTTCTTTGAAGGTCTGGTAGAACTCTGCACTGAAACCATCTGGCCCAGGCTTTTTTTTGGAGGGGAGACTGTTAATGACTGCTTCAACTTCCTTGGGGGATATAGGGATATTCAGTCTTTCTATATGATCTTGACTTAATGTTGGTAGATGTAATCTATCAAGAAAATTGTCCATTTCATTTAGATTTTCAAATTTTGTGGTGTATAGGCTTTTGTAGTATGACCTAATGATTGTTTGGATTTCCTCAGTGTCTGTAGTTATGTCACCCTTTTCATTTCTGATTTTGCTGATTTGGATAGATTCTCTCTGCTTTTTAGTTAGTTTGGTAAGGGTTTGTCTATCTTATCGATTTTCTCAAAGAACCCTCTTTTTCTTTGAGAGATGTGTCAATTTCTGCAAGTGTATCTTTGGCACCTGAGATTCTCTCTGCCATCTCTTGTATTCTGTTGGTGATGCTTACCTTTGTAGTTTCTGATCTTTTCTCTATGTTCTCCATCTCCAGGTTTTTCTCTAATTGTGTTTTCTTTATTGATTCTAATTCTGTTTTCATGTCTGGCACATTCTGTGTGAATGTGGATTCCTGTCTTTCCATGATGGCTTCTATATTTTTGTCCGTTTCCTCTCTATATATTGCTAATTGTGCCTCTACTTGTTTGGCTGTATTTGCCTGTATTTCTTTGAGAGCTTTGTTCGTTTCTTCTTTATTTGCCTTCATTTGTGTAGATGTTTCTTTGAGAGCTTTGTTCATCTCCTTTTTTTGCCTCAGTTTTCATGGTCATTTCTCTGAGAGCTTTATTTAATTTCTATTTTTCCTCCTCGATTTCTGTGGCTCTTTCTTTGAGGGCTTTGTTCATTTCGTCTTTATGGGCCTCTAATAGCAATTTTGGAGTTGCAAGTCCTTTGCCCTTCATCTAAGGTGCACACTAGCTGCCACCATCTTCTTTCCAACCCTATGATTTTCTTAAAAATATTTTCCGGTCCTTGGAGCCTGGATCTTTTTTTTTTTTTTTTTATCTATTCTTTTTATTCTTAGGTTTCGTCTTTTCATGGTATCCTTGATTGCTTGGATGTTTGGAACTTTTCTGATTTTACTTTTTCTTTGAGAGATGTATCAGTTTCAGCAAGTGTATCTTCAGCACCTGAGATTCTCTCTTCTATCTCTTGTATTCTATTGGTGATGCTTATGTTTGTGGTTCCTGATCTTTTCTCTAAGTTCTTTAGTTCCAGGGTTTTCTCTGTTTGTGTTTTCTTTATAGATTCTAATTCTGTTTTCATGCTTTTCACCATTTCCTTCATCTGAATGAATATGGCTCCTATTTTTTTGTTTGTTTCCTCTCTATATGTCTCTAATTGTTCCTCTACATGGACAGTTATTGTCTTCTGTATTTCTTTGAGAGCACTGTTCATTTCCTCTTTTTGTTCCTCTAATAACTGCATAAGCATAACTTTAAAGTCATTTTTCTGTGTTTCTGCTGAATTAAAATATCCATTAATTTTGCGGTTTGCTGGTGTGGCCATGATGTCCTGATTTTTGTTGTGTGAGTTCTTATGCCTAACTTTGGCCATTTGCTTATATGTAGTCTTCACTGTTTTTTCCTTGAGTCTGAACTTAAGACTGGAACTGATTTTTTCTGTTGTCTGGAGTGTTCTTCAGGAAGATCAGGGAGGTCCACTGGCTTGAGAGTGTGTGTTGTTGCTTCAGTTGTACCAGTTTGGAGTTTCAGCTCCGCTGAATATGGTGCTTGCTGTTCACCATCATCTTGGATCCGCCTGCTTCTTTTCATTTAACTCTGAAGCACTTTGTTCATTCTGGTGATCAAGGCAGTTTAGCAGCAAGTGCTACACTTCTTTACAATTTCAAAGTGATTGAAATCTTCTTATGATGAACATCCTTTCTTCCTTGCCTCTCATTCCTATATTCTGAAGGTACCAATGTTTACTTAGGTTTTCTAGACAAACCACCAAGAAACATCTAGAGCATAAGTCCTGGGTTCGACAGACACCTGAGGGGAGCACATGCAGTTGCAATGTTCAGTAGAACCGCCTGTACTGTCCCCGTTTTGGTGATCGCAGCTGCAGCCACCGAGCAACTGACACAACTAACTAACTACTCGTGGCTGCGGAGTCCGCCGCCTGCTCCCAGATGCTCTCTGTCTGCCCAACCCACTAGTCAGCTTGCTCCTCCCAACCCTGCCGCACACCCTTGTCTGCTTCACATCTTGAGGAAGCATGCCCCAATTCTATATTTCTTGAGCTGTAGTGCCAACCTGTCTCAATCATGTAGGAACACACACAAACACATATAGGAGGAAAAGAAAAAGAAGATATGACTGAAAGTACAGTGCTATTGGTTTGGTTGTATGTGTATGTTTCTTGAGAAAAAAAATTTCCTTGTATAACATAGAGGGGCTTAAGATTTAGAAGACTGGGCCACCTCACACAGTTAACAAAAGGCTTTTTTTTTTGATAGAAGGAAATCACATAAGACAAAACCAATGCTCTATCTTAGCAAAGGTAGAACAGTGAAGAGGGAATAGCAAAGCAAAACAAAAGCTTGAATTTTCATTTAAAGTTTCTTTGAGAAATAACAGTTATTCACAATAATAGAATGTTCAGTCATACATGTATATATAAGTGAAATGAATAATAACAATAATGCAAGAAGGAGAAATTATAATTATTCTATAATTAAACGCATTCACACAACCTAGAAAGTAATATGTTGCTATTTTACAACATTTATTGCAAACTCTAGAGAATACACTCTTAAAGAAGTATCAATGATAACTTGGTTTAAAAGGAGGAAGAAAATTACATTTGCTAAATTTAATTAAACTTGAACAAACCAAGGAAACAAAGAAAGATGAAAAGTAGAAAAAAGAAACTGTGGCAAGAAAGCAAAAACAGGAAAAGGACAGTGGTATATATTATTTCAAAAAGATTTATAAATGTTTTGGATGATAATGTGAATTAGTTTTCAGAATGGGAAAAAAAGCAATGTCAAGCTAAAGTCCAGGTACAGGAATGTACTTTAAATATAAAGTTGTATAGATAGAACATACACTTGTGCCAAGTTGAACCACATTAGGCTAATCCAAAGTGAAACTATTTTCATTAATAGCTAATAGAAACGATTTTAAAAGCAAGGAAATTATTAATTATTGAATAGGTTATTGAATAGGTCACATGACAGAGTTCAATTCAACAAGCTGATACAACATTTCTTCGTGGACATGTATCTAACAATTGACCATCAAAATACATGAGACAAAAGTTAATGGGATTTCAGGAAGAAACTGATGAAACCATTATTAAAGCTGTAGACTTCAATATTTCTCTGTCACAAATGGTCAGATCTGTAAGGCAGAAATTTGGGGATGACACAATCGAATTTAATAACACTCTCAGTCAACTTGATATCAATTGCATCTCAGGCTACCTTAGGAGAGAACTGAATATATAGCTCCCCAAAATTAAACAGGAAACATTCACCTGGGCAATAAAATAATCTGAATTTTTTAAAATTAGAAATCACATAAAATATTTTTGAACATATAATTATTTATTATATATAATCTATTTTCTAAATCACTGAAATTAAACTTAAATTTAGTAACTAAGGCTATCTGGAAAATCAAAAATTTGTGGAGAAAAATAATACACTCTAAATGTTTGTGGAATGAGACACATCAAGGGAAGTATAAAATATTTTAAGCAAATAAAAATGAAAACAGGACATGAAATCTATTGAATGAGATAGTTCAGTGCTTAGAGGGAAATATAAAATTTAAATATTCATATGATAGAAAGAGAAAGCTTCCATGTACATAGAAAATTAGAAGAGAAGATCAGATTAAAGTACATGGAGGCAAAAAAAATTAAAAATATGAGATCAGAGATAAAGGCAATTATCAGTGAAGATAAAAACTTTCAAAAATAGATGGAAAGAATGTGTGTTATGAAGTTATCATTTTCCCTAACTACCTATAGTTAATATAAAACCTCTGTAATCTCAGGAAATTGCTGTGAGTTGATATATACGCCTGTTCAATGGGCTTTAGGCAGGGGCAGAATATCAAGAACAACCATCTTAGAAAATATCTTCGAAAACAATCATCAGAGGATCAGCATTACTAGCTTCCATATGTATTATGAAACAATGAAAATGAAGACAGCTTGGTATTGGAAAGAAACACCATCAAACCAACTGTTAAATGAACAAAGCATAAACCTATAAAAAAGTTACAACAAAATAGAGCCAAGCTGCTTTGACTAAAGAGATGACAATATAATAGGGTACAGGCAATCTTTAGAACAAACAGCACTGGTACAGCATTACTTAGAACCAAGAAAGAAAACCACATAAATGTCTCTATATCTCACATCATCCATAAGGAATCAGCCTAAAATATATCATAGGCTTAAATATAGAACTAGTTACTATATAGGAGGATAAGAGATTAAAAAATTTAGATGTCTTTGAGTTTGCTGATGACCATTGGACATGACAGCAGTTATAATCCCCAAGAAAGAATTGAAATTTTGAGTTTTATTAAATTTAATGTTTTGTAAAATAAACAAAAAGAGAATGCGAAGAAAAGATATAGCTTGGAAGAAATCATTTGCAAAACAGATGTCTGTTGTGGACTGTTATCCAAAATACACAAATTACAAAACTGAAGATGAAAAAGAACGAGTCAATGTTAGCAGGTGATAGTTAATAGAGAAACCCACAACAGGTCAGCACTCATTAAAACGGAAGATGGGGTATTAATACTCAGTTCTACTCAGTTCTAAATGGTGCATTTTTATCACACCCTAACCCAAGGTCACCATGGAAGAGGGTTCAGAAAGATTGTGAATATTGGCAGCTAAATAGTATTAGCTGTCATGACAAGACTGTTGCAAACATGAACTCATGGTAGCTGTTACTGTACAAACAAAATATGATGAAGAACAAGTCAGCTCAAGACCTAGCCTGGACTGGGGAAGTGTTTATGAAGCCCCAGTCATGATAGAGGAGCTATTGGCAACTGATGGCTGCTGGCAGAGCAAGAAAGTATTTTCTTCTGAGATGTAAACCTGGAGAGTGTTCCCATGCTCCCTACTAAGCACTAGGTTGGTTTAAAAATAAATCAAGTGGAGATTGGAGGGGAAAAGTGGTGGGAAGATAGAGAATTTAGAGGGAGTAAAATCAGGTCTCTATCTATCTCTACCGCTATCTGAGTATCTATCTTTAGTATCTATCTTTAACAGATAGTATCTATCTGTTATCTATCTTTCTAATTTAACAATTAAAAGGTAAAAATTCAAATGAACAGCTATCTCCTCCCAAAACATACACATATGTAAGAAACAAAATTTTTTTCATAGAAGATTATTTATAGGAAAATTACTGAACATATCTGCATGTAGTAAAATAACAAAAGCCTAGAACACTGATGTTAAAATAGTGCTAATGTTCTAAAGATCAATTCTTTCTCTTTCTTTCTCTCTCTCTCTCTCTCTCTCTCTCTCTCTCTCTCTCTCTCTCTCTCTCTCGCAGTATTGAGGCCTGAACTCAAGGTCTCATACATCCTAGGTAAGTAAGCACTCTGACATTCACTGAATAAATTACTTACTCAGCATTTTCCTTAAGTTAAAAACTATATAAATGTAAAGTATTTTGAACACAATTACCACCACCCCAACTCTTCTGGACTCTACTAATACATTCAATTCTCAACTTTTTCTCCTGTTTTTATTTTGTTTGTTTGTTTGCCTGGATGGTTTAATTTAGTTTGTTTTAGTAACTTACTGAATTTACCTAGTGGTTCCTTATGTGTGTGATATGAGGCCATTCAATGGAACAAGAACAATCTATCATTTGGCCACATCTCCAAAATCCTAAATAAATTCCGGAGCTTCACTTGTTCTTGGGTGACCTAAAAGTGACTCCTTTTGAAGCTTCTAAGGCTGGATGATAACACAGCTAGCATTCCATCAGGTTTTCTGTATAGAGCACTTAGGCTGCAAGGTTTTTATAATAGTATATCCCCATGCTATCATCTTAAGAACTTCACAAAGCCCCTTTTATGGAAAACAGCGAGTGATTATTTTTGCACACATCCATCCAACAGATTGACAGAGACAAGATGAGAAGGCTTTATGTTTCTGCAATCACACTGTGTCTAAATCTGTTCCATTTGGACTAAAGGGGTTATTAAGCTACCATGAATTGAAGCGTCAGGACAAAATTTCACACTTAAATTCTTAGATCTTCAACTATCTTAGAAGAATCACGGAGGTTAATCCTATTTGTTAGCCTATTCCTCTTACCCATTATTTCTAACCAATATCTACAACTGTTCAGCTACAGGAATTGCAAAAGTTGATTCACACTTACTTGTTCATTGACTACAAATTAACATTTATTTCCTGGCTATTTTGTTGTTTGAGTCCTTGGCTTTAGCAAGTAGAAGCTAATATAATCGTTTCTCGATTACAGTATTAGTGCTGTTTTCGGTAACTTTCAAATTTGAGTTTTACTTGTATTCTCCAAAAGAAAAAATATAAATAGAAATAAAATCCACTTCTTAAAGCAGTCTAGACTTACTGGGCTCTCTCTGAAAGGTATATTCTTCATGAAATTATTATTAAAATGAAGAAGTATAATTATTATTATAATGAAGAGCACACCAATTGTTTATCCAATGCAAAATGGTCAGCCCTGAAAACACACATACAAGAACATTATATGGACTCAAAAGTTAATATATAGATCAGAGAAGGCAGCCACCAGTGCGCACCGTATCTGAGAGGCAGAGGATCTGAAACTCCGAAATTGGTGAGTGGAGGGGCAGCTGAAGCCAGAAAATCGACATTGGGGCTTCCTGAATAAGAGGGGACATCATAGGAGCTAAGACCATTTAGATTCAGGTCACCTGAGGACTTCTGTGGGGACAGAGAGCTGTGAACATTCAAACTCCTTGCACTTCCCTTTTTCAGGCTTTCTACTCCTTGGCAGAGCCAGCCCACAATGCCAGAGACACCCAGCACAGAACTCACTGCCTTGGGACTGAGACAGCAGCAGAGGGGCTCCTTGTTCCTCAGCAGAGGCTGCCAGCTGTACCAGCCTTCCAAGTCCCAGATCAGCAGTATCATCCTTCCAGGTCCTGAGTCTGTGAGCAGCTGTATGGACTCTGCAGGCCCTCCCAGCCAGTGACTGTATGTGCTGCCCAATCCCTCAGTAGAGAACAGCCGGCTGTACAGCCACCCAAGTCCAGCAGACCTGCCAAACCATCCAGGTACACTAGGCACCGGGCCACTTAGGTGCATGGACCACTGTTGTGGCTACCCAGGACTTCCCAGTAGGTACCTGGACTGGCCTCCCAGTTCCGGGTCTGCAGCTGGGCTCCCAAGTTGTCAGTGGGCTGCAGCACCACTGAGCTGACTGAGCACATACACCCGCATTTAACCCAGCAGGCACAAAACTGAGAGTAGAGAACAGGGGGAACCACTGTGCTTTCTGATTTGACCTGCTAAAGTAAGTGAGCCTTCAGTTGGCTGCAGAGTACTAGATTCAGGGTCCATCTAAGATAGCAGCCAGACAGTAGATCCCTCCCACCCACATACCCACTGTGGAAAACAGAAGGATTTGAGACACTGAAGCCCCTGCTCTGCGGGTCTACCAGTGGTGTTCAGGCAAATAACTCCTAGATCTCAGTTAGAGCTAAATATCAGTAGCCTGTAGGGGAATTTGCACAAGCAAATTGTGCTGGAGATCACTACCAGCGCCTGCAAATACAGTCAGCGCTTGCAACTCCTTCAGTGCCTACAAGGCAGCCCTCTCTCACACTCACAGATTCTATATTCTCTAGCACCCTGTCCTTCAAAACACACTGACACACACACACACACACATGCTCGCTCACATTTGTACTTCTGAGCCTATGAAACTTCTTACCTCAGGTACAGCTGAAACACCAATGCACACACTGAAACCACTGGACCTCACTTTTGTTCCTGAAGATTTCTCTAGACACCAGAGAAAGACTGGACCAGTCTGAACTGCAGAATCCAGGAACAAACAGTGAAGGTTAAAGATAAGCAAATTGCTAGAGGTCAGCAAAAGAACACATCCAACAAAAATCAGGACATCATGGCTTCACCAGCAACACCCAAAATCAATAGAAAATCCAATTCATCAGAAACACAGGAAAATGACTTTAAAGCTATGCTTATCCAGTTATTAGAGACACATAAATAGGAAACAAACAAATCTCTCAGAAAAATAGCTATACAAATAGAGACAATTAAAGAGGAAATGAACAAATCTCTCAAAGACTTGGCCACACAAGTAGAGGCAAATAAAGAGGAAATGAACAAATCTCTCAAAGAAACAGAGGCAAATATAGCCAAACAAATAGAGGCACAAGTAAAGGCACAATTAGTGGCATATAGAGAGAAAACAAACAAACAAAAAAATAGAGTTCATCATACAAAGACAGGAATCCACATTTAAACAGATGAAGGAAATGGGGCAAGACATAAAATGAGAATTACAATTAATTAAAAAAAAAAACTAGAAAACCCTGGAGGTGGAGAAATTAGAGAAAAGATCATGATCCACAAACATAAGCATCACCAACAGAATACAAGAGATGGAAAAAAAATCTATGGTGCTGAAGATATACTCATAGAAATTCATGCTTCTCTCAAAAAAAAAAGTAAAATTGGAAAAGCCCCAAACACAAAACATCCAAGAAATCAAGGAAACCATGAAAAGGTGAAATCTATGAATAATAGAAATTGATGAATATGAAGACTGCAGTCTCCAAGATCCAGAAAATATTTTCAAGAAAATCATGGCTTCAACAGATACAAAAGGATTGAAATAATCCCTTGTATACTATCTGACCACCATGGACTAAAGCTAGACATCAACAACAACAGAAACAACAAAAAGCCGACACGCACATGGAAACTGAACAACTTACTACTCAATGACAGCTGGGTTAAGGAAGAAATAAAGAAAGAAATTAAAGACTTCCTAGAATTCAATGAAAAGGAAGGCACAACATACCCAAATTTATGGGACACATTGAAAGCAGTGCTCAGAGGAAAATTTATAGCACTAAGTGCCTGCAAGAAGAAATTCGTAACATCACATACAAACAACTTAATGGCCCAACTGAAAACCCTAGAAAAAAAAGAAGCAGATACACCCAAGAGGAGCAGACATCTGGAAATAATCAAACTAAGGGCTGAAATCAATCAACTAGAAACAAATAAAACTATCCAAAGAATCAATGAAACAAAAAGCTGGTTCTTTGAGAAAATCAACAAGATAGACAAACCCTTACCAAACTAACTAAAAAGCAGAGAGAAACTATCCAGATCAGCAAAATCAGAAATGAAAATGGGGACATAACCACAGACACTGAGGAAATCCAAACAATTATTAGGTCATACTACAAAAGCTTATATGCCACAAAATTTGAAAATCTAAATGAAATGGATAATTTTCTTGAAAGATTCCATCTACCAAAACTAAGTCAAGATCAGGTAGAAAGACTGAATAGCCCTATATCTCCCAAGGAAATTGAAGCAGTCATTAACAGTCTAACCTCCAAAAAAAGCCCTGGACCAGATGGCTTCAGCGCAGAATTCTACAAGACCTTCAAAGAAGTGCTAACTCCAATTCTCCTCAAGCTATTCCACAAAATAGAAACAGAAGGAACACTACCAAACTCATTCTATGAAGCCACAGTCACCTTAATACCTAAACCACACAAAGACCCAACAAAAAAAGAGAACTTCAGGCCTATCTCTCTTATGAACATTGACACAAAAATACTCAATAAAATACTTGCAAACCGAATCCAAGAACATATCAAAGATATCATCCACCATGACCAAGCAAGCTTCATCCCAGGCATGCAAGGGTGGTTCAACATACGGAAATCCATCAATGTAATCCACTACATAAACAAACTGAAGGAGAAAAACCACATGATCATCTCCTTAGATGCCGAAAAAGCATTTGACAAAGTCCAACACCCATTCATGTTTAAAGTCTTGGAGAGATCAGGGATATAAGGCACATACCTAAAGATAGTAAAGACAATATACAGCAAGCCTATAGCTAACATCAAACTCAATGGAGAGAAACTTAAATCAATCCCACTGAAATCAGGGACAAGACAAGGCTGTCCATTGTCCCCATATCTCTTCAACATAGTACTTGAAGTCCTAGCCAGAGCAATAAGACAACTAAAGGAGATCAAGGGAATACAAATCAGGAAGGAAGAGGTCAAAGTGTCACTATTTGCAGATGATATGATAGTATACATGAGCGACACCAAAAATTCAACCAGAGAACTCCTTCAGCTGATAAACACCTTCAGCAAAGTGGCAGGATACAAAATCAACTCAAAAAAATCAGAAGCCCTCCTATATACCAAAGACAAAAAGGCTGAGAAAGAAATTAGGGAAACAACACCTTTCACAATAGCCACTAATATCATAAAGTACCTTGGTGTGACTCTAACCAAGCAAGTGAAAGACCTGTTTGAGAAAAACTTCAAGTCTCTGAAGAAAGAAATCGAAGAAGATATCAGAAGATGGAAAGATCTCCCGTGCTCATGGATTGGTAGGATTAACATTGTGAAAATGGCCATACTGCCAAAAGCAATCTACAGATTCAATGCAAATCCCATCAAAATACCAACTCAATTCTTTACAGACCTTGAAAAAAAAGATTCTCAGCTTCAGCTTCATATGGAGAAACAAAAAACCCAGAATCTCCAAAACGATCCTGTACAACAACAGATCATCTGGAGGTAACTCCATCCCTGATATCAAGCTGTACTACAGGGCAACAGTAATAAAAACTGCATGATATTGGCATAGAAACAGAAAGGAGGATCAATGGAACTGCATAGAAGACCCAGAAATAAATCCACACACCTATGAATACTCGACATTTGACAAGGAAGCCAAATCCATTCAATGGAAAAAAGACAGCATCTTCAACAAATGGTGCTGGATGTCTACATGCAGAAAAATGAAAATAGATCCATATTTATCACCCTGAACAAAACTAAAGTCAAAGTGGACCAAGGACCTCAACATAAAACCAGATACCCTAAATCAATTGGAAAAAAAAGTGGGGAACAGCCTAGAACTCATTGGCACAGGAGACAACTTCCTGAACAGAACACCAACAGCACAGGCTCTAAGAGCAACAATCAATAAATGGGACCTCATGAAACTGAAAAGTTTCTGTAAAGCAAAGGATACCGTCATCAAAACAAAATGACTGCCTACAGATTGGGAAAGAATCTTCACTAACCCTTTATCTGACAGAGGACTAATATCCAGTATATACAAAGAACTAAAGAAGCTGAAAAGCAGCAATCCAAGTAATCCAATTAAAAAATGGGGAACAGAGCTAAACAGAGAATTCTCGACAGAGGAATATCGAATGGCAGAAAAACACTTAAAGAAATGCTCATCCTCATTAGCTATCAGGGAAATGCAAATCAAAACGACCCTGAGATATCACCTTACACCCATCAGAATGGCCAAGATGAAAAACTCAAGCGATAACACATGCTGGATAGGTTGTGGAGAAAGGGGAACCCTCCTCCACTACTGGTGGGAATGTAAACTGGTACAACCACTCTGGAAAGCTATCTGGCGCTTTCTAAGACAATTAGGAATAGTGCTTCCTCCAGACCCAGCTATACCACTGCTAGGTATATAGCTAAAGTTCGTTCAAGTACACAAAAGGGATACTTGCTCAACCATGTTTATAGCAGCTTTATTTGTAATAGCCAGAACCTGGAAACAACCCAGATGTCCATCAATGGAGGAATGGGTACAGAAATTGTGGTAGTTTTACACAATGGAATACTACTCAGCAATCAAAAAGGAGGAAATCATGAAATTTTCAGGCAAATGGTGGGATCTAGAAAAGATCATTCTGAGTGAAATATCCCAGAAGGAGAAAGACAAACACGGGATATACTCACTTATATAGACTTATAAGATATGATAAACATAATGAAATCTATACACCTAAAAAAGATAATCAATTGAGCGGACATGGGGTAAGATGATCAATCCTCGTTTAGAAAGACAAATGGGATGTGCATTGAACGTATGACAGGAGTCTACTGAGTGCATCTGAAAGACTCTAACTAGCAGTGTTTTCAAAGCAAAGACTCATGACCAAACCTTTGGCAGAGTACAGGGAATCATAAGAAAGAAGGGAAGTTAGTCTGTTGGGGAAAGGATAGGAGCTCCACAAGGACCAAATATATCTGGGCACAGGGTCTTTTCTGAGCCTGACATTCAACCAAGGACCATGTATGGATATAACCTAGAACCTCCACTCAGATGTAGCCTGTGGTAGCTCAATAACCAATTGGTTTCCCAAAGTGAGGGGAACAAGGACTATTTCTAACAGGAACTCAATGACTGGCTCTTTGGTCTCCCCACCCCCGAAGGGAGGAGCAGACCTGTTAGGCCACAGAGGAGGGCTTTGCAGCCAGTCCTGAAGATACCTGATAAAACAGGATCAGATGAATGGGGAGGAGGTCCCCCCCATCAGTGGACTTGGAAAGGGGCAGGGTGGAGATGAGGGAGGGAGGGAGGAACTGGGAGGGAATGAACGATCGGGACATGGCTGGGATACAGAGTTAATAAAATGTAACTGATAAAAAAGAAATAATAATAAAATAAAATAAAAAAAGAAAATCATGGAAGAAAATTTCCCCAACTTAAAGAAAGAGATTCCTTAAACATAGAAGAGGCCTACAGAACACCAAATACCTACAGAACACCAAATACACTAGAACAGAAAAGATATTCTTCACGTCAAAACACTAAATATACAGACAAAAGAAAAGATTTTAAAAGCAGCAAGGGAAAAAGGATAAGTAACATATAAAGGTAGACTCATCAGAATCACACCGGACTTCTCATCAAAAAATATGAAAGCCAGAAGGGCCTCGGCAGATGTCATGCAGACTTAAAGGACCACAGATGTCAACCCAGACTACTATAACCAGCAAAGCTTTCAATCAGCATAGATGGAGAAAACAAAATATTCCATGACAAAACTAAATTTAAACAATATCTACACAGCAAACCAGCCCTACAGAAGATACTAGAAGGAAAACTCCAATCCCATGATAACAACTATACACAAGAAAATATATGATACAGATAATGTCCTTATAAAAAGTGAAAGAAAACAAGCAATGAATCACAATAAGACCACCAACTCCACAATAAAAGAAACTAACAGTCATTGGTCACTATTATCTTTGAATATAATGGACTCAACTTCCAATAAAAAGACACAGACTAACAGAATGGCTGTGGAAACAGGATCCAACATCCTTCTGCATCCAAAAAATGCACCTTTGCAACAAGGATAAACACTACCTCAGAATAAGGGCTGGAAATTTTTTTTTCAAGAAACTGGACCCAGAAAACAAGCTGGAGTAGTTATCCAAAAATCTATTAAAATAGACTTTCTACCAAAATTAATCGAAAAAGATGAGGAGGACCACTTTATTCTCATGAAAGGAAAATTCCAACAGGAGGACATTACAATTTTGAATATCTATGCCCCAAATACAAGACCACCTACATTTATAAATGAAACATTATTAAAGCTGAAATCACACATCAATCCCAATATCTTAATAGTGGAAAACTTCAACATTCTACTCTCATCAAGGGACATATCATCCAGACAGAAGCTAAACAGGGAAATAAGGGCACTTACAGAGGCCCTAAATCAAATGGACCTAACAGAACTTTTCACCCATATTAAAAAAGGATACTTTCTTTTCAGCACCTCATGGAACTTTCTCCAAAATAGACCAAACTTCAGTAGATATAAGAAGATTGAAATAATCCCTTGTATCCTATCTGACCATCATGGTCTAAAGCTGGACCTCAACAACAACAGAAGGAGCAAAAAGCCTACACACAAATGAAGACTGAACAACTTGCTGCTCAGTGACAGCTTGGTTAGGGAAGAAATAAACAAAGAAATTAAAGACTTCCTAGAATTCAATGTAAATGATGGCAAAAACATATCCAAACAATGGGATACAATGAAAGCAGTGCTAAGAGGAAAGTTCATAACAATAAATACCTTCAACAAGAAATTCAAAACATCTCATTCAAAAAACGTAATGGCCCATTTAAAAGCCCTAGGGAAAAAAAAAAAAAAACAAAAAACAAGCAGACATACCAAAAAGGAGTAGACAGCTGGAAATAATCAAACTCAGGGATGAAATCAAGCAATTAGAAACAAATAAGACTATTCAAAGAATCAATGAAACCAAAGCTGGTTCTATGAGAAAATCAAGAAGATAGAAAAACCCTTAGCCAAACTAACAAAAAGGCAGAGAGACACTACCCAAATCAACAAAATCAGATCTGAAAAGAAGGCGATAAGAACAGACACTGAGGAAATCCAATCATTAGTTCTTACTTCAAAAGCCTATACTCCACAAAATTTGAAAATCTAAATGAAACGGACAATTTTCTTGATAGATTTCACTTCCAAAATTAAATCAATGTGAAGTAAATCAATGAATAGTCCTATCTCCCCTAAGGAAATAGAGTGGTCATCAAAATTCTCCCATGCAAAAAAAAAGCCCAGGGGTAGATGGTTTCAGCACAGAATTCTACCAGACCTTCAGAGAAGAGTTAACTCCAATTCTCTTCAAACTATTGCATAAAATAGAAACAGAAGGAACATTACCAAACTCATTCTATGAAGCCACAGTCACCTTGATACCAAAACCACATAAAGACCCAACAAAAAAAAAAAGAGAACTTTAGACCTATCTCTCTTATGAACATTGATGTAAAAATACTCAATAAAATCCTTGCAAACCGAATCTAAGAACACATCAAAGATATCATCCACCATGACCAAGTAGGCTTCATCCCAGGCATGCAAGGGTGGTTCAATATATGGAAATCCATCAATGTAATCCACCACATAAACAAACTGAAGGAGAAAATCCACATGATTATATCCCTAGATGCCGAAAAAATCATTTGATAAAGTCCAATACCCATTCATGTTTAAAGTCTTGGGGAGATCAGGGATAAAAGGCACATACCTAAACATAGTAAGGGCACTATATAGCAAGCCTATAGCCAACATCAAATTCAACGGAGAGAAACTTAAATCAATCCCACTGAAATCAGGGACAAGGCAAGGCTGCCCTTTGTCTCCATATCTCTTCAACATAGTACTTGAAATCCTAGCTAGAGCAATAAGACAACTAAAAGAGATCAAGGGGTTACAAATTGGAAAGGAAGAAGTCAAAGTGTCACTATTTGCAGATGATACGATGGTATACATGATTGATCCCAAAAATTCAACCAGAGAATACCTTCAGCTGAAAAACACCTTCAGCAAAGTGGCTGTATACAAAATTAATGCCCCCCCCCAAAAAAATGAGAAGCCCTCCTGTACATCAAAGACAAAAGGGCAGAGAAACGATTTAGGGAAATAACACGTTTCACGATAGCCACTAAAAACATAAAGTACCTTGGTGTGATTCTAACCAAGTAAGTAAAGGTCCTGTTTGAAAAAAAAAAAAAAAAAAAAAAACTTCAAGTCTCTGAAGAAAGAAACTGAAGAAGATATCAGAAGTTGGAAAGATCCCCCGTGCTCTTGGATTGGTAGAATTAACATAGTGAAAATGGCCATTCTCCCAACAGCAATCTATAGATTCAATGCAATTCCCATCAAAACACCAACACAATTATTTACAGACCTTGAAAGAAAAAAATTCTCAACTTCACATGGAAAAAAAAAAAACCCAGAATTTCCAAAGTGATCTTGTGAAACAACAGATCATCTGGAGTTATCTCCAACCCTAATCTCAAGCTGTGCTACAGAGCAACAGTAATAAAAACTGCATGGTATGGGCATAGAAACAGAACAATGGATCAATTGAATTGAATAAAAGACCCAGAAATAAACCCACACACTTATGGATACTTGATTTTTGACAAAGAAGCCAAAACCATTCAATGGAAAAAAGACAGCATCTTCAACAAATGGTGCTGGTCCAATTGGATGTCTACATGCAGAAAAATGAAAATAGATCCATATTTATCACCCTGCACAAAACTAAAGTCCAAGTGAATCAAAGACCTCAAAATAAAACCAGACACACTAAATAGGTTAGAAGAAAAAGTGCAGAAAAGCCTAGAACTCATTAGCACAAGAGACAACTTCCTGAACAGAACACCTACAACACACGCAACAATTAATAAATGAGATCTCATGAAACTAAAAATTTTTGCAAAGCGGAGGACACTGTCTTCAGAAGAAAACAACAGCCTACAGACTGGGAAAGAATCTTCACCAACCCTATATCTCACAGAGGGCTGATATCCTGAATATATAAATAACTAAAGAAGTTAAAAAGCAACAAATTAAGTAATCCAAATAAAAAACAGGGTACACAGCTAAACAGAGAATTCTCTGTAGAGGAATATAGAATGGCAGAGAAACACTTAAAGAAATGCTGAATGTCTTTAGCCATCAGGGAGATGCAAGCATAATGACCCTGAGATTTCACCTCACACCCATCAGAATGGCTGAGATCAAAAACTCAGTTGATAACACCTGATGGAGGGGTTATGGACAAAAGGGAACCCTCCTCCACTGTTGGTGGGAATGTAAACTTGTACAACCACTTTGGAAATCAATCTGGTGCTTTCTCAGACAACTAGAAATAGTGCTTCCTCAAGATTCAACTATACCACTCCTAGGCATATATCCAAAAGATGCTCAACTACACAAGAAGGGCATTTGTTCAACCATGTTCATAGCAGCTTTATTTGTAATATCCAGAACCTGGAAACAACCCAGATGTCCCTCAACAGAGGAATGGATACAGAAATTGTGATACTACTACACAATGGAATACTATTCTGCAATTAAAAGCAAGGAAATTATGAAATTTGTAGGCAAATAGTGGGATCTAGAAAAGATCATCCTGAGTGAGGTAACCCAGAAGCAGAAAGACACACATGGTATATATTCACTTATAAGTGTACACTAGTTCTATAAGATAGGATAAACTAAAATCTGTATACCTAAAGAAGCTAAACAAGAAGGAGGAGCCAGGGTAAGATGATCAATCTCAGAAAGACAATTGGGATGAACTTTCAATGTAGGAGAAAACAAGAAACGGGACAGGAGCCTACCATAGAGGGCTTCTGAAAGACTCTACCTAGCAGTATATCAAGCAGATGCTGAGACTCATAACCAAACCTTGGGCAGAGTGCAGGGAAAGAAGAGGGAGTTAGTGTGACCTGGAGAGGACAGGAGCTCCATGAGGACTAAATCTATCTGGGCACATAGGTCTTTTCTGAGACTGATTCTCCAAACAAGGACCATGCATGGATATAACCTAGAACTCCTGCTCAGACATAGCCCATGGCAGCTCAGTATCCAAGTGGGTACCCTAGTAAGGGGAACAAGGACTGTCTCTGACATGAACTCAGTGGGTGACTCTTTCATCTCCTTCCACCCCCCGACTCACCGAGGGAGGAGTAGCCTTGCTAGGCCACAGAAGAAAACATTGCATCCAGTGCTAATGAGACCTGATACACTAAGTTCTGATGGAAGGGGAGGAGGAACTCCCCTAAAAGTGTACTTAGAAAGGGGCAGGGAGGAGATGAGGGAGGATTGGATTGGGAGGGCATGAGGGAGGGTGCTATAGCTGGGACACAAAGTAAATATACTGTCATTAATATAAAAAATAAAAAGTTAATTAAAAAAGAAAAAAGTTAATATATAAATATAAATATAAATATATATATATATATATATATATATATACAAATCTTTATATGGATGCAATAACAATTAATGAAAAAAAAGAGAGCATAAACTTTAGGGTAAGGGGGAGGATTTGCAGGGCAGAAAGGGTAGGGAGAAATATTGTAGTTAAATTGCACTCTCAAAAATATGGAGTCATATACCAATTCTAATGCCTGGGGCACTGGACTGCATAACAGAAGAAATGAAAAAGTATCATTATATATTGCTCTCTGATTCACCTTGCTCAGGCTGCCATGTTTGTCCAGCCATGACTGACTAAAATATACTTTTCCCTTAATTTTTTTCTTCTTGGGTATTTGGATACAGTAAAAAAAAAGGGGGGGGGGGAAGGGGGAAAAAAGAAAGAGAGAAAGAAAAGTAACTGATATAGAAAAAATTATAAAAAGTGATCACTCGTCTTGAATTTAGCAGATATAACATCATCTCTAACATATTCTCGAACATAAGATAATTGTATGAACATTCAGAATTCCATCAGTGTCTTGATTATTTGAGGTCTTTGCCTGCTCACATTATTCTCCTATGTACAACTAACAATACTCCAATTTTCTTCTAGCAGTACTATTAGGAGCCCTCTACCACACTTTGGAGTAGTTTGAGATTTTCTTTGCCCTGACCCATGTGTAAGGTTTTACAAGTTCCTAATTTGATAATTTTAGTATCAAACAAATAGAGGAAATGAGACCATCATTCTATTCCAATCACCATTTCATATTAGTTTCCACCAGGTCTATCAGAATTAATATGGTGACTCCTTGTTTACTTGCTGTAGCTCTCTGGCAGGGTCTATGCTGGTCGAATGACTGTTTCCTACAGTGGGTATAAAACGGTAGTCCTTTTTAGCCACCACAATGCTGAGATTCATAATGACAGCAGTGAGTATCTGCAGATGACAGACTGATTGAGCTCAGCACGCAGCTGACAAACAAGTGGTTGTGTAATCAGCAGTCACAGTAATCACAATGCAGATCTTCAGGTAAATAAATACCAAATCTTAAAGTCAACATCATGGATATCGTACCCAAAATAAAAAAATAATAAGTAATAAACCAATTTTTCTCAAAATGGAGCCATCATTATGAAAAATAAACATATTTCTAGGATCTGTCTCTTGTTTGTCCCAATATATCTGGCTTCCTCTATCACTAAAAGATTTCTAGTCCTTTTTAAAAACTCCACAAGTATAATTGTAGGGTTGTAGGTTTATCATAATCTCATTAGTAATAGCCACTGTTTCTCAGCCATCAACTCCACTACCTGAAAACCCTGCTGGCAGGCCAGGGAAATCAGGTAGTCTAGCTTCATCTTACCTCCAAGCCCTTCTCTGTTCCAATTTCCTAGTCTTACTGTGTAGAAAGATTCCTGACCCTGTTGGCAGGTAGGGAGTCAGGTAGCCTGTCTCCATTCTATCCTCCCACCCTAATCCCTGCCCTGTCCTCTATTTCTTTTCTTTTTTTTAACTTTTATTAATTACACTTTATTCAGTTGTATCCCTCCATAAACCCCTCCCTCCTCCCCTCCTAATCCCACTTTCCCTCCTCCTTCTTCACACATGCCCCTCCCCAAGTCCACTGATAGGGGAGGACCTCCTATCCTTCCTTCTGATCTTAGTCTATCAAATCACATCAGGAGTGGCTGCATTGTCATCTTCTGTGGACTGGTAAGGCTGCTCCCCCCTCAGGGGGAGGTGGTCAAAGAGCAGGCCAATCAGATTATGTCAGAGGCAGTTCCTCTTCCCATTACTATGTAACCCACTTGGACACTAAACTGCCATGGGCTACATCTGGGCAGGGGTTCTAGTTTATCTCCATGCATGGTATTTAGTTGAAGTACAAGTCTCTGGAAAGACCCCTGTGTTCAAATTCTCTGGTTCTGTGGCTCTCCTTGCAGGCAACCTTCTGTGGCCTCCTTCCCCATTTCCCCGTTTCTCTGGTGTCTACACAAATCCTGGTGGCATACCAAGCTTTTCTTTTTCCTGTGGACCCTCTCAGTCTCCTCTACCATCACTACCCCACCTCACCCTCTCTCCCCATCTAGCCCATTCACAGTCCGAAGTGACAGTTCCCAGTACTTAGAAGCCAATTCTACCTGATCCTCCAGCCAGCCTCAAATGGCAGGGACTCAGAATCACTCCCGCCAAAGCAGCCATCACACTCCCTAATAAGCATACTGGACAATAGAACTCAAGGAACAGAACCCTCACTCAACAAAGATAAATGGGCATCAGCCTTTAGGATTATAATCATCCAAAACCCAGATGCCCAGATACCTGAGTAAAAACACAACAAAAACAGCCAAGACAACATGTCTCCAACACGACTCAACCTGACCATAGTTGGCCAGAAGAAGCCCAATATAGATGAAACAAAAGCAAGGACTTGCATTTAGATATTTGAAATATGCTAGACGTCCTTAAAAAGTAAATGAATAAATCCATTACTGAAGTCTAGAAAACAGAAACAAAATGTGGGGTGAAGTAACATTAATAGTTCAAGACACAAGTAGAAATTTGATCACTAAAGCAAACACAAAACTGAGGGAAAAGTGGAAATGGAAACTTTAGGAGCTCCAACATTAGCCTCAAAGGCAAGCCTCAGAGTAATTTCAATTAAGCTTTTGTTTTTGTTTTGGTTTTCCTACCTTACAGGCCCTTTATGTGTAGATTATGGCTTCTGGTTTTGTTTTGTTTTAGATTCTTTTCATTATTAATTTATTTTTTATTAACTACAGTTTATTCACTTTGTATCACAGTTGTAGCCCCCTCCCTTGTCCCCTCACAATCCTGCCCTCCCTCCCTCTTTTCCCCCTATGCCCCTTCCATCTGATCCTTGCCTATCTGGTTTTATCAGGTCTGGCTGCATTATCTTCCTCTGTGGTCTGGCAAGCCTGCTCCCCACTCAGGGGGAGGTAATCAAAGAGTCAGCCACTGAGTTCACAACAGAGACAGCCCCTGTTCCCATTACTAGGAAACCACTTGGAGACTGAGCTTCCATCGCAACATCTGAGCAGGGGTTCTAGGTTAACTCCATACATGGCCCATGGTTGGAGTATCAGCTCAGAAAAGTGCCCTGGGCCCAGATATGTTCTGTTGCTCTCCTTGTGGAGCTCCTGTCTCCTCCAGGTCTTTCTATCTCCCCTTTCATAAGATTCCCTGCACTCTGCCCAAAGTTTGGATATGAGTCTCAGCAACATGTGTTTTCTGTGTATATATCTGTTTCTCATGGTTTTCTTTGGCTCTTTCCATTCTGTTCATTTATTTGTTCTATGTTTTCTTATTATTATTATTAGTTATTTGTTTGGATTCTAAGTAGAAAAAGAAAGGGTGTGAATGTGAATGGAAAGAGAAGTGCAGAAGATCCTGGAGGCGTTACAGGAAGGAGAAACTGTAATCAGAATATATTTTATGAAAAAAATCACACCTTTTTTTTTCATTAAAAGAAAAACAGGAAAAAAAAAGAGCAGGAATTCTCCTAAAAATAGCAACATTCATCATTTTTATATCTTCATGGAGTTTAAATCATTGTTTGCTTGGGATGCTCATTAAACTCCTTAGCCACTGTTTCGGTCTGGAACAGGAAACGTGTTTTCAGATAAACACGCTATTTGCAGTTGCCTAATGCCCTACAGATATGCAGCAGATGTGCATGCGGTCATCATGTGGGTCCCCTAACAATGGAAGTAAGGGTTATCTGTGACTTGTGACTCGGTTGCCTGCCATTGGACCCCTTTCCTCTAGCTGGGCTGCCTCATCTGTCCTCAGTGGGAGAGGATGCACTTAGGCCTGCTGTGACTTGAGATGCCAGGATAGACTGGTACCCTTCTGCTGCCTCCCCTTCTCTGAGAAGAAGAAGGAGGAAGGGGAGAATGAAGGCAAGACTTCAAGGAGAGGATGGTGGGGCTGGGATTGGGCTGTAAATTGATTAAATAAATAAAAAATATTTTAAAAAGTGATCAAAATCAATGTTATTATTTTTCCATTAACGTCTTACAAAAATATTTATATTTCCAACTCAACCACAAGTTTAAATATTTTAAATTGTAGTAAAATAATTAAGAAATATTTAAAAATATTATGACAGATTGAATTTATCCAGAATACAAGTTTGTTTTGTCTTAGAAGACAATTTAATTTACTTTTAATAAACTGAAAAAGAAAATGATATACATAATAACAACGATAAATATTCAGATGAAGTCCTTCTCAAACAAAAGACTGAGTAGAATAATTGTATCATAATAAAAGTAGCATCTTAAAACAAAATAATAATTGTAGCTATAAAAATATTAGCTTGACAAATAAAACAATATAACGATTTTAAGATATGATAGGTTTATTAATGAATGAGATAAATCCAACTTAATCATTTGCATTAACAACTAACTTTATACGTGTTTAAAAATTTGTTAAATACTTGATTCACATACCAGAAAATCTAAATGTTTATAAGCCAAAGAAGAATTATCTATCTCACAGAACTTATGTAAGATGATTATACAGAACAAAGGCATATTGAAAGATATTAAAAATATTTTTTAGATATTAAAAATGTCTTTTGAAGATATTAAAATATCTTTAATATCCTCTCAAGATATTCAAAATATCTTTAAATTAAAAACATAATTTTTAAGAGTATCCACTTATAAGTGAGTATATACTGTGTGTGTCTTTATGCTTCTGGGATACCTCACTCAGGATGAACTTTTCTAGATCCCATCATTTGCCTACAAATTTCATAATTTCCTTGTTTTTAATTGCTGAGTAGTATTCCATTTTGTAAATATACTACAATTTCTATATCCATTCCTCCACTGAGAGATATCTGGGTTGTTTTCAGGGTCTGGCTATTACAAATAAAGCTGCTATGAACATGATTGAACAAATGTCCTTATAAGTGGATACTAGACCTATAATATAGGATAAACATACTAAAACCTGTACACCTAAAGAAGTTAAGTAAGAAGGAGGACCCTAGGAGAGATGATCAATCCTCACTCAGAAAGACAAATGGGATGGACTTTGGAAGAAAGAGAAAACAAGAAACAGGACAGGAGCCTACCACAAAAGGCCCCTAAAAGATTCTACAAAGCATAGTATCAAAGCAGATACTGAGACTCTTAACCAAACTTTGGAAAGAGCAGGGAATCCTATGAAAGAAGGGGGAGATGGTAGTAGGACCTGGAGAGGACAGGAGCTCCACAAGGAGAGCAACAGAACCAAAATATCTGGGCACAGGGGTCTTTTCTGAGACTGATACTCCAACCAAGGACCGTTCATGGATATAATCTAGAATCCCTGCTCAGATATAGACCATGGCAGCTCAGTATCCAAGTGGGTACCCTAGTAAGGGGAACAGGGGCTATCTCTGACATGAACTCAGTGGCTGGCTCTTTGACCACCTCCCTCTTAGAGGAGCAGCCTTGCCAGGCCACACAGGAGGTCAATACAACCAGTCCTGATGAGACCTGATAAGCTAAGGTCAGATGGAATGGGAGGAGGATCTCCCCTACCAGTGGACTTGGAGAGGGAAATAGGAGGAGATGAGGGAGGGAGGGTGGGATTGGGAGAGAATGAAGGAGGAAGCTACAGTTGGAATACAAAGTGAATAAACTGTAATTCATATAAAATATACAAATATATAAAAATAAAAATTTAATTAAAAATATATCTTTTAAGGTATTAAAAACTCTCATTACCATAATTATATTAAGATAGTCTATGTAAATTAATTGACTTAAATCCATTTTTGTATTTGTTTTGATTTCATATTTATGATTGAGCAAGAGAAAAAGATAATTATTTTTATATAATTTTGAAGATAATCAAATCAGATGGACTTGGAATAACAATGTCAAAATTGGACTCGTGAATTATTGGTAGAGGGATGAATAAGCTGATTAAGGAAACAAAAATTGAAGTCCTAAAAATATAGTTATAGATCTGTAAAATTACATGTATAAAACAATGGTTATGACAGAAACATTTAACAGTCCATTAGTTATCCTTATTTAAAATAAGGGGGTAAAGGACTATTATTTCATAACAAGCATAAAATTCCATAAAGATTTACACAAAGGTAGGAAAATTGAAAATGAACTGGTTTTTCTCTTTGGGCTATCAAGAACTCCAGAAAGAGTGAACATGCTCAGGGGAAAAAACAAAACTCTTGAGAGTTTCTGCCCAACTTGAGAGAATCTCAGTCATACCAAACTTTTTGAAATGGTTTTCAGAATTCCGTTTCTACACCTGAGTTCCTGTCATCAAATTACTAATTCCTCATTTATGTTCCTCCTTTTCGAATAAGAATAACCTGTTTCTTTTGCAAACTGAAATTGCATCTTCAAATATATGCCCCTTGTTAATTAGATAGAGAGTGCAAAGTTCTACAGAACTTTTTTGGGGTACACACACAAAAACTTTGGAGTCTGCTATGAATTAGCACTCCTGCTGAAGAGTATCTTATCACAGATTGTTAAGATTCTGGGTAAAAATAAAATTATCTTAGAATAACATAACATTGTTCAATCAAGCACTTGCCTAGATTTGAGTCACAGAACTTCATTCGTAAAGAAACACTGATAAAGCACAATAGCGCACATTTGTGTCTGGGGACACACTCTCAGGACATTGTAGAGTTGTAAATTTTATCTTATAATTAATATGATATGTATATATTTTCAAATTAGAAATATATAAGTTATCATTTTTCCTATTTCATAGCAAAGTTTCTCTTACCAAACCTATCTCATGAAAATTATATTACATTTTCTTTTTATAATTTATTTTTTATTAATTACATTCGTTCACTTTGTATCCCAGCTGTAGCCCCTCTCTCATCTCCTCCAAATCTCACACTCCCTCCCTATTCTATTCCCATGCCCTTCTCCAAGTACACTGATAGGGAGGTCCTCCTCCCCTTCACTCTGACTCTAACCTATCAAGTCTCATCAGAACTGACTGAATTGTCTTCTTCTGTGGCCTAATAATGCTGCTTCCCCCTCAGGAGTTGGTAATCAAAGAGCCAGCCACTGAGTTCATGTCAGAGACAGTTCTTGTCTCATTACTAGGGCACCGAGTTGGATACTGAGCTTCCATGGGCTACATCTGTGCCCATGGGATTCTAGATTATCTCCATGAATGGTCCTTGGTTGTAGTATCAGCCTCAGAAAAGACCCCTGTGCCCAGATTTTTTGGTTCTTTTACTCTGCTTGTGGAGCTCCTGTCCTATCCAGGTCCTACTATCTCCCCCTTCTTTCACAAGAACCCTGAACTCTTCCCAAAATTTGGCTATATGTCTCAGCAGCTGCTTTGATACTCTGCTGGCTATCAGAATCTTTTAGAGGCCCTCTGTGGTAGGCTACTGTCCTATTCCCTGTTTTCTCCTTCTTCTGATGGCCATCCCATTTGCCTTTCTGAATGAGGATTGATCATCTTACTTAAGGTCCTCCTTCTTGCTTAGCTTCTTTAGGTGTACAGATTTTAGTATGTTTATTCTATATTATCCACTTAGAAGTGAGTATATACCATGTGTGTCTTCCTGCTTCTGGGATACCTCACTCAGGATGATCTTTTCTAGTTCCCACTATTTGCCTGCAAATTTCATAATTCTCTTGATTTTTTTTTTTTTTTTTTTTTTTTGCTGAATAGTATTCTATTGTGTAAATGTACCACGATTTCTGTATCCATTCCTCCATTGAGCGAGATTTGGGTTGTTACCAGGTTCTGGCTATTACAAATAAAACTGCTACAAACATATTTGAGGAAATGTCCTTGTTGTATACTTGAGAATCTTTTGGATATATGCCTTAGGAGTGCTATAGCTGGATCTTGAGGAAGCACTATTCCTCATTTTCTGAGAAAGTGCCAGATTGATTTCCAGAGTGGTTGTACGAGTTTACATTCCCACCAGCAGTGGAGGAGGGTTCCCCTTTATCCACATCCTCTCCAGCATGTGTTGTCACTTTAGTTTTTGGATCTTAGCCTTTCTGATTGGTTTAAAGTTGAATCTCTGGGTTGTTGTGATTTGCGTTTCCCTGATTTTAAGGACGTTGAGCACTTCTTTAAGTGTTTCTCTGCCAGTCTATATTCCTCTATTGAGAATTCTCTGTTTAGCTCTGTATACTATTTTTTAATTGGATTACCTGATTTTTTGCTGTTTAACTTTATATATTCTGGATATTAGCCTTCTGTCAGATATAGGGTTGGTGAAGATCCTTTCCCAGTCTGTATTTTATCACGACAGTTTAATTTTTCATTTTTTAATTTATGTTTTTTTATCATTTACGAAAATTTATTCAATTTGCATCCCGGCAGCGGACCCCTCCCTGGTCTCCTCCTAATCCCACCATCCCTGCTTCTTCTACCCCTATGTCCTTTCACTAGTCAGCTAATAGGGGTGGTACTCCTCTCCTTCTATTTGACCTTATCTATCCTATCAGGTCTCATCAGGACTCTTCATTTTCTTCCTCTGGGGCCTGACCAGGTTACACCATCCAGGAAAGTTGATCAGGGAACCTGTCACTGAGTTTGTGCCAGAGAAAGTCCCGGCTCTTCTTACTAGAGATCTTACTTGGATATCGAGTCAATGAGCTGTATCTGAGCCAGGGTTTTAGGTCCCCTCCATACATTGTTCTTGTTTTGATTTTCAGTCTCTGCAGGGTTCTCAGGGCTCAGGGTATTGTTTTTGGGGGGGCTCTGTTGGTCTCCTTTTGGAGCTTCTGTCCCCTCCAGATATTTATATCTCCCCATTTTTATCATATTTTATCCTGATACTATTTTTGTTGTTGTTTTAATTTCAATTTTAATTTTTATATTAATTATAGTTTATTCACTTTGAATCTCAGCTGTAGCCCTCTTCCTCATTCCCTCCAAATCCCACACTCCCTCCCTCATCTCCTCCCATGCCCCTATTCAATCATACTTTTATTTTTCAAAAAAATCCATTTTGCTGAAGAGAAAGGAATGCTTTCATCTTTTTTAGAACTAATTTCAGCAAAAAATTCACAGATTCTATACCTTTTTATGTAATTGATTGGCATTTCTGGTACTTAAGTCATAAAGCCTGTAAAAATTCTAATATGTAACCCCCTTACAATTAACAATGAATATGAACTTAAAATAATGATTTGGTAGAATTATATTAAACTAACCATTGAATCACTTGTTAAATTATTTAATGATACTATAATACTATGCCATACTTTTTTGAAATATTCATTTGATTCCCTAAATTCTATAAACATATATTAAAAATCATTGCCTTTTTAATTACAGAAAGAACTTATGAGGTATATTGTTTGGGAAAATGCAATATAGAGACTGATATGCACATAAATATCAAAGGTAAACATAGCAATAAATATAATGGATAAATTAAAATCAGAGCATATGTCACTTCAGAAATGCATCTTTGAAGGTTGAGGTAATTTCCATAAAACAAAATTCAATGCTAAAATATTTATTAGTGTTCCTAGCAATATCGAAATATCTAAAACATATTCAGTGAATATCCAATGCCATTTTTCAAAAGTTTGTAGCTAACTTTATTGTATAGTGTACTAGGAAAACAAAATACTGTCTGAAGTGAAGAAAAATAATATTATTTGCTGCATATTTGTTCTCTCCACTGATCCCTGTACATATTCTTTATAATTCTTTATAAGTACATATATTTATAGCTTCCACTGTAGAGTTAGGAAATGTTTACTAAATTAATTACCTCTCTCTGTGACATTTTGTGTGTGTGTGTGTGTGTGTCTTTTCTCCCTATCTCTGTTTCCCTTGACTCTACTTCTGTCTCTCCCTCCCTCACGCTTTTTATTCCTCCTTTCCTCTTTGTCTCTCACCTTCCCTAGCCCTTCCTCTTTGTTACGTATGGCGTCACCTAGCATGAAAGATACTCACATATAATGCTTTCGATGTGAAATGTTTATATTTTGCAATTCTGAACCCCTGGACTCCAGCTTTCTATCCTGTCTTGATGACTTTAAAGCCTTTAGCAAATGGGGTCTGGTTGGTGAAAAATGTTTAGTTAGAGGTGGGGCTTTAGAGGCTATACCAAACCTTGATTCTGATCTATACTTCGACCTTTTTACATGAACTATTTTTTGAGACTATGATATTATTACCTAATTTTCCTTTCCTCTCTCTTCTCTCTAAAACCTCCCATATGCCCCTCTTTGCTCTCTTCCAAATTCATGGTTTCTTTCTTAATTAATGGTCATTGCAAATATATTCATATAAATGTAAATTAATACATAAGTACAGCAATCTTCCACACACACTTATATGTATGTGTGTTTAACATGCTCTGTGTGTAAGATGTTACTTGTGTGCATGTTTTCATGACTGATCCTTTGATCTTGGTTAATAAATTGGTATGCTCTTCCTAGGGAAGACCTCAGCTCTTTCACTATCATTTTTGCTTAGTTGTCTATAGTTCTTTGAGTAAAGTTTAGGCCTTGTATTTTCCTTGTCCACTTTGATATGTACATTGGTACTGTCCTTGCTCACCAAGTACTCACAAACACAAGTTGTGTTTGAGAGTCATTTAAAATTTCTGCTCTGGCATCTTATAGTTCCAAATTTTTTCATTGCATACTTATGTATTTAAGATATCTTTATGGTAATTATTCTGTAGTTGTGCATATAGTGTTCAAATGATGTTTACTTACTTTTTACATGTTAATGGCCTAGTAGGTCAGACCATTTTTGAGAAGACCGTGTTTTTGTCATTGTTCTTTTCTTGTTTCTATGTCAAGGATAAGTTAGTTGTGAGTTTTGACAATTTCTGCACATTTTATCATTCCTCCTCAATCTATTGTCCATTCTTTCACCACTGCTGGTATCTGTATTCTTCGGACTTTTAAATTTTGCACTATTGTATTGAAATTTGTAGGATGAATGTAATAGAGCATTTAGTAAGAGGTCAATTCTCTCAATTTTTAGTTATTATATGATTTAACTAACATAAATGTTGAAGCAATTTTGTGAGGTTAGATGTGAAACTTTAGTTATAGTTTCATAGCCTTCCATTGAATAGCTGTATTGTTTCAGTTTTCTTCATTATGTACTTTCTTAGTATAACTGGCAAGTATCTTCTTACACTATAAGCTTTGGTTTGCCTTACTTGGTTATACAACTTTTTTTTTCCCTTAGGACTATATTATGACATTAATATGAGGTTGGTAATGTTTGAATTAAAATATATCAACCAGGAGGGGCGGAACCAAGATGGTGACTAGCACACACAGTTTCTGAGCAGTGGAATAACTAAACTTCTGAGTTGGTGAATGGAAGGACCTCTAACCCAGGAAAACAACAGTGAGGCTTTCTAAACAACAGGGAACATCGAAGGAGGTGAAAACTTTGGTTTTGGGTCACCCGGGGACTTGTTTGGGGAAGGAGAGAAATGATCCTTTGATCTCACAGTACTCTCCTCCCCCAGACCTCTCTCCTCCTTGGCACAGCTGACTGGTCTTTCTCAGCACAGACATAACTGCCTGGGGTCTACAGCCACTGAGGCAGAGTTCCAAGCCCTTTAGCGGCAAAGAGCAGCAGTACACGTCCTGGAGTCCCAGACTCCTGTGGTGGCTGCACCATCCTCCCAAGGCCCTAGTCTGCTAGACGCCATACTAGCTCTGCAGGATCGCCATCACTGACGGTACGGCCCGCCCAATCCCACAGTGTCAGAGAATACGCTATATACTCACCAAAACCAGGCAGAAACGTCATACAAGCTAGACACACCAGGCACTGGGCCTCCCAAGCTTGGAGAGCACAGTGAAGAGACACCAGGACTTCCCAGAAAGCATCAGGACTAGCAACCCAGTCTCCAGTTACAGCAGGACTTTCTAACCTGGCAGCGGAGCAGCACTGAGCTGGCGGGCACAACAGCCCTCCAGTTTAAGACTAACCAGGGCCAAACCAGAGAACAGAGAGCCTGCTTACCCCGATCCCTACTGATGTGACCACCCTGAAATCTCCAGTTGCAGTAAGACCTCAGAACCTGGCAGTGACAGCAGCACAGAAGGGCAGAGCACATCAAAGAAGCAGGGCCAAACCAGAGAGGAGAGCCCGGATATCCCGATCTCTGCCAAGTGACCAGCCTGTAAGTGAGTGCACCCTTGAGAATCTGCAGATCCCCAGATCCTGGGTCCTTCTAAATCAGAAGCCAGGCATCGAACCCCCCTCCCACCCACATACCCACTTTGGGAAACAGAGGGGCACTAGGGACATTGAAGTTCCTGCTTTGTGGGTCTAATTGAGAAGTTAAGGCAGTTAATGCCACAAATTGCACTGTGATCATCACTAGCACCTGCAACATATACAGTACAGAGCCCCTCCCACACACTCAAGAGTTCAGCATTAGCCATCACTCTGTCCCTCAAGACACACCTCCACGCACACTTACACACACACACACACACACACACACACACACACACACACACACGCACGCTTGCATTTGGCCCGTTTGCACCTGCGTACTTTTCTCCCACAGGTACAGCTAGTCCTCAGCACACGCTGAGAGTTCTCAGCCTCCTGAAGAACTCTCCAGACGCCAGAGAGAGACAGTACCAGTCTGATCTGCAGAATCCAAAAACAAACAGGGAAGGTTTCAGATAAGCCAATGGCCAGGGGTAGGCAAAAGAATACTTCCAACATAAATCAGGACATCATGACTTCACCAGCAAACCCCAAAATCGATGGATTTTCCAATTCAGCAGAAGCACAGGAAAATGATTTTAAAGCCATGCTTGCCCAATTATTTGAGGCTCATAAGGAGGAAATGAACAAATCTTTCAAAGAGTTGGCCAGTCAATTGGAGCTAAAGAAAGAAGAAATAGACAAAATCCTTAAAGAAACACAGGCAAATATAGCCAAACAAATAGATACACAAGTAGAGGAAAAATTAATGGCATATAAAAAGGAAATGAACAAAGAAATAGAGGCCATCGTAGAAAGACAGGAATCCAAATTCAAACACATGAAAAAAATGGTGCAAGGCATGAAAACAGAATTAGAATCAATAAAGAAAACACAAAATGAGAAAACCCTTGAGCTGGAGAACTTGGAGAAAAGATCAGGAACCACAAAAGTAAGCATCACCAACAGAATACAAGAGATGGAAGAGAGAATCTCTGGAGCTGAAGACACACTTGCAGAAATGGATACTTCTCTCTAATAAAAAGTAAAATCAGAAAAGTTCTAATCACAAAATATCCAAGAAATCAAGGATTCTATGAAAAGACAAAATCTAAGAATAATAGGAATTGAAGAAAAATAAGACTCCAGGCTCCAAGGTCCAGAAAATATTTTCAAGAAAATCATAGAAGAAAATTTTCCCAACTTAAAGAAAGAGATGTCCATAAATATACAAGAGGCCTACAGAACTCCAAATAGACTAGACCAGAAAAGAAACACATCACGTCACATCATAGTCAAAACACTTAATCTACAGAACAACAACAAAAAAATATTAAAAGCAGCAAGGGAAAAAGGCCAAGTAACATATGAAGGTAGACCTATCAGAATCACACCAGACTTCTCATCAGAAACTCTGAAAGCCAGAAGGGCCTGGGCAAGTATCATGGAGACTCTAAGAGATCACAAATGTCAACCCAGACTACTATACCCTGCAAAGCTTTCAATCAACATAGATGGAGAAAACAAAATATTCCATGACAAAACTAAATTTATACAATATCTACACAGCAAACCAACCCTATGGAAGATACTAGAAGGAAAACTCCAATCCAACGAAAACAAATTCACCCAAGAAAACAGGGCATACAGATAATATCCCAAAAAAATGAAAAGAAAACAAGCAATGAAACAGGGTTAGATCATCGACTCCATTACAAAAGGAACTAACATGCATTGGTCACTATTATCTATCAATATCAATGGACTCAACTCACCAATAAAAAGACACAGGCGAACAGAATGGTTACGGAAACAGGATCCAACATTCTGTTGCATCCAAGAAACACACCTATGCAACAAAGATAAACACTACCTCAGATTAAAGGGCTGGAAAACAGTTTTTCAAGCAAATAGTTCCAGAAAACAAGCTGGAGTAGCCATCCTAATATCTAATAAAATAGATTTTCAACCCAAGTTAATAAAAAAAGATAAGGAGGGCCACTATATTCTCATCAAAGGAAAAATCCACCAAGAGGACATCACAGTCTTGTATATCTATGCCCCAAATACAAGAGCACCTACATTCATAAATGAAACATTATTAAAGCTTAAATCATACATTGATCCTAATACCTTAATAGTGGGAGACTTCAACACTCCACTCTCACCAAGGGACAGATCAACTAGACAGACACCAAATAGGGAAATAAAAGCACTCACTGAATCCCTAAATCAAATGGACCTAATAGATGTGTACAGATCTTTTCACCTAAACTCAAAAGAGTATACCTTCTTTTCAGCACCGCAGGGAACCTTCTCCAAAATAGACCATAGAGTGGGTCACAAAGCAAGCCTCAAAAGATACAGAAGGATTGAAATAATCCCTTGTATACTATCTGACCACCATGGACTAAAGCTAGATATCAACAACAACAGAAACAACAAAAAGCCAACACACACATGGAAACTGAACAACTTACTACTCAATGACAGCTGGGTTAAGGAAGAAATAAAGAAAGAAATTAAAGACTTCCTAGAATTCAATGAAAAGGAAGGCACAACATACCCAAATTTATGGGACACATTGAAAGCAGTGCTCAGAGGAAAATTTATAGCACTAAGTGCCTGCAAGAAGAAATTCGTAACATCACATACAAACAACTTAATGGCCCAACTGAAAAACCTAGAAAAAAAAAAGAAGCAGATACACCCAAGAGGAGCAGACGGCTGGAAATAATCAAACTCAGGGCTGAAATCAATCAATTAGAAACAAATAAAACTATCCAAAGAATCAATGAAACAAAAAGTTGGTTCTTTGAGAAAATCAACAAGATAGACAAACCCTTAGCCAAACTAACTAAAAAGCAGAGAGAAACTACCCAAATCAGCAAAATCAGAAATGAAAATGGGGACATAACCACAGACACTGAGGAAATCCAAACAATTATTAGGTCATACTTCAAAAGCCTATATGCCACAAAATTTGAAAATCTAAGTGAAATGGATAATTTTCTTGACAGATTCCACCTACAAAAACTAATTCAAGATCGGGTAGAAAGACTAAATATCCCTATATCTCCCAAGGAAATTGAAGTAGTCATTAACAGTCTCCCCTCCAAAAAAAGCCCTGGGCCAGATGGCTTCAGCGCAGAATTCTACAAGACCTTCAAAGAAGTGCTAACACCAGTTCTCCTCAAACTATTCCACAAAATAGAAACAGAAGGAGCACTACCAAACTCATTTTATGAAGCCACAATCACCTTGATACCTAAACCACACAAATATCCAACAAAAAAAGAAAACTTCAGACCTATCTTTCTTATGAACATTGACGCAAAAAAGATCTCCTGTGCTCATGGACTGGTAGGATTAACATTGTGAAAATGGCCATACTGCCAAAAGCAATCTACAGATTCAATGCAATTCCCATCAAAATACCAACTCAATTCTTTACAGACGTTGAAAAAAAGATTCTCAGCTTCAGCTTCATATGGAGAAACAAAAAAAACCCAGAATCTCCAAAACAATCCTGTACAACAACAGATCATCTGGAGGTATCTCCATCCCTGATATCAAGCTGTACTACAGGGCAACAGCAATAAAAACTGCATGATATTGGCATAGAAACAGAAAGGAGGATCAATGGAACCGCATAGAAGACCCAGAAATAAACCCACACACCTATGAATACTCGATATTTGACAAAGAAGCCAAATCCATTCAATGGAAAAAAGACAGCATCTTCAACAAATGGTGCTGGACCAACTGGATGTCTACATGCAGAAAAATGAAAATAGATCCATATTTATCACCCTGCACAAAACTAAAGTCAAAGTGGATCAATGACCTCAACATAAAACCAGATACTCTACATCACTTGGAAAAAAAAGTGGGGAACAGCCTAGAACTCATTGGCACAGGAGACAACTTCCTGAACAGAACACCAACAGCACAGGCTCTAAGAGCAACAATCAATAAATGGGACCTCATGAAACTGAAAAGCTTCTGTAAAGCAAAGGACACTGTCATCAAAACAAAAAGACTGCCTACAGATTGGGAAAGAATCTTCACTAACCCTTTTTCTGACAGAGGGCTAATATCCAGTATATATAAAGAACTAAAGAAGCAGAAAAGCAACAAACCAAGTAATCCCATTAAAAAATGGGGAATGGCACTAAACAGAGTATTCTCGAAAGAGGAACATCGAATGGCAGAGAAACACTTAAAGAAATGCTCAACCTCATTAGCCATCAGGGAAATGCAATTCAAAGGGACCCTAAGATTTCACCTTACATCCATCAGAATGGCCAAGATGAAAAACTCAAGTCATAACACATGCTGGAAAGGTTGTGGAGAAAGGGGAACTCTCCTCCACTGCTGGTGGGAATGTAAACTTGTACAACCACTTTGCAAGTCAATATGGCGCTTTCTCAGACAGTAGGAGTAGTACTACCTCAAGACCCAGATATATGACTCCTAGGTATATACCCAAAATTTGCTCAAGTACACAACAAGGACATTTGTTCAACCATGTTTGTAGCAGCTCTATTTGTAATAGCCAGAACCTGGAAACAACCCAGATGTCCATCAACAGAGGAATTGATACAGAAATTGTGGTATATTTACACAATGGAATACTACTCAGCAATCAAAAAGGAGGAAATCATGAAATTTGCAGGCAAGTTGTGGGATCTAGAAAAGATCATTCTGAGTGAAATATCCCAGAAGGAGAAAGACAAACATGGTATATACTCTCTTATATAGACCTACAAGATATGATAAACATAATGAAATCTATACACCTAAAGAAGATAATCAAGAAAGTGGACACAGGCGAAGATGATCAATCCTCATTTAGAAAGACAAATGGGATGTGCATTGAAGGTATGACAGGAATCTACCGCAAAAGGCATCTGAAAGACTCTACCTAGCAGTGTTTCAAAGCAGACACTAAGATTCGTAACCAAACCCTCGGCAGAGTGCAGGGAATCATATGAAAAAAGGGGAGTTAGTATGATATGGAAAGGATAGGAGCTCTACAAGGACCAAATATATCTGGGCACATAGGTCTTTTCTGAGACTGACACTCAACCAAGGACCATCTATGGATATAACCTAGAACTTCTGCTCGGATGTGGCCCGTGGTAGCTCAGTAACCAAGTAGTTTTCCAAAGTAAGGGGAACAAGGACTATTTCTAACAGGATCTCAAGGTCAGGCTTCTTGACTCACCCTCACCAGGGGAGGAGCAGTTCTGTTAGGTCACAGAGGAGGACTATACAGCCAGCCCTGAAGATATCAGATAAAACAGGGTCAAATGAAAGGGGAGGAGGTCCTTCCCTATCAGTGGACTTGGAAAGGGGCAGGGAGGAGACCAGGGAGGGAGTGTGGGGTTGGGGAGGGAATGATGGAGCAGGATACAGCAGGGACACAGAGTTAACAAAATGTAACTAAAAAGAAAAATAAAATTAAAAAAAAATACATCAACCACACTTAAATATTGATATTTGAGCCAAAGAAAACTTGTTATGCATTCTTGTATAAAGCAATGAATTCAGGATGTTTGGTGCCTTATTCAGATAAAAGTTGGGGTGAGAATTCTCAGAGAAGATGTGCATGCAGATATTCCAAAGGATGCAGCTGCTAGTTCAACATTGGTGACAACGCAGAACTTTGAAAGCTCATTCTAGTTGCTCCTCAGAATGTGTAATCTTGGAAGAGATCCCTCTGTCTCTCACAAAGCAATCAAGACTACTACAGTAATTATGCCAGTTTTTGCTTTACTCGTGGCTCATTTAAAAAGCATTGATGGGTACAAAAACAGAAAGTTGTGAACTTTTATTGGAGTTCAGAGGTAAATATTTCATGAGTTTCATGGCTAAGTAATAAGGAATAAAGAATATCAGATCCTGGGTCATAAGAAAATAGTTGAACCTCTAAAAAATTTTATACTGAAGAGCTTCTTCAAAACAAGAGTTTCCAAACACATGCTAATTCTCTTCAATGAGTTGTCTTATACTAGAATATGGTATTTATGATACTTGAAAATGAGAAGAAAGGGAAAATCTGGATGATGTTTCTCTTGCCCATGCTGCCCTCCTTCAGGGCAGAGCCCTCCAACAAGCAAGTTTGGGCAGAAGACTTAACCTCCATTTTTCAGAGAAATTTCTAACTTTTGCAAAATATGAAAGGCGTCATCAAAAATCTCATAAAACTGTGAAGGACTGAAGAGAAAAAGAACTAAATGTGAACTCTAAAATTAACTGATAACACAGCAGAGAAACAGCTTTAAAATCTAGTGAGTTCCATGCAAAGAAAAACCCACTCTTAGAGTCTCGAGGGTCTTAAGATTCTAATCTCTCATAAAGGCTAAACAATCTTTTCTGGAGTTAAATATTTACCATTGTCTGTGTCGTTACTATTGTATATTAATGGTTTTGAAGTAGTGACCTATATTTTGAGAGGTTGGTAGAGTAAAACTTTCAGTTTAGGGTACTATACATTAGAGTATTACTCAGTTGAACATAGGGTAGGGGAGAATGACATTGTGCTACAGGAAAAAATATGGCTTTGGTCATAGTAGGTGATTGGCATCTATTATAAAATTATCATATTAAAGAAACCATCTGCATAATCATATATTTTATACATTATATATGATTGCATAAATTATGTCTTCAGTGATAAACATTTTATAGTAATTTATTTCTTGTATTCCTGTTGAAACACCTATGCAGATCTAGGTGAAATATGACGTAGGAATTTGTCCCATTAAGAAAGTCAACAATTCACACAGAAGTGCCTGAGCTTGGTTTTAGGCAGCAGAGCAAAGATAAAAGTGAATATTCAACAATAAGTATACAATACATAAACAGAACAGAAAACAAAGAATGACCGTTCTTAACTTTGGCCAAGTCGGCCTGACTGCAATCCACCTGCCTAAATGTTTCTCAGAGACAACTGTTATGTGGTAAGGGAGAATGCCCTTCACTCATGAAGATGTCAGTGCCTGCTTTGAAGCAAACCTTTAATTTCTTCCTCTCATTATATGCAACAACAACAACAAAATAAAATCAAAACTGCACAATTTCAAATCACTTAAATAGAGATACCGTGTCATTTTGCTGTATTGTATTTTCAATTGGTCTCTTAAAAGAATATTTGCAGTAAAATTATTTCATTTATATGGATTAAATATTTTCATATAAAGTGTACACATTCAGAATGGGAATAGATTTGTAATTTGAAACAGACCTCAAAGGATAGCCCCTTTGTTTTATTATGAATGTGACCCTAATAGAAGATTCATTACCTTCCTAACTTTTGAAGCAAATGCGTTATTTTAAAGGGGCTAGTGATACATGAAAATATCTTTTTTGTTTTTATTTTCAGCATTCTAACAAGCTTGGGCTAAGATTGATGAGGACTGCCCACTGCTAAGGTCAGTGTGGCCTAATTAGATTTGCTACATTGCCACTGTAATTTTGTTTGACATGACATTGAGGGGAAGCTTGGAAGGCAATCAGTATCTAAAAGCATGATAAAGATTAGTTACATGTAAAGACAGAATTAGAAACCAGAGGTACCACTTTACCTCAATAAAAGGAAAAACTCTGATGCCAGTTGCCTTATAAAAATACCAATGACTTGTCCATCCCTACTTCTTATTTAAAAACAAATAAAAAACTTGAAAATCAGTGTGTCTTACAGTCTGCACACACCCTGAGCTGATTGCTATCTGGGTTATTTTATGATCTGGTAATTTATCACATTCCATGGTATTATACCTGCTGGGCTTATACTACAGGAATCCACCTTCCATGATGGAACTAAGAAGTTCTCTGAGACCCGAACTTTCTTTGATCATGAAGGATTTTACTGAAATCTTGTTGTTCTAGTATCTTAAAAGCCTATTTTCTGTTGAACAACAACAACAAAAAAAAAACCTATCTAAACATCAGAATCTATGTTTAATTTCTAAACTTCCATATTTAACAATAATTTTAGTTGGTTAATCAGTTGAAGTTTATTGTCTCCAATATTTTAATTTCTTGAGAATTCCCTTATTGAAGATATAAAAAAAAACATATATTCAAGTTGTAAAATATTTCTGATAAATAAGTTATTTTACAGATTTAAAAAATCTTGGGTAATTCTGGTGGAGTTGAAATAGTTTGTCTTAAGTTTTTGTCCAAAATATCAATATTTCTTAATCTTTACTACAGTATCTGTATTTCTGTAACCTGAGAATAGTTTATTATTTGAGATATTTTTGAGAAATAGCAACAAAAACAGACCCATCATAGGTTTTCCTTAAGGCTACCATAATTGTCCTTGGGCAAATATATTCTTAAAACTGTTAATGGCCATTTTCCTGTGAAAACAAAATACTTGGTTATTTATAACGAGAGAAAATAAAATAATGATTGGCAAATAACCTATTTATGATGCTACTCGGGGATGTAATAAACATTTTCAGGCTTCATTAAATATGGTCACTTTGTGATACATTGCAGCTGAATGAGAAAAACTTCATTCTCGTGCTGAGAAAACAAACCGCAGTTGGAGACATTGATCTATCATTAGTCTCAAAATTTCAACTGTGACCAACCACCCGCCAAACCTCTTTTTCTTTAAAATATTGGTGCATGATGCTGCGTTAGTTCTAATCTCAGTTAGGGGAATTTTAAGTATCATCTCTCAAGCAATTGTGTGTGTGTGTGTGTGTGTGTGTGTGTGTGTGTGTTCTCTTACATTTCTCTCTCTCTCTCTCTCATGCTATAGAGAGGAAACATTTTTCAACCAAGCAATACAAATTATAGATCAACCAGTTTTAAGATACAAATGTAAATTACACAGTTATTAAATATACTGTGTATTTGAAATATTAATTGCTCCCAAAGTCTCACCCATAAATCCTGTAACATTGACCACAGCTCTAGAAAGAGCAAACTCACTTTTTGGCTGTTGTGCTGCTGTTCTTGAGGCTCATACACTAGAGCCGTCTAGAGCTGATCACTTTCCTATTCATCATGTTGTGTTATTTCCGAGTTGATTTGCATATTGTTTGATCCTTTGCATCACTGCACTCCTTTGCTTAACTACACAGCTGTTAAGTACATGTAGGTGATTTTCAGTATGGCGGCATTACCTGCTAGGGAAGTGGCCTGGTGTAAATAACAAACATTTTCTTGAACTTGTATTTTTAAATTGCTTGGGTAAATATCCAAGAGAAAAACTGGCTGATGGTATAGTAAGTATGTATTTAACTTTTCTAAATTAAATTTTTACTTTTTTACATTAATTACATTTTATTCACTTTGTATCCCAGCTGTAACCCCCTCCCTCATTCTCTCCCAATCCCACCCTCCCTTACTCATCTTCTCCATGCCCCTCTCCAAGTCCACTGCTAGGGGAGGTCATCCTCCCCTTCCATCTGACCCTAGGTTATCAGGTCTCATCAGAACTGGCTACACTGTCTACCTCTGTGGCCTGGCAAGGCTGCTCCTCCCTCAGCATGGTGGTGGGTGGGTGGTTGTGTGGTGGTAGTCAAAGGGCCAGCCACTGAGTTCATGTCAGAGACAGTCCCTGTTCCCCTTACTAAGGTATACACTTCGATACTGATCTGCCATTGGCTACATCTGAGCAGGGATTCTATGTTAAAACCATGAATGGACTTTGGTTGGAGTTATCAGTTTCAGAAAAGACCCCTGTGCCCAGATATTTTGGTTCTGTTGCTCTCCTTGTGGAGCTTACAATCAGCTGATAACGTTTTGAATTCATTAGACTTGGTTTTTATTCTCATCATTAGTGAAGCCATTCATTAACATATGGTACTGATGTTACTCACAATTTGAACAATTCTAATGGATATTTAATGCTATGCCACTTTGACTTAAAATCCATAACTGTGAGTAAATAATGACACTTTTAAATTACTTCTCACTCATAATTGTTTCTATCAATTTCGAATTATTAAATAATTCATTTTGTGGAATATTTCAGATTTTTATATTGTGTTTCTTGTGTTTAGAATTATATATTTAATATTCTTATATTCTGTGCTTACCATTCATTTCTTTAGAAAATATTTTGCAAACAGAAAGTCTTTATTCATTAGTGAGCTCCCCTTGTTATTTTTGTTTTAATATGTTGATATGCACTCTATATGTGGTTTTTTCTAAGAAAACTTTGTCTTTTCATGACTCTAACAGTATTGGTATATTAAAATTTAATTTTTTCAAACATTTTGATGCTTTCCTCACACACATTTATGGTCTTTCATTGCTATTTTCTATTCAGTTAGTTATATATCTATCCTTGAAATAATTTTGCAGCCTTTACTAGTGTAATTCTTTGGTACATATCAAATGTGGTAGTCAAAATGCTGAAATCCTCCTTTATATTTCCCTGAGTTACACTGATCTTCTTGTATTCCAATATGTTTTTTGGATGAGTTTACTCAAGCATATCGATAAAATTGTGGAAGCAATTGAGACTTCCAAGTCACACATATGGCACATCTTTTCAGTAATTAGGCCACTCATTTTGCTCGTTTTAGAGTTTCCAATGTCTATTTGAACTTGTTGCTGCTCAATTTGCCTGTAAGAGTTACATGTATTTATGCGTATTTTAGATAATAATTTTTCCATTTTTATCAATATTTATAGGAGCAGTTAAATTTGTACATGAATTTCATTCTATTGTTTTAAATCACGATCTTTGTATAACTAAGATTCAGTCTTAAATTCTTAAAGTTTATACATTTTAAATATAATTTTAGGTTATTGTCTTAATTGTTAATGACACCTTTTCTGGAGTTTTTCATGCTAACTCATGAGCTATCAGAAATATTGCTTTTGACATTTATCTTATGATAACAATGCATTAATTTCTTTTTATATAATAAAATTTGCAATTAAAATATATTTATTTTATGTCTTAGAATGTATTTTAGCAGTTCTATTAATCAAAGCATATATGTTATCAGAGAAAAAGATAGTCTGGTCATGTCTTCTTGCTCATTTGTTCTTCATTTACCTCAGTGAAGGTTCCTCTTTTTCATCAAGCACATGCCTTGTTTGACTTTTAGAATGAATTTTTTTGAATCTCAGTGTGGTTTTTATTTGCATTTCTTGGATGACTAAGGATGTTGAACATGTCTTTAAGTGTTTCTCTGCCATTCAATATTCTTCTGTTGAGAATTCTCCTTTTAACTCTGTACCCCCTAGGACGGAGAGTAGGGACTGCCTATGACATGAACTCAGTGACCAGATCTTTGATCACCTCCTTCTTGAGGCGGGGGTGCAGCCTTGCCAGGCCACAGGGGAAGGTGATGCAGCCAGCCTTGATGAGAATTGATAGGGTAAGTGCAGAGAGAAGAGGAGGTGGCCCTCTCCAATCACTGGACTAGGGGAGGAGCAGAGGAGGAGAAAGAAGAGGGTGGGTGGGACTGGGAGGAGATGAGGGAGGGGGATACAGCTGGGGATACAAAGTGAATAAAATGTAATAAACTAATTAATTAATTTAAAAAGAATGAATTTGGTTGAATTTTTCTTTCTATTCATGGAATAATTTGAGATCAAAGGTATGGGGTTTCTTGCTAAATAACGTTAGAGAAAAATAAAAGTGGAAATGTTTTGATTAAATTGTCAGAGGAATGATAATTTTACTCATGATCTTAGTCTTTTTTCTACATATATGTTACCATATAAAATCAGGATAGTTCAGTGAAATAATACAGAATTTATTTTGTTTATTTGTTTTCCTTGTTTAGGAACTTAATTTTAAAGCCTCAATAATTGTCACAATTCAAATGAAGTTTTTTTTTTTTTTTTGTTGGCAGAGAAAAGTATGCATACAGGTTAACGATAGCATAGGAACAAAAATAAAAGCAATAGAGTTTAGCTGGTAAAGCATAAATCAGCAAAGAAGACAAATCTAGTAGCTTACACATGTGAACTGTACGTCCTACTCAGAGGAAAAAACAGGGATTAATTAAGCTTTTAGTAGGCAAAGTGTATGTTCTGGCAATATTCTACTACAGGTATTGGGTTTTTAATGATATAACCAACTGTCTAAATTTATAGCGTAGAGAAAAACATTAAAAGGAAATGGTCCAGACCACTCCAGTTCTACCTGTAAAACCAAGACTGGTTTTGCTAAAGAATGAGCTTCATAAAAGTGAACTATTCATAATAGTAGTACAAACTACAGATGAGCACAGGTTACCAGTGTATCTCTAACCTCTTTTTCTTGACAGATTTGGAATTTATTGACTAAGTGAAGCTGAAGAAACACACATGATATTTATGATGTCCTGAAACTTTCATTACTCATCTTCATTGCTCTCTGAATTTATGCTCACTTAAAACAGAGATCACTTTGCCCTTTTTCATAGCTTAATTGCAAGCCCTTATACAATGCTTTTTCTGACTCCCGGACAGTTTGATTAGTAAATATTTGTTGAATCAATACGCACTATTTTTGTCATTTGAAGATGTACTGAATGATCCTTTCATTAATACCTCTTCTTTTGCTTATATGTTGTACTTATTTGCCCTGAAATGTTTATCAACACTTTCCTTTATCTGGATATATGCTATATGTTTCAAGTAAGCAAAGATGAAAACATGAAAAAAGTGGAATAGAATTTGTCCTCATTGCAGAAACCTTACACTCTCTGCTTGTTCTACAATAATTATTAATTACTAACAAGTAACCTCATCTAGTGCTTTTATTGACACTGAACTTGACATGTAAGAATGGACACTGAGCAGGAAACAATTACTTATTAAGAAACAGAGAACACACACAGCCAGGAAAATACCTAATCACACATGGGGATAATGTTATTTGTTTAACATTTTTATAATTTTTCTCCATTGGCCCAAACATTAAGTGCCTAGTTCCACTGTACTATTTGGTGTCTTGTGGGAAGTATTTCAGGCTACTGCAGCCACAAGCTCATGATGGGTTATAGAACCACAATTTAAAAAAATAATGATGCATTACTCCTGAGGTGAACAATTTTTTTCTTGATGTATTTCTCACAGGGTATGCTTGCTATTGAAGAGCCCAAAGAAATCCTGAACAGAATCATCCAACCATGGGACAAGATAAAGGGTGTCACTATGCAAAGTAATTATCACAGGTATGTTATGATAGGAAAACGAAACTGAGAAATAAGCATAGTGAACACTAGTTTATTTAACATAAGCCTGTGGGCTTATGACCATCAGCTGTGCCCTGGTTTCCTAGAATTTCAAACTCTGCAAGCATCAGATATGCCATACACTGGGTGAAAATGAGGAGTGAATGCATGCAAATTACCCTGCCTTACTTCCTGGAGTCTCCTAGCCTAAGGAGAACCACTCACATGCTTAACGCTAATTTTGATCCATTTCTTCTCTATGTAAACGAACTAGTATTCCATCTGGTGTTTGATAATGTCACTGCTTCCTTGGCAGCTCAGATATCAAGAACAAACATAAGGAAGAGTCTCAAGTTATCAATGAGGACAAGTAATAATGTTGCTATTCTTTTCCTCCTCTCGGGAAGAGAGTACCAATGAGTGGTCATCTCATGGTTTCAATTGCATTCTCTTTTCTATGTTTCTTACTAGGGAAGCAGTGATTATAATGGAAAGCTGATGATAATAGCATGAAGTTTGTTATCTATAAAAGTTTTATATCATAACTTTTATATTGATAATCATTATAACCCTATTACTTATGTAATCATCCCAAATTTACTAATTTCAAATTTTAAATTTGTTTAGGAAAAAAAAAACAACTCTCTCTATCCTAGATCTTATTTCTCCAGACAAAAGGATTTTTTGACATCTGATTCCACCACTTTGGTGGTTATCAGGTTATCTCTGTTCACACAATATGAACTTAGTAATACAAGTTATGTAATATGGTAGACATCATTGTATATTTTTGCATTATTATAATACTTGAGGTAGATAATGAACTGTCAATTGGATTTGCATCCATTTTCTGCAAAGAGCTCATTTTGCCTTAAATATGGATTCTTCATATGCTACGATGTGGAGAGTCTCCAAAAAACAAAAACAAAAACAAACACAAACAAACAAACAAACAAAAAAACCGGAACTCTCAAGCAGATATCTCTATTTACCAAATTATGACTATCTAAAACTATAATTATATCTCTAAAGTGACATGTCTATATCAAAACTTTATAGAGAAACTTATCTTTAAGTAGATACAGCTGTGGAGGCTTGCTTGTCCAAAATTTGTTGAATACCCTGGATTAACTATGCAAGATTTGCTCCAATACCTGAAGGCAGGAAACTCAGAACAAGATTTGATGCTAATTTTGAAAGGAAATCAACATTTTGTGTGGTCTGTTTTTGTTTTAAGGCCTTTGGTTGATTCTATGAAACCTAGACTCATAATGCATAGTATCTGCTCTATCCAATGTCTAAATATTTAAGTGACATTTATCTGAATGATTCCCATAATACAAATGTCTACATGGTTTGGCCACATAACTGCACACTATAAGCTAACAAAGTTGCTATATAAAGTTAACTCTCAAAAACTACTGTCTAATGTGTCCTTTTGTTCTTTGTGGTACATTATTCTTACTGCATACTCAATATTAGAATTTAGTGTGTGATGTTAAACATAAGTAGGACAGAAATAGTTTTCACAATATTTAAAACAGAAACAATTCTCTTACTTGAAGGTATGTGGTCATGAATTACTTTCTATGCCTTCCTTTTAATCATTGGTGGTGATGGTGACCACATACATGCAAAGCATTCTGATTAACTACAAATTGGTTAAAAAAAGGGGGGGGGATTAATTGTGGTAGGGACTTACTGAGGAGGAAAATGTATGGAAATGCGGGGAGAAAGAAGCTGAGTTGAATTAAAAACACCAAAGATTCTTCCAAAAGCCAAAGGAAAAATTGTAAGTTTAAATGGCATAAGCTTATATCACATAAGCTTATTTGAAATACATATTCAAACATATCATATGCGTGTATAAGTATATATAATCCAGATAGAGTGTTTCTGCATAGAATAATAATGATAATCCTGGAATCCATAGACTGACTACCTCTAGAAAAGCGAATAACATGATAAAACAAACAACAGCAAAAAAACAAAAAAATAAAAAAAACAAAAAAATAAACAAACGAAAAAACTGTGCCAGGAAAGGGGTACTTTCCTTCAAGTTTTTGGTCAGGGACTTTCAAAAAACTGCACAAATAATAAAGGCTAATGTTAAACCCCTCACTACCCGACTTGAAGTAAAGACCCATTTTCTGTAGAACATGTTAGTTAAAGGATCTGAAGAAATCTACCTGAAACTGGCCTGGAGTCCTCATCTGTAAGTCTTAGCTCACGTTTTCTCTAAACATGCTATACAAGCTTCCAATAAAATAAAATAATCAGAAGTCCTACCCATTAATAAAGCCTGTAAACCACACAGTAATAATATTATCTCCCATGGTGCAACAGTGACATTTATTTCTTCCAGTAGTCCATAACTATTTAATTGGACTCAAATAAAAGAGAACATGAACAATTTTTTTCCTGTGTCTGATTATAACACACAGTGTTCTTTCCAGTTTCCTTCACATACCTGCAAATGTCATGATTTGTTTTTCCTAAAAGATGATTCATATTCCACTGTGCACAATAACACATTTTCAGTATCTTTCATTATCATATATCATATATGATATATATATCAGATCATGTTCATATAAGCTGGTCCAACTTTCGAACTACCTCCTAAGTATTTATACCCACAGACAATTGAAAATCTCAGCTTATATGAGAGGAACTGGCCCTTCTAATGAATTTTAATAAAGAAAGAGGCTCATAACTTATGTGAGATTTTGAGATTATGTGACAGGTAAGTGCTTGACTCTAAACAAGATATAGATATCAACTCTTTCAACACTCAGTCAGCATTGCTGAAGAAAAGATGGAAAAACTGTAAAAGCTAGAAGATAACAAGAAGGCTATCAAATGTTTTACATGATATTGGATTCTACATTTTAAAATAAATATTTCTCAATAAGTATTTATTCCTTTCCCCTGAAAGTTCCATTCTTTTTTAATAATTTTAAGCTATTATGTTAATATTAATGCTACTTCTTACAGAGAGCTTTATTCTAATGTATGAAATATCAGAATTCTTGCTTTTGGAATTTGTATTATGATGACAAAAATAATATTATTGATACAACTTACCCAGAGTCTCATTTAAATTTTTCTCACATATAAACTTTAGTATACAAATCTAGCAAATTTTATGTGATATTATGTCTTATAATATAATTTAACATTGATATTACACAATAGGATAACTTTCAGTTAGTGCTCCTGTCTCCCCCTTTGTATAAGTTCATTTTTGGTGTTACTTAGTGTTGTGGTTCAAATGGAGTTAAAACATATATAGTCCTGGCTTAATTAAAACTAAGTGAGGCTTCTAAGGCAAAGAACATACCTTATGTAGAGTTAGAAGAGTCTCAAAGCCAATCTTCAGAAATCGTCGAAGTCTCTTATAATTTCATCTTGGGCAAATGGTACTTACAGCATTGGTGATATGAGTCAAAGATCTTCGCCTGAAAGGGTTTTGGCGAGTGGACAGATGGAAGCACAAGAAGTGCTCTTCATAGATCAAGAGGTAGGTTGGGTTGTGTCACCTGTGCTGTATGGATTTATGGAGATGGTGTCCTGAGTATAGGATATCTGTCTAGACATAGAAGGTGAGGTACTTTAATGGAAATGAGTGGATGGGGTGGCACAAATCTGGGGCCCCTGGCTGATGATGAGGCAGAATGGAGAAAACAAAGCAGGCACTAGAAACATGGTCCTTGGGCAGGACATCTATTGGTTTGAGAGCCTCTATTTGGAAATTAAAGCCCTCAGATCACAGGAACGAATGGAGATAATCTAGTGTCCCCTCCAAGAGATAGTGTTCAAGAGCAGTGCAGACTGGACACTTCTTGCTCTCTTAAATCACATGATTTTGGTTAAAATTTGCCCATATAAGTGTCTTTGCTAAAATCTGAGTTTTGTGGATGCTCATTCTTATGCATCTGAATAATTCTTACATTATATTATATTATATTAATTATATTATATTATCCTCCTTCCATAATAATCCCTATACCTTAGACATAAAAGTAATATTATAGATGCATTCACTGGTACTGGGCTCAACAACTCTGAAATTTGATTTGTTGTAGATTTTGGTTGGTCTCCTTCTGTTTCAAAGAGAAGTTTCTTTATATATGGGAATAAGGACAAATTTTAAATATAGTTAGGTATTATGTTATCTTAATAAAATGGCGATTTTAAGTTTTCTTCCAAGATCCACAACTTACTCTCCTTGGATAGTCATGTTTCCAATACCATACATGATTTTCTTTCATTAAGTCCAATTAGAGAGCTATTGGTGACAGCCTGGGTATGCATGCCACTATTACACATGTAAGGTTATCATACCATACTGTTACTGTAATTCATAGGCAACATGGGTGGGTATGACTTCCTGTAGCTTCCTTCCTCTGGAAACATGCATGATGCATTTTGCCACCATGAAAGATAGTTCTCAGGGAAGATGTGTTTTTGTTCAGTTCATTGTAAGAGGGCTCTGGTCCTAAGAGTGTGAGGTATCTTTAAGACCAGGGACTAATCTTTTACTTCTGGAGGGCAACCGAAGGTAATATAGAGTTAGTCTATAATGTTTTAGGGAATATGTTAAGCAATCCCGACCAGCAACTCGAAAGGGAGTTTCCCAGGATTGATTTTAGAGTTTTTGTTAGATGGTCTTTGGCGCTTAGGAAAGCATTGTTGTCTCAGATGGGAAATTTTCACTTAAATAATTTATGTTTCTCATATAAGAGAGACACACAATGTTTGTCTTTCTTGGTCTAAGTTATCTCATGTAATCTGATATTTGCCAGTTTCATCCATTTACCTGAAATTTTCATGACTTTGATTTTCTTTACAGAACAGTGTTACATATAGTATATATATATACCACACTGTTATTTTTCATTCACCAATTGAAAGACCACTCACCAACATGACTGAGTAAACATGAGCTGAATGATGTCAACAACAGTAGAGATGATAAAGTGGACACAGCAAAGATCACAAGGACTCATTCCTACACAAACAACTACAGGAAACTTAGAAATGTTTATAGTGGAAGATATATTCTTCTCCAAGAAGAGAATAACAATTTCTTATTAATACCAAATGGCAAGCTATGAAAATAGGCATATAAACAAGGTTATGTGGACTAACCATAATATACATGCATATATATATATATATATATATATATATATATATATATATATAATGAAATGTGAAGAAAGGATATTGATTTGGGTGACTGGGGAATTTGGGAAGATGGAAGAGGATTTGGGAAGGTGAATTTTAATAAAAATATATTGTATTAAGAGAACTATTTATAATAAAATTTTAATACTTGTCTTGAAATCAGAAAAAATAAAATTAAAATAGAAAAATAGCTTGCATAAAGTAACACTGAAGGAAAAATGAAAAAAATCATCAAAAATTCATATAAGGTTTTGGGGAAATATTACAGAAAAAAAGTGAAAATAGGGAAACAAAATTTGGGACATTTTTACTAAAACTAGCAGAAAATTGAGAGGAAGAAAGACTGGGCGAAGGGTAAAGAGCTCATGCCAAAATGTAAGCCCCCAAACTGGATGGGAAAAGGTATTATTAAATTATTTTTAAAATTTATTTATTTATTTTTGCAAGCATGTATTTGTTTGTGTATGTGAAAGCCAGAATGCTGGTGCCGTGGTCTGTCTGTGGTGGTCAGAAGAAAACCCTCTGCCCGTGATTCTCCCATGCTGTCTTATGTGGTCCAAAGATGTAAATCAGGTCCTTGTGGCCTCACTATGGCCTCTAGCCACTGAGCATAGCCATGGCCTCAAATTGACAGTTTTATTCAGAGTTCCTTGGGAGAACTTGCATAAGATGTGCACAATTCTGCATTATGTTTCTTTGTACTTTTATTCCAGAATATTATAATAAAGAAATAATTGAATAGCATTTAAAATAATATGCATGAACATATTTGTTATATCTTTGTCATCAGTAGGATAACTGAGTAACATTGTAGAACACATTAGAAAAGGTTGCTGCATCAATGAGACAAAATTATACATAGACATTGAAATAATAATCATGATTACTATTCATAATTTTAAAGGCAAAATGTCAACACAATACATGCATTATGATTATATATATATGAGAGTAAATTATGGTAGTTGTTTAAAAATCATCATCCTTTGAGAGTTTTCTTTAACATGATGTCTTTTTACAAAGAAAAGAATTAATGAGCCAATTTTTATTATTCTATATTACTGCAAGCTTACAAAATGTATAATGATAAATAGAATGGACACCATTAAAATACAGAATATCATTGACCTAACGCTTATGGAAGAAGAGTCTGACCTTCAAGATAAAGAGAGAAAAATGAAAAGAAAACTATTATGTATTACCAAATAACTTTGCCAACATCTGTCAGAGAAATGAGATAGGAAACAATCACTGTCCTTACTGACCTTCTGGGTACCTATGACACAGTATAACTTTGAGGCTTCAAATAAAAATGCAGTCTATTGCACAAGACAGGAAGCTTTGCGCTTTCATTATGCATATAATATCTAATAGATCTTTTGATATCATTACCTGTCAAGAGGGGAAAAGAAAGGCAGGGAGAAAACCTTGAAGAATAGAGTTTGTCAAGGGTCAAAGTAAATGGCAATACACTTTAATAAGCAATAAGCTGAACATTATTTCTGGGTGGCCTAGACACTCAGTGGACTGTGTCATTATATTGAATTGCAGAATAGTTTCTTAGTGGCCTAGAATATTTTGCCAGGTTTTTATTAGATTGTCTGTTGTTTTAAAAAAAGAAGTCAATACCATATAATTAGGAAGACATAATTTTGAGGTTTCAACCTTAAGGCACATCAAATATTTACACTTTTTATTACTTTTATCTAGATCATCATTTTGTATATTATTTATAAAACAGATAAGAAAATTTGTTTTTTTTCAGATGCTTAGCACTCAACAGATAAATAAATCATGCATACAAATAATATAATAGAATACATATATCATAAAATGCTATCAGTTAACTTTAAGAAAAAAAATAATTTTTCATATAAGTGGCTCTTAGCTTTGCATGCCTATGAAACAACAATTCTTGTGTCTAAGCATAAAGGATAACATATAATCATTTAATATTGGCCTAAATATTATATGCTTCACTGTCTAGTGGCAGAGTGACTGAAAAAAAGAAATGTGCAAGATCAAAGTTGCCCGGGTTCTAGCTTGTGTTGCTATAAAATTGCTGTTACCTTTTCAAAGTACCTGACTCCTAATTTTCTCATTGTGGCATAAAAAAACTAATGTGAATACATAGTGTGTTCTCTAAGCCTTCTACAAACTAAAGGCTATTTTCTATTTGTAACCAAGAATAATTTTTCCTTTCTTTTCTTTCCTTTCCTATCTTTTTTTTTTACTTTTTTTTAAATTATACTTTAATTTGTATCCCCTCTCTAGTTCCCTCCCTCCTCCCCTCCCAATCCTGCCCTTCCTCCCCCTTCTCCACGCACTCCCCTCCCCAAGTCCACTGGTAGAGGAGGGTTTCTTTTTCCTCCTTCTGATCCTAGTCTGTTAGTTCTCATCAGGAGTGGCTGCATTGTCTTCCTCTGTGGCCTGGTAAGGCTGCTCCCCCCTCAGGGGTAGGTGATCAAAGAGCAGGCGAATTAATTCATGTCAGAAGCAGTCCCTGTTCCTCTTACTATGGAACCCACTTGGACACTGAACTGCCACGGGCTACATCTCTGCAGGGGTTCTAGGTTATCTCCATGCATGGTACTTTATGGAGTATGAATCTCAAGAAAGACTCCTGTCCTCAAATTTTTTGGTTCTGTTGCTCTCCTCATGGACCTTCTGTCCTTTCCAGATCTTACTGTTATTTCCCACTTCTTTCATAAGATTCCCTGCAATCTGCCCAAAGTTTGGCCATAAGTCTCAGCATCTGCTCTGATCGTCTACAGGGCAGCGCCTTTCAGAGGCCCTCTGTGGAGGCTCCTAACTTGTTTTCTGTTTTCTTCTTCTTCTGGTGTCCATCCTCTTTGCCTTTAGGAGTGGGGATTGAGCATTTTAGCCAGAGTCCTCCCTCTTGATTAGTTTCTTTAGGTGTACAGATTTTAGTAGGTTTATCCTATATTATATGTCTTTACGAGTGAGTATATACCGTGTGCATCTTTCTGCTTCTGAGATAGCTCACTCAGGATGACCTTTTCCAGATCCCACCATTTACCTGCAAATTTCATGATTTCCTTGTTTTTTATTGCTGAGTAATATTCCAGTAATTGTGTAGATGTACCACAATTTCTGTATTCATTCTTCAGTTGAGGGGCATCTGGGTTATTTCCAGCTTCTGGCTGTTACAAATATAGCTGCTACAAACATGGTTGAGCAAATGTCCTTACTTTTTACTTGAGCCTCTTTTTGATATATGCCTAGGAGTGGTATAGCTGGATCTTGAGGAAGTGCTATTCCTTGTTGCTGAGAAAGCATCAGATTGATTTCCAGAGTGGTTGTACCAGTTTACATTTCTACCAGCAGTTGAGGAGGGTTATACTTTCTCCACAACCTCTCCAGCATGTGTTGTCACTTGAGGTTTTGATCTTGGTCACTCTGATGGTTGTAAGGTGAAATCTCAGGGTCGTTTTGATTTGCATTTCCCTGATGGTATGACCTTGAGCATACTATCACCTTGCACAAAACTAAAGTCCAAGTGGATCAAAGACCTCAACATAAAACCAGACACGTTAAATCGGTTAGAAGAAAAAGTGGGGAAGACCCTCGAACTCATTGATACAGGAGACAACTTCCTGAACAGAATACCAACAGCACAGGCTTTAAGAGCAACAATCAATAAATGGGACCTCATGAAACTGAAAAGCTTCTGTAAAGCAAAGGACACTGTCATCAAAACAAAATGACTGCCTACAGATTGGGAAAAAATCTTCATCAACCCTCTATCTCACAGAGGGCTAATATCCAATCTATATAAAGAACTAAAGAAGTTGAAAAGCAACAAATCAAGTAATCCAATTAAAAAATGGGGAACAGAGCTAAACAGAGAATTCTTGATAGAGGAATATCAAATGGCAAAGAAACACTTAAAGAAATGTGTTTTTCTTTTTAAAGACACAAAAAGAAGCATCACTTTGCTAACTATTTTAATGTGATAAAATAATTTGGTAGCATGATAAGGTTGTGTGTTTGACAGTTATAATGTAAGATACCAAGGAATGATAACCATCTTCTTCCTTATATAACACTGGACCTCGAAGACACATGTAAAAAAGTGCCTTTGCTCTGAGCTTTGAATAAGTCAGTCAAGAGAAAGAACAGAATTAGAATTTTTCATAAAGTATAAAAGTGAAGGAAACGAATCTCAGGATTTTTTGGAACTGTAAAGGCTAGCAGATGTATTTGAATATTGGGGCATTATGTTGTTTGGTCAATAGAAGGTGAATGGTCACTACTTTTTTTAATTTTTTTTATGGTCAGAACTCCTATAATAGCAACTCTCTAAATACTAAGCATAGAATCCTAGCACCAACACTATCTAGATCCTCTTTTTCTCTGTGGCATAGTAAGGCAACCTCCCAGGGGGAGCTGATCAAGCAGCAGACAACTAAGTTCATGTCATGCTCCCCTTACTAGGGAACTCACATGGAGACTAAGGTGCCCATGGGCTACATCTGAGAAAGTCCTCTTCATGCATGATCCTTGTTTGATTCATCAGTCTCTGCAGGCTGTCTGCTAGGCCCAGACTTTTTGGCACTGTTAGTCTCCTTGTGGAGTTCCTGCTCCTGCAGGTCTTTCTATTTCCTCCTTCCTCCATAAGATTCCCTGAACTCTCCAAAGTTTGGCTATCCAGACAGTCCTGATGAGTCCTGATAAGCTAGGGTCAGATAGGGTCCCCCTCCCCTATCAGTGGACCAGGGAAAGGACATAACAGGTGAAGAGTGAGGGGGAGTGGGACTGTGAGGAGATGGGGGAGGGGGCTACAGCCAGGATACAAAGTGAATAAACTGTATAATAATAATAATAATAAAAATGAAATTATATGGTAATTTTATTATTATTATAAAAATATTATTATTATTATTTTTAAAAGAATACTTACACCAAAAATAAGAAATCATATGCTGAAATCTGCAATGGTAAGCCACCCAACACAGTTCTTTATTAAAGAGATTTTGTGTTAAAAATAGAGTATTAGTGCAACAATAAATTTGTAAAGTAATGAAAGAAATAGAAATCTGAGTACTAATACACTTAACAATAGCCATATGATATTTTATTAAGATGCCAAAGAATATATGTTGGAAAAATACAATATATTTAACAAATTGTGCTGGGAAAAACTGTTTCCATGTACAAGAATGAATTGATAGTCTATCTTTTATTCTACAAAAATTAATTCCAAGTGGATCGAGTACTCAAAAGTGAACTCAAAGCCTCCTTAACAGGAGGGAAATCATACTCAGTACAGTAAACCTAGACCAACAACACATGCTTAGGAAGGCTGTGGGTTTTACAGGAGAATCTACTAAAACAATTCAGTCCTAATCTCATTCTAGGTACTTTTTCTTATACCCACAGATAAGTGTCAATCTCATACCGGATCAAAGTAACTTCCTTAAAAAATAAATAAATAAAATAAAAAGGTCAATACCAGTTGACCTCCCTATGCAAATGAAGGGGCCTCATGTGACCCTAAAATCTAGATAAAGAGCTAAAAGTATAAGTGATTGCTGAGAGAGGGACAATTATCCTTGCCCATGGACGAGCCCTATAATTATCTAATGTTGGGTGTTCAGCCCTGAAACATATACATGCAGCGAACAGTAAAATGAATAAGTGGGTTGTGTTTATAGGATTATTAATTTATGTAGATACATAGATAGATAAATAGATAGATAGATAGAAATTTGTTTTAGATAGATAATTTGCCTTTACCACAAGTAATGCTTCTAGCAAAATCACCATCCATGGCCCCACAGAATGCCTTATCCCCTATCATGATACTCTAAAAAGTATTGCCTCTGACCAAGAAACTCACTTCATAATCAAAGAAGTGCCAACAGTAGGCCCACAGACATGGAACTCACTGTTTTTACCATGCTCTGCACCATCTTGAAGCAGCTGCCTGATAAAAAGAAAGAATAGCCTTTTGAAGACACTGTTACAGCACCAATTAGATGGCAGCAGCCTGGAGGGCTAGGCTGTGGTTCTCCAGAAGGCAATATAAATTTTGAATTAGCATCCAATTGTATGGTATAATGTCTCCCACATTCAGGACCCACAGGTCAGAAATCAATCAAAGTGTTTAAAAAGATTATTCTACTTACTATTATCCCTAGTGACCTACTAGAAAAATTTTGTTCCTATTCCCATGAATTTAAGTTTTGAAAGCCTAGAAGTTTTGGTTCCAGAAGGGATAGTATTCCATTGTACCAGGAGCTCAGACTTCTTGACCAACGTTTAAGAAGGGAAAAGTAGTGTTAGGAGGGGCAGTTGATCCGGATTACCATGGGGAAAATGGATTGTTTCTTCACAATGTAGGGAAGAAAGATTGTTTGGAGATCCTTTTTAAAGGCATCTCTTACTGCTTCCATGTCCTGTGATTGAAACCATTAAAAAACTACAGCAACCTAATCCAGGCAGCTGACAAAGGACAAAGACCCTTGAAAAATGAAGGTACGAGTCTCACTTTTCCAGGATAAGAGATAAGACTGCTGAGGTTGCTGCCAGTGGAGGAAAATACAGAATGGTTGGAAAAGGAAATTAGCTATTAATACCAGCAAAGACCAAGTGACCAGTTGCAGAAACAAGGATTATAAATGACAAGCGTGTTTGTGTTATGTTGTGTTAGGAATGTGTTTTCATTCCCAGATTTATTTATCTGGTAATACAACATAAATTAAGAGAATATCATTGGTTATAATATTTAAGCTTGAGATACTAAAAGAACATTTCTCAAGACAGATTGCCATTTCTCTAAATTTATAATGTATTTATAGTTGTACATGGGATAGTTATTTTTTCCATTTGGAAATTAGACATGATAGCAGGAAACGTAACTGTGTATTAAGCTGACAAGAGGTAAAGTTGGGATGTCTTTTTTTGAATGTAAACTTGACAGCATGTGGAACTGACTAAAACCTAAGTGGCTGGTTACATGTGAGAGATTTTTTTCTTAACTAAATCATTTGGAGCAGGAAGACACATTTTAATTACAATATTTTGCTGTGGCAAAATCCGCCTTTAATATGGGTCACAAAACTGATGACAGCCTATATAAAGTACAATGAGGAAAGAAGCTTGCTCTCCATACCTGCTTGAGATCACTCTGGTGGCAAGCGCATTTCTTCACTACCGTTAGAGCCTACTTCTTTGGAATTCTGGTACATATTTCAGGGCAGCTGAGACATCCAAACTTGTGGACTGAAGAACTATTGGCCTCTTAGAGCAAAGCCTTTGTTGAACTAGCTCAACCACAACATGTAATCCATTCATATATATTGTAATACAATATATATATATGAATGAATAACAACAAAGTATATATAATATATATGTTTATATCTATATATCTCCTTATATATTATTTATATAGTAGGTATGTATGTATCTACCTATCAATTTATCTCTCTATATATTCATTCTATTAGTTCTATATCTCTAGAGAACCCTTGCTAACTCAGGTTAAATAAATATCCAGTTAATATTTTTTTAAAATTTTTATTTCTGTGTGTTTGTGTGTATGTATGTACATGCACATGTGGGTGTGCATGTAATTACTGAACCATCTCTCTCAGCCCCCAATTACCATTATTACATTAAAAACTTTTCACACTTCCTTTTAGATCCAGATGCTTCTTACATATAACTAATAGCTTAAAAAGTTATTAGTTGGAATTTGGGGCTTTAAGAGGATATTTGCTTCTGTCATAATATTGCTATAGATTTTTACATTCAAGGGAAAGGAAGTCATCAACACACTGCCAATCTCTAGGTATTTATACTCTTAAGAGTGAGATATTAATTCCACTTATTTCACTTTACTATTTCAATAGAAATGTAACCGTTATTGGCTGTCAAGAACCATTAGGTGACTATTAGAACTATTAATCAAGAAACTAGAACTTTGAGAGAAATATGTTAACTACAAATGAAGAGGTAATTCTGTGTCTCAAAAAAAAGGAATGTTACGTAAAAGTTATTTCTTTTTTAATATCATTTCAGTCTATGCTTGTGTTTTGTGTATGTATGTGTGTGTGTTTTGTGTGTGTGTGTGTGTGTGTGTGTGTGTGATGGTTTGCATATTTGCATGTGATAGAGGGCACAGGGCACTAGTTGGGTATGAATCTTCGGGCATCACCTGCTTTTACTTTCTTTGAGAGAAGTTCTCACCAGCCTGGACCTGGCCAGAAATCCCTAGGGATTTCCTTTTCTCTGACTCCTCACTGGGACTGCTACAGTGCCACCAGTTCTGCCTGGTTTTGATGGTTCACAGCATCACACTCAAGTCCTGTGTTTTCAAGAGCAGCAAATTCTGACTGGGCTATCCTACACAACTTTGATTATATACCATATGATATTTATGGGCTTAAAATTTAATACATGTCATATGAAATTCTAATGGACATTTTTTCTCTGAAAACAGCACATGTTAGTTCATAATTCTGTTACTTTGATTTTAAATAAACCAACTATACAAAGAATTTAAGTAGCATCCTAATGACATACCCCAGTTAGTATCTCTCAAGATGAATGTTCACAATTTTCAATATCATTTTGATGAAATCTTAATCAGATGGTCAAAACTCTGCCAAACATTCACGTTGCCTTGGAAAACTGACTTCATTTTAATAAGTGCACTTTCTGTATAACCCATAATTCAAAGAAAAAAATAAACAATAACATATGTCCTACATCTAGTAGGATTTGTGATATTGGGTATTTTTATTTGTTTTGCTGGTCCCTACCTGATAGACTGCATCTTAGATCACAGTACAAAACAAGGAAAAAGAAAGAAAGAACGAAAGAAAGGAAGAAAGAAAGAAAGAAAGAAAGAAAGAAAGAAAGAAAGAAGGAAGGAAAGAAGGAAAGAAAGAAAGAAAAGTTCTGAAGACAAAGGCCAAGACAACCAATCAGTCAAGAAATTCTTTCCTGTAAGGAAGTCACGCCACATTCAGTGGGCTTCACTTATTACTGTTAATCAAATTTATTATTGCTGCTTCTGTTTTTAAAGTTTTTGTTTGAGACAAAGTTGAGGACTGATTAGGCCTTGGGTCTGTCTGTAGTCAGTGGCTGTTACCTCAGTGCAGCAGGTGACTAGTCTGCTGGAGAAACTGCTAATATGACCTTGGTGTTTCAAATAAACTGTCTCTGACATGAACTTAGTGGCTGGCTCTTTGATCACCTCCCCGCCCCCGATGGGGGAGCAGCCTTACCAGGCCACAGAGGAAGAGAATGCAGCCACTCCTGATGAGACCTGAATAGGCTAGGGTCAGAGGGAAGAGGGGGAGGACCTCCCCAATCAGTGGACTGGGGGAGAGGCATGAGTGGGGAAGAGGAAGGGACAGTGGGTTTGGGAGGAGATGAGGGAGGGGTCTACAGCTGGGATACAGAGTGAATAAACTGTAACTAATATAAAAAAATAAAATTAAAAAACAACTGTTTAGTAAATATATATATGATTCACTCATGTACACCACTGTGCTTTAAATGCCACGCTTCAGTGAGTATTGTAAGGAACTGAAACCAAACATAGAATACGCTTATCATATTTGGATTCTCAGTTAGTGGATGCTACTCATATTGTCTTGTTAATAAATTTTAGTTGTTTCTTCGAACCAACTAACTGTAACAATAGTTGATGTGCTTTGCCTAGGGAACATATCATAAGAATGCAGGCTTTGGTGAACAAAAGCAGAGGGCATCATGAAGAAACACATGTAAGTGTTCAAGCTGTAACACTGTAAAGAAATGGAAAGGCAGTTCTGAAGGGAAGAACACTTGTGCTATTGAAGAAAAGCTTGGTTCAGTTGCTAGAACCCAGGTTTTGGCTCATAATAATTTGTAACTCCAGTTCTAGGAAAATGACACCCTTTTCTGCATGTTGCTGGCCTAGCATGCATGCAGTGCACAAAAGCATCTGAAGGCAAAACCTACACAGACTTAAAAAAAATCTTCAAAGCACTATGAACTAGTTTAAACTCATTGATTGTCAATGAACCAATGGATTAATGAGGCAGAGGTAACTATGGACACAGGGCAAAGCTTTTATCCCCTAGTTAGGATATCAAAGTTAGGAAGTAACAAGAATTCATACCACTCATTTCCAACTCTTTTGGTAAAGGAATAGTTATTCTTGTATAAAATTGGAGTTGGATGAGAATTATATCTAGTTGTGTCATCATTATCTATGGTTCATAACACAAAAACAAAAACAAAAACAAAAAAAAAACAACACCTAGACATAAAACTCATAAACATCTCTGGTAAAAACTCATGCCAGATAATAAATAAATAAATTATAGAAAAATGTATTCTAAGAAAAAAGTTTTCTGTGTAATTACAAACTAATATTTGGACAAATTATGTGGCAAATTTCCTTTTTCAGTTCTAGATACAAAACCACACATAATGATTTATTTATTATTTTATTAAAGTAGCTTTTTTTTTTTTTTAGGTAGTTACCAAATCCCAATGTTCTGAGTCCAGTGCATATACCACAAAAGAAACATTCTTGTCAAATTGAACGAAGTTTAGATAGAGGGATATAAGACAAAACAGAGCATTGGAGGATAACATGTTAGAAGTATATTTAAAGAATATAATATATAATTAATACAACAAATATATAAAAATGTGATACAATAGAGCAAAAAGACAGTGAGTATTAACAGTAGTTAATATTATTTTAGTGTGTTATATGGGAAAGGAGAGGATAGCTTTATACTCTAGTATAAAATAATTAAAGAAAGTTTTATTTGCAACAGAAGTTGGCAGACATGAGGTGTCTCCCTGGAGAAAGAATGTTCCAGAAAGTGATAAATTTAAGGAGATTCAAGGCCTGACATTTAGGAGAAAGTGAATTGGTAAACTTAAGGAAATAAAAAAGCAAATGAGAAGCCAGGTAAGGTTGTACTCTTATTACCATTGGAAAATAAATACTTTTATCCTTGAATAAAGATCTGAGGATAGAAGATGGAACTATCCCTGAAGAGAATTATAAAATATAGCAGGGACAAATTCTCATTTTATAAAATTTAATTTTTATTTCTTTTGGGTGTTATTTTTATATTTTTGGTTGTTTGTTGGCCTATACTTTAATGGCTGAGCCATCTCTCCAGCCCTTGAGGAGGTGGGTATTTTTAATAGTTAATTTAAAAAGAAATATGAATAAAATACACTGAGATTATGGAGCATAATTTATTTTAATTTAATTATTTCTATTTCCTATAATAATTTTCTTTTAAAAAGAGATGTTATTAATAACCAAATTCAGCACACAAAAGTTTTTTTTTCTGTTTTTTTTTTTTAATTTAATCACTTTACATCCCAATAGTAGCTTCCTCCCTCTTCTCCTCCTGATCCTATCCTCTTCCCCCACTCCCATCTCCCTCACCTAGTCCTCAGAAAGAGGGATCCCACTTCCCTTACCAACTGGCCACAAACTATCAATTCTCTTCAGGACTGCCTTCATCCTTTTTCTCTGTGGCCTGGGCAAGCTGCTTCCCCTGGGGTAAGCGATCAAAACAGTCAACAAAGTCCATGTCAGAGACAGCCCTGCTCCTTTACTATGGGACCTACTGAGCTGCCTGTCTGCTACATCTGAGCAGGGGGCCTAGGTTCTCCCCATGTGTGCTCCTTGGTTGGTGTATCAATCTCTTCAGGCCTCCTTGGCCCAGATTTCTTGGCTCTGTTGGTCTTCCTGTGGAGCTTCTGTCCGTTCTGGGTCCTTCTATCACCCCCACTTCCAAAACATTCCCTGCACCCTGCTAAAAGTTTGGTGTTCGATCCACTCATGGGTGGATATATATAGTAACAGAATATATCACAACCTATCCCGTCATTATCATTAATTCTAGAACTATGACCATGAAAACACTAGTAAATATTTTACCAAAAATCATTAGCTGCTTGCTTTTTTGGAACAATCATTGCCACTAATTCTCTGCGAGGCACCATGGACTAAATATTCTATTTTTACATCATAAAGATGGCTGTAGTCTACTTACATTCACACCTCCCTTGTCTTTCAGTATTTACAGCTGTGTCTGGTTTCTTAAAAGTGTTTGCCTTTCTGGAATTACTGTGAATTTTCAAAGATTTGTTGTTGTTTTTATTGCTATGAATCATTGTAGCAACTAGAAGCAATCAAGGTGCCAGAAAATTAGAAAATTAGAATTGATAATCAATAGCAGGAAATTAAACAGCAGAGTAGCATGGATTTCCAGCAAGGTATTAAAGAAAAGACACAGAATTAGATGTAAGAATGGTCTTAATTTGAATGTTAGCTTTGTGATTTTGCTGTTGCCATAGGAACATAATTTTGATCACTTTAAATTTGTTTATTGTTCCGTTTACTTCCTTTCTATGCATGAAGAAATTTTATCTCAAGGAAGTTAACTGAGCTGACAATAAAGGAAGTTATAACCAGTGGGACTTCAGCAGAAATGAAGACAAGTGAGAAAACGTTTGTGATTGTGGATGATTGCTAACAACTGAAGCCCGGGAACAAATACATCATTACCGAGAGATACAAATCAGAAAAGTTGTTCAGTTGGAAAAGTGCATTTAAGAAATCTGGACTTTTTAGCTTTTCATAAATCTACAACAATTGTCACAGAAAAAAAAAGTGTATGTGTGTGTGTGTGTGTGTATTAGTATGTGTGTTTGAGACAATGGAAAAATCACAGTTAGAAAATGTGATTAGTATATATTCACAGAGGACATTGTATGTGCCTATTATCTCTAAGGAACAGAAGCCTCGAGTCCATTCTCCCCCCGTGGCAATTGGCAAGACCGTCTCCTCTTTGTAGGGAGAACAAGATACCTGTTCCCTACCCCTGTTGCCCTCAGGAGAATTAATGTTCCCCTCTTTTGATAAGACTGTGCTGTTGCATGTAAAATGAAGTATCTTTAGAACTCCTAGCCCCATGGAATCAAACACATCAACTCCCAACCCCCCACTCCTACATACACACACAAATTTTGTAATGCCCCTGATTCACAATATAAACTCTCTCTCACTCCATTCCTCCACCATGATCTTCCGTACTGGTTGCTTTCTTGCTGAACCTTCAAATTCACCTGCCAGGTTGTATTTGGGGCACAAGCTTACCAACACCACCGCCGCTGCTGAACAGGCCTGCACTCTGAAGCTCACTGAGAGGCGCTGAGCTTCCACTGCCTTTCCAGAACTGCCACCACAGTTCATCTGTGGTGTCAAGTTGTTGGCTATTCCCAAGGACGCCACTGACTTGCTGGAGTCAGGCCAAGCCCTCATTGCCACCTGGCTCAGGTTTCAGAGCCCTGAGCTCTGCATTGCCGGCTGGTCTTCTGGCAGTGCAGCTAAAAGAACAGTAAAATTGCAGAGGAATCTTTTGTCCTGTCCCTCTAGCTGAACTGGAGATCTTCTGCCGTGGATCTCAGCTTCTGGTTCTACCCTGATGTTCCTTGGAGAGGTGGAACTTTTGACCCTGTGTTTGACCATTTTCTGCCCGGAAGCCAACAGCTCTCACACCAACCTGTTCACTTCCACTAGGCATTGCCTGGGCCTCCTGGAAGAGATGGAGCCGCAAGGCTTTATTTCAATGATTATTACAATGTTATTAAACACTTCTTAAAATAAAAATTCACAGCTATAATCTTGAATGTTTAAATTTTACAAGTAGGAGATCTTACCTTAAAATTACAATTAGAAGTGATGTTCTAGTTTATATGCTAGTATGATAAGTAGCCAGATGACCTTAAAAATGTATAATTTTTTATTTGTAAACACGTCTATAGTCAGTTCCAAATGTGATTATTAAAAACCGTAATTTCCTTTTTTGAGAAACACAAGCATGTGTCTCAAAAAACAAATGTAGCTTTATATAAATACAATGTAGGTCATATATTGATATAAATCTCTTTACCATGAAGTTTTTCGAGAATGTGAATCTACTTATGAAGATTCCCATAGCAAGAAAACAATGAATCTTTATTTATACAATTCTCAACGTCAATTGTTGAAGAAATATTGCACCAAAAAAAAAAAAAAAAAACAATGACAAACAATTTATGTTATAAGTTGAATGCCACAGTTTTATCCTCAGTGTTGGTGTTTTGTAACCTTGGATGTATTTGAGTGTGAGGAGCCTCGTTTCTCTTCCTTATGTGCAGTCTGTAGGCTGGTATGCTTTAAACAACTTTTCAGTTGTCTATATTGGCAGATACTGAAGACAAAGGTAGTGGATAAACATTTTTCCTTTGGGTGACACATTTATAGCATTTATTAATATTTTCTTTTGCTTTATTGTTGCAGTACTGGATGTTGAATCTCAGGTCTCATTTTTTTTAATAGCACCTACCATACGGTTGAATTCTACCACTAGCTTTGAGATTTTTAGAGAAAAAAAAAAATTAGCGTTGTCCGTTAACCATGTATCAGAAAATCATGGTGTGTGTTATCTACAAGCATCAAGAGTAAACGTTAGTAGTATTAACTGTGAGAGTCTGACTTGGGGACTGCAGAGAGTGCTCTGTAGAATCATGAAATTCTAATTCAGGTTCTCCAGTCTCAATCTAATCATTACTGCTTATTGACTGAAAGTTAATAGTTAAAAGCAAACACTATATTGAGACATATATTCTTTGTTAAAATAATTTCTGAAGAACAAGTGTCTTGAGTGTTAAACTATACAAAATACTAATGACTTAAGAGAAATTTCATAAAGAAAAAAATATCTAGGTCTGTTACAATCCATGGTTATGTTTTTTTTTAGTCCACATAGATAAAATACATAATTCAGGTAATATACATGTTTCTGTGATGAACTAATTACAAACTAAGAATTGGAAACTTTCATAAATATAGTAGAAGCACAATATGTGAAAACTTATACAAAAGAAAATCGCTTCCACAGCTCCAACAATGTTTTACATTGGCTTTTTAATGTTTATAGAGTTGGCAATTTTCTGACTATAGGTTGATTTCTTTCCTTTTCACTTGTTGGACAATAAACTCATTGACTACCATGACTTTTATTACTCTATCTATTCTTACTGCAGGAAGCAAGATTCAGGTCAGTGCTGACTTGGTGTCAGCCTCCCTGAGCATCTCCAGCCTGACTGCCCACCTCCAAACATGGTTAGCACCTATTAGGAGGCAGGATCATTCTCTCTGCACAATCCCTTGACTCAGTGAGCAACAAAATAAAAATTCTTTTATCCAACTTCATATCAAAAAGGGAAAAGGTGAAATCAATGGAACAATAAAAACTGCAATCTCTTTTTGTCACATTTTATGACCTCATCACCAACAGACTCCACAAGGTCATCACTCCTTGTATTAGTCTGTTAACGGTCCGGGCACAATCATTGCTACCTTTTGAACTACTTTTTTTTTTTCACCCTACAATATTGCTTTTGTTTGTTTGTTTTATTGGATATTGCTATGGCTCCTCCATTTTGGTTAAAATAAACCTCAAATAATACCTTCATAGAATGTAATAAACCCATGCAAGGAGACATCCATTTCTCAGGTGAATCATTCCTGATACTATCTGTTGCTTAGGCACAGAGATTTCTACAAATACCAGTTCACCTGGGCACTTAGTATACTACTGGTCACTATTTTCCTCAAACTTCTTGGGATGTAAGTGACAAGTGCTTTGCAAGCATGAGGCATATATGGTTTAAATATTTTTAAAAGGTGAAGTGGTGCGTATATAAATTTTCAATAAAGATATTTTGAGCAAAAGCAGAAAAATTCATCAATTTTGAGTAACTTTTTCTTGGTTGCTTGATCTCTGTTTTCTTAATCTAAGAAGGTGTGTGTGTGTGTGTGTGTGTGTGTGTGTGTGTGTGTGTGTGTGTGTGTTGGAAGGTGTATATGCATTGAATTGCTCTACCACTTGGCTACCTACTTCATGAATTTTTCTTCCAGAAATTGGAGGTGTTTATGGGAAACTCTCGGTACTCACAACTAAGGAGTCTTTTATTCATGGTATCCTTGTTCTGCTAAATTTTATTTCATGCCACTGTCATTTAAGGATTTTGTGCCTCTTCATGACTCTCTTCTATCGTTGCTAATGGTGATTCTTATCTTCTTAGTGTTTAGAAATTTTGCATACTCTACCTGCTAACACTAAGTTCTTCTCCATCATAACATATGGCATCTTGTACTGTAAATATCTGCTTGTCTTCCTATTGCCAATTCCAGTCTTTTGTTTTCAAACACGTTCATATGTCTGCTATTTAGAATTTCTTGACCGACATTTTACTTCTATATGTCCGAACACACAATTCATATATTCATAGCTTAACCAACTCTTTTAACTCTTGACTTGTCTTTTTACTCTGACTTGTCAGAAAAACTGATGGTTTTCACTGTCACATTTCACTCTGAAATTAGAAAATGCTTGGAATAATAAAAACTATACCTTTTTTTTTTTACAAAGTTTATTCTCATGAAAATAAACTCAATCCTTTCTTCCTGTTGTAGACTGATTTTTTTAATACATTAAATGGCACCTTGTTAAAAATATGAGATTAAGCCAATGGTAGTAAGGGCTGTCATTGAATGACTCTCCTCTTCTGTGCCATTCTTTGCATTCCATTCCCCTTCTTTTCTCTTCCCTTTCCTTTCTTCTCTCTTTCTCTCTTTCCCTCTCCTAAATCTTCCCATCTTTCTCTTTCCTGATACTCGTCAATTTTATCACATGCACTTTTACTGTTTCCTTCCAACCCAAAACACTTCTGGTAGTGGACTTAAACACCGAAGCTGTGAACTGAATAAAGTACACTAAAAAAAGAAAACATTCTTTTTGTTAATATAATTGCCTAAGGTATATCATATTACTAATTCTGATTAATATATTACATTTTAATATCCTAGATATTGTGGCTGGAGCAGCTATGGACATGAATAAGCATGCACCTATACTGTTAGAAATGTTGTCTTTTGAACATGTACCAAGAAAGGATATATTTGAATCATATGGTATGCCTATTTCTAGAGTTTTGTGGAAGGACTACACTGCCATCCAACTTAGTTGTAATCATTTGCATTTCTGTTGACAGTCATCAGTCATCTGTGTTCTCCACATCCTCTCCTGCCTCTGTGCTCTGTTTTCTTAATCATAGACATTCTGTGTTGCAGGATATTTGATCCTATTGTGAAGGCCAAAATTGTTTACTGTAAAACATTGTTTCTTGTTTGGTTTCATTGAGCCCTATCACATTCCTTTAATCCAAGAACTTTCTGTTTATTGTAAACAAGTGATTATGTTATTGTTCACTTGGCCCTAGTACAAATTTTTTAATTTAAGAGTTTTCTATACACAGGTTTTAATAAAGTTAACCCTAGGTCCAAGGGCAAAACAAGAAACCAGTTTACAGGATTAAAGAGTAGGAGGGACTTTGAATTGAGGGGTATTTAAGACAGCTTGTAGAAGTAGAAAGGGCTGTTAGTTTAAGTTCTGGCTTATAGAAGTAGAAAGGGCTGTTAGTTTAAGCTCTGGCTTTAACTTTGGCTTCAGCTCTTTTCCTCCCTGGTTTTTGGGCTTTGAGCTAGCAAGACTTTGGCCTTCGGTTTCCTGGCAAGTTCCACCTGGGATGTCAGCTGAGTTAGTGACCCTTTGGGGTTATTCCCCTCCAGCCCTGAGCTGAAAAACAAAGGTTAGCTGGATACTTTCTCTGCTTCTTTGAGCTAGCAGTTTTTCACCCCAGCATCTGGCTCCTGAGTCTTTATTGGTAAAATAGAATGCTTTGGATTTCAGCTTTCAAACACAATTCTGAATGGGGCCTGAAACTCTGATTTTTTTTTTAAAAGAAAATGTAGAGGATATAATTCAAGATTGACTCAATACAACACTTTCTAAACCAGATTATTTTCACTGGGGAAATAAGACCAACAAATAAGTAAGACCTCGTGGAGTTAAAATATTCTATAAAGATTAACTGTAAATTGAAGAGGTAGCCTAAAGCATAGAGGAAAAAGACTTCTCCAGCCATAATAGACAGAGATATAGTGTGTTGAACATACAAGAAATTCAGAAAACTAAACAGCAAGAGAACAAATAATCTAATTAAAAAGTCATGTATAAAATTAAACACTTTCAGAAAAATAAAATGAAAAAGTTAAGAAATATTTTTAAAGTGTTCACCATTCTTAGCTATCAGGGAAATGAAAATTAAGACTACTTTGGGATATTATCCACCGAAAATGCAGACCGAAGCTTCCCAGAGTAGGTATACTCTGGTTCTGGAGAAGTTTCACTTAGCCACTCTTGCACGATATAAAAGATCATAATCTGTTACAATGTCTTGAAGCAAATTATGCTGATTTTTTTTTACTTCATATATGTTGATATATGTTGTACATAAGCTAAAAGTTAATATTTATTGGGGAATAGTTTTAAATATTGTAGTTATCAAATGAAACAGCACATGACCATTAAATAAGTATTTTACTGAGAATATAAACTTCTTAAAGAAAAATATAATAATCCAAAGTAGAATAATTATACTTAGCATATATGACAAATGCGGTATGAGTATGTCATAGACAAGTAGATGGAGGAAGGGAACTGGGTGAAAGGGTGTGGAAAGGGGGTGAGGTGGCGGGGAAGACCAAGAGAAAGAATAGAAATTGGTGTGAAATGGGGCATTTCTGGGAAAGGGGAAGCTCCAGGAGTCTATAGCAGTGACCCTAGCTGAGACTTCTGGCAACAGGGCTTAAGGAGCCTGAAGTTTCCACTTCCTGTAGCCAGATGGGACTTCCAGTGGAGGTAGGGGGCACCAACCCACCCATAAAACCTTTGACTCAAAATTTGTCTTGCGTACAAAAGTGTTGGAATAAAAATGGACCAGTGATTGAGGGGATGGCACACTGATGACTTGCCCAACCTGAGATCTGCTCAGTAGGAGAGAGCCACTTTGCTATGCTTGCAGACAGGAGCCAACCATAACTGTCTTCTGAAAGGCTTCATCCAGCAGTTGATAGAAACAGGTGCAGGAACTTACAGCCCAACAATAGGAATTTTGTGGAAATGTAGGAAGAAGGATAGAGGAAACCTGAGGGGTCAAGGAAACTACAAGGAGACCTACAGAGTCAACTAACCTGGAAAAATGGGGACTCAGAGACTGGATTACCAACCAAAGAACTTGCATGGGCTGGATCTAGACCCCCTACACATAAATAGCAGATGTGCAACTTGATTAACATGTGGGTCCCCAAACAATGGGAGTAGGGGCTCTCTCTGACTCTGTTGCCTTCCTTTCTATCTCTTTATCCTAGCTGGGAAGCCTTGCCAGGCCTCATTGGAAGAGGAAACGTTTTGCCCTGCTTCATCTTGAGATGCCAGAATAGGTTGACACCACTTGGGGGACTCCCTTTCTCTGGAAAGAAGATGGGGAAATGGGGAAAGGGGTTGTGAGGTTGAGTCTGAGAGAAGAGGAGGGGGAAGCCTGGGATCTGGCTGTAAGTGATTAAATAAAGAAAGAAAAAATAAGTGTTTTTTTTTTAAATCACAAAATTATAGAGACATATATAGCATTGCTCATTTCCCTTTCTATACTTTATAAAATCCAAAAATATGAGGCCTAGGTAATGGGTCCACACACAAATCAGGTGAGTATAACCACATCAATCATGATAGTTCAGATTCCTGACTCACAACCTAGAGACCTATTTTCGGTTTGGTCATTAACCAGAAGAAGGAGTTAATTTTAAATTCAGGTAATTTCTCTTTTGTCTTCCTTTGGATTACTTTACTAAAACAGAATCTGATGTAGCCTAGTCTGGCCTGGAACAAGCTATGTAGCTTTGGATAGCCTTGAATGTGTAAGCCATTTGCTCCCACATCTTGAGAACTGGGAAGACAGGAATGTATCACCATGGCCCTGTCTAATTTATGTGATGCAGTGGATTGGAACTATGGTAGTAGCCTGTCAGGCCACCTCTCTGTTAACTGTGTGACATCTGTAGAGCACTTGTCTCCAACTGAAGCATTAATTCCAAGGAGAATGAATCTCACAAAACTCAGGAAAAACCCCAAATCTACGTGTCTTGAAAAGACGAAACTTTGAAAGGTTCAGAAGGACTGCTTCCTTGGGAAATACAAGTGGCCCACAGTTGCTGGCACACAGCATACCCTAGATCCTTAGTCCTCTTTAATCTGCCTGCAAGCCAAGAAGCACGCTCCACATTTGCAGCTTCTGTGAGTCGTCAGAGGGGTAGATGTTTATGAAGGCCTTTCGTTGATACAGCTGTACTCACGTAGGTCCTCACCTATGCTTTTGTAGTTAATACCAAGGAAACTCATTGGTTTAGCTACCTAGATTTGGTAAAAGCATTTCTTTGGTCTCTGATGGATTCCTTACGTGTAGTAAGTAGATACTGTGTTTTGTGCCATCCCCCCTCCCCAAAAAAAAAGTCTTGCATAGAACAGCAAAATCTTAGCTCCTTAAGTAATTGTAATAATGATTTAGTGCTTGGTAGGAAAAAATGAGGATTATATGAAATAATGTATTGCAAAACGAATCCACTTATCTTCACTGCCAATCTTGTAGAAATGAGTCTTGAAATATTATCAGCTTATATTTATTTATATCTATATTATCTTCTGCTTATAACAGCAACCTCAAAATCCAGCCCTACTAAGAATGCCACATGCTCTAAAACAAACATAAGCAGGAAGGGAGGCAGCAGCAACCAAGAAGGCAGGAGACAAAATGCCATAAGCATTAATTCCGTTTATTAGAGCTGCATGATCATTACTGCAGTTTTCAAAGTTGCACTGCGTTGTGGGAGCTTCAGATTTAATGTTGAGTCTTCTGAGGCTAAATTGAACAAATCAGCTGTTACCATCCTCTGAGCAGGGAAATATTTTCTGTGCAGTTTAATGTAAAGGAGCCATTTATACTTGTGACCATTGTGCACCTCCAAATTAGAGTAATAACACGACACATTGAAAAGCCTGGCAGAGATTACTAGCTTGGCTGCCTTATTGATGCTATAAAGAAATGTGAACTTGCACCTCAGGACATTCCATGGTAATGATAATTCCAAAGCCTTCATTCTCTAGTTTATATGCTGCTCCACATTTAAATTTGTATTCATCTGACTCAAACTAATGAATATGTTGAAATTATCAACTTGGCGATGAAATAAACAGTCTTTACTGTTAGTACATTCAGCCTGACCTTCAATTGTTTTGACTTCTATCATCTACCATTTGTAAAGAAGTTTTACACCACTTAATAAACCTGAATGAATGTTTAAGAGGGAGACTTAAACTTTAGCAGATTTTTATCATGTTGAATAAGTGTTCAGGTGTCCTACACTCAAGCTAAGAGTCAATAGCATAAAATTAATAAGTAAAATTAGTATTTAGACAAAATTAATGAATGGTCAATAAACAATGTAAGGTCTGGTGTATGTTTATGTCTACTTGTGAGAAAGAATAATATTTATTTGTCAATATTTTGACATTTTCCCAATGTTCTCTGACTTTGGCATTATTCTAGGAACAAGATGCCCCTGTCAATATATAACCCTCCAGAAACAGTGTGTACGTAATCTATCCCAGGTGTAGTATGGAATAAACATATATTTCACTTCTTTCTAGAAACACTCAGCTTCAGGCAGAGCTTTCCCACTGCAGAGCTCAAAGTTGGTATTACAATGGAAATTTCCCCAGTGTTTATTTAATAATGTGAAACCTTACAATTACAGACCAACCATTGTGCTAATATTTTTTTAATTTTATTTATTTATTCACTTTTATTTACTTAATTTTTTGTACACTTATATCCCTATTATGGCCCCCTCCTTCCTCTCATCCCAGTACAACCTTCTCTCTCTCTTCCTAGTCCTCCTTCCTCTGCCCCTCAGAGAGGGGGAGTCCCTGCCACCAACCCATTCCAGCACATTAAGTTGCATCAAGACTTAGCACATCCTCTTCCATGGAGGTCTAGCAAGGCAGCACACCAGGGGGAAAGTGATAAAAAAGCAGGTAAGAGAGTCTATGTCAGAGAGAGCACCTGCTTCACTTATTAGGGAACCCACTTGAAGACCAAGCCACCTGTAGTACATGTGTGTGTAAGGAGCCTGGATCCAGTTCATGCATAGCTCTTTCTTGGTACTTCAGTCGTCTCAAGATTGGTTGGGCCAAGATTGGTTGGTGCTGTTGGTCTTCTTGTGGAGACTCTGTCCCCTCCATGTCCTTTTATCATTCCCCCTACTCTTCCACAAGACTCTCAGCACTTCATGTAATGTTTGGCTGTGGGTCTCAGCACGATTTGATCCATTGCTGGGTGGGTACTCTCAGAAGACAGCTATGCTAGGTGTCTATCTGCAAGCACCACAAAGAGTCTTTAATACTGTCAGTGGTTGGCACCCTCCCATGCGGTAGGTCTTTGGTTGGGCCAGGCATTGGTTGGACATTCCTTCAAGCTCTGCTCTATCTTTATCCCTGCCCAGCTGGTAAACAGAGTAAATTTTGGGCCAAAACTTTTGTGAGTGGATTGGTGTTCCTCTCCCTCTATTAGGAATCCTGTCTGGTTACAAAGGGGACTCTTCAGTCTCCATGAACCCTGTTACTAGGAGTCTCAGCTGGGATCACCCTCATGTCTTCCCTGAAGCCTATCCTGTCTTAGGTATGCTCCTGAAGATCGTTTCTCTTCTTTTATTCCAGGTGTCTTCCTGCCTGCTCTCTCCTCAGCTGACCCCTGCCCTCATTTCCCTCAGAACTCCCTCTCTGATCCTGTTACATCTTTTTACCACTTCTTCTGTCTATACTGTTTCCCCTTCTGAGAGAGATTCAAGCATCCTCTCTTGGACTTTCTTTGCTACTTAGGTTCTTGGGTCTTTGTTTGTAGTATGGTTATCCTGTATTTTATGGTTAATATCCATTTGTAAGTGAGTACATACCATGTATGTCTTTCTAGATCTGGGTTACTTCACTCAGGATGATCTTTTCTAGTTCCATCCATTTACCCGAGAAAGTTCCAGATTGATTTCCACAGTGGTTGTACAACTGTGGACTCCCACCAGCAATGGAAGAGTTGTTCTCCTTTCTCTATATCCTTGCCAACGCGTGCTGTCACTTGAGTGTTAATCTTAGTTATTCTGATGGATATAAGATAGAATCTCAGAGTCATTTTGATTTGCCTTTTTTCTGATGACTAATGACATTGTGACAGTGAGCATTTCTTTAAGTGCTTCTCAGCCATTCAAATTCCTCTGCTTAGCTCTTGGTTTAGCTCTATACCCCATTTTAATGGATTATTTGGTTTACTGGGGTTAAATTTCTGGAGTTCTTTATATATATATATACACACACACACACACACACACACACACACACACACACATATATATATATATATATATATATATATATATATTGGATATTCATAAAGGCATAAAGAATCAATAGGATTAGCAATACTTCTTTTTTTAACATTATGGGAAAAACTTCTTCCCCTAACTCATGTTCACGAGAAAAGGGGGATAAAATTACATTATATTTACACCATAAGAAAGTAAATAATTATGAAGTTATCTTATATGCTCCAGTCCATGTTGACTCAGTAGCACATTAATGAGATATAAAGCAACCTGCCAATGTCATTTAGCTGATATAACTGATACATTATGAAGCATATCCTTTCAATTGTTAAGGAAATAAATGTTGTCATTTAAAAAATCAAAATGTGAATTCAGGGTTGAAAGTTTATAGGTTTAAAAATCTCAAAAGTATAATTCAGTTATTTTTATACTGTAAATCAATGTCCTCCATAATCAAGAAGAAAAAAAATGAAAGTCTGTCTAATTAATAATAGTTGAGCAGCCCATGTATATTAATCTAATCTAATAGATTTTATTGCAAAAGTTTTCTCAAGGCTTAATTATTCATGTATTAAAAAAAGAATGATTGTAATGATTAAAAATATACTTGCAGAAAATACTCATTTCAACTTTAAATGAAAATTTGTAATGAATGAACAATGAATGACCATGGGTCCTGTCATTGCTCAGTAATCATAGTTAATAGAGAAATAAAGTCCAGATTAAAATATGCTGGACTACAGCTAGTGAGAAAAAATTCAAAGTCCCTCAGTATTTTAATTTCTAATTGGTTACCTTAAAGCACTGAGCAATTCTGGTAAGACTAAATTGTCCTTGCTTCTTAAAGACCTGTTAGGCAGATGATATAGTCCAAAAGCCTTACCACATTCAAATTGTAATGCATGCTTTAAAAGGTTGAAGTAAAACATCAGGTACATAATAAACACACAGTATAAAGAGACATGAATGTGTTAAAAATAAAATCGTATTTCTGTAATTTTGTATACATTTAATATTTGTAAAATAATATTAATATAGATTAATTAACCAATGAGAAAACTGCTCATGTTACAAGAAAAACATTGTCATGAAGGTTAAATCACAAGGCATTGTGAGAAAAATATAGAAAAATCAATTGAATCCCTCTTCTTTAATACAAGCATGAAAAAGTGTGTGATTCAAAATATGTCAAAACTAAAGCCAGATGTTTAGAACTATTTCTGATATATATATATCACACTGTCAAATAACAAAAACTTAAGGAATTTAAGACATGATTTCATCAAATCTTTACTAAGGAAGTGCTAAGCAGCCCATCAAGTATTATGGTTAAAACAAAGTTTTGTGCTTGCAAGCGTTTTCATCTAGCAGAGATGTTATAAAAACAAAGTCCAATTTATTTTGTTTATTTCCTGCATTGGAAAGTGATTATTGGAGAAAACTAATACCTTGATGTTGTTATGGAGTCTTTGCTAATAGAGATTTTAGTGTATGTAATACAGATCAGGAGCATCATAACAGACCAAAATCCAACGGAAAAAGCCTTGCTTGACACGAAAGAGTGTCGTTTTACTGTGTAACCTCACAATGCTCTGATGTAACTGTAGTCCATCAATAACACTAAGAAGGTCAGCAGGCCTTCAAACACACAGCCTGTTTCACTCAGGACAAATTCCATGGTGATACGACATTGAAAATATCCTACTTTTTGATGGCTAAAAACAAACACCGTTCCCTTACTCACAGTGCGAAGCAGTCATGCATGACGTATCCAGATTACATATGACATATGACGTGGATCACTGCCAAAAACTGGAAGAAAGGAGCATAGTTTTTCCAGTGTTGGCTTGTCAGTTAAGCTGTTTATAAGTGACATGTGTCACACATTTCTTGGACCAAAGCAATTGTCATGATCAGAAATAATATTATGGGTTTTGATGAAAATCAGCCGGATCCCAAGGTAAAAACCAAAGGTTGGTGTGTAAAAACAGCTGTAACTTTATCCCACAGGTGATATCTACAGGGTCTAGAGTATGCTAAGAGAACCACTGAGCGGTAACCTAGTTCCCATAAAAGACTGTCACTTGCAAGCTGAGAATTTTCATTTTTCCTTAAAAGACAACATTATCTACAGAAAAGTCTTAATAAAGTGTAAATATGGGATTTATTAATAATATGCACTTGAATTTGCTATAGAATTTATGTCAAGATAACTGAATTAAGAATCAATATATGGCCTTATTATATATAATTCATTTTACAGTTGTGAGAATCACAATTTAAATTCGAGAGCTTATTTAAAGTCATTAAATAAACTCCTTCTTTCTTATAGTAGTGAGATAGCATGGGCAAAAGTCTCCTCAAAATCAACATGGGAAACTAAATTTCATTGAGTGACTTCTTAGACACCATTTCTTCTGTGATCCATTTCACACATCCAGGGATTTATTGAGAATATGTGTACTAAAGTGATTGCAGAGAATTTACTCTGAACATACAGAGAAGTAGGAAGAACAGATTGGCTATCTCTATAATGCCCTCTTGGGAAAATCCAGGAGGTTTGCGCAACATTACATCAATTTTCTATATTATTTCCAAGAAAGAACATCAAAAGGTATAACTTTCTCAGGAACGGGGCAGTAAAAATTACCCCTTTACTAGTTCACCAAACATAATACAGGAGTTGGGCTCTCACTTTGCATTGAACTAATGGATGATTACCTTGTAGAGTGAAGATAATGAGGTCCATGCCTGGATTTCAACCGGAGGCTTCACAATGTTAGAGATGCCATTTGTTCTATTATATCTAGGTTAGAGTTTGCCGTATTATCCCATTCTGGGAACAACTATTAGCAAATTCATTAATTAAGGTCATGTTGACACTTCTATTTTCAACTAAAACATCTGCTAATTTATAAAAAGGCCTCCTTGGTTTAAACCAGCTTGTCATTGCTGCCTCTCAATGAGGGATAATGTGCTTAGGCCTTACAAGTACTGTAAGTGTGAATTGAAAGGATTAACAGTTCTTGCCAACGGGTGCACTTTGTCCATATTTTTACATAATAATGGTACTCAAGAAGACACAGGTTCTAAAGATAATAAATGATCACTCCTCACAACAGATCTATAAACAGGATCAGGATTAATGAATTTGCTGGCAGCTATTGGTTTTAATTAGCCCAAGTTCAACGGCAGCAGAATCATGTCTGTCCAAGAGACTTGGACTTGCTAACACAGATCCCAGATTGTCTCTGTCAATGTAGTGCAGCAGTTGGCCAGATTCTTACTTTAAAGCAGGCAGTCAAGCAATTTAATAACAACAATAAGGTATGTGTATTTTCCTTTTCACTTGGATATTGTTTCTGTTCTTAAGTCAGTGAAAATACCCTCCTACCTTTCTAGATTCTACATCATGTCAATTATTGTGAATCTTTTACCTAACAGACAATTTCTACTGTGGCTTTGCTGTTAGAAGTGGCTTAAAGTTACTTGTCCATTTCAGCTTTCTGATCCTGGGTGTCCTTATACCTATACCTATTTAGCAGACCCTCTTAAAACATTACCCTAGGTTTATTCCTCAAGAACAAGTTTTGGGAATGCTGTTTTCGAGGTTCTGTTGTGTTTGGCTACAATGATGTGACTGCCCGTAGTATTTTTTTTTAAACAAGATTGTGGACCTCCTGAGAGATTAAAATAATTTGTAAAAAAAAAAAAAAAAAAAAGATATCTAATTGCCTATCTTGATGAAGTATTTGTAGCCCAATTATTTTCTTAGAAGTTCTTATTACTCCTAAGAGTGATAAGAGTTCTATTGTATTAGGAGTTCTATTGTCTGATGGACAGATGAGGTGTGCAACATCTGTCAGAATGGGAAATATAAAAAATTTTTAAAGCACATTATATAATGTTTCAAAATAGGACCTCACCAATAGAAGCTCTAAGCAATCCTCAAACTTCCCACTGTAGGAAAAAGAAAGAAATCATAATAGGCAGAATTCCAGGAAGTCTTTCTAAAATAGCAAATTACACTTTGGGGCTTGGAGTCCAAAATCACCTAAATGAGGACAAAGAGGGTACAGGTTCTACACTGCATAAGATAAGCTTCTTTGAATCTAGAAGAGGAAGGTCTGGGATGAGCAGAATTTCAACCATCAGAGCTATACCCGAGGAAAACTTTGAAAAGTAAATAGTGTGATGTAAGAAAACCTTTCCTCAGGTCTAGACTTGAAAAAATCTTGTAACTAGAACTTGAATTGGGAAGAGATGCTTGTGAGCTATTTGGGAAAATGGGAAAATAGCCCATTCCCTTTTAAACATGAACTGGGTGTAGTTACTGAGAATGAATATTTGGAAGCAGACAGTGGGTTTAATACAGTTCAGAGGAATCGAGATCTGAAACTACATGTTTCTCATACACATTACCCAGTTCCAACATAGGGCCTCACCAATAGTGCCTAAAACGGGATCCCACACTTTATAGAATTGTTGATCTACTGCCAATGAACCTCTTTTACAAGCATTTTTATCTCAATGTTACTTGTCTTAACTCTATTTAAGCTGCTATAACTGAAGACCAGAGACTAAGTATACTATCAACAACATAAGTTTAATCAGTTCACAGTTAGGGAGGACAAAATGTTCAAGGGGTCACACTGGATAAAGTCTTTCTTAACATATCATAGACTTGGTGGAAGAGCAAGTGGGCATACAGAAAGGCAGGCTGAGTAAACAGGAAACAGAGCATACAGAAGACAGACTGAGTACATAGGGAGACAGACTGTATACATGGGGGAAAAAGAACCAGCACAGAGGAGAAATGAGAATAAAAACCAACATAATCAGAAGACTGAGTAAGCAGTCCAGAAACAGAAATCGGGTACACAGAAAGGAATGAATACACAGACAGTGGGCACACAAAAATATGGGTACACAAAAGTTAGAGTAGGTACAAAAACAAACTACAAAGGTGGGAGACAGAGAAAGCCAGTTTATATGATACCTATTCTTCACCAAATCATTTTTACAGTAACTGCTTTGGTACTATGCTCTGTCTTTTTGCCCTAACCATTTCCTGATATCCCATTACTTAAAGCTGCTAAAATCACACCATTCAACTGGGTATGGGAAGGGCCTTTCATGGGATTGCACTGGTGGTCTCTTCATTAACATTGCAAAGCTAGGATGGGGTTCCTGTAGCTCTGCTCTGAAGTTAATTCTCCTCCTTGTGGTAATTTGAATTTTTCATCTGACTCGGAATTGCCTCAAGAAAATTACTCAGAGCAATCCCTGTGGGAAGCGGCTTTGCTTGAGGGACCTTGATAATGGGAAAGTGAGAGCTGTGTCCCTTTTTGTTGTCCTGTTGTGTTGTCTTTCTTTGTTAAGACAACCACTTCCACAAATACATGTATATTGATGTCTATTTCCGGTGAAATCTACAGAACTGAGACTTACTTGACCTCCACAATATGCATGAAAAGAGAATTCAAGGAGTTTATTTGTAAAATCCTACAATGAATATGTGTGTTTCTGAAACCCAAATCTGTCTTCATTAGCCCAGTCATCTCCTTTCTACATCCATAATGTACTGTTGAATTTTCATGACTTCATCTTAAATGTAACCAGTTTTTGTGTCAATGTATTCATATCCATCTCAAAACATACTTGGTTAGAGCTGCTATATAGTACCCTTAAGCCTTTGAGTTATCTTGTATCTAGTAACTGTTATACAATTTCCCTTATTTTTGTTTAGCTTTTTCTTCCTTTAAATATGAAGCCATGAAAGGTTATACTGCTGATAAACAAACAAACAAACAAACAAACAAACAAAAAACCTCAGAAATGTACACTTGGCTCACAGCCTCACTTGGCTGTCATTGTTTCATAGTTTTTTAGACTTCATTGCTATAATGATATCTGTTGAATTCCTGAATAATCATTTGTTGTGGGGATCCTGGGCAGTATCTCCAGGGGAAATGGCAAAGAAATGCTGAGATGGAGTATGTTTAAACCCCTGAAATCTCACATTTGAGACTGAAAAACCTCATCCTGAGCTTGTATCCTGTTATCTTTCCCCATGTAGATACGGCATTTTCAGCATCCTAGTCCCACCCAATGACATGCATTCATCCTGCCGCCCACCTGCCAAGGTTTATAAGGCCCCAGTTCACATGAAATAAACTCGTCAGTACACTCTACTCCATCTACGGCTGTCTGAGACTCAATGTTCATTGTGTGGCAAAGGGCTCCTCCTCCCCCCAGTAAGAATTCACAGCTGGATCCCTGGGCCTGACTTCCAGGAAAGCAACCACAGCACAACCTGATAGACCACTCCTGAAGCTGGTCTTACTGCCAAGAGCTCAGTGCTCATCTTTGGGAGTGGGCTACTGCCTGCGTGGAGCTTCCACCAATCATCAGCAAGTCAGCTTCAGTGCCCACCTGTGAAGGGAGAGTTGCTGCCTGTTCAGGAAGAAGCTGTCTGACTTCTCCAATCAGGAGGCAGCTCTGTAGCTGCCAGGCACAGTCTCTGAGCTCTGAGCTCCAGGACCGGCTTTCCCACTGTAACCTGATCTGTCTGGGGCCCTGCCAGAAGAACAGCAAAACAGTTCTAGCACTCCTAGCACTCCTGCAATGCGGCCCACAGATTAGCAGAGATATCTCGGTGTCTCCGAAAGCCGTAACCCTGAGGACTAAGTGTCTTGAGGACTTCTTGCTGTCACGGAGCATAGCTCTGCTTGTCGCCCTTGTAGTCACCATGTGCCTAACAATATATGAACTATATGAAAGTTCTAAAGGGGCTTCCAGCCCCTCCCTGGGCAGTGTCTTTGACACTGAAGATAATGTTTCATCTCTTTCAGACATTGCTGCTGGAGCAGATTCGTGATTCATTCGCCATCCTTGAACAGAATTTAGAGATGTAGAAATGTTAGCAATGACCATCACCCTTAGAAAGAATTTGGAAAAATTGATTGTTTTAGCAAGCTTAGGTAAAGGTGGTTTTTGCTAGTGACTGTGGTGTAGAAAATCTTAGGGGACAATTTGAAGTTAAGCAAAGTGCACTCTTTTTAATAAAGCCAGAAACTTTTTGAAATTGGTGAGCAGGAACAATAGCCCTGAAAAGCACTGGCAGATGTGTCATTCTCAAGCTGGGCCTGTGACTGAGACAATTAATTTCCTTATACTTGTTTTTGCCTCAGCTTCCTGATATGATTTAATAAAAATTATTAGTGAGTAGATGTGCACCTTGAAGATTTATAGTAAAATGTATATATATATATATATATATATGTTTAGATTTGTGATTCTTTTAAGATTTTTATAAGATTACTTTTTAATTGATTCTTTCTTTATAACTGCAATCTGCAGCCTGTCAGTAAAGTAAAGAAACAAACAAAAAGAAAACAAACAAAAACAAAAAATTACCTGCTTGCTCACATCTTGTTAATTTGCAACAAGTTATTTTGCTACAAACATATATGGATTCTTGGAAATAACTTGTTTTCACCTATAGTATGTAAAGCATTTGATCATGTGAAGGTATTGGAAAACATGTTTTTCTTATGTATACTCACTGTAATTGTTCACATGAAGAAAAATAGAATGAAACTACATTGTGATTTTTATGATGCTTGGAGGATTTTGCTGAGATATATAACCCGTGGGAGGAAAAAAAAAGTTTATGGAACTTGCTCTTCAAGGTTTGTTCCATCCACCAAATGATTATATGTTATAAAGTATAAATGTACAGTAATTGGAATGGTTGGATTATTTTTCCATCCACCAAGATGTGTCTATGTGTATATGTATGTGTGTAAGGTTGGGCTGGAATCTGTTTCCATCCACCCAAAGTATGAATGTGTATATATGTTTGTGTGTATGCATGTATGTATGCATATGTCTATGTATGTATGCTTGTGTATGTGTATGTGTAAAGTAAGAGAAGTTTGAAAGAAGAAGCCTGTAAGAGAAGCTAAGTGAAAAGAAGCTAAAAAAAAAAAAAAGAGAAGAGGGAGGGACTGGGAGGGAATGAGGGATTGGGACACGGCTGGGATACAGAGTTAATAAAATGTAACTGATAGGTCCACATACATGGAAGTAAGCCAGATCCTCAGCCTTAGCCAAATGTGGAATTGTTCGTGACAGAGAGCACTCACCATCGGGAAGGTGGAAGGCGGAAACCAGCTCCATCTTTAAGGCATAGCATTCCGCAGCTCTCTACAGTTCCCTTTTTTGTTTTAGACGCATCAGGCAAGAGTAGAGGTCTGATCTCTGATATTAGAAATAAATTGGGACTTTGTACCGATGTTCATTTAGGTGTCATCCACCCAAAGAGCATCAGACCCGTCCAATACCTTTTTCTCAGAGGCGGGACCTGGGGCATCAACCCGCATGCAATCAGACATGCTCTTCTCTGGGTCCAAAGCGGCTGACCCTGAGTGCAGTGCTTAGCCTCGCATCCTGAGCGTAACATTTTAGCTTTTTATGGTAGCCAACCATGCTTGGGGAGACTGTCCTGCTTCTCTGTCACGAACAATTCCACATTTGGCTAAGGCTGAGGATCTGGCTTGCTTCCATGTATGTGGACCTATCTGCATTGCCCCCGTGGCACGCCTGGGTTGGCTACCCAGAGGCTATTTAAGCTGTGGGCTGGCTTTCCCCAGGGTCCGAGGATTGTTCAAGGTTCCTGAATAAACTGCATTGAAAAAAAAAAAAGAAAAAGAAAAAAAAAGTAACTGATAAAAAAAATAAAAAATAAAAAAAGAGAGAGAAGCTTGTTGGAACCTACCTCCTGGAGTCTACCCTAGTTCATCAACTGTATGTGAGCATGTATGTATGTGGTTTTTTTTCTTCTTTCCTTTCTTTTTCTAGATGCTTAGCCACTACCAGTGGAAAGGCCCTGTTAGAGCCAACAGCCCTAGCCCTAGCATACTCTAATGGGTGTAAACCCAGGCCAGGTTTACTGTAGCAGCTGTTTTAAAACAGTAGTAATACTTGACTCCTGGCTAAACAGGAGACCCCGTGACTCAGTTCCAAGTGTTTCGTGCTTCCCCTCCTTGAGACTGATGTTCCTGGGAGAGGGAAACCTTTTCCAGTAGGAAGGCAAAGCCAACAGGTCTGACTTCTGCCAGCACTGTGCTACACATCGGGAGGAGAAACCGAACTACAATTTGTCCTATTCCATTTATCCTCCCCACATTTTTTTTTCAGTTGCACTAGTTTGTGTCTATGTAGCCATTGTTATCAATCAAATATATCTCATTTGAACATATCAATGTGAACATGCATAAATTGACTTTGTTTGGAAAACATCTCAGTCCCAGACTTGTCATATATTCCGTCTCCTCATTTCTGAATATTTCCTAGTGAAAGTCTGATCAAAACATGTTGCAATATCACACTTATAATATAAAAAATATCTTAATTTTAAATACATTTACCTATTTATTAGTCTGTGTGTATGTATGTGTGGGTGCACACAAGGCACAGCTTTACCTGTGCAGGTTACGGGAGAGCTTTATGGCGTTAGCTTTATACCAAATGGATCCTGAGTATTTAGCATTCCATTGAACATAGGTTCAGTTGAACAACGCTTCCAATAACCAGGACTGTACTGCATTAATAGAGTTGTTGGTCAAAGGGTCCCATAGAAATTCCTGCACAACCCACGATGTGGTCAAGACAATGGGTTTCTCTCCACAAACTGACTGCGAGGCCCCATTGCCGAAGACAACTCCCACACAACTCATTGAAGAATGGGAGGATGAGGTGGTAGCTCTATAGAACATTCATGCCTGCTTGTTAGGGTTTTTGGTATAAGAAAGTTCTTTGTATTCTACCAAAAGAGAAACATAGTCACCAAACCTGCCACAAAAACTTTGATCTACAATTTTTTTTTTTTAACTGCGGACAAAATATGCCAGGCCAATGGTGGCACCAAGCTTATGGGAGTAACCATGGATGTCTGATTTGACTCAAAACTCACTGTACAAGAGAGAACCCATTTATGACACTACTTAAGAGACCAAGGACTAGAGACTAGATAGCCCAGAGACATAAGGTAAAATCACATACTACTGGTCCAAGAAAAGAATGATAAAATGAGCCCTAGTGACTATAATGTTACTTTGCTCTTCACATAGATCAATGCCTTATTCAGCCATCATCAGAGATGGTTTCCCCTGCAGCAGACGGGAAGTTGGAAAAAATATAGACACACATGATCAGACATTATGAAGAGAGATAGAAAGAGTTGCTGGAACACTCTACTATAAATGTGATGACTCCATTGAATCCCTTCCTTCAAAGTTTAGGGAACCCCACAGAAGAAGAGGTGAAAAGAGTGTAAGACTCATAGGGATTAAGGATATCAGGAGAACAAGGACCTCTAAATCAAGTGAGCAAAGTTCATATAAACCACAGAGACTCTGTGTGTTTGTGTAATATATATTTATACATATATAAAATATATAGCCTATTATATATTATATATAATTACATATATATCATTTTAGACTATAAGTATGTATTCCAAATGCATGCCTATTTTTATCTTCCTTATGAGTTCAGTTTTCAGGTTAAACACAAAAAAATCTTTCATTTAGTAATGTACAAAAATGTTATTTAAAACATTTATTCTTCAGATCATTACAATGGATCTTTTTGGTAATCCTTTTCCCTTGTTGGTTAATATAATTTTTATAGTTTACCTTTAGATCCTTGAATCAATTGAGATAGTCTTTCTTTTCGTAAAACAAAACAAAAAAGCAAAAAACAGAAACTATGCTTGCATCTTTTTGTTCTCAAATTCTTAACATTCCCAATAGAGATTCAATGAAACAACGTTCTCAACATGTCCATTTACTCTATTATGATGCATAGTGTTTCTATGTCTTTTTCTGTAAAATAAGTTGTCTCAAAATATTTCAGAACAACATTTATAATTTTGATAATTCTTTAGGTTGTCTGGACAGGCTTTCTGATGTAGGCCAGCTTTGACTATACTTTTTATTACTCCCAGAGCACAATGAATCTCTTAATCAGTTCCTGTCCATTTACTATCTTTCACTCCTTGCTTCCTTTAAACGTTGGCTCTCCTCAGTTCTTTGTATTGTGGCTTCCACAAACCATATTAACACCTATAACCTGTGACTTTGATGTTCTATATTGATTATGATTTTCTATGATACATGGTTCTCACCGTACCAACTAGAGGCTAGCATTACATGTGTTAAACATGCAACCTTCTTACTCTTACCCTGAAGATTTTTCTCTTATCCTCTCCTTTCCTGTATCCAGCTAAGATTTTTGTTTGATTTACCTTTTCAAACTGATATATGGTGTTAGATATATTTGGCCCAGATGAATACATCTCTAGGAAATGCCCTAAATCCTAATTGAACCAAGCAAATGAATAATATGCATCTATCTGAGATTTGTTACATCTCCTGTGCTGTGGCTGTAGCTGGGAGGGTTAGAACATGGGTAAATGTGGGTAACAAAGACTTTGACCTCCTATAAAATACTTGTTTAGACAACATAGAACATTTTGTCCCGTGTTTACATTATCTTAGTTGCGTGTCATCAAAGAACATGTTAGACAACTGTTTCCTTTATTCCAAGATGAAAAAGATGTTCAAGCTTATTTTTTTTTCTGGAGACTGTATGCTGGTAAATGGTAAGACACAATTCGAAGTTGGATTTTTATTACTCCAAGCTTATGGTTTTCACATCATAAAATGTATTTGTTTTACCTAGACGTACTAAAATTTATTAGGCAACACTTTACAAGATGGAAACAACACAACCCTGAAGTAATGCTCCAAGATAAATTAAAACAAAACAAAACAAAACAAAAAAACAAGGGCATTCAACAATTTAATGATCAAATACTGGACACTTTTATGTAATAATGTTCTAAGGATAATTCTAAAGGTTCCAAAGTCCTGTACTATAATCTCAACTCATTAAAAAAAAGAACACTAAATTGTGTGTTCTTTAATAAGAAAGATTTAAATAAACATGACTTTAGCAATTGCAAAACACAAATATTTCCAAGAAAGTATTTTGGTATTTCTCTATGAAATAGATGCCATATATTATGGGTAGATACATTCAGTATTTTCATATTATTTGAAATATACAACAGACTGTGTCTAATCTATACAGTCAAAGAAACAAATTTAGGACCATAATTTTAAGTTTGCTAAAGATAAAAAAAAATGTTCCTATTGCAAAGCATTGAAGTCTACAGACATGTATTCACTCTCTAGAAAAATATACAAATGTTATTTTGAGGAAGGTGTCTATAGAGAGAAAAAAAAAAGAGATCGGGAGTTACTTATATGAGATTTTTTTCTTTGTGGAAAAATGGGCTTAAAAGCATTTAATGGAGATTATTGTCCAATGCAAAGATATTTATGCATATATTTCAAAATATGACCTATTCAGTCTGGGTAATGTTACCTGTATGTGTGCTTCCAGTGTTACCATTTGGCATTAGATAACATATTATCTACCTACGGAAGACTATTTCTCTTAGTCTCAGCATAACTTGGTTGTCTGTAGTTTTTGGTTTTTTTGTTTTTGTTTTTTTTCCCTAGGGAGAGGGGAGGGGGCAGTGGTGGTTGGTGTGTGTGTGTGTGTGTGTGGTGTGGTGTTGTGGCTTCCAAAGCTTTCCTTTTCTCCATGTTAGCATGTCTAATTGTGATCTCTATTCACTTTATAATTGGGTTTATAATTAGGCAGTCATGTTGATTAGATTTCTGTGGGTGGAACCTGTGATATTTTTAGGGGACACAGCCTCACATTAATCTCTCTGTTTTCTTGTTTTGTACGTTTTTTCCAACCCTTTCTCCTGCCTTGATCCCTGAATCTTAGGTCTGGGAACTATACTGTAGATATACTGACTGGCCCTGTACTCCACAGCTCAGCACTTAGATTGCTTGTCATTTTCTGTAATGACCTCTATCTGTTTGAAAGAGAAGGTTCCTTGATGAGGGGTGAGGACTACACTTATGTGTTGGTATAAGGACAAACATTTAGCTTGTAGCTAGCTATGTTATGCTGATTTAGTAACCTGCTGTTTGTAAATTCTCCTCCAAGTTCTGTGTAGTTAGTGAGGATTCCAGTGTAAGACATCATTCCTCTCTTTTGTAGTGGATCATAAATCCAATTAGAGACTGTTGGTTACCTTCAAAGAAAGTACCACTACTGCGCTGTCAGGGTTATTGTGCTTCGCTGGTCATTGTTCTGGGTCATAGGCATCAAAGATGGGTAAAACTTTTTTTTACTTCCTCCCTTTGGAAGGTTGCATGACTCTTTCTGGTACTATAAAAGCTGTTTCCTAGGGAGAAGGTTTTCTAGTATTTCAAGCCCTGGGGTTTCTGTGTCCCGTGTTTGTAGTTCGTAGTGACTTCGTAAATAGAGACTTCCTTTTATCACTATGGGTAAGAGGGTAAACAAAGTCAATCCTGAACAACTCTAGAGAGCTTCTCAGGCTCAGTGTTGGAGTAATCAGACGGTCTTTGGCTCTTAGAAGAAACACTTTCAGTAAAGATAAAAATTTCATTTAAATCATATATGTATATTTATACACTGATTTACCTGCATTGTAGACTTTTAGGTAGATACTGCTAGTATGATTCCTTATGTCTTTTCAGACATCCTGATTATTGTTTTAATTTCTTCTCATTCTTCTGTATGATCTCTCTCTCCCTTATTTTGTCCATCTACCCAATCAATAGTTTTATTTATTCATTTATTCAGTCCTTATTTACCTCTATGTGTCTTTTGATTGTATTTTAAAATATACAGTGTAAAATATTAGCTAATGTTTTCTTTTATTAATAAGAACTCAATGCACACAGTATTTTCATAAGATTATATCATCTACTTCATTTACAAATAAGGTCTTTATTTGCTGCGAGTGTGAAATTTTAATTCAAATAAATGACTAGGCAAGTAGTTATTAGTACATGACTGGCACATGACAGATTGATATTGAGTTCATAATGACTCTGTAGGCTTTGTGAATGCAACTTCAACGCTGAGAGAGGAAATATACTATAAACTCATTGAAGCAAAAATACAAAAATAAATTACAGTACATACATATTAATATAAATGTCTTTTTATTGAGGATTACATTCATGCTGTAATTAGAACTTAATCAAACATAACTGAAATTGTGTGAACTGGAGTCTGGAAGACTCAGCTGCTATTTCTGACATGAGGTATCATTTTGAATGACCTAAAAAGCATTCCTCATTGTTTTTAGATTTCTAAAACATACATTTAGATCTCTGGCTGGAGCATATACCTAACTTTAGAAACATAGAGAAAATTAATTTTTGGAATTAACTGTATATTTTTATGGCTGTTTTCTTGAGGTCGTTTTTTTTTTCCAAATTACATATAGTATAGGCTGGCTTTGAACGTTATTTATTTATTTATTTATTTATTTATTTATTTATTTTTCCAAATTACATTTAGCATAGGCTGGCTTTGAATGTTTGGCAATCTTCCTGGTTGAGTTGCTTCAATGCTAAGATAACAGTTTTGTTCCACTTTACATAGCTGCTTTTTGATGTCCTCAATACATACAGATATAGTTGAGATTAAAGATGTCTACCTAATTTGAATAGTAACATTTTTGCAGTGATGGCAGATATGTATTTTATAATTCTGTTTAGCGCAGGGAATTCTATTCATCTCTGATTTAATAGATTGTAGATCCCTTTGAGGAAAATCTACAAATTAAAGTATCATTTTACAGAAGTCATGCTTTAATTTAAGAATGTAAAAAAAAAATGAACTACAGTGTTTTCAGAAGAGAAACTATAACTTGTTTCAGAAACTGTCCTTGACAATATAAAGATGCTTCGCTGTAAAATACCTTTGATAATACCAATGAAACAGCAGTGCAAACACTGATTTTCATCAAAATCACAAAGATCAATTCTACACATATTCTTGGTCCACTGACAATTCAAATAGTAAAATATACTTAAGTTGATTCTAACTTGGAGAATTACAAATGCTATTGTGAGAGCATGCATGCAATGTTATTTACTAAAAATGTTCTCAGCTTTAGATTGTTTGCTCAATTATGTAGAAATAATTACATATATAATCCAAACCAATCATTAATCTTAGAAAGGAATTACATTTGTCTTTGAAATATATTTACGTTTATATTTATTACATATATTTGTCTTACTATATCTTACCAGAAAATTGTATATAGAATATAAGCTCTGTTTGTTGCTCAAAAACTAAAAGTTTCTATTGCTCTAGTTAAAACAGCAAGAAATACACACAGTAGATATATATGCCAAAAACAATGGTAATTATAAAAATCATGGAAAAAGCTGACAGTATTTTTCATCCTTTGTGTATGTCTCTTGCACCACTCAAAAGAGTTATCTAATATAGCTAGTGTATTTTTTATTATATTATATGTTTATAATGTGGTATTTATGTCTATTTCTTCTCTCTTATTGAGTTAGGCTAGCCTCAGCTCGTATTACTTTTACCACATGATATTTTGTCCAATTGTACCACTTCACACTATAAAATATAAAATTTTATTAACACTACATCTTTTCTTTCTACTTCTCAGTCATTTAACTGAGTGGGTAAAACAAGTACTATTAGATTATTTTATGGCAGATATGTTTGTTAAATGAGACTCTTTAATGTGATATTTGGATGCACATTTTTCATAGACATGCTGAATATATAGAGAAACCAAATCAGAAGAGTTTTCTTTCTTTCTCTTGTACTTTATTCAACAACTATCAATAAACTCAGTTGACCTTTCAGTTCCTAAAATATGCATTTTATGTTTCTAGTGTATCTACAGATATTAAAAAGCAGATTTTGATTTGATGTTACTTTCCTGAAATGATGAAAACTATACTGTAATGTATTGAATATATAAAGAAATGCCTACCCAGAACCTCAAACAATGAGATTATTAATAATAAAGTTTTTTGGAAATACAAGTAAAGGATCTTCAAATAAAATCATGCTGGATTTTAGGTCCATCTCAAATACAAGGATTGGTACACTAACAAGAAAATTTATATGCAGCCTTGAAACAAGGATAAAGAAAGAACAGCATATGAAAATTGATGTAGCATTTGTGGTTCATTTATAATACAAAACAAAACAAAAAAGGCCAGGAATTGCCAGTCAGCAAAAATTAGGAGAAAGGCATGGGACAGTTTCTCCCTCTGAGTCTCTCAAGGGAACAAACACCACATTTTATTTCAAATGTTTTTTCTCTTCATCTGTGAGAAAATAAATCTATGCTATTTTAATCCATCAGGACTGTGGTAATTTGTAAAAGCCACCCTAGGAAACCAATACATCTACTCATAGCTTAGAATATCTAAATCAATGCAAACACCCAAGACAGCATTTTCAAGAAACAAATAGATGTCATAAGCACACAGCAGGAATGTATGCTTTCTGAGTCTCTTCAACACTAGAATTGCTACTTCCGGGTAACAATTTTCATCTTTTGTTTGTTTTTCTTATTTTTATTGAACATATAAGGCTACGGTATTTTAAAGATACACATGCATGTGTGTCTTACTTTAAAACTGTCTTACTCTTAAGAAAATTTCAAGTAAATAATAAATAAAATGTATCTATATATAAGACAAAGAAAGAATTTCGAGAGTAGAACAATCAAACACAGCTAGTAACAAATGTCATAATGTCTTACATATCTTATAGTTACACCTGAAAACTATTATTTTGTCATCCTTCCATTTAAATACTCAACAAAATAACCAGGTGTAAATTACTTCTCTCAGAAAGTAAGGTTTCCAATGGAAACAATAATGACAAAAATAATAATACAGCTTGACTAATTTTAAATATTGTAGAGGTTCACACAATAAACTTCACATGTTTTTTTGTAATGGTATAGTTAAACTTATAGTTTGTAAAACCATTTTAAATTATTATATAGATGGAGATGTAATCTAATAATTCAATTAATTGTTGATATAATTAATACGGCAATTTAATTCTGAATAACAGCATTAAGGTTGACATGAACTTTGATTACCCTTCCTTCAATGACACAATCACAACTAAGATTCTAACGATTATTAGATAACACTACATTCAGCATAGTTGTACCAAAATCATGTCAGTATTATTCTTGTATTAATTCTAGTTGCAACAATGAATATCTTAGTCAAACAACTGAATATGGGTATAACTAATATTCCCTTGCTTAGATTAGGATAGGATTCTCTTTGCAAGTAATTTTCTCAGATGAATGCAAAAGTAACATACTAAAATCCTATATTATATAGAATTCCATATTAAGATCTAATAAAAGTCTAAGAAAATGTAAAACTTATATTTATACAAATGTTTAGGGAATACTGAGACCTCGGTAAAGTACTCACAGCTTTACAGAGCTTGAGCCATGTTATTTCTACCCATCAGATACATATATTTCACTTTATCATGTGAAAAATCATATAACTCAAATAACATGGCTTATGAATAAGAAGCTTTAACATTCACTAAGGGATAGAATGAATTATTGCACCACAAATCATATGAATTTAATAATATTTATCTTAATCATTGTGGTGTTAATTATCTTATGTGGTAAGTTAATTATGAAAATTATAAAATCTAATGTCCATATAACTGTTACTTTCCTTAAATTTAAATGAAAGTCAGTATAAACAAAATTTAAGATGTAGAATCAAAAATTTAGCAAAAACAGATATACCATAAGCAAGTTTCTACAGTAGTCAGTGACACTGGTGCCCATCTGTGCCCTTTGCATTCATTTCTTCTGTCTGAAAACTATTTACAGGAAGTTCCTGGAACACTGTGTTTAAGGGCTCTTTTCTGAGAGATAAGAAGTCTGTACACATGGAAAGTAATAAATACTGTGAAATCAATGCTTCTAGCAGTGCTCATCAATGATAAAGTCCCTGGCATTGAGAAAGCAGTACAGTGCTTGCTACATAATCATAAGGATCTTGCTTAAATTCCCAGACACATATAAAAAAAAAGTGACACAAGGCACACACCTGGAATCTCAATATAGGGGAGACAGAGACAGAAAGAACCCTGAGGTTTCCTTTCAGCAAGTCAAGCCTAATTAATGAGCTCCAGATTAAATAAGAGACCCTGTATCAAACAGTAACAAAAAAACAACTGAGGAAGACAGCTGATGTCAACTTTGCACACACACACACACACACACACACACACACACACAGAAACACAGACAGACACACACAGACAGAGACAGAGAGAGAGAGAGAGGTTCACCTGCATGTACACGAATATATATTCAGGACAACAATAACAAACAAAAATGATAAATGATGATGGTAAATTTTGATCCCCAATCCAGTGACTCACAGTTTTTACAGAAAGGCCATGCAGAGAAATTCAACATTTAAGATTTAACAGCAGAGTCAGATTGTAGGAATGGAGATATATCAACAACACAGAGGGCTCTCAGGAATCACTGAGTTATGAAGAAGCTGTGGAGGATTCTTCTCTAGCGACTTTAAGGAGGTCATATCCTACCAGATAATGTACTAGTTTAATCCATCTACGTGTGACAATATCAGCTTCAGACCATAATCTAAGAAGTTACTCTGAGCCTCACTAACAAACTCAATCTCGTTCTGCCTAAATCCGATTTTAGAAGCTTCCAGTTCAAATGTTTTCCAGGAAGTCTACAGGCAGAGAGAAAGGTCTGGCATGGACCAGACCAAGAAGTAGGTCTTATATCTGTTTATCTGTATATAGAGACAACTATAGACATTTTTCACACTTTTAGAAACCACATGCATTGAAGCTGTGTGACTGAATTGTTCCAAGCAGTCCTTGACAATCACGTGATTAAATAATAGCTTCTTCATAGTGAAAATACACCAGTACACAAAAGTACAGACATAGATTCTGCATTGAATTTTCCTGCCAAGGTACTTTTCTTTCTTTCTTTCTTTCTTTCTTTCTTTCTTTCTTTCTTTCTTTCTTTCTTTCTTTCTTTCTTTCTTTCTCTCTCTCTCTCTCTCTTTCTTTCTTTCTTTTCTTTAACGGAAACTAAGCTTTCTATTCAAGTCACTGTAGATTATACAAACAGAAAAACTGGGAACACTAGGCTCAACCAAATCTTGTTTTAGTTGACCATATTCACCATTTCATATTTACCTAACTTCCAACAAAATGCTAACCTTCTTTAGGAATGTTTGTATAGTTCCCTCGAACACTTTTAGAGTAGTTTAAAATATGTCATTTATATTAATATCAAATATAACCATAAAAGACAGAGACAATCTTACTAATGAGAGATGTCTATCTAGTTCTAATCAGATGCAAACTCATTGCAGGTTCTTGACAGATCTCATAAAAGCCCCCAGACAATTGATATTTTATTGAGGCTAATGTAACTCAATGTTTAAAAGAATGAATAAATGATAACAACAAAGTGAGAAGAAAACTAAATACAAAAGGAAAGCATAAGTAAGAATAGGAATAGTTTATAGAACAAATTAAATAATAATAAATAAGGTTCAATTTCAGGTCTAAAAATAAAGACAACTGCAACCCCCTCTTACAATCCTTTCCTCTTTGGGCAAGAGAAATACAATGTCCTCAAAATAGTGTCCTTTCTCTTTATTCCCAAGTAACTAGAAAAATAGAGACAATTTGAAGTCTTTTAAAATGAGAAATTAAAGACCAAATATTCCCCTCTCTGAACTAAATTCTCTTTTTATGGCCTAATTTGAGAGCAAGTGACAAGGCTGAACTTTATCTAAGCCCATGTTTCCAGATAGCAGCAAAGGTTGCTGGTGAATCTGCCATCACTTTGAAATACATTTTACTGTGTGTTTCAAGAAACAGTGAACTGAAATGGAGCACTGTGTCCTTACTTGTCACAAAGTAGCTCTCCTCTGTTCAAGGTGGAAACTCAATGCTCAGGCTTCTCAGACACCCCTCTTGGTTAATGCATCTTTAATGCTCTGGGTTTTCTGTGGTAGCGGGATCTTCCTTCTAAACTTTATTTCTATAAGGGAAGCCTGAATAAAACCATGTCCTTAATTGTCAAGGGCATTTTTTTTCTTTTAAAAATTCAGCCAATTACGTTCTAACTTGACCTATTTTTTCATTCAGTATAAAGTCATTCAGTTTTTATGAGTTTGTGAACATGTTGTTTCAGTTCTTGTTGATATCTGTCTCTGATAGGGTGCAGAGTGTTATTTCAATTTCCTTGTATCTGTTGAGACTCATTTGTGTCCAACACAAATGGTCAAATTTGGGGAAAGTTTTGTGAGCTGTTAAGGAGAAGGTATATTTGTTTGTGTTTGGATGTAATATTCTGTAAATACTTATTTATTTGGTTTATAACATTAATTACCTCCAGCACTTCTCTGTCTAGTTCTTGTCTGGGTGACCTGTCAATTGGTGAGAGTATGGTGTTGAAGTCTCCCTTTATCAGTGTCAAAGTGTGGTTTAAGCTGTAATAGCATTTATTTTTTATTTTTTTGCAAAGGTTTGTATCCTTGTGTTTGGGACATAGATGTTGAGGATAGATATGTAATGGTGGTGGATTTTCCCTTTGATGGATAGGTAGTGTCCTCATCACTTTTGATAAATTTTGATTTGAAATATAATTTGTTAGATATTAAAATAGGTATACCAGCTTTCTTCTAAGGCCAATTTGCTTGGAATATCTTAATCTTCTACCATGAGGTACCTTGATGGTTGGGTGTGTTTTTGTATGCTTTTTTTTCTTTTTTTCTTTTTCTCTTTTTGTGGTACTTTGAACAGTGGGAGCAGGTGTGACTGACTGTTTGGCTTGCTTTTGCATTTTTTTCACTCCATGTCTAGCCTCAATAGGAGGGCTTTTGCCTTGTCTTACTGTGTCTGTTTTATCCTGTTGGCTGTCATCACTTGGAGGTCTACTCTTTTCTGAGCAGTAAATAGAGAGAAAGTGCATCTGGGGGTGTGGTAGGTTAGAGAGAAGCTAGGAAGAGTGGAGGGAGGGGAATGTTTGGTTGAAATCTATTATATGAGAAAAGATTATTTTTTCAGTTATAGGAGGAGCAGGGAAGAAAAATGACTTCTCATAGGATGTTTCTCTGACTATACCAGCTAGTTGAGTATGAATTAAGAAACCCTGTCTGGTAACAACAGAAGACCCAGATAGACTTATCTTTCTCAAGAAGAGTATATTTTCCATGAACAATGCTATATGCTTGTTATTCTGGGTTTATTTACAGGTTCAAATTTTTGTTAAATCTTGGGTGAGTGCCTGCCATTTTCTTGCCCTTTACCTCATGATTTCAAAATGGCTGTCAAAGTATCAACCAGCACATGCTCATATTGCATCTTAAGTAAGAAAGAAGGGGGGGAGGGGCAAGATGGCAGCGCCAGGAGGACTCTCATTCTGAGCAGCAGCACAGCAGGATCAGCACAGTGAACAGCAATCAGAACTCTCGGCCATAAAACACAGTCATTGTGTTTCCCAGGTGAGAGGATACCCCACGGTGGGGATTCAATCAGCTTTTAACTCACCCGGCTAAACCGTGGAAGAGATCCCGGTTCCGCCAGACGCTTGGCTGCCGGCCGCCAGCCCCAGCCCCAGCCCAGAGCCACAAGCCAGTGTCTCTGGTCACGGTCCCAGACTGAACCTTGGGCACCACACTATCAGAGACTGGAATTTTCAGTCGAGAGATAACCCCAGGGTACAGGAAACGATTGGGACCGGCCTTAGGTCACCCAGACATCCCCTGGAAAAGACTCGGGCGGGTTCCACGGGCACCCCAGGAGCCAGCCCGGAGCCAGAGCCGGGGACCCAGGTTCCGGCACAGAGCCCTGCCTGCCTGCGCGCCTGATTCGCCGCCGGAGATAGAAACGGCGGGTCTGATCTCAGAGCACTCAGCTCACCCCCAACCTGAAAAGGTCCCCGGAAAATTACCCAGCTTAGGGAGCCACTCAGACTCCCAAAAGCCACAAAGGCAGACACAGGCAGTTTCTGCGCACCAGACAGCTGGCAGAGACTGAGCCGCCATCACACAGCTGTGCTCCAGGCACAGGCAAATTTCTGTGGCCAGCCAGCTGGCGGACACTGAGCAGTGTGCACCAGGGCAAAAAAAGACACTAGGAGTCCGTGTCTCCAGAGAATCCACGGGGAAGGAAGGAAACTGTACTGATCTAAATCACCCAATCCTTCCCTAGAAAAAGTCTAGCAGTCTAGTGGGGCCGAGGCGCCAGCACTCAGCTGTGCTCCAGACACAAGCACAAACAGTTGAGGCGCGCCTGATGTCCAACTGGGTCACAGCAGCTGATCATTAAATTTGCAACAAGAAACCCAGAAACAGGGCAGCAGCCCTCAGGACTTCCCTGGGTGAGAGGAGAACCCTCTCGACTAACAAAGACCACAGTTACCACTCAGGTCTATATCCCTGAGGTGAGCAACTCCTGAAAAAACACCAGCCATCCAGGGACTATACCCAAAAAGCTGAGAAGACATCCTTCAGGAAAATCCAGCTTTCTGCAAAGGGGATTCTCTCCCCCACAGGATCCCCAGGAACCACCAGAAAATAACCCCAAACTCCTAAGATAACACAATGGGTAGAGGCCAGCGTAAAAGCTCAAGCAACAAAAGACAGAGCAATATGGCATCTCCAGAACCCAGTTACCCAGGGGCAAGTAGCCCTGGACACCCCACCATAACTGAAATCCAAGAAGATGACATAACAAGTATGCTCATGAAGATGATAACAGAGGAAACAAATAAGATTCGTAAAGACATAGAGGAAGATAAACTCAAACAGAATATTGCCATCCGTAAAGAAATAGAGGAAGCTGCAGCCAAACAGTTTATGGCCTTTAGAAAGGAAATGCTTAAAACACTGAATGAAATGAAAGAAACAGAGTTGAAGGAACTAAAAGAAAAACAGGAAAGTACAATCAGACAGGTGAAGGAAGTAAACAAAACAACTCAAGACCTGAAGATAGAATTGGAAAAATTAAAGAAAACACAAATGGAAGAAATAATGGAAAGGAAGAATCTAGGGAAGAAAACAGGAACTACAGAGGTAAGCATAACCAACAGACTACAAGAGATGGAAGAAAGAATCTCAGGTGTAGAAGATACAATGGAAGAAATCGATGTATCTGTCAAAGAAAATGTTAAATCTGAAAAATTCCTGACACAGACCATCCAAGAAATGCAAGACAATATGAAAAGACAAAACCTAAGAATAATAGGTATAGAGGAAAAAGAAGACTCCCTTCTCCAAGGCCCAGAAAATATTTTCAACAAAATCATTGAAGAAAATTTCCCCAAGCTAAAGGAGAGGCCAATTAGAATACATGAGGCCTACAGAACACCCAGCAAATTTGACCAGAAAAGAAAATCCTCCCGCCACATAATAATCAAAACAGTAAGTATACAGAACAAAGAAAAAATACTAAAAGCTGCAAGGGAAAAAGGCCAAGTAACATATAATGGCAAACCCATTAGAATCACACCTAACTTTTCAACAGAGACTATGAAAGCCAGAAGGGCCTGGACAGATATCATGCAGACCCTAAGAGAACACAGATGTCAGCCCAGGCTACTATACCCAGCAAAACTCTCAGTCCTCATAGATGGAGAAAACAAGATATTCAATGACAAAAACAAATTTCAACAATACCTACAAACAAATCCAGCATTACAGAAGACACTGGAAGGGAAAATACAACCCAAGAAAGCTAGCTACATTCAAGAAAACACAGGAAATAAATAACCTCACTTCAGTAAAACAAAAAGCAACCAAACGCACAACCTGATGACCACAGCCAACATCAAAATCAAGAGATCTAACAGCCACTGGTCATTAATCTCTCTCAACATCAATGGACTCAACTCTCCAATAAAAAGACACAGATTAACAGAATGGATACGTAAACAAAACCCAGCAATCTGTTGCATACAAGAAACACACCTAAGACACAAAGATAGACATTACCTGAGGGTAAAGGGTTGGAAGACGACTTTCCAAGCAAACGGACCCAAGAAGCAAGCAGGAGTAGCCATTCTAATATCTGATAAAATAGACTTTCAACCAAAATTAATCAAAAGAGATGGGGAAGGACACTTCATACTCATCAAGGGAAAATTCCACCAGGAAGACATCACAATCCTGAACATATATGCCCCAAATACAAGGGCACCCACATTTGTGAAAGAAACATTGATAAAATTTAAAGCACATATAGATCCACACACATTAATAGTGGGAGACTTCAACACCCCACTCTCAACAAAGGACAGGTCAACCAAACAGAAATTAAACAAAGAAACAATGTCTCTGACAGAGGTCATGAATCAAATGGACCTAACAAACATTTACAGAACTTTACACCCAAACAAAAAAGAATTTACCTTCTTCTCAGCACCTCATGGAACCTTCTCCAAAATAGACCACATAGTGGGTCACAAAGCAAGCCTCAACAAATACAAGAAGATTGAAATAATCCCATGTATCTTGTCTGATCACCATGGAATAAAGCTGGACCTCAACAATAACAGAAATAACAAAAAGCCTACACACACATGGAAATTGAACAACTTATTACTAAATGACAGCTGGGTCAGGGAAGAAATAAAGAAAGAAATTAAAGTCTTTCTGGAAATCAATGAAAATGAAGACACAACATACCCGAACTTATGGGACACAATGAAAGCAGTGCTAAGAGGAAAGTTCATAGCACTAAGTGCCTTCAAAAAGAAATTCGAGACAGCTCATTCAAGCACCCTAATGGCTCACTTAAAAACCCTAGAAAAAGAAGAAGCAGACACACCAAGAAGGAGTAGACGGCTGGAAATAATCAAACTCAGGGCTGAAATCAATCAATTGGAAACAAATAAAACAATTCAAAGAATCAATGAAACCAAGAGCTGGTTCTTTGAGAAAATCAACAAGATCGACAAACCCTTAGCCAGGCTAACTAAAAGGCAGAGAGACACCACCCAAATCAACAAAATCAGAAATGAAAAGGGGGATATAACTACAGACACTGAGGAAATCCAAACAATCATTAGGACTTACTTCAAAAGTCTATATGCCACAAAATTTGAAAATCTAAATGAAATGGACAATTTTCTTGATCGATTTGACTTACCAAAGCTGAACCAGGACCAGGTAAATCAACTAAATAGACCTATATCCCCCAAAGAAATAGAGGCGGTCATCAAAAGTCTCCCATCCAAAAAAAGCCCAGGACCAGATGGCTTCAGCGCAGAATTCTACCAGACCTTCAAAGAAGAGCTAACACCAATTCTCTTCAAACTATTCCACAAAATAGAAACAGAAGGAATATTACCAAATTCATTCTATGAAGCCACAGTCACCTTGGTACCTAAACCTCACAAGGACTCAACAAAGAAAGAGAATTTCCGGCCAATCTCCCTTATGAACATTGATGCAAAAATACTTAATAAAATACTTGCAAACCGAATCCAAGAACACATCAAAGATATTATCCACTATGACCAAGTAGGCTTCATCCCAGGTATGCAGGGGTGGTTCAATATACGGAAATCCATCAATGTGATCCACCATATTAACAAACTGAAAGAAAAAAACCACATGATAATCTCCCTAGATGCTGAAAAAGCCTTTGACAAAATCCAACATCCATTCATGTTCAAAGTATTGGAGAGATCAGGGATACAAGGCACATATCTAAACATAGTAAAGGCGATATACAGCAAGCCTATAGCCAACATCAAACTGAATGGAGAGAAACTTAAAGCAATCCCACTGAAATCAGGGACAAGACAAGGCTGCCCACTCTCTCCATATCTCTTCAACATAGTGTTGGAAGTCCTTGCTAGAGCAATAAGACAGTTGAAGGAGATCAAGGGGATACAAATTGGAAAGGAAGAAGTCAAATTATCACTATTTGCAGATGATATGATAGTATACGTGAGTGACCCCAAAAACTCTACCAGGGAACTCCTACAGCTGATAAACACCTTCAGCAAAGTGGCAGGATACAAAATTAACTCAAAAAAATCAGTAGCCCTCCTGTATACAAAAGACAAAAGGGCTGAGAAAGAAATTAAGGAAACAACACCCTTCACAATAGCCACAAATGACATAAGGTACCTCGGAGTAACCCTAACCAAGGAAGTCAAAGACTTGTATGAAAAAAATTTCAAATCTCTGAAGAAAGAATTAGAAGAAGATATGAGAAGATGGAAAGATCTCCCATGCTCATGGCTTGGTAGGATTAACATAGTAAAAATGGCCATCTTACCAAAAGCAATCTACAGATTCAATGCAATGCCCATCAAATTACCAACACAATTCTTTACAGACCTGGAAAGGAAAATTCTCAACTTCATATGGAATAACAAGAAACCCAGAATTGCTAAAACAATCCTCTACAATAAAAGATCTTCTGGAGGTATCTCCATCCCTGATCTTAAGTTGTACTATAGAGCAACAGTTTTAAAAACTGCATGATACTGGCATAGAAACAGAATGGTGGATCAATGGAACCGAACAGAGGACCCAGAAATAAACCCACACACTTATGGACACCTGATCTTTGACAAAGACGCCAAAACCATACAATGGAAAAAAGATAGCATCTTCAACAAATGGTGCTGGTCTAACTGGATGTCTACATGTAGAAAAATGAAAATAGATCCATACTTGTCACCCTGCACAAAACTGAAGTCCAAGTGGATCAAAGACCTCAACATAAAACCAGACACATTAAATCGGCTTGAAAAAAAAGTGGGAAATACCCTAGAACTCATTGGTACAGGGGGAAACTTCCTGAACAGAACACCAACAGCACAGACTCTAAGAGCAACAACCAATAAATGGGACCTCATAAAACTGAAAAGCTTCTGTAAAGCAAAGGACACTGTCATCAAAACAAAGCGACCACCTACAGATTGGGAAAGAATCTTCACCAACCCTTTATCTGACAGAGGACTCATATCCAGTATATATAAAGAACTAAAGAAGCTGAAAAGCAGCAAACCAAGTAATCCACTTAAAAAATGGGGAACAGAGCTAAACAGAGAATTCTCCGTAGAGGAATACCGAATGGCAGAGAAGCACTTAAAGAAATGCTCAACCTCATTAGCCATTAGGGAAATGCAAATCAAAACAACCCTGAGATTTCACCTTACACCCATGAGAATGGCCAAGATCAAAAACTCAAGTGACAACACATGCTGGAGAGGTTGTGGAGAAAGGGGAACCCTTCTCCACTGCTGGTGGGAATGTAAACTTGTACAACCACTCTGGAAATCAATCTGGCGCTTTCTCAGACAACTAGGAATAGCGCTTCCTCAAGATCCAGCCATACCACTCCTGGGCATATATCCAAAAGAGGCTCAAGTACACAAAAAGGACATTTGCTCAACCATGTTTGTAGCAGCTTTATTTGTAATAGCCAGAAGCTGGAAACAACCCAGATGCCCCTCAACTGAAGAATGGATGCAGAAATTGTGGTACATCTACACAATGGAATATTACTCAGCAATGAAAAATAAGGAAATCATGAAATTTGCAGGTAAATGGTGGGATCTGGAAAGGATCATCCTGAGTGAGTTGTCTCAGAAGCAAAAAGACACACATGGTATATACTCACTCATATAGACATACAACATAGGACAAACCCACTAAAACCTGTGCATCTAAAGAAACTAAGCAAGAGAGAGGACCCTAACTAAAACGTCCAATCCCCATCCAGAAAGGCAAAGAGGATGGACATCAGAAGAAGAAGAAAACAGGAAACAACCTAGGAACCTACCACAGAGGGCCTCTGAAAGCCTCTGCCCTTCAGACTATCAAAGCAGATGCTGAGCCTGATGGGCAACTGTTGGGCAGAGTGAACGGAATTTTAGGTAAGAACTGGGAAATAGTAAGAGCTGGAGAGGACAGGGTCTCCACAAGGAGAGCAACAGAACAAGAAAATTTGAACATAGGGAACTTCCCAGTGACTCATACTCCAACCAAGGACTATTCTTGGAGATAACCTAGAACCCCTGCACAGATGTAGCCCAGGGCAGTTCAGAGTCCAATTGGGTTACATAGTAATGTGAAGAGGGACTGCCTCTGACATAATCTGATTGGCCTGCTCTTTGATCACCTCCCTCTGGGGGGGGGGGTGCAGCCTTACCAGGCCACAGTACAGGACAATACAGCCACTTTTGATGTGAACTGACAGACTAAGAACAGAAAGGAGAGGAGAACCTCCCCTATTAGTGGACTTGGGGAGTGGCATGCAAGCAGAGGGAGGAGGGAGGGTGGGATTGGGATGGGAGGAGGGAGGGGCTTATAGGGGGATGCAGAATGAATAAAGTGTAATTGATGAAAAATTTAAGAAAAAAAGGGAAAAAAATAATTTAAGAACCTTAAATGACTTTCAAAATTGGAGGAAAACATGGAGTTAGTCAATTGGCATGGAGCACGTCTCGCCCCTGGGGGCAATGGTCTCCTGAACCTACTCAGACCTCGGACACCACCACTGCTAGTTCTAGAACTGACGCAGGATGTTCCAACGAGGGGTTAAGGCTTCTCATAATATTTCCTATAAGCCCACACCTGTTTGTCTATATCCCCCATTTTTATGCATTATTAGCCAGATAGAGCCAAGTAATTGTGGTAATGATACTTGCTTTTTTGCCCAATGCTGGAATGCTAGTAAAGTTAGGTATGCCCTGGTTACTCGCATGCCTCACTGGGTGCCTATGCCCATTGATGCCCCTCACGCTATGACTCTCTTCAGACAGAAAAGGGATCTTGGAACTACAGCCACCATTGTTACTACCATCTCATTGACGGCTGTTGGAGCTACCACCAGGGCATTAGCCATGAGTCATACTGGGCAGACTGCTCAGACCCTGAATAATCATTTAGCCAATGTAGCTCATGCCTTAGTTGTACATAAAGGAATTAATGCTCAACTAAAAGGAAGCTTGATGGTGTTCAATCAGAGGATTGACCTCTTGCTGGAGCAAATTGATACCCTATGGCAAATCGCTCAACCTGGCTGTCAATGAAAGTATGCTGGACTTTGTGTCACTAGCATACAACATGAGAATTTTTCCTGCGCTGCAAATCTGTCTAAACAATTGTCGAGCTATATTTTAGGTAATTGGACTGGAGAATTCGATACTACGATGGAGCAGCTGAGAGTGGCCATTGTCACAGTAAATTCTACCGGAGTGGACGCAGGACTAGCCACAGGATTATCAACATGGATTGCTGCAGCCATGAATCATCTGAAGGAATGGGCGGGCATGGGAGTGTTAGCAGGCCTTCTGGTGTTGGTCTCCTTGGTTTGCCTGTGGTATATATGCAAGATTAGAGTCTCACAACAGTGTGATGCAGCCATGATCATTCAGGCCTTTACAGCCATTGAAGCAAGGCATTCTCCCCACGCATGGTTGGATACCATAAAAAGCTAAAATGATACGCTCAGGATGCGAGGCTAAGCACTGCACTCAGGGTCAGCCGCTTTGGACCCAGAGAAGAGCATGTCTGATTGCATGCGGGTTGATGCCCCAGGTCCCGCCTCTGAGAAAAAGGTATCGGACGGGTCCGATGCTCTTTGGGTGGATGACACCTAAATGAACATCTGTACAAAGTCCCAATTTATTTCTAATATCAGAGATCAGACCTCTACTCTTGCCTGATGCGTCTAAAATAAAAAGGGGGAACTGTAGAGAGCTGCAGAATGCTATGCCTTAAAGATGGAGCTGGTTTCTGCCTTCCACCTTCCCGATGGTGAGTGCTCTCTGTCACGAACAACTCCACATTTGGCTAAGGCCGAGGATCTGGCTTGCTTCCATGTTTGTGGACCTATCTGCATTGCCCCCGTGTCACGCCTGGGTTGGCTACCCAGAGGCTATTTAATCTGTGGGCTGGCTTTCCCCGGGGTCCGAGGATTGTTCAATGTTCCTGAATAAACTGCATTGAAAAAAAAAAAAAAAAAAAAAAAAAAGAAAGAAGGGGAGTGTTGCTTTCAAACAGATTTCTCTTTTATCAGGAAACAAAGGTTTTGTTTGTTTGTTTGTTTTACCTGAGGGTAGAACAAAGGCATGCCTTTAGGTACAGTTGAGAACTTATATCTTGATCCAAGATATAAGAGGCAAAGAAAGAAAACACATTGGGAATGACAAGTTTTGTTTTTTTTTTTTGAAACATTAAAGCCTGTCTCCCATGAGACAACTAATGCAAGGCTACAGTAATCAATCATTCCTAGTTTCCTCAACTGCAGACCAAGTATTCAAAAGTATGAGCCTATGGGGTACTCACATTTTAAATATAATGACACCAATGCTATGGTTTTATGAACTTCTTTCACATAGTATTCAAGGATTCCAATTACTTCTCAACTTAGAAGGTTTTTCTAATTCACTTTTTTTTTGTAATATACATCATAATGTTAGAGTGTGAATTTTATCTATTTTGGTTTGGTTTGCATTGTTCTGATTCTGTGACTCTTTATAATTACTTATACACTCATTGGTACTCTGTGACCATTTGAAAAATTGACTAGTTCTTGGCATATCTTTTTTTTTTTGATTCATTATTCAATTTTATTTCATTTTTGTTTTCAGATTAGCTATATATAAAGAAAATTAAACATGGGATATTGTTTTTTTTTTTTTTTCAATGCAGTTTATTCAGGAACCTTGAACAATCCTCGGACCCTGGGGAAAGCCAGCCCACAGCTTAAATAGCCTCTGGGTAACCAACCCAGGCGTGCCACGTGTGCAATGCAGATAGGTCCACATACATGGAAGCAAGCCAGATCCTCAGCCTTAGCCAAATGTGGAATTGTTCGTGACAGAGAGCACTCACCATCGGGAGGGTGGAAGGCGGAAACCAGCTCCATCTTTAAGGCATAGCATTCCGCAGCTCTCTACAGTTCCCCCTTTTTGTTTTAGACGCATCAGGCAAGAGTAGAGGTCTGATCTCTGATATTAGAAATAAATTGGGACTTTGTACAGATGTTCATTTAGGTGTCATCCACCCAAAGAGCATCAGACCCGTCCGATACCTTTTTCTCAGAGGCGGGACCTGGGGCATCAACCCGCATGCAATCAGACATGCTCTTCTCTGGGTCCAAAGCGGCTGACCCTGAGTGCAGTGCTTAGCCTCGCATCCTGAGCTTATCATTTTAGCTTTTTATGGTATCCAGCCATGCTTGGGGAGAATGTCCTGCTTCAATGGCTGTAAAGGCCTGAATGATCATGGCTGCATCACACTGTTGTGAGACTCTAATCTTGCATATATACCACAGGCAAACCAAAACCAACACCAGAAGGCCTGCTAACGCTCCCATGCCCGCCCATTCCTTCAGATGATTCATGGCTGCAGCAATCCATGTTGATAATCCTGTGGCTAGTCCTGTGTCCACTCTGGTAGAATTTACTGTGACAATGGCCACTCTCAGCTGCTCCATCATAGTATCGAATTCTCCAGTCCAATTACCTAAAATATAGCTCGACAATTGTTTAGACAGATTTGCAGCACAGGAAAAATTCTCATGTTGTATGCTAGTGACACAAAGTCCAGCATACTTTCATTGACAGCCAGGTTGAGCAATTTGCCATAGGGTATTTGGCATATCTTTTAATTAAATTAATTTTATTATATTAAGTATAGGCATTCCAGATACATTCATATACATATATGTCTCTTATTAGATATGCCGTATATAAACATGTTATATATCTTAAAATTTTGCCATTCCACTTTGTTGATTTGTTTCTGCTCTTCAGAATTCATTAGTTGATATGATAGTCTACTATATATCTATAATTGCTTTTGTTTCAATGCTTTTGACATATACTTTTTCTTATTTATTTTTTATTTTTTTTATCAGTTACATTTTATTAACTCTGTATCCCAGCCATGTCCCCATCCCTCATTCCCTCCCAGTCCCTCCCTCCCTCCCTCATCTCCACCGTGCCCCTTTCCAAGTCCACTGATAGGGGGGACCTCCTCCCCATTCATCTGATCCTGTTTTATCAGGTATCTTCAGGACTGGCTGCAAAGCCCTCCTCTGTGGCCTAACAGGACTGCTCCTCCCTTCGGGGGTGGGGAGACCAAAGAGCCAGTCATTGAGTTCTTGTTAGAAATAGTCCCTGTTCCCCTCACTTTGGGAAACCAATTGGTTACTGAGCTACCACAGGCTACATCTGAGTGGAGGTTCTAGGTTATATCTATACATGGTCCTTGGTTGAATGTCAGTCTCAGAAAAGACCCTGTGCCCAGATATGTTTGGTCCTTGTGGAGCTCCTATCCTTTCCCCATCAGACTAACTCCCCTTCTTTCTTATGATTCCCTGTAGAACTAAAGAAGCTGAAAAGCAGCAATCCAAGTAATCCAATTAAAAAATGGGGAACAGAGCTAAACAGAGAATTCTCGACAGAGGAATATCGAATGGCAGAAAAACACTTAAAGAAATGCTCATCCTCATTAGCTATCAGGGAAATGCAAATCAAAACGACCCTGAGATATCACCTTACACCCATCAGAATGGCCAAGATGAAAAACTCAAGCGACAACACATGCTGGAGAGGTTGTGGAGAAAGGAGAACCCTTCTCCACTGCTGGTGGGAATGTAAACTGGTACAACCACTCTGGAAAGCTATCTGGCGCTTTCTAAGACAACTAGGAATAGTGCTTCCTCCAGACCCAGCTATACCACTGCTAGGTATATACCCAAAGTTTGTTCAAGTACACAAAAAAGACTCTTGCTCAACCATGTTTATAGCAGCTCTATTTGTAATAGCCAGAACCTGGAAACAACCCAGATGCCCATCAACGGTGAAATGGGTACAGAAATTGTGGTATTTTTATACAATGGAATACTACTCAGCAATCAAAAAGGAGGAAATCATGAAATTTTCAGGCAAATGGTGGGATCTAGAAAAGATCATTCTGAGTGAAATATCCCAGAAGGAGAAAGACAAACATGGGATATACTCACTTATATAGTCCTATAAGATATGATAAACATAATGAAATCTATACACCTAAAAAAGATAATCAATTGAGTGGACATGGGGTAAGATGATCAATCCTCGTTTAGAAAGACAGATGGGATGTGCATTGAACGTATGACAGGAGTCTACTGAGCACATCTGAAAGACTCTAACTAGCAGTGTTTTCAAAGCAAAGACTCATGACCAAACCTTTGGCAGAGTACAGAGAATTTCATTCTTTTTATATGGTCATTTAAATCTCAGCTTGATGACATGTGTCAGCTATGATCCATATATTAGCTGACTTAAAAGGTAAATGATTACAAGACCCCTTTCTTGGACTCCTTTCATAGTGCTATATATAATTTTTCTATTTTTTTCTTTTTTTACTTTTTGTTTTTTATATTAATCACAGGTTATTTACTTTGTATCCCAGCAGTAGCCACCTCTCTCATTCCCTCCTAATCCCGCCCTCCCTCATCTCCTCCCTGCCCCTTTCCAAGTCCACTGCTAGAGGTGGTCCTCCTCCCCTTCCATCTGACCCCAGCTTATCAGGTCTCTTCAGGACTGGCTGCCATGTCCTCCTCTGTGGCCTAGCAAGACTGTTCCTCCCTTGAAGGGGGGGGGGAGAGGTAAAGGAGCCAGTTGTTGAGTTCTTGTCAGAAATAGTCCCTGTTTCCCTTACTAGGGAAACCCATTTGGTTACTGAGCTATCATGGGCTACATCCGAGCAGGGGTTCTAGCTTATATCTATACATGGTCCTTCGTTGGAGAAACAGGGCATTGGAAGTAGGAGAAAAGAAGTAACAGGACAGGAGCCTACTGCAGAGGGCAGATGTGGAGACTCATAACCAAACTTTTGGCAGAGGGGAGGGAATCATATGATAAAAAGGGGGAGTTAATATGACTGGGAAAGGACAGGACCTCCACAAGGACAAAATATATCAGTGCACAAGGGCCCTCTATGACACAGTACTATATTTAATGACTACTAATTTTCTAATAAGAATTTTATTTAAAAAAGCATTTTTCAATGTAATAAACCCACTTCCAATTTTCATATAGAACAATTACTATCTTAGTGTAATTTTATCATTCATCTATAAGTTTATTTTAGTATATGGTAGTATTAACCAAATTTAACTTTAAAGAGAATTGGCTCAGTTCTTAAACTTTATTACTGTGCTTTTTTTCCTTGACATTTCAAATTTATTCCTACATTAAGTCAAATGTAAAGATTTATGGTTTTCCACACAGATGAATGGAAGATGATCTTTATGAGTTATGGTGGGAGAAAAACTTATTCAACATTTTAAAAATTAAAATTTAATTAAAGTTAAAAAAGATATATGTTTTTTAAAACAGAGATCCAATCTAAAGGTATGTACTTGAAGATCAAACAGTAGAAGTTGTTTTCATTTTTTAAAATCCTTATATTATATTGTTTTAATTAAATTTGTATAGATAGAAAATTAAATAATTTATTTTAGTTGAAGTTGATCAGTCATAAGTGATAATATTATGTGACTTGTGGTTGCCAACATATTTAAAATGACTGTTTAAAAATAGTATAAAGTATTTCTATTTCCTTAACTAAGAAAAGTTGGAAACAAGAGTTTCTTGATTTTAATGGAACCCATATTCCTTTTAATTGGCTACACTATCCATTTTATTTTATGACAATCATTTTTCTGTCCATTCAATAGGTAACTATAAGAGAAGTAGTTCCTTTTACCACTTTATCTGTCTACTTGACTATGAAACAAATTCCTGGGGTGGGTCATGGGTCATGAAAAAACCCCAATCACAGAAAAGACCTACACGATGATGGCAACTGTGCTTGCAAGCTCCACACGGGGGCTGGTAATGTTTGTCACCTTTGCAGAGATTGATTTCCTACCTTAACAGAAGCAACCTTTTATTGGCTAAACTGGTTTCCTGGGTAATGAGGTGGACCTAGTGATAAAGTTACTTGCTTTACATACAGCTACTATTGATACTTTACTTCTGAATACCAAGTTTATGCTCCTTCCCATGATGGAGATAAAACTTAAATGTAACTGTTTCCTCATGTTTGAGCCTATTCTTCAAGGATCTGAAGCCTATTCAAAACTCTCTTGAGCTTTCTGGTATCATAATCACCTGACACCCCATTTCTCCATGTTATATAAATGATGAGTTGCTGAGGGCTATATTGAACTGAGGCTTTCCCTGAGGCCTTAGTGTATGGAGAACAAAAACAGTTCTTTCTTTAAGACAGGAAATTGCTTGGCAGTGCCACTAGTAGCATGGAGTCTGAACATTTGGGAGCTTTTCCCTGGAACCCATATATATATATATATATATATATATATATATATATATATATATATATATATATATTGAAAGAAGACATCATTTTCCTTAAACCCAGGCATAAGCCATGTAGAGCTGGTACTGGCCTATGGCCAGGGCCTTGGGCAAACTGTGGCTTCTGATCCTGAAAACTCAGTACTTCACATCCTAAAGGAAAACTCAACACTTCTCATCCTAAGAAGCTATGAGTCAGTCCCAGACTCAATGTGCTGAGTCTCTGATGCCCTTTAGTTATCTTGTGTTTCTCTTGTGCAACCTTTATTGACTAGCCTCCTTTTAACTTCATCCCACTATATGATACCTCTATATCAACTCTGTTCCAATTTACCCCTGAAAATAGTATATATGAAGTTTTACTTTTTCAAACAGAGCAGAGTGTCATCAATAATGTCAGGGGTTGACTCTCTCCCATGGGGTGGGTCTCAGGTTGGGCCAGGTTTCAGTTGCACATTCCTTTGCTCTCTTCTCTGTCTTAGTCCCTACATATCTTAAAGGCAGAGTACATTGTGAATGGAAGTTTTGTAGGTGTGTTGGTGTTCCCCTCTCTGGACAAGAAGTCCTGTCTGGTTAGAGGGTGGCCTCAACAGTCTCCATGACCCCTGCCACCAGGGGTTTCAGCTAGAGTCACTCCCATATCTTTCCAGGAGCTCACCTTGTTGCAGGTCTCTGGCATATCTAGGAGGTACCTTCCCCCATGGTTGCTCTTCTCTCTGCAAGCCCTCTGTCCTCTCGACAAGTGCATCTTCTATCTGATCCCTACCCTCATTTCCCTCAGGGTTCACTCTCCTATCATGTTCTCTTTCTTCATCCACTTCTACTGACTATTATATTTGCCCTTCTGGGTGATATTCAAGCTACCTCCCTTGGTGTCTCCTTGTTTCTTAGCTTCTTTGGCTTTGTGAATTGTAGTACGGTTATCCTGTACTATATGGCTAATATCTCCTTAAAGTGCATACATACCATATGTGTATTTCTGTGTCTAGGTTACCTCACTCAGAATGGTATCTTCTAATTCCATTAATTGCCTGCAAATTTTGTGATTTGCTTGTTTTTAATGGCTGAATTGTATTCCACTGTGCAATGTACAACAGTTTCTTCATTCATTCTTCAGTTCAGGGGCATATAGGTTGTTTCCAGTTTCAAGCTATTATGAATAGACTGCAATGAACACAGTTGAACTAATATCCTTGTTGTGTGGTTGGATACCTCTTGGGTATATGATCAGGAGTGGTATAGCTGGGTCTTGAGGGAAAGTTTTCTAAGAATCTACCAGATTGATTTCCAAAGTGGATGAACAAGGTTGCACTCCCACCAGCAATAGAGGAGTGATCCCCTTGCTCCACATCCTTGCCAGCATGTGCTAACATTTGAGTTTTTGATCTTAGCAATTCCGATGAGTGTAAGATGAAATCTCAGAATCATTTTCATTTGCATCTCCCTGATGACTAAGGACACTGAGCATTTCTTTAAAGTGATTCTCTGCTATTCAAGACTCCTCTGTTGAGAATTCTTTCTTTAGCTCTGTACCCTATTTTTTTAATTGGATAATTTGATTTATTGGTGCTTACTTTCTTGAGTTCGTTATATATTTTGCATATTAGCCTTTTGTCAGATATTGGGGTAGTGAAGATCTTTTCCCAATATTTAGGTCTTGTTCTCCCATTGAAATGAAAACTAGAATTGATATTCTGCAACTAAGAAAATTACAAAAATTGTGTTGGCAAGGTTCACACAATATGAAAAATGACAGCATTTTTATCAATTCTTTTGTCAAAATAGCAATGTTTAGTATAGTGGTGTGGATGGCAACACAACATTTAGCTCTCTACAGCCATCATTCATTCTCCTTGGTGCTGTCTAGCTACCACTTTGCAGGACACCCCAGGGTACTGAAATATACTCAGGAGAGAATACTCTATAATCTAATTCCTTGATGTTTCTAAATAAATCTTCCATTGTCTAATGATAGCCTATGCTCTTTGATATTTGATAGTTGCAACCCTAATACCACAATTGAATAGACGAACCAATGATGAATTTTCTTCTTAACAGTTTACATTTTAGGCTGAAACTCTGTAATAGTTTTATTCAGGGTATGTCCCACCCACATAATATCTAGTGTAATTTCTTTCAGAAGAGTCATTTCTTTTTAATTAATTGATTAATTAATTAATTCAGCTTATGTCCCAATTGTAGCCTCCTCTTTCCTCTCCTCCTAGTCCCACACTCCTTCCCTTTTTCCCTATCCCCATTCCCCTATACTCTTCAGTGAAGGAGATTCTTCCCCCACCAGCCCATCCCAGCATATCAAATCACATCAGTCCTGAGCACATCCTATTCTGCTGTGGCCTGGCAGCTCCACCAGGGGGAAGTAATAAAAAAGCAAGCAACAGAGTCCATGTCAGAGACAGCCACCACTCTCCTTATTAGGAAGCCCATATGAAGCCAGAGCTGACCATAGGTTACATCTGTGTAAGGGAGCCTAAGTCCAGTCCGTACATGGTCTTCATTTGTCCTTCAGTCTCTGCGTCTGACTCTGAGCCCTGGTTTGTTGGTTCTATTGGTCTTTTGTGGATCTCCCATCCTCTCCAGTTACTTCTATCCCTCTCCTCACTTTTCCATAATATTCCTTGCACCTCACCCAGTGTATGGCTGTGAGTATCAGCCTCTGTTCTGATCTGCTGCTAGGTGAAGACTCTCAGAGTATCATTAATAGTGTCGGGTTGAGAGTAAAGAATGACAATCCCTACATCAAGTTTAGTCTATTTCATAAGCAGTGTATTACATTTTTAGACATATATACTGGAGTCCAAAGCCCTTTGTTCTTTTAGTGATTGTCATAACTTAGAGTACACTCGGCTCCAACATCCACTAAAACATATACTGTATGCTTCAATCACCAGTAAGCGACAAAACCCATGATTTATGGTGGAGCATTCAGTCGCCCTTTATGGCCTCATTCATTGTCAATCAGTCTTCCTATCATAGGCATGGCTGGGATACTCCCTACCTTAGGAGATCTCTTCTTTTCAGCAGCATGTGTAAAAGTGGGAGAGACCTATAGCCCATACTGTATAACTATTTTCCCACTTCTTTATTAAACTGGCAGATAGGCATTAAAGACTCATAAGCACATCATTAGAAACTATCATTTCCCCCCTCCAGGAATTTCATCGTGATAGAACATACTTGCTTTTTAGTAATGCAAATAGAACCCCATCGTATGCTTTTCATTTTGCAACTCCCCTTGAATACTTCAATAATTTGTGAATCCAATTTATGTGCATACTAAATCATAAATACTCGCTAGAACCCTTCCAGTCTTTACAAATATTACTACCTAACACAGCATCAATGCCTGAAATATTTAGGTTCAAAGACCCTGCTGACGTCACTTTTTCTTTCTTTTTTTATTTTTATTTTTTTTTAATTTATTTATTTTTATCAGTTACATTTTATTAACTCTGTATCCCAGCCATGTCCCGATCCCTCATTCCCTCCCAGTCCCTCCCTCCCTCCCTCATCTCCACCGTGCCCCTTTCCAAGTCCACTGATGGGGGGGACCTCCTCCCCATTCATCTGATCCTGATTTATCAGGTATCTTCAGGACTGGCTGCAAAGCCCTCCTCTGTGGCCTAACAGGACTGCTCCTCCCTTCGGGGGTGGGGAGACCAAAGAGCCAGTCATTGAGTTCTTGTTAGAAATAGTCCCTGTTCCCCTCACTTTGGGAAACCAATTGGTTACTGAGCTACCACAGGCTACATCTGAGTGGAGGTTCTAGGTTATATCCATACATGGTCCTTGGTTGAATGTCAGTCTCAGAAAAGACCCTGTGCCCAGATATATTTGGTCCTTGTGGAGCTCCTATCCTTTCCCCATCAGACTAACTCCCCTTCTTTCTTATGATTCCCTGTACTCTGCCAAAGGTTTGGTCATGAGTCTTTGCTTTGAAAACACTGCTAGTTAGAGTCTTTCAGATGCGCTCAGTAGACTCCTGTCATACGTTCAATGCACATCCCATTTGTCTTTCTAAATGAGGATTGATCATCTTACCCCATGTCCACTCAATTGATTATCTTTTTTAGGTGTATAGATTTCATTATGTTTATCATATCTTATAGATCTATATAAGTGAGTATATCCCATGTTTGTCTTTCTCCTTCTGGGATATTTCACTCAGAATGATCTTTTCTAGATCCCACCATTTGCCTGCAAATTTCATGATTTCCTCCTTTTTGATTGCTGAGTAGTATTCCATTGTATAAAAATACCACAATTTCTGTACCCATTCCAGCGTTGATGGACATCTGGGTTGTTTCCAGGTTCTGGCTATTACAAATAGAGCTGCTATAAACATGATTGAGCAAGTGTCCTTTTTGTGTACTTGAACAAACTTTGGGTATATACCTAGCAGTGGTATAGCTGGGTCTGGAGGAAGCACTATTCCTATTTGTCTTAGAAAGCGCCAGATATCTTTCCAGAGTGGTTGTACCAGTTTACATTCCCACCAGCAGTGGAGGAGGGTTCCCCTTTCTCCACATCCTCTCCAGCATGTGTTATCGCTTGAGTTTTTCATCTTGGCCATTCTGATGGGTGTAAGGTGATATCTCAGGGTCGCTTTGATTTGCATTTCCCTGATGGCTAATGAGGATGAGCATTTCTTTAAGTGTTTTTCTGCCATTCGATATTCCTCTGTCGAGAATTCTCTGTTTAGCTCTGTTCCCCATTTTTTAATTGGATTACTTGGTTTGCTGCTTTTCAGCTTCTTTAGTTCTTTGTATATACTGGATATTAGTCCTCTGTCAGATAAAGGGTTAGTGAAGATTCTTTCCCAATCTGTAGGCAGTCGTTTTGTTTTGATGATGGTATCCTTTGCTTTACAGAAACTTTTCAGTTTCATGAGGTCCCATTTATTGATTGTTGCTCTTAGAGCCTGTGCTGTTGGTGTTCTGTTCAGGAAGTTGTCTCCTGTGCCAATGAGTTCTAGGCTGTTCCCCACTTTTTTTTCCAATTGATTTAGGGTATCTGGTTTTATATTGAGGTCCTTGATCCACTTTGACTTCAGTTTTGTGCAGGGTGATAAATATGGATCTATTTTCATTTTTCTGCATGTAGACATCCAGTTGGTCCAGCACCATTTGTTGAAGATGCTGTCTTTTTTCCATTGAATGGAATTGGCTTCTTTGTCGAATATCGAGTATTCATAGGTGTGTGGATTTAGTTCTGGGTCTTCTATGCGGTTCCATTGATCCTCCTTTCTGTTTCTATGCCAATACCATGCAGTTTTTATTACTGTTGCCCTGTAGTACAGCTTGAGATCAGGAATGGAGATACCTCCAGATGATCTGTTGTTGTACAGGATCGTTTTGGAGATTCTGGGTTTTTTGTTTCTCCATATGAAGCTAAGAATCTTTTTTTCAAGGTCTGTAAAGAATTGAGTTGGTATTTTGATGGGAATTGCATTGAATCTGTAGATTGCTTTTGGCAGTATGGCCATTTTCACAATGTTAATCCTACCAATCCATGAGCACGGGAGATCTTTCCATCTTCTGATATCTTCTTCGATTTCTTTCTTCAGAGACTTGAAGTTTTTCTCAAACAGGTCTTTCACTTGCTTGGTTAGAGTCACACCAAGGTACTTTATGTTATTAGTGGCTATTGTGAAGGGTGTTGTTTCCCTAATTTCTTTCTCAGCCTTTTTGTCTTTGGTATATAGGAGGGCTTCTGATTTTTTTGAGTTGATTTTGTATCCTGCCACTTTGCTGAAGGTGTTTATCAGCTGAAGGAGTTCTCTGGTTGAATTTTTGGGGTCGCTCATGTATACTATCATATCATCTGCAAATAGTGACACTTTGACCTCTTCCTTTCCGATTTGTATCCCCTTGATCTCCTTTAGTTGTCTTATTGCTCTGGCTAGGACTTCAAGGACTATGTTGAAGAGATATGGGGACAATGGACAGCCTTGTCTTGTCCCTGATTTCAGTGGGATTGATTTAAGTTTCTCTCCATTAAGTTTGATGTTAGCTATAGGCTTGCTATATATTGCCTTTACTATGTTTAGGTATGTGCCTTGTATCCCTGATCTCTCCAAGACTTTAAACATGAATGGGTGTTGGACTTTGTCAAATGCTTTTTCGGCGTCTAAGGAGATGATCATGTGGTTTTTCTCCTTCAGTTTGTTTATGTGGTGGATTACATTGATGGATTTCTGTATGTTGAACCACCCTTGCATGCCTGGGATGAAGCCTACTTGGTCATGGTGGATGATATCTTTGATGTGTTCTTGGATTCGGTTTGCAAGTATTTTATTAAGTATTTTTGCGTCAATGTTCATAAGAGAGATAGGCCTAAAGTTCTCTTTTTTTGTTGGGTCTTTGTGTGGTTTAGGTATTAAGGTGACTGTGGCTTCATAGAATGAGTTTGGTAGTGTTCCTTCTGTTTCTATTTTGTGGAATAGCTTGAGGAGAATTGGAGTTAGCACTTCTTTGAAGGTCTTGTAGAATTCTGTGCTGAAGCCATCTGGTCCAGGGCTTTTTTTGGAGGGGAGACTGTTAATAACTGCTTCGATTTCCTTGGGAGATATAGGGCTATTCAGTCTTTCTACCTGATCTTGACTTAGTTTTGGTAGATGGAATCTGTCAAGAAAATTATCCATTTCATTCAGATTCTCAAATTTTGTGGCATATAGGCTTTTGTAGTATGACCTAATAATTGTTTGGATTTCCTCAATGTCTGTGGTTATGTCCCCATTTTCATTTCTGATTTTGCTGATCTGGATAGTTTCTCTCTGCTTTTTAGTTAGTTTGGCTAAGGGTTTGTCTATCTTGTTGATTTTCTCAAAGAACCAGCTTTTTGTTTCATTGATTCTTTGGATAGTTTTATTTGTTTCTAGTTGATTGATTTCAGCCCTTAGTTTGATTATTTCCAGCCGTCTGCTCCTCTTGGGTGTATCTGCTTCTTTTTTTTCTAGGGTTTTCAGTTGGGCCATTAAGTTGTTTGTATGTGATGTTACGAATTTCTTTTTGCAGGCACTTAGTGCTATAAATTTTCCTCTGAGCACTGCTTTCAATGTGTCCCATAGATTTGGGTATGTTGTGCCTTCCTTTTCATTGAATTCTAGGAAGTCTTTAATTTCTTTCTTTATTTCTTCCTTAACCCAGCTGTCATTGAGTAGTAAGTTGTTCAGTTTCCATGTGCGTGTCGGCTTTTTGTTGTTTCTGTTGTTGTTGAGGTCGAGCTTTAGTCCATGGTGGTCAGATAGTATACAAGGGATTATTTCAATCCTTTTGTATCTGTTGAGGCTTGCTTTGTGGCCCACTATATGGTCTATTTTGGAAAAGGTTCCATGCGGTGCTGAAAAGAAGGTGTACTCTTTTGAGTTTGGGTGAAATGATCTGTAGACGTCTATTAGGTCCATTTGATTTAGGGATTCTGTGAGTGCTTTTATTTCCCTATTTGGTGTCTGTCTAGTTGATCTGTCCCTTGGTGAGAGTGGAGTGTTGAAGTCTCCCACTATTAAGGTATTAGGATCAATGTATGATTTAAGCTTTAATCATGTTTCATTTACGAATGTCGTTGCTCTTGTATTTGGGGCATAGATATTCAAGATTGTGATGTCCTCTTGGTGGATTTTTCCTTTGATGAGAATATAGTGGCCCTCCTTATCTTTTTTTATTAACTTGGGTTGAAAGTCTATTTTATTAGATATTAGGATGGCTACTCCAGTTTGTTTTCTGGAACCATTTGCTTGAAAAACAGTTTTCCAGCCCTTTACTCTGAGGTAGTGTTTGTCTTTGTTGCATAGGTGTGTTTCTTGGATGCAACAGAATGTTGGATCCTGTTTCCTTAACCATTCTGTTAGCCTGTGTCTTTTTATTGGTGAGTTGAGTCCATTGATATTGATAGATAATAGTGACCAATGCATGTTAGTTCCTTTTGTAATGGAGTCGATGATCTAACCCTGTTTCATTGCTTGTTTTCTTTTCATTTTTGTTGGGACATTATCTGTATGCCCTGTTTTCTTGGGTGAATTTGTTTTCATTGGATTGGAGTTTTCCTTCTAGTATCTTCTGTAGGGATGGTTTGCTGTGTAGATATTGTATAAATTTAGTTTTGTCATGGAATATTTTGTTTTCTCCATCTATGTTGATTGAAAGCTTTGCAGGGTATAGTAGTCTGGGTTGACATTTGTGATCTCTTAGAGTCTCCATGATACTTGCCCAGGCCCTTCTGGTTTTCATAGTTTCTGATGAGAAGTCCGGCGTGATTCTGATAGGTCTACCTTCATATGTTACTTGGCCTTTTTCCCTTGCTGCTTTTAATATCTTTTCTTTGTTCTGTAGATTTAGTGTTTTGACTATGATGTGACGTGATGTGTTTCTTTTCTGGTCTAGTCTATTTGGAGTTCTGTAGGCCTCTTGTATATTTATGGACATCTCTTTCTTTAAGTTGGGAAAATTTTCTTCTATGATTTTCTTGAAAATATTTTCTGGACCTTGGAGTCTGGAGTCTTCTTTTTCGTGAATTCCTATTATTCTTAGATTTTGTCTTTTCATAGCATCCTTGATTTCTTGGATATTTTGTGACTGGAACTTTTCTGATTTTACTTTTTCTTTGAGAGAAGTATCCATTTCTGCAAGTGTGTCTTCAGCTCCAGAGATTCTCTCTTCCATCTCTTGTATTCTGTTGGTGATGCTTACTTTTGTTGTTCCTGATCTTTTCTCCAAGTTCTCCAGCTCAAGGGTTTTCTCATTTTGTGTTTTCTTTATTGATTCTAATTCTGTTTTCATGCCTTGCACCATTTCTTTCATGTGTTTGAATTTGGATTCCTGTCTCTCTACGATGGCCTCTATTTCTTTTTTCATTTCCTTCTTATATGCCACTAATTTTTCCTCTACTTGTGTATCTATTTGTTTGGCTATGTTTGCCTGTGTTTCTTTAAGGATATTGTCTATTTCTTCTTTCTTTGCCTCCAATTGACTGGCCATCTCTTTGAAAGACTTGTTCATTTCCTCCTTATGAGCCTCAAATAATTGGGCAAGCATGGCTTTAAAATCATTTTCCTGTGCTTCTGCTGAATTGGTGTATCCACCGTTTTTGGGGTTTGCTGGTGAAGTCATGATGTCCTGATTTTTGTTGGAAGTGTTCTTTCGCCTACCTCTGGCCATTGGCTTATCTGAAACCTTCCCTGTTTGTTTTTGGATTCTGCAGATCAGACTGGTGCTGTCTCTCTCTGGTGTCTGGAGAGTTCTTCAGGAAGCTGAGCACTCTCAGCGTGTGCTGAGGACTAGCTGTACCTGTGGGAGGAAAGTACGCAGGCGCAAACGGGGCAAATGCAAGCGTGTGTGTGTGTGTGCGCGCGCGCGCGCGTATGTGTCTGTGTGTGTAAGTGTGCGTGGATGAGTTTCTCGAGGAACAGAGTGATGGCTAATGTTGAACCCTTGAGTGTGTGGGAGGGGCTCTGCACTGTATATGTCGCAGGCGCTAATGATGATCTCAGCGCAATTTCTGGCATTAACTGTCTTAGCTCCTCAATCAGGCCCACAGGGCAGGAACTTCAATGCCCCTAGTGCCCCTCTGTTTCCCAAAGTGGGTATGTGGGTGGGAGGGGGGTTCGATGCCTGGCTTCTGATTTAGAAGGACCCAGGATCTGGGGAACTGCAGATTCTCAAGGATGCACTCACTTACAGGCAGGTCTCTTGGCCGAGATCGTGGTATCCGGGGCTCTCTGCTCTCTGGTTTGGCCCTGCTTCTTTGATGTGTTCCGCCAGTTCTGTGCTGCTGTCACTGCCAGGTTCTGAGGTCTTGCTGCAGCTGGAGATTTCAGGGTGGTCACTTCAGCAGGGATGGGGTAACCAGGCTCTCTGTTCTCTGGTTTGGCCCTGGTTAGTCTTAAACTGGAGGGCTGTGGTGCCCCGCCAGTTCAGTGCTGCTCCGCCTCCACGTCCCCCTGTAACTGAAGACTGGGTTGCTAGTCCCAAAGCTTTCTGGGAAGTCCTGGGATCTCTTCGTTGTGCTCTCCAAGCTTGGGAGGCCCAGCGCCTGGTGTGTCCAGGTTGTATGACGTTTCTTCCTGGTTTCGGTGAGTATATAGCGTATTCTCTGTCACTGTGGGATTGGGCGGGCCGCACCGTCAGTGATGGTGATCCTGAGGAGCTAGTATGGTGTCTAGCAGATTAGTGCCCTGGGAGGATGGCGCAGCCGCTGCGCGAATCTGGGAGTCCGGGGCACGTACTGCTGGCTTTTGTCTGCCGCTAAAGTGCTTGGGGCTCCGTCTCAGCGGCTGTATACCCCAGGCAGTTAGGTCTGCGCTGAGAAAGATGAGTCAGCTGTGCCGCTGTGCCGAGGAGGAAGGAGGTCTGGGGGAAGGGAGTGCCGCAAGAACAAAGGATCGTTTCTCTCCTTCCCCAAGCAAGTCTCCGGGTGACTGGAGGCCAAAGTTTTCACCTCCTGCGATGTTCTCTGGTGTTCAGAAAGCCTCGCTGTGGTTTTCCTGGGTTGGGGGTCCTTCCATTCTCCAACTCAGAAGATCAGGTATCCCACCGCTCAGAAACTGTGCGTGCTAGTCGCCATCTTGGCTCCGCCCCCTCTTCTTTTTTTATTAATTAATTCAATTTACATCTCAGTCAGAGGCCTCTCCTTCCTCTTCTCCCAGTCCAACCCTCCGTTCTGAATCCTAACCCAGACACCCCAGCTCATCTATTTACATGAAGGTTGAATTTTTCTTCCTTCCCTGTGTCCTTGTAGAAAAGTCCCATCAGGGGAAAGTAATCACACAGCAGGCAACATATTTTATGTCAGAGATATTCTCCACTCCACTAATTAATGGATTGACATGAAGCCTAAGTTGCCCATCAAACTTACCTTCTTGGGGTCTGTGCAATGTGGTAAGTCCATGTGGATCAAAGACCACCCTCAACATAAAAACAGATACACTAAGTCTGCCACAGGAGAAAGGGGCTAAGGGCCTTAAACTCATTGGTACAAGAGACAGCCTTCTGAACAGAACCGCAACAGCTCAGGCTCTAAGATGTACAATTAATAAATAGGACTCCTTGGAACTGAAAAGCTTCTATAAAGCAAAGGACACTCTATAGAATAAAACGACAGTCTACAGACTGGGAAAAGTTCTTCACCAATCCTACATCCAACAAGGAGCTAATATCCAGAATATATAAAGAACTCAAGAAATTAAACAGCAACAAACCAAATAACCCAATAACAAAATGGGATACAGAGCTAAACAAAGAATTCTCAATAGAAGAATCTCAAATGGTGAGAAAGCACTTAAAGAAATGTTCAACATCCTTGGTCATTAGGGAAATGCAAATCAAAATCACTCTGAGATTTCATCTTAATACCTGTCAGAACGGCCAAGATCAAAAAGTCAAGTGGTAACACATGCTGGAGAGGATGTGGAGAAAGGGGAACACTCCTTCATTGCTGGTGGGAATGTAAACTTGTACAAACACTTTGGATATCAATCTGGTACTTTTTCAGAAAACTGGGAATAGCCATTCCTTAAGACCCAGCTTTGCCACTTCTGGAAATCCACCCTTAAAATGCTCCATCATACAACAAAGACATTTGCTCAATCATGTCCATAGCAGCTTTATTCATAATAACCAGAAACTGGAAACAACCTAGGTGTCCCTAAACCAAAGACTGAATAAAGAAACTGTGGGACATTTATACAATAGAATCCTACTTAGCTAAGTAGGATTTTTTTAATTTCACAGGCACATGGATGGAACTACTAAAGACCATTCTGAGTGAGGTAACACAGGCCCAGAAAGATACATATGGTATATATTGACTTATGAGCAGATGCTAGTCATGTAGTACAGGCTAGTTACTTCCTTTTTAAACTCTTATGAACACAGCAGTATCAGGTTTGAAAAATTAGGCAAAGCACAGCTCTTTCACATACCCAAATCCTTCAGTAATGTCTGTTTGCCCTCTATTGTCTTCTAGTACCGGATACTCATAGGAACCACACTTGGAAAACAACAATTATCTACAATTGCTCATGTGAGCCTCTCCATTAGGTTCCGATTTCACTTTTATTATACACAATTAAGCAACCTTTGCTAAGGGACATACACAGTTCATGGTAATATTACTCAGTCGCTCAGCTTTTGTGTCACCTAGACTGTATATGCATGTACATATTACCACGACCTCTGTTCGGGCTGTGAGAGTCTCTCTCTGTGAGAGACTTGCCTATCTTGCTTAAATGTATCTTCAGTTCAAGCAGTTCACCTGCATAGTATTACATCACTATCACATAGTTCCTTTTGTAGGGACATTATTAAGGGCTTTGCTCAGCATGCTGAATCATGATATTTCTCTTTCTCTGTCTTAAAGGTCAGATCTGTAGGGTATGTTCTATCATTTCTAATTTTTTTGCTTTCTTCTTACTATCCAACTTACTTTCCATAGCTTCTCAGTTTTTGCTTACAGAAAAAGCTCCTTAACATAAGTATATCTATCTTGTAGCTTTGCCCTTACACTCCACTAGCAAAAAAAAAAAAAAAAATAGCTTTGATCTCATTCTCTGCTTTTCCATTTTTCTTGCTAAAGCAGAGGCTGAAATGGAAGATAATATCCACATTTTTTTCCTCAGTGTACTTCCTCCCTTAGAAGGGCAAGATCTCTCTGGGAACACTGATAAGCCTCAGTGGCATGTCTTATCACCCACAGTAAAGCCCACACTGCTTCCATCACAGCATGTTTAAGATCCCAACCATGCCACTTTCAGGAAGCAGAATATAATCTGTAGCCAATCAGGTGTTCTGTGTCATTTCAGAACTCAGACATTAGAATCCATTTATATTAGAAGCATGTCACAGAGATGAAAATGACCACCAGTAGACTCTCCTCAACAGTGCTCCACTTTCACAGGGCTTACCCAATCACCCACAATATGAAGCACAAACAGCACAGCACACCATGAAGAAAGTTGTCATACAGGGACTGCCTCTGCAGATTTTCCCGTCTCAAAAGTATCAGCCTCAACAAAGAATTCCTTGTTTTATAATCCATTTCAGGGGTTATGCAACTGCCCATTCCCTATTTGACTTTGGTTCGGTCAATTCCAATTTGGATTCCAGGCATAATTTATTCCTTTGGGGAGACAGGAACAAAATGTACATTTTTTTCCCTCCAGTCTGACACTGGTGATAGACAAAATACATGGTCACATCTAACTCTGGCTTGACCATCCAGAGGGTTACAAAGACATGTGTTAAGGCTTTTTTTTTTTAAACGAGTGGCACAAAAACAGCTGTAGTAAATGAAAACAACAATAAACTTTAGCCCAAATGGGTGATGAATTTAAAAAGCAGAGCATGATCGAGCAGTCAAGCAGCTTTCATGAAGAGTTTCCTTTCCTCTATGAATCGTTTACTGCTTATGTAAACTAGAGAAACGTGAATCTTTTCCCTCTTGAACATCCTGGGGCTTGTAAACTTCGTGAGTTTCCTGTGTTTTTAGATTCATTAGTTTCCACAGTCTGATTAGCTTTTCTTGCCCATTAGAAGGTAATATTTCAACTTTGAGAAAATCAGTTCATAGCATGAGTCTTCAAACTGGCTCAATATCAATGGATCCAGTTAAGTGTCTTCGCTTAAGCTAAAAGAAACCTTTCCTTCTTTAAGTTTCTCATCTTAGGTATTTTGTCAGAGTTAACAGAAAATTGTATATAAAAATTTCATATGAGTCTCTGGGAAAGGAGAGGTATAAATAAAAATGCATAAAGTCATAAATGCACAGATGTTCTTAGATTTCAAGATGAAAATTAAGGAGTGTAAAATAATTTAAATTTACAGAAGAAAAGACTAATAGAAATATAGAAGTTAGCTAGCAGAAACATGTATATTATCACTGACTGTGGCATGCTTGGTAGCAGCAACTGGAGAGGTAGAAACTGGCAGATCTCTGAGTTCAAGGCTAGCCTGATCTATGTGGCAAGTTTCTGGCCACCCTGGGCTACAGGGTGAGAATCTGTCTCAAAAATATAAACTAATATACCAACAAAACCCTAGCATATCACTTAGTGAATAGACAGAGGATTTTAAATACAAATGATAGAGCAAATGTATAAAGAATCACATCTTCTGCAATTCTAACAAACATTGTTACCTGTTATTTCAAGTGACTAATACAAAGTCCCTTACATTAGTTTGCATGCACAATATAGCTGTGGATCTAACTGATGAAACAGATTATTTTCCATTGTCTATAGGCCTCACAGACATAGATAACTGAATCTCCTTGTACCCATGATAGAGATTGTTTGTGTTCCTGTAAGTTTCTCCTTTAATGCCAACCAGTGATGTTGCCATCACTTCTTTAAAACAAGTGATTTTCAAAAAAATATTTTAATTTATATATTTATTTTACATCCCTATCATCGCCCCCTCCCTCCTCTCCTCCTAGTCCGTCCTTCCCACCTCTTCACCCTATACAGTCTTCACTTGTCCTCAGAAAAAAGGACGACCACACCAACCCACCCCAGCATAGTACATTGCCTCAATACTGCGCTCCTCCTCATCCACTGAAGCCAGGCAAAGAAGCTTGTTAATGTTAGCCAAGAGGTTTTTTGCTTGCTTGTTTGTTTTTCCATTTTTTTTTAGAAACACTTCTTTTAAAGGAGGGATAGAAAGAGGAGACTAGGAAAGAGGAGACTAGATGGAATTCCAGAAAATATTATGGTAACATAAAATAATGACATAAAAATGGACATACACTTCATATGATCGCTATTGGGCATGTATGCCTGGATCAATATAAGACGTTTTTAGCAGATCTTGCACATTTTTCACATGCAATATATGTGATGGTCTTATTTATTTTATTCACAGCTATATTTGTAAGAAGGCTTCCATTTTTTTGAGATAATATAATTTGTGGGCTTTCCTCCATCCACTTTGGCATGTCTATTCTTTTATTTTAATATATGCATGCTAATGCCTCTGAAAAAAAACACAGTTCCAAATATGGACCGTATTTTAGAATGAACATAAAGTTTTATATCAGTTGTATTATAATTGTTTTTTTTAATTTTTAATATTAGTTATAGTTTATTAACTTTATATCCCAGCTGTATCCTGCTCCCACACTCCCTCTCAATCCCACCCTCCCACCCTCATCTCCTCCCTGCTCCCTTCCAAGTCCACTGAAAGGGAGGTCCTTTTCCCCGTTCATCTGACCCTGGTTTATCAGGTATTTTTTCAGAACTGGCTGCAAAGTCCTCCTCTGTGGCCTACCCAGGCTCTAATCCCTCGGTGGGGTAGGGGTGGGGCAGAGATCAAAAAGCTAGCCATTGAGTTCATGTCACAAATAGTCCCTTTTCCCCTTACTTGGATACTGAGTTACCATGGGCTACATCTGAGCAGGGGTTCTAGGTTATATTCATACATGGTCCTTGGTTGGAGAAACAGTCTCATAGAAGACCCCTGTGCCCAGATATATTTAGTCCTTCTGGAGCTCCTGTCCTCTCCAGGTCATACTAACACCCCTTCTTTCATATGATTCCCTGCACTCTGCCCAAGGTTTGGTTATGAGTCTTAGTATCTGCTTTGATACACTGCTAGGTAGAGTCTTTCAGAAGCCCTCTGTGGTAGGCTCCTGTCCTGTTACTTGTTTTCTCCTACATCCAATGTCCATCCCATTTGTCTTTCTAGGTGAGAGTTGATCATCTTACCCAGTGTCCTTTTTCTTGTTTATTTTCTTTAGGTGTAGAGATTTCAGTATGTTTATCCTATCTTATAGGTCTAGTATCCGCTTATAAGTGAGTATATACCATGTGTGTCTTTCTGTTTTGGGGATACCTTTCTCAGGATGATCGTTTCTTGGTCCCATCATTTGCCTGCAAATTTCACGATTTCATTGTTTTTAATTGCTGAGTAGTATTCCATTGTGTAAAAGTACCACAATGTCTGTACCTATTCCTCCGTTGAGGGACATCTGGGTTGTTTCCAGGCTCTGGCTATTACAAATAAAGCTGCTACAAACATGGTTGTTATATGAACTGTTGATTTAGACTTTTAGAACATTGCTTTTAAAAAAGAGAAAAATGTTATTTCTATCAACATATGGAATTTGCAATTGATGTAGCTTGATTATATATATACGTATATACATATATATGTATACATACATACATATATATATATATATATACATAATTTAAAATTATCTAAACCTTTTATGGAATGAGCTCATAAATTAACAGCGTTTGACTACACATCTCTATGCATGAATTAGCTCAACCAATGATCATGTTAGCTCAGAGTCAGGACTGATTACACTCTGTCCTGTCACACTGGTTTAAATCCAGTTATACCCAGTGTTCTGAGAGGAACCAGGTGCTTTTAGAGTAATCTACATTTTATGTGCCCCTAAGTGATTAATGGATGAATTTTTTTTTATGATTTCTAAAAGAGGTCTACGGAGAAGTGCTTTATATCACTTAAATAATGACCTGTGAAACAGATCAATGGAATGGAATGCTAGTAAATACTTTTCATTGTAAAATGAACTCATCAAATTAAGTTTATTATAACTAGTTGTTACTAGATCTGGTGTAAATTCGGTTTATCTACTTCATTTATTTATTTATTTATTTATTTATTTATTTATTTAGATTTCACATACCAGAAAATATTTATTTTTTTTTCTTATTTATTTATTTTTTTTATTTATTTTTTTTATCAGTTACATTTTATTAACTCTGTATCCCAGCCGTGTCCCGATCCCTCATTCCCTCCCAGTCCCTCCCTCCCTCCCTCCCTCCCTCAATTCCACCGTGCCCCTTTCCAAGTCCACTGATGGGGGGACCTCCTCCCCATTCATCTGATCCTGTTTTATCAAGTATCTTCAGGACTGGCTGCAAAGCCCTCCTCTGTGGCCTAACAGGACTGCTCCTCCCTTCGGGGATGGGGAGACCAAAGAGCCAGTAATCGAGTTCCTGTTAGAAATAGTCCCTGTTCCCCTCACTTTGGGAAACCAATTGGTTACTGAGCTACCACAGGCTACATCTGAGTGGAGGTTCTAGGTTATATCCATACATGGTCCTTGGTTGAATGTCAGTCTCAGAAAAGACCCTGTGCCCAGATATATTTGGTCCTTGTGGAGCTCCTATCCTTTCCCCATCAGACTAACTCCCCTTCTTTCTTATGATTCCCTGTACTCTGCCAAAGGTTTGGTCATGAGTCTTTGCTTTGAAAACACTGCTAGTTAGAGTCTTTCAGATGCGCTCAGTAGACTCCTGTCATACGTTCAATGCACATCCCATCTGTCTTTCTAAATGAGGATTGATCATCTTACCCCATGTCCGCTCAATTGATTATCTTTTTTAGGTGTATAGATTTCATTATGTTTATCATATCTTATAGGTCTATATAAGTGAGTATATCCCATGTTTGTCTTTCTCCTTCTGGGATATTTCACTCAGAATGATCTTTTCTAGATCCCACCATTTGCCTGCAAATTTCATGATTTCCTCCTTTTTGATTGCTGAGTAGTATTCCATTGTATAAAAATACCACAATTTCTGTACCCATCCCAGCGTTGATGGACATCTGGGTTGTTTCCAGGTTCTTGCTGTTACAAATAGAGCTGCTATAAACATGGTTGACCAAGTGTCCTTTTTGTGTACTTGAACAAACTTTGGGTATATACCTAGCAGTGGTATAGCTGGGTCTGGAGGAAGCACTATTCCTATTTGTCTTAGAAAGCGCCAGATATCTTTCCAGAGTGGTTGTACCAGTTTACATTCCCACCAGCAGGCACATACCTAAACATAGTAAAGGCAATATATAGCAAGCCTATAGCTAACATCAAACTCAATGGAGAGAAACTTAAATCAATCCCACTGAAATCAGGGACAAGACAAGGCTGTCCATTGTCCCCATATCTCTTCAACATAGTACTTGAAGTCCTCGCCAGAGCAATAAGACAACTAAAGGAGATCAAGGGGATACAAATCGGAAAGGAAGAGGTCAAAGTGTCACTATTTGCAGATGATATGATAGTATACATGAGCGACCCCAAAAATTCAACCAGAGAACTCCTTCAGCTGATAAACACCTTCAGCAAAGTGGCAGGATACAAAATCAACTCAAAAAAATCAGAAGCCCTCCTATATACCAAAGACAAAACGGCTGAGAAAGAAATTAGGGAAACAACACCCTTCACAATAGCCACTAATAACATAAAGTACCTTGCTGTGACCCTAACCAAGCAAGTGAAAGACCTGTTTGAGAAAAACTTCAAGTCTCTGAAGAAAGAAATTGAAGAAGATATCAGAAGATGGAAAGATCTCCCGTGCTCATGGATTGGTAGGATTAACATTGTGAAAATGGCCATACTGCCAAAAGCAATCTACAGATTCAATGCAATTCCCATCAAAATACCAACTCAATTCTTTACAGACCTTGAAAAAAAGATTCTCAGCTTCATATGGAGAAACAAAAAACCCAGAATCTCCAAAACGATCCTGTACAACAACAGATCATCTGGAGGTATCTCCATTCCTGATCTCAAGCTGTACTACAGGGCAACAGTAATAAAAACTGCATGGTACTGGCATAGAAACAGAAAGGAGGATCAATGGAACCGCATAGAAGACCCAGAAATAAATCCACACACCTATGAATACTCGATATTCGACAAAGAAGCCAATTCCATTCAATGGAAAAAAGACAGCATCTTCAACAAATGGTGCTGGACCAACTGGATGTCTACATGCAGAAAAATGAAAATAGATCCATATTTATCACCCTGCACAAAACTAAAGTCAAAGTGGATCAAGGACCTCAACATAAAACCAGATACCCTAAATCAATTGGAAAAAAAAGTGGGGAACAGCCTAGAACTCATTGGCACAGGAGACGCCTTCCTGAACAGAACACCAACAGCACAGGCTCTAAGAGCAACAATCAATAAATGGGACCTCATGAAACTGAAAAGTTTCTGTAAAGCAAAGGATACCATCATCAAAACAAAACGACTGCCTACAGATTGGGAAAGAATCTTCACTAACCCTTTATCTGACAGAGGACTAATATCCAGTATATACAAAGAACTAAAGAAGCTGAAAAGCAGCAATCCAAGTAATCCAATTAAAAAATGGGGAACAGAGCTAAACAGAGAATTCTCGACAGAGGAATATCGAATGGCAGAAAAACACTTAAAGAAATGCTCATCCTCATTAGCCATCAGGGAAATGCAAATCAAAACGACCCTGAGATATCACTTTACACCCATCAGAATGGCCAAGATGAAAAACTCAAGCGATAACACATGCTGGAGAGGTTGTGGAGAAAGGGGAACCAGAAAATATTTAAAATAATCTGCAATAGCAGGCTTATCTTTCATTTCTTTTTCATCAAGACACATCAATAACCAATTCATATGCTGGCTTAACTAGTATTCCTCTTTATTTAAAACTGTACTAAGAAGACTGAATTAATAGTGCATACAACATTTAAAGTACAACTTGTTTATAACTTTAAGATGATTTTAAAATGTTTACAGAGATGCAAAAGAGCTGAGATGAAATTAATTCTCTGAATATCTATTCAATATGAAGAACAAAATATATTCCCAGGAATTTCATTTTAGTAAGTTTGAGTTTGTTAGGTATTATAGACACTATAGAAAAAGCAGCACAACCTTTAGTTGTACTTTAATGCTCAAAATCCAACATGGTTATTGCCTTCAGATTTTTTTTTTTTTTTTTTTTGTCTAGAGTTTGTCTAGAGTTGCACTCAGGATTCTGAGCTTTGACTAACACCCTCTCCACCATGTTGAATCCACGAATACTTGTGATGATTGTTGGTGGAGTTCTAATACCCTTCCATTCCATGTAGAACCCTTGAGAACATTGCTTGTAATAACAGGGGAAACTGATGTTTTCAGTCTGAGGATAGTACTCTTCTTCCCTGTTCCAGGGACTAGGTGTGTGCATTAATTCACTTTCACTTTCTTTTGGTGGTTTTGTTTTGTTTTGTTCTGTTCTGTTCTGTTTTGTTTTGTTTTGTTTTTAAGACAGGGTTTCTCTGTGTAGCCTTGGCTGTCCTGGACTCTGTAGACCAGGCTGGCCTCAAACTCCCAGAGAGCTGCTTACCTATGCCTGAGTCCTAGGATTACAGGCATCTGTCCCCATGCCTGGCATTACTTCATTCCTATTAGCTGAATTTATTTTGTGATTCATTATACTTGAGCCCAATCTTCAAAGATTCATATTCCCTTTCTATTCTCTTCTCCCTGAGAAGTTAGGCTTCATGACTCAAAAAAAAAAGGCAAAATTCCTATTTTTCTGGAGTCAGTTTCTCAGACCCAAGCAGCCTTTCTCAGTACTTTGTGAGCTTTGACAATTATGGGATGTAAAAAGTCACTATTTAAAAAGTTACTGTGCTAATTTGTATGGTTTAATCCTGTGATCCATGTGTCTGTATTGAAATTATAGACTATCAGATCAGAATGCTTTAAAAGGAGTTAACAGCTCCAATCCTTTACAATAGTAAGTAATTAACATAAGATGTCACTGAATAATAAACAGTCCTTGGGCATATAATAGCAACCAAAACTTAGTTATTAAATATGAATCTTAGTATTTTCTTGTCATTCCTAAAAATGGTACTATGGGAATTTTAAAATTTGTTTGTCACACTTACTTTCAGGACTAAAAGTCATATTACTGAATATATAAAATTACATCATATAAAATTTAAATTATATTTTTAGATGATAACCCTTCCATATGCATAACATTTCTACTATACTCAGAGAGAAGGGGAAAGATACTTAAGGGCATATATGTGCTGGATCTAAAATATAAAGATTTACTAAAAGTCCAAAGTAAGGTGTTTGTGTTAAAATCTTAAGTATTCATGATAAATATTCACTATAAATTGGTTGTTACCATAAATCATTTCAAAAGCTAACTATTTAAAAACCAAACATAAAGTGCATTAAAAATTCACTATAAAAATAAACTTAATGGTAACAAACCTAATGGGCTCAAAAGAAACTGAAAATAGATATGTCATCTTCTGAGATATATCCTTTTGAAAACTGCACTTAAAAATAAAAGATACAGACACCTTCATGATGTGCTCTTTCTATTAAGGCTAGTTTCACGATATGATTCTATCACCTAAGAGGAAACAACTACCTAAAATTTATACTCCTCAAAGGTTTGCAATAAACAGCCGATTTTCTTTTTTTTTTTTTTATTAACTAATAGCTGATTTTCTTATCACAAAATCTTTTGTCCTTTCTGCTCCCCACATCCTGAAATATATTCATAGCATCAGTCATCTCTGCCTTGTGTTCACAGTTACTTTTCCCTCATTACACAGTCCGTTCATTGGTGGATTCCAATGGGAAAAAAAAAAAAATCCCCTTCAGGAACTCTAGCAACATATTGATGTCTGGCATTCTAAGGTCAGAAGGGCGACTGGCTACAGCCTATGAACGTTCTGATGAAAAACAACATGAGACTCAAATAGTAAAATTTGAAGTATTGGATTATCATTGTAGAGCTACATATACAAAAGAATAAAAAAAACCCTGCAGGTGAAGTGTCTCAGTTTAGGGGACACAAATAAGTGCAGGAACTTTGGAGAACATGTGAATGGGAAGGAAGTAAGAATAGGACTTGTTTATATTAAATGTTTAGAAGACATAGAAAGAGGCATCTCCATAAATTCAGACTTACTCTCCTCTCTGCGTGCCATTCCATAAAGTTTATTACTAATTTTAATATTATTATTAATATCAGTAGTAGTAGTACTGGTGATGGTGATGGTGGTGGTGGTTTTTGCCTTCATGTATGACTATGTATCACATGTGTACCTGGTGCCTATGCAGGTCAGCAAAGCGTGCCCCAGAACAAGAGTTACAGATGGTTGTGAGTCATGGCTGTAGGCGCTGTGTCTAGAACTTGTATTCTCTGAAAGTTCTTGTGACAGCTAAGTCATCTCTCCAACCCTTACATCATTTTAGTTAAGAAAATCGGGGTTGAACAAAACAGAGACACATAGACATACAGATAAAAACTTGTCTGTAGCTTATTTTCTTCAGTAATTACTTTATTCTACATGTTAAATGAAATAAATATAATAACTTCATTATTATTTTTCACACATGAGATTTCTGTTCACTAAATAGATTTAAGGCATTTATGAGGAAAGAAAAAGCTATATTTATTTTTAAAATATTATTTTATTACAACATTGTTTTATCTTTTGAAATTATATTTGCCTCATTTCTCCACCACTTTCCCACCATGCAACATCATATGTATGTGAATATAGATAAATATACTATATAAGAGGAATATACATATCCCTTATATTGTGGTCAAAAGATTGTAATAGATGATACTTTTCAGAGAGTATTGAAGCATATATCTTAAATATATGCTTGTGTTCAACAAAGTAATTTTATGGGAAAGTGCAATTTGCAAAGCTTGAGATATGTAGTTACCCTGCAAAATTATGTATTCATGTTTTGAAAAACCATGAGGATCAATATGAGTGCCACAATATTTGAACCTGTCAAATAAATTTGCATATGTTGTTTCGTAATCATCCCATTTATAAAATACAGTGTTAAATATTTCTATTCTGATATTTTATTTCTTTGAGTTATTGAATCTTGTACTTTGTGCCACCTAGAACAATTTCCCACTGTAGGAAATTTCTCTTCCCTTCAAGTGCCGTGGGTTTGGCTTTATTTGTGCTATTCCATAGGGTGTGAAAGCAATCTGAAGACCAGCGAGCAATGAAGTCTACTGTGTACAGTTATGAGTTCTTCATTTTCAATGCTGCCAAGCCTGTTTCATTGTTTTGCTTTCTATTATTGTTCTCCTGGTATTTCCAGCTTTGTTTTGGCTCATCCCTCTTGGATATTTATAAAAGAGTTAGACATTAAATTAAATGCTATATATTTCCTTCCATATAGAGTTAGCCAAGGGATCATAGCTATATTTTCATATTTTAAGGTTGATTTTTGCAGTCAGTTTTCTTAGAACCAGCCTAGGACATTAAAATATTTTATCTTTTATTAGAAAATTTTAAAATTTACTACTTTTGTTTTACTCATATTTCAGAAATCAAATTTGTTATTAAACACTAAGAATGGGCTGGTTAAATGTCTATAAAATGTAAACTGTGTTTTCCATAGCGAAACATGCTTATTTCCATTCTCCTCTACCTACTGTTTAAAAACAACTCTTACCATATTTCCACACATACCCTAGACTTCTCAGGTTGATTTGTGAAGTCCTTTGGGCAAGCTTGTGTCTCCTCGCCTTTCTTTCCCCTTCCACTTATCTTTCAATAATAAATGCTTGGCTAGTCAGAAAAATAAAAACACAAATGATATTTACAAATGACCCAAAATACTGACTAGGAAACCCTGGTGATCCAGAAGTAATCTCATACTAATTTATAATCAGCTTATGATTTTATGTTGAGAGAACTCATAAATAGAAACTGAAGTTATCTGTGGTTTTCAAAGGAAGGTAGCATGATCCAGACCCCTTTTCAGCATCACATAAAATGGTACTTACATCAGACTGTGGAATATCTTTACAAAGAATCAGTTCATTTCTTTAGGTCTGCTTCTGTCAGGTAAATATTTCATGTAATCACTTCCACTGCTTTCACTGTGGGTTTCTATCAGAGCAAATATTGAGCTGGATCATCGTTCCTTTATTTAATAGAGCTAAATATATATTCTATTCCAGTTGATCACTGGACCAAATCACAGGCCAGTCAAAATCATCAGGACAGTGAAAAATAAATAAAACAAGCAGATTATTCCTAAATTGTTCATGAAATTCTAAAATACAAGGAATACTAGCTAGTGATAAGAGCCTCCTTCAGAAGAGGGGAAACACCAAGAACCAAAACACATATGCCAGTAATTATTTTGATCAGTTTTCAGCTCAATTTACTTCTTCACATTATTTCCTGACTCCCTAAAGGACAGCCAATGTGTCAAATAATGTTCTTTAATAAGTACCTGGCAGTTCTCTTTTTCAATATATATTTAAACAATTTCCAGCCTTTCAGGATACTTTTTTTTCTTGATATCACATGAGGCATAAATTCAGTTTCTTTATTCATTTGTATCTTGGATTATCTTCACTTATAATGAAAGAATATGATTTTTTAAATAATTAATTTATTTTTTAATATTAGTTACAGTTTATTAACTTCGTACCCCACCTGTATACCACTCACTCATTCCCTCCCAATCCCACCCTCCCTTCCTCACCTTCTCCCTGCCCCTTTCCAAGTCCACTCATGGGGAGGACATTCTCCCCTTTCATCTGACCCTAGCTTATCAGGTATCTTCAGGCCTGGCTGCAAAGTCCTCCTCTGTGGCCTAGCAGACTGCTCCTCCCTCAGAGGCGAGAGGGTCAAAGAGCCAGGCATTGAGTTCATGTCAGAAATAATCCCTGTTTCCCTTACTAGGGTACCCACTTAGATACTGAGCTACCATGGGCTATATCCGAGCAGGGGTTCTAGGTTATATCCATTCATGGTCCTTGGTTGGAGATACAATCTCATAGAAGACCCCTATGCCCAGATATATGTGGTCCTTGTGGAGCTCCTGTCCTCTTCAGGTCATACTAACTCCCCCTTCTTTCATATGATTCTCTGTACTCTGCCCAAGGTTTGGTTATGAGTATTAGTATCTGCTTTGATACACTGCTATGTATTCTTTCAGAGGTCCTCTGTGGTAGGCTCCTGTCCTGTTACTTGTTTTATCCTACATCCAATGTCCATCCCATTTGTCTTTCTAGGTAAGGGTTAATCATCTTACCCAGTGTCCTCTTTCTTGTTTATCTTCTTTAGGTGTAGAGATTTCAGTATGTTTATCCTGTCTTATAGGTCTAGTGCCCACTTATAAATGAGTATATATCATGTGTGTCTTTCTGCTCCTTGGATACCTCACTCAGAATGATCTTTTCTAGATCCCACCATTTGTCTGCAAATTTCATGATTTTTTTTTATTTGTTTGTTTTTTCTAGTTACAAAATACTTTTATTATCTCAGAAAAAGTTTTATCCATTCAGTGATTATCCTTCAATCTCTTTTTTCTTTTCTTTTTATTTTTAATTATACTTTATTTACTTTGTATCCCTCCTCTAGTTCCCTCCCTCCTCCCCTCCCAATCCCTCCCTTCCTCTCCCAGAGGAAGACAATGCAACCACTCTTGATGAGACCTAACACACTAGGATCAGAAGGAAGAAAAAGAAACCCTCCCCTATGAGTGGACTTGGGGAGGGGAGTGTGTGGATTTCCTTGTTTTTAATTGCTGAGTAGTGTTCCATTGTGTAAAATTACCACAATTTCTGTATCCATTCCTCTGTTGAGGGACATCTAGGTTGTTTCCAGGTTATGGCTATTATGAATAAAGCTGCTACAATTATGGTTGAGCAAATATTCTTGTTGTGTACCTGAGCATCTTTTGGATATATGCTTAGGAGTGGTGTAGTTGGATCTTGAGGAAGTGATATTCCTAATTGTCTGAGAAAGTGCCAGATTGGTTTCCAAAGTGGTTGTACCAGTTAACATTGCCACCAACAAAGGAGGAGGGTTCCCCTTTCTCCACAACCTCTCCAGCATATGTTGTCACTTGAGTTTTTGATCTTAGCCATTCTGATGGGTATAAGGTAAAATCTCAGGGTTGTTTTGATTTACATCTCTCTGATGGCTAAGGACTCTGAGCTTCTCTTTAAATGTTTTTCTGCCATTCTATATTCCTCTATAGAGAATTCTCTGTTTAGCTCTGCACCCCATTTTTAATTGGATTGCTTGATTTATTGCTTTTTAACTTTTTTAGTTCTTTATATATGCTGAATATCAGCCCTCTGTCAGATACAGGGCTGGTGAAGTTGCTTTCCCAGTCTGTAGGCTCTCGTTTAGACACAGGGCTGGTGAAGTTGCTTTCCCAGTCTGTAGGCTCTCGTTTTGTTCTGACGATTGTGTCTTTTGCTTTACAGAAGCTTTTCAGTTTCATAATGTCCCATTTTTTGATTATTGCTCTTAGAGCCTTGCTGTTGGTGTTCTGGAGGTATCTCCATCACCGATCTCAAGTGGTAGTACAGAGCAATAGTAATAAAAACTGCATGGCATTGGCATAGAAACAGAATGGTGGATCAATGGAACCAAATAGAAGACCCAGAAATAAACCCACACACCTATGAATACTTGATTTTTGACAAAGAAGCCAAAACCATTCAATGGAAAAATACAGCATCTTCAACAAATGGTGCTGGTCCAACTGGATGTCTACATGCAGAAAAATGACAATAAATTCATATTCATCACCCTGCACAAAACTAAAGTCCAAATGGATCAAAGTCCTCAACACAAAACCAAATACACTAAATCGGTTAAAAGAAAAAGTAGAGAAGAGACTAGAACTCAAGGAACTCTTATAATCCTTTAATTTTTTTTTTAACACTCACCATGCACACATGCTTTATTTTCTGTGGAGGGCAGAACAGAATGATTTTGTCTCCTGTAACTAACTCACATCCTTAACTCATTCTGATTACTATACAGAAATGCTGTAGTGTATAAGTCTTGTCTCTTCTTTGTGCTTTCCTAAGTTAAAGTCATTTCAAATTCTTCTTCTGGCATAATATAAGTAAGTAGCATGTAAATAGGACAATTCTTTTTAAAGTAAAGCTACTAAAGAAAAACAATGCTTACCAGTCATCAAAAGGTAGTCTCTTCAAGAAACTGCTAAATCTTGCTTTGACATAAGGAGCTCTGTCTAGAAAACTGGTAACATTTTGAAGTCAGTTCTCTTTCAAATTCATGGACTCTTTTATATTAATAGTTATCGTATACATATATGTACATATAAATATAGCCTGATCTGTCTGTATATTATTACTTTTGTTTTTGTTTCTCGGGCTGATCATCTGGTACTAGTTAACCAGTTGATGTGCTCTTCCCTGAGAAAGGAATTTGTCCCACCCTCAGGTGCCTGTATTACTTTGTGTAAGGTTGAGGCCTTGCGGACTTTCCTTGTCCACTTGGACTTTGCTGTACTGTTAGCCTTATTCAGTTCAAGTTTAGGAAGTCATGTTGCTTAAAGTTTATATATATAGCTTTCTAGGAGAGAGAATCTCACCTCAAAATCCCTGTTCCTCTGGCTCTTGGAATCTTTCCAACTCCCCCTTTTCCTCAATATTCCCTGAACCTTGGTTTCAGATGCTGTCTTGCAGATGTATGCATTGGGAATCGGCTCCATAATTTGGTACTTGATTGGTTGTGGTTTTCTGTAATGGTCTCTATCTGTTGCAAACAGAAGAACTGTTTTTCAATTTTTGAAAATTTATTTATAACAATATATTCACTTTACATCCCAGCTGCAGGCTCCTCCCTAATGTCCTTTCAATCTCACCCACCCTCTTCCACACCTGTATGTACATCCCCTAGTCCACTGATAGCGGAAGTTCTCCTTACTTATTATCTTGCCCTAGCCTATCTGGTCTTATTATGACTGTCTGGATTTTCTTTCTCTGTGGCCTGGTAAGGCCACCTAGTAAGGCCAGGGAGAGGTGATCAAAGAGCAGACAACCAAGTACATTCCAGTGACTGCCCCTGCTCTCTCTACCAGGGAACCCAAGTGGAGACTGAGATACTCATGTGCTACATCTGAGTAGGGGGTCTAGGTCCTCTCCATCCATCGTCCTTGGTTGAATCATTAGTCTCTTCAGGCCCCCCTGGGCCCAGATATTTTGGCTGTGTTGATCTCCTTGTGGAGCTCCTGTCTGCTCTTGGTCTTTCTACTTCCCCTTTCTTCCATTAGATTCCCTGCACTATGCCCAAAGTTTGGCTGTGAGTCTCAGCATCTGTTTGATACTCTACAATTAAAAACAAAGAAATCATGAAATTTTCAGGCAAATGGATGGAACTAGAAAACATCATCTTGAGTGAAATAGCACAGAAGCAGAAATACACACATGGTATATATATATATATATATATATATATATATATATATATATACTCACTTATAAGTGGATATTAGTTATATAATATATGATAAACATATTCAAATCTATAGTCCTAAAGAAGCTAAACAACAAGGAGGATCTTGGGAAGATGGTTAATTCTCATCCAGAAGAGCAAACAGGATAGACGTTGGAAATAGGAGAAGATACGAAACAGGGCAGGAGCCTACCACAAGGGGCCTCTAAAAGACTCTACCCATGAGTGTATCTCAGCAGATGCTAAGAAATATCCTTGATGAGTGGTTAAGGACTACACTTATCTGTGGATATAAGGACAGATATTTAGAATGTAGTTTAAGATTATGCTGAGTTAGAACAGTGACTATTTTTGGATCTCCACCAAGATCCATAACTACACTCTCTCTGGTCAGTTTCTAGGTTCTCAATAGCATGCTTGATTTGCCTCTTATTGAGTGGGCCTTAAGTTCAATTAAAGAGCTTTTGGTTATTGTAAAGCTATGCGTAATACTAGCTAGTACTAGCTTTCCTCAGGTCAAGAAGAAAACTGCATTTGTCTGAATCTTCTTACTTTACCTGACATTGGAACCTTAAATAAAGTCTTCTAATGTTTAAGTTGGTCATTCAAGCAACCAAGCACTCTAAGAGCCTCCATAGCACCACCACCATTGTTTATGCCTCCTGAGCACATGCAAAGGGACAAGTTAAGTTATTCAAGTTCACTGACACACTTTGGTATTTCCTCCCATGCCAAAAAGGCTAATGTGTGACTCTTTCTGATTCTCAGTTTCTACTCTTCATGTTCTTATTTCTTCCTACATTGTATAAGGTTCTGTTCATATTAAAAATCTTTTAGTTAATTATAACCCCAATGGTTACAAAGTAACCTTTACTTCTTACATGATCTCTGAAGTGATTCCAGGGGAGTAATACTCTGTGAGTGGGAATGTAGCATGTATGGACTTAAAACTATTATTGATTTTGTTAACTACAATAAAAAGGTATTTAGTCCTCTATAATATGAAATGAAAAACAATTGCTTGACTGTTACAGCTTGTCAGTGTCCACCTTATGTTCATCAAGGATAACACATTTTTGTGAAATAAATGTTTACCACCATTAAGGACTTAGTTGTATAAAAAGTTTAATAAATTGGTTGTTGCTATTTGCATAACAGAAATCCCAAGAAAAATATATTCATCAGTATTAATGCCTTGTTTGGAGTCTAAGTAGTAAGAAAATAAATTATAAAAACTAAAGGAGAGGTAAAAGAAACTGTAGTCCATAGGGAGAAAAAAAAAGAAATATCACAAAGTGTGGAAAGACAGAAATCTCATCCTAAAGTGAAGTCAGGTGGCCTTAGTGAAAATGGATAGTACCATCCAGACAAAACTACAGCTCTCTGAAGCTCACGGCCAGTCACTAGTCTTGTGAAATAGTCTTTTGGTTTGGGCCAACATTGGAGAAGAAATGCATGCTGTTACTCCGCTTAGGTCAGAGTACTGTGTCTGGTCACATCCTTAAGGGGAAACCTATTGTTTAAAACTGAGTAACCCTGAAAACTCTGGAAGTGGAGAACAATTATAAATGAGAAAAAATTGTTCACTATTCAACACCCCCAAGTTTAGAGATTGTCATGGGAGAGAGGTATGGAGAATATTAGAAACAGATAGTAACAAGATGAAAAGTATAAGATGGGCAGTAGTAGGTACTCAAGCAGTGAAGGCTACATGAGATAGCCCCATTCTTGGTAATGTCGTCAACTGAAAATTACATTTGACTCTCACAGGATCATCAAGTAAATCCACCTCTGGTGTCACCTGTTACGGAGATCCACTGATGGAGAGTTCAAGGGCATTGTAGCTCTACTAAACTTTACAGCATCAGTTACGTTTCATTCATTAGGAAGACTCGTGCTTATATGTATCAGTATTGCTACTGGCTTCCACACTCTAATTCACATTATAAACATTGACTGATAGAGTCAGTATAATACACAGGGACAGGAACTGGGGAGTCCCTGAAGAGAGAGAACCATCCAGAACTATAGACTAAAAATAGACTTGTCTATTTTTAACCTTAAAATTCTTTTACTTTTCAGGTTTCTAATTTTGTCTATATATTTTTATTATTTGAACAATTTTTTCTTTCAGTTTTATTAGCTGTGTTTTAATTTCATTCTACTCTATTTTAGCAGCATTTTGACTTTATATTTTATACTTTTATTTTGTAAAAATTTTGTTTTTGCTTTTTTGTACTTGTTAAATTTATCTACTTATGACTACTTTAATTTACAAGTTTCCCTTCTTTCTTCTCTCTTCCTCATTTAGTTTTTCATTAATAACATTCTCTACTATTTTCCATTTTTCTTTTTATTTAGCCTTATTTCACTACTTTCCTTTTTCTAGTTTTATTCTGCTGGAAAAAAATACTAAAGGAGAGCAATTGGAGCAACATTAAAACAGTTTATTTCATCTTACACTTAACAGTCCTAGTCCATCATTTCAAAAACCAGGGCAGGAACTCAAGTCAGGAACATGGAGGCAGGAACTCTGACTTGTCACTGCTTATGGGCTAGATGTCTGGCTCACTCAAGGTGTATAGCTGTCTTATACAGTCCAGGAACTCTGTCATTGTCTTGGACTGCCGTCATCAATTAATTAAAAGCAATGTGCCCAGATATGCCCAGATATGGCCACACAGAAACCTGATATAGGCAATTGCCCAGTCATGAATTATTTTTTTTTAACCAGATGATTCTAGGCCATGTCAAGGTGACAATTAAAGCTAAGACTTTTAACTCATTAACTTATTTCCACATGTCCATGATAAATATTTAAATTTGTAGCACACTCAACAGAAGTTTCTTTAACTTATTCTTTGGCACATTGTTTAAGTACTCCACTCATCAAAGAATAGGTTATACATATTGAAAATGAGTAAATAAATTCCAGAGTTAATCAACACCTTAGATAAAAAAGAGCTAACAGACATTTATAGAACACTCCATCCAAAGGAATCATATTCTCAGCAGGCCACGGAACTATTTTCTAAAATTGGTGGCATTTTAAGATATAATGAAAGTCTTAGCAAATACAAAAAAATGAATTAATTTCTTATATAGTATCAGATCATAGTTGTACAAAATTAGAAATAAGTAACAAAAGAATTCTTACATAAATACTTGGAGACTGAACAATCTATTCTTTAATGACTAGTGGGTCATTGAAAACATTAGGAAAGAAATATAAAAGTTCCTAGAAACAAATGAAAATGAAATCACAACTTAGCATTACCTCTGAGATAGAACAAAGGCAACACCAAGAAGAAAGTGTATAGCAATGAGTACTACATATAATTAATCAAAGATATCTCATAAAGAAAATTCAATTTAATAGAATTAGAGATGAAACAGAAGACATTAAAAAATATTACAATGAAATGAAAAAGATCATCAGGGATTGCACTGGGGATTAAATATTCAAGCACAAATGGTTAGAAAAATGAAGGAGTACTGTAAGCCTTAACCAAGAAGAGTGTAAACACAAGATGTATAGAAACTTGTTCAAGCCAGGTTCGAAGGTCAGGTAACACTAGAAGAACATTATACTCAGTGGGTGAGAACTTAAACTATTTTCCCTAAATCAATAATGAAACAAAGTTTATTTCCCTCCCCAGTATTATTCAATATAGTGCTTGAAGTCTTAACTAGATCAAAAGCAACAGAAAGAAATGAGATGCTAATAGAAATAAAGGAGTAAAATATCTTTATCTTCAGATTAAAGGTTTCATAATTAAAGATCCTAAAACAACACACAAAAGTTTCCTAGTCTTAATAAAAACTCTCACAAAAATAGCTTCATACAGTTCAACATATAAAATAAACACTTTCCTATATAACAGTCATCAAGATTAGTGGAAAAATTCCATTAAGAATATATTCAGAAAAACAAAACAAAGCTCTAAATCCAGCATAAATGCAGCCAAAAAAATAAAAGACCTCCAGTGGCAGGGAATATGGACCCCTGGGCAAATCATTCATTGCACAAGTGGAAGGACTGACATGAAATTCCCCCCAAACCATATAGTGCTAGAAATAATAGCATCTGTCTTCAAACCCAGTGCCTCAGTGGAAGGCAGAGAAAAGAGAATATTCAGAAGTTTATGAAATATCTAGGCTGTGTAAAGAATATTAAAAATATTAACAAAACAAATAAACTAAAACTAACAAACCAATCCAATCCATCAAACAAACAAACAAACAGACAAACCAAACAAACAAGGAATCATAGGTCAAACAAGGTAGAAGGCAAGTACTAACATTGGAAGTTGTCATCTTACCTCCAAAGCATGCCTCCCATCCTCTTTGGCACTCAGAATCCTTCCTCTCTCCCTCTTTCTGTGTCTTCATCCCTCCATCTCTCCCTTCCCTCAGCTCCCTTTCACTCTCCCTTCCTCCTCCCTCTCTTTATCTATCTATCTATCTATCTATCTATCTATCTATCTATCTATCTATCTATCTATCTATTTATCTATCTATCTTTCTATCCCTCTATCTATCTTTCTATCTTACAGTATTGTTTGTTACTTGCTTGTTTGTTAGTAGGCTTGTTGTGAACATTGGCCTACTCTAGGAGCTTCATTTCATCTCATTTTCTTGACTAATTTTAATAGTGTTGAAGTCTAATATGTACATATTACTAGGGTTTCTATTGATGTGAAGGCACACCATGACCACAGCAACTCCTATAAAGAAACATATTTAATTAGGGCTTGCTTACAAGTTCATAGGTTTAGTCCATTGTCATCATGGCAGGAAGCTTGGTAACACGAAGGCAGACACAGTAATGAAAATTAGCTGAGAGTTCTACATCTGGATTGATAGAGAGTCAGAAGAGAGAGGGACAGACTGAGCCTAGATCTAGAATCTGATGTCTCAAAGTCTACCCTCAGAGAAACACTTCCTCCAACAAGGCCACACCTCCCAATAATGTGACTCCCTTACCACCATAGTACACTACAAAAATTAAAAAGTAGTCATTAATCTCACCCAGCTGTGAACTGGAAAATAATTCCTGTTTAAAGAAATAGACAGTAACCAACCACTTTCTGTTTTGACTTAGGGCTTATTCCATAACATGAAGTCAACAAATAGCACCATTAATGAGACCAAGAACATATAGCTATATGGGTCATAGGCCTTAAGAGTGAACTTTCTGTTATTGATTTGCTAAATGTGGATTATATCTATCTAACCACAATTTTTCCAATACTGTAACAGTCCAAGGAAGTAGGAGTTAATATCACTATCACTTATCACTTATTATGGAAGAACTGATATAGCATCAAAACATCTCTCTATACTTATTAAAATAAAAGATAATTTCCTGTATGTTTTTGTTTAATCTGATAAAAATATAAATTGCAATTAAAATGAGAAATTTCACCATGGAGTAAAAACATATAATATGAGGAGCAGCGGAGCAACCTCTATATAGTATAACAGGAAAACTTGGCATTGCTCATTTATTTTTTATATATTATTACTGAAGCTACAGTAAAAATCAATTTTTAAAATACACTCGCAGTAATGGTACTTAAAGAAAGCAGAATCAGATGCTTATGTGTCCTTCAAGTAAAATGAACACTTCTCACATATCCCCAGTTTCAAATATTTATATGACAATGAGAACTGGTGAATTATTCTTTTAAAGATAAGAACACTTCCTGCTTCTAATGTGTTGATGATGTAGAAAGACAGAAGATCCTTCTCCCAAACAATCCAACTGAAGATATCCTATGCATTCTCTGCTGAGTAACCCAGTTTGGTGTTTGAGATCAAACTCATCCCAGAAAGGCTGATACCATGTCAGGAGGCCAATATCGCTTTGAGTTAAATGCTGTGTTTTAAAGTACCCTGAAGATATTCACTACCTTTCTTCCTGTATAACAAGATTAAAATATATAAATTATGCATGTTAAACACAGTCTACAGGACTTTATGTAATCTTCACAACAAACTAGGGATATGAGAAATAATGGTTTCTTTTTCAGTGTACAAATAGAAGCTGATTGATTCCTAGCAACTTAATCTATAATCCCAAATGGTCAAACATTAGAGCCAGGATCCACGTACAGAGTTGATATAATATTTTGTGATTAGGGATCTAAATTGTCATTGCAGTATTCCTATTTCATTAGGACCGAAACCTTCATCTTATTTCATGGGCCAAAGCAAACTCTCTATGGAGGGACATATAATAAAGACTTTTTTTTTCCCCCTTGGGACTTTGAATCTTTATTTTTGAAGGTTCATTTGTCACATAAAACTTTCCTTAAATAAATTAGCTCTGTTATTATTTCTTCTTTAAAATCTAATATTTTTTAATGTTATTTTTCTTATTTGTTACATTTTGTTAATTCTGTATCCCAGCTATATCCTGCTCCCTCATTCTGTCCCCAATCCCACCCTCCCTCCCTCATCTCCTCCCTGCCCCTTTCCAAGTCCACTGATAGGGGAGGACCTCCTCCCCTTTCATATGACTCCGTTTTGTCAGGTATTTTCAGGACTGGCTGAATAATAAAGACTTTTAGCTTTGTGGGCCAGCTGAACTTTGACAGATTCTGAAACTACTGCTGGATAATGAAAGGAATCAGCTATGAAGTAATGGGTGCAATTCTTCCATTAAAACATTAAAAGCTCCTTCTCTAGTCCACTGATAGGGGAGATCCTCCTCCCCCTCTACCTGACCTGAGCCTATCAGGTCTCATCAGGAGTGAGGTAGGACCAGGAGGAGATGAAGGGCAGGGGCTACAGCTAGGATACAAAGTGAATAAATTGTATAAAATGAAAAACATTAAATGCTAGCATCTAGCTAGAATTGACCTATGTTGGTAGACATTATTTTTTATTATTTTTAAATTTTTTATTAATTACACTTTATTCATTTGGTATCCCCCTTGTGGTTCTCTCCCCCCCCTCCCATCCAATCCCTCCCTTCCTCCACCCTCTGCATGCATGCCCCTCCCCAAGTCCACTGATAGGGGAGGTCTTCCCTTCCCTCCTTCTGATCCTAGTCAATTAGGTCTCATCAGGAGTGGTTGCATTGTCTTCTTCTGTGACTTGGTAATGCTGCTTCCACCTCAGGGGGAGGTAATTAAAGAGCAGGCCAGTTCATGTCAGAGACAGTCCCTGTTCCTATTACAATGGAAACCACTTGGATACTGAACTGCCTACCTTGGGCTACATCTCTGCAGGGGTCTTAGGTGATCTCCATGCATAGTCCTCGGTAGGAGTGTCAGTCTCAGAAAAGACCCACTGCTCAGATTTTTGGTTCCATTGCTCTCCTGGTGGAGTTCCTGTCCTCTCCAGACCTTACTGTTTCCCAATTCTGTCATAAGATTTCCTGCACTCTGCCCAAAGGTTGCCCATAATTCTCAGCATCTGCATTGATAGTCTGCGGGGCAGAGCCTTTCAGAGGTCCTCTGTGTCAGGCTCCTGACTTGTTCCCTCCTTTGTCCTTCTTCTGATGTCCCCACTCTTTGACTTTCTGGATAGGAATTGAGCATTTCAACAAGAGTCCTCCCTCTTGATTAGTTTCATTAGGTGTACAGATTTTAGTAGGTTTATTATGTATTATATGTCTATATGAGTGTGTTTATACCATGTGCATCTTTCTGCTTCTGGGATAGCTCACTCAGGATGATCTTTTCCAGATCCCACCATTTACTTGAAAATTTCATGATTTCCTTATTTTTTAATGCTATGTAATATTCCATTGTGTAGAGATAGCACAATTTGTGCATCCATTCCTCCACTGAGGGGCATCTGGGTTGAGTCTAGCTTCTGGCTATTACAAATAAAGCTGCTACAAACAAGGTTGAGCAAATGTCCTTATTGTGTACTTGAGACTCTTTGGGGTATATGCCTACGAGTGGTATAGCTGTATCTTGAGGAAGCGCTTATCCCAGTTGTCTGAGAAAGTGCCAGATTGATTTCCAGAGTGGTTGTACAAGTTTACATTCCCATCAGCAGTGGAGGAGGGTTCCCCTTTCTCCACAATCTCCCCAGCTTGTGTTGACTCTTGAGTTTTTGATCTTAGCCATTCTGATGGGTGTAAGGTGAAATCTTAGGGTCCCTTTGTTTGCATTTCCCTGATGGCTAATGAGGTTGAGCATTTCTTTAAGTTTTTCTCTGCCATTCGATATTCCTCTATTGAGAAATCTCTGTTTAGCTCTGTACTCCTGTTTTAAATTGGATTACTTGATTTTTTGCTGTTTAACTTCTTGAGTTCTTTATATATACTGGAGATTAGCCCTCTGTCAGATACAGGGTTGGTGAAGATCCTTTCCCAATCTGTAGGCTCTCGTTTTGTTCTGATGACAGTGTTCTTTGCTTTAAAGAAGCTTTTCAGTTTCATGAGGTCCCATTTATTGATTGTTGCTCTTAGAGCCTGTGCTGTTGGTGTTCTGTTCAGGAAGTTGTCTCCTGTGCCAATGAGTTAAAGGCTCTTCCCCACTTTTTCTTCTGTGTCTAGTATAATGTTGAGGTCTTTGATCCACTTGGACTTAGGTTTTGTGCAGGGTGATAAATATGGATAATTTGCATTTTTCTACATGTAGACATCAAGTTAGACCAGCACCATTTGTTGAAGATGCTGTCTTTTTTCCATTGAATGGTTTTGGCATCTTTATCAAAAATTAGGTGAGCATAAGTATGTGGATTTATGTCAGGGTCTTCTATTCGATTTCATTGATCCACCAGTCTGTTTCTTTGCCAGTACCATGAAGTTTTTATAACTGTTGATCTATACTACAGCTTGAGATCAGGGATGGAGATACCTCCTGAAGATCTTTTACTGTAGAGAATTGTTTTAGAAATTCTGGGTTTCTTGTTGTTCCAAATGAAGGTGAGAATTTTTCTTTCAAGGTCTGTAAAGGATTGTGTTAGTAATTTGATGGAAATTGCATTGAATCTGTAGATTGCTTCTTGTAAGATGGCCATTTTTACTATGTTAATCCTGCCAAGCCATGAGCATGGGAGATCTTTCCATCTTATGATATCTTCTAATTCTTTCTTCAGAGACTGGAATTTTTTTCATACAAATCTTTGACTTGCTTGGTTAGGTACACACCAAGGTACATTATGTCCTTTGTGGCTATTGTGGAGGGTATTGTTTCCCTAATTTCTTTCTCAGCCCTTTTGTCTTTTGTATACAGGAGGGCTACTGATTTTTTTGAGTTAATTTTATATCCAGCCACTTTGCTGAAGGTGTTAATCAGCTGTAGAGTTCCCTGGTAGAATTTTTGGGGTCACTCAGGTATACTATCATATCATCTGCAAACAGTGATACTTTGACTTCTTCCTTTCCAATTTGTATCCCCTTGATCTCTTTCAATTGTCTTATTGCTCTAGCAAGGACTTCAAGAACAATGTTGAAGAGATATGGAGATAGTGGGCAGCTTTGCCTTGTCCCTGATTTCAGTGGGAATGATTTACATTTCTCTCCACTGAGTTTAATATTGGCTATAGGCTTGCTGTATGTTGCCTTTACTATGTTCAGGTATGTGCAATATATCCCTGATCTATCTAAGACTTTAAATATGAATGTATGTTGGATTTTGTCAAATGCTTTTTCAGCATCTAAGGAGATAATCATGTGGTTTTTCTGCTTCAGTTTGTTTATGTGGTGGATTACATTGATGGATTTCCATATATTGAACTACCCCTGCATACTTGGGATGAAGCCTACTTGGTCATAGTGGATGATATCTTTGATGTGTTCTTGGATTCGGTTTGCAAGTATTTTGTTGAGTATTTTTCATCGATGTTCATGAGGGAGATTGGCCCGAAATCCTCTTTCTTTGTAGGGTCTTTGTGAGGTTTAGGTACCAAGGTGACTGTGGCTTCATGGAATGAGTTTGGTAGTGTTCCTTCTGTTTCTATTTTGTGGAATAGTTTGAAGAGAATTGGAGTTAGCTCTTCTTTGAATGTCTGGTAGAATTCTGTAATGAAAATATCTTGTCCTGGGCTTTTTTATTTTTATTTTTATTTTTTTGGATGTGAGACTTTTGATGACAACTTCTATTTCCTTAAGGGATATAGGACTATTTAATTGGCTTATCTGGTCTTGATTCAGCTTTGGCATATAGAATCGGTAAAGAAAATTGTCCATTTCATTTAGATTTTCAACTTTTGTGTCATATAGACTTTGGAAGTAACACCTAATTATTGTTTGGATTTCTTCAGTGTCTGTGTTTATGTCCCTCTTTTCGTTTCTGATTTTGTTGATTTGGATAGTTTCTCTCTGCCTTTTAGTTAGTTTGGCTAAGGGTTTGTCTATCTTGTTGATTTTTCTCAAATAATTAGCTCTTGTTTTCATTGATTCTTTGAACTGTTTTATTAGGTTCTAATTTATTGATTTCAGCCCTGAGTTTGATTATTTCCAGCTGTCTTCTCCTCTTTGGTGTGTCTGCTTCTTTTTTTTTTTCTAGGGCTTTTAAGTGAACCATTAAGTTGCTTGCATGAGATGTTTCAAATTTCTTTTTGAAGGCACTTAGTGCTATGAACTTTCTTCTTAGCACTGCTTTCATTTTGTCCCATAAGTTTGGGTATGTTGTGTCTTCATTTTCATTGAATTCTAGGAAGTCTTTAATTTCTTTATTTCTTCTCTGACTCAGCTGTCATTTAGAAGCAAGTTGTTCAGTTTCCATGTGTGTGTAGGCCTTTTGCTATTTTTGTCATTGAGGTCCAGTTTTAGTCCATGGTGATCAGATAGGATACAAGGGATTATTTCAATCTTCTTGTATCTGTTGATCCTTGCTTTGTGACAAACTATATAGTCTATTTTGGAGAAGGTTCCATGAGGTGCTGAGAAGAAGGCAAATTCTTTTGTGTTTGGGTGAAAGGTTTGGTATATGTCTGTGAGGTCCATTTGATTCATGACTTCTGTCAGTGTTGTTTCTTTGTTTAATTTCTGTTTTGTTGACCTGTCCTTTGTTGAGAGGGGGGTGTTGAAGTCTCTTACTCTTAATTTGTGGGGGTCTATTTGTGGTTCAAGTTTTATTAAAGTTTCTTTTACAAATGTGGGTGTCCTTGCATTTGGGGCATAGACATTCAGGATTGTTATATCTTCCTGGTGGATTTTTCCCTTTATGATTATAAAGTGTCCTTCCTCATCTCTTTTGATTAATTTTGGTTGAAAATCTATTTTATTAGATATTAGAATGGCTACTCCTGCTTGCTTCTTAGGTCCATTTGCTTGGAAATCTGTCTTCCAGCCCTTTACTCTCAGGTAATGTCTATCTTTGTAATTTAGGTGTATTACTTTTATGCAACAGATTGTTGTGTCTTGTTTACACATCCATTCTCTTAGTTTGTGTCTTTTCATTGGAGAATTGAGTCCATTGATGTTGAGGAAGATTAATGACCAGTGGATGTTAGGTCCTTTGATATTGATGTTGACTATGGTAGTGTGTTTGTGTGTTTGGCTACTTTTAGTTTTGTTGTAGTGAGGTTATTTCCTTTGTTTTCTTGAAAGTAGTTAGTTTTCTTGCGTTGCATTTTTCCTTCTAGTGTCATCTATAATGTTGGGTTTGTAGGCATTGTTGAAATTTGTTTTTGTCATTGAATATCTTGTTTTCTCTGGGTATGAGGACTGAGAGTTTTGCTGAGTACAGTTAACTAAGCTGACATCTGTGTTCTCTTAGGGTCTGCATGATACCTGTCCAGGCTCTTCTGGCTTTCATAGTTTCTGTTGAGAAGTCAGATGTGATTCTGATGAATTTGCCATTACATGTTACTTGGCCTTTTTCCCTTGCAGCTTTTAGTACTTTTTCTTTGTTCTGTATACTTACTGTGTGATTATTGTGACAGGAGGATTTTTCTTTTCTGGTCTAATTTTTTTAATAATTTTTTATTAATTACACTTTATCCATTTTGTATCCCCCCAGAAGCCCCTCCCTTCTCCCCTGCCAATCCCACCCTCCCTCCCCTTTCTGCATGCATGCCCCTCCCCAAGTGCACTGATAGGGGAGGTTCTCCTCTCCTTTCTGATCTTAGTCTATCAGTTCTCATCAAAAGTGGCTGCTTTGTCCTCTTCTATGGCCTGGTAAGGCTGCTCCCCACTCAGGGGGAGCTGATCAAAGAGCAGGCCAATCAGATCATGTCAGAGGCAGTCCCTCTTCCCATTACTATGTAACCCACTTGGACACTGAACTGCCATGGGCTACATCTGTGCAGGGGTTCTAGGTTATCTCCATAAATAGTCCTTGGTTGGAGTATGAGTCTCTGGGAAGTTCCCTGTGTTCAATTTTTTTTGTTCTGTTGCTCTCCTTGTGGAGTTCCTGTCCTCTCCAGCTCTTGCTATTTCCCACTTCTTACATAAAATTCCATTCATTCTGCCCAACAGTTGGCCATCAGGCTCAGCATCTGCTTTGATAGTCTGCAGGGCAGAGGCTTTCGGAGGCCCTCTGTGGTAGGTTCCTAGTTTGTTTCCTGTTTTCTTCTTCTGGGTTTCAGAAGCCTTCTGTAGAAGGTTCCTAGGTTGTTTCCTGTTTTCTTCTTCTTCTGATGTCCATCCTCTTTGCCTTTCAGGATGGGGATTGACTGTTTTAGTTAGGGTCCTCTCTCTTGCTTAGTTTCTTTAGATGTACAGATTTTAGTGGGTTTGTCCTATGTTGTATGTCCTATGTTGTATGAGTGAGTATATACCATGTGTGTCTTTTTGCTTCTGGGACAACTCACTCAGGATGATCCTTTCCACGTCCCACCATTTACCTGCAAATGTCATGATTTCCTTATTTTTCATTGCTGAGTAATATTCCATTGTATAGATCTACCACAATTTCTGCATCCATTCTTCAGTTGAGGGGCATCTGGGTTGTTGCCAGCTTCTGGCTATTACAAATAAAGCTGCTACAAACACGGTTGAGCAAATGTCCTTTTTGTGTACTTGAGCCTCTTTTGGATATATGCCTAGGAGTGGTATGGCTGGATCTTGGGGAAGCACTATTTCTAGTTGTCTGAGAAAGTGCCAGATTGATTTCCAGAGGGGCTGTACAAGTTTACATTCCAACCAGCAGTGGAGAAGGGTTCCCCTTTCTCCACAACCTCTCCAGCATGTGTTGTCACTTGAGTTTTTGATCTTGGCCATTCTCATGGGTGTAAGGTGAAATCTCAGGGTTGTTTTGATTTGCATTTCCCTAATGGCTAGTGAAGTTGAGCATTTCTTTAAGTGCTTCTCTGCCATTTGGTATTCCTCTACAGAGAATTCTCTGTTTAGCTCTGTTCCCCATTTTTTAAGTGGATTACTTGGTTTGCTGCTTTTCAGCTTCTTTAGTTCTTTATATATACTGGAAATGAGTCCTCTGTCGGATAAAGGGTTGGTGAAGATTCTTTCCCAATCTTTAGGCAGTCGTTTTTTTTTTTTTTTTTTTTTTTTTTTTATGACAGTGTCCTTTGCTTTGCAGAAGGTGGTCTAATTTATTAGGTGTTCTGTGGGCCTCTTGTATTTTTATAGGTCTCCCCTTTAAATTGGGGACATTTTCTTCAATGATTTTGTTGAAAATATTTTTTGGGCCTTGGAGAAGGGAATCTTCTTTTTCCTCTATTCCTATTATTCTTAGGTTTTGTCTTTTCATGTTGTCTTGGATTTCTTGGATTGTTTGTGTCAGGAGATTTTTAGATTTATTATTTTCTTTGATGGATACATTGATTTCTTCCATTGTATCTTCCACACTTGAGATTCATTTTTTCATCTCTTGTAGTCTGTTGGTTATGCTTACCTTTGTAGTTCCTGTTTTCTTTCCTAGGTTCTCCCTCTCCATGATTTCCTCCATTTGTGTTTTCTTTAATTTTTCCAATTCTATCTTCAGATCTTGAAAACTTTGTTGATTTCCTTCCCCTGTCTGACTGTATTTTCCTTCAATTCCTTCAGCTGTTTGTTCGAACATTCCTCTGTTTCTTTTGTTTCTTTCAGTGATTTAATTATTTCCTCTCTGAATGCCACAAACTCTTTGGCTGCATCTTCCTGTATTTCTTTATAGACGACCATAATCTGTTTCATTATATCTTCTCCTAAATCTTTCTGCATTTTATTTGTTTCCTCCATTATCCTCTTCATAAGCATAGATGTAAGGTCATCTTCTTGAATTTCAGTTATGTCAGGGTGTCCAGGGCTACTTGCCCCTGGATGACTGGGTTCTCGGGATGCCATATTGCTTTGCCTTTTGTTGGTTGTGTTCTTTTGCTGGCCTCTACCCATCTCTCTGTCTCAGGTGTTGTCTGTTAATTTCTGGTGCCTGCTGGGTCCTGGGGTGGGGAGAATCCATTTGGCTGGGTTCTGACCTTCTCCTCTGCTTTTTGGGTATGATCAACTGAATGGTGGTGCTTCTCAGGATTTTTCACAGTTCACTTCAGGTGTATGGACTGTGTGGTAACTGTGTTGTTCAGGAAGGCTCGCCTCTCATCAGGAGAGGTCCTGGTGATGGCTGCCCTGCTGCTGGGTTTCTTGCTCTGAATTTAGTGAGCTGTAGCTGTTGCTCTTAAGGTAAAATTGTTGGGTGCAGCCCTCTTGAAGAACCAAGGATTCCCACATTTTTTTTTTTCAGTTTAGCTAGGGATAACTGGTTGATCCTCGGAGCAGTATATGAGTGCTGCTGTAATGGCTCTCTGGCTTTTGTAGGACTGAGGATGCAGCTGTGTGACCCAGTGCCCTACCAGTATTCAATAATGGTGGGTAATCACAGTGCTCATGCCTGCAATAGAAGGCTAGAGCCTAGAGTCTGCATGAATCCAGAAAGTCTTTTGGAGCTGGGTGTCCTGAGTGTTGGACCTGATGATTCCCCCACTGTGGGGTTTCCTCCTGACAGGGACACCCAGTCTTTGCTTTGGGGACAGGATCTGTCTGTGATGGTGAGTAGAACCCGCAGGCACAGACTCACGTGGCTCTGCCTTTCTGCCTTTTTGGAGATTGGGTGCCTGGACGTCTGCTGAAACTGGGTAGTTTTTCTTGAGACCTTTTCGGGGTGGTGATATCGGCTGAGTGCTCTGAGGTCAGACCAGCTGTTCCCCTCCCTGTGGGTTTGCACCGGACAGAGAAACTCAGTCTCTGGTCCCCTGGGACCCACAGTTCTATCTGGGGCAGCGGGTCCAGTGGGCAGGCAGGACTCTGTGCCAGTGCCTAGGTCCCTGGCTCTAGCTCTGAGCTAGCTCTTGGGCACCTGCAGACTCCAAATCTTTTCCAGGGAATGTCTCGGTGACCTAAGGTCTGTCCCAATCGTTTCCTGCACCATGGGGTTATCTCTCAGCTGGAAATCACAGTCTCTGATGTTGTGGTGCCCACAGTTCAGTCTGGGACAGTGATTAGAGCAAGATGGAGTGGCTCTAGGCTGGTGAACAAGCGCCTGGTGGAACCAGGATCTCTTTCATGGCTTAGCTGTGTGACTTAAAGCTGATTGTATCCCCCACCGTGGGGTATCCTCTCACCTGGGAAACACAATCACTTGTGTTTTAGGGCCAAGAGTTCTGACTGCTGGTCACTGTGCCCATCCTGCTGTGCTGCCCTTCAGAATGAGAGTCATACAGGTGCTGCCATCTTGCCGAATCGTGGGTAGATTTTATTAAACATGACTTCACAACATTTCATGAAATATTCATTTTGGTAAACAGTAAGTCAACTAAAAATTATTTTATACAGACAACTAAAATATTTTGTTCAGATGACATGTATTCTGCAAAAGGTTCTAAAGCCATTGGGAAGCCATTTTTCAAAGTTAGGTCAGAAACTGTTCAGCATTGGCAATATAAAAGGCATAGACTATTCTCAGTGGATCCAAGCTTATAGTGGGAATCAACTTCTGGTTATCTCTTTATTGCTATAACTATGCTTACTTATCCACATAATACTATTCTATAAATCAAATGTCTACTTTTTAAGAATTCAAATAAAAACAGTAAGTAACATGTTGGCACTGGGTTTGGAATGAGAAATAGATAAACAATACATGTATAAAGTCTAGTATGCATGTGTCACAAATCTAGTAGATGAACCATTAACTGTTTTAAATAGTAATTCAATAATTTTTACCAAAGGCAGTTTTTTCAAAACAAGGAGACTTCTTTATATATTTAATAATGTTGGAGCTTTATGCCCAGAACTGAAATATGGTGGGAAATAGTTAACAGGATAAACCAACATTTAGTTGAGTGGAAGAAATCATAGGAGTGCCAGTAACTCCTGTTTTGATAATCTGAATTTATAACCATCTTTGTGCATATATCAACTCATTTATAAGTGTGTCTTTATGTATACACAGAGATATATGAAATGGCTACATATATTCATCTATCATACCTTGAGCTGTGTAAACTTCTATTTAAATATAGCAGATGATTTTAATTAATAATTATAGTTATAATTTTTTCAGTGCAGTGTTCTTACAATATTATTAAAATTTTAGCTACTTTTTGTACACACTTTCTCTGAATTTAGAGATTAAATTCAATGGTAAAGTTGAGGTTATGTGTTACTGAATTTAAAATATTAAAGTCCACAGTTCCTATACTTTGCCCAAAGTTTGGCTATGAGTCTCAGCTTTTGCTTTGAAACTTTGATCAGTAGAGTCTTTCAGAAGCAGACTGTGGTAGGCTCCTGTCCTGTTCCCTGTCTTCTCCTGCTTCCAATGTATTTTGCATTTGTCTTTCTGAATGAGGATTGAGCATCTTCCCTAGGGTCTTCCTTGTTGAATAGCTTCTTTAGGAATACAGATTACAGTATGTTTTTCCTATGTTATACGGCTAATATCCACTTATAAGTGAGTATATACCATTTGTGTCTTTCTGCTTCTGGGTTACCAACAGAGCCATAAAAATTGAGTCCTGGGGGCCCTGAAGAGAATTATACCCTAACCAAGGACAATGTGTGGAAAGGAACTAAAACCTCAGCTTAGATGTAGCCCATAGACTCAGTCTCCAAGTAGGTTCTCTAATAAGGGGAACAGGAGGTTTCTCTGGCATGAACTTAGTGACAGGCTCTCTGATCACCTCCCCCACAGAGGAAGACAATGCTAGGCTAGCATCAAAAAGAAAGGGAGTAAGATCTTACCTATCAGTGGACTAGAGGAGGGGCATAGGGGGAGAAGTGGGAGGAAGGTGGGGTTGGGAGGAAACAAGGGAGGGGACACAACTGGGATACAAATGGTATAAATTGTAATAAATGATAATAATAAAAAATTTTTAAAGTCCACAGTGCCTATAATTGGGAATGTGTGTGTGTGTGTGTGTGTGTGTGTATGTATGTCTCATACAATAATTTTCCACTGTTTCTTTCCCTTGCCTCCTTTCATCATTTTGAACTGATTTGTGACACACTTAGTTACTTAATGACATAGAACATGCTTAATTAAGTGTTTAATGCTATTCTTTTTTGATAGATTAGTAAACCTAGAAAGGTAAGAACAACATCATTTCTGTCCCTTGCTTTATTCTCAAGCACTACTTTGTGAGATAGAGAAATAACTTAGTAAATAAATGTGACCAGGTGAAGAAATAAACACCCCATTAGTTGAAGCATAGATGGAAGAAAAAAAAGTGTTAACAAATTATCTGCCACCCAAAATCTACAGTTTGATACTTTATTTAACTTCTTGGATAATTTTTACATTTATTTCCTAAAGATATTTGATTTGTCATTCTTTGAGGAAGTGCACCAAAGAAGAAAATGGGTTTGTTTGGATTCAGCACAGTGTCAAAAAGGACAAAGAGTTTTCTGCTGCAGCCAACTGACGTCATGGTATTGAAAATGCTCAGTTAAGCTTCTGATAAAGTGTCAAGGAGATCAACAACCTCAGCTCCTAGATTAATAATAATGTTTTTTTTAAATATTTGTATAGCAAATAGTTACATTTCCAAATAGTGCTTTCATACCTATCTTCTAAATTTAACCTAAGACCAATAGGAGTTTGAAAAAGGTGCTAGCTACATTTTTCTTTGCTGAGACATGAACATTCAGGATGAGAAGGGTTAATATCTTATATTGCATACATCTGAGATGATTCTTCTGGTCACGTTAGAAAACTATATTCCATGACATAATCAGTCTCATAATGTACATAAGTACTTAAGCTATGTGACTCAGCAGCCTAACCAGAACGATCCAGTTACTTACCACAGCTAAAGGCCAGAATGATGAGAAATGTGGACAGCATACACCATTGAGTTTTTCTTTAGCAGAAGAATAACATCATTGTTGCTATTGGGTCATACATACAGCACAAACTGACAGGCGGCAAGGCCAGGTAAGTGTTGGCTGTCTTTCCAGCACTGGGACATATTAATCTCCATGGCTACATATGAAAATGTTGCTATAATATGAAAGGTTTGTTTCGAGAAAGTACATCATATTTGCGATAGAAGGTAATTCAGAATCAGTCTCATTTTTCTGTTCCTCAGAGTACTATACAATATCCATTAAATTTATGAAAGATCTCTTCCATAGTATTCATTTCAACTATGATGTTAATTTGTTGGGGCAGTATAGACTAAATTTTTTTTCTTATACACCTGAAACGTTAGGGGGTGACAGACAGTATTTTTTTAAGTGACACATAAAAAGTTGTTTTGTAGGATTTCTTTTCTTCTCAACTCATATCTGAAACCTGATCAAACATCTTACAAGTATGGAGAATGCAGCAATATGCTAAGAATAATAAAATATTTCTATATTCCCCTTCTGCCATTTAATTACATCACGTACATATAATAATAAGATAAGTTCTTTAACTCAATGAAGTTTCCTTTGTGTACAAGAAAATTTTCATCTATAAAAGTTAATTCTTTTTATCCAGTTCATTTAAAAAATTTCCCTATCCATCTTGAATGATATTGTTGGAGTATTATTTGTGTAAGACCTATAAATAAACATTATATTAAGTACTATCAGAACTTAGCACCGAGTTGGCCTCTGGTTGTAGTATGGTTACCATTTGGATAGAGTAACTTTGTCCCAGTAACTGAGAGTTCAATGTCCCATGAGTTTGAGTTTTGTAACTTCCTGAGTAGATGGCATGCCAAACACAAACTTAAAGGCTTAAACTTAAATTATGTAATTAAATCTTTTTAATAAATTATGCTATAAGGAATTCTATTATCATATTTTATTTTATTATATTTTTATCAGTTACATTTTATTAACTCTGTATCCCAGCCGTGTCCCGATCCCTCATTCCCTCCCAGTCCCTCCCTCCCTCCCTCATCTCCACCGTGCCCCTTTCCAAGTCCACTGATAGGGGGGACCTCCTCCCCATTCATCTGATCTTGTTTTATCAGGTATCTTTAGGACTGGCTGCAAAGCCCTCCTCTGTGGCCTAACAGGACTGCTCCTCCCTTCGGGGGTGGGGAGGCCAAAGAGCCAGTCATTGCGTTCCTGTTAGAAATAGTCCCTGTTCCCCTCAATTTGGGAAACCAATTGGTTACTGAGCTACCACAGGCTACATCTGAGTGGAGGTTCTAGGTTATATCCATACATGGTCCTTGGTTGAATGTCAGTCTCAGAAAAGACCCTGTGCCCAGATATATTTGGTCCTTGTGGAGCTCCTATCCTTTCCCCATCAGACTAACTCCCCTTCTTTCTTATGATTCCCTGTACTCTGCCAAAGGTTTGGTCATGAGTCTTTGCTTTGAAAACACTGCTAGTTAGAGTCTTTCAGATGCGCTCAGTAGACTCCTGTCATACGTTCAATGCACATCCCATCTGATCATATTTTATAAATGAAGAAAAAAGGCCTAGAGAAATTCAGCCACTTCTTAGGATCACAAGTCTACCAAACAGGGCAACATAGAATTATATTATATTATATTATATTATATTATATTATATTATATTATATTATATGTAGTTTCACATCCATACTTATAATTACTCCATCATGCTACCTCAGTTTCACACATAGAATTCAGGCTCACCGTTTTGTTTTTCAAAAGCAATTTTAGTAGCATAATCAGAACTTTTTGGAAGACAGTTGGGATGCTTATCTGGGTATTATTTATTTAAATACTTTTGGAGGCTCTCCTATGAAAGACAAGTCCTTGTGTTACTCAGATTTGTATTCTTTGGCTGAGTGTTAGAGACACAAAGAAACTAATTCCACATATATTATATTTTTCAAGTTATTAATAATGGAACATATTCCATATTCCAAATGTATTCCTTAACAAATTTGCAGAAATGTTCTTAATAACAAACCTCATTTGAAAATCAAACAAACAAACAAACAAGAAGCAGATGTAAGGTGGCATTGTCCACTATATCAGAACAGCAGCAAAGCAGTGATTACAGAGCAACCAACAGGCTGTTTTCTGGACTCCAAAATGCCAGTGTATGTGTTTTTCAGGGGAGACAAGAGCAAACAGGAGGGAAATGTGTGGGTCCAATCTCAATCCCCCTACCTGGCTAATCCCCGGAAAAGTTCCTAGGTTCCTGTCGGCTAGTGGTTTCAGTCTCTGGCCACCTACCCACTCGTATCATCCAGCGGATACCTTCCTGGGAAGGAAGCTCCAACCTTGGGCCTCCTGACACTTAAGATCCACTGAAACAACCCCAGCCACTAATCCAAAGCTCAAACCATCTCCCTAAGTAGACTGCCAGACTTCTGAGTTTATAGGTTCTCCTAAAGGTCTGTGCCCTGTGAGCACAGTGCCTGAGTACATTGTCTGATCAGCTGGAGCTCATTAACCTTGGTGCAAGAAAGCCACTAAACGGGATGATGACAATGGGAAGACTTTTCCCCACTCTCTCCACATTCCCCCACACACACCCTGGGCTTCTGTGTCCAGTTGGTTCTCAGAACTATTCATCTGAGGAGAGCTTCTGGCAATTCCCTGAGACCAATCTACCAGTCTGAGACCATACCCACCAATCCAAGGAAGGCTCCTGCAGGAACATCCACCTTCCTGACCAGTTTTCTTTCCAAACCTCCAAGAAATCCAATGGGCACCAGAAACTACCAGACAATTCCAGAGACAACCAAATAGCTGAAGGCCAGCATAAAAACACGATCAACAAAAACCAGAGCAATATGAATCTCGAGAACCCAGTTAACACAGGACAAGCAGCCCTGGATACCCTAACACAACTGAGACACAAGAAAACAATATTAAATATTTGCTTATGAAGATAAAAAGAGAGGAAAGGAATAAAATCCTTAATGAAGTACAGGAAGATACAGCCAAAGAGACTGAGGCCTTTGGAGAGGAAATGAATAAATCACTCAAAGAAATACAGGAAAATATCAGCAAACAGGTGAAGGAATGGAACAAATCAATTAAAGAAATGCAAACAAACAGGGGAAGGAAGTCAATAAAATGGTTCAAGATCTCAAGATGGAAATAAAAACAAAAAGGAAAGCACAAACTGAGAAAATCCTAGAAATGGAGAACTCAGAAAAACACAGAAACTACAGAGATAAATGTGGCCAACAAAATATAAGAGATGAAGGAAAGGATTTCAGGTGTTGAAGGCACAATGGAAAAAAATTAATGTATCCATCAAGGAAAATATTAAATCTAAAAAAATTCCTTACACAAAACATCTTAGAAATCAAGGACACCATGAAAAGACACAACCTAAGAATATTAGGAATAGATGAAAGAGAATATTCCTGGCTCTGAGGCCCAGAAAATAGTTTTAAAAATCATAAAAGAAAATGTCCCCAATCTAGAGAAAGACATGCCTTAATCATGTAAGAGGCCGACAGAACACCAAATAGATTAGACCAGAAAAGAAAAATCTTCCTGCCACATAATAATCAAAATACTAAATGAACAGAACAAAGAAAAATATTAAAAGCAGCAAGGGAAAAATGCCAAGTAACATGTAATGGCAAACCTATCAGAATCACACCTGATGTCTCAGCAGAGACCATAAAAGCCAGGAGTACCTGGGCAGACATCTTGCAAACCTGAAGAGACCACAGATGTCAGTCCAGACTACTATCCCCAGCAAAACTTTCAATCACCACAGATGGAGAAAATAAGATAGTCTACCACAGAACCAAATTTAAATAATATATATGTGTAAACACAGCCCTTCATAATATACTAGAAAGAAAACTCCCACTGAGGAGGTTAAAAAAAACACAGGATATAAATAGCTTCACTACAGCAAAACCAAAACAGACAGGCACACAAAAGCACTACTACAACCAATAGCAAAAGAAAAAGAAAAAACAGCCACTGATCAGTAATATCTCTCAACATCAATGAAAACTCTCCTATAAGAAGACACAGATTCTGTTGCTCTCCTTGTGGGGTTCCTGTCCTCTCCAGATCTTACTATTTTCCACTTCTTACTTAAGATTCCATGCACTTTGCCCATCAGTTGGCCTTAAGTCTCAGTGTCTGCTCTGATAGTCTGTAGGAACCAGAAAATTTGAACACAGGGGTCTCCCCAGGGATTCATATTCTAACCAAGGAACATGCATGGAGATAACCTAGAACCCCTGCACAGATGCTGTATTCCATGATAGCGTAGTATCCAAGTGGGTTACATAGTAATGGGAAGAGGGACTGCCTCTGACATAATCTGATAGGCCTGTTCTTTGATCACCTCCCCCTGAGGGGAGAGCAGCCCTACCAGGCCACAGAAGATGACAATGCAGCCATTCCTGATGGGATCTGATAGACTAAGATCAGAAGGAAGAAGAGGAGGACTTCCCCTATCAGTGGACTTGGGAGGGGCAAGCGAGAAGAAGGGTGAGGGAAGGTGGGGCTGGGAGGGGAGGTAGGAGGGGCTTATGGTGGATACAAAGTGAATAAACTGTAATTAATAAAAAATAAATAAAAAAATGATGTACCAAAAAAAAAAAAAAAGACACAGATTAACAGAATGGATGCATAAATAGGACCCATCATTTTGCTGCATATAAGAAACACACCTCAACCACAAAGATAGACATTATCTGAGAGTGAAGAACTGGGAAAAGTTTTCCCAAGCAAACAGACCCAAGAAGCAAGCTGAAGTGGTCATTCTAATATCTAATAAATTATATTTTCAACCGAAATTAATCAAAGGACCTGAGGAAGGACCCTCTATATCCATCAAAGGAAAATCCCAGCAAGATGACATCTCAATTCATAATATCTCTTCCCCAAACACAAGGGCATGGATTTGTGAAAGAAACATTAATAAAGCTTAAACCACACATTAATCCTACCATATTAATTGTGGAAGACCTCAACACCCCATTCTCACCAAAGGGAAGATCAACAAAAAAGAAACTAAACAGAAATAATGACACTAAGAGGTGTCATGGTCCTAAGAGACATCTACATAACTATTCTTCCAAAGAGAAATTATGTATCTTTTTTTTCAGCACCTCATAGAACCTTCTCCAAAATCGAACAGAAAGGAAACCTCAACAGACAGAAGATTATTGGCATAATCCCTTGTATCTTATCAGACCACAATGGACTAAAGATGGACCTCAACAACAATAGAAATAACAAAAAACCTTCACATGCATGGAAACTGAACAACTCTCTACTCAACAACAACTGGGTCAGAGACAAAATAAAGAAATTAAAGACTTCCTAGAATTCAATGAAAATTAACTCATAACTAAAATGTATGAGCCACAATGAAAGCAGTGCTAAAGAGGAAATTTCATAGCACTAAGTGCCTTCATAAAGAAATTCCAAAAATCTTATACAATCAATGTAACAGCATACCTAAAAGACCTAGGAGAAAAAAAAAAGTAGCAGACATGCCCAAGAGGTGTATACAGCTAGAAATAATCAAATTCGGGGTTGTAATCAATAAATTAAAAACCAAAAAGAACAATTCAAAGAATGAAGAAAACAAAGAGCTGGTTCTTTGAGAAAATCAATTAGATAGGCAAATGCATAACCAAACTAATGGAGAGGCAGAAAGACACTATCCAAATCAACAAAATCAGAAATGAAAAGGGAGGAGGAATAACAACAGACACTGAAGAAATCCAAGGAATCATTAGCTCTCACTTCAAAAGTCTATGTGCCACAAAATTTTAAAATCTGAATGAAATAGACAATTTTCTTGATTGATTCCATTTACCTAAGTTGAACCAAGATCAAGCAAACAAATTAAATAGTCTTATATCCTCCGAGGAAATAGAAGCAGTCATGAAAATGTCCCTACTAAAACAAATCTTAGGGACAGATGGTTTTAGTGCAAAATCCATCAGACCTTCGAATAAAAGCTAATACCAATACTTTTAAAACAATTCCACAAAATAGAAACAGAAAGAACATTACCAAATTTACTCTATGAGGCCACTGTCACTTTAACACCTAAACCACACAAAGACCCAAAAAAGAAAGAGAATTACAGAACAATTTCCCTTATGAGCAATGACACTAAAATGCTCCATAAAATACTTGCAAACTGAATCCAAGGGAACATCAAAAATATCATCCACCATGATGAAGCAGGGTTCATACCAGGCATGCGAGGTTGATTCAATTGATCCACCATATAAACAAACCGAAAGAAACATACCACATGATGATATCATTGCATGCATAAAAACATGTGACAATATCCAACGTCTCTTCATGTCAAAATTCTTGGAGAGATCAGGGATAAAAGGCACATACCTAAAGATAGCAAAGGCAATATACACGTATACAGATAACATCAGACCAAATGGAGAGAAACTTAGATCAATTACACTGAAATCAGGAAAAAGTAAAGGCTGCCCACTCTCACCATATCTCTTCAATTATAGTATTTGAAGTTGTAGCTAGAGCAATAAAAAAAACTAAAGGAGCTCAACAGGATACAAATTAGAAAGGAAGAAGTCATAAGTATCACTATTCATGGATGATAAGATAGTATACATGAATAACCCCCAAAATTCTACCAACGAACTCCTACAGCTGATAAACACCTTCAGCAAAGTGGCTAGATATGAAATTTACACACACACACAAACACATACACACACACACACACACACACACACACATCAGTAGCCCTCCTGTATACAAATGACAAATTGTCTGAGAAAGAAATTAGGGAAACAATACCCTTCACATAGTCACAAAAAACATAAACTATATTAGTCTAACTTTAACCAAACAAGTGAAATACCTGCTTTTTTTTTTTTTGTTATCAAGTCATTGAAGAAAGAAATTGAAGAAGATATCAAAAGCTCTCTCCCATGTTCATGGATTGGTAGGACTGGCATAGTAAAAATGGTCATCTTATCAAAAGCGATCTACAAATTCAATGCAATTCCCATCAAAATACCAACACAATTCTTTATAGACCTTGAAAGAAAAATGTTTACCTTCATATGGAGAAACAAAAACCCAGAATAGCTAAAACAATTCTATACAATAAAAGATCTTCAGGAGGTATCGCCATCTCTGATCTCAAGTGGTACTATAAAGCAAAAATAGTAAAAATGGCATAGTTACTGGCATAGAAACAAAGTGGTGGATCAATGAAATTCAGTCTAAGAAATAAACCCATACTCATATGGACAATTGTTTTTTGGCAAAGAAGCCAACAACACATACAATGGAAAAAAAGATAACATCTTCAATAAATGGTGCTGGTCTATCTAGATGTCTACATGTAAAAAAATGCAAACAGATCTGTGTTTATCACCCCATGATAAATTAAATTATAAGTGGATCAGGGACCTAAACATACAACCACAGACAGTAAATCTATTAGAAGAAAAAGTGGGGATGAGCCTTGAACTCATTGGCACAGGAGACAATTTCGTGAACATATCACTAACAGCTCAGACTCTAAGATCAGCAATTAATAAATAAGATCTCATGGGACTGAAAAGCTTCTGTACAATAGAACAAAACAACAGCCTATATAGACTGGGAAAGGATCGTTATACCTACTTCTGACAGAGTGCTAATATCCAAAGAATATAAAGAACTACAGAAATGAATCACCAACAAACCAAATAATTCAATTAAACCTGGGGTACAAAGCTAAACAGAGAATTCTAAGGGGAATACTGAATGACCAAGAAGTGCTTATAGAAATTATCAAAGTCCTTAGTCATCAGGGAAATGCCAATCAAAACTACTCTGAGATTCCATCTTCCACCCATCAGAAGAGCTAAGAGACAGCATTTTTTAAAAAAATAATTTTGGTCTAACTATACATCTACATGTTGAATAATGCAAAAAAAAAAATTGTGTATCTACCACATTTATCACCCTGCACAAAACTCAAGTCCAAGTGGATCAAAGACTTCAACATACAACTAAGGCTGCTACAAACATGCTTGAGAAAATGTCCTTGTATATTTATTTGAGCATCTTTTGGATATATGCCTAGGAGTGGTATTCCTGGATCTTGAGGAAGCTCTATTCCTAATTGTCTGAGAAAGCGCCAGATTGATTCCCAAAGTGGTTGTACAAGTTTACATTCTCACCAACAATGGAATAGGGTTCCTCTTTCTTCACATCATCATCAGCATGTATTGTCACTTGAGTTTTTGATCTTAGCCATTCTGATAGGTATAAGGTGACATCTCAGGGTCATTTTGATTTTCATTTCTGTGATGACTAAGGATGTTGAGCATTTCTTTGAGTGTTTCTCTGCCATTCGATAATCCTCTACTGAGAATTCTCTGTTTAGTGCTGTACCCCATTTTTTAATTGGGTTACTTGATTTGTATAGCCAGAACCTGGAAACAACCCAGATTACCCTCAGTAGAGGAATGGGTACAGAAATTGTGTTACATTTACAAAATGGAATACTACTTGGCAATTTAAAGCAAAGAAATCATATAATTTGCAGGCAAATGGTGGGATCTAGAAAAGATCATCCTGAGTGAGGTATCCCAGAAGCAGAAAGACATACATGATACATAGTCACTTATAAGTGGATATTAGACATATAATATAGGATAAACATACTAAAATCTGTACTAATCAAGAAGGATGACCCTAGGTAAGATGTTCAATCTTCATTCAGAAAGGCAAACAAGACGGACATTGGAAGAGGGAGAAAGCAGGGAACAAGACAGGAGTCTACCACAGAGGGCCTCTGAAAGACTCTACCCAGCAGGGTATCAAAACATATGCTGAGATTCATAGCCAAACTTTGGGCAGAATGCAAGGAATATTATAAGAAATGGAAGACAGAAAGACCTGGAGGGAAAAGAAGCTCACAAGGAGAGTAACAGAATCATAAAATATGGGCACAGGGGTCTTTTCTGAGACTGACATTCCAAACAAGGACCATGCATGGAGATAACTCAGAACCCCTGCACAGAAGTAGCTCATGGCAGATCAGTGTCCAAGAGGGTTCCCCAATAATAGGAACAGGGATCATCTCTGACATGAACTCAGGGCTGGTTCTTTGGTCACCTCCACCTGAGGGGGTAGCAGCCTTACCAGTTCATAGAGGAAGACAAAGAAGCCAGTCCTAATGAGACCTGATAGACTAGGGTCAGATGGAAGGGGAATAGGACCTCAATATCATTGGACTGGAAGAGGGGCATTGGAGAAGATGAGAGAGGGAAGGTGGGATATGGAGGGAATGGGGGGGGACTACAGCTGGGATACAAAGTGAATAAACTGTAATTAATAAAAATAAAATAAAAATTTTAAAGAACACTTCAACATAATACCAGATACACTAAATCTGCTAGAGGAGAAAATGGGTAAGACTCTTGAACACATTCGCCCATGGGACAACTTCCTGAACATAACCCCAATAAGTCAGGGTCTAAGATCTACAATTAATAAATTGGACCTCTTGAAACTAAAAACCTTCTGTAAAGCAAAGGACACTATCAATAGAATGAAACAGCAGTCTATAAATTGGGAAGATATTTAACAATCCTATGTCTCACAAAGGGCTAATATCCATAATATATAAAGATCACAAGAAATTAAACAGCAATAAACCAAATAATCCAATTAAAAATGGAATACATAGCTAAACAAAGAATTCTCAACAGAGGTATCTCGAATGGTGGAGAAGCACTTAGAGAAATGCTCAGTGTCCTTAGTCATCAGAGAAATGCAAATCAAAATCATTCTGAGATTTTTCATCTTATGCTTGTCAGAATAGCCAAGGTCAAAAATCCAAGTGCTAGCACATGCTGGCATGGTTGTGGAGAAAGGTGAACACTTTTCCATTGCTGGTGAGAATGCAACCTCGCATAACCACTTTGAAAATCAATCTGGTGGTTTCTCAGAAAATTTGGAACATCTCTATCTTAAGACCCAACTATTCTGTTCCTGGGCATATAACCAAAAGATGCTCCACCATTTAACAAAGACATTTTATCAACTGTTTATAGCAGCATTATTTGTAATAGCCAGAACCCAGAAAAAGCCCAGATATCCCTCAGTCAAAGAACGGATAAAGAAACTGTGGTACATCTAGACAATAAAATAGTATCTATTCATTAAAAACATGGACATGATGAAATGTGTAGACAAAAGGATGGATCTGGAGCAGTCATCCTGAGTGTGGTAACCAGATCCAGAAAGACAGGCATAGTATATATAGACACTTAGAAGTGGATATTAACCATATAATACAAGATAACCATACTACAATCCAAAGACCCAAGCAAGCAAAGTAACATGGAAGACCTTAGGGAGGATGCTCAAATCTCATTCAGAAAGGCAAATAGAATAGACACCAGAAGTGGTTGAAGGGAGGCAACAGGACTGGGAAGGTTGCCTATCACCAATGAACTCTGAAAGACTCCACCCAGAGAATCAAAGCAGACACTGAGACTCAGAGCCAAACACTGGGCAGAGCACAGTGAGTCTTATAGAAGAGTGGTTGTATACAAGGACCTGGAAGGGACAGGAGCTACAGAAGGAGACCAAACAGCGCCAGTAAATCTATGCCCTGTTGTGCCTGTGGAGTCTGATGCACCAACCAAGGGCCATATATGAAGAAGACCTAGGCCCCCTGTTCAGATGTAGCATATAGGCAGTTCAATCTCTATGAAGTTAGCCTAGTAAGGAGAGCAATGGCTTTCTCTGACATGGACTCTGTGGCAGGCTCTTTTATCTATTTCTGCTGGTGTGGTAGCCTTGCCAGGCAACAGAGGAAGAGGACACAGGCAGTCCTAATGAGACTTGATATTCTGGGGTCAGTTGGTAGGAGAGGAGAGCTCCCTGTTTCTGAGGACAGGGGAGGAGACCTGGGGTAGGGGAGAGATGGAGGGAGGGTGAGGACAGGAGATGAGGGGAAACTGTGATAGGGATGTAAAGTGAATAAATAAATAAATGAATAAATAATAGCTTAGCTCTTTTACCTTAGGAATGAGGGTACTCCAGTCTTCATCATAAATTGCAAAGTTATTAGCTTTCTCAATTCATTTTTTTTAAAACACTCTTTCCTAGCTGGCCATAGTGCCATGTGCAGTTAATGCCAGTATACAGGAGGCAGAGGCAGGTGGATCTCTATGAGTTCAAGGCTGGACTGGAGTACATAGTGAGTTTCAGGACTCACTGAGTTATATTGTAAGATCCCATTTCAGGCAATAATAAAAATAAATCAAAACATAAAAATCCTCATGTTAATCCACAGAGCAGTATTTCTGTTTTCTTCTTTTAGCATCTTGAATACCCAAGATCTAAGATGTATTTCTGTGGATTTAGAATCTGAAAGGTCAGCACATGCTGAGACTAATAATAACACATAATCATGACTGCTGGGAAGGTTGTTACTCTGTCAGTCCTATTATTATTTTATTTAAAAAATAATAATTTAAGGGCCCATTGGCATGCTTCTGAGCACATATACAAATCAAAACCATATTTTTCATTTTTAAAAATGAAAAAAATATCAGCACCCAGATCATTAAGAGCTCAAGAGTCAGTTCAAGTGATTGCCTAGACTGCTGCTAGCAAAGAAAAACAGTGATTTGCAAGTGGTTGAGAGCTGACATGGGATGTCAGTGAAAAGCCGACTGGAGAATGTGGGTAGCCTTAGAGTTTATCATGCTCTAGTTTCATAATGTTGAATTAGCATTTCTTCCTTGACAGCAATATGAAAGCACATAAAATATTAACATGAAATAACTGTCTACCTCTGGGCGGGCATGGGAGCGTTAGCAGGCCTTCTGGTGTTGGTCTCCTTGGTTTGCCTGTGGTATATATGCAAGATTAGAGTCTCACAACAGTGTGATGCAGCCATGATCATTCAGGCCTTTACAGCCATTGAAGCAGGACATTCGCCCCAAGCATGGTTGGATACCATAAAAAGCTAAAATGTTACGCTCAGGATGCGAGGCTAAGCACTGCACTCAGGGTCAGCCGCTTTGGACCCAGAGAAGAGCATGTCTGATTGCATGCGGGTTGATGCCCCAGGTCCTGCCTCTGAGAAAAAGGTATCGGACGGGTCTGATGCTCTTTGGGTGGATGACACCTAAATGAACATCGGTACAAAGTCCCAATTTATTTCTAATATCAGAGATCAGACCTCTACTCTTGCCTGATGTGTCTAAAACAAAAAGGGGGAACTGTAGAGAGCTGAGGAATGCTGTGCCTTAAAGATGGAGCTGGTTTCCGCCTTCCACTTTCCTGATGGTGAGTGCTCTCTGTCAGGAACAATTCCACATTTGCCTAAGGCTGAGGATCTGGCTTGCTTCCATGTATGTGGACCTATCTGCATTGCCCACGTAGCACGCCTGGGTTGGCTACCCAGAGGCTATTTAAGCTGTGGGCTGGCTTTCCCCAGGGTCAGATGATTGTTCAAGGTTCCTGAATAAACTGCATTGAAAAAAAAAAAAAAAAAAAAAAAAAAAAAAAAAAAGAAATAACTGTCTACCTAGTATTTACCTTTATTGACAGAAGAGTTACTGTGAGACATTACCACTTTTTAAAGTTTTAATTCCGCACAAACTGTATGTAACTGTTTCTCTAGTGTTTTAAAGTTATAATTAAATAGTATTCCCAAAAGCTCAAGCTCTGTTTCCGAAATCTTTAATTCTATATTTTCAGTTGATGGAAATTATTTGTCTCTTTCTCTCCTCTGCCCCCTCTTTTTGTACACATGTATAATGTTTTAAGAAACCCCACAGGATAAAGAACTTCTCTGATTCCAAAAAAAAAAAAAATGTTTAATGTTCAAAAATACCTATATTTCTACTGTACCTCGAGGGCAAGTTTTGTTACAACAATATTTTCTATGATTTTCTTGAGGTTAGGTAGATAAAGGTGTGTTTGGTATGTCTTCCGTGTAGGTACCTTAAATAGTATTCCCCACAGAGATCCTTCATTGTATCTGAGAGTATGACAGAGGTTCCCCATTCAGCCCTTTCCATCTTCCTCACATATCACATTCTTTGTGGAGCTATAATCAGTAGATCATTGTTACAGTGTCTTAGGATCACATCTTTTCCTCTTTGGGATAATCTGTACAGCAAATATTTCTTTCAGTAGACATTTATTTATTTCCCAGATTCTTGAGTCAAATACTACATTACACAATCTCAAAATAACATTATTATTTCATCTAAACCTGCAAGCCACATTTATGTTTTACATTTATTCAATAACTCTTTGTCTGTCTTTATAGATTGTAAACTCAATGGGGAAATATATTGGTTTTCTTGTGTATGTGTTCACATCACTGATTTCAAATTTGGTTCATTGGAAGTGTTAAGTGAATACTACTGAATAAACAATTGAATGGATTACTAAGAAGGAAATTGAGTAAATAAGAATTTCATGGAGAAAAGTTGGGTGAATTGCTAACAATATATTTAGATACCTAAAAGAGCTCTCCTAACTGCCTCTTTGTATGTTTGAACATGCATATGTATACACTAATACCCTTATGCATGCATTTACATATTTTGTGTGTTAAGAGGATATGGATAAAGATGAGGAACAAAGAAAAATTTGCTACCAAATGCAAGTGGAATCTAAGTACATAAGTTTGTGTTTCTTGTGGGACAAGTAATAACATATCAAATTAGAAAATCTTGGTTTTCTCCTTTTTTCCTGCCTCAAAAAGGGAAACTTTTCCAGGCTTGTGAATAAATGGAGATTTAATTATTTGAAGCACTGAACAAGATAGGTTTGCATTCGGAGACACGAGGCAGTGTTATGAGTGATGGTGGGGTAGGTAAAAGACAAAATGAGACAAGAACAATGTAAGTCTTACGTAACTGACCATCCCTTTCTAGAAGGACAGATATTGCGGAATATGCTATTCAAGTCTGAAAACTGCGGGAATACTTCATTCAAGATCTCAGAGAATTTGCTATCAAGATATGGGTACATACGCACAAAAATTCTGTGGGTGAAGAGGCAGTGAAGTATAGAAAACAAACAAACAAACAAACAACAGTAGTCCACACACAAGTAGAGGACTGTGATCACATGCAGGGTTCAAATGTGACCAAAAAAAAAAAAAAAAAATCAGTGGATAGGAATCTCAGAGCATGGAAAGGATCTAGCAAAGATTTGTCCAAACCACTGGGGGTTCTAGGACTATAATGATACATTCATTTAAAAAATAGTCATGTACAAGAATAGACTCTTCAATGAATGAATATTCCCCCAACTCAATCATTGATGTAGAAGCCTTAGAGAGTATGGTCTCAGGACACATAGTTCCAGAGGATGAACAGTTATGGGTAATATTATATTATACTTCCTGTAGGAGTTGATCTGAGGTGTGAAGATTCTTGGCCCCCACAATGTTCCTTTGAGGAGAGCAAGAAGCTTAAAAAGCACATTAACAATCAAAGACTTCAAGTGACAGCTAGTATTGCATGCAATCTTAAATACATAAATAATGTTAAAATAACAATATATTTACATATGCAACTTTTACCTCAATTTACAGTGTTTCACATTTGGAAGTAGAAGATACTTTTTGTATGTTTAAATGTTTGTCTATTTTTAATATTAAATGTATAGAAATGATATGATGCCATTTAGGTTATTCTTTAAATGCTGTTTCATGAAAGGAAAATATACAAGATTGTAAAGAAAGCTAATGGCTTAGGTAAATAGTCTTTAGAAAAATATATCAAAAATCAAAGTTTTCTTTGTAAAGAAAGAGAAGCTGTAGAAATCATGGATACACTTGTTTCTGGCTAGAAAGTAATAACAAAAACTACACAGACCAGGACAATTACTTTGTTCAATAAGCATCAGGAGGACTAAATTACATTTAAAATCTTAGAAAAATATTGTTCTGTATTTGTGTTATTCCCCATTGTCATTTGCTGTGTTGTGCACTCATCATGTAATTTTGCACCTTGTCAATGTTGTTCCTCAGTTAAGAAGCAGAAATAAATGACTTCTGGGGGTCTGATTGTTTTTTATTTCACATTTAGTCAGATATTAGCCAATGAAATGATGACACCAACATTTAGGATAAGGCTTTCCACCTGCATTGCAATAGTCTAGGACCTTCCTCACAGACATACCAGAGGTTTGTATCCTAGGTATGTCTAAGTCCTGTTAATGTGACGATGAATTTTAATCATCAGATACAATGTGATGCAATTAGTAGAAAAACATCTCTGTGAGACAGAGGCAGAATGGAGATTTCTTCAGACTTTTATTTCCTTAACTTTCATTTTGTGGAGTATATGTGAGTACTGTTGACTCCAAATTAAATGTATTAGTTACTTCTTTTATCTTGAGATTACAACATAATTACATCAGTCTTTCCCTTCAATTCTCCCCCAAAGCTTTCCCGTATAGACTTCCTGGCTGTCATTCAAATTCATGGCCTCTGATATCTTTAATTGCTACAATAGGCATATATGCATTTGCTTATGTGTTCCTAAATATAATCTTTTCAGTCTATATAAAGTTTTTTATGCATGTTTTCAAAGCTGGTCATTTGGTATTGGCTAAACCCTAGGACTGTTTTTTTTTTTTTTTTTTTTTTGTGGTACCAGAAAAAGCAATGGATGCTTCCCAAGTTGTGACGCAACACTTGTACTCAGCTATGACACCGCTAATCCAAAACAATCAGCATGGCATGGTAAACCTAATTAAATCCAGACCTTGGCAAAACCCAACAGCTCTCTAATTCAACTTAAGAATAACTTTTAAAATGAGTGACCTTGAATCAAAAGCAGAGGCTCCATGAGTGAGATTGAAAAGAACAGTGATATAAGAAAGGGTATAGAGACTATCAAATGTTATTGCAGAATACAAGAAAAAAATTCTAAAAGATGACCTCAATTTAAAAGATAAAATTATTAAAATATTCACATTCATATTTGTAATTTTTTAATTGTCTAAGGATTTTAGTTTTACTTTGTAATGTTTTATTTGAAATTATATTTCATCAATTCACCCTCTCTTTTCCTTAAACTTCTATCACCTACTCTTTCTTGAACTGCTCTCCTACCTCCTTCATTCTAAAGTTGATAGCTTGTTTGTCTTTGATTATAACTGTGTTTACAGTAAATGCATATACTCTATATATGCACAATCATTTACATACAGTGTATACATACACTGTATGTGCGCTATATATATGGGCTATATATACATTATGTATACTAACCCGCTGTTACAGTTGGCTCTGTTAAAATGAGTTTGCTAGTTTCAGAGGGCATTAGAAACTCAGGCATTCCAAAAACCTGTGATGATATAGAAATGTTACAGCCCTTTGGTGAAACTGATGAAGTAATGTCAGGTTGCAGGTGAAAGTCTGAACCTGGCAAAAGGCAGGTGTGGTGAGTGGCAGTTCTGGGCAGTTCTGTACACTGGGGGAAAGCAGAAGCTTGTGGTGGCCAGCAAGCACATGGTGACTGAGCAGGAATCAAGCCCTGGGAGGGCAAGAAGCTCTGGTACACAGCTGCTTGATTGGAAGCCAAGCTCAGAGCACTCAGCTATGACTCTTCAGGGAGCCCTTCCTTCCCCAGAATAAATGAGGAAATAAAAAATAAATAAATAAAGTCTCAGGCAGCCATGGCAGAGGAGTAGAGGGAGAGAGAATTTATTTCATGAATCAAGGACTGATAAACCTTGGGTAGTGGGAGGAGTTCTGTGGGAGAATGTCTTTGAGTCAATGAGGCTAGGAGTTCCAGAGATACTTAATCTACATGTAACAAAGCAGCCCTACCATAAGAGTGGGAAAGCAGTACTTAATTATCCTGTAGGTGTGGGAAGAACTCCAGGTATGGTTAAAGGTAATTGGTCAAAAGCCAAGACACCAAGACATCTCTATAGCATTGGGTGGGTGTTTCCAGGAATCCCAACCTGCTTGAACAGGTTTCTTATCAGGAAAAGATTGGACTTTTAATCTCTCTGGGAGCTATGTGATACTTTTTAGGAGATGTAGGCTTCCCAAGATCAGACAAAGAGGGAACCCACTGATAAAGGGAGTTTGTTGTCTTGGACCCAGCTCAAAGGCTATCTGGAAATGCCATGCTTCAACCTTAGTAGGATTCCCTGTTGTTGATCGTTAATAGTCATTATTGATTTATCTGGAGTTAAACAGTGGTTATTACTTAACTATCTGCATACTCAAATTACCACACAGAGAGTAGGATGTATTTAGATAACCTAGAGCACAATGCTGGGCAATGATTATTCCATCCTAAACCTCCAAGACCGCATAGCTTCCTCCCATTCTTTTTTTCCACATTACACCTGCTTTCAGTCATATCCTGGGTCAGGTTCATCTCTCTTCTTGGTTTCAAGTCCTTCCTCTCAGGTCTCTCTCTCCTCTCACTCCTCCCACTCCCATCTTTCTTCTCCCCTCTGGACTAGGATGTCCAACACCCTTCTTTCGATTGCTCAGCTTTGGCAGGTTGTTTTATTGACAATACAGAGAACAGATGGTGTCATCTTTACACAAACTTGAGACAGGTGATGCTTAGAATAAACATCACATTGCAATGTCTGGATTGAAGCCAGGTAGTGGGGTAGAGAAATCTGCATTTCAATGAACAAGGGTAAATTGTATACATTCCAGAAGAATACTATACCGACAACCCTCCCACACATATATGTAAAAACTTATATGTGTGTGTCCTACTGAGTTCATTTTTGTTATTTGTGTGTATATTATGTCAAGGATGATCATTCTGTAATAGATAAATATTAAGGGTGCTTATCCTTAGAGAAGCTTAATTCTTCTTGAAGCAGTTTGTAGTTTGTCTAGATAGTTACTCTGGGAAGTTTTCTTCTTCCACATTAACATATCCATTGATATTGCAATTATTCTGATCTTGTGTGTGTGTCCATTAATGGGATAGCCTATATCAGGATTCTTGTTATTCTGGCTTAGCTTTTAAGGTTCCAGAAAATGCTATGAAACCTGCCAAGGGAAGGAAACTATTAAACAATCCTATCAAGCTAAAACCTCCATGAACCACAACAGTAATCAGCACAGAAAAATACACATTAAAGAGAAGACGTGTCATTCAAACAGTAGAAACCATAAGCTGTCTAATTTGACTAAAGGACTATCAACAGAAAGTAAATCATTCCTATTACTGTAAACCTAGCCAACTTACCTTGGATAGTAAGGTCATGAACTTTAGAAAAGAATCTACTTATGCTATTTTGCTAGACCAGCATAATTTCTTCCTACATTCTAAATTTTACCATATACCCACAGATTAGTGTAACAAGCACCGCTCATAAAAGAATGTGCTCTTTTCAGCAAATGGAGACTATCACAGTAAATCACAATTGAGCACATTGTAGAGATCAAGGGATCTTGAAGAGCCTAGACTTTAGAGATAGATACACTCACTTCACCACTTTTGCCGCTAGAAAATATAACTGAAGAAAAAGGCAGAAGATAAATAATTTTGAACATGTTACATTATAAGGATAAAAGACAGAGTTAAGGGAATATTAACACTATCACTGTGGGACTCACAGTCATAAGACAAATATATAACATGGACCTACATGTTCAGCATATGGATGCAAGGTAGAACTCTTAGAGGATTTATACTATTAGGATTCCAGCTCAATCCAAAGTCTGTATAGGAACAACATTTGTTCTATACACACACAAGACAAAAGAGCTTTGACCTAGAATGAAATTGAATATGGTTTACATAATTTATTAGCATATACTAATTATATGAAATAAGGGGTTTTATTAACATTTTAAGACTTTTCCTGGGGAGACTCAACACGTGTTTACTCACTCCAGAGGGGTAGACAATGACTGACCAAAATACAGATGCCACCAAAGTCCAACTTGGTGAACTAGTGATTTTATTAGAGTTGCTTGAGAAAACGGGTAGGAGGGCACGTACAGGAGCAGAAATGACTCAAAGGAAGCTTTATCACTGAAGTACAAAAGCTGAGACCCTAGGGCATACTGCAGGCAGTTAAACAGGTAGGAGAGAAGCCTTTCCAAGGGCACTCTGTGTGTCCAAACCAATTCCATCAACCCTCCTGCTTGGGTTCTTTTTCTTCCAAGCCACTGTCCTTGCCTCAGAGTTTTATTGGCAGCTTGTCTTGTCCGAGAGTGGCTCTCAGAAGCCTTTATTATTTACTGTGGGATGAATGAGCTAGTGAATCTGGTCAATTTCAAAAATTTCCTGAACTTATTTTAAGTTTTTAACCTTTTCCTTAAGGAGCTTTCCGCTGGGAGGTGGAATGTTTCTCAGAGGAAAGCAATACACAATAAACCTGTATTGTGACATTCTTCTACTTCCTTACTTCGGTTTTCTTTCTTAAACTTAAAATATTCCTTTCGACTTCCTCATCCATTTTCTTTTTTAGTATTTATTTGGTATTTATTTTCTTGAGTTTACAAAGTAACATCATTTCCTGTTACAATTTTCTTCCCCAAAGCCCTCACATATCATCTCTCTCTACTTTCTCACTATCAAAATTATGGCCTCATTTTTTAAATTGTTATTACATATAAATGTATATATATATAATGTATGTAATAATTACATATGTAACACATACTGAATTACATGAAATAATCCAAAGTATGTATATTATTATAATATAAATACTCTGCATATATATTGTAGTATATATGTATATATATATATATGCACCTGTATACATGTATATACACACACACACACACACACACACATATACATGCTTATAGGGCTGAGCATTTTGTTTTGGTTGGTAATGTATTCTACTGGCTATAAAAAGCTTTTAAATGAGAGATAGGAACTTTACTTATGCATAGGATAAAGAATAAATAATTTAGAATACAGTTAGGGATATTGCTGGTATAGTAACTTAGAAATGGTAGGTTCTCTTCCCAGATATGTGACTTTACTAACCCAAGCTGGTAACTAGATTTTCTTGTATCATTCTGCTTTCCTTTTGCTTAGCAAGCCTTAAGTGGAATTAGAGCGTTGTTGGTTATTACCAAGTTATACATGCCAGTATTGCATCCTTAATTTTATTGTGCTATTCATCAGAGAAGCTATATTCATGATTTTTTTATCTTAATTTCTAAAATTTTGTATGTGAAGAAAACAATTTCAATATGCTGGTCTTTATGAGACTGCTTATTTAAATTAACATGATGATCTTAAGTTCTGCCTATTTTTCTGCAAGTATCATAATTTTATCTAAATGTAGGAACATTAGTCACTTGTTTATCTAGATTGTATTCTTCATCTTGGAGTCTAATTTGGATCACCTGTGTGGATTTTATAATATGTCTACTATGAATAATGCAACTATAACTGTAATAGTACATATGGTATTTTGGAAGGTTGACTGTGAGTAGGAAAATGAAAAGTTAATGAATCAAACATGGAAAGATAGGTAGTTTTTTCATATGAAACTAGGGAACAGTTAGAGATTTTCAAATAAAATACATTCCATTTGTATTTTAATATCAGGTTCTGAGTCCTCTACATTTTATTTATCCAATAGTAGGTATTATATGCATGCATTTTCTAAATATTTGCCACACAGACAACTCAATAAAAGTTTGTTGTTGGTTCTCTTGTCTTGTCTTGTTTTGCTTTGTATTTAGAAAAGAACAAGTTGATCTGAGAGAAAGCTACTTGACTGAGAAAGCCATATGACTAATACGTAAGTGCCCACACAATACAAAAGGTGAATTATCTATGATACTCTGTATTTATGCAAGAAAAAAAGCCTGAAGTTACATAGAAGATGATATATATGCATAAATATAATCTAAATTTATTCCTAAGCATTCTCCCTTGACAATCCTAACTATTAAATCTCTAGTTACACTGTGCAATTGAGTAAGACTTGAAGTGAATGAGTTCAAGAATGGAGAATTATAATTTATTCCCTTCTGAGAATGTAAATGTCCCCAGCGTTCGACATTCTGCACAGTTGAATTATTGGTAGAGAAATGGTTATATGAATATCAAACATTTGCCTAATATCATTGTGTTAGTCTTCAGTACTAATGTGTGTTTCTGTTTTTAGCCATTTGCTCAAGTTTAAATTGTAGCTATAATAAATCTTTCACACGAAAATTTTGTAAAATGCTTTTAAAATGTCATAATGATACTCACCCTGTGTGGCAGGAGTGTTGGGAACACCAGGGGAGGTTCATGTGGGAAGATAACATGTCCTCTGTTACCGCTTGGAAGCTTCTTTCAGAGCTACAATATATGTATCTAAATACGGAAAAGTTCGATGAGCTCTGAAACAAAAAACAAAATCCAAATCAATGCCTCATATGAAGAAAAGACATAGTCTTAGGAAATAAACACACATGAGTTAAAAACAGATTATATATATATAAGTAAATAAATATACACAGATTATGCATATCAGCTATATAATATGTAACAGAGTATATATAATACATATTAACTTGTTCATGGGGACCTTGATTCATATAAACATCAGGCAAAGATATTTAATATAAAACAATATGAGCCATAACAATGCCACAATAAAATTCGTGGTAACAGCACTGCCTTTTCCAAATCTTGTATGCTGTTTGTCTTCTGTGTGCTAGCCCACGGCTGGGTTGAACATTCGGTCTCTTAGCCATTGTTTCTCCACCTGCCATGTTTTGTGATAAAGTCTATTCTTTTCTAATACAACCGGAAATGCTGCAATCCTGTCTAATATGCATTTTAAAAAAAATCATTCATCTTTTAAAGTAACAGACTCAGAAGGTTTGAGAAAGAAAGAATGAGGAGATATTAGGATTAACATACAAGTACATACCGTTGAACAGAAAATAGGTATAAGATTAAAGTTTATAAAATCAAAGTTTCTTAAGCTTCCTTACTGTTTCAAATGATGATTTGAAAGAGAGTTACATGTATATGAATCCCACATTAAACCATAACAGTTTATGATACAAATGATACAAATTTTCTATCAATTGAAATAGAAAAAAAATTAAGAGCAGTGAAGAAATAAATATTATTATTTTGTAACAATGTTATTCTAGATAGTAAATATCAATAAAGGAGAAGGAAAAAGTTGTAGCTCTTTGTAATTCACATGTCATAAGTGCTTTCAGTTTCTATCTAATATTTATTAAGCAATTTCATACTATTTAAAATTATTTGTTTTTCTAGCTGTTAATAGCTTTGAATTTTTGGCCAAATTAAATAGGACCTAAGGGTATTAGTATATTCTAATATGGCATATCCAATGAGAGAAGGAAAGGAAATGAAGCAGCAAAGTAAATGTGATGATAAACATTGACACAACATTTTAATATGCAACCTCTGAAACCAAGAGAGTTCAGACTATTCTCTTTAAAATTAAGGAATGCTTTTCTTTCACAATCAATAACTTTTATTAGCATGTAATCCATCCAACAAATACTTTTTCAGTATTTTTATTTATTATTTTATTACAATTTATTCAATTTGTACCGCGACTGTGGACCTCTCCCTAGTCTCCTCCCAATCCCACTTTTCCTCCCTCTTATTCTTCCATGCCTCTACTCTAGTCCACTGACAGGACAGGTCCTCCTCCCCTTCCATCTGACCTTAGCCTATCAGGTCTCATCAGGAGTTGCTGCAATGTCTTCCTCTGTGGCCTGATAAGGCTGCAACCCATAGGTGGAAGTGATCAGAAAGACTGCCACTGAGTTCATGCCAGAGAAAATCCCTGTTCCCTTTACCAAGGAACCCACTTGGAGACTGAATCTATGGGCTACATCTGAGCCAGGGTTTTAGTTCCTCTCCATGCATTGTCCTTGGTTGAGATATCATTCAGGACCCCAGGGATCAGTATTATATTTTTCTCTGTTGCTCTCCTTTTGGAGTTCCTGTTTCCTCCAGGTCTTTCTATCTCTGCCTTCTTTCATAAGATTCCCTGCACCCTGCCCCAAATTTGGCTATGACTCTCAGCCACTGCTTGGATACCAAGTTAGGAGAGTCTTTAGAAGAAGCTGTCTGTGGTAGGCTCCTGTCCTGTTCCCTGTCTACTCCTGCTTCCAATGTCTATTACGTCTGTCCTTCTAAATGAGGACTAACCATATTCCCTACGGTCATCCTTGTTATTTAGCTTCTTTAGGAGGATAAATTTTAGTGTTTTATCCTATATTATATGGCTAATATCCACTTATAAGTGAGTATATACCATATGTGTCTTTCTGGATTTCTTCACTCAAGATGATCTTTTCTAGTTCCCTCCATTTGCCTGCAAATTTTATTATTTCCTTGTTTTTAATTGCTGAGTAGCATTCATTGTGTAAATGTCCTTCAGTTTCTGTATCCATTCTTCAGTTGAGGGGCATCTTGGTTGTTTCTAGCTTCTGGCTGTTAGGAATAAAACTGCTACAAACGTGGTTGAACAAACCTCCATGTTGTGTACTTGAGCATATTTTGGATATGTGCTTAGGAGTCGTATAGCTGGATCTTGAAGTAGCATATTCTTAATTTTCTGCGAAAGCACCAGTTTGATTTACAAAGTTGTGCAAGTTTACATTCCCACCAGCAATGGAGGAGTTTTCCTCTTTCTCCACATCCTCTCTTCATGTGTTGTCATTGAGATTTTTATCTATCTATCTATCTATCTATCTATCCATCCATCTATCTATCTATGGATTCATTTTACATACTGATCATAGCACATTCCCTTCTCTCCTCCCAGTCCCACCTTTCCTCCTGCTTCCCTCATCCCTTCTCCCATATTCCTCTACCCCCAACCTACCCCAAGACATCAAGTCACTTTAGAACTGAGCACATCCTCTTTCTGGGTGGCCTGGTAAAGCAGCCCTGCAAGGGGGAAGTAATCAAAAAGCAGGTAACAGAGTCCATGCCAGGGACATCCCCCACTCCCTTTACTAGAGAACTCAAATGAAGTCTGAGCTGCCCATTAGCTAAACCTGTGTAGGGGGGCAAGGTCCAGTCAATGCATGGTCCTTGGTTGGTGCCTCAGTCTCTGCACACCCCTCTGGGCCCTGTTAGTTAGCTCTTCTCAGTCTTCTTGTGGAGTTTCTGTCACCTCCATATCCTTCTATCCTTCACCCCACTTTCCCACAAGACTCCCTGTGGTACATTTACATACTGGAATACTACTAAGCTATTTTAAAAAAGGAAATAATAAAATTTGCAGGCAAATGGATAAAGCTAGAACCTATTCACAGACCCAAAGAAGATAAGTAACCAGGAGGAGCCATGGGAGAATGCTTAACTCTCACTCAGAAGGAGAAATAAAATAGACAGAAGAGGTTGAAGAGAAGGAGCAGGGTAGAACAGGAGAGATAATGGAGAGAAATAAGGATGGAGATCGGATCAGACCTGGGGAGAGCAGGGGCAGGAGAACAGAGGGCCTGCAGAGAGAAGAGAAACATGGAGGAGGATATCTCTGTGACTACCTGAAAATATTTCTTAGAGTCTTGGGACAAGGAAGGCACATCAAGCGGTATAGTGCTTGCCTAACATACATAAAGCCTATCATTTGATCTCTAATATTATATAACCCCATCATGGTGATGAAGGTTTACAATTCCAGGACGAAGGAGGTGGGGTAGGAGATTAGAAGTCCAAAGTCACCCTCAGCTACATAATGAGTTGCAGGCAAACTGATCCAGAAGAACAGCCATGGTGCTAGCCCTGAATTTATTTATTTATTTAGATTTATTCTCTTTATATCCTGGCTGTAACCCCCTCCCTCTTCTCCTCCCAGTCATACCCTCCCTCCTTCTTCGCTCCCTATGCCCCTCCCCTAGTCCACTGATAGGGGAGGTACTCCTTCCCTTCTATATGACCCTAGCCTATCAGATTTCATCAAGACTGACTGTATTATTTTCCTCTGTTGCCTGGCAAGGCTACACACCCCAGGGGAAGGTAATCAGAGAACCTGCCACTGAGTTCATACCAGAGAAAGCTCCTGTTCTCCTTACCAGGAACCCCACTTGGAGGCTGAATCTATGGGCTAGTTCTGAGCAGGGGTTCTAGGCCCTCTCCCTGCACAGTCTTTGGTTGGAGTATCAGTCTCTGCAGCTCCCTTGGGCCCAGATTTTTTTGTCTCTGTTGGTCTCCTTGTAGAACTCCTGTCCCCTCCAGGACATAAGATTCCATAAGATTCCCTGCACTCTGCCCAAAGTTTGGCTACGAGTCTCAATAGACCTTGTTTCTCTTCAGATCATAGAAATCTTTTGCCTTTTTTTAAATTTTGTAAAATATAAATTAAAATGTATACATTGGGAGATGTGTAAGGAGTCCTGTGGAAAAGTAAGAGGAAAGAGAAAAGGACCTGAAGATAACAGGAGCTCCACAAGAATACTAACAGAACCAAATAACCAGGGCCCAGAATGGCCTGCTGAGACTGAAGCACCAACCAAGGAACTGGACCTAGGCCCCTACATTAATGTAGAAAATGGCAGCTTAGACTTCATGTGAGCCTTCTAGTAAGGGAAGTGGAGACTGCATCTAACAGGAACTCACACTGTCCAGCTTTTTGATCACTTCCCCGTGGTGGGACTGACTTGCTAGTCCACAGGGAAAGAGAACATTCTCAGACCTGATGCAACTTGAAGAGCTGGGGTGGAAAGGATAGGTACTACTGGGAGGGGAGGAGGAATGGAGCTACAACAAGGATGTAAAGTGAATAAATTTTTTTTTCTATTAACATTAGAAACCCTCAAAAGAATTAATAGTTTTAATTCCTAACTGGACATCACATTTGAAACACTAATAATTTTAATATCAGTAAACTCTTCAAGAAGTTTAAGAAAATACAACCACTTAAAAATAAAATGATTAATAATGAAAATGACTGTACTACTATGAAAAAATAACATTAACAATAAAGTCAAGTATTTTGTTACTTTATTTTAATATGACAACTCCTTGTTATAGCAGAAATTCTTGTACACAAAGCATGAAAACAGCTCAATTAATATACTTATGTATACATTTATGTGAAAACAGTTAATGAAAAAAGGGCCATGAGTTTGAAAGACAACAAAGAGAGGTGTAGTGGAGGGTTCAGAGGAAGTAAAGAGGGAATTGAAGCAATTATATTATACTCTGACAAACCAAAACGCATAATTAAAAATTAACAGAAATATTCTACTGTTGACTGGAGAGATGACACAGTGATTATGAAAACTGACTGTTCTTCTGGAGGACCAGTGTTCAAGTCCCAGCACCTACAAGCCTGCTCACAAGTGCCTGCACCTCCAGTTCTAGTGGCCCTTACATCCAGAAACCAGTCATGTTCATAGCATACAAATATATATGCAGGCAAAACATCCATACACTTTAAAATGGTGTTCTTATATGAGAACAGTTGCCTCCAAAGTGTTTTGAAAATATTTTAATAGATTAGCACACCATCCACAGTTATCAGTGACATTCACTGAACTTCCTGGCAGCTTTACATCATGTCTTTAACTATCAGACCTGAGGGTCCCGGAGCTGAGTAAGTGTGCAAGTGCCCTTCTTCAGATTCAGCAGCCTCTGCCCAAGTCCAGATGCAGCATCTTCTGCTGTCAGTTGGCAGATAAGTTTTCTTTGTTCTCTTAATGTTTCTGTCTAGTTTTATTAATAGGATAAAAAGAAAACAAAAACAAAGATATAAGAGAAAAGAAGAAAAAGTCTAACATGCAGACAGCAGCTGCAGAACACAATGGATGAACTAACTTCTTTTCATTTTTAATCACATGAACTAGATAAATAATTAAAAACTTTAAATATATAATGCTTTCAAAGAAGGGAAATGGGCCAGGTTTCCAAAGATATTGACTTCCAAAGTGCTATATGGAGAGGCAAAGTATTAAATTTTTAAATATTCTGATCTTAATCTTTACATTACAGACTATCTGTGTATCGATTGGTGCAGTGTGCTTTCTTTCTTCTACCAAAAGCCATTTACAGACATCCCAGGCTGTCATTCTGGGAAGTGCATTATTATAAGATCATTATCTCTCCACATAATCAGAGTCTTCCTGAGTTTGTCTTCTACTCTGTGAGCATAAAATGTAAACAACACGCTTAAATTCAGAATAAAACTGTATACCTTTCTCTTCCCCTGAAGCATTATGATGACTGTTTTAACTTTATATATTCAAATTGTAAATTCATGCTTGCCGAAACTCTAAAAGCACAGCACAAAACTGGTTTAATTTAAAGAACACAGGACATTGGGAACATGGAGTGGACCTCTGTGCATGTGACAACATCATGAGGATGGAGCCATTGGGCACAGGACATTGGAGTGGTCCTCTGTATACAAACCAGCTAATATACAGCCCCTGCTGCTTTCAGACCATCAGATATATGGAATGATCATACCCCTGAAGACTACCTTCTAGTAACTTAGGCCAAGTTGGCAAAGGGGAATCTGAATAGGGTGTTCCTTACACAGAACCAGAGAGCAGAATTAAGAGGCTCTCGAACAGTGGAAGAAATGGGGAAAAATGATGTGCAAACTCGTAAGAACCTCTCTATTGCACTAGCAGAAAGCAGCAGAATCTTAATTCAGAGAATGATTATTGTATACCCATGTGCCATAAATTACTCAGGCTTCATTCTTGGGAAGGGTTTCAGTGACTATGTCTCACTACTAGTGATATCACTGTTAACCACATTAGTTATAAACCAGTGTATATGCATATAACAACAAATCTCTGAATCAGCATCTCCTTTTTTAAATAATGCAATACATGAAACATCATTATTGGCTTGACATATGCCACACTTGTCAATATGATTAAATAATATGATCGCTTTGTCTATAGCTAGTGTTAAAGCGTGTGGTATTTTGGTGAATATCATACCTTCAATGTGCTAAAATAGGAACAAGTACATGAAAAAGAAAAAAAAGTAAGAGTTACTTTTGACCTATTTGCAAATTTACATACATATTTCCAGAAGCTTGGTTTGAGGTCCAGAAGACAGCAAATCCCTTAAATTGCAATGATGCCATTTTTTTCTTTCATTAAATCAAATTGTTTTCAATCGAAATTTGTACTTTCTCCTTTGCAATCCCAACCAACCTCTTCATATCACTAATTGCTTCTTTTGTCCTATCTTAACTTCCATCACAGGAAACTTGAAGAGATTAGAAACATTTCTAGCTTAATATCATCCCTTCAATAATGCAATAATCACAGATGAAAAACTACATGTTTATGTTATTGTATTGACATTGTACTCAATAGACCCAAAGCTAAAAAAATAAATAAATAAAAAATAAAAAATAGAAATTTTATCCTTCATCTCTTACTCTTTTCTTTTCCCAGTAGTGAGGATTTTGACTATTTGACTATGATCAAGTGAACTTTGTCACATAAAATTAAGAAAATAATAAAGCAACTTAATTATGAATTTCAAAGATAGGTTGTGAACAATTAACTTCTTATGCAGACCTTCTAAAGTATTACTGAAATACATAAGATGAAAATGATACATGTTGCCCAAGTTACAATCATAGATCCTGGGAAGCTGAGAACTAAAAAGTTCAAAAATTATCTCATGTCAAAGATTCTTTGTGTGTTATTTTAAATGTATCAATTTTTATTTAAAAATGTATGCACTTTAGAACATAAACAGTTATTAATTTTTGACTCAAACATACATGCCTTCAATTGCATGTATGCAAAAGACTTTCTGAAGGAGTGTTCAAGTAAACGTATCTCCTAAATAATTTACTAGTGTCGATGACATCAGAGTTATGTACATTCCACTGCAGCATATGCATGAATCATACTTTTACTACTTCCCCAAGTGTATGCAGCATTTTTATATAAGAAAATGAAAAATTTATTCTTTAAAGCCATACATGTTGTATATGTCTGTCTACATGTTTCACTGTCTTGGGAATGACCTTTCCTATACACTGTATTGATACTTAAACAAGAGCCAAGAATTTCCCTGTGAAATCCAAAATTCCATACAGTAAAATACATCCTTATAACTGCTGTTATGCCAACCTATCTGTTTTAAAGAAATGTTTCATCTACTCTCTGAAGTGAGGGAGTGCTTTTGCTCTGAAGGGTACCATTTTATGAATTCAATAGTAAATACTATGGTAGGCTTAGAAGGAACTATAGGCTTTAGGGCTTTTATCTGGTTTTGAAATCTTCAAACAGTAGTATATTGGACACATTGCAAAATTAAGCATTGGTCCATGTGCAGACACCTTAATGAATTCAGGATTGGGCTAATGAGAACTAAGACATTAAAGTTTAATCATCTCTCAGCCTTTAGTTCCTTGCCATCTGACTCTTTATGGATGCTGAGAATGGCAGAATGTCCAGGCAATCATTAGAGATGTGGAGAACAATACAAATAAACATTAAAACAGAAAGCCTTGGCCATTCATCAACCATAGCGTAGTTGAGGAAGATAAAGCTTTTATACCTATTACAGGAAACACTTCACTTTCCAAGCTTAAAAAAATACTGTAAATACATTTTTCCCCCAATTACCCATGATGTACAGACACACACTGTACACCCAATCAGAATCTCCCACTACATTTTAGGATCATTTACCTGTGTATTGAACTTTACCTCTCTGAACATTTAAAATCCTTATTGATTTTTTTCTCATTTAGAATTTTTCTTTCAAAGTGTGGCAACACAATTTAGACTACTCATTCATTTTTCTTTTCTTTGTGAACACAAATCTCATCTTTGCTGTTGCTCTTTTAATGGTGAAAATTCACCTGTCTTTTGTTATTAAAGAAGTGTTGTTTTCAAAGAATATTGTGACTAAGTCTAATCTTTGATCAAAGATAGTTCCTTTGAATACACAAGAAATAGGACAGGAGCCTACCACCGAGGACTTCTGAAATACTCTACCCAGTAGTGTATCAAAACGGATGCTCAGACTCATACCAAACTTTGGGCAGAGTATAGGGAATCATATGAAAGAGGGAGGAGTTAGTAAGACCTGGTGAGGATAGGAACAACACAAGGAGAGCAACAGAACCAAAAAATCTGGGCACAGGGGTCTTTTCTGAGACTGATACTCCAACCAAGGACCATTCATGGACATAACCTAGATCACTTGCTCAGATATAGCCCATGGCCACTCAGTCTCCAAAGTGTGTACCCTAGTAATGGGAACAGGGACTGTTTCTGACATGAACTCAGTGGCTGGCTCTTTGACCACCCCCTGCCCCAAGGAAGGAGCAGCCTTATCAGGCCACAGAGGAGGACAATGCAGCCATTCCTGATGAGACCTGATAAGCTAGGATCAGATGGAAGAGGAGGAGGAACTCCCCTTTCAGTGGTCTTAGAGAGGAATAGGTATGGGGGGAGATGAGTGAGAGAAGGTGGGATTGGGAGGGAGTGAGGAAGGGGGCTACAGCTGGAATACAAAGCGAATAAAATCTAATTAATGTAAAAAATAAAAAAAAATAATTAAAAAATAGTGATTTTGAATACATTTTTATAACTTCACTAAAAATAGGACAAACCAAACCAAATCAAGAAAAACAAAAACACCAACAAAAAAATTAACTTAGCATCTGGAAAAAGTCGCCTTTGTGAGATGGTACATATCGGATATGTGGAAATAAACTGTGATGGAAAAGAAATAATAAGTGAATCATAAATTACAAAAAGTCAATCTAAATTGTGAGTTGTAGTGAAAATGAAATATTAGAGTCCCTATCCAATATGGAGGCATTTTAAGAGACCTAGTAGATTGCACACCTAACTGACATGTTATGGAGAAGGGTAAGTGGCAATATTTGTAGCTTTTATTTTACATGGAGTAGTAGGGTGATTTCTTTAATATATGTTCTTTGTTTCCAAACCGGTAGAATAGTGAACTGAAAGGATTTCTCTTTGGTAAATTGGACTACATATTTCTGATATTTAACCTTTCGGAGTGACAGACTTTTATTTGAGATGTTTCATTACCAAACTGATTACTAAATGAAAACAAATGATATATCAATACCAGCAAAAGTAATACATTTAAGGATTCTCTCAGAGAAGTGATGCAAAGCCTACAGAACTTTGAAGCTTGCAGTATAGGCACTGGATTTCTTCCAACTGATATTTTTGGCCAAAGAGGTTTCATGGAAATCTCCAAACAACCCAAGCTGTTGCTAAGACAATCAACCACTTTCCTCAAACTGACTGTCCTTATTGCTGAAGATAACACCCACACAACTCATTTGAACTTGAAAAAAATGCGCTTGTGCATACATAAAACCATCAACCCCTATTTACAGTGCCTTGGCTATGGTAAGGTACTCTGAAGGCTACAAAATAAATGTAAGCACCAATCTAGCTGCAAAACCTTTGATCTACGGTGTTGCCCTGCCTTAAAAATATGCCAGTGCAGTGGTGACACAAATCTGTGGAAGTAACCAACAAACATTTAATGCAACCTAAGGTCCACTTCAGAGATGGAATTCATCTCATACCCAATACTGCTTTGGTGAAACTAAAGAAATTAAGCCTAGACAGCCCAGAGACCTAGGAGAAAAGCAAATGCAGCTAGTCTAGAAAAAAAAAATCCCTCCCTTCTGAGCTCAGAGAACCCTGCAGAAGAGAGACAGGAAGAGTTGTAAGAGCAGATGAGATGGAGGACAAGAGGAGAAAAATTCCTCTAAATTAACTGAGCAAAGCTCACGTGAACTGACAAGGACTGGAACTGCTAACACAGGTCTGCACTCGTTGCCCTCGTTCTCTGTATACATTGTAGCATTCAGTTTACTGTTTTCATGGCAATTCCTACTGTGTGAACAAGGGTGTCTCTGAATCTTCTGCCTTTCTTGGTCTTTTCTTAAGTTGGTTTACATTTTCCAGTTTCCAATTTGGTTATCTCTTAAAAGCCTGGTCCTTTATGATGAAAGAGATAAAGGTGGTGTTTCTGTATTGGAGCAGAAGTACGGAGAAACTGGGGCAGGGTGTAGAGGGAGGAGAAATGGTAATCAGGATATATTGTATGAGAAAAGAATCCGTTTCTTTCGTTTTTCTTTTTATTTGTTCTCTTCTCATACAATACATCCTGCAGCCTCCCCTTCATCCATTGCTTTCCGTTCTACCTCCCTGAGATCTACCATTTCTCCTGTTTCCCTTCATAAATGAGCAGGCTTCCCAGGGATATCCACTGAACATAGCATAACAAGATGCAGAAAGACTAGGCACAAGGCCTCAAATCAAGGTTGGACAAGGCAGTCCAGTAGGAGAAAGGGGTCCGAAAACAAGGCAAAAAGAGTAAGAAACACCGCCACCCAGGGCCCAAGGTTCGTATCTTGAGACTGATACTCCAATCAAGGACCATACATGGCGATAACCTAGAACCCCTGCACAGATGTAGCCCATGGCAGCTCAGCATCGAAGTAAGGGGGACAGGGACTGTCTCTGACCTGAACTCTGTGGCTGGATCTTTGATCACCTCCCCCTGATGGGTAGCAGATTTACCAAGCCACAGAGGAAGACAATGTAGCCAGTCCTGATGAGAACTGATAGACTAGGGTCAGAGGGAAGAGGAGGAGGAGGACCTCCTGTGTCAGTGGACTTGGAGAGGGGAATGGGAAGAGATGAGGGAGGCATGGTGGAATTGGGAGGAAATGAGGGTGGGGGCTACAGCTGGGATACAGAGTGAATAAACTGTAATTAATATAAAAATAAAAATTAAAATAAAAAACAATATCAATATATAAAGTAAACCTACAGTTGGCAAAGCCTGAAAGAGAAAGCAAGGAGGTCAAAATGTGGATTGTCATAAAGACTTGAGGTAACAATCTCAATCATATCTAAAGATTCAACCACAGGAAAAGACATCCTCCCACAGAGAAATATCATTTTATTCTTATTCCTACACTTTCTAATTTACAAAGGATATAGAGTTAAAATTACATTTTCTGTGTTCATTTGTATATTTAAATAAATATATCTCAATGACTCTAAAAAATAAAATTCAGTAGTTTGTCTGCTGGTCTAGCAACATAATTATTAAACTACTTACTACTGAATATAATAACATCCTGACAACATTATATCAAATCTCCAACAGATTTTACTAGAAATAGTTTTAGAATTTCAACAAATAGCTTGACATTCCAACATTTTGTGCTGCTCTGTGCTGATCATAATGCTTTCATAGCAATGATCTGCATCTCTAGCCATGCTCTTATAATGATATTTTCATTTATGTTCAGCTTATTTGCATTACATGGGCATTGCATTTACTGTTGGTTCTATGTATAATGCTTTTCTCCTTTAATGGCTGGTGATTAGTCACTTTTAGTATGAAATACTATGTACTCAGGAAAGGCTCTTCTGATTAACTCAGTTAAACTCATTCTCACCTTTAGCATGATAACATGTTAAACGCTTTTGTTTAAACTCTTGTTTAACATGCTATCATGGATCTACTGCTCTAAGCACGTGCATTCAAGTTCATTTTATAATTATACTATTTATATATTTGTTAATGAATATACTTCCCATTTTTCCCAATTAGAAAAGGTAGACAAGTACTTTTTTATTGCTGTGTAACTGGGACACAGACAATTCTAGTTATACATTTCTTGAATAAATGAATAAATATTTCCATTAAACCCTATCAACATTCATATAGACATATTGATTTTAGATGAGAACCTGAGTTTCAGAGGAATTAAGAATTATCCCAAAGTCATACCAATGACAAGTGCTTGAGCTATATGTCAAAATCTTACTGCATTAATCCTCCACTTCAGTTTCTTCTGTCCTGCAAATTGGATTTTGTCTTCCCATATGCATTGCAGTTACCGTTCTTTGGGCTGAGGTTCCGAGAGAGAACTGGCAGCCTTTATGAATTTCCCATGAAAGTTGCCACTTTCATTTACACTAGGATTGAGGAATGTACTGAATCAGAGGAAAGAGCTATGTCTACACATCCAGATACAAATTAATTTCCTGTGGATAGTTGGCTTCTCCTGCACTTGATAAAATGCCATCCTTTTATTATTATCAGGGTTTATCACAGTAATTTGGAAGTTTGTGCTTTCTCCCTAAAAACTGGTATAATTAGCCACTGCAGAAATCAGCTAACAGCTGTCACCCCCCAAAAGAAAGTAACTGACCACCAATTAAAGTCAACTTAAAGATTATCATGTCTCTTACACAACAGCTCAGTAAGTACATGACACAATAATTTGTATTGCAGTGCATTCCAGAAAGTGCAATGACTGAAAGAACAAAAGATAAAATTACAAAGTCCTATTATAAAACAGACCCATAATTTAGACACAATGCCAATACAAAGAGATATTGATGTAATATCTCTTCATGATGAAATTTTATGTAAAATATGTATCATAGGATCTTATAACTGACACAATTACAAACTTTATGAACAATAGTATGGGTGGACTTGTGATGGCTAATATTGGTTCTTGACTTGATTGCTGTGGTGTTTTGAATGAGAATGCGCAGAAAAACTCATATATAAACACGTGGTTCCAGTTTGGTGGAACTGTTTGGGAAGGATTAGTGGTGTGTGGCCTTGTTGGAGGAGTTAATGTTACAGGGTGTGGGCACTGAGGTTTCCAAAGACTTGCACTACTCAGTGTCTTTGTCTCTGCGTCCTGCTTACAAGCAGTAAGCACACAGCTCTTCTTAATATGATACCTTTGCTCTTCATCATGGACTCTCATATTCTGAAACTATAAGCCTAAATTAAAAGCTTTCCTTAATAAGTTACCTGTGTGGTTATGTATGGTAAAAGCAATATAAAAGTGACTAGACAACTGTACCTGGAATTACATAAAACATGTTTATAAGCGTTCCTGTGAGGAAGTTTCTTAATTAGGCTATTTGAAAGTGGAAAACTCATTCTAAACTGGGGACGCAGCATTTGGACACAGAAGTTTTGCCTTTTACTTACTTGTCCTCACTCACACTGGTAAAGTCATCCTTTCACCAGTATATAACCAACTGCTTAAGTATTCCAAGTGAGACTAAAAATCAGTACATCTACAGAAATCTCTGAACACCCCATTGCTAGATAAGGAATGTTGACACATTCAACTTAATAACTACTGGATGCACAGACTTTTGGTTATGAGAAAACGACCATTAAATTACTGAGACACAGCCTGTAACCAAGTATAATACCCCCCCACACACACCATCAACTCTGTTTCTTTAGGGAACACTGACTAATACAAACCCAATACCAAGAGTGATGGTGATTCTCTAAGATTACTACAAAGAAGAAGAAGAAGAAGAAGAAGAAGAAGAAGAAGAAGAAGAAGAAGAAGAAGAAGAAGAAGAAGAAGAAGGACTCATGTTGCTTACTTTCTAGTATATCTTCTAGCCTAACAGCATGAGTCATTATTTCTATGTTGGAGCAATGCTGGTATAAACAAACTCATTGTGCTGTAAGACTTAAAAAATATATGCCTGATAAATAATCTATAGCATGTAATACTTGAAAATAATACCACATCACTGTTTTTATTGGTTTACTTATTTCATATAGCAATAGTGTTCCATTTTTTTAAAGTATTTACTATTCACTATAAATTTTGCCAATGAGTCTACTTTTGTTTTATACAAGCAATCTCTTTTATCTCATGTTTGTCTCACCTCTTGTTTACACCAATAGATCAAATATAATGATTGGTCTGTATAATATAAATTTGTAAGTGGATTTTATGATGTTCAAACAATGCAAAGTCACCTAAAGATGCTTCTCTGAATTTCTCTCCATGAATAACTGATGAATATATAACTATTATCCACTTTAAAACCTTAAAGAATTCATGGAAGTTAATGATTTTAAAATTATTTTCTCAGAAGTCCTCTGTGGAAGGCTCCTGTCCTGGTATTTGTCTTCTCCTACTTCCAATGTCTATCTTGTTTGCCCTTCTGAATGAGTTTTAAACATTTTCCGTAGGGTCCTCCTTGTTGTTTAGCTTCTTTAGGACTGTAAATTTTAGTATGTTTATCCTATATTATATGGCTAATATCCACTTATAAGTGAGTATATACCGTATGTACCTTTTTGCTTCTGTATTATCTCAGTATGATCTTTTCTAGTTCACACCATTTTCCTACAAATTCCATGATTTCCTTGTTTTTAATTGCTGAATAGTATTTCACTGTGTAAATGTACCACAATTTCTGTATCCATTCCTCCAATGAGGGACATTGAGGTTGTTTCCAGATTCTGGCTATTACAAATAAAGCTGCTATGAACACAGTTGGGCAAATGTACTTACTGAATGTTGTGGTATCTTTTGGGTATATGCCTAGGAGTGGTATAGCTATATTATGAGGTAGCACTATTCCTAATTTTCTGAGAAAGTGCCAGATTGATTTACAAAGTGGCTATAAATGGTTACATTCCCACCAGCAATGGAGGAGGGTTCCCCTTTCTCCACAACCTCTCCAGCAAAGTATCATCCCTTTCATTTTTGATCTTAGCCTCTATCAGGTTATTGAAGGAGATACTGAGACTCAGCCAAACTTTGGGTAGAGTGCCAGAAACCTTATGGAATAAGAGGGAGCTAGAAATATCTGGAAAGGACAGGGACTCCACAAGGACAACATAGCCAAAAAACTTGGGCCCAGGGGCACCTGCAGAGACCCATATTCCAACCAAGGACCTTGCATGGAGAGGACCTAGAACCTGTGTTCAGAGGAAGCCCATAGACCACTGTGCTTCCAAATAGGTTTTCTAGAGAGGGGTACAGGGGCTGTCTCTGACATTAACTCAGTGGTTTCCTCTTTTTTTCACCTTCCACTGGGGAGTGCAACCTTGCTAGGCCACTGAAGAAGATGATGCAAGCAACCTTGATGAGACCTGATAGGCTACTGTCAGATAGAAAGGGAGGAGGACCTTTTCTATGAGTCGACTAGGGAAAGAGCAGAGGGGATAAGAGGGAGTGTGGGTGGGACTTGGGGGAGACAAGGAAGGGAGCTGCAGTGGGGATACAAAGTGAATAAATTATAGTACTCAAATAAGTAAGTAGGTAAATAAATAAAATTTAATAAAAAGAAAAAACAAAAACAAATTATCTAAAGTAGTTAATACATTTTACTCTTGTTTCTCATGGCCCAACCTGTAAAGTGCCAAATTTCTGACTAAAGGTGTTATTTTTAATTAATACTCATAGCTTTGAATCTTCCATATATGTATAAACAGTAAAAAACTAGATTATTTTTAGTGGAAATAAAACACAATAAGAACGGAAAAACTCAACATCAACCAAATGGTACGTATATTTATAACTGCACAGGCTTATGGCATAATACATTATAGTTTCACAAACAATCGATACAAATTATTGGATATAAAATTACTTTTTGATGACCACAGAGAAAATACAAGCTGCTCAAGACATTTCTCATACTATTATTGATTTTACTCTACTTTTTCTATTGCATTTTTAAAGCACTTGATGTCAATTTTCAAGTCTCTAGTCTACAGTAAAATACTAAGCAAATCCATGTACCCTGGAATTGTCTAAGCAATAGCTAGAAAAAATGACTTCTTCAGAAAGCTTTCTCTGAATGTCCCTTACCCACAAATAATAATAGTAAAATGTGTGTTATCCTTTCTAACACCATTTGAAATCTCCTTGACTGTTTTAAAACCATGGTATGACAATTACAGGCAAATTGGTCAGCAGAAAGATAATGTTAACTATCACATATAGAAATTACACATTGCCATGTTATTACTCCATACAAATCAAGCTCATTTCATAGAGATACAAGTGCCCTTCAGAGAAAAATGCCGGTAATGCTGAGGCTTTTCCCACCATGTCTTGTTAGATAGGCCATGAAAAGTTGCTTCCTCATTTTTTATCAGGCATGACCTGGCTTAGACTGTTTGGGGGTGAGAGAATCATAAAAAGAGAAAGCAGAGTGAGAAGTACAAGCTTCCATGGAGTTACAAACTAGTCTTAAACAGAGGCCAGTGGGTGTCATGAAGGTAAAATTGCCCCTTCTGATACTAAAAAGACAATGGTGCCACTATCTTTGTATCATGTGATTAGCTGCCTTAAGTTAAAGGCAGTTTCCTAGGATGGCAGATGATGGAATGACCTGAAAATATGAAAATAGAGTTATCTGAAAGGAAGGAAGCTCAATTCAGAAAAACCCTCCAGAAGATCCAGGGGTAGGGAATTTTCTTAATTAGTGGTTGATGCATGAGGGCCCACCCTATTGTGGGTGGTGCCATTCCTGGGCTTCTCTGAGAAAGCAGGCTAAGAAAGCCAGTAAACAGCACCCATACATTGTGTCTGCATCAACTCCTGCCTCCAGGTTCCTGCCCAGCTTGAGTTCCTGTTGTGACTTCTTCCAATGATGAGCCAGGATGTGGAAGTGTAATCTGAATAAAGCCTTTCCTCCAAATTTGCTTTTTGGTCATGGTGTTTTGTCACAGCAACAGAAACCCTAAATAAGAAACTCATATGAAGATTTTAAAGGACCATGACTTTACTTCATTTTTGTGCTCTACCCATAAAATGTAAATCCATTGGTTTATGAAAGTGTCTAAATGTTTTGCTATTTTATAAGAGTGCTCTTAGCCTTCAAGTGCTTTAGAGCAATAAATAGTTGAGCTATAAATAGTTGATAAAAATATTTCACTGTTGATAGATCCAGAAAGTAATTTGGGTGGATGATTAATTTTATGGAAGTAAGATTTCGGGTTGGATATAACCTAGAACTCCTGCTCAGATGTAGCCCATAGTAGCTCAGTATCCAAGTTTGTTCCCTAGTAAGGGGAACAGGGACTATTTCTGACATGAACTCAATGGTGGGCTCCTTTACCCCCTCCCACCCCAAGGGAGAAGCAGCCTTGCTAGGCCACAGAGGAGGACATTGCAGCCAGTCCTGAAGATACCTGATAAGCTAGGATCAGATGGAAGGGGAGAAGGACTTCTCCTATCAGTGGACTTGGAAAGAGGCAGGGAGGAGATGAGGGAGGATGGGATTGGAAGGGAATGAGGGAGGAGGCTATGGCTTTGATATAAAGTAAATAACCTATGATTAATATAAAAAATAAAAATTATAAAAAATAATAAATAAATTTATGAAATAAAGTTGAAAAAAGATTTCAGCTGATCCATTTTAATTTTTTTTGCAAAATACAATAAAATATTTCATACATCCACTTGGTGTTTATTGAAAGAAACTCTGTGAGGTTTATAGATTTTAAAACCTTAGTGTCCAGACTCATTTCAAGAATGCACAAATTCTTGTACTATCCAACTGAGTGACAATTAACAAATTTTATCTATAAAATATAAGGTGATTATGGAAGAACATTTAATGTCCTAATAGTCTATGGCATTATAATTTTAAACTACTCCCAAAGAATCAGTGTCATGATCTGCTCAATACACAGCATCAGCCTTACATACGTAAACATGAACCTCCATGTCCACTTTGATTCTTCATGTAAATTGAGAGACTACAGGAACAATTCCTACCTTTCCTCATTTCTGGATCATGGAACCTTTAAGAAGTTCTCTTGCTTCTTGCTAGAGAAAGTAGGTCATTGGGGGATGGGGAGCGAGCAGGAATTGAAGTTTTATAGCATGACCTCTAATTTGTTTACTTTCTTCTTCCCGATTTCTATCTACGCTCATCTTCCACCAAGGTGTGAGGAAGCACAGCATAATCTGCTGTGTTTCATATATGTCTTATACTCTAGCTTCTAAAATGGGATTGAGGTTAACTATGTATAACAGCATATGTATTTACTTTGATAAACATAATTTCCTCTCTAATATGACTAGTAACCAGAATGCAGTAATAAATAAATATATACATAAAATTAAATTTAAAAATATTAGAACAAGAGAGCTCCAGAGGTAAACAGAACACTTCTGTTATGGAATTGAAGTTTTATTTTTATAAGGCCATTCAAAAGAGAGGATCCCACCAAGACATATGGAGACCAATGGATAGTGACTTACTCAGGTGGATAAAACAAGAAAGGTTTATTACAAGACAAGCAAAAGGTTTGGGGCGTGTACTTATTTTGTAAGATTTCTTAAAACGTTAGTTTCTTTTGAGGACACCTGTTCCCTTGGCATACTGCTGAAGTTTTCCCTTATTAAAAAAAAAAAAAAAACAAACTTCTTAAAGACAGATAGCCGTCTGACTAAACAGACAGGGCTCAGTGAAGACAGTCTAAAGTCACAGGGGTCATTAAGCCGAAGACTGACTTTGTGTGATAAGAAGTCTGGCTTCTGAGTTTGTGAGATTTTGATGGTTCCATCTTCAAAACACAATTTAGTAAGGTCATCTTGTGATCATGAGGAAAACAGCAAAAGCAGTGTGGCTAAAACTGTCAAGGTGCGCATTGCATGTTAGGATGGCAACGTTTTAAAGCTGTCATCTTGGCTGGATTGTTTTGTAAGCACATACATTCTGGCAGGTTCCAAATATTACTGAACATTTTTTTATTACTCAGTAATTATCCAAATATAAAAGAGGTGAATAATCTTGTGGCTGTCAGAAACATATTAGGTAAAGAATGTCAGAAATTAAGAATCACAAAAGAGAAAGGGTTATAGTGAGGAATAGATGAAAATCAGATAGATAGAAAAAGGTTTCTGTACAGAAAAAAGATGTCAAAATAATATGAATTTTTTTATTTCCAGGTTAGTAAATGAATATAGATTATAGAGTATATGTTTGTTTTATCAAAAATTTTACTTTGACTTCTAAACAACATTAAGGAGTATACTTAAAACAATATTAATTTTTTTGCATAAAACTCTATTTCTAAAACATCAAGATAATTTCTATATTCTATTTGTTTTCAATAGTGATACATTGAAATATTTTATGTATCTATTTTATTACTACTTAAACATCTTTTCCATTGTGTACATAAACAGTTTGCACTGAAGCATGTGAAATTACATTTTTGCAAACTCAAAATTTGTAAATATACCTTTTTAAAATTAAGGAATGTGTATTGAGGATTCAGATGCCATTCCACATTATCAATAACTATACATCTTTCTGAAGTTTAATTAATATTACTTTATAGTCATGCATTACTGACTGAAGTAAAGAGCTAAGATTCATAGCCTCATTTAACTAGCTAAAGCATTAACTTTGATAAAGCCCCACCTCCTTATTTGTGTAAAGTGCAAAGAGCTATCTTTCTTGCTTTTGCTACCTGTTTCATTTCACATGGACGCTTGATGTTTGCACCCTAATTTTCTAACCTGAGTGCTGGGGTCTCTCATATATTTAATGAAGTCTGATAATAAATCTTCAGTTCTTCTGGAGTAAGCAATCCTACTGCAGACTCAGCTCTCTCCCCCTTGACTTTCCGGGAGCCCAAATAAGATTTGTGCTCTGACAGAGTGAGCATTTACTTTATCAGAAAGCATATTAGGGTAGGCATGTCTCAGCATAATGTGCACCAGAATCAGAGAGGATGACTAATTTGTTCTGCTATTAAGCGGATAATAAAATGATTTAGTCATGTAGATATGAAACAGCCAGCACTTTGTGAATTATATGTAGCATATTTCATCCTAAATCTGGCCAAGTCAAAGATCCTTTTATGCATTAGATGACATTTACAGGAAAGACAATGCACTACCCAGAAATTAGAAATGTTTACCCAAGATGATGTAGGAATATAAGTAAGAATTATTTAAAAGTCATGTCCTTTATAGACATCTTATAAATTTTGTTTTATACTTGTCTAGCTATAGCCAACTTTTTCATGCTTAAAAGGTTTAAGATGCTACAATCTCAAAGAGGTTACATAAATCAAAATTTTTAAATGCTTCTTAAAATTTTATTCTGGATCATAATTTAATCATCATGAAGATAGTTTGAAATGTATTTGCACTCACATAGATTCATCTCTGCTCCAGAAAACACTAATCATCCTTAAAGCTCAATCAAATGCTTTGGGAACAATCTGTGTTGGTAGTGTATGTTTCTAAATACTCAAAATTATTAGAAAATATATATTAAAGTCCTTGGGATAGGTAGGTGGTTCAGCGGGTCATATTGCTGGCTGTGCAAGCATGAGGACCTGAACATGGAACCTTGTCACTGATGGAAATATCTAAGTATGGCTGATCACAAAAGCAACCCTAGGAGCAGATGGAGGAGAGGTAAAAGGATCACTAAGGCTTGTGGGCCACCAGCCTCACCCAAAACAGAAGCTTTCGGTCCAGACAGAGACCCTATCTCAAAGAATGCAATGGAAAGCAATAGAGATACTCAGTGACTAGATACCCTCATCTGACGTAATCTGAACACAGCCCAGCCCACATACACACAAAAATATGGCCATATGGCCACATACACAGAGAATAATCTCTGCCGAACAATCAAGTTTTAAAGTGAAAAATTTACTGTAACTCGGATGTTAAAGTAAACATACTGGAAATTAATAAATGATCTACTGACTAAAACTGGGGATACAACATAACTTGTGATAAGAATAATTCTGGAGGCTGAGGAAATGGCTCAGCAGGCAATGTGCTAGCTAGACAAGCATGAGCATATGACTTCAGTCTTCATTATTGTTGTAAAAAGGCAGATGGCTGCATGCCAGCAATTCTAGTGCTGGGTGGGTAGATGCAGACCGGATGGCCGCTAGAACTCATTGCTCAGAGGGTGCAGACAGAATGTTTGCTGCACAACCAGCCAGCGAAAAGTTTTTAATTTGGTGGGAGACCCTGTTTCAAACATCACAGCAGAGAAGACACTCAGAAAGACACTAGACCTTCTCTTGCCCCTACATTTATACACATGAGTACATGCAGAAACATAAACGAAACTACATAAATAAAAATAAGGGTGATTCAGGAAAAATGCCAAATATTAGTATGTGCATGCTAATATTTTACTACATCAAACAATTATAAATTTGGTCACCTTTAAAAATTAATTCTCTATTGATGCTATATTTTTAAATACATTAAATTATAGGCATTTTTTTCAAGAATATTTAAAACCTGAACGTATATATGTCTCTTAAACATTTCCTTTTAGCATTAGTTTTAATAAGGAATTATTAACAGTGAATAGATGAGAAAATACTTAGATTTTTTAAAAAGCAAATATCCTAATGCTTGATTATTTTAACCCATAGAATCCATATTGTTGTTTATCAATGTGTAGGTTGAAGAGATCTTTTTATTTAATTTGAGGCTTTACGTAGTTTTTTTATTAAGTTTTTTTTATTTTTTATATTAATTACAGTTCAGTTACTTTGTATCCCAGCTGTAGCTCTCTTCCTCATTCCCTCCCTATCTTTTTGTATAAGAAACAGAATAAATTCATTGAGTTAAGAAATCAAATGGCCAAACTAAAAATAAACTATGGCTTTTAACATGAGGTTCATCAAAGAAGAAATAAAAAAGAATAAGGTATATCTTTTTTTAAACTTTCATTACTTACACTTTATTCACTTTGTATCCCCCCATTAGCTCCTCCCCTCCTAATCCCACCTTTCCTCCTCCTTCTTTACACATGCTCCTCCCCAAGTCCACTGATAGGGGAGGTCCCCCTCTCCTTCCTTCTCATCTTAGTCTATCAGATCTCATCAGGAGTGGCTGTATTGTCATCTTCTGTGGCCTGGGAAGTCTGCCCCCCCTCAGGGGGAGGTAATTAAAGAGCAGGCCAATCATTTTACGTCAGGGGCAGTCCCTCTTCCCATTACTATGGAACCCACTTGGACACTGAACTGCCAAAGCAGATGCTGAGACTTATGAGCAACTGTTGGGCAGAGCACATGGAATCTTATGAAAGAAGTGGGAAATAGTAAGATCTGGAGAGGACAGGAATTCCACAAGGAGAGCAACAGAATCAGAAAATTTGAATGCAGGTGCCATTCCAGAGACTCATACTCCAACCAAATAAGGTATATCTTTAGAAGTGTTCAACATCTTTAGAAATTAAGAAAATGCGTATTAAAACTACTTTGAGATTGCATTTTACTCTAGTCAGAATGATTAAAATCAACACAACTAAAAAAAAAAAGGTGTGTCAAGGACGTGGGGGGAAATGGAATGTTCATTTATTACTGCAAACTAGTTCAGCCCCCTTTGAAAATCAATGTTTACAAATAGGTCAGCTATATGACTCCACTATACCACTCCTTAGAAAATATCGAGAGGATTCAACATCCTATGCTGTAGAATCAATACCATCCTTTTCACAACAACTAACAAATATAAACATCCTTAATATCCTCCAACAGCTGAATAGCTAATGGAAATGTGACACATATACAAAATGGAATTCCATTCAGTGGTAAACAAAAATAAAATCGTAACAATTACAAGTAAAAAAAGTGGAACTAGAAAATATATACTGAGCGAGATACCACAGCCCTTGATAAACAAATTTGTGTTCTCTATTTGTGGCTCTTTAGATGGGAATATATAACCTGGAGGGAAACAAAGGAAGTAAAATGAGACAATGAGCCAAGAGAAGGAACTCTACAGAGACAGTAAAGCAATGTTGCTATGAAAGGGAACATAGTAAAAATGGGAGTGGGCCTTTATCTGGGAAGGAAGGCTTGATTAAAATTCTAAGGACAAATACTATTTGCAAAAGTTCTAAGACAATACTATTTTTGTCTACTTAAAATCATTGGTTGTTCCTAGTAAGAGGAACAGGGAAGATTTCTGACAGGAACTCAATGGCAGGCTCTTTGATGCCCCCCCATCCTCCAAGGGAGGAGCAGTCCTGCTAGGCCACAGAGGAGGACTTTGCAGCCAGTCCTGAAGAGACCTGATAAAACAGGGTCAGATGAAAGGGAAGGAGGTCCTCCCCAATCAGTGGACTTGGAAAGAGGCAGGGAGGAGATGAGAGAGGGAGGGTGGGATTGGGAGGGAATGAGGGAGCAGGACACAGCTGGGATACAGAGTTAATAAAATGTAACTAATAATAAAAATTAAAATAAAATACAAAAAAAAAATACTAGGGACATGATAGAAGAGGTTTACCTGTGGTGGACAAGGTTAAGAAAGGAATGAAATGAAACATGAAGTTTAAAAGAAAAAAAATCATACACATACATATGTATGTAAATAATACATATAAGTGAAATAAACTTACACCACTAGAATATTGATCATCACCACCACAGCTATAGACTAATAAAAACTGCATCATTCAGTCAAGAGAAACCTCCTTCAAATATTAGGATACAGACTGAAAACAAAACAATGTTGCCATTGCCCTTCCTTGCCTACCAGAACTTGAAGGTAAGACACTATTGCTAAAGATACCATAAACTTTGGACACAGGTCTTTTGTCTATGAAGCTGGAACAAGCTATGTGATCAGAAGGTGCTACACAAACTAAGCTAACAAGGGAGAGAAACAATTGAAAGTGCTAATCAGCTGTAAAGCCTAAGAACCATAATAATGTCCAGCATGTAATACACCACTAACGACACAATAGTGGTGTTGTATCTTGTGTGATAAAGTAAAACATAATATTAATACACAGAAAACAGAAAATAGGAATTGCATTGAATCTGTAGATTAATTTTGGCAGAATAGCCATTTTCACGATGTTAATACATGAACACCGGAGATCTTTCCATCTTCTGATATTGTCTATTTCTTTCTTCAGAGAATTTTTTTTTAATGTTATTAGTGGCTATTGTGAAGGGTGTTGTTCCCCTGATTTCTTTCTTGGCCCTTTTGTCTTGGGTATACAAGAGGGCTTCTGATTTTTTTGAGTTGATTTTGTATCCAGGCACTTTACTGAAGTTGTTTATCAGCTTAAGAAGTTCTCTGGTTGAATTTTTGGGGTCACTCATGTTTACTATCATATCATCTACAAACAGTGACACTTTGACCTCTTCCTTTCCGATTTGTATGCCCTTGATCCCCTTTAGTTGTCATATTTCTCTAGCTAGGACTTCAAGTACTATGTTGAAGAGATATGGAGAGAGTGGGCAGCCTTGCTTTGTCCCTGATTTCAGCTGGATTGATTTAAGTTTATCTCCATTGAGTTTGATCTTGGCTGTAGGCTTGCTGTATATTGCCTTTACTATGTTTAGGAATGTGCCTTGTATCCCTGATTTCTCCAAGACTTTAAACATGAATGGGTGTTAGATTTTGTCAAATGCTTTTTCTGTATCTAAGGAGATGATCATGTAGATTTTCTTCTTTAGATTTTTTATATGGTGAACTACATTGATGGATTTTCATATGCTGCACAACCCCTGCATGCCTGGGATGAAGCCTACTTGGTCATGGTGGATGACATCTTTAATGTGTTCTTGAATTCGGTTTGTGAGTATTTTATTGAGTATTTTTTGTCAGTGTTCATTAGCAAGATTGGACTGAAGTTCTCATTTTTTTGTAGGATCATTGTGCTGTTTAGATATCAAGGTGACTGTGGCCTCATAGAATGAGGTAGGTAATGATTCTTTTGTTTCTATTTTGTCGTATATTTTGAAGAGTATTGGTGTTAGGTCTTCTTTGAAGGTCTCTGTAGAATTCTGCACTAAAACTGTCTGGCCCTGTGTTTTTGTTTGTTCGTTTGTTTGTTTTCTTTGTTTTTGTTTTTGTTTTGGATGGAAGATAAAAAAATAAAATAAGAAATGAATTGGTATCACATATCAATAATTTTTAAAATTTTGATTTTGTTTAATTTTATTTATTTTATACCCCAAGGGTGTCCTGTTCCTCCTCTCCTCCCTTTTCCCTTCTCCTTTCTTAGTCCTTCTCCTCTCCCTTTCCCTCCAGAAAACGAGAGTCCCCTCTCCCCATATCAAACATTCCCAGAACATCAAGTCACATCAGGACTGAACATATCCTCATCCAGCGAAGCCAGAGAAGGCAGCCCTGCCAGTGGGAAGTGATCAAAAAGCAGGCAATAAAGTTCATGTTAGAAACAACCCTTCCACTCCTACTTGCCAGATGACCCACATGAAGACCAAGCTGTCCATTGTCCACATATGCGAAGGGTGCCTAGATCTAGACCATGCATGTTCCTTAGTTGATGTCTCAGTCTCTGTAAGCCCCCATGGGTCTGGGTTAGTTCTTTCTGTTATCTTCTTGTGGGATTCCTGTCCCCTCCAAGTCCTTTCATCTCTCCTCCAACATTTCCAAAAAACCACCAGACCTCTGTCCAATGCTTGGCTGCAAGTCCCAGAATCTGTCTTAATACACTGCTGGGTGGAGCCTCCCTGATGGCAGGTACGTCTTTATACAGTTGTGGTTCTATCATCCATAACGTACACAAGTTCATCCAACTTGGTTTCGCTTCTGGGGATTCTTAATCAGGTTATAAATGTGACATGGGATGATAGACAAAATTTTTCATGGGTGATTTTAATGTGCAGCCAATGACAGATTTGCTGGCCTTTAATTATTAAATCTACTCATTTTTTTTTAATTTTGTAAGGTAGTTTGACGAATAAAAATACGTAGGTACTGAGAATCAATAGTCATCAAGATTTTAGGCTGATATGGATTGCCAAAAACAAAAACCACCATACTTAGTTTTAAAGTAATTTCCTGAGATAAGTAGTTTCTGATGGTATCATTTTTATATTCTTCCTGTTATCTAGCCCTTTGTTTGCACTTTAATATGTTTTTTCCTAATATATTCCTTTTAATGCTGTTCAGTTATATCCATTATTTCTATCTTTTCTACATGCATTATTTCTAATAAAAATTATTCCAAACCATACCTGAAGTTTTAATTTTGTAAAGCTCCCCAAAGTTTTTGTAATTCTGTTATTTTAGTAATGGATAGCTGTACTTGTATAATTTATTATTTAAGAACAATCAGTGGACTTGGAAAGGGGCACGATGGAGATGAGGGAGGGAGGGAGGGACTGGGAGGGAATGAGGGATCGGGACATGGCTGGGATACAGAGTTAATAAAATGTAACTGATAAAAATAAATAAATAAATAAATAAAAAGAACAATCAACAAAATACATTTGCATCAAAATATTTTGTATGATGAAATATCATCATTTCTTATAGTTAAGTAAATTCATAAGTAGGTTGACTTGTAATATTACTAACGAAAAATAAATGGTGGAATAATATCCAACTGCACAATTTAAGACGAGAGAGCCTTGTTCTACAGGCTTTCATCTCAATCAGCTGTGACCTTTTTGAAGTTAGGACTTCTACACTAGCAAATATCTACAGTTACATAAAATAAACTATCACAGTTTCTATAGTACAAAATGGGTGTGTTCTCAGTCCAAACTTTTAGTTTACAAGATTATTGTTAATCCATAAAAGCTGAGTTAGATAAGAGTCCAATAGATTTCTAAGAACAGACAAGATGGCCTGGCAATGGGTGATTTTTGGTCTTCAAGTTTATCCATTGCTACAACCAAATAATGTTTGACTCATATCTTCAAATAAATAAGTTTTGTATAAACATAAATGCGCATTTATGTACTTTTAAAAAGAAAGGATTTACATACATATACGTTTAACTGTTTGTTCATAAAACGTATATACAACCTACGCAGTCTGTACAATGTTATTTGTAAGTATATTTTCAGGGCTGATCATTGCTATTGGTAAGGATTTGGTGTGCTATTCCGTGGAGAAGACTATTTCTCCCTTTTTAAGCACTCCTGAGATGAGAGCAAGGAGGGACAGAAGGGAAGACTTAGAGGGAGTAAAGGAAAGAGAGAAATGATGGAATTATAACATCAAAATAAAAAAGAAATAATTAAAAATAAAACAGAATGAATGTTTGTTATACTAAATAAAAATCTTTAAAGAAATTTTGTACTTCCTTCAAGTTTTACTATCAACTCTGTTCTCATTTTGCATGAAATAAATCAAGAGTTTTTGTTTGATCATCTAAACAACAGATGGACCAATTCCTTGGGTTATATTTTATATAGGCAAGCACATTATCAATGAGAAAAAGAACTATCATTACTCTAAAAATTAGGAAAATTACTTAAATCTTAAAATAGTATTTTCTTAAAAGGTAATAGGATAAATAATCCATTCTTTTACTGTTGTGTTTTCAAAATTATCCATAACAGTATGTAGATATTTTATTAGAATATCATAAATATTTTTCCTTAAATAAAAGACGACTAAATATTAGTCATATAATACAGGATAACCACACTACAATCCACAGACCTAAAGAAGCTCAGTAACAAGGAGCACCCTCGGGAGGATGCTTAAATCTCATTCAGAAGGACAAACAGAACAGACACTAGAAGCAGTTGAAGAGAGGGAACAGGATGGGAACCTACCATAGATGTACTCTGAAAGACTCCACCCATCAGGAGATTGAAGCAGATGCTGAGACTCACAGCCAAACTTTGGGCAGAGTGAAAGGAGTCTAACGGAAAAGTGTGGTAACAGAACAACCCAGAGGGGACAGGAGCTCCGCAAGGATACAAAAGAACAAATAAATCTTTACACGGGGGGGGGGGGGGCTGTGGAGAATGATGCACCAAAGAAGGATCATGCATAAAGAAGACTTAGGCACCTTGCTCAGATGTAGCCAATAGTCAGGTCAATCTCCATGTGAGTTCCCTGGTAAAGGGACGAGGAGCTGTCTGAAATGGACTCTGTTGCCTGCTCTTTGGTCATTTCCTACTGGTAGGGTAGCCTTGCCAGTGCACAGAGGAAGAGGATACAGCCAGTCCCCATAAGACTTGATAGGCTGGGGTCAGTTGTATGAAAAGAGGTCTCCCCGTTTCTGAGGACTAAGGGAGGGGATAGGGGGAAGAGGGAGGGACCAGTTGGTAACAAAGGAGGTTGTGATGATCAGGATGTTAAGTGAATACATTTTTAAAAATTAAAGGCAGGCAAGAATAAATAATTAAATAATAAAGGAAAAAAAGACATTTTGTTTCATAAAATAGAAATTACAAATGAAAAATATGGGGGTATCCAAGATGGCGGCTATCAACACTTGCCGTTTATAAAAGGTAGGGATTTGAAAGTCTGAAATTAGTGAGTGGAGGGGCAACTGAAATTGGAAAACTGACAGTGTAGCTCCCTGAAGGAGGAGGGACATCACAGGAACAGAGAACTTTTTGATTCATGTCAGACACAGACTTCTCTGTGAACAGAGAAGGGCTCTTTCCTTCTTTGGGTCTCCCTCACCCTCAGAGGATCAGAGCCACAGTCCCAGTGGCACTGATCTTGCTGCCTGAGAACCGAGATAGCAGAGTCAGGAAAACTAGCTCCTCAGCCTCAGCAGCCAGCATCACCTGCGTCCAAAACCCGAAATCCTCAGTATAATCCTGCCTGGGTCCCACCCCTGTGAGCAGCAGGCCTTACCAACTCCAGAGAGCCTGAAGGTACAAGCTGCTCAGTCCCTCAGTGACAGGCAGCAGAACAGACTGTGCAGCAACCAAAGTCCAGCAGACCTGCAAAACTGCCTAGGGACACCAAGTGACAAGCCACAGTAGTGGCTACACAAGACTTCCCAGCAGGCACCTACACACCCCAGCTCTGCAGCCACAGCTGGATTCTCTGGGTACAGTGGCTGCAACACCACTGACCTGTCTGAGCACACATTTGGTTCAGCTGGTCCAAACCTGCCAGTAGAGAACAGGAGGAACCCCTGTGCAATTCGATTTGACCTGCTAGAGAGTGAATGTTCTCCCAAGTGCTTGCAGAGCCCCAGATCCAGGGTGCTTCTAAGCTAGCAGCCAGACATCAAAAATCTTCCACCTACAAATCCACTGTGGGAAACAGAGACTTTCTTAGGACAAGGAAACCCTGGCTCTGTGGAGCTACCAGCGGAGTTTAGGCAAATAAATCCTGGAGCTCAGTTAGAGACACTTACTAGTAGCCTCTAGGTCACTGATGTACTCAGACAATTTGCACACACAGTCATCACCAGCGCATGCAATAACTTCAGTGACCTCAACCCATTCAGTGACCGCATGGTGCCCCTCCCTCACACTGAAGGCCTCTACATTCTCTAGCACCCTGTCTATCAAGGCAAACTTCCACGCACACGCACATGCACACGCTTGTTCTCATTTGTCCTTCTGCATCCGGAGACTTTCCTCCTACAGGTACAGCTGAAGCACCAACTCGCATGCTGAGACCATTGGACCTCTCTCATCTCTGTGAAGAATTCTCCAGAAACCAGACAAAGATGGTACCAATCTGAAATGCAGAACCCAATAACAAACAGTGCAGGTTACCGTTAAGCAAATGGCCAGAGGTAGGCAAAGGAACACACAACAAAAAATCAGGAAATCAGGGTTTCACTAGCAACTCCCCAAATCACTGAATACTCCAATTCATCAGAAACACAGGAAAATGACCTTAAAGATATGCTTACTCAGTAATTAGAGTCACATAAAGAGGAAACAAATCTCTCAGAGAAATGGCCAAGCAAACCCAGAGAGTTAAAGAGGAAACGAGGAAACGAACGCATCTCTCAAAGGTTTGACCACCCAGATGGAGGCTAAGAAACAGGAACTGAACAAAGTTCTCAAAGAAACACAGGCAAATATAGCCAAACAAATAGAGGGACAAGTAGAGGCAAAATTAGTGGCATACAGAGAAGAAATGAACAAACAAACAAACAAAAAAAATAGAGGCCATCATACAGAGACAGGAAGCCAAATTCAAATAGATGAAGGAAATGGTAAAAGACATAAAAATAGAATTAGAATTTATAAAGAAAACACAACTAGGGAAAACCCTGGAGCTGGAGAACTTAGAGAAAAGATCATGAACCACAAAAGTAAGCATCACCAACATAATACAAGAGATGGAAGAGAGAATCTCTGGTGCTGAAGATACACTTGCAGAAAATAATATTTCTCTCAAAGAAAAAGTAAAATCAGAAAAGTCCCAAACACAAAACAGCCAAGAAATCAAAGACGCCACAAAAAGATGAAATCTAAGAATAATAGGAATTGATGAAAAAAAAAATTTCAGTCTCCAAGGTCCAGAAAATATTTTCAAGAAAATCATAGAAGAAAATTGCCCAACTTTATGAGATGTCCATAAAAATACAAGAGGTCTACAGAACACCACACAGACTAGACCAGAAAAAAAAAAAATCCTCAGGTCACATCAATGTCAAAACATTGTCAAAACAATGTCAAAATATACAGAACAAAGAAAAGATATTAAAAGCAGCAAGGGGAAAAGGCCAAGTAACATATAAAGGTAGACCTATCAGAACCATAACGGACTTCTCATCAGAAACTATGAAGGCCAGAAGGGCCTGGGCAGAAGTCAAGCAGACTTTAAGGGACCACAGATGCCAATCCAAATTAATGTAGTCTGCAAAGATTTCAATCAACACAGATGGAGAAAACAAAATATTCAATGATAAAACTAAAGCAATTTCTACACAGCAAATCAACCATACAGAAGATACTAGAAGGAAAACTCCATTACAATGAAAACAACTATACCCAAGAAAACATAGGATACAGATAATGTTCCTGCAAAAAGTAAAAGAAAACAAGCAATGAATAACAGTAAGACCACCAACTCCACAATAAAAAGAACTGTCATTGGTCACTATTATCTATCAACATCGATAGACTCAACTACCCAATAAAAAGAAACAGATTAACAGAATGGGTGCTGAAACAGGATCCAACATTCTGCTGCATCTAAGAAATGAACCTTTGCAACAAAGATAAATACTAAATCAGAGTAAATGACTGGAAAAATGTTTTTCAAGCAAATGGACCCAGAAAACAAGCTGGGTCCAACCTAAATCCTAATATTTAATAAAATAAGCTTTCAACCAAAATTAATCAAAAAAGATGGAGGGACACTACATTCTCATCAAAGGAAAATCCACCAAGAAGACATAACAATTCTGAAATCTATGTCTCAAATACAAGAGTGCTTACATTCATAAATGAAACATTATTAAAACTTAAATCAGAAATTGATCCCACAGGCAAACCAAGGTGATCAACACCAGAAGGCCTGCTAACGCTCCCATGCCCACCCATTCCTTCAGATGATTCATGGCTGCAGCAATCCATGATAATAATCCTGTGGCTAGTTCTGCGTCCACTTTGGTAGAATTTACCATGACAATGGCCACTCTCAGCTGCTCCATCGTAGTATCGAATTCTCCAGTCCAATTACCTAAAATATAGCTAGACAATTGTTTAGACAGATTTGCAGCACAGGGAAAATTCTCATGTTGTATGCTAGTGACTCAAAGTCCAGCATACTTTCATTGACAGCCAAGTTGAGCGATTTGCCATAGGGTATCAATTTGCTCCTGCACGAGGTCAATCCTCTGATTGAACACCATCAAACCTCCTTTTAGTTGAGCATTAATTCCTTTTTGTACATCTAAGGCATGAGCTACATTGGCTAAAAGGTTTGCCTGTGGTATATATGCAAGATTAGAGTCTCACAACAGTGTAATGCAGCCATGACCATTCAGGCCTTTACAGCCATTGAAGCAGGACAGTCTCCCCAAGCATGGTTGGCTACCATAAAAAGCCAAAATGTTATGCTCAGGATGTGAGGCTAAGCACTGCACTCAGGGTCAGCCGCTTTGGACCCAGAGAAGAGCATGTCTGATTGCATGCGGGTTGATACCCCAGGTCCCGCCTCTGAGAAAAAGGTATCGGACGGGTCTGATGCTCTTTGGGTGGATGACACCTAAATGAACATCAGTACAAAGTCCCAATTTATTTCTAATATCAGAGATCAGACCTCTACTCTTGCCTGATGTGTCCAAAACAAAAAGGGGGAACTGTAGAGAGCTGTGTAATGCCGCGCCTGAAAGATGGAGCTGGTTTCCGCCTTCCACCTTCCCGATGGTGAGTGCTCTCTGTCACAAACAACTCCACATTTGGCTAAGGCTGAGGATCTGGCTTGCTTCCATGTATGTGGACCTATCTGCATTGCCCACGTGGCATGCTGAGGTTGGCTACTCAGAGGCTATTTAAGCTGTGGGCTGGCTTTCCCCAGAGTCAGATGATTGTTCAAGGTTCCTGAATAAACTGCATTGAAAAAAAAAATTGATCCCAATACCTTAATAGTGGGAGACTTTAACACCCCACTCTCACCACAAGACAGATCAACTAGACAGAAGCCAAATAGGAAAATAAAGGCACTTACAGAGGCTCTAATTCAAATGGATCTAATAGAAGTCTACAGAACTTTTCACCCAAACTCAAAAAAGTATACCTTTTTTCAGCACCGCATGGAACCTTCTCCAAAATAGACCATATAGTGGTCACAAAGCAAGCCTCAACAGATACAAGAAGATTGAAATAATCCTCTGTATTTTATCTGACCACCATGAACTAAAGATGGACCTCAACAACAATTAAATTAGAAAAAAAGCCTACAAGTACATGGAAACTGAACAACTTGCTGCTCAATGACAGCTAGGTTAAAGAAGAAATAAAGAAATTAAAGACTTCCTAGAATTCAATGAAAATGAAGGTACAACATACCCTAATTTATGGGACACAATAAAAGCAGTGATCAGAGGAAAATTCATACCACTAAGTGCCTTCAAGAAGAAATTTGCAACATCTCATATAAGCAACTTAATGGCCAAACTGAAAATGACCCCCCACACACACTGAAAAAAAAAAAAAAAAGAAGTAGATACATCCAAGAGGAACAAATTGCTGGAAATAATCAAAATTGGCGCAGAAATCAATCAATAAGAAACAAAACTATTCAAAGAATCAATGAAACCAAGAGCTGATTCTTTGAGAAAAGGAACAAGATAGACTAACCCTTAGCCAAACTAACTAAAAGGCAGAGAGAAACTATCCAAATCAGCAATCAGAAATGAAAAGTGGGACATAAATACAAACACTGAGGAAATCCAAACACTCATTAGGTCATACTATAAAAGCCTATATGCCACAAAATTTGAAAATCTAAACGAAATGGACAATTTTCTTGATAGATTCCATCTACCAAAATTAAGTCAAAATCAGGTAGAGAGATTGAACATCCCGATATCCCCCTAGGAAATAGAAGGAGTCATCAACAGTCTCCCTTCTAAAAAAAAAAAAAAAAAGGCACTGGGCCAGATGGTTTCAGCATAGAATTCTACCAGACCTTCAAAGAAGTGCTAACTCCAATTCTCTTCAAATTAGTCCACAAAATAGAAACAGAAGGAACATTACAAATCTCAGTCTATGAGGCCACAATCACCTTGATACCTAAACCACACAAAGACCCAACAAAAAAAGAGAACTTCAGACCCATCTCTCTTATAAACATTGATGCAAAAATACTCAACAAAATATTTGCAAACCGAATCCAAGAACACATCAAAGATATCATCCACCATGATTAAGTAGGCTTCATCCCAGGCATGCAAGGGTGGTTCAACATACGGAAATCCATCAATGTAATACACCATATAAACAAACTGAAGGAGAAAATCCATGTGGTCATCTCCTTAGATGCCAAAAAAGCATTTGACAAAATCCAACACCATTCATGTTTAAAATCTTGGCAAGATCAGGGATACAATGTACCTAAACACAGTAAAGTCAATATACTGCAAGCCCATAGCCAACATCAAACTCAATAGAGAGAAACTTAAATCAATCCAGCTGAAATCAGGGAGAAGGCAAGGCTGCCCACTTTCTCCATATGTCTTCAACATAGTACTTAAAGTCCTAGCTAGAGCAATAAGACAACTAAAGGAGATCAAGGAGATACAAATCGGAAAAGAAGAGGTCAAAGTGTCACTATTTGCAGATGATATGATAGTATACATGAGTGACCCCCAAAATTCAACCAGAGAACTTCTTCAGCTGATAAACAACTTCAGTAAAGTGGCTGGATACAAAATCACCTCAAAAAAAAAAAAAAAGTCAGAAGCCCTCCTGTATACCCAAGACAAAAGGGCTGAGAAAGAAATCAGGGAAACAACAACCTCAACCACAGCCACTAATAACATAAAGTACCTTGGGGTGACTCTTACCAAGCAGGTAAAAGACCTGTTTGAAAAAAACTTCAAGTCTCTGAAGAAAGAAATTGAAGAAGATATCAGAAAAATCTCTCATGCTCATGGATTAGTAGGAGTAACATAATAAACATGGCCACCCTGCCAAAATCAACATACAGATTCAACACAATTCCCATCAAAATACCAATACAATTCTTACAGACCTTGAAAGAAAAATTCTCTGAGCGCATCTGAAAGACTCTAACTAGCAGTGTTTTCAAAGCAAAGACTCATGACCAAACCTTTGGCAGAGTACAGGGAATCATAAGAAAGAAGGGGAGTTAGTCTGATGGGGAAAGGATAGGAGCTCCACAAGGACCAAATATATCTGGGCACAGGGTCTTTTCTGAGACTGACATTCAACCAAGGACCATGTATGGATATAACCTAGAACCTCCACTCAGATGTAGCCTGTGGTAGCTCAGTAACCAATTGGTTTCCCAAAGTGAGGGGAACAGGGACTATTTCTAACAGGAACTCAATGACTGGCTCTTTGGTCTCCCCACCCCCGAAGGGAGGAGCAGTCCTGTTAGGCCACAGAGGAGGGCTTTGCAGCCAGTCCTGAAGATACGTGATAAAACAGGATCAGATGAGTGGGGAGGAGGTCCCCCCATCAGTGGACTTGGAAAGGGGCACGGTGGAGATGAGGGAGGGAGGGAGGGACTAGGAGGGAATGAGGGATCGGGACACGGCTGGGATACAGAGTTAATAAAATGTAACTGATAAAAAAAAATAAAAAAAAAATTATTTAAAAAAAAAAGAAAGAAAAATTCTCAACTTCATATGGAGAAACAAAGAAACCAGAATTTTCAAAACGTTCCTGTACAACAACAAATCATCTGGAGGTATTACCATCCCTGATCTCAAGCTCTACTACAGAGCAATGGTAATAAAAACAGAATGGTATTGGCATAGAAGCAGAAAGGTGGATCAATGCAACTGAATAGAAGACCCAGAAATAAACCCAAACACCTATGACTACTTGATTCTTGGCAAAATAGCCAAAACCATTCAATGGAGAAAAGACAGCATCTTCAACAAATGGTGCTGGTCCAACTGGATGTCTACATGCAGAAAAATGAAAATAGATCCATATTTGTCATCCTGCAGAAAACTAAAATCCAAGTGGATCAAAGACCTCAACATAAAAGCAGATACACTAAATAGGTTAGAAGAAAAAGGGGGGAAGAGCCTGGAACTCATTGGCAAAGAAGACAACTTCCTGAACAGAACACCAACAACATAGGCTCTAAGAGCAACAATCAATAAATGGAATCTCATGAAACTGAAAATATTCTGTAAAGCAAAAGACATAGTTATCAGAACAAAATTAAAGTCTACAGACTGGGAAAGGATCTTCACCAACCCTATATCTGACAGAGGGCTGATATCAAGCATATATAAAGAACTAAAGAAGTTAAAAATCAACAAATCAAGTAATCCAATTAAAACATGGGGTATGGAGCTAAACAGAGAATTCTCTGTAGAGGAATATAGAATGGCAGAGAAACACCTAAAGAGATGCTCAGCATCCTTAGCCATCAGTGAGATGCAAATCAAAACGACCCTGAGATTTCGCCTTATACCCATCAGAATGGCAAAGTTTAAAAACTCAAGTGGCAACACATAATGGAGAGGTTGTGGACAGCTGGGAACCCTCCTCCATTGCTGGTGGGAATGTAAACTTGTACAACCACTTTGGAAATAAATCTGGCACTTTCTCAGACAATTAAGAATAGTCCTTCCTCAAGATTCAGCTATACCACTCCTAGGCATATATGTAAAGATGTACAAGTACACAAGGGCATTTGCTCAATCTTGTTTGTAGCAGCTTTATTCATAATAGCCAGAATCTGGAAACAAGGTAGATGTCCCTCAATGGAGGAATGGATACAGAAATTATGGTATTTTTACACAATGGAATACTACTCAGCAATTAAAAACAAGGAAAGCATGAAATTTGCAGACAAATGGTGGGATTTAGAAATGATCATCCTCAGTGAGGTATCCCAGGAGCAGAAAGACACACATGACATAGTCATCAGAACAAAATTAAAGTCTACAGACTGGGAAAGGATCTTCACCAACCCTATATCTGACAGAGGGCTGATATCAAGCATATATAAAGAACTAAAGAAGTTAAAAATCAACAAATCAAGTAATCCAATTGGATTAATCACTAATCCAATCACTAATATAGACCTATAAAATAGGATAAACATACTAAAATATGTGGGCCTAAAGAAGATAAACAAAAAAGAGGACCTGGAGTAAGATGATCAATCTTCACTTAGAAAGACAAATTGGATGGACAGGGAAAGTAGGATAAAACAAGTAACAGAACAGGAGCCTACTGCAGAGGGACTCTGAAAAACTCTACCTTGCAGTGTATCAAAGCAGATGTGGAGACTCATAACCAAAACTTGGACAGAGTGCAGAGAATCATATGAAAGAAGGGGGAGTTAGTATGACCTAGAGAGGACAGGAGTTCCACAAGGACAAAATATATCAGGGCATGGGCGCCCTCTATGAAAATGTTTCTCCAACCAAAGACCATGTATGGATATAACCTAAAACCCCTGTTTGGATGTAGCTCATGGTAGCTCAGTAACCAAGTGGGTTTGCCTAGTAAGGGGAACAGGAACTATTTCTGTCATGAACTCAATGACTGGCTCCTTTACCTCCCCAACCCCTGAGGGAGGATCAGTCTTGCTAGGCCACAGAGGAGGACATGGCAGCCAGTCCTGAAGATACCTGATAAGCTAGGGTCAGATGGAAGGGGAGGAAGACCACCCCTAGCAGTAGACTTGGAAAAGGGCAGAGAGGAGATGAGGGAGGTAGGGTGGAATTGGGAGGGAAAGAAGGAGGGGGCTATGGCTGGGATACAAAGTAAAGAACCTGTGATTATTATTAAGACATAAAAATAAGCGTAAAAAGATATACATCATAATATAAAGATGGTCATATATTTGATATATTGAATATATCTAAATCTCATTTTCATGCTCAACTAGATACTTCACTCCTACTAACTAGCAGTCATGGTTCTGGAAAGTACTCTAAATCCTACTATAGGAGAAACAAAATTGTCAATATAACCCAGTTACAGATATTAAAGCTACAACAGAGATCTGCCTGCACAACATGTTGATGTAACAACAGCATGAAAGTTATAGTAGTAACCAATCAGTTTTTGATTGGATTTAGGGCCTACCTGTTGAAATAGAACTCATACATGATACTGTTACTGTGCCCATGAATCTAGAACTTATTTTGCCAAAGAAACAAAGCAATAAAACAAACCTTAATAACATTCCTATTTTTATAGATCAGTGCCTTGCTCAGCCATCATCAGAAACATTTATAAACAAGATTGGAACTAACACAGAGACCCATAATCAGACATTATGTAGAGAGAGAATTTGGAACACTCAGTCCTAATTGCTATGTCTTCATCAAACCCATACCCTCAGAGCTCAGGGTATTCTGTTGAAGAGGAGGTAAAAAAAAAAAAAAAAAAAAAAAAAAAAAAAAAAAAAAATTGGAAGAGTTAGTGATGAATGACACAAAGAAAACTCTCATGCAGATACACAATGGCTGATACATATTTGGACTCACAGTCTGTTACAGCATGCACACAACTTGCCCAGGTTCAATACAGAATTGGGTCCCAGATTTGAATGGGTGAAGTGGACATCGGGTTCCAGCCCTAATTGAGAAACTATTTACAATGATGTCAGCTGGCAAAATGAGATCCTATTTTCCAATGGTGTGTCACTGGTTATAATTCCATTGAAAACTTATAATTAAGAGTGGATGGACAGCATAAAGCAAGCTCCATGGTTTCATGTAAGCTGTTTGTTCAGTTCGGGTTTTTGTTCTTATTGGTCTTGTTTGCTTGCTTTATCTTCACTTTTTTAATGTGAGTTTATTTATGAAAAAGAGAGAAAGAACAAAGTTGGGTTGTTAGAAAGATAAGCCCCACCACAGCCTAAGAGAGGAACAGCCTTGCTAGGCCACAGAGGAAGACATTGCAGCCAGTCCTGAAGATACTTGATAAGCTAGGGTCAGATGGAAGGGGAAGAGGTCCTCCCCTATCAGTGGACTTGGAAAGGGGCAGGGAGGAGATGAGGGAGGGAGGGTGGAATAGGGAGGAAATGAGGGAGTGGGATACAGCTGGGATACAAAGTAAATAACCTGTGATTAATATAAAAAAATAAAAATTATTAATAAAAAAGAAAGATGATTATCCGGAAGAGTAGATATAACAAAATATATGGTGTAAAAATTTAAGTAAAATGGAATTAAGAGATATAAAACAGATTTTGTTTTCATTAAATTGTCGATTGTAGACTATGATATTTTATTTATGCCACTTTATTTAGGTGTTTGAACACGTATATATATAAAACATCAAGATTGTTGGATGAGATTCATTTATTAAGGTGAGTCTAGCATGGATTGGGTAAGTTATTTCATTTTGTAGTTTGCAGGAGAAAGAGAAATGAATTCCTTGTACACAAGAAGAGAACTAGATAAGGCAAAAATTGTTCTTTAACTCCAGAATAGATGATTTTAGCATTTGCCTTTATATAATTCAGAATTTTACAGCTTTATGCCAGCCACTGATGATTAAGGCACTCTCTTTTTTCTTAGGGTGTTTGGATCCTGAGTGATATTGGTCTCGCATAAGAACTAACTAGAGGAGACATGTGCTTTAGGATGACAGATAGCATGCCCAGAAAGTCTCTTTATAAAAGGTTATCTACTGGGAAATATGCAGAAACACAAATTCAATTTCTTCCACATTACAACAATGTAGAAATATAATTTTATCATGCGCTCAAATAAGTCTATGGTTCTCTACACCAAGCTCTCTGGTCTTAGTCTCCTATTACTTTCTGAACAGGGGCCTGTTTGTTACTCATCCAATTGAACATAGTAAAACAGTATAATATATTTTTACATTTTATAATGTATCTAGATGAATTATCTGTGTTTATAATGTATTTAAGTAGCAGTCTACTGATTTACAATTGCTCTTTGTTTACTGTCTGCTTTGTATTGTATTGTATTATTTGAATTTATTTGAGACACAGATACAATTAAAATCACTATTTTCCCCAGGCTGGAAAGATGGCCCTACATATATGCACATACTGGCAACACTGAGTGGACAAAGACAATTTTTTAAAATAGGAATGGTGGTCCTAGGAAACAAAGGAGGAAATCAAGAGAAAAAAAAAAACTGGGGTTGGATTTGCTCATTAATTTAAAATTAAAATTTTAAACTTCAGAAAAATAAAATTATGTGTTAAAATTGTACTATAATCATTCATTTCATGCATTTATACTGTTGATTGTTTCAGTGTAGTTTATTCTTTAGTGAATATGATGATCTCACTTGCATTTGGCATATGAGCTAATTTTAAGCAATAATCAACTTATAAAAAACACTGTTTTCTAACATATAATCTATAAATTACTTAATGTTATACATTTTCACAATTCCATGTATAGATTATAAAATAAGGAAAAGTTATGTGAGTGAATTTCAGACATCATATAAACTGAAGAATTCATTTTAGCTGTTCATTTTCTTGTGACATACAGTACAGAACATGAATCATCTGAAAACTGACTTCATGTATATGTAAGACCAACATTTGCATGAATATTTCAGTGAAGGTTGAGCAATTTATTTTCAAAATACCATAAAGTAATAAATAATGGCCACATGTAAGTTTACAGCATATGTACACACAATAAAGAAAACTGAAATGATGACATACTAATCTTGATATATAAACAATGAGATACCCTTTAGCTATAGAATGTGGAATTCTGTCTTATTGATTAAAAACGTGACTTTAATAGTGAATACTATGAATCCTAAGAAAGTATTAAAGAAAAAGCATGGTGTTTTAGTTTTTCTCTTTTACATAAAAAGGAACAGATAAGATACAAATAAAACATTAAAATTAAAATGCTTAACGCTTTGATTTAGTATATTACATGTGAGAGGAAATCAAAATTGAACAAATCACACCAAAACATAAGACATATGCACTGCTTTATGGAACCAAAGCGTCAGGAAACTCTTGTTTGTATTAAGTATTTCAGAGGATATTGTCATGACTTGTTTGTGTACTGTCATGTTAAACAACAGCCTGTGGCTTTCTGTGGGTGTGAGAGGTTGTAGAGACTGAGCTGTGGATGTGAGTGGCTGTAGAGATTTCAAAAGCTGTGATGATGAGGATGTATGTATGATATGATGCTGATGTTCACATCATAGCATTAAGCTTGTTCAAAGCAAGTATTTGAGTTCATTATTTCTGATGCACTTTAGCAAGCCTGAGTAAATCCTTGTTCTTAGGGACATTCTTTGGAATGAATTTAGTGCAGCTTAACACCTCCATGTGGAGCCAATCTAAGGGAAAGATGAAAAGGGTGTGCTTCTAAATAGTGTAATTATAAGAGTGCAATCAGAACACTAGGGCATTTTCATGCCACGTTGAATATTAAAAGCAACACACAGAAATGTGGATTTGATTGTGTTCGTACAGTTTCCTTCCTACAGTCTACCTCCACAATTCACTACTGTACTGGTTTCCTAATGTTGAAATTCAAAAATACAACTAGTAACATACATAATTTGATTCTGATTTTTGAGCAAACAAATATGTTTTTCTCAGTTTACTAGATTGTGGTTGATTATTTTATTTATTTCACCTGCTGTTTCTGCTCTGCTCAGCATTCTTACACTAGTATATTACAATCTTTAGTTTGCTATATTCACCTACTTTCATTGCTCAGTTCTAAAAATGTTTTTTAGCACTTTCCCCATTTTTCATCAACTTTTTTGATAGTCTAGTGTATTACAACTATAAAATACTGTTCCACATTGTCCTTTTTTCTTGAAATTAACATCTCTCTAAATATCATCCACTCTCTAAAATTAGTTACTCACTTCAAGAGCATGCATCTGTGCATCAATGTGAGTTTGGAAAGTTATCATATGCTGAAAATATCTTTCTTTCTGGTGCCTAGTCATATACATTTTCTTTCAGAGGAGATTTGTATTAGCAGACAGTGAAGTCCAAAATCAGTTATTCACTCATCCCTGTAGTGAGAATTCTGGAACTTTGGTTTCTTTTAAGAACACAGAAATATTGTATGTTTTTTTTTTTTTTAATTTAATCTCAGACTCAATACATGGGGCTGGTGTGCAGCACCTGACTGTGGTTTGCCTCATGCACTGGTGGGTGATGATTTTGCCCTCTGCAGTTAGTTTCTGCCATTGAGTGATGTTTGGCATTCTGAGGACTTTTCAGAAGACATATAATGCTAGGGGCCTGAGAGATGGGGTGGGTGACTGGTTGCTGTTTGTTGCTGTTAGTTGTTGGTTGCTATTAGTCCTGGTTGGTTCAGTAGTCAAGGGCAAAGAAGAAATAGGGAAAGAAGAAAATAAATACCCTGGCAGCAAAGATCAAACTTGCCCCAAAGAACTCGATGCCCCTAATGAGCTGGATATAGTCTAATAGTAACAGCCACTCACTTTTTTTATTAATACTTTTTCTTCACAATCTATTCATTATATATCTTGATTGAAGCTCCCTCACCCAACCCCCAGTCCCACCATCTCTCCCTCTTCCCCTATTCCACTCAAAGGGGAAGTTCTCCACTATTGCCATCTGCCAATATCTTGTTAAGTCTTATCAGGACTGCTGGGGTCTTCTTCCTCTGTGGCCTGGCAAGGCTGCATCATCAAGGGCGAGTGATCAGAGAACAGTCAACTGAGTTCATGGTAGAGGCAGCCCCTCTTCCCCTCACTCAGAGATCCACATAGGGACTGACCTGCCAATAGGCCACTTCTGAGCAAAGGGTCTAGGTCCTCTCCATACGTGGTTCTCGGTTAGTGCATCAATCTCTTCAAGACCCCCTGGACTCAGATCTTTTAGTTTTGTTGGTCTCCTTGTGGGGCTCCTGTCCCATCCATGTCCCTCTAATCCCATCCCTCTCTTCTCCCAAAGCCTCCCTGCACTCTGCCCAAAGTTTGGCCCTGAGTCTCAGCATCTGCTTCAATCCCTTGTTGGGTGGAGTTTTTCAGAGGACCCTGTATAGTAGACTCCCAACCTGTTTCCTCTCTTTCACCACTTCTGGTGTCTATCTTGTTTGACATTCTGAATTAGATTTAAGCATCCTCTCCATTGTCCTCCTTTGGCTTCTTTAAGTCTGTAGATGGCTCTCCTATATTACAGGGCTAATATCCGCTTATTAGTGAGTGTATGTCATGCCTATCATTCTGTTTCTGGGATACCTCACTAAGAATGATCTCTTAAAGTTCCATCCATTTGCCTTCAAATTTCATGATTTCCTTGTTTTTGCTTTTTGGCTCCTGACTTTATTCAGAGATCTCTCTTCATGCCTCTCTGTTCTTTTCCTCCCTCTTATTTAGTGTTAGGGCATAGATGGAATAGAAGAAAAGGGGTAGAAAAGAGTGGAATAACAAAGAACCCATAAAGTAAAAGCACAGTTACACAATCCAAAACACTTCCCACTACCATTCGCTCATGTTCCTGCCCATATCTCCCGTCTGTATAGCCATGTCACTCGCCAGTTCACAGTTACCACAATTCTATAATTGCTAAAACAATCCATCAAACATAGTGAGCTTTTATATTCTGAAAAAAAAAATTATTACAGCCATTTAAATTGTTGGGTAAAGTATAGTCTTTTGTAATGTGTACAACTCCACAATTCATCTACTCACATACTGAGATCCAGTTATGGCAATTTGGCTAGGGATCCTGTAAGTGTTCATGTGCAGGCTTCTGCTTGGTCAAACTTCTCCATTTTCTAAGAGACTCGCTGAAAACATCGCCAGGTTACTGGCGCGCTGAGAGAGGTCACTGTTTACTGAGGTCTGCTATTCCAGAGGAGTTACAGCTCAAGGGTATATTTTAAAACCTGTTCTTTTCCCTTGAACTAATTTTTTTTATTGTGTTACCAAACGATACTCATAATTATTTTAGTCTTATAACAAATGTTAAAATTTAGTGGCATCCCCACAATTTAGTTTTTTTACAATTGTTTTTCTTTCTAATAAAATTGTATTCATTCTTTGAAAATGTCATACATGCATACAAATTATATTCATCATATCTGCCCAAATATCCCTTCTACGTCTCCTTTTCTCCACAGCACATTGTCTGAAATTCATATCCTCCTTTTGTCAATAGCCCACTGAGTCCGATTAGTGCTGCGAATATGTGCATTTTTTTATTCTTCCACAATCACTTTGGATTCAGTTGTTGGTACCTTCAGTACTTCTACTGGATTTTGGCATGGACTGATATGGATTAAATCTAAATCAAGGCAGAATTAATTTATTTTCTCATCGACTTCTTTTCTATACATAAAATAATGCAATATTTCAAATGTTTTGATATTCTTTGCTATTTTTACTGGAATTTTATAGAGATTATGATACAACTTATTACATTTACAAGTAAATATTCCACTTTCGTATACTGTCGTAGAGTTGGTCGGTCTTGATTTTTATTACATTTGATGCTTGCATTTTAATTAATATATAATAATTTTATCACACTGATTTATTGGTTATTATTACATTTTATCTTTGTGTGTTCACTAGTGCATATGTAAATGTCAGATGACACTATTGTGCATTCATTCTTTCCTTTAAACAAAGGATCCTGACCAGTAATGCTAAGAAAGAAATATACAAAATCCATATGTATAATACATATATATTTAAAAAGAGAGAATCTAAATTCATAGCTATGTATGTACGTATATGTGGCGTTTATGACTATGTCTGTATGTATCACTCATCATTTTTATAGACTTAGTGTTGTCTATAATACTAAAACATTAGTGTACAAATTTCTAAAAATTTCTCTTTGTTCCTTCATTTAACTGATGAAAACTGTCAGTAAGAAAAAAATTAATTAATACTCATGACTTTTTTTAGGTTTGGGAAAAATCATTTTCTTTTTTGTTTATATTTTAGTTCATTTACTCAGAAATTGTTTATTAATAATTAGTGCTCCAACTTATTATCTGAAAAAAATGACTAGCAGACTTCAAGTTAGTCCTTCCTTGCTAAGCATCTAACCTCTGCTAAATGGCAAAATGAAAAAAATACGTGCCATTGGATGGAATTAAACTACTACTTACATTATAGTATACCAAAAATTCAAATTGAGAACAAATTGCCTAAGTCACCTCTACAGATGATAACAGCAATCAAAATTATTTAGCCACATGAAAAATTCCTGAAAGGTTACTCCAGTTGTAAACCATGAATGTCAGTTCCATTGGCATCTGTATGAAAGTCTATAGAACAGGATGTTTCTTTATACAAATAATCAAATATAAAGACTGAATGTAAAGGATAAACAATGTTCTCTTCTATTCAGTCTGTATAAAGACTGGATATATAACATCTATGAACCTATGAAAGAAAATCAGTTTTGTTGTTGTTGTTGTTGTTGTTTTACAACCAATAATTTTTATTGTATTGGAAGAAAAATTAAGTTTAACTATAAACAGATTTATTTTTCTTTTCATTTGTTTGCACAAAATGTCCCTAATTTATTTTTCCCATCTCAAAGAACTGAGTGGAGCACTAATTCCAAAGGAGGGAGAGAAGAAAGGAAAAGAAGAGAACAAAATGAAGAAAGAAAACACAGAAGAGTAATAGCATACTGAAATTGCCCAAACCTATAATAAGTAAATAACTCAGTCAGCAGATGATAGAATAAATTAAAAACCATATTCATATGAATAACAGGATTTTAGTAATAAAATAATGAATATCAAATCTTTTATCAATATAAACAATATTTAAGTTATTGTTCTCTCTCTTACAGTCAGATTTTGTAGTGCTCTGTGGTACCCATGTAATTTGTTATATGCATTGGATGTAAATATATGACATTGAATAATTAACATAAAATGGCTAAGTTGCTTTACTCATAAAACAACTAATTAATATCATATTGATGGTAATAATCCTTAAATTCAATGTTAAACTCAAATTCACCTAAATGCTTTATTGACATATTTTTATTTTATGCCTTAATATTGATTTGTTTTGAAAGGAATCTGTCACAGTAGCTGAATGCTAAACTTTCATTAGACTATCTTATATGTTTAAATATACAAATGAGAGAAAGAGAAGAGTGAGAGAGAAAAGTTCTATGCATAGTGTCATTATCTAATAATTATAAATAAAATGCATTGAGTACTTGAGCCAGAAACTCCAATACCTGACATGGTAGAAAATTACATTTACTCACCTCAAAACTAATGTACCTACCATCATTACGTTTATTTCACAAATGAGGTAATTAAGATCTAAATTTCTTGCTGTGCACGTAGTCTTGAAAGCATTCTCATGTTTAAATATGAAAATGAATGTGCAGATGACTGACAAAAGAGTGACAAGAGTTTTATACATCTTAGTGAAAACCATAACATTTTCCCATTCCTAAATTATACTAATAATCTTTGAAAGCATCATACTAAAGAAATCAAAACCCTTAGGAAGTTATTAAAATTTAGCACTCCACTCATGTGGGAGTATAGATTCCATTTGCTGAAGAGATTATTATAGATGTGCCTAGAATAAAATGCAAATATCACACAGAGTGGGCTGGATCTCTCAGTTGGGTTTCCCAAAATCTCATCACCTTAAAATCTTAAATATTAGAGTAAGTATAAATTCAAGCAAATGCTCCACTGAAAATAACATTTGGGGGTGAGTTAGCAGAATTGGAAAAGGAGATGATTTAGCTTTCCATGTGAAACCAAATAGGATGTGATGATTATAAACCTTTTCTATGAGGCAGGTCCAGAACAATGTTGTATTGTCTACTTGAAACTTACTGAGAATATTGATTACTATAAAATTTTTTTAAAAAAATTAGGATATGGTCTCAGGTTGCCTATGTTGATTATTTAACAACATATACCATATCATTTTAACATATAATATGTCATTTTAAACTTGAAATAAATAAGCTTTACGGTCGATTATATTTTATTCAATATAACAGATAAAGGGAAATACAAAGCCAAATAAAGTATGATATGCCAAAATAGCCAACTGATATTAATATATAGTTGAATACATTTGTATCCTGTTATTACAAGTAAACACCTAAAGATAAAATCGAAAATGAAAAAGAAAATTTTTTAATGAATAATAATATTGAATGATTTTTTTCTAGATCCCACCATTTGACTGCAAATTTCATGATTTTCTTGTTTTTAATTGCTGAGTAGTATTCCATTGTGTAAAAGTACCACAATTTCTGTATCCATTCCTCAGTTGAGGGGCATCTGGGTTGTTTCCAGGCTCTGGCTATTAAAATATAGCTGCTACAAACATGTAGATCAAATGTCCTTGTGTGTACTTGAGCATCTTTTGGATATATGCTTAGGAGTGGTATAGCTGGTTCTTGAGGAAGCACTATTCCCAATTGTCTGAGAAAGCAGCAGATTGATTTCAAAAGTGGTTGTACAAGTTTACATTCCCACCAGCAGTGGAGGAAGGTTCCTCTTTCTCCACAACCTCTCCAGTATGTGTTGTCATTTGAATTTTTGATTTTAGCCATTTTTCTGAGTGAGGTATCCCAGAAGGAGAAAGATACACATGGTATATACTCACTTATATAGACCTATAAGATAGGATAAAAATACTGAAATCTATACACCTAAAGAAGATAAACAAGAAAGAGGACCCAGGGTAAGATGATCAAGACTCACTTAGAAAGACATGGATGGGATGGACATTGGATGTAAGAGAAAACAGGTAACAGGACAGGAGCCTACCACAGAGGGCCTCTGAAAGACTCTACCTCGCATTGTATCAAAGCAGATACTGAGACTCATAACCAAACCTTCGGCACAGTGCAGGGAATCATAAGAAAGAAGGGGAAGTTAATATGACCTGGAGAGTACAGGAGTTCCATAAGGATCAAATATATCTGGGCACAGGGGTCTTTTATGAGACTGTTTCTCCAACCAAGGACCATGTATAGATATAACCTAGAACCCCTGCTCAGAGGTAGCCCATGGTACCTCAGTAACCAAGGGGGTTTCCCTAGTAAGGAAAAGAAGACTATTTCTGACATGAACTCAATGGCTGGCTCTATGCTCCCCCCCCCCCAGGGAGGAGCAGTCTTGCTAGGCCACAGAGGAGGACATTGCAGCCAGTCCTGAAGATACCTGATAAACTAGGGTCAGATGAAAAGGGAAGACGTCCTCCCCTATCAGTGGACTTGGAAAGGAGCAGGGAGGAGATGAGGGAGGGAGGGTGGGATTGGGAGAGAATGAGGGAGTGGGATACAGCTGGGATACAAAGCTAATAAACTGTAACTAATATTTTAAAAAACTAAAAAATTTAAGAAAAGAAATAATATTGATTTAAGTAAGCAAAACACAGGAAATCTCAGGGTCATTTTGAGTTGAATCTCCCTGATGGCTAAGGATCTTGAGCATTTCTTTAAGTGTTTCTCTGCCATTCTATATTCCTCTACAGAGAATTCTCTGTTTAGCTCTGTATGCCATTTTTTAATTGGATTGCTTAATTTGTTGCTTTTTAACTTCTTGAGTTCTTTATATATTCTGGATATCAGCCCTCTGTCGGATAAAAATTTGGTGAAGATCCTTTCCCAGTCTGTAGGCTGTTGTTTTGTTCTGATGATAGTGTCTTTTGCTTTACAGAAGTTTTTCATGGGTAGGGAGGAGATGAGAGAGGGAGGAAGGGGATGAGAGAGGGGGCTACAGCTGGGATACAAAGTAAATAAACTGTAACTAATATAACAAAAATAAAAATTTAATTTAAAAAACAACAACAAAAAGAAAACATGGGAACCTTCCCTCTTGAGAAGGCCTTCTGGTCCCAGGATAATCCAGGCTTGCAGGTTCCCAAGAAATGTCATATTAGACCCTGTTCAGCCTTTCTCCTGCCTGAGGAGAACATAGCCAGCAGAGGTGAGCTGAATGCTGGTCCCTTCCTCCTTTAGCTCCATAACCATCCTATGAAGAAGGCCTGCTATCATCCAGGCCTATAGGTCCCCAGGAAGAGCCAGGTTAGACCTGGTTATACTTACTCCTTCCTTCTGGACCCACCTAGGACACAGCTAGGAAAGAAACATCCAGGTCTGCACGTTCTCAGGCACACCTAGTCAGCACCAGTGAGCATCCTACTATTCCCTGAGCTCCACTATCAGGACCAAGGTCTGCCCCCCTCCCTACGTAGTCCTGTCAGCATCAGAAACATCCAGCCAAGACCACAGTCAACCAGATGTCTAAAGACCAGTGTAAGAACACAATAAACAAGAGCCAGAGTGATATGGCATTATCAGAACTGAGCTATCTGACTCCAGCAAGCCCTGCACACCCTGACACAACCAAAGAAAAAGATGACCTTAAATCTAACCCTATGAAGATGATAGCAGCTTTAAAAGAGGATATGAATTAATCCCTTAAAGAAATACAGGATATAACCTAGAACCCCTGCTCAGATGTAGCCCATGGCAGCTCATTATACAGGTGGCCTAGTAAGGGGAACAAGGATTGTCTCTGACATGAACTCAGAGGCTAGCTCTTTGATCGCCTCCCCCAGATGGAGGAGCAGCCTTACTAAGCCACAGAGGAGGACAATGCAGCCAGTTCTGATGAGACCTGATAAGCTAGGTTTAGATGGACAGGGAGGAGGACCTCCCCTATCCGTGGACTTAGAGAGGGGCATAGGAAGAGATGAAGGAATGAAGGTAGGATTGGGAGGGGCTAACAAAGGGAGCTACAGCTGGGATACAAGGTGAATAAACTGCAATTAATATAAAAATATAAATTAAGAAAATAATTCAGAAAAATTCAAACAAGCAGGTAAATAAAATGAATAAATCCCTTAAATAAATATGGGAAAATACCAAGAGGAGAAAGAAATGAATAAATCTCTTAATGAAATACAGGAAATTACAATTAAACGAGTGATGGAAATGAATAAACTGTCCAAGACCTTAAAATGGAAATAAAAGCACTAAAGAAAACTCAAACTGAGGAAATTCTGGCGATGGAAAAATGAGAGAAGAGCACAGGAACTACGGAAGCAAGCATCAACAACAGAATACAAAAGAAGGAAGAGAGAATCTCAGGGGTAGAAAATGAGTGAAGAAATCAATGCATTGGTCAAAGAAAGTGTTAAACTTAAAACTTCATGACACAAAACATCCAAGAAGTCTGAGACACTATGAAAAGACCAAACCTAAGTATAACAGGAGTAAAAAAAAAAAAAGAAGACTCCCAGCTCTGAGGCCCAGAAAATATTTTGAACAAAATCGTAGAAGAAAACTTTCCCAACCTGAAGAAATAATTGCCTATAAACACATAGGGAGCTTATGGAACACCAACTAGATTCCACCAAAAAAAAGAAAAACCTCTCACCACATGATAATCATAACACTAAATGTACAGAAAAAAAAGAATGAAAATTAAAAGTTGCAAGACAAAAAGGCCAAGTAGACCTTAAATTACATTTAACTTCTCAACATAGACTCTTAAACACAAGAAGGGCCTGGGCATATACCTTACAGACACCAAGAGACCACAGATGTTAGCCCAGACTACTATACTAGCAAATTTTTTAATCATCGTAGATAGAGAAAACAAGATATTCTGTGACAAAAACAAATTTAAACACTATCTATCTACAAATCCAGCCCTACAAAAGATACTAGAAGTAAAACTCCAAGTCAAAGAGGCTAACTACTCACAGGAAAACACAGGCAATAGATAACACTACATCAGCAAAACCACAAGAAAGGAAGCACACACATACCACACACACTCTATGACCACCACCATGAAAATAACAGGAATTAACAATCATTGGTTATTAATATCTTTCAATATCAGTGCAGTGCATTCCCCAATACAAAGACAGAGGCTAATAGAATGGATGCAAAAAAACAGGATCCATCATTCTGCTGCATACAGGAAATACATCTCTAGAACAAAGACCTTATCTCAATAAAGGACTGGAAAAACATTTTCCAAGCAAATGGACCCAGGAAGCAAGTTGCTCAGATGAAGTCCATAGGCTGCTCAGTCTCCAAGTGATTTTCCTAGTAAGGAGAGCAGGAAATAAGGGGAGCAGGAGCTGTCTCGGACATGGACTCAGTGGATGGCTCTATGATCATGTCCCACTAAGGAGGGAACAGCCTTACCAGGCCACAGAGAGAAAATATGAAAGACAGTCCTGATGAGACCTGATAGGCTAGGGTCAGATGGAAGGGGAGAAGGTCCTCCCCTATCAGTGGACTTGGGAAGGGGCATAGGGGGAGAAGAGGGAGGTTGGGTGAGACTGGGAGGAGATGAGGGAGGGGGCTACAGCCCGGATACAAAGTGAATAAATTGTAACAATAAACAAACAAACAAACAATATACAAATAAAAAGATGAAAAAGGACATACTCACAGATCTAACTTTCCAAATGCCTACAATACAGTGATAATTTTAACATAAACATCTATTTGGTTATAGTATTGAAAATATCACTAAGAATTTCTTAAGAATACTTCCCTGAGGACTTTGCAGCCAGTCCTGAAGATACCTAATAAACCAGGGTCAGATGAATGGGGAGGAGGTCCTTCCCTATCAGTGGACTTGGAAAGGGGCAAGGAGGAGATGAGGGAGACAGGGTGGGATAGGGAGGGAATGGGGGAGCGGGATACAGCTGGGATACAAAGTTAATAAACTGTAACTAATATTAGAAAAATAAAAATTAAAAAGAATACTTCCCTGACCATGTGAAGTTAGAGCTAGTTTTCTTATCAGGTTAGTATATTTAATATTTTACACATGAAATCAGGCCTGTGGAGTGAATACCTTCCTGTACTGAGGGTGAGCCTCCAAACCTGGGTGCCCACTCTCACTGTCCTGTGGAAGGGACTCCTTCTGGTACTGTGGGGTAGGTGAGGCTCCATTCCGCATGTCCATATGCTTACCCCCCACTCACACCTCCTGTCAAAATCAGCCACCACAGCACAGACAGTGAACAGAGCTGAGCTGAGCTAAGCATGGGACTCAAGTCCCATTGTCTGCCATCTTGAGAAGCGTGTGGGGCATGGGAGCAGCTCTAGGTACAGAGACCTTTCAGCTGGTACCCCAGTAGCCTGGCTCACCTAGGCCAGAAACAGCAAGCCCAGCAAGGACAGAAAACCCAGTGGAGCTGAGCTAGGCACAGGGCTCAAGTTCCATTGTCCTTCTCTCCAACAAAATCAATGACATACAGAAAGGGAATAAGGTACAATTCCAATACAAGCATGACCCTTACCCAATTTTTGACCTGTATTAGATAAAATTTGTTGACCTGAAGATATAATCTACAGAAGGAGTGGTTCTTCAGGACCTTGCAAGTGTTGGTAGCAGCTTCCCATTCCTTCCTTTCTTATAAGAGCTCATCAGATGATGATGAAAATCTACTTCTTTCTCAAAAGAACCTATGAAGACATGTTTAAATAGAACTGAGTAAACTCAAACAAGCGTGTTCTTGATTGAATGTCCTATACCTTAATTTAAACAAACAGTAAAACCAAGACACCTTTCCAGAAAGGTCATCCCAGCTCCTAAGTCTTCAGAAGGTTTCCGAGGGTGGTGGTGGTGGTGGGGTAACCTGATGCACCAGGGCCTTCACAATGTGTTTCAATTGTTCCCAAAGGTACTGATAAGTTAATTTTTGGCATACAAATCCAACATTCATATGCTTTTCCTTGGGAAAGCAAGTTGATACAAATGTACTTCATAGTTATTTCCTAAATATTTTCACTTATTCAAAGAGGTATAATTTGCATCATTCACATAGGCAAGATTGGATAATTAATAAGCTTACATACAAGTAAGGATATAAAGGCAAAGTTATTCATATACTGCTAAAAGAATTTGAACTGATAGCAAATATTAATAGAGCAATTGGTTATAGCATTTCTTCTTGTAGGGAGATACAAGAAGAAACAGTAACAGTATATAAGAGTTCCATAGCTCATGAAAACAATACACTAGAGCACCACATGAAAAGTGTTCTTTAAATGGTAATATCATGTACCAACTATTTCACAGTTACATGATGTTCATATGTACCTAGTGTTTACCCACACTATATGATGGCTTAATTGATAGCTTGTTCATGCGTGGATATATTAGGAACCCAAATGGGACACAGAGAAATATTGTGCATATTTAATTGTTGTTTACAGCTTCAGTTGAGAAGATGCATGCTGATTAATTGGATTTAGATTTAATTATTCTATTTGAGTACAATCCTGAACATGCCTGCATACTATTTGCATGCAATGTCCTTAGAGGTCATTAGGGGACATAAGCTTCCCCAGAGTGGGAGCTGCAGCATGTTACTGGGATTAAACACCCCCAACCCACAGGAAGAGCAGCCAGTTCGTTAACCAATGAGCCTCCTCTACAGATCCAGATCTTTTATATAACATGCATCTCCTTATTTTTATCATAAAAATATGGGCCAGTCATAGCTTTTCTTACCTACGTCTCACTTTAAAAGCCCCCAGTTACTATTACATGATTTAATCTGTTCATCCTTGTGAATCGTACAAGAGAACTATAGAATGTAAATATTTTTGTCTTGTGGAGGGGAAAAAGGCCTTGTTTCCAGTCTGCATTCATTCACACTGCATTAAATAAAGAGCATTTTTTCTTCTGTTTTCACAGTCTCCATTTAAATTTATTTCTAATTTAAAATCTTCAATTCATTTGCCTTTTTGCCAGTCATTATCAGATTGAAACTTGCTCATTAAAAAAAAAGTGAGATTATTTGCATAGAACAGCGACTGACATTAAGTTTTAACAAGTATCATTTATTTGGATTATCAGAAAACATCAGTGTTTTTAACCTGGTTGCAGGAGAAAAGTTGTAGTGATTTTTTTAATCTACAATATTTCCATACACTGTCCAATAATTCCCTTTGAAATGGAAGTGCTATCCCAGGCTTGGTGTTCTCAGAATAACGATCTCTTAAATCTTCCTGGCACTAACAGCATAAGTCCTTACTATAAAAGTCCCAGTCACTGCCCACAGCAGTCCAGCAAGAAAATTGCTTATTACATAGATCCTTTGTGTATCTTGCTTGCCATGACAGACAATGAAAAGAAAGAAAGGGAGTTTCAATTATATCACATTATGGCAGATATTGATAGAGTGGAATACACACTCATAGATGAGGTGATGAAGGAAAAATGCTTCAGCAGATTTAGAGGGAAATCTTCTCTTGGTGAAACAAGCAATGGGAAAACAGAGCCCCTAGAGCACAGGAGGCTCAAGAGATGGATAGCTTGAAGAGAAAAGTAAAATGACATAAGAAATCAAAGAATATTTTACCCACAGAAAGAAAAATCAATGAAAATGATGAAGTGCTGTTTGAGGGAAACAAACTGGTTATTCCAGTTTTACTAAAGAAGGGGTGAAGGATTGCTGCAGATAACCCACACGAAGCAACACTTAGAAAATGAGGTTGAGGAGGCCAAATCTGAACACTCTACTGTAATTAGTTTTCTAGTCCAGAAGTGTAAAATTTCATCCACATGTTACAATGTAACATTGCAGTGAGGAAGCTTACAAGTACTTAGTTTAAAGTACTTTTCTAGGTTTCTATTTTGTACTTCAAAATAAAATATTCACCATATTCAAAGGGCAGTGTTATAATATACCTAAACAGTTATAACAACAAAACAACAACATAAATAGAGAATAATAATGATACCAAATTCTTAGGAATATCCTGAGTTCTTCCTGACTTTACTTGCCATTTATCTCAGAGGGGGGAAATAAATACTCCTAAGATTTCTGACTTAATCTTATGTATATTTTTGTTTTTATGACTTTCAGCATTGAATATAGATGATACAAAAATAGATGATTGGTAGACAGGTGATACATAATGATGATAGATGATAGATGGATAGATAGATCAATCAGAGACAGACAGACAGGTAGATGATGAATATTTTATCTAACTTGATAGCCAATATTTCCCATTTAGCCTTTAGTGTTTTTAGAAATGTTTTAAACACTATGAAATTTTTTTTCTTTTTTTTTTTTTTCAATGCAGTTTATTCAGGAACATTGAACAATCCTCGGACCCCGGGGAAAGCCAGCCCACAGCTTAAATAGCCTCTGGGTAGCCAACCCAGGCGTGCCACGGGGGCAATGCAGATAGGTCCACATACATGGAAGCAAGCCAGATCCTCGGCCTTAGCCAAATGTGGAGTTGTTCGTGACAGAGAGCACTCACCATCGGGAAGGTGGAAGGCGGAAACCAGCTCCATCTTTAAGGCATAGCATTCCGCAGCTCTCTACAGTTCCCCCTTTTTGTTTTAGACGCATCAAGCAAGAGTAGAGGTCTGATCTCTGATATTAGAAATAAATTGGGACTTTGTACAGATGTTCATTTAGGTGTCATCCACCCAAAGAGCATCAGACCCGTCCGATACCTTTTTCTCAGAGGCGGGACCTGGGGCATCAACCCGCATGCAATCAGACATGCTCTTCTCTGGGTCCAAAGCGGCTGACCCTGAGTGCAGTGCTTAGCCTCGCATCCTGAGCGTATCATTTTAGCTTTTTATGGTATCCAACCATGCTTGGGGAGAATGAAATTTGAATGTGAGGTGCTCTTAGAATTCTATGATTTTGAGACTTATGCCTGTCTTTGAGACATGACTTTTAAAAATTTTTTAGCAAGTGTATGCTACCCATATCTTACATAGTTTGTAGTTGAAAAGTAACAACAACATTGAATCATGTTGTTAGTTAACAGCAAATCATCTTCTAATGCAAATAGGTTCTGGGATATATTCCTGCTAAATGGTATTATATAAAACAGCTTGGTAGGGTGTGTTTCAAATTTTGAACACAAAGCACTGTGAAAATGTGTCAAGTTATGTTCAAGGTGCCAGTATTTAGAGCACCAAGAATATCTGGATACATCACTGTTTCCTTCAATCAATAAGAACTTTCTCTAAGATTAAGGGTATAACTTCACATGAAATATATGCACATATGTATAAAAGGTTTAAGAGAATACACCGTATAACAGAGGGCAAAACTCATTTTCTAGCAAATAAAAAAAATAAGACAAGGAACGAGTTGCTTGTTTTTGAGTTGCTGATTAATGGGCTAACATATAGCCTCCACCCTACCCACAGACATTACAGGCTATTACCAAATGCTCTTTGTTATTTCTTGGAATTTAGTGGCGAGCACTGATTTATGAAGACATGGCATTCTTGAATAATAGAACTTTGAGAGGTCAAGCTCATACATACCTGGCTTTATCTAGTCTGCTGGTTTTCATAGTTCTGAAAATTATTATAAACACTATTGAAGGAGAATAGTCATCAACATTACCCTGCTGTCAACCCTGCTAGCTATGATAACAAGTGGCCTGAAAAGACATGCATGCTGTTACATTAGTGGCATGAATATTGTAGGCTTAACCAACAGCTTCTTAATTGAATTTAAGGTATCCTCCATAATATGGACCCCATATCTATCATTAATAACAAGGCTAAGAACCTGTAGCTAGAGACATCATAAGAAATAATCTACTACATTTATTTAAATGGCTCCTAAAGACTTAAAGTCTTCCCCATAGATTAGTATATCACTTAATTCTCATCTTACAAGAATCCTCTTGCAACTGATGGCAGTTAACACAGAGAAACTCTGGTCATCATGCAAAAGAACAAAAGACTGGAGATTGTTCAACCCTGAATGAAATATACAAGTCATACATGCCTCTTCAAGACTCAGGTGCCTTTGCAAAATAGGAGACAGAAGGATTACAGGACCTGGAAATGGAGAGTGATTATAAAGAAACAGAGCTTCAAACCATAACAGTTAATCCTTTAACAGTTGAGCCAATCTTGTACTAGTAAGCACATCTTTCTTATCGGGTTGACACTGTATTTCATAAGACTCCCAGAAGTGTAGAAGTTCTGACACCTTTTGCTCACAGCAATCTATCTATCTCTTTTCATCTATATGAAGGCTAGCCAACCAGGATGGAGCTTCTAGGTCAGTTCTGACTCCATGTCTCTGTATTTTTCAACCAAGTTGTGTAAGATCTTCAGAAGTGGAATTATATCATATTCCGGTAGCAAAGGAGGAATGATTCAAGCCCTTTTTATTTTGGGGTCCTCTGATGCCTACATGACCAACAATTCAGAAAAAGTATCCCACACATGGCACTGAGATTGTTGTGTAACAAAGTCTCCTTAGAGTAGTATTACTTATTCCAGTAAGATATGTGATTCTAAGTATATTAAGTTGTGTTTTTCAATTGTTCTCCTCACCAGTCGGGTTTCCATAGCAGTATATTTGCACACGCTTTATCATTTGTCTTTTTGGTTAAACCTCCATTCCTAAACTATTCATTTTCTTCATATCCACTTAGACATTTTTTATACTTTCTCAGGCTCAGGAAATATCACTGAAGAGGGGGTGGAAAATGCAAAATTCCTAAGAAGAAGGAATGTAAGATGCTCTAGTTAAATAATGACATAGAATTACAATTGTAATCTCATAGTATCTGAGGTTTCCTAACATGACCCTGCACAACAGCCAACCATGGAATGGAAGAGGCGCTCATGGGACCATAACCCTCCCTGCTGAGCTCTTGGGTACTGATATTTTCTATGAAAAACATAGCCATTGGCATGAACTCACTTGGTGAGTTCAGTAGACTCCAGTGGCTATTTCCCAGTCCTTAGTCAAAAATTTGGTCTTGGCTGACATCAGCAGGTCAGAAAACAAAGCAAAAAGCTATTAATGTGGGAAAGGGCCTTGTAAGAAGGAAGAGGGGTATGAGAGAATGGGACAGAGAAAAAGAAACTAAGGGAGTGTGATTAAAAGAATGAGCCATATACACATAAAAATTTATAAAACAAAAATTTAACAAGTTACAAGAAGCAATTTTGTATAACAGCAAATACCATTAATGTTATGGATTATATAGTTTAAGAAATAAATTTTTAAAATATATTTTGCCTAATAGCTAATAGTAACATGTAAAAAATACAAACCCTGCTTGTGAAACCTTAGAACTTCTCAGTCTTCTTGCAAAAGCCCAATTGAAAAATTCCAAACAGAAACAAATATAATTAATATGAAATTTATTTTATTTTATTTATTTATTTATTTATTTATTTTTTATCAGTTACATTTTATTAACTCTGTATCCCAGCCGTGTCCCGATCCCTCATTCCCTCCCAGTCCCTCCCTCCCTCCCTCATCTCCACCGTGCTTTTAAAAGTGAGAAGAATTCTAATTGTGTCTCTTGTTTGGAAAGAGACTTTAGCGGACATCACTGATCTGAAAACAGTCATGAGGGAAATACAGATTTGAAGAAAGTTGTTCTACTAAATATTTAATTTAACCATGTCAATTTGGGGAATATTTTGAATATTTTTCCAAAGTCAAATTATTTGACAAGCAACAATGCTGTAAGTTCAAATTGTATTTCTATCTCACAAATGTCTTCATGACATCCCAGCCCCCTCTTTCCATTATTTTTTCAGAGGAAAATACATTACAAATGTAGCACCTAGTATGGAGGACATACAAATGTGTTTCCTTTTTGAAATATGTTTTCTTTTATACTCACAACAGTCATTTTGTAGATGAGAAACCAAAGGCCCAAGGGTTATGTAACATATTCAGTATCAATTGGTATGTCTGTAATGGAACAGAAACTTGACCTGAAGCCCATCTTATTTCAAAGCCTATTCCATTTCTATTTCCCACACTAATGTCTCGCAAAGACCTGTTAAGAGTGATTGGCATTTTCTGAGTGTGCCAAACACCTCACAGTTCTTACTGAATGCCTAATATCACTCTCCTGGGAAGCTAGGATTGGTGGAGTGAGAAAACTAAAATTCTATAAGATAGTTGTCTATGTTAATATCAGAGCCAGGATTTTAATCACTATCTGGCTCTAAACACTATGCATGCAATCCCTGTAATATTGTATAGCAATACTACAAGGTATGCACCAGGCTATTCATTTTATTTTTATTTGATGTTCTTGGTCTTTGCCACACTACAAAGCCTTCTAACTTATATTCAACATACAAATAGTTTTTCAAATGAAACATACACATATATATTATTATTATTATTATTATTATTATTAAAGGGAAGACCTTGGACTAGCTGCACCTTTTGTGACTGTGAACTTCTCACAGTCTTCAAACCAGAAGAACTGAATCAGAAAAACCAGTGGTAGAATCCACCAATCCGGGTCCTTGGGAGAGAATGATGAGTGCAAATGACAGCAAAGCATGGGATCCGGGAAAGGTACACAGTGTGCTACAAAAAGAGAAAGTGACTGGACAGATTGCCTTCTTGACTCTTGAGATGCAGAAGACTGGGCCGATAAACCACAGGGCTTTGAACAATTGAAATTACATAAAGTAGAGTGGGGAGATCCCCAGCTGAAAAGGGCATGACAGCGAGGCAAGGGCCCGGGTTTGATCCCTGACGCTACATTACTAGAGGAGCGAAGGGACTGCGGCAAGTAAAATTAAAATATTTTAAATATATATAAATGTCCCAGTTTCTGTGGCTATGACAAACCGTGTGAGAATTGGAGCATCCATACTGGGACAGTCTCATCTGGTACCCATTTTCAGCTTTTGTTTTTCCCAAAGAGCAGCAAATAAGCAGGAAATTTGGAGCTACCATATTTTAGATTCACAAAAACGGATCCAGTAATCCTTAAAAATTCAGAGACTCTCTAGTTTCAAGGAAGATGATGGATGTTGTCAACTGAAGGTGCAGCTATGTGCTTCAATGACCTGGAATTCAATAATTTAATGGTAGTGAGATTTTTACAAGGAATTAAGTAAAGGAATACCTTGTTAAAGGAAGGTCACAGTTTTTAAGAAAAGAACTCACAATCACACATTCTTTCCTGCAAAAGTCACTTAGTAATAATAAAAAGAACACAACATTCCTACTCTCCTTGCTAAAAATAAGTAAACTAAAAAGAAAATCTTATAAAGCACTGAAACCTGCCTTAGAAAAACAGGCAATGGTGTCTATGAAAGCAAACAGGGGCTTCATTTTTTTTTTCTGCATGAAGAATTAATGTTAGCAGTCATATAAACCTAAGGTTATTTCAACTTAGCAAAGCCCTAGACGTGTAGCTACTTCGGAAAGAGGCCAGAAAGATTCAGTATTGTGTGGAAAAAATAGTTCATGTTCTAATTTCTACATCTGTTTGCAAGGAGAGTAAGCTATTCAGCGTATTACTGTGTGTAAGGTTCTTTGGTGGTAAATACTTTGTGAAAGGATCACTTGGGGTAAAATGTAATTCTCACATTTTCCTAGTATAAGTTTGGTGAACATTCAGCTTATTGGTTATTCAATTTCAGTACCAAAGAAAAATGAAAAGAATAGCAAGATATTATTACCATAGCTAATAAATTATTGTGATTGATGCTTCTACTGGTATGTGCGTGTGTGAGAGAAACAAAGAGAGAGAGAGAGGGGTGCATGATGGAGGAGTTGCATGATATGCACGTGAAAGTAGAGAAAAAATTTTATCTAGTCAGCTTCCTCTTTTCACCTTAACATGGAACCCAGGGATCAAACAGAAGTTTCTGCACTGGTTAAGCAAGTACCTTTGCCTTCAGAGTCATCCTCCTTGCTCTGAACTACGATGTTTAACACTTTGTAGGTACCAACAATTGCTTACTTGCCTCATTTTTTTAGTTTCCTTCATCTTTAAAATGAAACTATAAATTTTAAGATAGTTAAACATGTTCTTGATATCAAATAGAAAAACATCTGGGTTTAAAAACATTAATGATAGTTTAAAAAAAAAACATCTTCCGTAAGTATGAGTCAAATATTTATTTATTTTTTAAGCCAAGAAATTATATATAATGAAGAATCGGGTGGTTAAGATTTTAACAGGATGTATAAAAATGCAATTCAGTATTTTTGAGTAGTAAACGGTTTCTTTGTAGAGTATAGGGTAAGTAATAATATGCACTTTGCCATCCAAGATTGTCCAGGAGTAATCTGGAAACACTGAGAAGTTCAGTGTCTTCAACTTGACATTGTCTGAGTCACTGCACCTACTTAGAAAACAATAGCTATGCATTCAAAACAAAAAGACAATATAAATATGATAAGTAACTGACATCTCTCATTACTTTGCCACATTTAAAATATCATTTCAACAATCATTTAATGAATTAATGATATGTGAGAGAAGAATTTATTACACTAGAAATTGTGTTAGAAAATTGAGTTGTATCCTCAATAAATCCTGTGTGTGACACAACAAATTGGAGAATGTCTTCTATTTTCACTGAATTAAATTTGATGATTAAAGGAAAAAACTAACATAAAATAGAAATTTAGTTGTCTGTGATGTTTGCAGGTTATTTTGAAATACATTAGAGAACAATCAAGTTTTAAAAATGAAAACAATCTTCTTTGGAGTTACACTCACATGTGGTGAGCCAATTGTTGTTAATAGACCTGGGATCAGGGGAATGCAAATCAAAACGACGGTGAGATTTCTCCTTACACTCATCAGAATGGCTAAGATAAAAAACTCATGTGACAACACATGCTGGAGAGGATGTGGAGAAAGAGGGACTCTATTCCATTGCTAGTGGGAATGTAAACTGGTACAACCCCTTTGGAAATCAAATCTGGTGCTTTCTCAGACAATTAGAAATAGTGCTTCCTCAAAATACAGCCATACCATTCCTAAGCATATATCCAAAAGATGCTCAAATACAAAAATGACATTTACTCAACCATGTTTGTAGCAGCTTTATTTGTAATAGCCAGAAGCTGGAAACAACCCAGATGCCCCTCAAATGAGGAATGGATACAGAAATTGTGGTACATCTACACAATGGAATATTACTCAGCAATAAAAAGCAAGGCAATCATGAAATTTTCAGGTAAATGGTGGGAACTGGAAAAGATCATCCTGAGTGAGGTATCCCAGAAGCAGAAAGACACACAGGGTATATAATAACTCGTAAGTGGACATAAGACATATCATATAGGATAAACCTATTAAAATCTGTACACCTAAAGAAACTAATCTAAAAGAAACTCTGGCTAAGATGCTCAATCCCCATTCAGAAAGGCAAAGAGGCTGGACATCAGAAGAAGAAGAAAGCAGGGAAGAAGTCAGGAACCTTCCACAGAGGGCCTCTGAAAGGCTATACCCTGCAGGGTATCAAAGTAGGTGCTAAGACTTATGTCCAACCTTTGAGCAGAGTGCAGGGAATCTTATGAAAGAAGTGGGAAATAGTAAGACCTGGAGAGGACAGGAGCTCCACAAGGAGAGCAACGAACCAAAAAATCTGGGTAGAGGGGTCTTTTCTGAGACTGATACTCCAGCCAAGGACCATGCATGGAGATAACCTAGAACCCCTGCACAGATGTAGCTCATGGCAGTTCAGTGTCCAAGTGGGTTCCATAGTAAGGGGAACAGGGACTGTCTTTGACATGAACTGATTTGGCCTGCTCTTTGATCGCCTACCCTTGAGGGTGAGCAGCCTTACCAGGCCACAGAGAAAGACAATGCAGCCACTCCTGATGAGACCTAACAGAGTAGGATCAGAAGGAAGGGAAGGAAGACCTCCCGTATCAGTGGACTTGGGGAGGGGCATTCGTGGAGAAGGAGGAGGGAGGCTGGGATTGGGAGGAGAGGAGGGAGGGAGCTACAGAATACAAAGTGAATAAAGTTTAATTAATAAAAATTTAAAAAAAGAAAATAATGCAAATAAACCTCAAGGAGAAATGCTCTTTAAGTCTAAAACTTGGACGTTCTTATGATTAACTCCAGTACTTTTGTTCCCTGAACATTGTAGCATTTAAATGAAAACAACAAAGTATATAACTGCAATGAATGTTTTGGATTATGAAACTGATGATTCTCAGAATCATTCTACCTGTAATTTCTATGGAAAATGCCATGAATATAGATCAGAAGTATTAGAATTGTGCATTTTTATGGTATAATTATTAGACTCTTTAGGGCTTTTACTATATATGGCCACCCCCCCCCCCAACACAAATAATAAAGACAGATACCTATTAATTTATTTAAGCAGTTTTAACATATTAACTAGACAGGTATGATTTAGACTAATTTTCTAAGCTAGTCTGGCTATTTTTCAGCTAAACACCCCAAGTTACTTGCTAATAAGCCCTTCTGTCTGGGTTGGATCATTCCATCAGATTATATTACTTTCCCCATATTGTTCTTCCTCCTCTCTCTCTCTGACTCTCCCGGCCTGCCTGAGACATCCCCCACAAACCACTGATACCCTCAGGTGATCTCTCATTCCCCAAGCCCCACCTCCCACCCCACCCTCATCCACCAAGCCCCACCTCCCACCCCACCCTACTCCCTCACCCAAGCCTGGTAACAGAATCTCCCCCTACCTCTATTTTGCCTTTTCTGGGTAGCAACCAGATCTTGAGTGGCCAGTATTCAGCATCTGAAGACACAGAGCACCAGACCAACTCCAAACATATATACATTGTTATTGATTCTCATACATACTAGCATACGATTAAAGCAAATGTGACAATAGTTATAATTAATAATCAAAAATATTACACAAAAACAATTTAAAATAAAATTAATACAAATTCACAAACATCTCTGGAATTTAACCCTATAGTTTGAAGTGTTTTCTATATAAAGACCTATTATATTTGAGAAGTTAGTGGTGGTGGAATAGTCTGAGAAAGAAGGCAAATTTATATATGTGTAAATAGCTTTATGCTGGAACATAATATTTTGTTATTAATAAATTATTTGTATCTTTAAGTTTCTAGCAGAAATATTACCCACTAGAAAATAGAGAACAGAGTGCTGCAGTGTTTTGGTAAGTAGTGGATTAAGGAGGTGTATGTACTTCAGTGCAAGGATATAGCAGGGGTAAGAAGTCACTGTCCCTACTGCCACCTTGTATTTGAGGTAGGCAAAGAGGTAAAGGTAACGAACCACCATACACCATGGTTCTAAGAGCAGGATCATCCAAAATGAAATATTGTAGAGTGCTGGGTATACAGCTGCCAGGTATGCTTGCCTAGCATATCCCAGGTTGTATTCTAATTCAACAAGGAGAATCAGAAAAAAAGGAAAGGAGAAAGAAAGGAAAAGAGGAATGGAAGAAGGAAAGAAAAGAGAGAAAGAGAGAGACAGGGGAGATGGGAAGGGACATGAGGAGACAGGAAGAGAAGGGAGAGAATTGCAAATAATATTACTAGGTAAAAAAGCATAAATAGCCAGCACTGATATTTAATGGGAGACTTTCAAGCAATCTCTCCTTAAGTTCTTCTGCCTTCTTTACTCTGAATGATAGGTGCTATCAACTCCCTGCTAAAAGCCTTAGGTGGGTGACTCCTGCTGCACTGGCCCTTGGATCTCTGCATCTGGGGCCCAGAGTAGAACTGAGATAGGCATATCAGAATGTCAAGAGCAAAGAGAGTAACCAAATCAAATTTCTGCAGTGCTCTTAGCTCTTATAAATCTCAACCAAATTATTTGGTTCGAAGAACATTAAAAGAAAAAATTAAGTTCAAGACTTTGAGTTTCTCAGAAAATCTCAGTTCCTGTGCAAACAAGCAAGTCAGTCACTATACTTCCAATTCTACATTGTTTAGACAATTTGAAGAACTTTGTATCCAAGAAAATGTCATTGTATAAATTAAAGACCTGCTTCTCAAAGCTTTCTTGCTTCCACCCTAGGTAATTAAATTATAAATGTAAAAATATGTGCTATGTTTCAATTAAGCTTTGCTAGCTTTGTCAGCATTTTCAGCACTTTAACATAATTACACCGGTAGTGGGATCCTCTGTCATTCTTTTCAGAGCTCTTCCAGTGCAGTCCTTATCAGAATACACAACATCTCCTGCAAGATCACTGTATTGCACTGAACCAGAAAGGTATAAATGTTCTGATGTGTTCATGAGAATTAACTGAACAGAAAAAATGACATCAGAAATCTCTGCTCATGGACAATGAAAACACTTCAGACACAATAATATGCTTCATTAAAAGGACAGGAAACTCTTTTATTCAAAGGCTACCACACAAGAAAGGCATGATCTCTGCATCAAAGTGAATTAAAATATTAGATACTATTAAATAAATTAGACTGTTTAATATACTTTTTAAACTAGCATTTGGAGGAAGAAATCATAATCCCAGAAATATAACATATACAATAAAACTAGGCTCTCATAAGAGTTCTGATTTATTTCAATAAACCCTGTTGTGTGGTGTATAATGTCTTGAGTTGTGTATTTGAAGACAAAGTGAAAGGAATTTGAGACACATTGCCAAAGTTACAGACTTTGAGTGATAATCCAAGGCTACTTCATAAATTAGAGCAAAAAAAGAATTGCCCCCTCCTCATTTATCCTGGAGCTGAATCCTAACAGTAAATCTCTTGGGAGACAGTTCAGCAAGCATTTTGCAACCTTAGAAACACTAAACAGTATACACATTGCATCCACCTAGGAGAAGATGGCTATTTTCTAACTGCATACTGGAAAGATACTGGATCATTCCTATGATTTGCAATAAATCTTTGCTTTATTTCCTCACAATAATTTATCTGAAATAGAAGCCAACACCTTCCAGGTTACTGAGCCTAGCTATTGAATTAATTCATGAGTTGCACTGGAAAAATGGGCCATTCTTCACCACCAGGATCATGAATATTTTAATGTCTGAATAAAGATAAGAATAAAGTCAAAGGCACTCCACTTTGTAGAGATGCCACCAGAAGAAAAGTAGGGTTAGATGCTACAGTTAAATTCATTTATATTAGCATAATTGAGATTACTGAAAAATGTATTTATTGTCATGGGCCAAAACAAATTGTAATACAAACATCAGCATGGTTACTTCATAGAAAAATTAAATTATTAGCATCTCCTTATGATGTCGGTCATCCTACAGAGAAAATAATTTCTTTTGTTTCTACACAAAGACTCACACAATATCATTATGTGTTGAAGTTTGGGATGTGACTTATCTGCCTGATCTGTTCAATAAGAAGTACACTTCTCTCTAGAGAAGTAGACATCTCTAGAGACCACAACTAAACTGGATATGTGAAGGCGCATGGACACAACTGCCAGGCACAACAGTGTGGCTTGTGGGGCTTCTGAAATGTTGCTAACCACAACAACATGACAACCTAAAGAGAAAAAGGGAGAGTAACAGACGTATTTTTGTCTATTTATCCTACAATGTTGGTAGTTTGTTGTTCTCCAAAACCAGATGTAGGAGTAAAGGAATGTCCACAGGGTACATATGAACAAAATACGCACAGATGAATGCAGTATTTCTCTGCCGATCCCTCAACATAGGGAGTCAGTTGGTCTCCGTGACTGGAGGTGAATACCGAGCCTATGCCCAGCTTTCTAGAGAAGGGCATAACAAATAACTATGAATCACTGCTAAATAATATGCTTTTGGTCTGGCCTTTAAGCTTTCTTTGTCCTTCCACCTTTAACTGTAATATTTTTAAAGTTATTATAAGATGATACATTTTAATTCACATATATATACACACACACAAACATTAATTATAAGCAAAGATCAGTCAATTAAAACGACACAACATACAACATTTCATAGACATTACCTTTTGTGCAATGAAGGATGAAGATCAAACAGATAAAAACATTTTCTTCCTAACTCTTACTTGTGCAGCCTAACTGGAATCTCAAGAAAACTAGAATGACGATAATAACAAAGTCACCAGCCATTTGGAAGAATGTGCGCTGTAGTGGTTGAGTAAAGAGGTTAGCCACACAGAATTGATTTCATAGCTTAGGCATAACTTAAGATTTAAGGAGAAGGTGGGATCTTCATGTACAAATAGAGGAGAATGTATTCTAGTAAATCTATCAGCATAAAAAAAAAAAACCATTGAGAATTAATACCACAACACACACACACACACAAAGATGATTTGGAGAAGAGTAAAGCAGCCCTTTTTAAAGGGAATTAAGGAACAAAAACGTGAGAACACTGGGCCAAGAAGATGCCTTAGTTTTATGGTCCTTCCAGTATGACCAGATAATGTTGAAATGCTTAATGTGCACAGATAAAATGGTTAATTTAAAACACTGTTGTGACAACACAATCTCACTTTGCACACACATACAATGTTCCTACTACAAAATTATTTTTTCATCATTATACACTGTTCTTAATTTAAGTCTAGGCATGCAGTGTGTGCCTAAGAGAATGAAACAAGTTATTGTACAATTGTTATTGCTGGCCATAAAGAGGAAATTAAAGTGAGGAGCAATTGCATCAAGGGTTAAAAAATAATTTTGTTTTAAAAAAAAAATACACCTCACAAACAATGCTTACAAAGACAACCATTATTTACTTAACTAAAAAATAACCTTCTTTTGGAAGAAAAACAGGTTTTGAATGTATAGTAGCACTACCAACTTGAATCAAATTTCTAAAGTATGAAAACAAATATTGTCATAATGATCAGTTTTAAGCCCACACTCGTGTTAAATTCAAAATGATTTCTACAGGAAAAAAAAAAAAAAACTTACCTAGTAAGCAATTATTTGAAAGGAAATTAAGTTAGGTGACATTTTAGAAAGGAAATGATCTGACCTAGCAGTGCTCAAAAGGATGTGGATAAAAAGGTTTCATGTTCTCATTGGGACCACTCTTGTTGCCATTCTGAAATATATAATTGTGTTAATATGTTTTTCAGCCATAGGCAATAAAGAATATTGTGGTGATTGGGCAGACATTAACTGGGAATCCCGGTGAAAGATGCTGTCTGTCATTTTCAGTTGTTGGTACTGGAGAGTGTTGCAGTCTTTTGAACAAACAATGCATTTGATTTCTTTTAGGTAAGCAAAACTGACCTAATAACAGAACAATCTCAAGAAAAGAAGTTTAGTAATATATCAGCTATTATTTAAAGACTGATAATGATTTCAGCTCATTAAATACAATTCATGAAAAACAGGGGTTTCACCATACAACAAACTCTTGCTCTGAGAACCAGAGACTTATATTTTGGACAAAGGATTCAAGTTGTCTATAGATAGTAGGAGAGAGAAAGATATATATTTTATGTGCACAGTCCATGTTTATGATTGAGGTCTGGATAAGGAATTGTCAAGTGGAGGTTTATTACTTTAAACATGGGTAGAAAGGTAAAGAAGGAAGGTAAAATGGGGATCTTGTGGAGCATCTACTGCATTCATCCCAGGAGAAACTTAGAATGTACAAAAGTGCCTGTGAGAGTCACTGGAAGTTTAGACTGTAGAAAGGACAGGTGAGATGACCTAAATGAAAGTTTGGTGCTTTGATTTCTGAATGTCACTGTATTAGGCAAGATTCTCCAAGGTAACAAAACTTTTAGAATGAATGAGTGTGTGTGTGTGTGTGTGTGTGTGTGTGTGTGTGCGTGTGTGAACATATGTATGAATTTTTAGAAAGGGATTTATTTGAACAATTTACAGGCTGTGGTGTAGTTAAAGCAAAAATGATCAGCTATTTCTCCGTTGATGGACATCTGGGTTGTTTCCAGGTTCTAGCTATTACGAATAAAGCTGCTACAAACATGGTTGAGCAAATGTCCTTGTTGTGTACTTGGGATATATGCCTAGGAGTGGGATAGCTGGATCTTAAGGAAGCGCTATTCCTAATTGTCTGGGAAAGTGTCAGATTGATTTCCAAAATTGTTGTACAAGTTTACATTCCCACCAGCAAGGGAGGAGGGTCCCCAATTCTCCACAACCTCTCCAACATGTGTTGTCACTTGAGTTTTTGATCTTAGCCAATCTGATGCGTGTCAGGTGAAATCTCAGAGTCATTTTGATTTGCATCTCTCTGATGGCTAAGGACTTTGAGCATCTTTTTAAGTGTTTCTCTGCCATTCTATATTCCTCTATAGAGAATTCTCTGTTTAGCTCCATACCCCAGTTTTTAATTGGATTGCTTGATTTATTCATTTTTAACTTGTTTAGTTTTTTATATATTCTAGATATCAGTCCTCTGTCAGGAATTGTGGTACTTTTACACAATAGAATACTACTCAGCAATCAAAAACAAGGAAATCATGAAATTTACAAGCAAATGGTGGGATATAAAAAAGATCATTCTGAGTGAGGTATCCCAGAAGGAGAAAGACACACATGCTCTATGCTCACATATACAGACCTATAAGATATGATAAACATACTGAAACCTATATACCTAAAGAAGATAAACAAGAAGGAAGCCCCAGGGTGAGATGATCAATCCTCACATACAAATGATATGGACATTGGATGTAGGATAAAACAAGTAACAGGACAAGAGCCTACCACAGAGGGCACCTAAAAGACTCTACCTAGCAGTGTACCAAAGCAGATACTGACACACATAACCAAACCTTTGGCAAAGTGTAAGGAATCATAAGAAAGAAGGGGGAGTTAGTATGACTTGGAGAGGACAGGAGCTCCACAAGGACCAAATATATCTGGGCTCATGGGTCTTTTATGAGACTATTTTTCCAACCAAGGACCATGTATGGATATAACCTAGGACCCCTGCTGGTACCTCAATATCCAAGTGGATACCTTAGTAAGAGGAATAGGGACTATTTCTGACATGAACTCAGTGGCTCTTTGACCTACCCTCCCCGAGGGAGGAGCAGCCTTGCTAGGCCACAGAGGAGGACTTTTCAGCCAGTCCTGATGATACCTGATAAGCTAGGGTCAGATGAAATGGGAGGAGGACCTCCCTATCAGTGGACTTGGAAAGGGGCAGGGAGGAGGTGAAGAAGGGAGGGTGGGATTGGGAGGGAATGAGGGAGCTGGATACAGCTGGGATACAAAGTTAATAAACTAACTAATATTAAAAAAAATAAAAATTAAAAAAATGATTGGCTATGAATGAAAGTCAAAGAATCCAGTAGCTGTTCACTCTATGGGGCTGATGCATCAACTAGTCCACACTACATGCTAAATCCCGACTAAGCAAGCTCTAATGCCAGTGAATGAATGGACTTAATAGCAAGATGAGAAAAAGCAGGCAAAGCACAACGGTTTCCTTTCCGCATATCCTTATATAGGCTTCCCGCAGAACATGTGGCACCAATTTGTTCTGGATTAAAGATCTGGGTTAAAGATGTATCTTCCTACATTAAAGGTCAAGATTAGAAATACATTAGAAGTAGATAGGCCCACTTCAAATGACGCAATGCCCTCTCACAGGTGTGCCCACTATCTGGGGTTTTTAATTAATCCCAGATGTACTCACTGTGTCACTGTGGATTTGTTCTTTAGTGTCAGAATGGGTGTTGGCTCTCTACAGTTCCTCTGTCTGACTGATATTTTCTCCTCATGCAATAGATTCCTTCAGATTTGTGTGTAGTAAGTAAGTTTTTTACACTAGATCAGCATGTCTCCCAATGTGATATGCAGTCCGGTGGTTTTCTTCTTTCTTCAGGGTGAGTGCATTGACACAGGAAGATGAATGACGACGAAGTACCCGAGCATGCTCTGCGCTATCCACATTCTTCTGAATCAGGCTTCACTGAACTATGCTTCTCTCTTTCTAATGCATGTTCAAAAGATCATTGTTCACACTTCTCTCTATCTCTCATGGCACATCACAGCTATTACAGGATACATAGAAAGTACGGGATACAGTCGTTAAGCACTGTGACTTACATGTTTGGTTTGTTTTTGCCTAAAAATTTACTAGGTCAAACAAAGGCCATATGAAAGAATGTCAAAAATGTATTGAATATTTTAAAGATATTACAGAGTTAAAAACTGTAACCGAACCAGTACATTTTGCACAGAACTTTGAATACTAGTTATGTACTCAAGGTAAATGAAAGTACAAGTGTATTCAAAACATATACACAGAGAGTATTAGCAGCTTTACTCATTACAACTAAAATTGGATACAGCTTGCCCATTCTTATTTAATGAGAAAATGTGCATATCTATAGAATTTCATTCAACAATACAGAATATAGATCTGATCCACAGTATAAAATGATTGAGTATTATCATCCAATGTTAAATTATGTTTCTTCTCATTGTTTGTTTTTACTGAATCTTTGATTTTTTTGTGTTTTCAATTGCAATGCTTTACATTTCACTCTCTGATTTTATTTGGAATATCTTGGTAAACCTATCTTCAAGTTATCAATTATGTTTAATTTTTTATAAATATATCCTGTTGATATATATATAAATATATATATTTAGTCTTCACAAAGAAAATTATTTTAAAAAGATGAGAAAAAGAAAGATGATATTAAACCATGGTTCTCAACCTTTCTAAAGCTGTGATCCTTTAACACAGTTCTTCATGTTTAAGGACCCCCAACCATAAAGTTATTTTTGTTGCTATCCCATGAACACGATTTTGCTAATGTTATGAATCATAATGTAAATATTTAATATGGGTATATGATATATGGCCTCTGTGAAAGGGTTGTTTGACCTCTCCTCCAAACGGGTAACAACCCTCATGCTGAGAACCAGCCATAGAAAATGTCCTGTGCTTGTGAGTTAGGACAATTAATAATTTTATAACCTGTATAACATCTAAAACAATATATTGAATCAATGTACTTTTTATAAAAATACAAATGATATTACACAGAGTTAGAATAAAAAGACTTCACCTGATCTGGAAATACAAAAGACCCCGAGTAAGCAAATTGATAGTAGAAAAGGAATAACGCTAGAGGCGTCACAGCAGCTGCTTTCCTGAGCACTACAAAGCTAATGCAGCTAAGCAGAATGGCACAGGCACGGAAATAAAAGTATAGACCAAGGAAGTGGAACATCCAGTCAGCAAACATTCAGTGCGTTTGTACTTTTATTATACACAGTTTTATAACTGTGGCAAATATCACATAGGTCAAAACAAGATGGAGATATTTGCTTGGTTTCACAGTTTAAGAGATTCCACCTATGGTTCATGGGTTCCGTTGATTTGTGCCCAAACCAAAAAATAATGTCACAATGAAATAAGCTTGAGATGCTCACTGCATGGCATTTGGGATGCATTTCTGGCCCAGTTCCTTCAGTGAGGCCTCATCAAGTTTTCTACAAGATACCAATAATATCATTATATTATAAATCCATCAAGTTGTTAATTCATCATTGAATGTAGAGAGTTTAGAAACCACTGGCATCTCAATGATTTTATGTGCCATGTGGGAACTAAATGTTCAACAGGAGCCTTTTGTGGATGTTCCATATACACACCATACCAACACTCAGTTGAATATTATTAAAATTGCCTAAAGCCAACAGTGAGTAAAAGAACACTCCTTTTCCTTCCTTCTTTCCTTCTTTCCTTCTTTCCTTCCTTCCTTCTTTCTTTCCTATTCTTTATTATTCTTTTTTCTTTATATTGTAATTACATTTCTCCACTCCCTTTTTTCTTTATAAAACTCCCCTTATAACCCTCCAGAATCACCTTCAAATTTGTGACTTTTTTTCTTTCACTAATTCCTATTTCATGCATATATATATTTTGTATACAGATATTCCTAAATATAACCTGTTCAGCCTGTAATATTTGTACATATGTTTAAAGGGGTGATGTTTCTTGGCACTAGAAAACCAATTGGTGTGATCTTGCTTGAGAAAGACTATTGCTTCCATTCTCAGTTTTCCCCAGTTGCCTCTTTGGTTTGAGGCTTTAAGAGTTTTTCCTCATACACTTTGGAATATTCACTAGTGTCACTCTTGTTCAACACATGTTTAGGAAAATAATTGTAGTCTTTACTCCTCATCTCCTTATCAAGAAAACTTTTCTTTACAACCAATGGAGACCACTAGAGAAAACCACAATATTTCTGGATAGTATTCTCAAAAAAAATATACTTGAATGTGGTCCACAGACATGAACAATGAAAGCTTAATTGAGAGGTAGAATACATCAAATTAAAATGCTATTGCAACATAGAAGAAGAGTCAACAGAGTGAAGAGAAACCCTAGGATGGAGTAATGCTTCCAAATATCACTCACCTGGAAAGGCGATTTAATATCTACAGATACAGGTACATGGGTGTCTTGGCTCTGACTGAAATAACCTGAAAGATAAACTGTGGGCAGGGAAGATTTAAGCTTTGGGTTTCAGTCCATATTAGCTTGGTCCCACATTCAGTCAGAATACCATCCTGGTAGCAGAGTATCATGGAATGAGGCAGAGGCTGCGCTTCCCTTCCCAATCAATGTGGAAGTGGAATAACACAAGAGACAAAGAACAATATAATCTTAGATCTGTTCTCCACTGCCTGTAGGCCCCAGCTCCTCCATTCCATTACCTCCAAATATTTCTTATATTATGGACTAATTACGAGACTGACTCATTATATCAGATAACTTCAGATCTAACTGTCCACAGGGATAGCATAGCAGTCTCAGAGGTGTGCTTCTCTGATTTCTTAGGTGGTTCTGGTCAACTAGAAATCAACAGTGATGATCATAACAAGGAAGTCTACAAATAAAAGGCATATGAATAGGTACTTGTTGTCTAAAATTGAGCCAATAAAGGACTGATCCTCAGATTCACCTCTCAACTACAGTGTGATAACAGTTCTCCGCCTAGTGGTCCACAAGAAGACATGCATGTCTCTGATGCCCAGAAACAGACTGCTAAGTTTGTCCCACAACAGATACTAAGCAATTTGAAGGCACAGCGCAAGTGCCTCTCAGCTATGGTCCTTGGGGTATCCTTTCACCAAGAAAGAAGCAGGAGACATCCCTGTGGCCCTGGAGGCACGCCTGTAGATCTCATACTTACCTGTGCATCTTAAAGCAGCCCTGCCAGTTTTAGTTTCTTAGATGTGGTTAGTAGCCAGCTCTTTCTATTTCTTCCCTCACCTGGTGACTCAGTTGGAGCTCTGAAGAATCAGAAGGCTTTTTAACCTTGACATGTCCACCACTTACAAATGTAACTGTACATTCTGAAGTGTATTTATGTCCCTATGCCTGCCCAGTGACAGGCTTTGTAGGATGGGAAGGGGTTCTAATCTTCCTCTTACTAACAGTAAACTCAGCAGGAGCTTGTGAACAGCTGCATTCTTCTTTACTGTGATCCTACAGTTACATCATTGTTTATCAGACCTAAGTTGAATGTCTTTGCTGAGAAAACAAACAAACAAAACGAACAATATGTGATAACTAGAAGTGTTTCTTCCTATAAAACTATATATACCATGACTGACTGCAGGTCTAGATGAATAACCTCTTGGCAGGCAAATATTACACCACCAAAAGAACCTCAAAGTGACAGAAATATTGTGTAATGAATAATTCAAAGTAATTTACCCAGCATAGGGAGATATAATGAACATAGAAAATATATGGATGCATCTACATAACATTCCCTGGCTTAGGGCAGAAGAGGGGGTGAAAAGATAGGAAGAACCAGATAATCATGGAGGTTGCTATGAGTCTGAATAGCTATATAGTCTCAACTACATGAAGGCCCAATTGTAAGCTGAACAGGATGACACCAATGAACACACAAAACTTGACAAAGAAAAATCCATGAGGCTTCAAGCCTAGACAACAAACCATAATGAAAGTGGTTTAAGTGAAATAATAATGTCAAAACCTCCCAATTTTGTGAAAGAAAATGTACATTTAGATTCATGAAGCTCTTTAGATCCCACCATAGAGTAATCCAAAGGCTATTTCAAAACATGATAGAATAAAGCAACCAGACTAGACTAGTCATAGGAAATTGAACCTCCATAACTTGATCAGTGGCAATTCTAGCAGAAATCTTACATAAAAGGAAAGAAGGAAGGAGAGTATCCATTAAAAGTTTTGGGGAGGTGGGGAGAAGACTTGCAAAACAATCATACTATCTATATTGAAGCTGTTCTTTAGAAACAGCCAGACAAAGCCAGACAGAGCCTGGGATTTTTATCACCATTAGACCTGCCTACGGGTTGCTGGCTGGAGTTAAGTTTTTCCGAAAGGATGCTAAACACCAATGACATGAAAACATGGAAGTGAAAAACTGTTGTAGAAGCAAATGCATATCCAAAATAGAGCATCCTAATGTTTCAATGGTAGTATCTGTAGTGTAAATGTAACTTTTGCTTTCTTGATGTAATAAGGTCACCCTTTCTAATTCTTTCGGAACTCTTGTTGGTTGATTCAACTTAGCTGTTCTGGCTCAAACTACTCTTCCAGCTGACTGATTCAACCTGGCTTCTCTCTGCTTCTGAGGGAATTGCTCTGCTTAGCCTCATAGTAATTTTGTCAATATGGTCTAGCTTTTTTTTTTTTTTTTCTCTGCAACCTCCTGTCTCTGTACAACTGTCCTGGTAAATTGCCTCTCTCTCAGTCCTACCCTCTTAAGTCACCTCTCTTTCCTCTTTAGTCTTGTGAGAGTTTAGCATGTTCATTCTGTCAAATCTTTCATTTGTTACCTTCTCTGCCTTTCAATTGGATGTCACGTTCTAACATGCCTGCTTCATTCTGTAAACTAACCTTACCAACTCTGTTTGGGGATTAAAGATGTATACAAAGGGCATATCTGTATTTCAGCCTGAATGATTAAAGGTGTGTGGTTTTCTAGCCAGATCACACAAAAGGTTTTAGGATGTGATCAGATTAAAATTCCCAGATTAAAACTCCTCTACACTGTAGCACTTTTGTACCTGCAGATTGAGTCCTAAAGATAGAAATAAGAAAAATCAATACAGATATTTTTAATTTTGATGAATATACAGTAATAAATAATTCCCGAGGTGAAGTATGATAAACGTAGCCTTGCAAGGGAGCAGGGTTAGTATCTATAGTTTGAACTTTGTCAGGGACTTGAAGCAGGAGGATTACATGAGCTGAAGAGTTTAAGATCTGTCCAGGCTAAACGGAAGAAGATATCTTAGAAAAGAAAGATATGACTATGTGACCACTAACATAAAAGATGAATGGATGGAAAGGATCGTAAGTGTTCTGAACACACATTCACACTCACACACACACACACATATGGACACATCCACACAACATTCATGTTTAAATGCATACATACATACATGCACAAATACATATTAACATATGTGCACATACATTCATGTTCAAATGTATGCATATAGACACATATACACACATAGGTGCACATATAGGCACACACATTTACATACAACACAACGAGAGGAAATTCATATGTTCACTAGCTAGATTGATTATAATAGTCATTTCACAATGCATTTATTTACAAATCTTCACATCATTTGTTTGAATTTATGATTCATGTAGACATATATATGTATATGTGTTACAGCTACATGTCATATCTAAATGAAGACTTGTTTTAAGTAAGAAAGACGCTTTAAAGGAAAGGTCAAAAAGATTGATATCTAATGAAATATAAATCATCTTAAATTCTGAGGTCCAACTTATTGAATATGAACCCAATTCTTTTTGTTTGTTTGTTTTCCATTTTTTGAGACAGGGTTTTTCTGTGTAGCCTTGGCTGTCCTGGACTCACTTTCTAGAACAGACTGGCCTTGAACTCATAGAGATCTGCCTGCCTCTTCCTCCCTCAGTGCTGGAATTACAGGTATGTGCCACTACAGCTGACTGAATCCAATTCTACTAATTTGTTTGTTTATTATAATTTATTCACTTTTTATCCCAACTGTAGCACCCTCTCTTGTCTGCTCCCTGCTCCATACCCCTCCCTCTTCTTCCTCCCTGCCCCTTCCCAAGTGCCCTGATAAGGGAGGACCTCCTCCTCCTCTATCTGACCCTAGCCTATCAGGTCTCATCAGGGCTGGCTGCATCATCTTCCTCTGTGACCTGGCAATGCATAACACATATGACTAGGTACATGAGCATGTATACAGTGATGACAGATATCCTTTTTATTAAATTTAATATAACAGTGCTTGATATCGTATGGCCTTTAAAACATACATTTTATTAATAACTACAGAACTGAATGAAAGCTCAGTAAAATTAGAAAATACTACAGATATGTGTAAAGGCACTTAGAAAAAAAAGAGAAAGGTTGTTTTCTCTTTTCAGTCTGTTTACAAACAAGAATGAAGTAGCAGGGTACACAGGCCAACCTCCTTCCAGCTAACACTGAAGAGCTGGAGGCAAGCAGCAGCTACCAACAGGATAGCAATTAAAGCCCACACAATTCATTACCTCTTTTAACAGAGTTCTTTGTTTTGTAGCACAAAGGGGAAAAAAAAACCTGTGAATTGACACCCAGTCCCATATTGCGAAAGCTATAAATTCTGTAGACTTATGTAGCATTTGGTGTCTCAGCTGAGCGCTGTGTTTATTTGTTTTCTGTTCTGTTTTGACTCAGGCAATGAGAAGTCCGCTGGAGAATCAGCTTGCCTTCTTTCTCCAAATGCTGGCTGGCATTATTCTTTGACTCCACAGACTTACTCGGTTTGGTCATGTTTTAAAAACTATGTCAATTCTGACTTTTAGTTTGGACCTAAACATGAATTTTCAGTCCTTTATTTTTCCTCTCTATTTCAATGAAATAAAATGCTTCCTCTCTAGGAAAAATACAAACATAAGAGGCATGCCCAATATCTAATTTAAAAATATTTAAATAAATCAATACCATATGGATTTCCTTTCCCTTACAATATATATTTTAAGAATCTCGTAAAATAAAATGTCTTACTTTTTTTTTTAACCTAAAACGAAATCCATCAAGATATGTTCTCAGCTGCTCAATACACCACACTTACTCTCCTCTCCAGGTGTCCAGTAGCTGCTAGGCCCAGTTATAAATCACCTGTTAAGGAGGCTTACTAGACTATACTGGAGTCGGAGTGACAGCTGAGAGAAGGAGCTTACAAATTATTTTTTTCTAAGTAAACTTTATGAAATATCAAAGACAAGGTACTTGAATGAAAACCAACGGTTCCTAAAAGCCCCTGGTGCTCAAAGAGAATGGAAAGTATTTTAATACAGTATGCTTCCTTTAGAAATTCTTAATTTGGAACATGATGAAGAACTTCCAGAGACCATTGTTACTGAGTTTGCAAGCAATGTTTCTTGAAAGAACAGCAATAAAAGATCTTGACAAAGTCCAACTATACTTTATTTTATTATTGGCTACAAGACAGGTGGATTACAATGTCAACTTTCCAAGTAAGAAGACAGAATAGAGTTGTACCTTGTAGCTCCAACATATGAATACACATTAAAAAAACTTCAAATTGTGTCTGTGTATGTACACCTCCCTTATTTCCACCACTTTTACTTTGTTTTGTTGAAATTTTCTACTAATCTAATATAAGTAAAAGAATATCACTGACAGAAAAATAGTCCATTGTATGTAATTAGATTTGGAGAGAGAAGTGATAAAAATTTTAAAGAGGGGCTACAGGGGTTGTAGCTCAACACTTTTGCAAAGGACTCCAATTTGGGTCTCTGCAGCTAGATGGCAGCCCCCTAATTATTTGTAACTCCATTCCAAAGGATTCAATGCCTTCTTCTGACCTATTTGGTCCTCAGCCAGGGGTGAAAAGCATGTGTATACAGGAAGGCAAAAACTAATACATATAACTATTTTTAAATTATTTTTATTTGTATTAATTATAGTTTATTCACTTTGTATCCCTCCTATACCTCCTTCCCTTCTCTCCTCCCAATCCCACTCTCCCTTTCTCTTCCCCACCTGTGCCCCTTCCTCTGTCCACTGATAAGGGAGGTCCTCCTCTCTTCTCTCTGATCCTAGTATATCAGGTATCATCAGGAGTGGCTGCGTTGTCTTCCTCTGTGGCCTGGTAAGGCTGCTCCCCACTCAGGGAAAGGTGATCAAAGAGCAGGTCAAACAGTTCCTGTCCTATTATTATGAAACCCAGTTGGACACTGAACTGACATGGGCTACATCTGTGCAGGGGTTCCAGGCCATCTCTATGAGTGTTCCTTGGATGCACTATCAGTCTCAGAAAAGACCCCTGTGCCCAGACTCTTTGGATATGTTGCTCTCCTTGTAGAGCTCCTGTCTTCTCCAGGTCTTACTATCTCTCCTTTCTTTCATAAGATTCCCTGCACTCTCCCCAAAGTTTGGCTATGAGTCTCAGCATCTGCCTCGATACCCTGATACCCTGCAAGGGTAGAGCCTTTCAGAGGCCCTCTGTGATAGGCTCCTGTCCTGTTTGCTGTTTTCTCCCTTCTCTGATGTTCATCCTCTTTGAACATAAATCCCCATTTATGAATGGGGATTGAGCATCTTAGCCAGAGACCTCCTTCCTGATTAGCTTCCTTAGGTGTATATATTTTAGTGTGTTTATCCTATATTATATGTCTTATATCCACTTATGAGTGAGTATATACTGTGTGTGTCTTTCTGTTTCTGGGATACCTCACTCAGGATGATCTTTTCCAGTTCCCACCATTTACCTGAAATTTTCATAATTGCCTTGTTATTGTTAAGTAATATTATTGCTAAGTAATATTCTATTGTGTAGATAAATCACAATTTCTGTATCCATTCCTCAACTGAGGGGCATCTGGGCTGTTACCAGCTTCTGGCTATTACAAATAAAGCTGCTACAAACATGGTTGAGCAAATGTCCTTGTTGTATACTTGAGTGTCTTGTGATATATGCCTATATAGCTGGATCTTGAGGAGGCACTATTCCTAATTGTCTGAGAAAGCACCAGATGTATTTCCAAAGTGGTTGTACCAGTTTACATTTCCTCCATCAGTGGAGGAGGGTTCTCTTTTCTCCACATTCTGTCCAGCATGTGTTGTCAATTAAGTTATTTATCTTAGCCATTTTGGTGGGTGTAAGGTGAAATCTCAGGCTAGTTTTGATTTGCATTTCCCTGATGACTAAGGACACAGAACATTTCTTTGTTTCTCTGCCATTTGATATTCCTCTATCCAAATGCTCTGTTTAGCTCTGTACCCTTTTTTTTATTGGATTACTTGATTTGTAGCTGTTTTACTTCTTGAGTTCTTTATGTATTCTGGATATTAGCTCTCTGTAAGATATAAGGTTGGTGAAGATCCTTTCCCATTCTGTAGGCTGTCATTTGATGACAATGTTCTTTGCTTTACAGAAGCTTTTCAGTTTCATGAGGTCCCATTTATTAATTGTTGCTCTTAGAGCCTATACTGTTGGTGCTCTGTTCAGGAAGTTGTCTCCTGTGCCAATGAGGTCAAGGCTCTTCCCCAATTTTTCTTCTAACAGACTTAGTGTGTCTGGTTTTATAATGAAGACTTTGATTCACTTGGACTTTAGTATTGTGCAGGGTGATAAGTATGGATCTATTTACATTATTCTACATGTAGACAACCAGTTAGACCAGCACCATTTGTTGAAGGTGCTATCTTTTTCCCACTGTGTGATTTTTGGCATCTTTGTAAAAAATTAGGTGTCCATAAGTGTGTAATTTTATTTCAGGGTCTTAAATTTGATTCCATTGATCCACCATTCTGTTTCTATGTCAGTACCACACAGTTTTTAATACTGTTCCTCTATAGTACAATCAGAGATCAGGGATGGCAATACCACCAAAGATCTTTTATTGTAGAGGATTGTTTTAGCAATTCTGAGTTTCTTGTTATTTCATATGAAGTTGAGAATTTTTCTTTTCTAATCTCAATACTCTTCAAACTATTCTACAAAATAGAAACAGAAGGAACACTACCAAACGCTTTTTATGAAACCACAGTCACCTTGGTACCTAAACCTCACATAGATCCAACAAAGAAAGAGAATTTCAGGCCAATCTCCCTCATGAATATTGATGCAAAAATACTCAACAAAATACTTGCAAACCGAATATAAGAACACATCAAAAATATCATCCACTTCGACCAAATAGGCTTCATCCTAGGTATGCAGGGGTGGTTCCTGCATTGTGTGGAAATCCATCAATGTGATCCACCATATTAACAAACTGAAGGAGAAAAACCACATGATAATCTCCTTAGATGCTGAAAAGCATTTGACAAAATCCAACATCCATTCATGCTTAAAGTATTGGAGAGATCAGGGATAAAAGGCACATACTTAAACATAGTAAAGGCGATATACAGCAAGCCTATAGCCAACATCAAACTGAATGGAGAGAAACTTAAAGCAATCCCACTGAAATCAGGGACAAGGCAAGGTTGCCCACTCTCTCCATATCTCTTCAACATAGTACTCGAGATCCTTGCTATAGCTAAAAGACAGTTAAAGGGGATCAAGGGAATACAATTTTGAAAGGAAGAAGTTAAAGTATCACTATTTTCAGATGATATGATAGCATACCTGAGTGACCCCAAAAATTCTACCAGGGAACTCCTTCAGCTGATAAAAACCTTCAGCAAAGTGGATACAAAACTAACTCACAAAAATCAGTAGCCTTCCTGTATACAAAAGACAAAATGGTTAAGAAAGAAATTAGGAAAACAACACCCTTCACAATAGCCACAAAGGATATAAAGTACCGTGGTGTAACCCTAACCAAGCAAGTCAAAGACTTGTATGAAAAATATTTCCAGTCTCTGAAGAAAGAATTAGAAGAAGATATCAGAAGATGGAAATATCTCCCATGCTCATATCTTGGCAGGATTAACATAGTAAAGATGACCATCTTACCAAAAGCAATCTACAGATTCCAAGCAATTTCCATCAAATTACCAACACAATTCTTTACAGATCTTGCTTTTTTCTTTCTATGAATGCTACCACTGAATTCCTTTAAAGCTATTACAATAGAAATACAACTATAGTTTAGAAATAATAAAATTTGGTCCTTGTTTCACTTGGTGCCCATCAGTCCACCACAAGAAGTTAATATACATAGTGACAGAGGCAGAGACACTCTTGATAACAAAACTTTGGAATTCAGGCACAAAAAAATATCCAATATTACCTGTCCTGGCACTACAACCAAAGAAGTATTACCTGTACAAGAAATTAATTAGACAAGACCTTGATGTTTAAATCTGAACTTTTATCGTCAGGGTTCCAACTCACTGTTTCTCTATTGTCTGAGTCTTCTAACCCCTGCTGCATTTCTTCCTTTTTCTCCCTGGTGTCAATGCAACTTCCAATTTAGTAAACCAGTGAATATAATTAACGAGCTTTTCACTCTTCCTTCCAGATCATTAACAGAGATACTACATAAAGGCACTACTAACACTCAGTCCTGCTTGCTCCCACTGTCTCCTGCCTCCCAACTGTAATGCTGCTCCACATTATCACCATTAATTTAAAATCGTCCAGCCAAAAGCAGTTTCAGTTGGAACGATTGTGAAATATATGTTTAAGCAGTCCGTAATGCATTAGTAAATTTCCATAATATTAGTTTACCATACAATCAAGAGTAAGGAAATGGAGTAGATCTATCTTATAGATAAGGCCTATATATCATTACACATTAAACCTTTAATAAAAACCTGTTAAATTACCATGGAGAGACAGATTGTTTTCAGCTGTTCTTGCTCTTTCAAATCATAATATTTTATAGTGAGAACCCAGGAAAAGCTTTTGAAAATGTATTCAGTTTTTATTCAACAAATATTCAATGTCTTCTACATTCCTGGCAGTGCTCTAGGAATGGGACAGAACAGAATGAACAAGTGAGTAGAAGTACTTATTTCAAAACAAATTATTTTACAAAAATTATGAATAAGAAAGTGAACTGATAAGTATCTGATGGTGTTAAATGCCAATTAAAAAGTAAAACACTGTAATAAAAGATCAAGTATTCAATTGGAGAGAAGAAATTTTAACAAGTGTTAATGCAAACTTCTATTGTTGAGCAAAGAACAAAGGCTTGAGAAGACAAGCCATCTGTATACTGAGGAAGAACATTTCCTCCTTGAAAGACACCCTCCTCCATTGCTGGTGGGAATGCAAACTTGTACAACCACTCTGGAAATCAATCTGGTGCTTTCTCAGACAAATAGGAATAGTGATTCCTCAAGATCCAGCTATACCACTCCTAGGCATATATCCAAAAGAGGCTCAAGTACACAATAAAGACATTTGCTCAACCATGTTTATAGCAGCTTTATTTGTAATAGCCAGAAGCTGGAAACAGCCCAGATGCCCCTCAACTGAAGAATGGATGCAGAAATTGTGGTACATCTACACAATGGAGCATTACTCTGCAATGAAAAATAAGGAAATCATGAAATTTTCAGATAAAATGGTGGGACCTAGAAATGATCATCCTGAGTGAGCTGTTCCAAAAGCAGAAAGACACACACGGTATATACTCACTCATATACACATATAATATAGGATAAACCTACTAAAATCTGTACATTTAAAGAAACTAATCAAGAGAGAGGACCTTGAGTAAAACGGTCAATCTCCATCCCAAAAGGCAAAGAGGATGGACATCAGAAGAAGAAGAAAACAGAAAACAACCTAGGAACTGCCACAGAGGGTCTCTGAAAGGCTCTGCCTTGCAGACTATCAAAGCAGATGCTGAGACTTATGGCCAACACAAGGAGAGCAACAGAACCAGAAAATTTGAGCACAGAGTTCTTCCCAGAGACTCATACTCCAACCAAGTACTAGGCATGGAGATAACCTAGAACCCCTGCACAGATGTAGCCTATGGCAGTTTAGTATCCAAGTGGGTTATATAGTAATGGGAAGAGGGACTGCCTCTGACATAATCTGATTGGCCTGCTCTTTGATCACCTCCCCCAGAGTGAGGAGCAGCCTTACCAGGCCACAGAAGATGACAATGCAGCCACTTCTGATGTGATCTGATAGACTAAGATCAGAAGGAAGGAGAGGAGGACTTCCCCTATCAGTGGACTTGGGGAGGGGCATGTGTGAAGAAGAGGGAGGGAAGGTGGGACCTGGATGGGAGGAGGGAGGGAACCACAGGGGGGATACAAAGTGAATAAAGTATAATTAATAAAATAAAATAAACATAGCTTAAAAAAAGAAAGACACATTTCCTAATTTCACACAATGATGGAGGAACAGGCTACTCAGCATGTCTGGAGACTTAGCATCAACTAACATGGGTGAAAAACAAAAGCGTGAAGTAAGGTTATCTAAGCATTGACAAGGATTGGGGGCTTGATTGAGACTGAGGCAGAAATCTAATTGGATAAAAGAGTGTCACAGTATGTCTTGAAATGTTAATTGTCTTCATCAGAGGTTTTGCGATGGTCATACATAGAAGAACAATCTTGAAATAAGACAATCTGAATATTCAGGTTCAGTGGGTCTGAAGTAGAGACCACACCTGCATTTTGGAAAGCCCACCTCCCTGAAGCATTACACTTTGTCCTAGGCTTCTTTGTTTCAGTGTTCAAGTTCAAGCAATGACTTCTAAGGCATCCCGTTCACAACAGAGTCATAACATCTACAACAAATATGTCCTGCCATGTATAATCTACTCATTATGTATATATGTCCATCTTCAACCACTCTGTCTCCCCTTAGGAGATTATAAGTAGACTTAAAATGTTAAGTGAATGCATTAAAATGACAGCCCCTCTATATGTTCTGTTTCTGTCCAAAGGAAAACATTTTATATTAGTTATTTTTGTTTTTATAAAATAACTCATATTTTTAATTTTTTTTAATTCTTTGTTAATTACACTTTATTCACTTTGTATCTCCCCTGTGGTTCCCTCCCTCCTCCCATCCCAATCCCTCCCTTCCTCCACCCTCTGTATGCATGCCCCTCCCCATGTCCACTGATAGGGGAGGTTTTCTTTTCCTTCCTTCTGATCCTAGTCAATTAGGTCTCATCAGGAGTGGCTGCATTGTCTTCTTCTGTGGCCTGGTAATGCTAGTTCCCCCTCAGGGGGAGGTAATTAAAGAGCAGGCCAATCAGTTCATGTCAGAGACAGTCCCTGTTCCTATTACAATGAAACTCACTTGGATACTGAACTGCCATGGGCTACATCTGTGCAGGAGTCTTAGGTTATCTCCATGCATAGTCCTTGGTTGGAGTATGAGTCTCAGGAAAGACCCCTGTACTCAGATTTTTTGGTTCTGTTGCTCTCCTTGTGGAGTTCCTATCCTCTCCAGATCTTACTGTTTCTCACTTCTTTCCTTAGATTCCCAATATGCTTTAAAGAAATACAGCATTCTCACGTGTACTGTTGCAGTTTAACTATCCAAAATCTTTGTGATGCAGGTTAAGCAGATAAAAACAGCACTGCTTTATAGCTGAGAAAAATAAGTTTCAAGGTCAGACAGGCAGTTAATGAAAAAAATCTCAGACTCTCAGGTCTTTTAGACCCTAGACTAAAGCACTCCCGGCTAAATTCTAGATCTTAAGTTGTATTCCACGAGCAAATAGGAGAACCAAACCCATAGTGTGCAAGGAAGTCTCTGAAAGGACAAACAATTATGACTTTAGGTTTTTCTCATTGTACACTAGTATTTCTTACTGAAAAGAAAAATCTGATGCAAGTTGTTACTATTTGAAGCCATAAAAAAATTTAGGAAGTAAAGTATTACAATGTTTTCATTCTCCCCTTCCCTTGCCCTCTCTCTGTCTACTTTATTTCTCTTTCTTTCTTTCTTTCTTTCTTTCTTTCTTTCTTTCTTTCTTTCTTTCTTTCTTCCTTTCTCTCTCTCACTATCTTTATATGTGTACATATATATACATTTCATAATTATTTCAATATGGAGGAGCCCTTTTAACCAGTTTGCCACCTCACAGAGGTGTTGTAAAGATTAATTAAACTTAATTATTTGAAAACATATATACAGTCAAGGCACTAAGCATTGTTAGCATTTCCTTTCCAGGTGAGTTTTAATGTAGAAAACAATCATTGGAAGATAATACACTCCTGAAAATTCTTTCAAATATAGACACTTCAGCTTTTTTCCTAAGTAGATAATAAATAAGATGACTTTACTCATTTTTAAATATAACAAACAAACGCAAACTTGTTATAATACAGTTTGTTTATTTTTTATTTTTTTAAAGATATATTTATTTTGTGCATATGGATACTGTTTTCATGCACACCAGAAGAGGAAACCAGATTCCATTACTGATGGTTGTAAACTACTACGTAGTTGCCGGAAATTGAACTCAAGACGTCTGGAAGAGTGAAAGGGTTAGACCAACTTTGTAACCTCTATGTTTTCTAAAGCCTATAGTTTTGAGTTTTAGGTTAAGCTAAAGCCTCTTAGTACCTTTCCAGAGAATGGAAAAATGTGACCCTATCTATGAGGACAGATAGAAAAAAAGGCAAGCAAGCAATGACCTTCAGTCAGCAAAAAGAAAAACTCCTGTCTTTGAGATAGTGTTTCTTAGCAACAAACCCAGACTTCTTCTGAGTAGCTTTTGACCTCCAGCCAAAAGTCTGCAGCCTCTAATCTTCAAGGATGAGCTAACCACCCCCACCTTAAATTGCAGCTGCATCCACACTTGGCAGGACTGGACAAGTGTGAGCACCTAAGACTAACCAATTATCTTACTTTATAGCTTCCTCATCCAATCCTAAATTTCCAAAACTGCAACTTCAAATTTCCCGCAATTTTTCTTTTAAAAACCTGAAGGCCTTTGTCTCCTGGTGCCACTCTTTGCTGACCGGCAGGGGTGACCCCATTGCGCAATGGTTAATAAACCTCTTGATTTTGCAATGAGTCTGGGTCTGGGGGAATTTCTGGGAAGGGCGCGATCTTGAACTCCTGAGCTGTGAGACCCCATGTCTTACAAGAGCAGCCAATGCTGCTGAGCCATCTCTCCAGCCCCAAGAGTTTGTTTATTTAAAAAGGATGTGCAGTCCTTTACTTAATTATTCTAACTCTCCACCATACTAGTATTTGCTTGCCTTCCCAACCCCACATATCACTTTTTTCTTTTTCTTTTTTTTTCTTTTTGTTTTCCATCACAACCAAACTCACCTGCCAGAAGTCTCCATGAGAGCAACGTTGTGCTCTTTACATTAGATAGCATTTTAAATATGGATTTTTTGTTGTTGTTGTTTTCCTGGAACGTGAGTTTGTAAAAATAGCTTTCATTTCAAATGTCAAAATGTATCAAAAGCATTTAGAAAAACTAGAGATATTCTACCTGGAGATAAGAATCCTTGATTTTGAAGACCATTTCCTAATGCCTGTCAGCACCATTTAGAGCATCTCCATGTAAATATTTTCACATATACTCTTTCCTTTGGCTAAGTTTGTTGTCAATTCCACTTGCCCTACTCATCAGTTAGAATTCATTTTAAACATGCATTTGAAGACAAACAGATCAATGCTAATGACTTAGTTATTGACAGCAGTAATTTTGTGATAAGATTTTGCCAGTACCAGAGCTTCAGCAGGCTATTCAGTTATTTTAAGAAATGAACAGGAGCTTGTCAGAGACAGCTCCTGTTCCCCTTACTAGGAAACCCACTTGGATACTGAGTTGCCATAGGCTAAATCTGTGCTGGGGTTCTAGGTTATCTCCATGCATGGTCCTTGTTTGGAGTATCAGTCTCAGAAAAGACATCTGGGCCCAGATTTTTTGGTTCTTTTGTTCTCCTCGTGGAGTTCCTGTCCCCTGTAGGTTTTTCTATGTTCCAAATTCTTTCATAAGATTCACTCTTCCCAAAGTTTGGCTATGAGTCTCAGCATCTGCTTTGATACCCTGCTGGGTAGAGTCTTTCAGAGGTCCTCTGTAGTAGGCTCCTGTCCTGTTTCCTGTTTGCACCCTCTTCTGATATCTATCCCATTTGCCTTCCTGAATGAGGACTGAGCATCTTACCCAGGATACTCCTTTTTGCTTAGCTTTTTGCTTAGGTGTACAGATTTTAGTATGTTTATCCTATATTATATATCTAATATCCACTTATAAGTGAGTATATATCATGTGTACCTTTCTGCTTCTGGTATACCTCAATCAGGATATTTCTAGTTCAATCCATTTGCCTGCAAATTTCATGATTTCCTTGTTTTTTTATTGCTGAATATTATTCATTATGTCAATGAACCACAATTTCTGTATCCATTCCTCAGTTGAGGGAGATCTGGGTTGTTTCCAGATTCTGGCTATTACTAATGAAGCTACTATGAACATTATTGATCAAATGTCTTTGTTGTATACTTGAGCATATTTTGGATATATGCCTAGGAGTGGTATAGCTGGATCTTGAGGTAACAGTATTCCTAATTTTCTGAGAAAGTGCCAGGCTGATTTCCAAAGTGTTTGTACAAGTTTACATCCCCACCAGTAATGGAGGAGGGTTTCCCTTTCTCTACTTCTTCTCCATCATGTGTTGTCACTCGAGTGTTTGACCTTATCCATTCTGATGGGTATAAGGTGAAATCTTAGGGTCATTTTTATTTATATTTTCCTGATGACTAAGGACATTGCATACTTATTTAAGTGTTTTTCTGTCATTTGATATTCCTATATTGAGGATTCTGTTTAACTCTGTACTTCATTTTTTTTAATTGGATTACTTGATTTGTGGCTTTTTAACTTTTTGAGTTCTTTATATATTCTGGATATTAGCCTTCTGTCATACATAGGTTTGGTGAAGATCCTTTCCCAATCTGTAGGCAGTCGTTTTGTGTTGATGACAATGTCTTTTGCTTTACAGAAGCTTTTCAGTTTCATGAAAACCCATTTGTTGATTGTTAATCTTGGGGCCTGTGCTGTTGGTTTTCTGTTCAGAAAGTTGTCACGTGTGCCAATGAGCTCAAAACTCATTGAGGTAGGGTGGGATTGGGAGGAGGTGAGGGAGGGGGCTACAACTAGGATACAAAGTAAATACAGTGTAATAAATTAAAAAAAATTAAAAGGAACAACAACAACAAAAGAAATGTAGAACATATCCAGCTAATGCAGTCTGACTGCACTTAATTTCAGGTAGCAAAATTCAAGAACTGGAGTAGAGAATATTCCTGGGGACAAAGAAGCACATTGTGTGCATTTTGTCCTGTCAGGATGCTACTTGTCTCCCGATTCCCCATGCTGAAGAGAAAGTAATCAATGATGGGTTGATCTGTTTAATGGATTTTGAATAAACAGTATGGTCACTGATACCTCCCTCCTATTGTTTCCTCAAAGGCAAAATGAAGTGGGTTTTGCAGAATAAAAAAGGTGTTCTCTACTTTTCATTGAAAACATGAAGTTTTATTTTATATTTATTTATTCTAGTAAAGGTAAGCACTGAGGTGTTTTGTTTTGTTTTGTTTTGTTTTGTTTTTCATCTGTGAATAAAAATCAGTTCCTAAGTTTGGGAAGCGGTATCCATCATGTTTTGTTGTCAATCCATCCAATACCTCCTACAGTATTATGATCACTGTGCATTATAGTTAATAAGATTTTCCAAAATTAGCAATCTCTAATGCGTTTTAGTCACTTTTAAAACTGCTATGATAAAAATATAAGGAAGTCGAGAGTGTGAATCTCTGCATTTAAATCTCTCTATCCCATACAATTAATTGATGTGTAAAAGGAAACTCTTTCTTTCTTTTCGTGTTTTTTTTTTTTTTTTTTTTTTGCTTTCTTATCTGCTCTAGGGGAAGGCATATGGCTACAGAAGATCAAAACACACTGTGGAATCAGTCAGTCCCATAGTCAAAATTGCAGTCTGCCTTTTGCTGTCTTTACGATTTTAAGTTTCAGAACTTCAGCTTCTATTTCTTAGAAGTGAAATACCTAAAGTTACATTGTGAACAGACTTGGTGAATAGAGTATCTGCTTTGTATAGAGGCAAAGATTCTAGTAAACGCTGCAGTCTTAGGGCCTTGATGACACAAACCAGGATTGAAAGAACAAGTGATGTCAACAAAGGTTGCATTTGCCTGATAGCACCCACACATACTCATCTCAAAAGCTTCTCTTCTACAACTGGGTATCTCTGATCACTTCCCTCCATCTACGTGCATATTTAAGATAAAGGTGGATAGTTAAACAGGAATGGGGAACACAGTGAGTGAATCAAGCAAATGTACAACAAGAAACATTTCTATTTCCTATTTCTCAAATGGATCACAGGATTGAGTTCCGAATGAATCATTATCCAACACCTCTTTTCGTGATTAATATATTTAAAAGCTTAATGCAATCTATGCTGGCATGAGTCCACAGTAGAAATTAAAAAAAAAAATCCTCGGCTGTCAACTCTCTTAAATGTTGCCTGTTTCTCTGTTTTTTTTTCTCTGTTTTTGTTTTCGTTTTCTGCAATTGTTTTAGCATCATAGATGTTTGTCACCCATCAGAGCTGAAATATTTAATCTGTATATGAGTGTATGTATGTAGAGATGGATAGAACCTTTTTCAAAAACTGATTTATGGTAGAAACACAAAACTGTGCCATTTTTAGGATCCTAATTTAGTGAAGTAGTTGGATCCTTACCTTACATCATTTTTATTCCCTTCCATGTTACAGGAGCTTCACTCTAACATTTGTATATTTGTATGTGTACGTTTTCCAATGTTTAAAAATGTTTCAGCTTCTGCTGAAATTACTGACTTGAATGAATCCTAAGTACCTCTCAGCCAGCAATCCTAGGGGGAACTTGCATCCTATCCTACCTATCACTACTTCCCTCCTCCCACTTTTTAGGTAATAATAGCACCTCTTAACCCAGGATACAAGCCAGACCTGGTAGTAATAGCTTTTCCAGTCTCACCCTGTGTTTCTCTAAAATCTACCATATTCTATAGCTTTAATTCAGGCTCTACTAAATTCTTACCTACACTCCATCAAGTTCTTCTGATCATATCAAGTGGGCACAAGAAATTTCTGTAACGGTTTTGGGTGAGCACAGAATGCAATACTCCTCAGTATGAGCTTTGAGTTCTAGGTAAGTTTCCTATGTGCTTAAAGGCAAGTGTTTTGTCTATATAAAATAGAGACCTGCATTGAAAAAAGGCAGTGGTTTCATTCTTTGTAGGGTTAACACAATATTTAACAAGTTAATTAGAAGTTTAGAATTCTCACTGAGAGGTATTCATGGGGAATTTTAAACACTACACACACACACACACACACACACACACACACAGGTGGGGGAAGAATCCAAGGATGGGGGATTGGGTACATGTTCTGGTTAGATTTTCTCTATTTGATACAAACTAGAACAACCTGGGATGATAGTACAAATGAGTTATTGCCTTGTCTCCATTAGACTGACTTGTGAAGATTTCTGTTGGGCATTTCTCTTGATTAAAGGCCCATGCGGGAGGATTTGCTCGCTGAGGGTGGTGCCACCCTGGGGCAGAAGGTCCTGAATTTTATAAGAAAGGCTGAACAAGCCTGTAAGCCACATTCCTCCATGGCTTCCGCTTTGCTCTCTACCTCAATGGGAAGGTGGTAATTCTCTAAGGACAGAGGCATGAACAGGAGAGAGACTTCTGCTCTCTCCCAATTGTGCAGCCTGAACAAGGCTGTGGATTTCCTTATGTTCAACCCCCTTAGCACTGAGGTAAAACACAAACAAACAAACAAACAAAAACTGCAACAACAACAACAAAACCTGCGTGAGTCTAAACAAAACAATGGACAGAGAACATCTTTGCACAGTAACCATCATGTAACAAGTGTCATGGGCTGTCTCCCCTTGGTTTGCATTTTCTGGTATTTCCACAAAGAAAGAAGAAGGTTACTATAAAGATATGGAAGGACTCTTAGATTGTTAGCCATTCTTCAATTCTATATTACCAATAATTAAGGTTACCTCTTGCTCAATGGGAGTCAAGTCTCAAAAACTGTTTTCAGTCCTTTTATTCTTAAACAAAATTAACAAAAACCTCTTATAAGTTACTTGTAGACTCCTGAACAGTGTATTAATCATGCGTGTCTCACCTTGATGAAACAAATAATTTCATTTTCTGTCATAATAGGTGTTTCAAGAAAAAAGTTTCTCTGATTTTGCAAAGAGAAAAAATACATTTTTTTCCTTTTTAAGTAAGTAGTATTATATAACAGCTTAAAGAACTAAAGTTTGTTGTTTTGCTGACCATAGTATAAAAAAAAAATCAGTCCAATTCCACATAATTAACTTTTGACCTGCTAGCATTAGTAAAAAATTAAACATTCAACTATATTAAACAATTAGTTATGGCAAAGAACAACCGTTAGCTGGTTTTCACATGATATAACAATGAGGTTCTTGTCAGATTGGTGGAAAGAACATAAACTTCAGAATGAGGGAAAAACTATGTAATGCTTGGCTATGCTCATGCCAGTGGGACAACTGGAATCTTTTGACTTTTGCAAATCTCAGCTTTCACAGCTGTGAATTGTGGATGATGTGATCATCTTATCTGTGCATGCATATGAGAATCAAGTGGGAGGTTGTATGTAAAATTCTGAGCACTTTGGCAGATGACAGATTATTAATTATTTTAATAAAAGGGAAAGGGAGAGCATATACATATGTATGTATATTTTTGGATATATGTAAACATACCTCTACAGATACAAAGCAGGAGATATGAAAATATAGTTTATTCTCCACTGAAAAACATATTAGCTACATAATATAAGACAAACATACTAAAATCTACAGATCTAAAGAAGCTAAACAACAAGGAAGGACCCTAGGGAGGATGCTTGATTTTCATTCAGAAGGCCAAAAACAATAGACATGGGAAGTGGTGGAAGAAAGGCAACAGGACAGGAGCCTGCCACAGACATCCTCTGAAAGATCACCCAGCAGGGGATTGAAGCAGATGCAGAGACATATAGCCAAACATTGGGCAGAGATCAAGGAGTCTTTTTTTTTTAGCATTTAAACATTTTTTTTATTATTTTTTTTATCAGTTACATTTTATTAACTCTGTATCCCAGCCGTGTCCCGATCCCTCATTCCCTCCCAGTCCCTCCCTCCCTCCCTCATCTCCACCGTGCCCCTTTCCAAGTCCACCGATAGGGGGGACCTCCTCCCCATTCATCTGATCCTGTTTTATCAGGTATCTTCAGGACTGGCTGCAAAGCCCTCCTCTGTGGCCTAACAGGACTGCTCCTCCCTTCGGGGGTGGGGAGACCAAAGAGCCAGTCATTGAGTTCCTGTTAGAAATAGTCCTTGTTCCCCTCACTTTGGGAAACCAATTGGTTACTGAGCTACCACAGGCTACATCTGAGTGGAGGTTCTAGGTTATATCCATACATGGTCCTTGGTTGAATGTCAGTCTCAGAAAAGACCCTGTGCCCAGACGTATGACAGGAGTCTACTGAGCGCATCTGAAAGACTCTAACTAGCAGTGTTTTCAAAGCAAAGACTCATGACCAAACCTTTGGCAGAGTACAGGGAATCATAAGAAAGAAGGGGAGTTAGTCTGATGGGGAAAGGATAGGAGCTCCACAAGGACCAAATATATCTGAGATCAAGGAGTCTTATGGAAGAAGGGTGGGAAAGAAGGACCCAGAGGAGACACGAACACGGGGCCTGCAGAGACTAATGCAGCAACCAAGGACCATGCATGGAGAGGACCGAGACCTCAGATGTAGCCCATCCGCAGCTTAGTCTCCAAGTGGGTTTTCTAGTAAGGGGAGGAGGGGTGGTATTTGACATGAACTCTGTTGCCTGCGCTTTGATCACTTCCCCTCTGGCAGGGAGACCTTGCCAGGCCACATAGGAACAAGATCCAGGCACTCCTGATGAGACTTGATAGGCTAAGTTCAGACAATAGGGGAGGAGTGTTTCCTCTATCAGTGGGCCAGGAGAGGAGGATAGGGAAGGAAGTGGTAGGGAGGGGGCTACAAAGTTAATAAATTAAAAAAAAATACTAAAATTAACAGAAATATAGATGTTTTTAATGTCTAACTTACAATTATTATTGCTGTTTTAAGATGTATTTTTATTTTACGTGTGAGTGTTTGCCCACATGTATTTAGGTGCATCTTGTGTTGTGTCTGGTTTCCACAGAGGTTCAGAGAGGGCATTGGATCCCCTGGATCTTGAGTCACAAAAGATTGCGGAGCCACCATGTTGGTACTAGGAACTGAACCCTGGTTCTTTGAAAGAACAGCAAGAACTCTTAACTGCTGAACCATTTCTCCAGCCTCAATTTTTAGATTTCAGGGTATTTACTTTCGGTCTAAAGCTCACAATCCAAAGCATGACCAACACTAAAACAAGAGACTCGAACATTTTATCCCTAAGTCAGGTTTGACAAGTGTCCTTTTTACAAAAAACAAAACAAAACAAAAACAAAAAAAAAAAACTAAGATGATTGATGATTAAATTTGAGGTTTGGTTCCTGCTTTTATATTCCTGTGTAGGTTGAATTTCGCTGTATTCAAACCTGAGGGTTGCTCCACTCAACAGGGTTGAATACTAACAAGAGTAGTACCTAAGGCTCCATAGGAGCTTCCTGGCCTCCACTGTAGTTGCATGCTAGCACCTTCTGCATCCTTTGTGTGTTTTACTCGAATATAAGGCTGAACACAGTATTTGCTGCATTTTATGGGATTTTTCTTTTCATTCTGGCTGTTCAATTTATCCTGCATTCTTTTTTTTTTCAAGGATAGGAACCAACTTTTGGAATATTTAAATATGTCTGCAATATGGTAAATGCCCTTTCTGCCTTGGGAGGCATCTTGGTGCAAATCCCATACAGATCACTCTCGGGGTGGCATGAACCTTCTAGGAATCCTAATGCTTCATTTCCTCTGCCAAAGCCCTGCAGTGCCTCTCTTCAGAAAGGATGGAGCTCAGGTGCCAAAGGGAACAGGAAACATACCCATAAATAATTTGCATTATAAGTCGATGCAGCTTGCATCATTTGGTAACAAGCAGCACTTCTGGCCCCCAAATCCCTGGGGGTTTCCTCAGGTTTCCATCACAAAAGGTAATTTACACAAGAGAAAAGGGGTCTTGCTAGATAAAGAGAAATAGAACTTGAATTTTCTACTTCTTTGAGCAACCCTCTCCTTGTTTGTTCCTGTGGTGAGCTTCTCCTTTAAGAAGTAAGTTCTATTTGTAGAGTATGACCTCCATAGAACAATGATGGGTAAAGCAGTCAATATCATTCCACCCACATTCACTGCACACGTTTTTTTTGTTTGTTTTTTTGTTTTTGTTTTGTTTTTTGTTTTTTTCAGATTGGCTAAAGCTAAATACTATAATTGGAAAATAATAATTTTTGCTTGATTATTTTTTAAACTATTAAGAAATAATTATTGTTTATGCATGTACATGTCAAATAAGAGAAATTAAGTCCAGAAAGCTAAAATAATATTAAACAACAGAGTAAATCCATTTCTTCCATTCAGAAGTATCACATCACAAATATTAACTGTAGGTGTAAACCATCCTATTAAAGATATAAATGTCTAATTTTTAATAACCCCCTTAATTCTAATCATTTCTCTCTTTGTGCTGCTATAAACATCCACTTCCTTCACACTGCCTCTTAGGAGTAATGAAAAACCTTAACATTCATACACTTGTTGTTCCCTGTATTTCAATACAATAGTCATCATTTTTACATTTTACACAGAAATTAATTAATTGTCATTTGAATTCATGGTCCTCAAAATGTTTACACATTCAAATTTACATTGCATTTCAACAAAAACCAATAGGAGGTTTTTCAAAAGTTGTTTCTCAGCTGTGATTACAAGTCCAACCATACTTTCCAGACATCACATATAAAACAAAAATATGGGACAGAATGGAAAGGTTTCAGAACTTGATAACTCATAGGAGGAAGAGGTTCTTCTCTTTCCAACTGTCGTTTCAAACAAGCACATGATTAGACGCCTAGGAGGCTCTTCACCATCCCGCCAACAGAGGAATGGCAGAGAAATAGGCAATAATTGAAACTTCCCAGGGCTATGCCCTTGCGATCCATGTAAGTTCATACCTAGTATAAAAATGTGCCATTTCCTGTACGTGAGAGTGCTTGGTTCAAAGGCACAGCAACTCACATTGATTTCCTGATTCTAAATCTCATCAGAGACAAGGAGACACATGCAGCTATCTAACAGATTTCAGAGATAGAACAGTGAAGCATTTCTTCCTTATGGTATTTTTTTATAAAGGTATTTTTCTTTTCTTTGTTGAAGCTATTGTGTGTGTGTGTGTGTGTGTAAGCCTGCACGAGCACATTTATTGCCAACAAAGTTATTTTTTTTCTTTTTACATTACTTTTACAACAATAAAGTTTTGCCATGTAAAGTGCTGAATTTTCATGTGAGATATATTTAAAACATTGTTTACCTGTTTAGAGAAATCATTTTCATTCTCAAAAAAAAAAAATTTTTTTTAGAAGGACTTTAAAACAGGTTTCCCTTACTAACCTCCCCAAGGGTGAGTGTGCAGGCTTGCCTTTGTATTTGCTGTAGTAGGAAGCTAATGCTGGAATTCTTCTCTCTCTTGCCCTCTAGTGCAGCTTGTCAATATGACATTGCTTATCCTTCTTTAGAGTGTTTGTCTATTTGATGCAACTATGTGACTCTGTTTGAGCTTACTGTTTATACATGAATCATTTCACAGCAGACATGAATACGAAGGCAAATGAAATAAAATAAAGAGGAAAGGTAGGCTGCACAGAGAAAAGCAGGCATGTGTTGACGGCAAAAAAATTTCTAAAGGTACTGCATCCTTCGTTGGGAAAAGAAAGAAAAAAAATTACAGAAATGAAAACCCCGAGTTTAAATTCACCTGGAAGGATAGAGAGAGACAAAGGTGCATTAACCCAGCCTGTCTTTGTTGTTGACATATACCCCAGCAAACCTATACTAAACAAGTGTAAAATTAAAAACTCTTTTATTATCTCCTTAGGGGTGAAAAATCCCTACTTAAATAATACATGAGCAATTTAGGGTTATCATTGGTACTAGAATAACAGTAAATAATTGTAACAGATCTTTGTTTTTCTTTTTCACTTCCCTTTGTATTTGAATTCTGCACCCACAAATAACAACACAAAGATATTAACATCAGTCTTATAAACAACAACAACACACACACACACACACACAGAATTGCCATGGGTTGTGGAACTCAGTCTATGTTTCATTTGTGTCCCTAATTAAATAATTTATGTTATTACTGACTGCCTCCCAGATGACATTGAAATGAATAAAATTGAGTAGGCTAAGTGATAAATAATATGAAATTCAAAATACATGTTTTTTTTAGTGAAGAAAGTTGTTGTAAGCTGATTATGATGGCAACCATCTACTGTAGCACTGATTCTACATAATCATTCTCCTTACCTAAAAACAGAAAAGTGGAAGGCTAGAGAAAAACACACCTAAGAATAACCATCAGCTCAGTAAGAGCTTCAGTTCTTAATTACTTGACCATTGTGCTCTGGAGGCACTTATTCTTAAATACACGGAAGCTTTCAATGTGTCTATACAGTCATATCAAAAGCTGAAACCAATTTTATAGCCAAACAACAGAGAAAGCATAGTAGAACTTGTACTGCAAACATTATTTTATGATAGACCAGCACCAGGTACACATACCTTTGTTTTGTAGGGGAACCACAACAAAAGCAATTTCAAGTGATTTGATAAAATCAATAAATATGAGTACAGTGCATGGTCCTAAGCATATGCTAACAGATAAATAATTTGGTTTGAGATACAACAATCATGAGAAGAGATGGAATTCTGGCTGCTTAGCTGATCTTTTGTACACTGCACTGATGCCCAAATCTAGAACCTAATGTAGGGCATACGTACACTGTAAATAAAATGGTCAGTGAAAGAAGCTTAAAATAAAACATGATTCCAGTGTTTCTATGTAAAAATATTTTATCGCCCTTGTTTCATGACCCAGAATTTGAGATGTAAATAATTTACAATAATATAAGTGAGATATCACCAGGTGTGTATGCACCAAAGATAATTTTAGGTTCAAAATGAGAGACAAACCCATAATGAGTTGCAGAAAAGAGAGGTTATTGTAACCGAAATAAAACATATTCAGTTTCTGGTTCCTGCATTTTTAAACTTTATTTTCTATGCACTACTTAACACGGTAATATTTTAATGATATTTATCTTCAGGAAAACAATCTTCCTTCTTTATAAGAACTAGCTTCAATTTTTCCTATTTGGGTATTGCAGTCACATAAATAAGCAAATTATACAGTTGGTCAGTATTTTTATGTTTATTATAAACAGTTCATAGAGTATAAACCTTTAATCTATCAAGTATACCAAATAGAGAATTATGTATCTAACTTATTTTTCAAGACTCCTTAATTATTAGGTGTGGAAGTCTATTAAGGTTCCAAGCTGGAAGTGTGAATAAAACATGGCTCTCATCAAAAGAAGGCCACTCCATTCATTTAAAGCTTTTATACTTGTAAGATATTATTATTGTGTAATTTCACTTATTCTCACAACAACTGAATCAAAGAGAGTCCAGATATACGGTAATGAGCAAATTTATATCACAATAGTCTTTGTTTCCTGTTACATGGAATAAATCTCTTTTAATGTTTTAATAAATATCTTTCAATACTGAACTATAAATTGGAATGTGTACCTCAAAAGCATTTGATTCCAGTAGGAGCACAAATATGGATGATATGGATACCAAATATCACTATAATTTACATAATGATTTTGCTTTATGAACAATGTGATAATAAAGTATGATCATGACTTCATAGAGGAACTATTTCTCATCACTTACCTGACAAATATATGGAAAACACACAGGTATCTGAATACATATCATAGAATATATAAAATATATGTTACATAGGTTTGTAAGGTAGATGATCAAATGTACATGTATATATGCATATATATACTTTTTTATATATGTGAAAGTAGATGGCAAACATTATATATATGAAAGAATATATAAATGAAAAATAAACAAACATGAAATCAAGGCAAAAAATAATCACAAGACCTGTCATTTCCTTAGTTTATAGAAATAACTCTGCCGCTTCATAATATACAAACATATATATTTAGGCACATGCATGCATTTACTACAAAACAATTTGATGTTGGTGCCTATATTGTCCATTATTCAAATAGACTGAAGGGCACAGAGAAAGAAACAGCAGTGAACTTGGTTTTAAACACCAAGATAAGTCATTCAGAACAAGAACACTTGTTCATATTAAGTGAGGTATGTATGTATGCTGTGTATGTATTATAAAAATTCTACCTGAACCTCAACAGTAATAGTTTTAATTTTAGTCACTATTCAAAGGTGAGCCAAAAAAAAAAATCCATAACCTTAATGAATACTGAAATTGCTGACAGCAGTGGCCCATGACTCTTCTCTTTCCATAACCCATTTCTTCACCTACCCATAGTGAAAATCCACATGGCAACAAGCAGTAAAGGGGCAGTTTAAGTACTAGCCTCAACCTTCAAGGTATAAAGTTGAGAGCACTGATCAGGAAGGTAAAAGGACTTATTGACAGTCTTTTATCCATTACATGCAGGTTGTGATTTAATGTACCTGAAAGTTCATACTACAGAAAATAAGCTTGACTTTACATGATTTTGTTAAGAACTGTTTACTTGTGAGACATGTCAGTGTCACCAACATTACATTTTTTTTTCTCCCCAGGGAATGGAAAAGAATGCTCATAAGCATGAGGTGTTTGGGCTTGAGACTCTAATTCATGAATGTTTAATTATATACAATAATGAAATAAAACCAGGGGCTGAATGATATCAAAACAATGATAAGATATGCTGTTTCACCTTTATTATTTTGCATGTGGGTACTTACTTATCTGTGAGATAATTTTAACGTGTATTCATCTAACTGACACAGCACTGAAGTTCCTGTCACCTGTGAGAGTAAGCTAAAATCTGTATCTGTAGAGCAGAGAAAACACTTTCATGCTGGTCAGTAAAGGCCCAGTTTACATACATATTTAATTATGTTTATGTATAACTAACATGTAAATTCCCAGTGTGTTTATAGCTGAGCTTCCAAAAATAAGAACAGATGTGCAAAAATATTAAATTCAGAATTCTGAAGACACATTTTTTTAAAGAGGAAAGAATGGCTGAGGACTACATTCAGAGTGATTACAACACTCTTACCTTACAAACGAAGGTCTTACGTGAATGAAACCTCAATCCTATCCCTTGCCACAGAATGTATGGTTTTGCTTCCATTGTGCAAAGGAGAAAGGCATGTGGATGTGCCCGTGCCCATGTTTATGCATTGTATGCACTGCTGAGGGTTTAGATGTTGTTCTAGTTGATGAAAATATTCCTCTACAAGCTAACTAGTGTATACTACCAGTTAGATTCACATTTTCCCTAATATTAATTTAAGGAAATGTTTGAAAACCTTTTATAAGAGAGAGTCACTTGTAAACAACAGCAGCTCAAAGAGGAAAACATGATTGTTTCAGATAGAGCCAGCTATGTAGAAAAATAAAAGCTCGATTTCTCCCAATTATCCACAGGGGAGTGAGAATAGAGAGAGAGAAAGAGAGAGAAAGAGAGAGAGAGGAGAGAGAGGAAAGGGGGAGGGAGATGGAAAAAAAGGCAATTAAGCTAATGCAAGTTGGGTGTCACAAGGTTATAGATATTTCAAGAGCTGAGCAATTTACCGTCTGGAAAAGGAGAGGAACTCTTGCATAAAATGTCCCCAGTTCAGATTTATTATGCTTTTAGTTGTGTTATATGTGATACAATTAGCAGGAGGTGCCAATAAGGCATTCTCTCAAGGACGTGGTCATCCCGTGCCATCTGTTATTAATTGCATTGTCCTTTCCACATTCAGCTAGAGGGGAGAAAGTTCTTTGAGAAACACCTGCAAATTCTCACCACACAATGACTGGAATGTAAAAAATACTTAAACAAAGGAAGAACTGGCCAGATCTTTAAATTGCCCACCAGGAATTCAAAGAGAAAAAGAACTATATAAAGATTCTTGTAATAAATTTCTCCTATTGGGATTTTTTTTTCTTTTTTATCATTAAATTCTACTGCACTGATAGCTTCTCAAGCAACACAATATCATAAAAAGGAAAGTGAGTAATTATGCCATTCTTATATATACTAAAGTTATAGATAGCCATTCTGTACAGAACTTACAAAGATTCGGTTCTTTAAATAGGTTTTTAAATTAAATCACAAAACAAATTTTAAAATTGATCAGTAAGGCTTCTTTATTTTGTTGTGGGTTTTTGCTGTTGGTTTGGCATTTTTGGTGATTCATGTTAGTCTTAAAATTAGTTCTGAAAATTAATATTCCTATAATATTTCAAATGGTTTCTCAACTCAGATATCTCAAATATGAATCATTAAAGGCTGCTGCTAAAATACAAAGAGCTATTACAACAATTTAAACCAATTCCAGAAACACTAACTTACTTTTAACCATCTGTGCTGAATGTTCTCTTCTGATCTTCCAATCCACTGGATTCTCTGAAACACGCAACTGCTTCTGTCCTTCTTGTTTTCCTCTCCCTTGTTCGAATAAGAATGGAGACTCAGAAGTCACTGGGTGAAGCTCCGAAGCACTAAGACGAATATTTAAAAGTCTTTTATGACCAGTTATTCATCACTAGTTTAAAATGTAACACTGAATTCTGTTTGGAGGACAATATAAGTATTTTGAAGAAACTACCTGAATTTAACTGTTACTTTCCTGGAATAAAAACAAACTGGTATATATTTTAATGAATTCTAGTTCATTTGACTTATAAACTATGCCTGCCCTGTCTAATGCATAGAGGCATACTAAATTCAAGAAAACTGTATAATTGTGTGTGTATGCGTGTGTGTGTTTGTGTATTTAAGCTGGGAGAAGGGAAGTAAAACCATGCTATGAGTCTTCTTGTAGCTAATAAAATACAGATTAAGAAATATTTTCTCCTTTTCATTCTATTTCTAAATTAGGTAAGTGCTCCATGTCTGTAATAAGTTGTTATATTAAAAAGCTGCAGTGAAATTAATTTTATGTATTAAAAACACTAATGGATCATTTTTAAATTTGGTTACAATCGATCCATTATATTGAAAAAGATTATCCCCTGCACCAGCATCCTCAGAACCTGCCGACATTTGAGTGCTGAGCAGATTTTTCTGTTTGTATTAATTATCCTTATCTTTCTCATTTGTTGGTTCCTTCAACCCATGCCTTATTTTTGCTTTATAATTTTTTAACATTGTTTTTAAAAATAATGTTTGCTTTTGCAATTCCAGTCATTGCATGTTTTTGAAATTATAAGCATTATTTCATGGCTAAATTTCAAGATTAAATATAAGACATCAAAGAGCTAACTTACCACTAATATAACAGGCATAAAAGCTCCCATACTTAGAACCTGTGTTTTAGATAATTTTAATAAGATTGGATGCCAAAACTGCTTTATATTACTATATTTTCACATTCAGAGAATGCTGTTGATTATTTAGCATTATTAAAAAATGAGAAAGAATACAATAATAAAATATGCAGATGAACACAGCATTTGAACATGTAATTAAATCAATGTGGTCTAAATAATGACTTTTATTTCTCATTGGCTATGTAATGATTAATCAAAATATCAAACTGCTAGGTCTCCTTAATTTCATTTCCTTCTTTCTTCCTCCCACTTCATGCTATTTGGTCCTCCCTTTAGTTGACATGAGAGCCAAGAATGTATCTTTAGGGTCCCAGAAGTGAATTAGTATAGACTAAGCATGAATATCTCCTAAGGGAAGATTCACATTAGAGCAATAATCTTATGCATTATTTTCTTAAGGATCTAGCCTGCAGGCTTTTTGTCACAGAGGCACCAAATCTCAGAATGCCCACTGGATAATTAATCTGATGGATGTGTGTGCTTTAGATGGGAGAAGATCAATTACAGACCATAATAATCAGGACTATCAAAAATGCTAAAGCCACCGTAAATAGCATTCATAAATGTGGCCTTGTCAATTCCTGGGCATTACTAAATTTCGAGTGACCAGAAAGTGCATGTCATGTATTAATTTAAACAGTACTTGTTTCAAAACTGAGGAAAGAACAAACTAATATACTTAAAGCTTCACCTCTGGGTCAGAATTATTTTAAGTTTCTCTGAGCTTCTGTATCGCCAGTCAATGTCTTAAAAGATTTGCTTTGACTTTTGGTGTAAACTTAAGATGTAAGACAAATCTTTCCAAAACACAATATTTAAACCCTGAAGTCCAGGAAAAAAAAAAAGAATAAGAAATGCAGCTTCAATATAAAATCTCACTATTTCTTATCAGACAAAAAGTTTGAGAATTACCTATAGTCAATAGTGAGAGAGTTAATAAAAATACGAGTCTATGTTCTGTAACTTCTATGAATTCTGATTTTTTGAAAATAATGTACAAGTTACTTATTCATTAACTAATTGAGCACAAGACCTCAATGGTAACTCAATATTACACTGATTGCATTTGTATTAGTAATCCTTACTGTGATGTACTATGCATGACCTGTGATCAAATATACTGTATGTAATCTTCAGTGTAACTAAACCCATTTTCTCTTTTTTAATTTGTTACAATTTATTTATTTTGTATCTGGCTTGTAGACCCCTCTCTTGTCCCCTCCCAATCCTACCTGCCCTCCTTCTTCTCCTCCCATGCCCCTCTCCAAGTCCTCTGATAGTGGAGGTCCTTCCCTTCCATCTGACCCTAGCCTATCAGGCTTCATCAGGACTGGCTGCATTGTCTTTCTCTGTGGCCTCTAAATACTGACCCCCCCCAGGGGAGGTGATCAAAGGGCCAGCCACTGTGTTCATGTCAGAGACAGCCCCTGTTCCCCTTACTAGGGAACCCGTGAGGTACATCTGTGCAGGGGTTCTAGGTTATCTCCATGCATGGTCCTTGCTTGTAGTATCCTCCATTGCTGGTGGAAATGTAAACTTGTACAACCACTTTGGAAATCAATGTGGTGCTTTCTCAGAAAATTAAGAATAGTGCTATCTCAATATCCAGCTATACCACTCCTAGGTATATATCCAAAATATGCAAAGTATACAACAATGTCAGTTGCTCAACCATGTTCATAGCAACTTTATTTATAATAGCCAGAATCTGGAAATAACCCAGATGCCAGTTGAGGAATGGATGCATAAATTGTGGTACATTTACACAATGGAATACTGCTCAGCAATTAAAAACAAGGAAATCATTAAATTTGCAGGCAAACAGTGAGAACTACAAAAGATAATCCCAAGTCTCTCCAAGAAGCAGAAAGACACATGTGTTATATACTCACTTGTAAGTGAATATTAGACATATGATATAGGATAATCATACTAAAAACTGTAGACCTAAAGAAGCTAAGCAAGAAGGATGACCCTGGCTGAGATGCTCAGCCCTCATTCAGAAAGGCAAATTTGACAGACATAGAAAGAGGTAGAAAACAGGGAACAGGATAGGAGTCGACCACAGAGGGCCTCTGAAAGACTCTACCCAGCAGGGTATTGAAGCAGATGCTGAGACTCATAGCCAAACTTTGGGCAGAGTGAAGGGAACCTTATGAAAGAAGGGGGAGATAGAAAGATTTGGAGGGGACAAGAGCTCCTCAAGGAGAGCAACAGAATCAAAAATATCTGGGCCCAGGGGTCTTTTCTGAAACTAAACGCATTTTAAAATGTAGAAGGCGCTATTAGCAGGAATGGCTTAAGACAGACAGTAACAAGCTACACTACCATATCACAAAGAAGAAAAAAATGTTTTTGACTAAACACAAGTGGCAATCCTTACAGAATCTAACAGAATGCTCTTATTCAAATCTGCCTACATTTAATGTGGAGAGCTCATGGCTAATTTCAATTTCTATTTATTCTGGTTGATACTTTTGGTAAGTGAAAAATTCAATACAAAACCTTCTGGCTTTTAAAGCAGTCTTTGTTTTCTGAAAAAAAAAATACTAAGATATTTGGAAATTCCAGCTGTCATTGTTGCCCACTGTGTCATTATCACCACATTGACAAAGTGAGTCCATGGGAAGAAATCTATGAATCAAGTACACAGATGATGTAATTGTGTTGTCAGGTAAATTGAAGACTTTTTTTTTTTTTTTGAATTGTCAAGGTATTGGTGATTTTTGTGCTTATTTTTTGTTTTGTTTTTTTTAAGTGAATAAGACATAAAAAGAAAACTGGTTTTAATTAAACTACATTCCATACACTACTGTCTTGTTTGTAGCTGTCCAATGTTCTGAAATTTTTTTGTGGCTAAAACGCTTCCCTCAATCCTTTTGTTCAAACTGCCAAACCAATATCTCCTCCCCATAAAAATGAAAACTAAGTCATAAGTGAAGTCCTTTCAGAAAATAATAATTACAGTAGTATCTGTGCCTGAAAAAAAAATGTGTGCTTGAGAAGAAATTTTATTGCTGCTTTTGGTTACAATTTATAGTTTTGAGTCCCTAAAATTTCAAACGTTGGACAGATCCATGTATACTCATTTTTCCTTCAAGTCTAAACTATAGTTATAATATTTTGATGTGGTTTTTTTCCACTAACATTAAAACTAAGCACCTAGAAAAGGCTCATGAAACCCCATCCACAAAACACACACACACACACATACACATTGAATCAGTACTAGTATCTACTCATGACAGAAACAGATGGAAAAAAAAACTGTCTCTTTCTCAAATGAAAAGAATGTGGTGAAAGAACAAGGTAAGGACCTACACTGAGAGGAAGAAGAGATCAATCATTCAATTAACACAGAACAGAGCAAGTGAAATAATGTACCACTGTGAGTGTGTCACTAGGGAACGGAGGGGAAGACCCGTCTGTTAACACGGAATGGAGCCAGCAACTCGACACCAGAAATGCATTGAGATGAACAAAAGTGAAAGAGATCATGTCCCCATTCCTAACCTTAACCATGCACAGCACCCTAATCATAATTCCTTACACACTAACCCCTCACTCTAACCTCAATAGAAATGCCAACCTCCTGAATTGGAACACTGATTTCCCAAACAGATGTCAGACATTAGCCACTGGCCTCAGCTGCCATCAATATTAATCAGCTAATCTTAACATTAACAAAACACATGCATCTTAAGGACAAGCTCGTGCTGCTGCTTTGTAAAGGACAGTTACCAGCCAGTTCAAATAATTAGGATGATGTCAGTACATCCATTATCAACCATAATAATCTTACTTTCAAAAAAGAAACAATTGTCGTTTAGAGTTTCTATCTCTGAATATCTTAAGCACAAGATAGTATAGCTTTTGAAGCATTACATCTCCTCTGGAGTGAGCATAGGAATTTCCTGTTGTTAAAAATCATTTTTTAGTATCAAAACTAGCTCAATGACCAATTTACCAATTCTTATTAGGTATGTGTTTCAATTTTTAAACATTTTAGACAGAGTACATCTGTATTCATGAAAGTTGTGTATCATTGTTTTGTTGCTTGTAGCTGAAATTACTTTTATTACTACCAAAAGAATCCCAAGTGCTTTACAATAAAATAGTGTTAGAAAAAATTAAATCGTGTAATAGAACAAAAATAGAATTTTTGCTTTGCTGAATTCTTGCAACAAAATGTTCTGGCTTCTGCCTTGTTTCTCTTCTAGCTGCTCTGAGTACACACTGCAAGTAGATGTCAAACCCTCTAAATGTTGTGTATTTCCTTTACTCTATGTACTCCTGCATATATCTCCATGGACAATTAAGCATTTATAAGCACTTCTGTGGTTACTGCTGTAAGGGCAATGGTAATCATAGTAAATTATTTCCTCTCATGATGAAATGTGAATCATGCCTGATGCAACACTCAGACAGAAGAAGCCTTAGCACTCAGACTAAAGAAATAACCTTTATTATTTGGAATACAAAACATAACACAATCACCAGCAACTATACTAATTTATATAAAATATATAATATACGCCAAGTAGGTTTGATATAGTGCACTAGTTTCTGGGAGCATTGTTTTCAAGATAATTGAATCTGTTACCATCAAAGAATTTGAAGTAATTCACAGTCTACAGACAGATATAACATTTAAAATAAATGTCCTGATATTTGTCATATAATGTCAATATTACGCGCTAGTACAGATAATAAGGATGGTTCAAGAAACAGGCAACTATCAGAATAACATTAGGGAAGAGAGTCTGTCATATATAGCGACCATTAAATATGAAGAAGATCATAATTCAGTGTTTGGTATTCTTTCCAGGGGTGGAATGAACAGAAGTCTATTCACCTCAGTGCACTGATGACCGAAGACATGATGACAACCATATAAAACTTGTTGAAAATGTGAGTTTATTGGGGTTACTAAGAGGAATGTGACTCACAGGCTTGCTTACAGGATCATCAGTGACATTCTGCATATTGTGACAGCAAAAGTTACTACACCAATGTAGATGACAAAATCTACAGCACTCAAGGACCTTGCCACATGTTCTACCACCAAGTAGTCGCTCCCAACAGTTGTTCACTGCTTACATATCGTTGATGAGGGGTTCTCTTGAGTCACCTGATTTCCTTGAAAGAGGCTGGTAATTTTTATTAACTTTTTGGAACTTATAACAGCTTCAGTTTAGATGGTATATTCATAGAGACACAACACTAAAGATGGCACATGTGGAGGCGGGTGATGAATGAGAGGATGGTAGTAAATTAATGAATATCCACGAGACATATTCTAGCACCAGAGAAATTTTTCAAGTCAAAACAAGATTTTTAAATAAAATGAAGGTCAAATAATAGAAAGGACACCAAGAAGATGCTTTGGGGTTCTCTGCACAGTGAGGATTAGACCTCCCATTGTTTTCACTTATGCTAAAAATGAAGCTCCAATTATCAGAGTGATAACTGCGAATTGGTTTTACCCATAAGCACTGCAAGAGTCATTAAGAATAGCCATATTCAGGATGCTAGCGATACTAATGCTGACTTTGTGTGCAGAGCAAAAGTTAACTAGTTATTTAGAGAGTGTGAGACTCACACCACTAGACCTAAGCCCTAGATGGCTTAGAAGTGAAATTAATTCACAATTCCTGGCATATGCTACAATGAATGTTCTACACCTACAGTATATAAATGTGTAAAAATCTGTGTTGTAAAGCATATACATATATACTCTCAAACTAGTATCCTCCAGAGAAAAATACCCAGGAAAGTATTATTTCTCAGAAAAGTATTTGCCTGTTCAAATAAATATTTTTACACTTCAAATATTTATCAATTAGCATGTGCAATAAAATTCAGACTTTATACATTACACTGATGAACTAGAAAATACATTTACATGCTTTCTTCTTTTCACTGTCAATGTATTTCATAGTAACACATTTTATAGCAGCATAGTAAAAAATACCATCATAACATTGCTTCATAACAGTGCAAGAATTAGAGCTAGCTGACAGGAGATTAACTCAAATGTAACCTAGCTAACTATCTTCTAGTATTGAAGCATGCCAGAATTTACACAGTTATGGGCTAAAGTGTGTTCTTAAATTTACCAAAACACATTGAAGACCACAAAAATAACATCTGACTTTCAATACTATAATGATAAAAGAGAGAATCAATCCATAAGTCACAGAAGAACTGTGCAACATGATCTATGTATCTTTGAAGCAGAGAAGAATGTTGCCTAGGAAAGGATTAAGATTAAACAGCTTGCCAAATTTGTTATCAGCTAAGTGGGAAATGAAAGTGAGTCTGTAAGTACTATCTGTCTGTCCATGTTACTCAAGCATTTCACCTCAGGTTTACGATCTTTGATTGAAAAAAAAATCTATGGATTCATTAACAGATGATATATATGGTTTGAGTATTTACTGTTGAAGTTTCTTTCAGGTACTCAATTTTGACATTCGCAGAGTGCTATTTATGTGCCTGGTCATAGCGAACACTGAATCCAGAGATCAAATATCCACTCTTCATGGCGAATATAGCCTAGTTAACACCCTGAGAAAATTATGATTATGGTAATAAATGTATGTACATTCATAACCATATATGTACTCAGTTAGCCATATTGATCACAGCTCCCTTTTTAAGCTCAAAGTTTTAAATGAAAGATTATAGGAGAACAGAATAGAGCAGATAGCATCTGTTTGGTTTTTTTTTTTTTAAGACAGAAATCATGAGAGAATGAAGACAGAAATGCATTTAATGTAGTAAACTAAAATTCAAATTTAAATGCTGATATTGTTGAATGGGAGCCAATGTGCCCTGTTGTCTTTGAATATGAGAGTCTGCAAAATGATGCAATTGGCCCAGTTCAGGTCAGAATTGTGGAACAGACTGAAAATAGAAAGGTAAAATGAATCCCACAGAAGAACCACTGCAGATATTCAACTCTCATTAATCTTTTTCCAGAAATATACAAAGAAGAAAATTAAAGATAAAAATGTTAATGAATATTTAATACAATAGAAAAGATAAGTGAATCTGGAGGTCAAACATCTATAGCATATGAAATTATAGAATAAAGATCAAATAAATTAAGCACAATAAATTAATAAAAAATAATATGATTCTTGGCAAGCAAACAAGAATTTGTAGCTTCCAAATAAAACAGTATGCTTTGATCACATATTTTCTCCGATGACTATGCATTTTTTTAACTCCTACACAACAAAATAATTTGTCTGATGAAAATAATTCAAAACTTTGCTCACAGTTGTCTGACAATGAACTGACAATAAAGCAAACTAATCAACTAGGATAGACATAATCCAACAGAACAAAGATGTATACATTCTCGTCAGAGTCCTATAGTTTATAATTTTATACAATATTTATATTATAACTAGTCAACATTGTTACATGTGAGGATATGAGAACTTCTGCTGTAGGCAGATTTCTGATACAATGTGTGTATAGGTTTGTCATAGATGTCTTTTTTTAAACACACAAACTACATAAATAAATGAAAACTTGGGAAAAGTAGAATTGTCATTGAGAACTATGAATTAATTTATGTCTATGCGATAATTTGAATCTACTAACTTTAGTCTGATAACAGACTGACAGATATAAATTGTATACATCTAGAGTCCTAGGTAATAAGACTTATTTTTGTGAATGGGATCAACATGCCATTAATAATATGAAATTGTCCAGTTAATTCCTTCTAGGGTTATATGAATGGAATTTCTATGAAATATAACCTATTATTACTGTTTTAATTATTATTTTGTTGGTCTTAATAAATGTCCTAAAGAGATTTATTATCTTCAAGATCATCCAGCCTCAGAAAGAATGAAACCACATTTTCCCTCATATTTCCATTCTGCCCAATAACGTGCATGTTCATATGTGTAGTAAAATGTAAGTATGACTATAATGTATGAAAAACAAGAATGGGTACTGTTAGATGATGGGAAAGGACACAATGTAGGTAAAAGATTCATAGAAATCTGCCATATATTTGTCATTCTCTCCTGTGTGTGTGTGTGTGCGCGCGCGTGTTTGTGAAGCTAAGTATTTAAAAATATACTTGATATTATATGAGTGAGTATACACCGTGTGTGTCTTTCTGACTCTGGGACAGTTCACTCAGGATGATCTTTTCCAGTTCCCATCATTTACCTGCAAATTTCATGATTTCCTTGTTTTTTATTGCTGAGTAGTATTCTATTGTGTAGATGTACCATACTCTCTGTATCCATTCCTCAGTTGAGGGGCATCTCAGTCGTTTCCAGCTTCTGGCTATTATAAATAAAGCTGCTACAAACATGGATGAACAAATAGCCTTATGATGTACTTGAGCCTCTTTTGGATATATGCCTAGAAGTGGTATGGCTGGATCTTGAGGAAGAGCTATTCCTAATTGTCTGAGAAAGCGCCAGATTGATTTCCAGAGTGGTTGTGTAAGTGTACATTCCCACCAGCAGTGGAGGAGGGTTCCCCTTTCTCCACAATTTCTCCAGCAGGTGCTGTCACTTGAATTTTTGATCTTAGCCATTCTGATGGGTGTAAGGTGAAATCTCAGGGTTGTTTTGATTTGCAATTCCCTGATGGCTTATGACATTGGGCATTTCTTTAAGTGTTTCTCTGCCATTCGATATTCCTTTATGGTGAATTCTGTGCTTATTTCTGTTTCCCATTTTTTTAATAAAATCTGTACACCTAAAAAAACTAATCAATGAGTTCTAGGGTATTCCCCACTTTTTTTTTTCTAGCCGATTTAATGTGTCTTGTTTTATGTTGAGGTCTTTGATCCACTTGGACTTCAGTTTTGTGCAGGGTGAAAAGTATGGATTTATTTTCATTTTTCTACATGTAGACATCCAGTTAGACCAGCACCATTTGTTGAAGATGCTATCTTTTTTCCATTGTATGGTTTTGGCATCTTTGTCAAAAATGAGGTGTCTGTAAGTGTGTGGGTTTATTTCTGGGTCTTCTGTTCAGTTCCATTGATCCACCATTCTGTTTCTACGCCAGTACCATGAAGTTTTTATAACTGTTGCTCTATAGTACAGCTTGAGATCAGGGATGGAGATACCTCCAGAAGATCTTTTATTGTAGAGGATTGTTTTAGCAATTCTGGGTTTCTTGTTTTTCCATACAAAGTTGAGAATTTTTCTTTCCAGGTCTGTAAAGAATTGTGTTGGCAATTTGATGGGAATTGCATTAAATCTGTAGATTGCTTTTGGTAAGATGGCCATTTTTACTATGTTAATCCTGCCAAGCCATGAGCATGGGAGATCTTTCCATCTTCTCATATCTTCTTCTAATTCTTTCTTCAGAGACTTGAGATTTTTTTCATACAATTCTTTGACTTGCTTGGTTAGGGTTACACCAAGGTACTTTATGTCATTTGTGGCTATTGTGAAGGGTGTTGTTTCCCTAATTTTTTTCTCAGCTCTTTTGTCTTTTGTATAGAGGAGGGTTACTGATTTTTTTTGAGTTAATTTTGTATCTGGCCACTTTGCTGAAGGTGTTTATCAGCTGTAGGAGTTCCCTGGTAGAGTTTTTGGAGTCACTCATATATACTATCATATAATCTGCAAATAGTGATAATTTGACATCTTCTTTTCCAATCTGTATCCCCTTGATCTCCTTCAACTCTCTTATTGCTCTAGCAAGGACTTCCAGCACTATGTTGACGAGATATGGAGAGAGTGGGCAGCCTTGTCTTGTACCTGATTTTAGTGGGATTGCTTTAAGTTTCTCTCCATTTATTTGATGTTGGCTATAGGCTTGCTGTATATCGCCTTTACTATGTTTAGATATGTGCCTTGTATCCCTGATCTCTCCAATACTTTAAACATGAATGGATGTTGGATTTTGTCAAATGCTTTTTCAGAATCTAGTGTTCTAGTTATCATGTGTTTTTTTTTTCTTTCAGTTTGTTAATATGGGGGATCACATTGATGGATTTCCATATATTGAACCACCCCTGGGATGAACCACCACCATACCTGGGATGAAGCCTACTTGGTCATAGTGGATAATATCTTTGATGTGTTCTTGGATTTGGTTTCCTGAACAGAACACTAACAGCACAGGCTCTGAGAGCAACAATCAATAAATGGGACCTCCTAAAACTGAAAAGCTTCTGTAAAGCAAAGGATACTGTCATCAAAACAAAGCAACTGCCTACAGATTGGGAAAGAATCTTCAGCAACCCTTTATCTGACAGAGGACTCATATCCAATAAATATAAAGAACTAAAGAAGCTGAAAAGCAGCAAACCAAGTAATCCACTTAAAAAATGGGGAACAGAGCTAAACACAGAACTCTCTGTAAAGGAATATCGAATGGCAGAGAAAAACTTAAAGAAATGCTCAACCTCATTAGCCATCAGGGAAACGCAAATCAAAACAACCCTGAGATTTCACCTTACACCCATCAGAATGGCCAAGATCAAAAATTCAAGTGACAACACATGCTGGAGAGGTTGTGGAGAAAGGGGAACCCTTCTCCACTGCTGGTGGGAATGTAAACTTGTACAATCACTCTGGAAATCAATCTGGCGCTTTCTCAGACAACCAGGAATAGCGCTTCCTCAAGAACCGGCCATACCACTCCTAGGCATATATCCAAAAGAGGCTCAAGTACACAAAAAGGACATTTGCTCAACCATGTTTGTAGCAGCTTTATTTGTAATAGCCAGAAGCTGTAAACAGCACAGATGCCCCTCAACTGAAGAATGGATGCAGAAACTGTGGTACATCTATACAATGGAGTATTACTCAGCAATGAAAAATAAGGAAATCATGAAATTTGCAGGTAAATGGTGGGACCTGGAAAGGATCATCCTGAGTGAGTTGTCCCAGAAGCCAAAAGACACACAGGGTATATACTCACTCATATAGACATACAACATAGGACAAACCCACTAAAATCTGTACATCTAAAGAAACTAAGCAAAAGAGAGGACCTTAAATAAAACGCTCAATCCCTATCCTGAAAGGCAAAGAGGATGGACATCAGAAGAAGAAGAAAACAGGAAACAACCTAGGAACCTGCTACAGAGGGCCTCTGAAAGCCAGAAGAAAAGAGGAAACAACCTAGGACCCTGCCACAGAGGGCCTCTGAAAGCCTCTGCCCTGCAGACTATTAAAGCAGATGCTGAGCCTGATGGCCAACTGTCTGGCAGAGTGAATGGAATTTTATGTAAGAAGTGGGAAATAGCAAGAGCTGGAGAGGACAGGAACTCCGCAAGGAGAGCAACAGAACAAGAGAATTTGAACACAGAACTTTCCAGAGACTCATACTTCAACCAAGGACTATTCATGGAGATAACCTAGAACCCCTGCACAGATGTAGCCCATGGCAGTTTAGTGTCCAAGTGGCTTACATAGTGATGGGAAGAGGGACTGCTTCTGACATAAACTGATTGGTTTGCCCTTTGATCACCTCCCCCTGAGGGAGGAGCAGCCTTACCAGGCCATAGAAGAAGACAATGCAGCCATTATTTTTTTTTATTTTTTTTTATTTTTCTTTTTTCTTTTTTATTTTTTTCAATGCAGTTTATTCAGGAACCTTGAACAATCCTCGGACCCCGGGGAAAGCCAGCCCACAGCTTAAATAGCCTCTGGGTAGCCAACCCAGGCGTGCCACGTGTGCAATGCAGATAGGTCCACATACATGGAAGCAAGCCAGATCCTCAGCCTTAGCCAAATGTGGAATTGTTCGTGACAGAGAGCACTCACCATCGGGAAGGTGGAAGGCGGAAACCAGCTCCATCTTTAAGGCATAGCATACCACAGCTCTCTACAGTTCCCCCTTTTTGTTTTAGATGCATCAGGCAAGAGTAGAGGTCTGATCTCTGATATTAGAAATGTCTGATTGCATGCGGGTTGATGCCCCAGGTCCCGCCTCTGAGAAAAAGGTATTGGACGGGTCTGATGCTCTTTGGGTGGATGACACCTAAATGAACATCAGTACAAAGTCCCAATTTATTTCTAATGCAGCCATTCTTGATGTGATCTGATAGACTAAGATCAGAAGGAAGGAGAGGAGGACCTCCCCTATCAGTGGATGTGGGGAGGAGCATGCATGCAGAAAGGGGAGGAACGGTGGGATTGGGAGGGGAGGAGGGAGGGGCTTATGTGGGGATACAAAATGAATAAAGTGTAATTAATAATAATAATAATAATAACAATAATAATAAAACTAATCAAGAGGGAGAATCTGGCTAAAATGCTCAATCCCCATCCAAAAAGGCAAAGAGGATGGACATCAGAAAGAGAAAACAGGGAACAAGTTAGGAACCTGCCACAGAGGGCCTCTGAAAGGTTCTACCCTGCATGGTATCAAAGCAGATGCTGAGACTTATGGCCAAACTTTGAGGAGATTGCAGGGAATCTTATGAAAGAAGTGGGAGTTAGTAAGACCCAGAGGGGACAAGAGTTCCACAAGGAGAGCAACAGATCCAAAAAATCTGGGTACATGGGTCTTCCCTGAGACTGATAGTCCAACCAAGTAGCATGCATGTAGATAACCCAGAACCCTGCCAGATGTAGTCCATGACAGTTCAGTCTCTTAGTGGGTTCCCTAATAATGGGAACAGGGCCTGTTTCTGACATGAACTGATTGGCCTTCTCATTGATCACCTCCTCCTGAGGGGGGAGCACCCTTAACCAGGCCACAGAGGAAGACAATGCAGCCATTCTTGATGAGACCTAACAGACTAGGATCAGAAGAAAGGAAAAGAAGACCTCCCCTACCAGTGGAATTGGGGAGGGGCATGCATGGAGAAGAGGAAGGGAGGGAGAAATTGGGAGGGGCTGAGGGAGGGGACTACAGGGGAGAGACAAAGTAAATAAAGTGTAATTAAAAAAATAACAAGTTTGTATAAAATGTTAAACAAATGTACTTGATTGTAAACTATAAACTCCAAAGTCAAGGGTGAAGCTTCACAACTTCAGACTGGTTTTTCTTACTGCACAGAAGTTAAATGTCTAGACTTTTGGTCTGCCCAAGTGCTTGTTTGAGTGGTTATATATACTGATCTAGCTGTACAATTTTTTTTAATTTGCAATTTATTTACAATAAAATGATTAAAAACCAAAATAAATAAGTTCCTAATTATTACAGTTTTTAAATTCTTAGTTTCAAAAGAATTCATAAGTGTTTTACTTTAAGCTACTAAATGTAATAATTAATTAACAAACAGGCATTTAAATATGGAAATATCACTCTTTAAATAAACAAAATACAGCTAACTAAAGACATACACACACATACACAAACATACACATATCTAGTTTTATACAACAATGTTTATACATGCATATATGTGTGAATGATTTTCAATGTTTTGAAAATAAAATAAAATAAAATAACAGCTTCAAAGCACAAGGTGGACATAACAAGTGTGTCTGATTAAAATTAATATCTCTAACTAGAAATAATTCAGTAAAAATTAACTATATATTACTAAGTTAGGAAGAAAATCTCTCTAAAATGATGAATATTTTCTTGACTAGAATTATTACTCTTGGTAATGAGCAGTGCTCTATGAAAATGAGGATTTAATATGTAACCAATTAGTAAAAAAATTAAGTCAATTACCAAACACAATTTTCCATGTTAAACATTAATTAAATTCTGGAGTATTTCTTAATAAATTTAATATAGAAAATGGGAATTAAAAGAAAAGGGCAATTTAACCTATTAATCAAAATACTGTTTATCATTAAATATATACAATTTGGCTTAAAAAGTACTTTGCATAGTAAATTATTTATTCATTATTTTAAGAGATAATTTACTATTTGTAACTCTAATAACATTTCATGCATTATATAACTAGATACTTTAAATTTAGTTTTTAGTTGACAAATAACCAAATACACAGACTAGAAAATAGAAAATTAAAGGCTGAGAGCACATGAACATTTATAGTGAACATTCAAATTATTTAAAAAGAAAAGTATGCGGGATGGGCTTGTAAAATTAGGATAATGACCAGAGACTGCATTTCTGGCATGATAATACTTAATGGAGCCATTAGCATACAGATATATAATGTGACTATGCATACAAATTCACTTATACACACTCAGGAAATGGAAAAACTATGAACATACTTATAGCTGTGACCAAATCTCTGTGGAGCATTTGGCAGATAAAGGCAAGAGAGTCAAAAATTCATTCAGGACCATCCTAGTCTGTAGGACAAGCTACTTGAGACTCATTCAGTAGAAACGGAGAAAGAGTAAGGAGGAAAACAGGAGGAAAGAAGTAATTCTGTTCTTTCTTCACCCTCAGTTATCGGCTTTAATAGACCGCTTTGTGGGCCTCGTGAGTTGGTGAATTTTAGAAATAAAGTGTACAGAATTTCTAATTCTTAGCAAAGAAATCACTGCTGATTATCAGTCGCCGAGTCTGCTCTCGTAAACTGCTCTCGTAAACAGGACATTTTCTTACTCTAAAGCACTGTTGGGAAAAGAGCATGAAGGCAGAGAGACAAGGCAGGTAGTGCTCACAAAACAGATATTTCACCTGTGTGTGAGAAGGATACCTGAAAGATTTTAAAAGGAAAAAACAGAGATGAGTGGCAAGCAACATGAAAGGCTGTGAAAAAGTCCCTCTGAAGCATCCCAAAGTAACTGGAAGAGGATGCGGGAGCCCCTTCCTTGGAGCTCTGACATTTGCAAAAGCAATGTCCATCTTGGGAAAAGGAAGCGGCCACTGACGCTGCGATCTAAGGGGCTGAGAAAAGTGAAGGTATCAAAATGAAAATTTTGATCGGAAGGGAGCTGAGTTTCTCTGTGGTGGAGGTGACTATCACCCTTCTTTTCTTCCTTTTGAACACTTGTGGAAACTGTTAAATTTCCACAGTTTAAGAAATGGAATACGACTGGAAGGGAGAAAAGCCTGCCTTTGTGAAGGAGAACCTTTGGTTGTTTCAGACATTACATTTCATTTTATACCCAATGATCTGAATCTTCCTGGCTACCATAGTGTTTTATGGTTTTGGTCAATTTTAATTTAATTCCTGGTAGTGAGTTTGCCATCAACAGATTTAAAGTACTTTAGAAATGAATAGCTTCTTCTGGGAAATGAATGACATTTTTTTTTTTTTTTAGTATAAACCAATTTGGTATAGAAAATGGTTGATTTCAATAGAATTGGGAAAATAATCTGTTAAATATTGGGTTAAGTTAACGCATCCTGGGATGATAAATATCCTCTAGTCCTAAAAAGCAGCATTACAATCCCATGCAATGCTTTACTGATTAGAAATTTTAGGGCCAGGAATTAAAAATGTGACTATCAAGGTTAGCACAAAAATGTCTGAGACTGAGGAAGGACAGGAAAAAACATAACTTCTGAACACATTAAGATTGAATATTTGGCTCTATTCAAGTGCAAATACTTTGGGATAATAAAAAAGTTTCTTAACTGAATAATAATATATTTTCTAATGGAAATAATAGAAATTTGTTGCTTGGGAAAGAAAGGTGTGATAGACCTGAAAGAAAAAAAAATGTAGATTGAAAATATTTTTATTGGCAATTTCCTAGAGATTTATTAAAAGTAAGACCACAGAGTTATTAGAATGTAGGAATAGACTCGAAGTGAAGCAGGTGGGATTTATATCCATAAGGCAATTCTGGGATATGAACTATGCTTTTAATTTTTCTACAATTCAAAACTTAGGAATGAGTATGCTACTGTTTTTTGAACTTTCCAATTTCAGTGAATAATGAGCAGTTGTGGCACAATATTTTGGAGGCAGAGGCAGGTAGATCTCTAAGTTTGAAGACAGACTGCTCTATAGACCAATTTCCATGACAGTCAAAGTTACCCAGAAAGCCCCTGTCTCAAAATCAAACAAACAAAACAAAATTAACTAGTTAAATTTCACTGAGCAGCATCCATGGTGATCATATTGTCTATGGTCGGATCAGGTTTTTATCATATTTATGATCTGTTCCATTAATTTCTTTCACACGTTCTGGCTAACCTGCCTCTGAATAGATGCACATATATGTATTAAATAAACAAGAAAGTAAATAAAATTTAAAATTCTTAGTTTCATCCGTTTTTAATAATCAAACACATTTTAAATGAGGTAAGTTTTTCAGCTACAAGCAAAATATAGATTTTGGTATTCAAATGTAATTAAGATTAACTCTAAAAATGTTGACATAAGTTTTATCAAAAGAATTACATTATGCCAATTTACACTGCAGAAAATCCAAGACACTTACATGTGGATCATGAGAGGAAAACACTTTGAAGTTGATACTGATTAAGTTTTCTTTACAGAAAATTACTTAATGGAATATAAATTGAAGCAAGTGAATTGCTAACTGATATTTTTTTAGTCTTGTTGCAAAATAAAACTTCAGAAACACAATGTAGTCATTCTCCTCTATTTATGAATATACCCAGAAAATAAATTTAACACAACCTCTGATTGTATGTAGGTAAATAAGATTTGTATAAAAATCAGGCTCTTCAAGAAGTCATGGCCAAGACATACTGAACTAAGTTAAATCAATATTGAGTATAGCAGGGGAATGAATTATACCCACAGAGTGCACCTTTAATCAAAAGTCATGCTCCATTTTTACTTCTAATAGATTTAAGTCTTAAAACTCTCCATGTTCTATAGGTACTGGAGTTGGATTTCACTATTATGAAAATATAGTTGTCCTAACACAATTATCTAAAGAGAAACCGTCCTCCATTGTTTTGGAATGTGTATTTTTATTTATAATATGTTTATGAAAGAAAACTGGCATTTTACCTTGATTTTTAAAATACATTTATTAGTTTGTGTGTGAGCGTATGTGAGTGTATGGATGCATGTGTGCATGTGTGTGTGTGACGGCAAATGCCACATGTACATACGGCAGTCAGGAGACCACATGTAGAAATCAAATCTCACCTTCCATCATGTGAGTTCATAGTGTCAGGTCATCAAGTTTGCTCACAAGTGTCTATTCTATACCTGCTGGGCCAACTCACTGGTGCCATTTTCCTATATTTTTGAGCTCTTGTTTTTGATCTATTCTTCAAAAATCATGAAGCATAATTATAGAAATATTTTATTAATTCACAAGGGCTTCAAGAGCAAACCCTTCCTACCCACTCTTTAGTCTTGGCTGCTGTTGGAAGCCCTGTTTTCCTTTAGGGTTTATAGTTAATGTCAACAAAGGAAGACAACACAGGACTTAGTTTGAAACTACTTTGATCTTTTCACTATTGTCTTTCAATTCGTAAATACTATTTTTCTTGTATTTGTGCATATATTATTTATTATCTCAAAAACTGTTACTCTCAGTTTTCTAAATAGCTGACCTGCAGAAGTTTTGGTGAATTTATTCCAATATTTTTCACATTATGTAGCTAAATTGCTTATGAGATGGATTAGCAGGAAAAAAAGTAAATTAATAAATAAAAAGACACTTGTATTCAAACCAGATTTCTTGAGATCAATCCAGTAAAAGGAGAAAAATGACTCCAGAAAGACTCCACCCAACAGGGTATCGAAGGAGATAATGTGACTCATAGCCAAACTTTGGGCAGAGTGCCAGAATCCTTGTGCAAGAAGAGGGAGATAGAATGACCTGAAAGGGATAGGAACTCCACAAGGAGAACAACAGAATCAAAATACCTGGGCCCAGAGGGGGCTGCAGAGACCAATACTCCAACCAAGGACCATGCATGGAGAGGACCTAGACCCCCTGTTCAAAGAAAGCCCATAGGCTGCTCAGTTTCCAAGTGGGTTCCCTAGTAAGAGGTACAGGGGCTGTCTCTGGCATGAACTCAGTGGCTGGCTTTCTGATCACCTACCCCTGAGGAGTGTAGCCTTGCCAAGCCACAGAGGAAGATAATACAGCCAGTCCTGATGAGACCTGACAGGCTAGGGTCAGATAGAAGGGGAGGAGGTCCTCCCCTATCAGAGGATTGAGGAAGGAGCATAGAGGGAGAAGAGGAAGGGTGTGGGTGGAAGTAAGAGGAGACAAGGGAGGGGGCTGCAGAAGGAATATAAAGTGAATAAATTGTAATAATATAAATATATAGATAAAATAAAATTAATTTTTTTCATTTACTTAAGTTTTCTTTCTTATTATCTTTTGTTTCTTTTTTCCTATGTTAATATTATTTATACACTTTCAAAAGAATGTTACTCAGAAGTGGTGAGAGTCAGCATTTTGTCATAACTGAAAGAAAAATATCTAACTATCTTTATTATAGTAAGAAGACACATAATTCCTAGTTTTAAAGTTGTTTCACTTTATTTCAATTGATAGTAAATTTAGTTGAAAATGTTTCTGACATGAATTCAATGGTGGGCTATTTAACCCTTCCCCTCCCGCCCCCCGAGAGAGGAGCAGCCCTACTAGGCCACAGCGGAGGACTTTGCAGCCAGTCCTGAAGATATCTGATAAACCAGGATCAGATGAATGGGGAGGAGGTCCCCCCTATCAGTGGACTAGGAAAGGGGCAGGGAGGAGATGAGGGAGGGAGGGTGGGATTGGGAGGGAATGAGAGATCAGTATACAGATGGGATACAAAGTTAATGAACTGTAACTAATATTAAAAAAAAAAAAGAAAATGTTTTTCTATTTAACAGATCATGCAACTTCTCCCTTTTATTCTATTAAATGGTGAATTCTAATTTCACTTAGAATTTTGTGTCAGAATTTGTGATGAACCCTACCCTGTTCTTAATGATTCATCAGTTTTTAGTGCCAAGCTCATATAATAATAATTTGAAAAAAAAACATTTAACGATTCTCTGTGTTTTGGAAAATTCACCCCTTTATAACTGGAAGGCTTTAATATATATTTAAGTGTGTGTTCAAATTAACTAGTTATGAGATCAAACTTTCTACTTTAATCTTAATTTCATAAGTTATAAAATGTGTTCACCTCATCAGTTTTTTCAAATAAAGGGCCATAATAATTTTTATAATATTCTTGACCACTCTGGAGCCTCTAAGTGTGTTTCACAACTATCTTGAGGCTACCTTTGTATTTTACTGTTTTGTATTTTTTTAATATTTGAATTTTTCTAGTTTTTGTTAAATTATCTTTGCACAGATTTATAAATTATAGTAATTCTACTTATCTGCCTTGACACTTTTTATAGTGTATGATAAATCATGGAGGAAAAACTATGTCCATTAACGCCTATCTTTCTCTGTATTATCAACTTGCCTTTGGCTAGTTTATAATGTGTTTGTTAATTTATATAGATAATTAGGTATTAATTTTTGAGATTTTCCCTATCTTTATTATTTCTACATTATTATGTATTTTTTATTTGTCATTATTATTATTATTATTATTATTTACACTTTATTCACTTTGTGTCTCCCCATAAGCCCTTCCCTCCTCCCCTCCTGGTCCCTCCCTCCCTACCCCTGCTTCAGGCATGCCCCTCCCCAAGTCCACTGATAAGGGAGGTCCTCCTCTCCTTCCTTCTGATCTTAGTCTATCAGATCACATCCAGAGTGGCTGCATTGTCATCTTCTGTGGCCTGGTAAGACTGCTCCCCCCCCCTCCTCAGGGGAGGTGATCAAGGAGCAGGCCAATCAGAAATATTACATTTAAGTTTGTTAATCAAGCTTCTAAATATCAATTTTCATACATCGTGTTTATTTTGACTTGTGGGGATCATCTCATTTTGTAGTAGAAATGAATTTGGGATCCACTGAGATTTTTGTACAAAACATAATTCCTGAAACAGTGGTTGTATAAAGACTCTGTGAAGGTGCCAAGTGTGAGAAGGCTACTGAACATTAGTTTTGAAAATATTGCTGGGCATAATCCTTTTTGGTTCTCCTGTTGATGCTCCAATGCATAGTTATAAATAAATGCTTTTAATGGGCTCTTTGTGTGACATATACAGTTTCACCTTCTTAAAATACTTTTGTTTTATTTTAGGTTATTTTTATTCTTATATAGATATGTGTGCTTTGTTAAATTCATTTGTATCTATACATTAGTACTTTTCAGTGTTTCATGTTTTCAAGTTCACTTTATCATTTTTAGCTCTTTACCTTACCATTAATTTTGCTTTGTTTTTTGTAAAACTTTATTCAATTGTGTGTGTGTGTGTGTATGTGTGTGTGTGTGTGTGTGTGTGTGATATGTCATGTCTCTAATAAGATGACTGAGGAAAGCTATGTCAAATAAATTCTCCCATCCTACATTTAAATGAATTCAGTGGACCTCAGGCTAGTGTGATAGGCTCCTTGCTGGATGATCTATCCACCCAGTCCATCTTTTCGTGTTTCATCCTCCTGATGGACAGTAAAATATTTTAGAGCCTGTTTCTAATACCCAGTATCTGAAGCTGTGTTTTCATGGTTGCTTTGCTGTTTTCTCTTCATTTTCTTTTGTCTATTTATCTGCATTGCTACTTTTTATAGGATATAACAAACCATAATGGGAAAATATATCTTGAAATAGTCTGGGTCCTTAAGATTGCCTTTATCTAGAGAAGACCTGCATTTGCTATTGCTGTGATCATGGGGATGATGATAACCTGCTAACCCATCTCAGATCTACCTAAGCTGAATTAGCCATGAAATCACTTGACTCTGAAGAGTTGTCTGTGCCACACAGACTTACTTCTCAGTTGAATCTTTTCAAAAGCCTTCTGAAAGCATATAAGTAGTAGAAGCAGTACACTTACATAGCTATGAGTCCTTCCAATGTGTTGCTCTGACAGTCAAATATCATTACTCCTTGTGAAATTTGAATTAAGCACCAGGAAAGAGACCAGCCCTAAATCTTTGGGATCTGGTTTATGTCAAGCTTTTAGCTCAGAAATTTTTTACTTCAATTTGAATCATCTACACAACAACACACTCTTATTACAGTAATACCTGAAAACCAGAGGAAAATTTAAACTACATAGAAATTTTAAAGTACATAGAAAACCCATGTCAGTCATTTGGAAATCAATCTGGTGCTTTCTCAGAAAATTAGAAATAGTGCTTCCCCAAGATCCAGCCATAGCCCTCCTAGGAATATATCTAAAATATGCTCAAGTACACAACAAAGACAGATGCTCAGCAATGTTCATAACAGCTTTATTTGTAATAGCCAGAATCTGGAAACAACCCAGATGTCCATCAACGGAGGAATGGATTCAGAAATCGTGGTACATTTACACAATGGAATACTATTCAGCGATTAAAAACAAGGAAATCATGACATTTGCAGGCAAATGGTGGGAACTAGAAAAGATCATCCTGGGTGAGGTATCCCAGAAACAGAAAGATACACATGGTATATACTCACTTACAAGGGGATATTAGATATATAATATAGGATAAACATACTAAAATCTATACACCTAAAGAAGCTGAGCAAAGAGGAAGACCCTGGATAAGATGATCAATCCTCAGTCAGAAAGGCAAATGGGACGAATATCAGAAGAAGGAGAAAACAAGGACAAGTGTCTACTACAGAGGGGCTTTGAAAGACTCTATTCAACAGGATATCAAAGCAGATGCTGAGACTCATAGCCAAACTTTGGGCAGAGTGCAGAGAATCTTATGAATGAAGGGGTAATAGAAAGACCTGGAGGGGTTAGGATCTCCACAAGGAGACCCACAGAACCAAAAAATTCTGGGCACAGGGGTCTTTTATAAGACTGATACTCCAACCAAGGACCATTCATGATGAAGATAACCCAGAACCCTTGCACAGATATAGCCCATGGGCAGCTCAGTCTCCAAGTGGGTTCCCTAGTAAAGGGAGCAGGGGCTATCTGTAACCTGGACTCAGTGGCAGGCTCTTTGAAACATCCCTCTGGGAGGGCAGCCTTGCCAGGCCACAGAGGAAGATGATGCAGCCAACCTTGATGAGATCTGACAGCCTAGGGTCAGATAGAAGTGGAGGAGGACCTCCCCTATCAGTGGACTTCGTGAGGGGCATGGGAGGAGATGAGGGATGGAAGGTAGGATTGGGAGGGGCCAAGAGTGGGGTCTACAGCTAGGATACAATTTAAATAAACTGTATTTTTAATAAATAAATAAATAAAGGGGAATCAGAGATAGTAATTCTATATTATAATCAATAGCCATGTAGGGAATGGATATGAGAGATTACATTTAAAAAACCTCAAAATGAAGCAATGCATATTTTTGAATTGGTATAAAATAGAAAAATCGGCCAAAGAATGGAAAAATCAGGACATAGAACTAAATGAACGCATATGGCAAGGACTGTTGTTTCTTATACTGTTTCCAGATGGGCTTTAAAATCTTTTTAGGTGGTTGTCTTACAAGCATGACACCAACAAACTGAAGTAGGTGGGGTAAAGCCTACTAGGCCTCAGCAGAGAACTGCAAGCAGCTGAGTAAAGCTGTGATCAGGTCTTCCCAGAGAAAAAGCACACCAATTGATTATTCCAGTGGCAAGTGGCCAATCCTGATAACTCACCTAAAAGAAATATTATGTATATTCACAGGTTATATTTAGGAACATATGTATATATATATATATAATTCATATTTAGGAATGCATATGTGTGTGCACCTCATGCAGTGGCAATTAATAAAAAGGAAGCCATGGATTTGAAAGAGAGTGCGAAGGTCCACGTGGGAGAATGTAGAGGCAAGAAAGGGAAAGGAGACATATTAAAATTAATTTGCAATATTAAAAATAAACAAAAAATAACTAATAAAATATTTTCAGACAAAAATTTCTTTCAAAGTGCAAATAATCACTGGGAAGGAGAATCTTTCAAGTTTGTGTTGGAGAATTTGACCTTGACTCACAGATCTAGATGTAGCTACCATAGACAGAAAATTTACATAGTGCAAGTGGACAAGTGCTCAGCTTTTACTGACACATTGACACGGAACACACACAGACACACACACACACAAATTATCTCCAATGAAGAGAATCCAGTCATCCTGATCCACCTTTAAAGAACTAAAGGGAGATTTTAACTGTAATTTGTAGAGAAATTTTAATTCAGCCATGTGGCTACTCTGACAAGGCTTCACATCCATAGACCTATGTTTGTGTGATCTGGGTGGAAAACAGACATGCCCTTACTCATCTTAAATCCCTCTGGCTGAATTACATACTCTTAATTCCTCTGGCTAGAATATAGACACAACACACTTTTAATACCTCTGGGTGGAATTTAGTATGCATTTTTAATCCCAAACAGTGATAGGCAGACAAACTGATGAGTCAGAGTTGTCAGAATGAGTCAGAAGCAAGATACATCTCTTAGAAGAAAAGACAGGAAAGAGAAGTTATTTAAGAGTAGCAGATGAAAAGAGGGAGAGAAAGAAAGAGGGAGAGAGGGAAGACAGAGAGAGAAAGAGGAAGTTTGTGAAGACAATACAGTAGAGATTGGGAGTACCATTTAAGTTGATGCAGTTCAATGGAGAGCAGCTGAGTTCTTGGAGTTCAGTTCCTGGAGATAAGAAGCAGACTATCCAAGCAGAGCAATTCAGTCAGAAGTCTAGAGAAGCTGGTTTTAATCAGTCAACTTGGAGAAGAATTTTGAGCCAGAATAGCTGAGTTAAACTAGTAAACACGAATTCAGAAAGAACTAGAAAGGGTGAGCTTATTCAGCAGTAAATTTCAAAGGCTGAAACCTTTTGGTCAGGCCTATGATAGCAGACAAAGATTGGAAACTAAAGCCATCAAGGTCCTTGCTTGCAGATTAGATTGTATTGAGGCTAGAAGCTTCCAAGCCTAGGCCTAGGGATAGTTAGAAATGCTCTGGGCACAGCCCAAGCCATGTATTCATAAAGTTTGGCAATGGCTCTCATTTCATCCCCCTCCTCTGAGGAAATAAAAACTATATTTACTATAATTTATCTGTAATTTTCTTTCCAAGATATATCTGAGAAGATAAAATTTGAAATTTCTACTACCTAGACCTCAAGATCTTTAAATTTGAGCTGACTAGTTCAGAGCTATTCTGTGACTGACTATTTAATTCTGGCATCAAGGACCCTGACATTCCTTCTATTGTCTTTTCCACCTATATCTGGGCGTAGAAATACCAATACATACACAAGATGATTTTCTGTTTTCCCCAGAGGTTTGATGTCACACTCTGAGTACAGATGCTCCAACAAAATAACCCATATGGGAAAATGAAGCAACTTTGTTGCACAGTTTAGTGAGTTAAGCTTCTTCAGTATCATTCATTTGTTAATATTTCATTTTACTGATTATAAGTTAGTGTTTTTTTTTCAAAATATCAATATGGTGTTTTTACATATTTTCACAACCATGCCCATTTTTATGTATGGTGTACAACGTACACACTACAGTGAACATAGCAATGTCTGTATACATTTCTCGACATGCACTGAAAAATTTAACAAAGCAGTACCATGGATGTTCAATCAAAGTTTAGACTTATTTGACGAACAAGTATCTAAAGAGTTTTTCTTGCACCAAATATTATACTAAGCAATCAAAGAATAAAAGTGAATAGGAAGTTATAATTTAGTGGAGGAACATAAGCAGTGCGACTTGAAATACTTCAAATATTCCAAGAGCATCAATGTACTTGGACGAGAAGTGGCTCGAGAAAGAAGGGAGATTTTTTTTCAAAACACCCTGAAGGCTGCAAATTGCTTTATGTTTACTCATGTCACCAGAGATCTCAAGCGCAGCCTGTGCATGCTTCCACATGCCTACTGTGCTCTAGTGAGTGGTTCAAGGCCATTAAACAGGCTGGAAGGACCCTTACTGGTTTTCTTCATTGCCACGCTTATATATATATAAGCGTGTATGTGTATTATATATATACATATGTATATATACATGTGTGTGCATATATGTATATACATTATATACTATGCCTAAGAGACTAGAAGGTAAACATCAGTTTTATTTTAATTTTTTATCTCACATTCTTTACATAAACATTCTTTACAAAACCCAAACGGGTTTTGTCTCTTCGTTTTGAGACATCATCTCACTGTTACCCCACTGGTCTAGAACACCTAATTGTCCCTTCTCTACTTTGCTATTCCTGTGATCATGAGTATATAACATGTTAGATGACTTGTCTCATTGTTTTTCAACTCTCTTAAGTTTAAATTGAAAACTAACCTTCAACTGATAATTCAATAAAAGATAAGAGTAGAGCAGAGTACTTATCTTCTCTCATCAGTTTTCATTTCACAGAATAAGAAGATTGTTGAGGTAGAATTCCTAAACTATTCCCTCTCCAAAATTTCATAACTAATTATTGTTTCTATGAAGTTGATGATGAATAACCAATTGAAAGGGTCATCTCTTCTATCAGGCATTCGAGTCCTACTTAAATTGTACAATGGCACTGGGTAAATACAGATGCCCCAACCTCTGTGCTCATAGCTTCAACTTTCTCTCTTCTTAGTGAATTTGAAATAATTCTAAGGCTGGTGCAATTTTCTCTCCTCTTGGAGTTTACTTTGGAGGATGAATCACAGTTTCTCATGCCTTATGGCAGTGTGTCATTATAAAATATTTCATACCTGATGACCTTTGAGCATTTCTTATTCAAAGATTCATGAAAGCTTAGCATGAGGTACGTCTAATGATCCCTGCGTAAACACACTGAAAGCTCCCTCCTACAAAGGCACAGGCAGGTGGAAGACATATTTTCGACACCCTGTCTTCAATCTAAGCGTCACTGGCAGTGCCTGACAGGTCTCATTTGCTAAATAAAGTACAATGTGTCAATTTGAAATAAATGTAAATTATCACCTTTCTTCCTTGTTAATTAAGGTCTGATTAATGCAATACAAGCAGTTGTTGACAGTACAGTAAGAGAATGGCTTTGTTGAAAAAACAACACAGAAAATGCCTGGATATAAATCACAGTTTGCCTCATCTACTGAACTTTGGGTTAGAGAGGTTATTCAGAGTTTTTTGTTCCATGAAACATGGACAGACATTCAGATCTTTACCTTTTAATGCATGATTTCTAAGGAATATACAGTGGAAGGTACTGATGTTTCAGGGGTAAGAACAATACGATATATTAAGCTTCAAGGTTAAAGGGATACAGTCTAGATTCAGTTTAATAAAAAGCATTCAAAAGTCCAACCGAAGAATGATACCAATTATGAATTGCATAGATGTAAAGGATATTTTAAAAGTTTGAAAGATAAATTTTTACTTGGGACTCTGTTTTCCACAAATTGACATAATGAAATGTTAATGAATATGACAGGCTACTGGGTAGAAATTTACATAGTCTAACAAAAAGAAAAACTGCTATATGAAAATATTCATTATATCCTTAAACTGAACTTGTTCAATAATATAATTCAAAATACATGCTAAGAGAGAGAATGTGTTATTTGACTGGAATTTATTAAATTCAAATATTTAAGAAATTATCTTCCTTAATTACCTAAGATATAAATCATAGCATTATTTGTTAAAAAAATTCAGCTGAAAGAATGAATTAATATAGGAAATAGGATCCCAGTTTCAAACAAAAATTAATTTTTCCCTGTAACTAATTTCTTGTCCTACACATATTTTAAGCATATGTTAATTATTATAAAGAAAATTATTTGAAAACTTGGGAAACAACACTGCTTTTATTAAACTACATTTACATATGACTTTATCAGACACTATTCCTTAAACATGAAATTTACTTTTTTTTTCATGCATATGCAAGTATGTATTTGTGTGTATTTATACTGAGGATTAAATCTAGTTTCTTGAAGCTGCTCTAACATTAAGATTTTTATTTTTATTTTATTATGAGTCAAAGTCTCACTAAGTTTTTCTATCTAACTTTGAACTTTTAAAAGATATAGTGAGCAGTTTACTTCATTTATTCTATTTATTCTATTGTTCTATTTATTTATTCTATTGTTCTATTAGCCAAATATGTAGTTCCACACTGCAACGTTATGACCTATAATTTCATTATGCACAGTTTAGCCGATAATAGTTTGCTCTGTGTTTCTCAGGTAATTTGGGTGAATTATCATCATTTAATTAGGATAATATAAATAAGAGAATCAGATCTATATGAATTCAAAGCTGATAAAAACAAGTAATCATCCTTCAATTAGAATGGTACATTCAACTGAAGAATGAAAATCTGTGCAATTTGTTCATTGAATAAATAGGATCCCAATATCAGAGAAAATAAAAAGGTTTTAAAATTCTGAAATGTAATCAATTACACTTCTAGCCAAACTTTAAAGGGAATATTATATTCCATTCTCTATATTTCCCTGGGTGCTTGCTGCAAAAGTATTCATAGGCAAGAAACACAAGAAATGTCATGACTTTCACACTATTGATTTTTCCTTAGAACTCTCTTTACCTGGACTAACCCAGAAATGTTCTGGTCTTTCTGGAGAACAGTCCTTCTGCTTAGTTAATTCTTAGAAAAGCCCTCACAGACAAATAAGAGTTTTAGTTGCCTACAGATCCACTTAAGTTGAAAATTCGGATAAACGTCATAGTGGATAAAGGAACATTGTAGCATATACCTTCAAAATGTCAGCTGTCTTCTATGAAGTGTCATTGGGTTTATTAGTCACACTCCAGAGCACCTCCCGTGTTTAGGAGTATTAAACAAACCCGTACAGGACAGTTTGGATTCCCTGGTTTTTCCCTGATGAGAGGAAGAAAGACCATGAAGTTGAATGAGAAAAAAAAAATTAGAGGAGGGGAAGGAATAAGATCAGAATATATTTATAAAATACTCAAAGAATAACTTCATAGAGATTTGGAGTTAAAGACATGCATGTCTTTGCCCAGCTTTTTATGTATGTGCTATATATGCAAACATACAGAAAGTGTTCTTTAGCGCTGAGCTAGTCCCCTATCCCAGGAGTGGCTTATAAAACTTAACAAAATCACCCAGAAATTATTTTTAAAACAATAAATGAGGAGATCCAAGATGGCGGCGCCAAACACACAAGGTCTCTGAACAGCACCTCAATAGTGAGAGCAGAGTGACTAGCAGGCCTTACTATGGACCCCCAAACCTCTGTTTCTCAGGTGAGAGGAGAATCCACTGGGATACAAGAAGGTCCATCTTCAGGCTACCTGGCTAATACCGAGAAACATTTCTGGACTACCGCCTGGTCCTCCCACAACCTTAGGCCACCCTTCCAAACCCACCATCTATAGATACCTTCCTGGTCCTGGCAGCTGGCAGCTTAGACCTTGGGTGCTCACTCTCAAGGTCCTGGGACTAAATACCTCCCTGTACTGAGGATGAGACTCCAAACCCAGGACCCCACTCTCACAGTCCTGTGGATACCTTCCCGCTCCTGGTTAGAAACCTGCGGATCCACTCTCACTATCCTATGGAGGGGATACCTTCCTGTACTGTGGGGGAGGAGCCGCTCCAGTCTTCCTGATCCCCAGCTGCCTAGCTCACCTGGGTCAGAATCAGAGAGTGAAGCACAGACAGAGAACACAGACAGGAGAGCCCAGATAGGCACAGGACCCAAGTCCCGTTGTAGAGAAAGACTGTGGGATATTGGAGCAGATCTAGGCTTGGAGATCTTTCTACCTGTGCTCCAGCTACCTGGCATACCTGGATCAAAAACAGAGAGGTAGCAGAGACAATGAATACAGTTGTATTGAGTTGGGCAAAGGACCAAAGCCACATTGCCCTCCATCCAGAGGAGGCCTGTGGGGTGTTGGAGCAGGTCTAGGCTTAGATATCTTTCTGTTTGCTCCCCAGCTGCCTAGCCCACCTGCGTTAGAAACGGGAAACACAGCAGAGACCGAGAACCCAGTGGAGCAGAGTTAGGTGTGGGACCCAACTGCCATTGTCTGCCAACTCGAGGAAACCTGTGGGACACGGGAGCATCTAACCAAGAAAGTAAAAGACGTGTACAAATATATAAACCAAAAACAACATGAACAAAAACTTCCAGTCTCTGAAGAAAGAAGTTGATGGAGATATCAGAAGATGGAAGATCTCCCGTGCTCATGGATCAGTAAGATTAACATAGTAAAAATACCTATCGTACTAAAAGCAATCTACAGATTCAATAAAATTTCTATCAAAATATCAACACAATTCTTTACAGACCTTTAAAGAACAATTCTCAACTCCATACAGAAAGACAAAAAATCTAGAATAGCCAAAACATTCCTGTACAAGAAGGAACTTCTGGAGGCATCTCTATCCCTGATTTCAAATTGTACTAAAGAGCATAAGTAAAGAAAGTGGCATGGTACTGGCATAAAAACAGAGTAAATGATCAATGGAATCAAATTGAAGACACAGAAATAAACCCAAACACCTATGGTCACCTAATTTTTGATAAGAAAGCCAAGACTATACAATGGAAAAAGACAGCATCTTCAACAAACAGTGTTGGACTAACTGGATGTAGACATGTAGAAAAATGCAAATAGATTCCTTTTTATCACCCTGCACAAAAGGAAAGTCCAAGTGGATCAAAGACCTCAACATAAACCAGACACACTAAATCTTTTAGAAGAGAAAGTGGGGAAGAGCCTTGAACTCGTTGGCACAGAAGACAAATTCCTGGACAGAACACCAACATCATAGGCTCTAAAACCAACAGTCAATAAATGAGACCTCCTGAAACTGAAAAGCTTCCATAAAGCAAAGAACACTGTTATCAGAACAAAACCACAGCCTACAGACTGGGAAAGGATCTTCACCAACCCTATATCTGACAGAGGGCTATATATAATATACATACACAGAATATATAAAGAACTCAGGAAGTTAGGTACCAACAAACCAAGTAATTGAATTTAAAAAATGGGATACAGAGCTAAACAGAGAATTCTCAGTAGTGGAATGGTGGAGATACACTTAAAGAAATACTCAACTACATTAATTATCATGGATATGTAAGCTAAGGTAAAAAAACCAAACAAACAAAAAAAAAAAACAAGGGACAACACATGCTGGAAAAGTTGTGGAGAAAGGAGAACCCTCCTCCACTGCTGGTGGGAATGTAAACTTGTATAACTGCTTTGGAAATCTGGTGCTTTCTCCAAAAACTGGGAATAGTGCTACCTCAACACCCAGCTTTATATCTTTCAGGCATATATCCAAAAGATGCTCAACTATACCACAAGGACTTTTGCTCAACTATGTTCATAGGAACTATATTTCTAATAGCCAGAATTTAGAAACAACCCAGATGTCGCTCAACTAAAGAATGGACACAGAAATTGTGATACATTTACACAATGGAATACTATCCAGCTCTTAAAAGCAAGGAAATCCTGAAATTTGCCAGCAAGTGGTGGGACTTAGAAAAGATCATCCTGAATGAGTTTTCCTAGAAGAAGAGAGACACACATGACATATACTCACTTTTAAGTGGATATTAGCCACATAGGATAGGATAAACATAATAAAATCTATAAACCTAAAGAAGCTAAATGACAAGGAGAATCCGAGAAGGTAAAGCAGGATAGACATTAGAAGATGTAGAAGAAAGGAAACAGGAAATGGCTTATCACAAATAAAGATTCCAACCAGCAGGGGATTGAATCAGATGCAGAGACTCAGAGCCAAACTTTGGACATATGGCATGGTGCCTTATGGAAAGAGGGAGGAACGGATGGGGAGAGGAGACACACAAGGAGCCCAACAAGCTTAAAAAAAAAAGCAGGGCCAAGGAGGGAAGGGGGGATTGTAGAGACTGATGCATCAACCAAAGACTATGCATAGAGAGGACCTAGACCTGCTTCTCAGAGGTAGACCATAAACAGCTCAGTTTCCATGTGGGTTCCATAGTAAGTAGAGAAGAGACAGTCTCTGAAGTGAATTTGGTTGCTTTCACTTTGATCACTTCCTCCTGGCAAGGTGACTTTGCCAGCCCACAGAGGAAGAGGATCCTGGCTGTGCTGATGGGACCTGATAGACTAGGGTCAGACAGTAGGTTAGGAAGACCTCTCCTATCAGTAGACTAGGAGAGGGACATGGGAAGGGAGGGAATAGGAAGAGAGGGTAAGACATGGAGGAGGTCAAGAAGGGGGCTACACATGGAATAAAAAATAAATCAATTGTAAATAATAATATTAAACTTAATAAATGAATAAACACATAATTTTCATTGATTATAATGTTCAACATTAATTTATCCACACTTCACAAATAAGAAAATACCCCAATCCCATCTTAATATTTAAATTAATATTTAAATTAATTCAAATTAAATATATACCAGATATAGAAACAAACTAGGGAGAAAAACAAAAAATGTGAGTTAGGAATCCACTTAGAGAAGAAATAATGACTAGGAAAAATGATAACCCTGCCACCCATATGGCAATATAAAGATCCCTCAACTGTTTTATGTGATCCAGTGCTTAAGGGGCATTCATCACTCTCACAGTTACCTTAACTGTATTACTGACATTAGCACACCTCTCTCCACCTGTGGAGAGATACACAAAAACAGTACAGGAGACAAAAATACATCATTCAAATAAGAAAGAAATAATATGTGAGGGTATTACTCTAAATGTTTCCGTTATTGATTACTTTTACATTTTCAGCTTTTCAAATTCTTGCCATAATCGAGCATTTGAATTACTGTTTGTCTCTGGGAAAGCTTTTATGCTTTTTATTCCTGGTTTTGTACCTATATTATTTTCTACATAATTTATATGTCACTCTTACTTCTTACAACTTGGACCCATATACTGTCTTTCTCATTCTCACTGTATTCCAGCTTTTTCTCTTTACCCATCCCTTCCCTTCTGTTACCTTAAACGTAAAGAATCTACAAAATGGAGCTCTATAACCAGTAATATACTAAAGTTGTCTTTGAACTTCATCAAGGATAAAACTAGAATTCACAATCTTTTTATTTTGTTTCATTACTGAAAATTAATATCGGAGTTGTTGCTGAATCATTGCATTAATTAATGCAATCCATTTCTTGCCTAAAATATAATCAGAAATATGAACCCATACGAAGAAAAGACTAATGTGATGACTCCAAAAATTACAACAAACAATAAGATACTGGTAAAATAAAAAAAAAAAACTAGAGAGTACATTCATTCAAACAAAAGCATAGAACAAGAAAGGAAAGAAAGTAAAAAGGAAAGAAAAAAGAAAGAAACACAAAAATATGACTTTAAAATTCAATGTATCTGTACAAGCTAAAAATATAGCAATGATCTAATCCACAGACTGTGAAACAAAAACAACAAAAAGTTTTCAAAGCCCTTCTTAAAGGTACTATGAAACAAATAATGGGCCAACTTGAACATAAAAGTGAAGTAAATGTATCTAGAACCTAGACAAGAAAATTATCAAAATACACAAAATGTAAAATAGAGTAGAAATTCTAAACCATGGCAAAAAAATTCAGCAAGAAAAGTGAGATTTTTTTAAAAAACCTAAGCAGAAGTTGTTTAAATAAAAAAAAAATGATTTATCAAATGAAAATACAGTGAAAAGCCTAATTAACAGACAAGGACAAGCAGATGAACATAGCTCAGACACTGAGGACAAGACTAAAAAGAATACACTCAGAATATGATATTCTGAAAATTAAGTAAAAGTACCCGAAATTATCAGAACACTAGAAAACATTATAGAATCTCAACCTAAGAATTGGGGAACCCGTTCCTCCATTGATGGTGGGAATGCAAACTTGTACAACTACTTTGGAAATCAATCTGGCACTTTCTCAGACAATTAGGAATACTGTTTCCTCAAGATCCAGCTATACAAATCCTAGGCATATATCCAAAAGAGGCTCAAGTACACAACAAGGACATTTGCTCAATCATGTTTGTAGCAGTTTTATTCGTAATAGCCAGAACCTGGAAACAACCCAGGTGTCCCTCAGTTGAGGAATGGATACAGAAATTGTGGTACTTTTATACAATGGAATACTACTCAGTAATTAAAAACGAGGAAATCTTGAAATTTGCAGGCAAATAGTGGGACCTAGAAACAATCATCCTGAGTGAGGTATCCCAAAAGCAGAAAGACACACATGGTATATACTCATTTATATAGACCTATAAGATAGGATAAAGATACTGAAATCTATACACCTAAAGAAGATAAAAAAGAAAGAAGACCCAGGGTACGATGATCAATGCTCACTTAGAAAGATAAATGGGATGGACATTGGATATTGGAGCAAACAAGTAACAGGACTGGAGCCTACCACAGATGGCCTCTGAAAGACTCTACCTAGCAGTGTATCAAAGTAGATATCAAGACCCATAACTAAACTCCAGCAGAATGCAGGGAATCAAAAACAAACAAACAACAACAAAAAAAAAAAAAAAAAGGGGGGGAGTTAATATGACCTGGAGAGGACAGGAGTTCCACAAGGACAAAATATATCAGGGCACAGGGATCTTTTATGAAACTGTTTCTCCAAACAAGGACCATGTATGGATGCAACCTAGAGCCCCTGCTCAGATGTAGCCCTCCATAGCTCAGTATCCAAGTGGGTACCCTAATAAGGGGAACAGGGACTGTTTCTGACATTAACTCGATGGTGGGCTCTTTGACCTCATCTCCCCCCTTGCTAGGCCACAGAGGAGGACTTTGCAGCCAGTCCTGAAGATACCTGATAACTAGTATCAGATGAAAGGGGAGGAGGTTCTCTCTTATCAGTGGACTTGGAAAGGGGCAGGGAGGAGATGAGGGTGGGAGGGTGGGAGGGTGGGATTGGGAGGGAAAGAGGAAGTGAGATACAGCAGGGATACAAAATTAACAAACTGTAACTAATATTTAAAAAAATAAAACTTAAAAAAAGAAAAAAAAGAAAAGTTTTGTTTATGAGTCTTAATATCTGCTTTGATACACTGCTAGGTAGAGTCTTTCAGAGGCCATCTGTGGTAGGCTCCTGTCCGGTTACTTGTTTTCTCCTACATCCAATATCCATCCCACTTGTCTTTCTAAGTGAGGATTGGTCATCTTACCCTTACCAGAGTCCTCTTTCTTGTTTATCTTCCTTAGGTGTATAGATTTCAGTATCTTTATCCAATCTTATAGGTCTATATAAGTGAGTATATACACGTGTGTCTTTCTGATTTTGGGATACCTCACTCAGGATGATCGTTTCTAGGTCCCACCATTTGCCTGCAAGTTTCATGATTTGTTTTTAATTGCTGAGTAGCATTCCATTGTGTAAAGTACCACAATTTCTGTATCCATTCCTCAACTGAGGGACATCTGGGTTGTTTCCAGGTTCTGGCTATTACAAATGAAGCTGTTATAAACATGGTTGAGCAAATGTCCTTGTTGTGTTCTTGAGCCTCTTTTGGATATATGTCTAGGAGTATTATAGCTGGATCTTGAGGAATAACTATTCCTATTTGACTGAGAAAGCATCATATTGATTTCCAAAGTGGTTGTACCAGTTTACATTCCTACCAGCAAAGGAGGAGGGCTCCCCTTTCTCCATCCTCTCCAGCATGTGTTGTCACTTGAGTTTTTATTCTTAGCCATTCTGATGGGTGTAAGGTGAAATATCAGGGTCATTTTGATTTGCTTCTCCCTGATGGCTAAGGACGGTGAGCATTTCTTTAAGTGTTTTTCTGCCATTCTACAATCCTCTACAGAGAGTTCTCTGTTTAATTCCATGCCCCATTTTTTAATTGTATTACTTGATTTGTTGATTTTTAACTTCTTTAGTTCTTTATATATACTGGATATTAGCCCTTTGTCAGATGTAGGGTTGGTGAAGATCCTTTCCCATTCTATAGGCTGTCTTTTTGTTTTGATGACAGTGTCTTTTGCTTTACAGAAGATTTTTAGTTCCATGAGGTCCCATTTATTTATTGTTGATCATAGAGTCTGTGCTGTTGGTGTTCTGTTCAGGAAGTGGTCTCCTTTGCTGATGAGTTCTAGGGTCTTCCCCACTTTTTTTTCTAAGTGATTTAGTGTGTCTGGTTTTATGTTGAGGTCTTCGATCCACTTGGACTTTAGATTTGTGCAGGGTGATAAATTTGGATCTATTTTCATTTTTCTGCACATAGACAACCAGTTGGACCAGCACCATTCGTTGAATATGCTTTTTTCCATTGAATGGTTTTGGCTTCTTTGTGAAAAATCAAGTATTCATAGATGTGTGGGTTCATTTCTGAGTCTTCTATTCCTTCCCATTGATCCTCCTTTCTGTTTCTATGCCAATACCATGCCATTTTTATTACTATTGCTCTGTAGTACAGCTTGAAGATCAGGGATGGAGATGCCTCAAGGTGATTTGTTGTTGCACAGGATTGTTTTGGAAATTCTGGGTTTTTGTTCCTCCATATCAAGCTGAGAATTTTTCTTTCAAGGTCTGTAAAGAATTGTGTTGGTATTTTGATGAGAATTGCATTGAATCTGCAGATTGCTTTTGGCAGAACGGCCATTTTCATTGGGCACAGGAGATCTTTCCATCTTCTGATATCTTCTTCAATTTCTTTCTACAGAGACTTGACTTTTTCTCAAACATGTCTTTCACTTGCTTGGGTAGAGTCACCCCAAGGTATTTTATGTTATTAGTGGCTATTGTGAAGGGCATTGTTTCTCTTATTTTATGTTATTAGTGGCTATTGTGAAGGGCATTATTTCTCTAATTTCTTTCTAGGCCCTTTTGTCTTTGGTATACAGGAGGGCTTCTGATTTTTTTTAGTTGATTTTGTATCCAGCCACTTTGCTGAAGGTGTTTATCAATTGAATGAGTTCTCTGGTTGGATTTTTGGGGTCACTCATGTATACTATCATACTATCTGCAAACAGTGATATTTTGACTGCTTCCTTTCCAATTTGAATCCCCTCCCGATCTCACCCTCCCTCCCCCTTCTTCACGCATGTCCCTCCCCAAGTCCATTGATAGGGGAGGTCCTCCTCTCCTTCCTTCTGGTTTTAGTCTATCAAATCTCATCAGGAGTGGCTGCATTGTCATCTTCTGTACCTGATTATTTCAATCTTGTATCTGCTGAGGTTTGCTTTGTGACCAACTATATGGTCTATTTTGGAAAAGATTCCATGAGATTCTTCAGAGAAGAAATAAAGAGTGCTGGAGGATGACTCTGGTCAGCTTGGCTCAAGAGAAGATTTCCTGCCAGCAAGTCATCCAGAGAGCTGCAAAGTTTTAAGCTTTTGTAAATCTTCACCCATGTTGGGGTAGACTTTTTGTCGATGCACCTGCTCTTGGGAAGTCATCTCTCCTTTTGTAATTTACCCCTCATCCACCCAAAATCCTGTTAGTACCCCCAATAAAAACTCATTCATTGACCAAAAAAAATCATGGGCAATAATTTATGCTACAAAATTATGCACAAAATGTTCAAAATAATAAAAAGACAAATAAACAAAGAGATATTTAGAACATAGTATGTTACCTGATATAATAGTCAAAATTGTAACTACATAGTGTAAGTAAATATTAAAAGGCCCAAGAGAAAAAGTCAATGCAAAGAAGGTAGAAATATAATGCTGACAGAATTTTCATAAAATTTCTTAAAAACAGGAATCCATGAAATTATATAATTTAGGTTCTAATAGAAAACATCTATCAGTCAAAGCTGATAAACCCAGTGATGACAGTTACTATTGATTGTCAACTTGATAGAAACGAGAGTCACCTAGAAGACAAGCCTTTGGGTCTTGTCAATGTGAGATTATTTAGATTAGATTAGTGTCTGGGGTTAACACCTGTGAGGACCTACTCTGATGAAGTAAACTGAAATAACAATATACATACAGACACAGAGACACACACTTTGAAGAACTCAAGAAGAAAATTTAAAATTTCTGTGTCTAATGAAAGACTAGCAGTTCCCAAAAAAGTCAACTGTGGTGCTAAATGAACTCAATTGAATGTTTAACAATGATAATCAAAGACTACAGAACTCATTGTAAGAGGTCAGTAATAACATATAGTCACTATTCTGTGCCTGTGAAGAGACACCAGTATCATAGAAACTCTAGTTAAGAAAGGTAATTATTGGGGGTTTGATTACAGTTTTAAAGGTTTGTTACATTATGGACACACTAATTCTCTGCCTTGCTATATTCCTCTACTGAGAATTCTCTGTTTAGCTTTGTACTCCATTTTTTGATGGGATTACTTGATTTGTTGCTTTTTAACTTCTTTAGTTTTTATATATTCTCGATATCAGTCTTCTCTCAGATGTAGGGTTGGTGAAAATCCTTTCTCAAGTCTGTAGGCTGTCTTTTTTTTTTTCTGACTACAGTGTCCTTTGCTCTACAAAAGCTTTTCAGTGTCATGAGGTCTCATTTATTGATGATCTTAGAGCCTGTGCTGTTGGTGTTTTGTCCAGGAAGTTGTCTCCTGTGAAAATGAGTTCTAGGCTCCTCCCAACTTCTTCATTGATTTAGTGTGTCTCGTTTTATGTCGAGGTCTTTGATCCACTTGGACTTTACTTTTCTGCAGGGTGATGAATATTTTCTACATGTAGACATCCAGTTAGACCAGTACCATTTGTTGAAGATGTCTTTTTTCCATTGTATGGTTTTGGCTTCTTTATCAAAATCAGGCATCCATAGGTGTATGTTTTTTGTTGTTGTTGTTGTTGTTGTTTTTCTAGGTCTTCTATTCAGTTGGATTGACCAACCATTCTGTTTCTAGGCCAGCGTCATGCAGTTTTACTACTGCTCTGTAGTATCAGGGATGGAGATATCTCCAGATGATCTCTTGTTGTATAGGATCATTTTGGCAATTCTGATTTGTTGTTTTTCCATATAAAGTTGATCATTTTTCTTTCAAGGTCTGTAAAGAGTTGTGTTGGCATTTTTATGGGAATTAAATTGAATCTGTAGATTGCTATTGGCAGGATGGCTATTTTCACTATGGTAATCCTACCCATCTGTGAGCACAGGAGATCGTTCCATCTTTTGATATCTTCTTCAATTTCCTTCGTCAGATACTTGAAGTTTTTTCCAAACAGGTTTTTCACTTGTTTGGTTAGAGTCACACCAAGATTCTTTATTAGTGGCTATTGTGAAAGGTGTTCTTTCCCTAATTTCTTTCTTGGCCCTTTTGTCTTTGCTGTACAGAAGGGCTTCTGATGTTTTTGTTTTGTTTTGTTGAATTAATTTTGTATCCAGCCACTTTGCTGAAGATGTTTATCAGCTAAAGGAGTTCTCTGGGTGGATTTTTGGGGTCACTCATGTATGCTATCATATCATCTGTGAATAGTGATGCTTTGACTTCTTCCTTTCTGATTTGTATCCCCTTGATCTCCTTTGTCTTATTGCTCTAGCTAGGACTTCAAGAATTTTGTTGAAGAGATATGGAGAGATTGGGCAGCCTTGCTTTGTCCATGATTTCAGTGGGATTGATTAGTACACTACAACATACAAGGGTAATTTTATTCGGTGTCTTAATTTTCCACAGTTACATGTGGACATTTTTCTCCAAATACAGGAATTTTTTGTAGAATTTCAAATGTGCACAAAGTGTTTTCAGATGTTTTACTCACACTTGCTCCACTCCAAAACAGACTACATTTTCCACTTTTCCTAATCACCACTCATCTTTAAAGCACTAACATGAAGACTCTGTAACTCAGTCATGAAGTGACTCCCCACCTCCAGTGACTTTTTCTTGTCCTGTGCCAGTATGTGTAGCCCTTTGTTTTATAGTACATAACACAATCAAAAACGATATAGGTTTATCTATTATATTAGAAGCACTGTGGTGAACAGTTAAGATAATCATCTCATCTTAGCAGCATCTTTGTGTCTCAATTACTATTGGAAGTCCCACAGATGTTGAATGACTGCCAAAGGCTATATATCTGAAAGTGATTGAATTTAAACACCCCATCCAGTTGTGTTAGACTCCAGAGCTTACCCTGCCTATAGCTTTGCTGTACTCTGGTTTGCAACTATGTATTACAATTTTCTATTTACTTTTTTGTCTCCACTGAATGTCATAAACTTGGGTACATGAACAGCTTTGATTTTGGATTTCCAACATCTTGACAACTACTTTCTCCAATAGGTAATCATTAAAATGTGTGGAGTGAAAGAGTAAATGAATTATTTATACCCCATTTCTTGAGATACCTATTGCTTCAACTATTTCATTACTAAATGCCAAAGGGAAGTAGTAAGGACAAATGAGAAATAACTTAAGTGCAGGTAGCAACATCCATTATCCAGACTCATGTATGGGAGGCAGAGTTTTAAACTTTCATTGTGCCTATCACCCTTTAACTATATGTTGACACGTTAGTACAACTGCTCAAATATTGGAATTATGCTTCCACAATCCTCACTCCTGATTCCTTTTTAACCTCCACTCACAACTTTTAAGCATTGTTGAAACCTCAAAATAATCAAACTCACTATTATGTAATAGACTCTATTTTATGCTAGCTCCAAGTTATGACATAACCAAAATATTAGCTTCCCTAAAACTAATTCCTAAACATGAGAAAAAGTTTCAGGAAGAACATTTCCCCCAAATTATTATGATTTTGTGACAGTATCAATATTGAATAACACAAACCAAAAAAGGTTCATATGCTGAAATGTCATATTCACAGATTCTACCATAAAAGTAAAAGGAAGAACTCAGTCATATATAAATTCTAACAACTGTGTACTATGCTCAAATATCTTCATTAAAAATTAAACATTAAGAAAATATACTTTGATGATTTTCTTTGTAATTTTAGCATTTATAACTTTACATTCAAAATATAGAGTTCCTGCTTAGCAAATTGTGAAGAATGTTCTTAAAGTCCCTAAATAGAATCACTTGCAACACTATCCAAATTTGATCTGTGGCATCTTTCACCTGTTACTTTGTTCATGCAAGAATCTTGATATAGACCTTTATAGACATTTTTTTCTGCCTCATCAAGAATCAAGCTTCTAAGGACAAGTAGGTTTGGAATTTACTCATTTGTCATTTACTGCTAAGAGCTTAGAAAATGTCGAGGATACACTAGGTATTATGCACATATGTGAATAATGGATATGTGTGTTTTGAGAAATCCTAAAATCGGAGGTAGAACTAAATTACCATTGAAAGGACTGAAAACACAAATCTTAAAGGACACAAGAACGAAAGCAATGTTTATAGCACGGCCTGGAGCAAAGCTCAAAAGGTAGAAAAGTAGTAGAAGAAAGTGAAAATGTAAAGAGAAAAAGTAAGAGTTGTCATGTATATTTCCATGCATGAAATTAATCACCTAATATCTTCTTTCTAGTGTATGACCTCGTGACCTCTTGAAATATGTGGCTATTTGGATAGGATAGGCTAATGCTGGAAACCTGAAAAGACTACCTTCTGATTGAGTTCAAAGTATAAGAAGACCACACTCAGATTTGTTCTCCTCAGGTTGAGGAGTCAGCTGTCTTGCTTCTGTATGACTTCCAGTTCTGAAAGAGTTTAATTGAAAATTGTAAAGTGTAGACCATGATCTAAGTGAATTATTTTGAGGTTTTTATTTTATGGTTTTATAAGCAAACTCCCAAAATTTCTTTATTAGTGAAGTTTTTCCTTGAACCTGTTTACCTCATGAATGCATCTTTAGAGGTTTCTTGTTATGTAATGGCCTGAAAGGGCTTTGCTATTTTATTTTATTTTATTTCCTTCCTTTTCCCTATGGGTCTTTTACATATAAATTATTCCTTCAGTTTTGTGTTTTTATGGGATTTCTGCACATGCGAACAAGTGGTTCTTGGCATCCATATTTGTTTCTTGTGCCTTTTCTTGAGCTCTTTTCTTTCTGTTTGTCTTATACTGATGTGTTTGCTTTTGTTTTATCTTATTATATTTATTATTATCCATTAAAAGCCTGTCTTCTTTATAATGAAAGACTGAGGATATATGTATGAATGGAACAGGGAGTGGGAAAGAAATTGGAGTAGAGGGAGGGAAACCCATAATCAGTATACATCACAAAAAAATTCGATTTTCAATTAAAGAAAATATAAAACCTACCTACCTCTTTGGTTTTATGTATTCCTTGCCTCGTTAGTTTTCAGTGTTTTTGTTTCGGTGTCTGACCTATATAACTCCTTGATCAGTTCATCAATGACCATTCATGATATTTCTGATTAATGGAGTACAATGACCATGTCTCTGTATTTGACAGGTAGGAACATACATTGTTAGCCATCCTCTACCACTCATATACTGTCTTTTTATCATTATAAAAAACTATGTGATTTTCCTTTTTACCGCCCTAGCTACTCTTTTTATTTTTAATCCATAGAAGAGTACCATTCTCTTCCACACATCCAATATACAATATTTCTCTTCAAAGCTAATTTTTATTTTTCTCTGTACTTTCACTGTAGATTTTTTGTGGGGTCATTGTCCAAATTGCTATCCAGACACTACTAACCCCTACATTCCTGTTTGTATTTGTCTAAACTTTAATGCACACTTTTACCATGAAGTATGAGCCAACATTTGGTAAATGTTAAATAGTAATTTACCAAAAAAGTGATGAATTAAAATATAACTACTCTTCATCAATGTAAACTTATATGTAAATATATATATATTCTTTTTTAAAAAATCAATATTTATTGCAATTTATTGACTTTGTACCCCTACTGCAACAGTCTCCCCCTCATCTCCTCCCAGATCCACTCACCCATCCTCTTCTCCCCCTAAGCCCTTTCCCTAGTGCCCTGATAGGGGAGGATCTCCTCCCCTTCTACCTGACCCTAACATATCAGGTCTCAACAAAGACACATATGATATATACTCACTTATAAGTGGATATTAGCCATATAATATAGGATAAACATTCTATAACCCATAGTCTTAAAGCTAAACAACATTTTAGCTTTTTATGGTATCCAACCATGCTTGGGGAGAATGTCCTGCTTCAATGGCTGTAAAGGCCTGAATGATCATGGCTGCATCACACTGTTGTGAGACTCTAATCTTGCATATATACCACAGGCAAACCAAGGTGACCAACACCAGAAGGCCTGCTAACGCTCCCATGCCTGCCCATTCCTTCAGATGATTCATGGTTGCAGCAATCCATGATGATAATCCTGTGGCTAGTCCTGCATCCACTCTGGTAGAATTTACTGTGACAATGGCCACTCTCAGCTGCTCCATCGTAGTATCGAATTCTCCAGTCCAATTACCTAAAATATTGCTCAACAATTGTTTAGACAGATTTGCAGCACAGGAAAAATTCTCATGTTATATGCTAGTGACTCAAAGTCCAGCATATTTTCATTGACAGCCAAGTTGAGCGATTTGCCATAGGGTATCAATTTGCTCCTGCACGAGGTCAATCCTCTGATTGAACACCTTCCCGATGGTGAGTGCTCTCTGTCACAAACAATTCCACATTTGGCTAAGGCTGAGGATCTGGCTTGCTTCCATGTATGTGGACCTATCTGCATTGCCCACGTGGCATGCCTGGGTTGACTACCCAGAGGTTATTTAAGCTGTGGGCTGGCTTTCCCCAGGGTCCGAGGATTGTTCAAGGTTCCTGAATAAACTGCATTGAAAAAAAAAAAAGAAGCTAAACAACAGGAGGATCCTAGGGAAGCTGCTCAATCCTCATTCAGAATGGTAAAAATGATAGACATTGCAAGTAGGAGAAGACAGGGATATATATTATTCAGGGTATATACCCAGAAGGGATGTGGCTAACTCCAGATTGATCTCCAATTAGTTTATTCTCTCACCAGTAGTAGTCATGAGTTCTCTTTGACCTCACACTCTCGATGGAGGCTATTCTGACCAGGATGAGGTGGAATCCTAAAGCAGTTTTAATTTGCATGGAGAAGCATGACTCCCAGCTATGTAACCACTTTAAAGTGCACCAGATTTGATGATTACCCCTAAAGTCAGGATCACACAGAAAGCTCTGATTAAAGTCAGTGACTGCTTAATAAAACCCAAACTAGCAAACAGACAGAATTATGGGCAGGAGGGAAATGGAAGGAGGGAAATTGAAGGTAGAGAGACCAAAAAAGCAAAACCACTGTTACTAATAAAAAAAAATGTAATGCTCCAACCAAGGACCATGCATGGAGAGGGCCTAGACATCTTGCCCAGAGGAAGCCCATAGACCACACAGTCTCTAAGTGAGTTTCCTAATAAGGGGATTAGGGACTGTCTCTGATATGAACTTAGTGGCAGGCTCTTTGATCACCTCCCCCTCAGGGGTGCAGACTTGCCAGACCACAGAGGAAGATGATGCTGCCAGCTCTGATGAGACTTGATAGGCTAAGGTCAGATCGAAAGGGAAGAGGGCCTCCCCTATCAGTGGGCTAGGAGAGGGGCATAGGAAAAAATAGGGAGGGAGGGAGGGACTCGGAGAAAATGAGGGAATGAGCTACAGCCAAGACACAAAGTGAATAAAAAATGTAAAAAAAACTAATACAAAATTACAAAGAATAGGTATAAGAAGACAGTGTATAAATTCACAGGCTGAAATTATCTTATAGGTACCATATGATCAGACATCCCTATTTGTTCAGAAAAGTTAGCATTCTGTGGACCATTAGCACTAAGTAAATATTTCATGAGGAAAGTGGATGAGGAAGAGGGAGGTGTAAATTAAATGCCATAATGTTCTCTACTATAAGAAAACCAGGCTAAAATTGCTTAGTTTGTCCTCAGAGGGTACTTATTTCTTTCTAAAACCCTAAAACAGAGAATTGAGGTATGTTTGTCATTTTAATGGGGTCTGATAGTGTAGCTCAATTATGCCTGTATTAATATTTTGTATAATAAAGATGTTGGGCATAACTTGCTAAAGTTTTTTTCAGGACACTTCAAAAATCACTGATGACTGGGACATTGGCAACTCAGGTGGCAATATTTAAGAAGGACAGTTACTGATCCTGGGCCAGGCTATCACAACAGGGAGCTAAGAGCAAACACTTAACAGGAGAATGATTGGGAATGTTAGGTATTGGGAAAAGGATGAAGGATTAGGAAAAGGATGAAGAGGAGTCCCCTAAATTTATATTTATGGAGAGAGAAGAAAAACTGTATTTTGAAGAATATATGAAAAGCTAGTCAGGCTAAAAAGGAGGAGTCCACAAAGAAAATTGAGAGAAGAAAGTAAATGTTTCTGCATAGGAAAATGTAGGCAGCTTCTGCCAGATACTGTGGTGGAGATAGTAAGATTTAAAGAAAAAAACAAACAATAGATTTTGTTGTGAAGATGTTATGTTACACCTCCTAAGTTATGTTTCATGAAGTGCATATATATATATATATATATATATATATATGAATATTTCTGCTTAGATTAATCCCTAAAATACCCTTGAGCAACATGGTAAGAAACTGACAGCATCAGGGAAACTGAAGAAGTTAAGCCTTGAAGAGCCCCAGTGAGGTGTAAAGCATCTCGTGGCTCATTAAATGAGGATTGAAGAAGCCTATTTTGTTTGTAGATAACTGACAAGTACTAAATCCTTTCATTTAATAAATATAAAAAAACACTTTCAAGATATATGTTTACCACCAACATGACTGTTGTTTTATGACAATTTCAGTAAAATATATAATTTCAGTACAATAGACAGACTTCACTTGCTCCATTTCAAGTTCTTTGTCATCTAAGCAAAGCTAAAGATGATTTGCTGTCTACATTGCTACACTTCTTAATCTATCTTTATGATGGAAGTCAAGTGAAACCTGCATTGATAAATGTACTTTCTTGGACCCAATTCACCTTTCTGTAGACATCTGAGTTGAACTAAAATTCTTACCCTCATGAGAAACATACACTTTAACTACCCCCTCCCCCTTTTTGGTTTTCATTGCTCAGTAAACAGATGCCACAAGTCTCCCCGAGGAATCACAATGAGAATAAAATGGCATGTTGATTCTGAGAGGAGCCTGTAATTAATCTGACACACCAGGAGTGTATTTTGTGGTTTATACTTTTTTTTTTCTTTTGTAAGTTTTTTTTTTCTTTTTTTTTTTTTCAATGCAGTTTATTCAGGAACCTTGAACAATCCTTGGACCCTGGGGAAAGCCAGCCCACAGCTTAAATAGCCTCTGGGTAGCCAACCCAGGCGTGCCATGTGGGCAATGCAGATAGGTCCACATACATGGAAGCAAGCCAGATCCTCGGCCTTAGCCAAATGTGGAGATGTTCGTGACAGAGAGCACTCACCATTGGGAAGGTGGAAGGCGGAAACCAGCTCCATCTTTAAGGCATAGCATTCCGCAGCTCTCTACAGTTCCCCCTTTTTGTTTTAGAGGCATCAGGCAAGAGTAGAGGTCTGATCTCTGATATTAGAAATAAAATGGGACTTTGTACTGATGTTCATTTAGGTGTCATCCACCCAAAGAGCATCAGACCCGTCCGATACCTTTTTCTCAGAGGCGGGACCTGGGGCATCAACCCGCATGCAATCAGACATGCTCTTCTCTGGGTCCAAAGCGGCTGACCCTGAATGCAGTGCTTAGCCTCGCATCCTGAGCGTATCATTTTAGCTTTTTATGGTATCCAACCATGCTTGGGGAGAATGTCCTGCTTCAATGGCTGTAAAGGCCTGAATGATCATGGCTGCATCACACTGTTGTGAGACTCTAATCTTGCATATATACCACAGGCAAACCAAGGTGACCAACACCAGAAGGCCTGCTAACGCTCCCATGCCCGCCCATTCCTTCAGATGATTCATGGTTGCAGCAAACCATGTTGATAATCCTGTGGCTAGTCCTGCATCCACTCTGGTAGAATTTACTGTGACAATGGCCACTCTCAGCTGCTCCATCGTAGTATCGAATTCTCCAGTCCAATTACCTAAAATATAGCTCGACAATTGTTTAGACAGATTTGCAGCACAGGAAAAATTCTCATGTTATATGCTAGTGACACAAAGTCCAGCATACTTTCATTGACAGCCAGGTCGAGCGATTTGCCATAGGGTATCAATTTGCTCCTGCAAGAGGTCAATCCTCTGATTGACCACCATCAAGCTTCCTTTTAGTTGAGCATTAATTCCTTTATGTACAACTAAGGCATGAGCTACATTGGCTAAATGATTATTCAGGGTCTGAGCAGTCTGCCCAGTATGACTCATGGCTAATGCCCTGGTGGTAGCTCCAACAGCCGCCAATGAGATGGTAGTAACAATGGGGGCTGTAGTTCCAAGATCCCTTTTTGTCTGAAGAGAGTCATAGCGTGAGGGGCATCAATGGGCACAGGCACCCAGTGAGGCATGCAAGTATGTGGTTTATACTTTATGTTTTGTTTTCCCATGCACCTATGTGTACGTATGCATGCATCATTACAACATGGCAGACAAGGGGCTGCTTATGGGGGTCTGTGCTAGTCTTTCGCTGTGTGCACCCTGGAAATTGAACCCAGGCTGGGCTGAAAGCATGTTTACTATGACATCCTAGCCTGGAGTATTATGTACCAGAGCTCTAAACCCTTTGCTGCTTTTCTCAGTATATCCGCAAGAAAGATATTTGTACAACCATTAGCCTTTAAAAGTAGACCAATGACTCTTCATTGAAAAAATCCATATATTAAATATATCAGTGAAAAGATACAATTCGTTTGATCATTGTTGAGTCACTAAAATGTTATTTCAGTCTAAGATAAGCTGGGTGATTTATATTTATTTTTATTACAGAAGTTTTAAATATTCCTATTTAATGACCCTTGTCAAATTAGCTAGCAATTAATACAGAATGATCAATCTGACTTTACAAATTTTACTACAGTAACACTTTGCAAATTTTACTGCACTATCTATTACCAAATCTTCTGGAGTAGATATTATAACTGGAATTGTTGCATAGGTTGAAGCCACTTTCTGTTTAACTTTTTAACCTTTAACTTTGTGGGCAACACATGCCATCCTGAATTAAACTGCCTTTTCCAAGTTATCAAACCCTCATGCACATGTCCACCAGATCTTCTTTGTGAAGCAGAATTACACATTCAAATCTGCCAATCCCTCTTTTCAGGTTCCCAGTGCACAGCTTCTATAACATCAATTAGCATTTAAGAGTACACAAACTTGGTCAGATACTCCAACCAAGTACCATGCATGGAGATAACCTAGAACCCCTGCACAGATGTAGCCCATGGCAGTTCAGTGTCCAAGTGGTTTCCATAATAATGGGAACAGGGACTGCTTCTGACCTGAATTGATTGGCCTGCTCTTTGATTACCTCCCTCTGAGGAGGGAGCAACCTTACCAGGCCACAGAGGAAGACAATGCAGCCATTGTCAGGAGATGAGACCTAACAGACTAGGATCAGAAGGAAGAAAAAGAAACATTCCCCTACCAGTGGACTTGGGGAGGGTCATGTGGGGAGAAGGCGGAGGAAGGGAGGCATTGGGAGGGGAGGAGGGAGGGAACTAGAGGGGGGTACAAAGTAAACAAATTGTAATTAAAAATAAAAGAAAATTTTAAAAAAGAAAAAAAAAGAGTACACAAACAGCAATGCTAATTCAAAATATTCTACCATCATATAATAATAGACAGTGCTTGCAAAACTTATTGTGGGGCAGTTTTGCATGCTGTTAAAACTCTGGAGGGAAAGCAAGCTTTTAGAAGAACTATATCCAGCTCATTCAAATGACAGCCTCAAAACCTATTTCCCATGATTCTCTATTGTCTGCTTACTGTGTTTTCACTTGTCGTTTGACAGTTGGCCCTGGAAGTGTTTATACATTTAAATTATTTCCTCCAAGGCTAGTTTTAAGAAGCCATAACTAGAGCATTTGTAAACACAGCATTCTGTATTTTAAATATACTTTCAGTTCCCAGTGGAAGCGATTGGTATATCATAACTAAGTGCATGACAGTTAGCACAGTCTGCTATCTTCCACACCTCCATCACCTGAGAGTCTAGACAGTCAAGACCTAGTGAAACTGTCTCCTCTAACAGATGCTTGAGAAGAAGATAGAAATGAAACTTTCCCACAGTCTTCATTATATATTAAAACGAGATGTGATTGTTTACATATTAATTCCTGATGTAAATACTGGAAGAATGAATTTTACCAATTGGTTTAACAAGTTTATGATTCACATTTCAATCTGTGGAAGAAGTTTCTATATTTGTTTGAAGACACCAAAATGTACATTCAGAAACAAAAGAATTATTCATTTAAGAGCAAAATAAACAGGAGTAAATAAAAATAGACATGAGTATATAAAAGAGTGGGAGGCTGGGAAAGAATAAAAAGATCTTTAAAAGAGGGAGAGGGCAGCAGTGGAGATACAAAGTAAATAAATTGTAATAAGTAAATATATAAATAAAATTAGATTAAAAATTACAAGTTTCAAGAAATGAAAAAAAAAACCTAGATAAAATAAAATATTTAGATGTAAATCAAAGACCTTCGTGTATCAGGGCCTTAGCACAGAAAACTCTGTTCCAGTGTTCTTAATGATAATTCTCAATATGTCTTCTTCCAAATAATATACACTCAAAAACACTTGCTTAGCATGAATTGGATCAAAGTCCATGAGGTTTTTTTTTTTTTTTTTTTTTTTACTGGAAAATAAAGTAAAATTAAATAAAAAAATATATAAATAATAACCTGCCTTTCATTTTTAAATACTACTCTTTAGGTTGATGGACCAATATTAGTGGTCATAATTTTCAAACAATTTACACCTTGCTCCCAGTACTCAGTACTCAGTAACTCAGTACTATTACATTAATTTCCAGCCTATAGTAGGATGATGGAAGTGCTAGTGTATTTTTCTGTTTGAACTTTCCCATTGTTATTGAACTCTATGTTACACTTTTCAAAAAACTCATTTAACATTTATTTTTTTCTTTGACTATATGTATGTTTGTGGGGATGTAGTATGTGCATATAGATTATATACACACACCCATGTCCCTATGTGGAGGACTGGGTGTTTCATTCTATTCATTTCCGCTTCATTCCTTTGAGATACATGCACCAGCGAAGCTGAAGGTAGACTGGAGGCCAGCATGCCCCACATATGGTCCTGTTTCTATCCCATTCCTTAGGTAGGGTACTAGAGTTGGAGAAACACACATAGCTCTATGTGGCTTTTTATGGGAACGCTGTGGGGGGGGGGACTCAAGTCCTGCTTTTTCAAGGAGCACAGATCTTATCACCTGAGACATTTCCCAACTCCAATTTACCACCGAATCATGCATTTTTTTCCTTTCTCATCCAACTGTTATATACAGAGCTATGTTCAGAGATTAGCCAAAATGATGTTAGAGGAGAACCAAAACTTCTGAGGTGTGCCCTGTCCACTCAGAGATGCTGCTTCCATCACCAGGGCACGGTTGATTAGCATTAGAGCATGCCTATTTGGGGAAGACTTAAAACAAAGCAGAAGTATTACAATAAGACATCATACTCTTTTTGTTTCTTTATATGGCATTTTGAAAATGTTAAAATAGCAACTCAATTGTTTTCTTTCTAGCATCCTTTTTTTTTTTTTTTTTGGTGGACTGTGTGGAGATTAATAGCAGCCCACAATAATCTGTTGTCCTTTGTTGGGGGAAAAACTATGCTGCTGTTTCTGGAAAGAAATAATTGGTATGTAGCTTATAGAGTCAACGGCTGAAATTAATGGAGCATAAAGGGGTGGTATCTCTCAAGAAGGAGGCATATTATCCGTTTAAACAGCTTCCAGTCTTGCACATAAATTAGACCTTCGACAAGCTTTGGAAAAAAGGAAAGCACACAGCAGTGAATTAACATGCATGCATAATCTTAACAGAGAAACTGTCTTTTCTGAAAAGAGGCGAAAGATCCATGTCTCTGTTACAGTTGGAAATCTGAAATTAATTATTGACTTTTCCATATTGTTTGCAGCCTCTTTGTTTGCCCATTTATTGTGAAATGTATATATGGTAATTGTTTTACGGGAGCTCATAAAACTGAAACTGCAAATGAGATAGTGTATGAGCAATTTATTGCATATGCCCTTCAGATGAAGAAGCTAACTTGGTATAAAAGAAAAGTGGTCAGTGCATGCTTTTTCAAGGTCTTTTGTGAAGGGAGACGAGAGAGAATATTTTAGAGTATTTGTAGTGAAATTCTCAAACAGCTGCAATTGAAAACATTTTCATATTTTAGATAAAATACTCACTGTTTAGAAAAATAATTTACAGTGGTTCCTAGAATTCGCCATGGTAGACATATTGATGCTAAGAATGACTTAATAATTTATAGAATATATAACTTGAAATTTTTTGTTTACTATAGATAATGCAAGTGTCCATACTCCCAAAATCTCTCTCTCTCTCTCTCTCTCTCTCTCTCTCTCTCTCTCTCTCTCTTTCTTGCACACACACACACACACACACACACACACACACACACACATAGAAACACGCAGAAATGATTTAATGGAATCAAACATAAACAATAGTTAATGTGATGAAGACTCAGGCATTCTCTCTCTCAGACCGTATTTTAGCTAAGCTCAAACCATAAGTTGGACTCTTAACCTTTTTGAAATTCCAAGCCTCCTGTTGTAATCCATAAAAACAATTAGATATAATGTTAATCTTACCATCATTCATTTTCCTCTTAAATGAAACATCATAACCCCATCATGGCCCATTCAGATTCCTCATTTTACTTCTTGATATGTATTTTTTTTTAATTTTCACACATTAGACAAAATATCGTAAACTTTTTCAAGCCCACTTTCCTCCTCAACTTCCTCTATGAATTTCTAATCAGCACATCTAATTCTCAACTTCATACTCCTTTTGAAAGTGTATCTATGCTCTAATGTATAGATGTATACAATGTATTTAGGTCTTATTAACTCGTTGCACCCACAATGTTCCCACATCCCTAGATTGCCTACCAACTACATATCTTCTTTTCTTCATAACCTATTGGATACAATTAGTGCTGGTAAGGATGTACGTGGGTGTAAACTCATTCACTGCAGCATGGGTAATCTACCAAAGGCCAACTTAACTTATTACTGGCTTGAACCAGTTCTTCCGTAGGTAGCCACAGATTTTGTTTGTTCATGACTACTGTGGTTCTGTCTTTTCAAAAAAAAAAAAACTATATTTCACAGCATTTCTCACCAACATTCTGCCTCTTATAATATTACGAATCCCAATTACTTGATGATCCTTAAACCCTGAGGGTACGATAGAATGGCTCATTTGTGGCTGAGAAACCTATAGCCCTAATATTTGTCCTTTGACTAGTTGTGAATCCCTTTGATAATCATGGTACTAGGAAGTATCAGGAAGCTTCTTTGATAAAGGGTCATGATTACAAAACCTATAACAAGGACAAATTTTTAAAGGGAGTTTGAACTTAAGCAATACAGACTTCTGCAGATAATAAACTCTTGCAGAACAAGAGTTGAGGAAATGGTCACCGACTGAGACTGCTAATTATATATCCATATCTGTCTGTCTAACTATCTATATTTGTCTCATAATCCAATTGTTTCTCTCTATTTAAACCTACAGCAGATATTACTAGTCTGAAATGAACCTAGAATCACCTTCCATTTATCTGACCCTCTTACTAAAGTGACTATATCTCTAACTTTTAAGCACTTTAAATAAGAAATTGTAATAGAATATTATTAGGAATGAACATTTATTATTAATAATTCTCAAATATAGAAAGTAATTGCCATGTGGTTAACCCACCATTGTCATATGGTTAACAGATATTTACAGAACTTTACAACCAAACACAAAATAATTTACCTTCTTCTCAGCACCTCATGGAGCCTTCTCCAAAATAGACCGTATGGTTGGTCACAAAGCACCCAACAGATACAAGAAGATTGAAATAATCCCTTGTATCCTATCTGATCACCATGGAATAAACCTTGACCTCAACAACAACAGAAATAGCAAAAAGCCTACACACACATGGAACTGAACAACTTGCTACTCAATGACAGCTGGGTCAGAGAAGAAATAAAGAAATAAATTAAAGTCTTCGTAGAATTCAATGAAAATAAAGGCACAACATACCCAAACTTGTGGGACATAATGAAAGTAGTGCTAAGAAGAAAGTTCATAGCACTAAGTACCTTCAAGAAGAAATTCGAGACATCTCAATCATGCAACTTGATGGCTCACCTAAAATCCCTAGGGGAAAAAAAAAAAAAAAAAAAAAGAAGAAGCAGACACCAAAAAAGCAGTAGACAGCTGGAAATAATCAAACTCAGGACTGAAATCAATCAATTAGAAACAAATAAATTCAAAGAATCAATGAAACCAAGAGCTAGTTCATTGAGAAAATCAACAAGATAGACAAACCCTTAGCCAAGCTAACTAAAAGGCAGCGAGACACCATCCAAATCAACAAAATCAGAAATGAAAAGGGGGTCATAACTACAGACACTGAGGAAATCCAAACAATCATTAGGACTTACTTTAAAAGTCTATATGCCACAAAATTTGAAAACCTAAATGAAATGAACAATTTTCTTGATCGATTGCACTTACCAAAGCTGAGTCAAGACCAGGTAAATCAACTAAATAGTCCTATTTCCCCTAAGGAAGTAGAAGCGGTCATCAAAAGTTTCCCATCCATAAAAAGCACAGGACCAGATGGTTTCAGCACAGAATTCTACCAGACCTTCAAAGAAGAGCTAACACCAATTCTCTCCAAACTATTCCACAAAATAGAAACAGAAGGAACACTACCAAACTCATTCTATGAAGCCAAAGTCACCTTGGTACCTAAACCTCACAAAGACCCAACAAAGAATGAGAATTTCAGGCCAATCTCCCTTATGAATATTGATGCAAAAATACTCAACAAAATACCTGCAAACTGAATACAAGAATACATCAAAGATATCCACTATGACGATCTGGCTTCATCCCAGGTATGCAGGGGTGGTTCAATATACAAAAATCCATCAATGTGATCCACCATATTAAGAAATTGGAAGGAAAAAAAAACACATGATAATCTCCTTAGATGCTGGAAAAGCATTTGACAAAATTCAACATCCATTCATGTTTAAAGTCTTGGAGACACAGGGATACAAAGCACATAGCTAACAGAAAAGGCAATATACAACAAGCCTATAGCCAACATCAAACTAAACGGAGAGAAACTTAAAGCAATCCAACTGAAATCAGGGACAAAGCAAGGCTGCCCACTCTCTCCATATCTCTTCAACATATTTCTGGAAGTCCTTGCTAGAGCAATAAGACAATTGAAGGAATAGCGCTTCCTCAAGATCCAGCTATAGCCTTCCTAGGCATATATACAAAGGAGGCTCAAGTACACAATAAGGACATTTGTTCAACCATGTTTGTAGCAGCTTTAATTGTAATAGCCAGAAGCTGGAAACAACCCAGATGCCCCTCCACTGAAGAAGGGATACAGAAATTGTGGTACATCTACACAATTGAATACTACTCAGCAATAAAAAAAAAAACAAGGAAATTATGAAATTTGCAGGTCAATGGTGGGAACTGGAAAGGATCATCCTGAGTGAGCTATCCCAGAAGAAGAAAGACACACGCGGTATATACTCACTCATACAGACATATAATATAGGATAAACCTACTAAAATCTGTACACCTAAAGAAACTAATCCAGAGAGAGGACTCTGATAGACTAGGATCAGAAGGAAGGAGAAAAAGACCTCCCCTATCAGTGGACTTGAGGAGGGGCATGCGTGGAGAAGGGGGAGGGATGGATTTATGGGGGGAAACAAAGTGAATAAAGTGTAATTAATAACAATTAAAATAAGAAAAATATTTCTCAAATATAGAAAGTTATTGTCATATGGTTAATCCACCTTACCTCAAACTATGTAAAAATAACTCAAAATTGAATTTATATAAATAAAACGTTAGTAAACCATTAAAACATTTTAAAAGTGTTTTAGTTTCATTTACTGTAAATAGTTCTCTCCAAACACCCTAGGGAAGATGCTCAATTTTTATTCAGAAGGATAAACACCATAGACATCAGCAGCATGAGAAGACAGGGAAAAGAACAGGAGTCTACCACAGACAGGCTCTGAAAGACTCTACAAATCAAGGTCTCCAAGCAGAAGCTGAGACTCACAGCCAAACTTTGGGCAGAGTGCAGGGAATTTTATGAAAGAAGGAGAAGATAGAAAGGCCTGGAGGAGACAGGAGCTCCAAAGTGATATCAACAGAGCCATAAAACCTGAGCCCTGGGGTCCCTGCAGAAACTGATAATGCCAACCAAGGTAAACACACGGAGAGGACCTAAAACCCCTGCTCGGATGTAGCCTATAGACTCAGTCTGCAACTGGGGTCCCTAGTAAGGAGAGCAGGGACTGTCTCTCGTATGAACTCAGTGACAGGCTCTCTAATTACCACACTCTGGGGGACTGCAGCCTTGCCAGACCACAGAGGAAGACAATGCAACCAGTTCTGATGAGACCTGATAGGCTAGATCAAATAGAAGGAGAGGACAACCTCCCCTATCACTGGACTAGAGGAGGGGGAGTAAAGGGAAAGAGAGTGGCATTTGGGAGGAGATGAGGGAGGGGGCCACAGCTGGGATACAAACTGAATAAATTATAATTAATAATAATAATAAAAGAAAAATATCAGCAAAAAGGGAGTTTGATTATCAGTCCACTTAGCAAAGTAACACCAACAAGTTTTCCCCTGAAGTATGTGACTTTCCTAGCTGATAGTTCTTGGTCAGGCTTAAAAGACTAGTTATGACCTCATTCCTCTGGTGCTTCCAAATAGTACAATGCAGAAGCTCTTGAATATGCAGCCCTAGACATGGTCATGGGCAATCAACCTATGGCCATGTTCCCTCCCCCCCGAAAAGTGATTCTTATTTCTCTCAGCAGCCATCAAACCACTTATAGATCCTCACCTAGAGATGAGGTTTCCTGAGATCCTACCTCATCTATGTTAGAATTTTAACTGGCTCCATCTTCTGCCAGTCTGACAGAGCTAAACAAAGATGCTGTAAGTCCATCTGTGCAACAGACAAGTTATATCCAGGAAACAACATAGCACAATTCTCATGCCCATCCTCCAGCTCTTACATTCTTTCTGGCCCCATCCCATCTTTGATGTTTCCTGGCCATGTGACTAAGCTGGGGACACAAAAAGACCATTTTTGAAAGTATTATTAGACTTAAGTCTAAGGGGAATAAGAAAAAAAATGTCTTCATTTTTATCACATGTACCTTTTCTTTGGGTCTATGTTATTGCTAACTTAAGGCACCCTCTCACTGTTTTCTATAGCTATGTCTTCTCTTATAGGACCCTCATCTAGAGAGAATCTAGATTTTTTTTTTACTTTTTTCTATTTATTTTCCATTATTTCTTCCCTCTTCTTAGCAGCAACATTTCTTTTAGTCCATATTTTATGTGGGGGGGGCGGGCTTTGTCAGAGATATATATTTTTTAAGGCTTTTAGGATACCTGCAATAATTGGTACAAGAGAACAGGATAGCAATGGAAAGGTATACAGACAACTATCATTTTACTTGTAAAATATCTGGCATATGGTAGCTACTTCAACACATCATATACAATGTTGCCTAGAAAGAAAGTAAGCAATATCAAGTGATGGTTCTAATTCCATATTGTAATCAGGAATATAGTTAACTTCACCTGAATACAAAAGGGATGTGTAGGCTGGAGAGATGACTCGACAGATAGAAATACTTACTGGTCTCATAGAAGAAATGTATTTGATTCTCAGCACCCATGGGACAGCTTATTCAAAAAAACAAAACAAACAAAAAAACAAACAAACAAACAAACAAAAACTGCTGTCCTCTTTTGGCCTCCACACCCTCCAACATACATAAGATGCACATGAAAGCAAACACACACACATAAAAATCATAAAAACTTATACATAAGTCTGAGAAAGCTATCTGCATTACTTTTGAAACTTGCAATGGTCCTATAAACATAAGGATAAGAAAAAAATACAGTTGGTTCCAATATGAGCACAGTGACATATTTATCATTAAGGGAAATTTCTATCAAGAATGATATGTTCTTTATAAAACTTGCTCTGCAAGTTTTCAAACGTCAGGCCATTAAATAATTTGTAACATAAAGAAAATGATAGGAACAACTCCCACAGATAGGGAATTCCAACCTTTACTGTGACAGTAACAAAGGTCCACCAAGATCCTTGTAAGAATCACCGAGCACTAAATTCGTTTGTATTTACTATTCTACTTTAAGTCAAACACTAGTGTCAAAATATATTTTCTCATGATCATTTCATTCCATTTACCTCCCTTGCATTCAGATCTTAACGTGAGACAACTCTTTGTATGATTTTTTTTTTTTAGAAATGAGATTTTCTAGTTAAAAGAATGTAAAATTAGAGCAAGTTTTAAGTTCCAGCGATTAATAAAATAATTTGATCTGGCTTCAATCTTCTGAACTTTCAAATTCTAACAATTTACTTTCTGTTTTATCCCAGAATGTGGGCATTGTGAGATAGTGGAGTATACTAAATTTGGAGCCAAGTGGACATGTGTTTGAACCCTGACTCATAACCAGTAAATCATATGGCCATGGAAGATTTCCTTACATTTTACTCTCAGTTTCCTTTCTATGAATCAAAGATGGCGGTTTCTAAATCAATGTTTTTTCATAAGGACTTAAGATCATCTATCATCAATCCTGGTATAGTACTTGTACACATGGTAGGAATATGAATAGTAGTTATTCTAATCTTCTCAAAAAAAAAAAAAACAAACACTCCTTGACTACAAGGTATCATAGCCTAAATTTTAATATGAGCTTTTCCTGATTTCTAGGAAGTAACAGCTACATAAACAGTATATAAATAAATACATAACCAACATCTTAGGAAAAAAAAAACAGCCTTATTTCTTTCGAAGAACTAAGAACATTTTTCATCAAAGCTCTCATGAAGTGAAGGAAAAGCCTACTTGTCCATGTTCCATGTAAGTAGTCCAGCCAGCAGACAGTGTTTACATTTTTACATATGAAATATTCTGGTATCGGTATTTCAGGCTGTACCTTCTCAGGAACCATAAATATTATTGGATTCTCAATTATCATTGTATAATCCTCAACTCCTATATCTATATCCAAGCTCCAGGTCTGCTAAGAAGAATGTTTTTAAGAGTGTTTATAAAAATGGCTGCAGAATTATCTCTCAAAGTCATGAATTTTAAATTTTTTTCTACATTACAAATTATAGAAAAGTTATCAGTGATTACTATTTATAAGTGATCATTCCTGAAGTTAATATAACATGGCTTATGAAAAGAAAATGAAACCAAAACTTTTCAAATATTCTTGGCATATCTTACCTCCTAGAGTTAAATATGGGTTAAACTCTAAGGTCTTATGAGACCACTTCAACAATCATTTCTCTTGATTCTCTACTCTAGGAGACAGAGTAGAGATGGCATTGAGACAGAGAGCTTAAGAAACCTTCTCTAGGTATCTCCCTACACAGAACTCTGCTTGTATGAGCTCAAGGCTTTTTTCTCTGTGTTCTACATTCAGAACTCAGGTAACTGCTTCCCAGCCAGCAGTTCTCTCTTTCTCTCTCTCTGGAATGAAGAATAAAAGTCAGAAAACTACTAAAGATCCTTAGGAAAATGAGATTCCCTAAATTTTTGGAAGGAAAAGGAGGGAAAGGTGTACTCAGAATATCCAGGACAAAGATCTCATTCCTGGATTTTTGAAGAGAAAGGAACTAAGTGAACCAGTTACCAAGACAACCACTGTTGGGGAGAAGGGTTGGGACAGGGAAATGGGTGACCTATGGGTACTTTTGTTTTTGCCTCTGTCCCTGGTAGCTCTCCATGGGGTCAAAGGCTGTTTGGAATGTGACCCCAAATTCACAGAGGATGTTATGTTCTTGTTGGAAAACCTTGTACCTACAGACATTCCTGAAAGAGATCAAATGCTTCAAAGGCAGCATAAGGAGATAGCCCACTTAAGCTCCAAGGTCTCCCACAAGGATAAGAATCTTCGGTTGTTGGGTGAGGAAAGGATGAGTCCTGAGAGACTGGGAGGTTAAAGAGGGAAGAGAGGCACAGAGGACGACACGTGGATCCACTCCACATCACTCAGAGATATGATGATTCCCTGCCCCACACTATTTTTTCTTTCTTATATAGCTGTTCGAAATGTTCTTAAATTGAGAATATGGATGAAGAATGAATTTTATAGACTGGGAAACGAAACATGGAAAGGTAAGGCATTGTTTCACTGTCAAAACTTTTGTGATACAAACAGGTAAACATGTTTGAGGAAATGACATGGGAAACAAAGCAAAATAGCTGAAATTAAATTGTGAAATAATCACCATAATTTTTAGTATCACTTCCATTCCTTATTTTTTTAGGGGTCTTTATCTTCCAAGGCAAGCTCCTTGAGGTCCGCCGAAACTTGGAATACAAACTGAAAGAACTGCTAAAGATCTTCTCTGAAGTTGGTAATGAGACACTTCTAACTTACAACACTGAAATTATGTCAGAGAACAGAAACTAAGGGGTGAGAAGAAGAATGAGGGTTCTGGTCAAAGGGGACAAGGTGCAGTGAGAAATGAGTAGACATCTTGGATCAAACGGGTATATAAGTGACACAAGTGAAGTTGGCTTTAAACTCATTAGATTTTTCTGCTTCTCTTGCAGCTTGTTCAGAAGACTGCAGTGAGTACAGTACATGTGACACTTTGAGGTTTCAGCCCATATTTTCCCATCTCCTTTCTCTGCCTGTGTTTTCTCCCAGAATATACACTTTAAGCCCAATTTCTAGAGCTGTAGGGGAAATATCAATCAATAAATTATATGATGCCAAACCAGAGCATATAAGATTTTACACACCCCAGATTTTGAAGAGGTGCCCAAGCGCCTCCTCAACACACTGCTCCAACATGAGCTATGACAACATTTCTCCACTTCATCCACAGCCAAATATTTATAACTTTGAAATTTTAAGATCTTTATTACTAGAAGAAGGATTCTAAGAACTGTAACTTAAGAGCCCTAGGAATGCCTGGGATCTAATCTTTATTTATGAGGTTAGGAGCACCCTCGCCATATCCCTTTTATGATTCTATTTTTCTTTATCAGTTATAACTGAAGGTCCTGTCCTTGACTGTTGGACCTGTCTTCGCATGACCACCCGGTGTTTCAGTGGAGACTACTGTAAAGGTGACATATGGCACTTTTAGGGGATAAGGATCAATGAACAAGATGACACATTGATTTTCTGAGTACTTTTAAAGCTTACAGTAATGTTTTAAAAAAGTTAAACTGTTAAGTAAAAGATATATCAACATGAATAACTTAAGACAAAGCCAGTGGGGTGGGTAAGAAATGAATAGGGATGGATTCTGGACTCCACTGTAAAAATTATTAGGATTATGGGCAGCAAGTGGAAAATTTCTGGAGGGGTCTAATACATGGAATCCAGGAATAGTGATGAACCAGCCAATGGTCAACTCATTTGAATTGTGTCTATTTTATATAAAGAGTCCCAGTTACTAATCCTCTTCTTCCAAACTCATTTTCTCTATTTCTTTTTCTTTCCAGATGAGAATCCAAGAAGGGCTGAAAATCGAGAGATTGCTCTATATCTGATACTGTTGGCAGAAGCTGTGATATTGGCAAGTGCTGTGTTACTGTGAGTTTTCCACACTCCCAGCATTTCTTTGCAAAAGAGATTGTCCCAACATCCTCCTCCCTGATGGAGAAGGGGAAAGAAATAGAAGCCGATTGTGAATAATAGATGAAACACAGAGTAATCCAGGAATAAAGGAAAATAATTATATGATTATTCTTAAAATACTGCTTCTTACAGTGAAGAACTGACTTCCCTCTTTACTCTAGATTCTATTTTTGCGTCTCACATTGGAAGAAAATGAAGCTAATACGAAGGACATTGAAGACATATTTGGAGAAGAAACTTGAAGAATTAGTGGGGATGACAGATACGGATGATGAGAAACAAGATTGGGAGACACAGAAATCAAATTCACGCTCTCTGACAGGGGATCTTTCATATGTTGAGTCAAAGATGCAAACTGGGACTTGAGTTTCTGCGTGATCATGAAATCACAGCGTCTGAAAACTGGAATAGAACTTAGGGTTTCTCCAGTGAGTATCCTTACTGACAATCCCAGAGACAATGGATGAAATGAGAGGAACAAATGATTTACCCTGAGTTATACAGAACATAAACTGCTATGCTGTGACACACAAGGAACAACAGGCCGTGTGATAATAAAAATGCGTTGTTAGTCACGTTCCTGAATGGCAGTAACTAGGGCAACTTCCGTGTTTATAAACCTGAATTTTATTTCTGCTTCTATTTTATTTCCATTTTCATATCTAACATCAGGGTCAATGTAGATGATTTCCTAGATAACAGATATTTAATCTTTATCATAATATCACAAGCACATACATATCTGTAAAATAAAGTCAAAAAATACTAGTCCTGAGTAGCTGAGGTTTGTCCCTATCATTTTCTTCTAAATCCATATCTCAAGGCAAAGTTGGATATTTTTCTTTTTCGTGTGTGCGTGTGTGTGTGTGGAGTACATGTGTGAATGTGTGTGTGTGCTGGGCATATATGCGTGCCTGCTCATGTGTGTACGAAAACATATGTATGAAGACATATGTCAGTGTGTGTGTGTGTGTGTGTGTGTGTGTGTGTATGTATGTATACCCCCAGGGGTGCTAGAGTCCTTCTCTTCCCAGAATTCCACTTGATTCTTTGAGGTTTCTCATTCAAACCTACCTGATCTTGCCAACATGGCTTGCCTTCCAGTCAGTTGTCCCCAAATTCTGCTTTCTCGGTTTTCTAAGGCAGAAATTAGAAATGACCTGCAACACCCACACATTATCTACTTGGATTCTGTGGATCCAAAGTCTGGTCTTCTTGCTTTATTCACCAAGTCATTTCCACAACCCATAAGTTTTTATTTCATGTTTTTTTTTTCATTGAGTATCTATATGCATATTATCTCAATTATTGTAATATCCATGTAACTATCATTATATATTATACAACATCTATCATTTTTCAGTGACTTAGGGCTCATCCACAGTATCTTACTCTGATGTATAACTTCAATTCATGGAATAAATAATTTATGTTTACGTTGTTTTACTTTTAATTGCAGAAATAAAATATATGCAAGATAAAAGAACTTAAAAATTTGTGGCGACAGTGTTTGTTTTTACTTAATAATATTTCTGAACATTTAAGGCAGACAGCATGGTATGTTATCGTATATAGAGTGAATTGTGTAACGTAGGCAACCATGTATTATTATATTGGCGTCTTCTCCCATATCATTCCTCTGCTATGCACTCTTTCACTAATCTGTCTTTTAAAATAATGTTTATTGTATTTTCATCATTCTTTTAGATTAAAAATAGTCCTTGGAGTTGAAGGGATGGTTCAATAGTTAGTAGAACTCGCTGCTCTTTCAGAAGATCACAGTTTCATTTCCAACACCTACATCTCACCTTACTTGTATCCATAATTCAAATTCCAGGGAAGCTGGGATCCTCTTCTGACCTCTGAAGGTACTAGGTTCACATGCAGTTTGCATAACATACACGCAAGTAACCCACACATAAACATAAAATAAATATATCTATGTGAGTACCACTTGCATGCCTGGTGCAACTTGAAGCCAGAAGAGGTCATTAAACTCCTGGCACCCTTATTGCAGCTGGTTCTGAGCTCCCAAGTGTGTGTTGGGAACTGAACCAAGTCCTTCTGCTAGAGTAGTCGGTGCTCTTAAGAGCCAATCCATCTCTCAAACCCCCCTTTTTTATCATTTTTAATATAGATACTGGGAAGCAGATAGGCACACTCATGTCAGTCTAGAGATTATTTTAATAATTATGCAATTGAGCCAACTTTTTTTTTACAGATATCAGGCTGGATTTCACATGTTTCACATGTTACATAACATAGCTTTCTGAGATACAGCTAATTAATGGCTGCTGCCACAGAGAAAATAAGTCTTCTATAGACACCAGTCCCTGATAGGTTCTCCAATCTTGAGAAGTCAACACTAAGAACATACAAGTATTAGTGGCACTAAACTAATGAAGCAAGATATAATATATATGTATATGTAAGTTTTACAATAATATATACTATACAATAATAACTAAAAAAGGCACCATGGGTTTGAGGATTGGGGGGCAGTGAGAAGAATTGGAAAGAAGAGAGAGAGGGAAAATGATGTAAATACAGCTCACATGAAAGTCTCAAAATAAATCTACTATTTTAAAATTAAATAAAAAAAAACAACACAAAATAAAAACAAAGCTCTCTGGACATAGTACTAATATTCAGGAAATTTTAGATGAAGATGTTCTTTTGAAATTACCAAATGTCAAATCACTTAAAGAATTTATAATATTTTCAGTATTTTGAGGCAATTAAACTTTTTTTTTCTGGGTCTTAGAGAATTTAAAGGAATAGCTGTTAAATTGAAACAAACACCTTGAAAAATAGGGAAGCAATACTTGGGAAGCCACTACAAAAAGCATTTTCAAAACATTCCCTGTCCCTCAGGCTTGTTCTGCTCTGTTATTGGTACTATCGTGCTCTTTATGATTTTTCATGTATACAATTTCTTTTTATTTTATATTTTTATTTATAATTTATTACAATTTATTCACTTTGTAGCCCCACTGCAGCCACCTTTCTCATCTTGTCCCAGTCCCATCCTTCCTCCCTCTTCTCCCCCCCCCCCCCGCACCCTTCCCCTAGTGCACTGATAGGAGAGGTCCTCCTCCCCTACTATCTAACCCTAACCTATCAGGTTTCATCAGGACTGGCTGCATTGTCTTCCTCTGTGCCCTGGCAAGGCTGCACCCCCAAGGGGGAGGTGATATATAGAGCCTGCCACGAAGTTCATGTCGGAGACAACCCCTGCTCCCTTGTTAAGAAACCCATTTGGAGACTGAGTCTATGGGCTACATCTGAGCAAAAAAATGTAAAAGAAATTATGAAGATATTAATATTCAATATTTAGCCTAAAACTAGTTTCCTGTCAGAGAAAACAGAAGATTTGATACCTGTGTTTAAAAATTGCCAAAAGTTGTTAATAAATTGATAATTTCACATTTCTCTAGGAATCCCTGAAATGCTCAGAGAGGATCTGTTCTACCTAGTAGCACAAAGTCACAACAGCATTCTGCTCAAACAATAACAAAGGGTAGAATTCCCATCAGATCAGCTAATGGTGGCACAATTCTTCCAACAACTCATTAATCACAATAAAAGAAGAATATAGAAGAAGCTAAATGTTAACGTTGTTTCAAAAGGGGTAGTCAGCAAGGTTTTTATCATTCACATACACAGTGGTTTCTTTGTTCAACTAGGTTTTAATCACACATGCGTTCAGTTCTGTCTTCATGTTTTGTTATGTGACACAAGGGTACCTCACAAAAGTAGAATAACCCAGCTTGAGAGAGAGAGAGCTTCAACAGAAACAACTAAGAAAGAAATATCAATATCATATGCAGAAAGGAAGAACACAATAGTAATAAATCTAAAATAAATTCATCAATTGTAAGCATATTGTATGAGATCATTTAAAACCTAATTATAAACTACTTATAAAAGGAAAAACAAAGTAACATGACAAATTTTCTGTGAACATGGTTGAACTGAGTAGCAAAACTTGACAGTAAGCAAACATTCTATTGTTGGTATAAGTCATAAGAGAATTTAAATCAAAAATATGACCTAGATAAAAGAAAAAAATTAATATCAATATTTATGTCAAAGAGTTTAACACAACTCATAGAATCTTCCCAATCTACAGAAAATTCATAACATTACAGATATATAAAACATCATGGATGAAGAATTTTCCTTTGATCCCTGTGCCTAAATGATAGCTTTCCCCTTTCTAATGCAGACTGAATATTTCTAAAACAAAACAAAAATTGAAAGTCTATATTTTGTGTCTTGCTGAGTTTTTTTTTTGTAAATTTATTTATTATCACAATTCATTCATTTATCACATTCACTTTGTATCTCAGCTGATTTTAATTGGCTTGTTTGTTTGTTTGTTTAAAAATATCTCAATGCATTTCCTCGATGACTAAAGATGTTGAGCATTTTATCTTTCTTTTTTCTCACATTAGCATATTCTTCCACTGTCTCCAGGGATCTTTTTATTACAATTTATTCACTTTGTATGCTGGCTACAGCTTGCTCCCTAGTCTTCTCCCAGTCCCACCCTTCCTCCCTCTTCCCCTATGTCCCTTTCCTAGTCCACCTATAGAGGAGGTCCTCCTCCCCTTCTATCTGACCCTAGCCTATCTGGTCTCATCAGGAATAGCTGCATCTTCTTCCTCTGTGGCCTGGCAAGGCTGCACCTCACAGGGAGAGATGATCAAAGAGCCTGCCACTGAGTTCATGTCAGAGAAAACCCCTGTTCCCCTTATTAGGAAACCACTTGGAAACTGAACTGCCATGGGTTACATTTGTGCAGGGGTCTAGGTCCTTTCCATGGATGGTCCTTGGTTAGATAATTTCTTTAAGGGTTTCTCTGTCATTCGATAGTCTTCAGAACTCTCTATATAGCTCTATACCCAATTTAAAAAATTGATTATTTGGTTTGTTGGTGCTTAATTTCTTAAGTTCTTTATATAGTCTGTATATTAGCCTCCTATCAGATGTGGGGTTGGTGAAGTTCTTTCCCTGTGGTTTTGTTCTGTTCGCAGTCTCCTTTCTTTTACAGAAACTGTTCAGTTTCATGAGATCCCATTTATTGATTGTTGATCTTAGAGCCTGTGCTGTTGGTATTCTGTCAAGGAAATTGTCTCCTGTGCCAGTGAGGCCAAGGCTCTTCCCCACTTTTTCTTCTAACAGATTTAGTGTATCTGCCTTTATGTTGAGGTCTTGCATCCACTTGTACTTTAGTTTTGTGTAGAGTGCTAAATATGAAAATATTTTCATTTTTCTGCATGTGAGATTCCACCATAGACCCATCAGAATGGCTAAAATAAAAAACTCAGGTGAAAACACATGCTGGAATTGTCCACCATTGTTGGTGGAAATGTAAACTTGAACAACCACTTTGAAAATCAATCTGGGGTTTTCTCAGAAAATTAGGACTATTGCTACCTTGAGATCCAGCTATACCATTCCTGGGCATATATCTGAAAAATGCTCAACCAATACTACAAGGACATTTGCTCAACTATGTTTATAGCAGCATTATTAGTAATAGCAGAAGCTGGAAACAACCCAGATGTCCTTCACCTGAAAAATAGATGTGCTACATATACACAATGAAATATTACTCAGCACTTAAAAAAAATCATGAAATTTGCAGGAAAATGGATGGAACTGGAAGAAATCATCCTGAATGAATTAATCCAGAAGTAGAAAGACACACATGGTATACACTCACTTATAAGTGGATATTAGGTATATAATATAGAATAAACACACTAAATCTATAGTCCTAAGGAAGCTAAACAACAAGGAGGACCCTAGGGAAGAGGCTTAATCCTCATTCAGAATTGTAAACAGGATAGACATGGAAAGTGGAAGAAGACGGGATAGGACAGGAGCCGACCATAGAGGGCCTCTGAAAGACTCTACCCAGAAGACTAGTAAAGCAACTGCTAACACTTATGGGCAAATTTTGGGTAGAGTGAAATAAATGTTATGGAAGAAAAGGAGATAGCAAGACCAGGAGTGGACAGAAGCTCCACAAGGAGACTAACAAAGCCAAAAATTATGAGCCCCAAGGAGCTGCAGAGACTGATAAATTAACAAAGGACCATGCATGGAGAGGATCTGGACCCCTGCTCAGATATAGTCCATGGGCATCTCAGTATGCATGAGGTCCCTTTCCTGTTTTTTTTTTTTTTTTTTTTTTTTTTGTTTTTTTTTTTTTTTTTTTTTTTTCTATCACTTACCCCTGGCAGGGTGGCCTTACTAGGTTACAGACAAAGAGTATCCAGGCAGTCCTGATGAAACCTGATAGAGCAGGGTCAGATAGTAGGGGAGGGGGACCTCTCTTATCAGTGGAGAAGAGGAGGGGTATAGGAAGGAAGTGGGAAGGGGTGGGACAAGGATGATGAGGGAGGGGGCTACAGTTGGGATACAAAGTGAATAAATGCACTAAATAACATTAATATTAATATTAATAATACTCTTTAAAAAGCAGTGTCTCAATGCTCTGGATGCCCTCTCTAGGATCTCCTAGAGTTACGTGGAATCTGTGACCAGTAGAATGTGGTACCTAGTGAGGAAACATTCTAAGCTTCTCATGTGGAAATATAAGCAGCAGGGGTTGATGAAACTGCTAGGGAACTTAGATTCTAATCCTCAGCACTTAAAAAGTCACATGTATGAAACCAGGCATGACACCATAGATCTTTAATCCCAGCACACAGAAACAGAGTCATATGGCTATCTGATATCAAAGCCAGATTAGTAAACATAGTGAGTTCCAGGCCAACTAAGACTGCATTGTAAGACTCTGTCTCAACTAAATAAATAAATAAATAAATAAGGAAACAAAAGTCATGCATGATCACACCTGTGTGTTTAATCCCAGTTCTGTGGAGGACAAAAAAGGATCTTTGGGACTTGCTGAGCTGCAGCCTATATTCAGATTCCTTGAAAGATTGTACCTCAAGGAAATAAAACAAAAATGGTAGGGCAAAACACACAGCATCACTCTCGGGCCTCTGCTTGTGTGCCAGCATGTACACATACGTACACACGTACACATACACCACACTTAACACACACATATGTACTTACATACTCACACACTTCACAGCACACACAGACATCACACACACACACACCATGCACACCAAACACACAATGAAAAGAGAAAAATAATTCCTTTAAGACTGGTTTTCCCATCTTCTCTCCTAATGATGGGTTATTGCTTTATAGGGATATCTTAGAATAGTGGGGTGATTGTTGTTTGGAGCATGTAATTTGAATGTCCTGTCATTTAAAAAGAAACGTTTATTTTAATAATCTTTTGAAACATTATAGCTGGCACTAACATGTATCATACAGGTTAAAAAGAAAGTTGCAACATATTCTGCAGCATTAGTATGAAGAACAATCATTCAGGCAATGGGCAATGCAGTTAACCACAGAGAATTTTAAAATGCCATGGAAACTCAAACTCTTATTTTTAACTAATTTATGGATAAAGATAAAATTACAAGTCAAATTATTAGGTGTTTAAAACTAAGCAAGTGGAAACATCACCTCATCTCTTCTGAAGAACAGCTAAAACACTGATGCACTGTGCATAGAATGCACTGAAGACTGTAACATTCTAACATTCATATATCAGAACAAGAACGCTCAAATTTATTTACCAGGATGTTGAAGTTAAAGCAAGCAGAAATAGGAAAAATTAAATGTAACACACAAAGAGAGAAAATAAGATTTTACATCAGAGACCATAAAGCAGTAAATACAGATAATTAAAACCAACTGCTAATAAAATTTCTGCATCCAATTTCTTTTAAAGAAAATAGTTTTTAAGAGACAGGAAATGAAAAGGCACAAAACTGGACATGTTTTTGTTTTTACCCTAAGAAAACTAAGTTGGAGCGGGCAAAAATGGCTCAGCAGGTCAAGACACTTGATGCCTAGGCTGACTACGTGAACTTGATTTCCCAGATATAACACAGTGGAAGGAGAAAACTGACTCTTTCAAGATGTCATCTGACTTCAAGTTGCACTCCGTAACACATGTGGATAATCATACATGGACATACACACACATATCCATGAGCCCGTATCCACTCATACACACACACTACACATTATATTATTTTATATAAAATGAATTATCTTAAATAATTAAAATATTTGAAAATTTGTTTAAAAGAGGTATTTTTAATGAAAGAACACATTTCCAGTAGTGGCATAGGAAAATAAATGAAAAACATGACAAAAATATTTAAAGAACTCTTGACTGCTATAAATACTTTTTAAAATACATGCTTTAGAAAAGTCCTACAATACAACACAATGACTTTGATTTTATTTAAAGGATAAAAGATACTTTCTTCCACAATTGTCTTAATTTGTCATTTGTATACTTAACTACAAAATATAGAAGTGCAAAACAATTTAATTGAAAGAGTACAGGCATAGTTTCAAAACAGCAAGTGTAGAATTTTGACTGGCAATATGACAAAAGCAACATGCATTCAGTGTTTAGACTTTTGAATTAAATTTTTATTTTTTATATTAATTATGGTTTATTTACTTTGTATCCTAGCTATATCCCCCTTCCTCATTCCCTCTCAATCCCACCCTCCCTCCCTTATCTCCTCCCTGCCCCTCTCTAAGCCCACCCTCCCCTTCCACCTGACCCTAGCTTATCGGGTCTCTTCAGGACTGGCTGCAATGTTCTCCTGCAATGTGGCCTAGCAAGGCTGCTCCTCCCTCGGGGTGGCAGGGAGGTCAAAGAGCCAGCCACTGAGTTCATGTCAGAGACAGCTACTATTCCCCTTACTAGGAAACCCACTTGGAGACTGAGGATCCATTGGCTACATCTGTGCAGGGGTTCTAGGTTATCTCCATGCATGGTCCTTATTTGGAGTATCAGTCTCATAAAACACCCCTGTGTCCAGATATATTTGATCCTTGTGGAGCTCCTGTCTTCTCCAGGTCTTACTAACTCTGCCTTCTTTCATATGATTCCCTGCACTCTGCCCAAGGTTTGGTTATGAGTCTCAGCATCTGCTTTGATATACTGCTAGGTAGAGTCTTTCAGAGGCCCTCTGTGGTAGGCTCCTGTCCTGTTACTTGTTTTCTCCTACTTCCAATGCTCATCCCATTTGTCTTTCTAAGTGAGGATTGATCATCTTACCCAGGGTCCTCCTACTTGTTTAGCTGGAACAATGGGTACAGAAATTGTGGTATATTTACACAGTTGAATACTACTCGCAATTAAAAACAAGGAAATCATGAAATTTGCAGGCAAATGGTGGGATCTTGAAAAGATCATCCTGAGTGAGGTATCCTAGAAACAGAAAGATACACGTGGTATATACTCACTTATAAGTGGATACTAGACCTATAAGGTAGGGTAAACATACTAAAATCTGTGTTTTGACTATTTATATGGGATCCAAGAAGATCTAAACTAGTTAAAATACATCAAAGGCGTCAGAATAAAATTAATAACAAAGATAAAAAAAGATCTTAGATCACCAAGGAAGGGTAGAGGAATTGTGAAAGCTAATAACATAGAACGAAAGGTCTCCCTCTTTAGTAAGGCAGAACTCTTTTTTTTTTTTTTTTGTCATCCAAACTCAGTTTTAATGTGAGGCTTGCAAAAAGACTAATTAACCTTCTTTTACATATTTAGATTATAAGAACATTGACCTTCAATACTTCAAAGTCTATATATTCAAGTTTGGTTGTCATTCTGATCAGAATAATAACTTGATGTCAGTTTTAAATATTTCGACTAACTCCGAGACTTTTTTTTTTTTTCAATGCAGTTTATTCAGGAACCTTGAACAATCCTCGGACCCCAGGGAAAGCCAGCCCACAGCTTAAATAGCCTCTGGGTAGCCAACCCAGGCATGCCACGTGGGCAATGCAGATAGGTCCACCTACATGGAAGCAAGCCAGATCCTCAGCCTTAGCCAAATGTGGAATTGTACGTGACAGAGAGCACTCACCATCGGGAAGGTGGAAGGCGGAAACCAGCTCCATCTTTAAGGCGTGGCATTACGCTTTCGACCCAGAGAAGGGCATGTCTGATTGCATGCGGGTTGATGCCCCAGGTCCCGCCTCTGAGAAAAAGGTATCGGACGGGTCTGATGCTCTTTGGGTGGATGACACCTAAATGAACATCGGTACAAAGTCCCAATTTATTTCTAATATCAGAGATCAGACCTCTACTCTTGCCTGATGCGTCTAAAACAAAAAGGGGGAACTGTAGAGAGCTGCGTAAGGCAGAACTCTTAAATGGGCCGGAAAGGGGCATCCAGCAGAAGAATATGTTATTAACGTACATATAAGAACAATCTTAAAGTGCCCAGAAATGTAGCCTGCCCTGTGTAAATGCACTCCTTTGAAAGATGTTATTTAATCTCATACTCTTAATTTGTATATTACTTTTAATGTGTTTAATGTATTTTATGTGAAATGGAATTATAGCACTTTACAACTCCCTTTATTCCTAACAACTGCCCCCAGCTGGTCTGCCTAGATCCTTCTCATAACCCCCCACTCTCAAGTTGATAAGTGTATGTAAATATAACAATAAAGGTAAAGATATGAACAATATAGATATAAACAATGAAGATAAAGAGCCTATAATTTCTTTGAAAATTTAGTATTTGAGTACTGTCTTTACAACATACACCCCTCATCCTTCCAAATCCTTCTACATCCCCTTACTTCCCAAATTCATTCCCTCTTATTTTTGTTACTATATTGTTACTATTATCATATATAAATTTCTAAATTCTGCCTGCTAGTTCATTTAGTATTGCTCATGTGTATATAAGCGTTTAGGGCAGACTTCTGAGATTGGGTAAACTGTCAAGGTGCTCACCCTTAGAGAAGACTGATTATCTCTCTGTGTAACCATTAATTGTTTGTTGCTCTTTATCTATACATGGGACGTTGTGTGATATCCTCACCCACATTTCCAGGCCAATTGGCGCTGCCATTTTTCAGGTCTGGTTTAGACAACCACATTTTCGAGAGTTCATTGGTGTAGCTTCCCTTTCATATAAAGATAACACCATCACACAGTAGATGTTCTAGTCCTCTAGTTCTTACAATGGATCTCTGTCTACTTTTATGCTCTGTTCCCTGAGACTTGTGTATGGGGCTTGTGTTTTATTGATTGGAGCAAGTTACACAATAGTTAACTGTTCTCTGCATGTTGATAAGTTATGACTTTCTGTAAGGATCTCTAACAGCTGGAAAAAATAAGCTTTGTTGTTGAGGAGTGAGAGCAAATTTTATCTATAGATATAAGCGTGTGTTTATTTTAGAATGAAATCTGGAATTACAGTGATTTGGGAACAACAGTAGTAATGGTTTTCATTTGCAGCTCATGGCCTCTTCAACCGTAGGTACTAGGTATGAATATTCGGCATGAATTCCTTCTTATTAAGTAGTCAGTAATCCCAATTAGACAGCTGTTGTTTACCCCTGGGTTACAATTGCTGCTATTAAGCCTCTTGTAATATCTTGCAATTCTGGATTATTTTGTGGTTCATAGGCATTAGAGCTGGATAGGAGAGTTAGTTGCTTTTCTCCCTTAGATACTTAAAAGCCTCATCCCTGAAAACTAGCTCTCATAGTGCCAGTATGATATTTTGTTCATTTTAGATGTCTACTTTGGGTTCATTTCCCACTGAGCCATGACAATGATTTTTATAAATTTAGATTTCTTATTTCTTTGAAATTTTTTACAATGTGATCATGATCACCCATCCACTAGTCCCAAATCCACCAACACTTATTGACATGTCAAAATTCGTGCTCCTTTTTTTTTTTTTTTTTTTTTCTTTTACAAACCCATCAACTCCTATTGGTGGTGGTCATATGTTCTTAGATGTGTGGCCTTCCACTGGAGCATGGTCAACTTACCAGTGGATACAGTCTTAGAGAACATTACCTCTCCTTCTCCCAGTGGTCACCAATTCCCAGAAGCTCCTCGTCAAGGGGTAGGACTTCAGGTGTCACTCCACTTTCCATGCTTGGAAACAAAACAACTTCTCTGTTTTATTATAATTTCCTTGTTGTTCGCCGTCTGTGTCTCTTACAGTCTTTTTACTCCTTCTTCTTCTGAAATCATACTGGAGCTTAGAGGAGAGGTGGGGTATAAATGTCTTACAGGGTTGAAGATTCCACATTATTGTCTTGGTACCTTCCCTAGCTGTGAGCCCCTGCATCCTGCATCAATCATCAGCCAATAGAAGCTTCTCTGATAAGTGCTGAGTGATACTTTGATCTAAAGACTTGACAATAAATCATTAGAAGTCATTTGTAGTGTGTCCATTTGGCAAAATAATAGTTGTAGGTTTTCCCCTTCAGCCTACGACCTGACTAGCCACAGGTTTTGACCCAGCAATGTTGCCACATATGGTATTTGCCTTATGGAGGACATAAAACTAATCAAGAAGTGGCTGGTATGTCACTATTGTACCACTAAACATGCCCTGTCAAGTCAATCATTGCTATACCTCACAACGTTCAAGGCCTAGCAATATGAACGGTCATTTATCTCTTTCTGTAGCATTAATAGCAACTTCCAATACTATGAAAGTCATGACACTTCCTGTTTCACAGCACCTGGATTCCTCTATATCTTTGGTTCAAGTATTTTGTATTTTATGCAGCAAGGCCTCATTGTCACGTTGTGGAGGGTAACTAAAAACATTAAATTTTTTATTTCTGTAATAGAACCATGATCAAAAAGTAATTAAGGATAAAAAGAGTTTATGTCCCTTATATTTCCACATCAACAGTTCATCATAGAAGGGAGTTAAGGCAGGAATATAGAAAACAAATCAGAAATCATGAAAGAGTATTTCTCACTTGGGTTTTCCCTCTCCTTATTCAACCTGCTTTCTTATATCATTCAGGACCAGTTTTACAGGAGCTGATCACCCATAGATCCGCAGATCATCTAAATGTGGTCTGAGAGCTCCCACATCATTTATGAAAAAAATGCCTAGCAAACTTGCCTATAGGTCATGTTTTTCCTGATAGACAGTTTTTACCCAAACCATTCTAGCTTGTTCACATTAAAAAAATAAATAATTACGCATCACAATGAGGAATTTTCTCCAAGTCAGGAAATAGGAAGCTCATTTCAGGGACCTCATTATTCAATAATTCCAAAAGAAGTAACAAATTCCCAGCACTGGGCTTTTTACCCGTTAGGCTATGGTGTCTAGTATGGGCACTATCACTCTATTCTCTCTCTCTCTCTCTCTCTCTCTCTCTCTCTCTCTCTCTGTCTCTCTCTCTTTCGCTCTCTCCATGCACACACAGACACACACACACACACACACACACACACGGAAGTTTCTACAATAGAGGGTTTCCATATGAATATTTCAAAAGTGTTTGCTGTTATTTATCCCTAATTGTTTTCCCTCCTCTGATCTGTCCTCCAGTTGTAGATTGAATTTATTTCTTCCTGAGCCATTATACTCTTTAATTATACTTTCTATTTCCTGTCTCTTGAAATACAATTTATTCTGGTCCCTTAGTAATTTCTTGAACCTTATGGGTATTCAAAATGAAACATGCATATCTGAAGATCCAAAGCTCACATCCTTAAATGAGAGAAAACATGTGAAATCTGTCTTTCTGGGTCTGGTTTAACTCACTCAGAATGATATTTTCCAGCTCCATCCATTTATCTAGGAATTTTGTAATGAGAGTTTTTTCTGTCTGTTTCATTTTCTATAATTGATATTTACCATAAATCCAGATGATAAGCTTTGACATGGGAGGATAAGGACATTGCTGTTTGTGTTTATAATAAATATAATAAAATAAGATATCTAATTAGAATATTTATCTACTAGGAAAGGTCTTGCAATACTTCTGTTTTTCAAATGTAAAGATGATAAAATTTTAATTATTTACAGTTCTAATTTAAGCCTGATATAATGATCATAGCAAAACAATGATGTGTAAAAATATTCTTCCAATAAGCTAATGTTTAACCAAAGTCTCATTTATCACAATAAACAAACAACACAAATCATTTCATTTCTGGAGTGATTATAATTTGAGAGTTGTTTACCTGGTGTCAGATCATCAGGAAGCTAGCTTATCATCATTACTCTGGAACACACTAATACCTATGAAAGCTACTACTTTATAGTCTTGTGTTTCATCATTGATAATGAAACTCTTGAGACACCATTATATTGGGGACACCTTTTAAATAATAATTATGCAGTGTCATTTTCTTCTTTTTTATAAGACTGAGGGGAGTGGCAAGTTTTTAAGTTTTACTCGTCAAAAGCTCGTGAAAAGAATTTATTTATCTAGAGATCTTGGATGACCAAGCTATTTAAGGTACTCAAACATAACTATTGTTACATGCATATATGTATATATGCATATATATATATATATATCCATCTTGCTCAGTCTGTATGATGTTACTTGTTAGTATCTTGTCAGGGTAATTTGATATTGGGTAAGCAACTGTTGTGTTCTTCTCTAAGGCAGAAGAACGCTCCCTCTCAGCATTCCTTGGTTGCTTGAATTTGAAAGAGAGAAAGTATGGGTGGATATATGAGAAAGCTTAGTGGAAGGAAAATGAATTGTATGAATAAACTATAACCTCTCTTACATTAACAGAAGGAGACTTGCTTCTTCTCCCACTTTAGGTTAATACTTTGTCCTGTGATATCTGTGTCCTGACTTCCTCCTAAATATAATAATGGCTTTTCTCTAATTTTCTCAATCAAAGCATCCCCAAGCTGTAAAAACGTCTATCACTCCACTCCTTTATTCCAGACATTTTATAAAACATTGAGATTTTTTTTTCTTCATGCGTGCTTGGTTGCCAACTTACTAAAGCTATGTTCTTCTCACCACTCTATGGAAATTGTTTTTCAAGGTTGTAACATACTGTCAACAGTTATTTTCAAAAAATTCAATATTAAGTTTTGCCAGACTGCTGATGGTTTCCTGAGGGACCTTTCCCTCATATAATGTGCCAGGAAAATTCTGGGTTTTTTTATTTTAAATTTTTTTTATATATATTACAGTTTATTCACTTTGTATCCCAGCTGAACCCCCTCCTTCATCCCCTCTCAATCCTGCCCTCCCTCCCTATTCTTCTCTCATGGCCCTCCCCCAGTCCACTGATAGGGGAGGTCCTCCTTTCCATCTGACCCTAGTCATCAGGTCTCATCAGGACTGGCTGCATTGTCTTCCTCTATGGCCAGGTAAAGCTGTACACCCCATCTCGGGGGAGGGGGTGATCAAAGAGCTAGCCACTGAGTTCATGTCAAAGACAGTTTACTAGGGAACCCACTCAGAGACTGAGCTGCCACGGGCTACATCTGTGCAGGGGTTCTAGGTTTTCTCCATGCATGATCCTTGATAGGATTATCAGTCTCAGAAAAGACCCCTGGGCCCAGATATTTTGGTCTATACCTCTGGACACCTGATTTTTGACAAGATGCCAAAATCGTACAACAGAAAAAAGATAGCATCTTCAAGAAATGATTCTCATCTAACATTGTTTTCATGTTTTAAAGCACATTTTGGTTACTTTTTACTGTTCTTTTTCTGCTCATCTTTTTAGTATGGGGTACTAAACAACTTTCATTTGATCCATGAGCGGGTGAAAACCTCTAGTGTGATTACTGGGTTAATCACTTCTGAAACACCCGTTAAAGGAAGATTTATCACGTTGATTATTTGTGGCTGTTTGTACATGCGTGTGCGCAGACACGTGGGTGTAAAGGTGCTGTAGTAGACATAGGGAGACCAGAAGGAAACATGTAAGAGTAGGCTCTCTCTTTTCAACATATGGGTTCCTGTCGCGTGCAATCCTTCGCCGATAAGGAAGACGCGGCAACCGAAGATTTGTCCAGCAGAATCTTTATTGTAGAGCTCTTGTAGGTAGATGGAGAAGGACCTCAAGCCTTGTGAGTGCTCTGCTTAAATAGCCCGCAGGGCTACGTGCTCGTCTGTAATTGGTGCTCCGCACAATACCCAATTAGCATGTGTTCTCTGATAGGGAGAGCACTCAAATCCATATTAGCATCCTGTGGCGCATGCGCTGCTGCAAGATACAGCACTGACAAGAAGAACCAGGAAACAGGAAGCCAGCGCCATCTTGTAATGGCGAATGCGGCTCCCGACAGGTTCCTAAGGATTAACTCGGGCCATCAGGCTCATTTCTTTGTCTACTGAGTTATCTTGTGGGTCACAAACACCTTTAAGAACAGTAGATTATCTCAATATTTTTAAGCTTGGATTTCCACACCCTTCCAAGTCCTCAAACTTTGTCTCTGGTCCTACTTGTTATATCTCTCAGACAGACCGTGACAAACTCACATACTTAAGGAGTAAGCTAAATTTCTTCCTACAGACATCTTGACATCTCATAGGGCCTGTTCAAATTCAGTAGGTGTTAAGTTCCAAGAGGAGGATTATGCTGCTTGTAGTTTACGGAAGAGGTGCTTTGCTAAAAATATCCATAATGGTCTTTTCAAGAATTCCGTAGATCATTAAAAGTCATTTTGTGTAAATGATAATGTATTGTCTCAATGATTTTACATAATTTTCCTCGATAGCTCAGAATTCAAAAAGTAGAATCCCAACTTCTAAGTATTTTTCCTGGCTGGAACTGATTGTAGGGATACCATGAATTACCTGCAAGACAGAAATCTCCATGCATTCTGAACTTCTCTCCTTTAATTCATTCTAGCCATTTATTCTTCAGTTAGGATTGGGTTTTATTCTTGAGTATATTATCTACTCATTCTGGATTTGCCAGAGCGCTCCTTCTTTCTTAGCTCATAATAGTGGTCTCTCACCAATCTCTTTGAGTCCAGCTTATCCAGGAGGCAAATATGTAATTCCTTCAAAATCACCCGGTCCTGAAATACAAATTCTTATTAAACCCTTGGCTTAAGTACTCAAATTTCCTTCTTCATTCAGAAATGAGAAATGTAAACTAATTTTTACTCTTTTATACCTTAAAGTTTACCAGTATATCTGACACATAATCTCATATTTGTTCCATTTCCTTCCCATCCCTTCCTCTCTACTAGGATTTTGCTGAACATCTTACCCCAAGACATTCTTTACTGTGCTCTTCCTGCCTCAATTCTCCAACAAAGCTTTCCAGGCTTCAAAACTAGTTAACTGAATCTTTAGCAGAATACACAGGCCTGGAAATTGTAATCCTCCTGCCTCAACAATCCGTGTGGAGTAACAAGGATTACCACCAGAATCTTCATTGATGTTTTTCCATAGAATGAATTACCAAAATATTTAAGATCCTCTGTGATTCTCAAGCATCTAAACAGTCCTTTTCATAGACAGCTGCTATTACTAGTTTGCACATGACATTCCTGGATAGGAATTTAGAAAAATCAACTTTCCCAAGCCTATCTCAACAATGTTTTATTTATTTATTTATTTATTTTTATTTTTATTTTTTTATCATTAGGAAATTGATTTATTAGATCTGAAGCTGGCAAAAACATTCAGTTTAATAGCAACAGAGAAATACTCTGGGAACACATTAGAAATAAGTGCATCATGCTATTTATATAAAATTTCCATAACTATACTTCTACTTATTAATTTTTTTTCAATGCAATTTATTCAGGAACCTTGAACAATCCTCGGACCCTGGGAAAAGCCAGCCCACAGCTTTAAATAGCCTCTGGGTAGCCAACCCAGGCGTGCCACGTGGGCAATGCAGATAGGTCCACATACATGGAAGTAAGCCAGATCCCCAGCCTTAGCCAAATGTGGAATTGTTCGTGACAGAGAGCACTCACCATCAGGAAGGTGGAAGGCGGAAACCAGCTCCATCTTTAAGGCATAGCATTCCGCAGCTCTCTACAGTTCCCCATTTTTGTTTTAGACGCATCAGGCAAGAGTAGAGGTCTGATCTCTGATATTAGAAATAAATTGGGACTTTGTACCGATGTTCATTTAGGTGTCATCCACCCAAAGAGCACCAGACCCGTCCGATACCTTTTTCTCAGAGGCGGGACCTAGGACATCAACCCGCATGCAACCAGACATGCTCTTCTCTGGGTCCAAAGCGGCTGACCCTGAGTGCAGTGCTTAGCCTCGCATCCTGAGCGTAACATTTTAGCTTTTTATGGTAGCCAACCATGCTTGGGGAGACTGTCCTGCTTCAATGGCTGTAAAGACCTGAATGATCATGGCTGCATCACACTGTTGTGAGACTCTAATCTTGCATATATACCACAGGCAAACCAAGGAGACCAGCACCAGAAGGCCTGCTAACGCTCCCATGCCCGCCCATTCCTTCAGATGATTCATGGCTGCAGCAATCCATGTTGATAATCCTGTGGCTAGTCCTGCGTCCACTCTGGTAGAATTTACTGTAACAATGTTTCCTAGAATTATGTCTCTCTTTAAACATTGTTTGAAGATTTTTTTTCTAAACACTCATATTGGTGGTTCCTTACATAGTACTATAGCAATGTCAAATTTGCATTTACTTAATAATAAATCGTTATTATATGAGTAGTAATATGTAACTCTAAAATTGTCAGAAATCTGCTTCTTAATACATGTATCAATACCTACTGTGCTTAAAGTGTCTGCCACAAAGAAAAAGAAAATTAACGCATACATCCAAAAATAAAAGCATTAATTAATGCAGTGATTTAGAAGCAAATATTCTGTGGATATTACATATTATTTTATATATTTTTATTATATGATGTTATACTTAATATATTATTCATATTTTTATATGTTTTGCACTGTTTCCACTGTAAATGATAAGGTTATTAAGACTTTAAATTTCTTGCTAGTTTGAGGGCTAGCACTATAGTGGAATGAGGGCTACCTTTCCAGTGTTTATAAATGACAAACCTTATACAGTTAGTTTTGACTTAAAGTAACTACCATGTTCTTGAATCAAGCATGCAGGCAATAAGTTCAAGGACATTTGGGGAATTCCTCAGCAACTCCCCTCATCCCTCAGTGTGATAGACATTTCCACCAATGTGTCTTCCTGTCAATTGCAGCAGAAACTTAAAGAAACCTAAACTATTTAAGAGATATGTGGATAAGCATCATTTATCTAAAGGCAAAAATTATTTTTAAAAGGCTGTAGCCTTTTAAAAGGGTACTTTCTTACTCCTGCCAGTTTTTCTATTTCTAGAAATAAAAGGGGGGAAATTAAGGAAAAAAAGAAGAGAGCCTTTATGTAGCTGCCTAATGGTGTTAAAGTACAATTGGTTTTCTTAACATCAAATGATACGAAAATAGATTTAATGTTAAACTAACAGGACAGCTGCAGTGAAAAATCACACTGATGGAAGTATCTGCAGAAGTGATGGCACTTCATCCCAGGAGTCTGTCTGCTTTGGGTTCTTGACTTCGCATCTCACGTCTGGGTCTGGGAAATCTGCAGAATGATTTTACACTTGTATGCACATCTTCCTCTTAAAGAGGAAACACACACCACTCTCTCCAATCAAAGGCACTGAAAGCAGGTAGGCACATTTGTCTTGTCTCCACTTTAGACTGTGATGGGGCTGTCTGTGAGGGATTACTCTCAAAACACTTGAAGCCATTTCCTAATGAGGCTTCATCAGTCTCCTGATGAGACGGCCCTTACTGGGTTCTGCTCAAAGCACTAATAAGTACAGGCTCTCCACAATGCAGATCCATGTGCCCCCTTTCATCCAGTCTCTTTATCTTACTAATGGTGTCACAAAGAAAAAAAAATGTTCCACTGGATTTTCAATGACTACAACACTTCCTGGTTTTATGTTTGGCCCTTTGGAAATGTGTGAATAATACTTTCAAGTCAAGAAGAATTCTTTCTGTGATTGAAAACCCCAATCCAGGCATTGAAAATAGTCCAAAGAGATTTTTTTTTAAAGGATCAAAAAGTAACAAACATGGTGTTTGCAGAGCAGTGCCTATTAAAATATACCAAATCTGGGCAAAAATATAACTATGTTTCTCTGAGAAAAATGGAAGAAAAACTAGTCATTATCGCAAAATCCTAAAAGATACCAGTGATTATTATTTACTTCAGCTTGCTTGTTGGGAGTTCTGTTTTTCCCCCCTATGGTGAGCTTGCATTTTATTTTACTGCTGCAGTGATAAGTGCTATTTTCATTGAACATTAGGGCAATAACAATGCCATGATACACATAATGTAACAATTTGTTCTGACTTGTCCGATGGACTAAATTTACTCTAATATTTATATGTAATGCAGACTTTATGAATCAGAGTCCCACCAAGTGTTTTATTAAATCTTCACCCTAGAAAATAATATTGGACTGAACATTATTTTGCCTCATAATTCTAGTGGCTCTTTTATTTTAAAGAATATTTTGATGAAATCCTCTTCATATCTTATGCAATTTTTTTCTATAGCTGTGGAAAGCTGAAATATTGACAACTTTGGCATTGTGGAAGGACTCAGGAACACAGTCCATGCCATAACTGCTATCCAGAAGACTGTGTGTGAATGGCCCCTCTGGAAAGCTGTAGCATTATGGCAGTGGGACAGCCCAGAACATCATTCTTGCATCTGCTGGTGCTGCCAGGACTGTGGGTAAGGTCATCTCAGAGCTGAACAGGATGCTCGCTGGCATGGCCTTCCATGTTCCTACCCTCAACTTGTCTGTTGTGGATTCACATGCCTAGAGAAACCTGCCAAGTATGATGACTTCAAGAAGGTGGTGAAGTAGGCGTCCGAGGGCCCACTAAAAGCTTTCTGAGCTACACTGAGGACCAGGTTGTCTACTGCATTTCAACAGTGACTCCCACTCTTCCACCTTTGATGCTGGCATTGCCCTCTAGGACAACTTTGTAAATCTCATTTCCTGGTATGACATGAATACGGCTACAGCAACAAGGTGGTGGACCTCATGGCCTAGCATGGCCTCCAAGGAGTAAGAAGCCCTGGACCACCAGTCCTAGGAAGGAAACGAAAGCAAGAAAGAGACCCTTGGCTGCTGAGCAGTCCTTGTTCCAACTCCGCCCCTGACACTGAGCATCTCCTTCACAGTTTCCATCACAGACCCCCAAGAATAGTGGGAAGAGCCCAGGAAGCCCTACTCTCTTGCATTCCATCAATAAAGCTCACTGCACCCACACAAACACACACATACACAAAAGAGCTGCAATATTATATAAAGTTCATACTTTTGAAATTTCAAACTAGGAACAATTTAAACATTATAAAAAGACAATGTGTTTGTGATTCCTCAAAAAGGCTGACATAAGTGCTCTTGATTCTGAGTCCAATTTCAATGCCGGCATTCACACTCTTGACCTGATAGAAAGCAGACCAGTGAGTAATATCTTACAACCATGCTTTAAATGTGTGTCAGTTGCTGCCCATGTTTATTCTTTGCAATAATTTCATGTTTTGCTTCTCTGTTTGTCTGTTTGTTTCTAACTTTTTAAAAATCAGATCCTATCTCTGGTCTCCGTACCACTCCAGTATGTCTATACATATTCTATATTTTAAAAACTATTGTTCAAACGATATATTATGAGGTTTATACATAATTTCAATTATTAGTATAGCTACATGAAAAAAAACAGGCTAAAGCTGTTTTTTTTTTTAATTTGCTTATCTACCTACCTACCTACTTACCAACTGTCAGAGTATCCACCCCTCCATCAGTCTTCCTTTCTATCCAATATATCTACCTATCTATCCATCCATCCTCTATCCATCCATTCATCCATCCCTCCCTCAATTTTTTTGTTCTTATATCCATCCATTTATCTATGCTTATGTGGTTTTGTATGTGTGAGGTTCAGTGTACTACATAAGTGCAGATGTCACTGGAGGCCAGAAAAGTGAGTCACGTTTACTTTAACCTGTTTAAGGGTATCTCGCATGGGTTCTGTGAACAGAACCCCAGTTCTTTAATTACTGAGTGCTTTAATTACTGAGGCAACTTTCTAGACAAAACCAATGTTATGATACATTTTAATCTAAATAAAGCAATTACTTCCATTTTATTGTATAATATATCCAAAATCATTATTGGGCAAATTTATATAATTTATTTCCTGCTGGTTCAAAAATATGGTTGTATTTTTCATAATTTCATTGCATTCCAACATGACAATTTTGAACGTAAATATTTTGTCTGCATTTAGGTACAATGAAATGTATAGCTAAAAAGCAAATTTGACTTTGTTCTACACTTAGAATTTTTAAATCATTAAAACTACCATGAAAAATTTAAAGGTAAATTTGACCCTTATGTCCACATAACCTAATATCAGAATTCTAATCCTACAACATGCCTCCTTTAGCAAGGAATCACATCCAAAGACTTTTTAGGTCTATGTGATCTATTTGGAATGATACACTTTTATTCTCTCTGGATGGAATACAGAATTGCCCTTGATCCCAAATATTGAAGGTAAAGTTAGTTTGAAGAAGTAAGCAGCCATGTTTTGAAAATGTCTACTTGAGTACAGACAGAGAGATAAATCAGAGAAAGGCTTGACAGAATAAGGTACATTCAACTTTCACAAGACAGGAAAAGGGGGGTATTTAAAAGCAGGGAAGAGAGGGAGAAAGGCTGTCGTACTCAGAGAGTCATACAGAGACAAATTGAAGAGAGAACAAGCTACACACAGGTGAAGATAGGATGAGCCAGAGAATGAGAAGGAGTCAGAAGATTAGAAAAGATTGCTAGAGTTGGTTTGAGTCCAAATGGAGCAATTCAGTGAGAAGTGAAAAGAGCCAGCTTGAATCAATCAGCTTGGCAAGGAGTGTGAGCAAGGAAGGTTGAATTGAACCAGGCAGCTAAAGTTCAGATAGAACTGGAAAGGGTGAGCTCATTCCGCAGGAAGCCTTTGATTCGACAATTACATCAGGCAAATAAAAGTTACTTTTACATAACCCAGTAGTAGATGCTTATTTAGATCATAAATCATACTAATAATTTACCAGAGAGACTCAATCCCTAGCATGTATGCACACACGCGTGTGCATACACACACACATACACAATTGCTTCTCAATAAAAAACAGTTTTTAAAAGTACTGCCATTTTAATAAAGAAGAAATTCTACTCATCTTCTCCATGTTCCGGAATGCCTGTGCCTAACAGTTGTAAATGGGAAGCGACTAAGCACACTGGAGAGTTCAAGTGCATATGCTCTCTCTGCTTCAGGCTTTTAAACACCAGGTGATTCTTGCTAAACTTCAGGTCTAGGCCGTTTATCCCTGCCTAAAAGGCTTATAGACAGGGCCCACATAGTACATAATAACAGAATAAATCTGCCAACACATACACATATTAAAGACAAAACAATAACAACAAAACAAAACAACAACACATTGTATAAAAAAATCTACCGTATTCACATGGTGTTTTCAAGTACAAGTGAAAGACTGGTTTTGTAAATGCAAATGAAAGCACAAGTGGCTAATTCTGAAATATGTAGGCACCATTAAGTAGAATTTATTGTTATCAGCCTAACTGGAGTTTTTTTTTGCAGTAAGCAAAATCAATAAGCCCTGAGAATCAATCATCATGTCATTCTTACTTGTGACCACATTTGGGGCTTTTTCTCCTTAACGGCTGGGCACTTTAATTGGTTGATCTTCTAGCTGATAAATTCATAACCTTAAAAGAAAAACAATGAAATATTTTTTGTACTGTTGTGTTTTGCTGTATTGGGCTGTTGTGATTTTGCAATGTTAGATGAGAAGTGGTTGGTCAGAGATATTTGCATGGTAGATTTATATTTATGTCTTTGTTTAAAATTTTCCAGTGATAAAATAAGTTATCGTGACCTTTTATATCATGTGGAAGTGTTCCTTTGTAATAACAGTACTTCGTTAATATAACGATGTTCACAGGTCAGTCATAATCTTCACATAAGAATGAAACATCAAAATTGTCTTTTTTTATTTTCCAGTTTATCTACCTCATATATTTACATATATGCATGCGTACTTATGTGTATGCATGCATGTGTATGTGCATACAAATGCCCGTACATACACATTCACAGATATGCACCTATATGGGTATATAACTCATCTCAGTTTTTCTTGTGCACCTTTTAACATATATAATATTTTTGAAATACGTAGTTCATATACAACCATTTATAAATAAGTGAAGTTAAATATAAATGGAGTTACTTTGTATATTGCTAAGGAGGTCAGAAATCTTTGCTCAGAATGGTGTTTTCTTCATCAGTGGTTTACCTAGTAGAACACTGTAGAAAAACATAATAGAAACTGCAAGCACAAAGCACACCATTCTCTCCTTCATATATTTTCATTTATTTATTTATTTATTTATTTAATCACTTTATAGCTTGATCATGGCCGCCTTCTCCCAGTCTCACCCTTACACACCTTTCCCCTCATTCTCCTCTCCTCCTCTCCTCAGTGAAGGGGAGGTCCCACTATGATTACCAAACCACCTTGGCACATCAAGTCTCAGCAGGACTAAGTGCATCCTCTCCCACAAAGGCCAGACAAGGCAGCCCAGCTAGCAGAAAGGGATTCAAAGGCAGGCAACATAGTGGAAGAATCCACATGATGACCAAGCTGGAAATCTCCTACATACATGTAGGGGGTATAGGTCCAGCTCATACATGCTGTTTAGTGAACCCCATGGGCCCAAATTAGTTTAATCTCTAGGTCTTCATGTGGTTTCCTTGACCTCCATTTCCCTCAATCCTCCCTGCTCCATGAGACTACAGATGTTTCACCTATTGTTTGGCTGTGGGTCTCTGCATCTGTTTACCTCTGCTGCTGGATGAAGCTTCTCAGAAGACAGTTACGCTAGGCACTTTCCTGCAATCATAACAGGGTACTATTAACAATGTCATAGGATGGCTTTCTCCCATGGGATGGGTCTCGAGTTGGGCCAATCATTGGTTGGCTATTATCTCAAACTCTACTCCATCTTTATCCTTACAATTTTTATAGGCAGAACAAATTTCGAGTCAAAGGTTTTTTGGGTGAGTTAGTGTCCCCTCTACTGAAAGTCCTACCTGGCTACAGGAAGTGGAAACTTCAGGCTCCATACCCCATGACCCTCACTACTAGGAGTCTCAGCAAGGATTGTCCCCATAAACTCATGTGATATTTAGAGAACATTCTTCATATTTTAAAAGTTAAGAAATAAGAAACAAACAAAGTTGGTGGGTTATGGTATTTTTTTTTGTTCAAGTAAGTTATTTTAGCTTTTATTTAAAAGAAAGTAAGACATTGTACTTATAAGTTTATGTACATATACACATATATAAATACATGTAAGAAAAATTTAAAAAGATGTCATGAGTTTGAGAGAGAGTGGAGAGGACATGGGATGGTTTGGAGGTAAAGAGAAAAATGATATAATTATATTCTAGTTTTTAAAAACTTTAAATGACCATAGCATTAAAATTTGTTTTGAATTTTTCTATTAGAACTCATCTCAGTCATGCTAAGCATGTTTTAAGAGCACCATGGTCACATATGATTACTGTCTCCTATATTGGCTCACACAGACTACATTCACAGTGAATTTTTGCTGTGGTTTGTTAAACATATGTCACTTTGTTAAGCAAACTGAAACACAAGACCAGGTCGAAATTATTTTTAACAGTCTCTTCTAAGTGGAGTAAAAAGAAATCTGAAATTCATTTATGATGGCAGCACATCATGGCTGGTGCTCCCTGGTACCTTTCCATTTGGGCTCTTGGCAAGTTTTGGGAATAGGCTTTATATGTGCATACAATCCTGACAGTTAAATATCTATGATCATGGTTTAAACTGGTCCTTGAAATTAGTTCACATAATTACCTGTCAGTGGAATATATCACTGAAATTTTTTTTTACAAAAAAAATACTCATTTTTTTCCCTCACTCTTTTTCCTTTTCTAATGTATGAATTTCTCAGTGTTGGAGACTCTGTAGCATTAATTGATGTGACTTAAATAATGGCCTTACTTTGAAGCAGGGTTCAGTGAGACATTACAGATAGTGCAGTCATATTTAAAAAATGAATATATCCACAAGCTGATGCTCTCACGCACTGTTACTTTGTTTGCCTCTGTGATCTTCTTCTCCATGTTCAATGGTGCAGATCAAGTTTACAACCACAGTTTATTATCTAATGTATTGTATGATTAATGGGATATCTCATCTTTAATCAGATGTCGATTTTTTTTCCCCAATGAGTCTTCTCGCCTTAAGCACAATATCGTCATGGCTTAACTTTTTAAAATACTTTTCTTTTTTTTTTTTTTTGTCTACTTTCCTTTCTATTTATTTTTAACAAAAGAGCTGTCATGTGAATACTGCTAATAGATTTAATAAATCATTCTGTGATGCCTGTGTATTTCAAAGGACCTATTTGTTTAGCTCTGCAAGAGTGCTTTGTGTTTTGAATTAACAATAACTGTTGGAAAAATGATAACTCTAGTATATTGTTTGCTATGCAGTAAGTCAAATGGTGTCCCTCCTCATCCTCACCATCAGAGAATATTTTCTTACTTGGTTTTATCTATTTTAATTTTACTAGAATTACTTGTGTCTCCTTGTTACTTCAAATAAAGGGCTGATATATTATTTTTGATACAAAAATTAGCAAAAACTTATAAATAGCAGTTTTATGATACTACATGAGTTTCAGATACTAATAACTGTTCTATTAGGACCTCATTATTAATGTTACAGCTGTGTTCAGCAGTCAGAACCAAGAATGAACCACAACAGTTATTCTACTATATAACATTTAAAAATGTATTGGAGGCTCTCAATAAATACATTTATAAGGGAAGGAGGGGCAGTCTTGGGTATGAACTCAGTTGCCTGATCTTTGATCACCTTCCCCTGGTGGAGTGCTAGATAAAGGATCCAGATAGTCCTCATAAGAAGAGGGAGGAACCAGAGGAGATAAGGGACGGGGCTACAGTCAGGATACAAAGTGAATAAATTGTAATGAATAATAATAATAGTAATAATAATAATAACAAAGTAGACATTGCAAAAATAATAAAAAATCAAATTACATATATCAGCTATAATATTTTAATTTTCCTACAAAGAGAACTATGGCATTTTAGCGTCCTTGCAAAGAGAACTGTATGATATGAGGTTAAAACAAACCAAACAAACAAAAAAATCCACTGAGAAGCTTCTCTACATAATCAGAAGAGTGAAGGTGATAGAGAAAGAGCCCATTCCAGAGCAAAGAATGTTGAATCAATGTGTAAGCAAATATGGTGTCCGGTGGCAAAAGCTGGAAATCTTAACTACAAAACAATACAGATACTGAACAGACCTTCTTTGTGGAACCTTTGTGTGTGTGTGTGTGTGTGTGTGTGTGTGTGTGTCTTTTTCTGTTTTTCTTTTTATTTAAACTTTCATTAATTACACTTTATCCACTTTGTGGAATCTTAGATAAGAAAGTCTAGCTCTGTAATTCCAGAGACACTGCACTGATCGGCAGGCACTAGGCAATTAGAAGGTATCAAATTAAATGTACGAGAATGTTGACAAGCCTCTGCAATTTTGCCTTTAGCAGTAACTTTTCTGCTTTATGTGGGGAGGGGCATCGTCACTGCATTTTTCTCTGAGCCAGCCATCCATACACAATTTTCTTTGATATTTTGATTCAGATTTTGAGTTTCCAGATTCTGCTTTTGATTGAAAAAGAAAAATCTTCTGATCTTTGACAATGTGTTCAAATTTGTTGGGTTTTTGCTATAGTCGAATATGGAGTAGCCCCTATTGATTTTCAGTCTTGCATAGACAATTGAATTGCTCACTCACCAGACAATAAGCACTTATTTGATTAGCGTTCTTTGCATTTGCTTTTGTTGAGGGTTGAAAGCTCACTCATTATCAACCTGTTATGACATCTGTTGAAACACATTCCAAAGGAAACTAGTAAACCAAGTAGAATGAAGGCAGTATGCACTGACAAATATAAGTTCTACCATTCCTTTAATTTGACATGTTTCTTGAACTAAATGTGTTTCTCTTAGAGATTTCAAATGCCCTCTTTTTTTTTTTTTTTTTCCACAACTGTGATTGTGGTACGTTTCCTGCATTGCTAGGGAAAAATCACCAACCCTGGCTTCCAACCTGCCCTCTAATATGAATATGTGTGTGTCAGGCGGTAGAATAATTACATTGCCTAAAGACCATGCAATTTATAGTGTAAACATCTATATTAAGATAAAGATTAAAAGATAAAAAATCACAGCAAAAGCACACCCTGCATATCATACAGCAATGTGTGGCCTTCATATTACAGGCTCCACTGGTTCATTCCAGGGATCCTACAAGCATGATTCTTTTAAATGCCTCCATCTGGACTAAAAGGAAAATTAGAACATCCATTTTCTGCAACGTCCCACTGCATCTACTGCCAGATCCAAACTGAGCAGCGCACTTGAATTCTGTATTCAAAGAAGCTTTTTGTTCCTAAGTACTCTGGTTTCTTTTCCATAATGTAGAGTGGGGATTGGATATGGAAACAACCTGGCATCTCCCTGGTGGAGTCTGTTCCCACAAACAGAACAGACAAGCGGTTGTGACTGAATCAGGGTTTCCAAATGAGCATACAGCAGCTTGCCAAAGTTCACATTTCTGTCAGATGAGGCTCTTACCATGTTTACTACTCACACTCTTGATTAGAACTCAAAATAAAAAAATAAATTAATAGATATGTGTAAGTTTTCTCTCTGAGTGAAAATCAACAGCGCATTTAGTATTCAAAAAAAAAAAAAAATGAGGAATGGACATTGGGAGGCCCAGGGGAATTCCAGTACTTCCTGAGAACATTTACTTAACCAAAAATTGTCATCTCATTTTCAGAAGTCTCTAGGCCAAGCCCCCTGCCGTCCTCTCAGAGACAGAGTGAAGCTGCACTGCATTGCTCAGCACTTGAGAGGCCGTAATTGTTTCCTGTCCAATCTAGCTCTATGTCCTTCCAAACTCTTCATCTTTTAACGATACATCGCCAGCAACTCTAGTGTGTTGATCCCACAGAAAATTTTAAGGAAACACATTCATCAACACTCATTCTAGTCTTCTAGGAAGCTTCTCTACTTCCTGTCTTTTGCATCTGTTTTGCTGTGGCTCGGGAATTACCACTTATTTTTCTGGTCCAGAGCCTTGAACATTCTTGACAAAGAAACTACCACCAATCAACTTCTCCAAGTCACTCATTTATTTATTTATGTACTTATCTATCTATCTATCTATCTATTTATTTATTATTATTTTTAAATTTTGAGACAGACACATGCTAAATACCCAAGGCTGACCTTGAACTCTCTTTGTAGCTCTGGCAGTCTTTGCATGAATTTAGGAACCTCCTAACTCAGTCTCCAGAGTGCCTGGGATTATATGCTGGGGCACTGCCCATTCAACTACTGCTTTCACTGCATAGGGAATGGAAGAGTTCCAACAGTACCCTTGGCTAAATATCTTACATATACTATATCTAACATTCACCAAAAGATTTGTTTCCTGAAATTTATTGTGACTCCAATCGTCACGGAAAACCAAAGTTCCAATAGTTTAAATTGTTGCTTATGATGAAGCTCATATAGGACTCAGTTACTCTACAATGATATGCACCACTAAATGTTAGTAGAGGCACATTTCTGTCTCTCTGTAATCAGACATAAAAATTAAATTGTTCCTGCCTGTGGATGTTCTTCATTATTTGAATCTTGCATCGTAGTGGTGGAATTCCACGATATTTGACACACATCCTACACTCATTCTCCTGCTGGTGACTCCAAAGGATAACTAAGAAACAAGAGCCTACCATACAAATGCAAACACACTATGCTTTCTCATCTCCTACCCAGACAGTACAAAGGACCACAGTGGTTCCTTCTGTTTCTTAAAGGTGGAATTCGCTTAAAGAGAGAAGAATCCGAAAGGGGAGAAAATAATAATCACCAGAATAAACCAAGCCACTTACTCCGAATTCAGAGGTTCTGGCTAGTTCAAACAACTAATAAAGAAAATGGGAAGAATATAATTTGCAGCAATTTTACAAAAGAGAAGAAATAAAACTTCACTTTACAAATAGCCCTGGCTGTGCATCAAGCCAAGCAAGCAGTACAGCCGGGCTGGATGGTAATGTGATTACGCTGGTAATGATATGCATTAGGTACATTATGGGAAACAATAATGCTCCCTACCAAATGCACTCAATCTAGTTATTGATTTTTCTTAATGTTAAAAGCACTACTCTAAAACCGAAAAGAGATATCCTTTATTTATTCTCTTTCTCTTTCAGTTTCCAAGTCCATAGATCCTTAGATGCAGAGTAGTATAGCAAGATAATGGAGTAATGTCTATCTAATCTGACACCTACTGGGCCAGGCTAATGTTTCAGATAGAAATTGTTAGGAAGGGCTTGGGGGTGGGGAGTCCTATATAACAAAGAAAGAAAATCAAACCTCAACTTTGCTATCTTTTGGTTTAGTTTAATTTTCTAAAAACAGCTTTGCAAAGCAAGCATGTTTTTCTTTTAAAACAGAATGGTAACTTGTTAATTATATGCATAATGCGAAGCTCATGCATCTATGTTAACATTTTTTTTTCTTCCATGAAGTATGTTCCATCTACTTAGGTTTTTAACACATTATTATTACAACAGGAAAAGGTAGCTTTTCTTCCCTGGCTCCCTTCTCTCATGTTTAAGTTTTACTATTGAAATCACATTCCCTTGAATACATGAGCACACACACACACGCACACACACACAGAGTTATTCTGCCTCATGCTCATTCTGTCCACAATTCCTTCTATTAACACCCAATAAAAGTATTACCTCTACCACACACTTCTAACTGTGTGTCAAAAAAAAAAATTCAGTAAATATAAAACATGGTAAAACTTGATCCTACTTCATTTCACAGAGTATTTTTTTTTTTATGTTTTTCACTCAGCGTTATTTCAAGTTGTGCTTGTCAAGTTAATAATTAAAAAAAAAATAACAGTCTGATGTCAAAAGTTCCTCGTATGACTCATCAGTTCTCTCAGAAAAGCAAGCAATCTATTTGTGCTAACCTTTTGGCAGATGTCCGATACTCATTTCCCTCATCCATCTCATTCCTCCAATGCTTTTTTTTTTTAAACTTTAGAGGAGAATAAAAAGCATTTATTCTTGTCATTTTCACTTGGCCAATTTCATTTACGCTACCCCCAGAGGATCTGAAACAGTACGTCCTCAGCAGCAGACCTACAGCCAGTTAAACAGAAATGGAGAACAGCTCACTTGTTTCTATTTAACCAAAGGACACCAAACACATACTTCTGATTAAGTTTTCTGAGATTTGACAGTGCACAAAGGTAAAAGTAAGTCACCATTACCAATGTGCTTTAAACGACACTTTCACTTAGTCGTTTTAAAGCAAATTATTTTTTTTTTAGTTTTTAAAATTTATTTATTTTATTAATTAAAGTTTATTCACTTTGTATCCTAGCTGTAGCCCCCTCCTTATTTCCCTCCCAATCTCACCCTCCCTCACTCTTCTCCTTCCATGCCCTTCCCCTAGACTCCTGATAGGGGAAGTCCTCCTCCCTTTCCATCTGACCCTAGCCTATCAGGTCTCATCAGGATTGGCTGCATTGTCTTCCTCTGTGGCTTGGTAAGGCTGCTCCCCCATAGGGGAGAAGGGGAGGTGATCAAATAGCCAGCCACTAAGTTCATGTCAGTTACAGTTCCTGTTTCTATTACTAAGGAACCCACTTGGATACTGAGCTGCCATGGGCTAAATCTGTGCAAGGGTTCTAGGTTATCTCCATGCATGGTCCTTGGTTGGAGTATCAGTCTCAGAAAAGACCCTTGTGGTCAGGTTTTAAGACAGAAAAAAAAGTTTTAATTTTAAAGATCTTTCTACCCTACAAAGATTATATTTGGCTTATAACCTTATTGATTTGAAATAATTTTACCCTTATATATAAAAGTATGCAAAAGCAAGAATTATTCTATTTTGTTAATTGCCATAGGCCTGATTAAAATGATTTTTCTGAAATACAATGGAAGAGTCAAAATTTTAGATACTAGAATAAAATGTAGTTTTTTTTGTTTTATAATATATTGACAATAATATTTCCCTTCCCACCCATGAGTCTTTGAGAGTGACATTTTCAAACATCTTGTTGCTTCAGGGATTTTCTATGGAAAGACAAGTGTGTTTTGTTTTTGTGTGTGTGTGTGTGTTTGTGTATGTATTTGTCTTCTTATTTAAGCATAAAAGTTTTCTCTTCAAAAAGACTTTCATTGTTCTCTTTCTTAGCCAAATATTTTACAACCCCTTATTTATGGACCCACATTGGCAAAATGAACATAATTATGAGACACATTTGCCTAGTTTTTTGAACATGTGTTAAGTGTTATACTAGAAACATTAAATATTATGTTATTACAAGAATTCTACAAGCTAATATTATTTACTAAGAGTAAATAGTAAAAATTAATTTCAGAGCACTTCTAAAATAATGGTGGTATTTTATCGAATTTACCTCTTGCCAAAACCAGTATTAGCTAAACTTGCATTGTATAAAATATTTACAAGATTAATACTTTTAAGTTTTAAAAGCTCTATATACAAATTAAAACCTGTGATCTCTTCTTAGGTCAGATCATGTCGGTTGTAATGTGGTAAGAGGAGGGTGGGGGAAGTGGGAGGACCAGGAAAGAGAAGAAAATCAGTGTAAACTGCCTCTCAGGAACAGTGGAGGCTCCTCCTATAGCTGGGTAGGACTCCCAGTAGAGGGAAGGTCACACCAACCTACCCATAAGAAAAGATAAGAGACCAGGGAGGGAATGTGGGGTTGTGGGGGGAATGAGGGAGCAGGATACAGCTGGGACACAGAGTTAACAAAATGTAACTAAAAAGAAAAATTAAATTAAAAAATAAAAATAAAATAAAAAAAGAAAAGATAAATTTTAAAAAGTTAAATGAAAAAAAAAAAGCGATTGTGCTGAAGTTGACCAGATAGCCCATACTAATCTTGATGAAGTGAGTTTAATCATCAGAACTTTCATGAGGAAATAATATACTGTTCACTAAACTCCATGTTTATTCTGTGGCAAATGTATGCATGCACATGCTACCACACACCACACATAAACACACAGTAACACACACTCTCTCTGGCACACTATCACCGACAAAGACAAATGAATGAATAAATGAATGAATAAATGAATAAAGTATTATTTTAGTTTTACTTACTCTTTTAACATGTCCAAGCTTACTATTAACATAGAATCATTTTTCTAGTTACACACCATATCCATCTCTCAAATTATGTCTATTATAGGCATTTATTAATTACTAGCTTGGTTACTATAAAATTATTGTAGGTATTTAAAATATTTTGTATATTTAATAACTATTTCACATATTTTGATGCAATTTTATTCCATAAGAGTTACAGATACTTTTAGCTAATTTCTTAACCCATAAAATGGGAGTATTAAAACCTGTCTGTCTGGATGATAACGGGGATCACATAGTATATGCAACTTATTTTCTGGGATGGATGGTATGAATTAGGTGTATAGAAATTACAGTTTCACCCTCGTTCCGTTAATTTGCACAATTCATAAAAGAAAATTGTTTCCACTACTTACCTAAAATTGAGGAAGGAAAATGCACAAGTAGTCAATAGAGTAGCTCTTGGCAAGACAGTGAAAAACAATTGAAATCTCTATACTATGCTCCAGGCGAAATTTAATCACTTATTTAATTCTTATGCTACAATTTCTGGAAAAATAGTAACCACGAGGCTTATGTAATAAAGTAATTCAGTCTACCATGTGGTAGTAAATCAGAATAAACCGGTTTAAAGGATAAGGTGGATGTGGATGAAAGTATTGAGGCATTTTAAGTAGGGACGGTGGGCACTGTTGTAGTCATACATAAGGGGACAGCTGGAAGAAGTAAGGGGTCATGAATGTTCACTTCTGGAATTTAATTGTACGATTTTTACATATTCTAGAAATAGTGAGGGATCTGATGCTATCATGTCCCCTAGTCCTCTGTCCCCAGATCACTGCTCTGCTACTCAGAAAACATTGTGGTGTTTGTTTCATGTCAAACACCACAGGCAGAGACTCTTTCCAAATACTTTTCTTTCATTCTATCATTAATTAGTGGATCCTTTCAATGTTCCAGTAATAATAACTGAAGATGTAAAATCTACATTATTCTTTCAAATGGTCTACTTGTCTATTATCACAGCAAAAATGTGGTCAGTGACATTTCATAGATGAGAAAATGGAAGCCCGAGGCACTGATTAGTTTATAGTAGCTGCTATACCAGGAGAGAATATGGTTCATCTGGGAATTCCAATTCTTTGCAGTCCGCATTCTCTTCCCCATCATCCTACTGCTCAATATACTCTTCAAATATAAGCTCCATTTAGAATTTCAGTTACAGTGAGCATGCTGTGTTCAGATGGCTATCATCTCCTAAAGTCACCAAATGGAGTTAAAGTCACAATGCATGCTAAGCAGTGTGTATCAAGATTCCAAGAATAAGATTTTCTGAAAGAAAACAAACTACTCAATGCAATTTTAATAGAAAATATTTACATTCATGTAATTAACAAAAGGTACATCATTTGTGGATCAGATGTGTTTCATTTTGCAAGCACATAGGAGAAACACACTCATGCACAGAGACAGAGAAAGAAAAATGGAGTCTGTTAAAGATAAACAAAACCTTCCTCTAATGTTAATACAAAAATTTTTCTCCAAATAAAACATCCTCAATACTACATTTTGTACAATGATCCCAGTAGCCCCAACAGTACAGTATCAGTATACCTTTCTGCTCTGCTACTGATATACGACCCAAACAACTAGCAACACCAAATGAGAAAGACTCACTCTTCAACTTTCACATTTAAGGTTAGAAAAGTTGTGTGAGTGATATAGAATAGCAAGAGTGTCCACAAATATTTTCTCTACAGTCAGAAATCACTCAAGCATTTTTTTTTCAAAAGCATCTACATGCTGGCCAGCTATCATACTTAATTAAATTTGTAAGGGTCACATCAGAGGTAAAGAATATTATCCACAAAAGTAACACAGTCAGAATACTAATGCACTCAAAGGGTTTTCAGCTGACCTTTCTGCTTTGCCCTTCTTATGGACATTATTTGTCAGAATAAAAATATCAAACTAAGCAGATCTACTAACTCATAACCCTTGTTTAAGCCTAATTGGAATATGTCATAAATTTATCCATTACTGTGGGCAATAAGTATTTATATTGAGGTTTCATCCATCTGTTCTTATTCAAATAGAGGAGGATATTGTTTGTACACAGGAAGAAAACTATCCCGGGGAAATGTATCTTTGCCATTTTCTCACTACAATTAATACTCAAAGTGCCATAATTCCAGGATACTTCATAACTGCAGGGCAGGAGTTATTGATGTGAATATTACGATTAGCGACTATAAAGGGCTTATCGAAATTCACCACTGTGCTCTGGTGATTCCTTTAAGCAGCCTGTCCTTTTATGACACCATCTTCCTGTCAAGCTGCTGCTTCACACAAGCTGATGTTTCATGTTTACGGCTCAAGTTCTACCATGGACTATCATGATTTTTTAATGAATAGATTAAGCTCATTTATATCTTGAGATTGTCAACATTTGCCAACAGATTATTAATGAGATAACTCTTCTACATTGCTCGATTTCTTAAGCAGAAAGTGAAAAAAGGAACATGCAGGTTTAGAAATGTACAGACCAGTTTAAAATCCCACATGCTAAAAATAAAGCAAAATCATGTAAATTACTCAAACATTCTGAGCCACAGTTTCTTCAAAAGGAATATGCTCATAAAGCAGTCTGTATCATTTTAGTTCTGATGGATGAAATGACACAAAATCCCTCATATTGACTGCCATTTTTAAAGTACTTTATATAACTTTCTAGCATATAAAATATACTTCAACTTAATGACTAATATACGTGTGTGTGTGCCAATTATGTTTTCTGTTAGTGTGATAAAATACCATGACTGTGACCAAAAGCAACACAAAGAGAAAGAGTATATTTTGTTTCTCATATTCCATCAGCAAAGGGAGTCAAGACAGGCATTGAGGCATGGGCCTGGAGGCAGAAACTGAGGCAGAAGCCATGGAGGAACGTTGCTTACTGGCTTGTTTATCTTGGCTAGCTCTCTTTTACACCCTGGACTATCTGCTGAGGTGTGGCACCATTCACAATGTGCTGAAAGCTTCCGCATCAGCGATTAATTAAGAAAATATACACAGCTCAATACACACAGTTCAGGTATTTTCTCAGTTGAGGTTCTCTCTTACTAAATGATTCTAGTTGTATCAAGTTGATATAAAACTAAAGATAGTCGTTTTCCTTTCCTTTCCTTTAGGTATATACCATTTGTAATTATAGCACAAGTATTTTATTAGCAAAAAGAGATAACGTTGTTAAATATGTTTATAAATAATTAAATCTAAGTCAAATTGAGGATTGGTTGAGTCATTGCACCTACTCATGTCATTCCATTTCACAAGCAAAAGTAACTGTATTAAGTTTGATTCCTCATTTTCTATTGACATCATTCATGCTACTTATTTCATTCCATTTCATAAATCATAAAAATATTTCCAAAGTGCAAACAATGTGACTGTAGCTTGAATATCAATTTTATGTAAAAACAATTTTAAGAGATGACAAATGGAGAAAAATTAGGAAAACACCCATCCTGTTCCTTCAGATCACTAATATAAAAAGTTGCTGCCTGTGTAGCAAAGCATGCCAAAATTCCTCACTAGAGCTTCTGCACACAAATCTCAAGAGAATTGCTACTATGAGTAAATAATAAATTCTACAACCAGTTTTGTTTTGAAAATAAACACTACCACACACAAATAAAATTTAAATACAATCATCTGACATTGTTCCTGACCTATACTGGTCAACTTGGAGAATGATATTTGTAATGTTTGATTCTGTTTTTACTAATTTTTCATATAAAACAATATTTTCATCTTTCTGACTTAACCAGCATAGCATTCAAACAATTATATTTAATAATTATATTTAATGATAGCAATGCTTAAGATTCATATGAAATTAATAAAGATGTTTTATAAACACAAAATATCAAAAACTGCAGCACTATATAATTCTTCCAGGATCCCATTTAAAAGGTTGAGGTATTTTCTAGGCAATTTTGATATGAAAAGTTCTTGTACACAGGCAAAAATATAACAAAAGATTCCTTTTTTATTTTATTTTTATTTTTAGTTACATTTTATGAACTCTGTATCATAGCTGTATCCTGTTCCCTCCCTCCCTCCCTCATCTCCACCGTGCCCCTTTCCAAGTCCACTGATAGGGGAGACCTCCTCCCCTTTCATCTGACCCTGGTTTATCAGATATCTTCAGGACTGGCTGCAAAGTCCTCCTCTGTGGCCTAGCAGGACTGCTCCTACCTTGCGGGGGGTGGGGAGGTCAAAGAGCCAGTCATTGAGTTCCTGTCAGAAATAGTTCCAGTTCCCCTTACAAGTGAAACCCACTTGGTAACTGAGCTGCCATGGGCTACATCCGAGCAGAGGTTCTAGTTATATCCATACATGGTCCTTGGCTGGAGAAACAGTCTCATAAAAGACCCCTGTGCCCAGATATATTTAGTCCTTGTGGAGCTCATGTCCTCTCCACGTCATACTAACTCACTCTTCTTTCATATGATTCTCTGCACTCTGCAAAGGTTTTGTTATGAGTCTTAGTATCTGCTAGGTAGAGTCTTTCAGAGGCCCACTGTGGTAGGCTCCTGTCCTGTTACTTGTTTTCTCCTACATCCAATGCCCATCCCATTTGTCTTTCTAAGTGAGGATTGATTATCTTGCCTGGGTCTTTTTTCTTGTTTATCTTCTTTTAGGTGTACAGATTTCATTATGTTTATCATAGCTTATAGGTCTATATAAGTGTGTATATACCACATGTGTCTTTCTCCTTCTGGGATGCCTCGCTCAGAATGATCTTTTCTAGATCCCACCATTTGCCTGCAAATTTCATGATTTCCTTATTTTTCATTGCTGAGTAGTATTCCATTGTGTAAAAATACCACAATTTCTATATCCATTCCTCAGGTGATGGATATCTGGGTTGTTTCCAGCCTCTGGTTATTACAAATAAATCTGCTACAAACATGGTTGAGCAATTGTCTTTGTTCTGTACTTGAGCATCTTTTGTATATGCCTAGGAATGGTATAGCTGGACCTTCAGGAATCACTATTTCTAATTGTCTGAGAAAGCGCCAGATTGATTTCCAAAGTAGTTGCACAAGTTTATTTCTCACCAGGAAGTGGGAGGGTTCCCTTTTCTCCATAACCTCTCCAGCATGTGCTATCATTTGAGGGTTTGTTTGTTTGTTTGTTTGTTTGTTTTCCTTTTGATGGGTGTAAGGTGAAATCTCATGGCCATTTTGATTTGCATCTCTCTGATGGCTAAGGATGTTGAGCATCTCTTTAAGAGTTTCTCTGCTATTCTACATTCCTCTACAGAGAATTCTCTGTTTAGCTCCGTACCCCATTTTTTTTTCTTTATTTTTTTTCAATGCAGTTTATTCAGGAACCTTGCACAATCATCTGACCCTGGGGAAAGCCAACCCACAGCTTAAATAGCCTCTGGGTAGCCAACCCCAGCGTGCCACGTGGGCAATGCAGATAGGTCCACATACATGGAAGCAAGCCAGATCCTCAGCCTTAGCCAAATGTGGAATTGTTCGTGACAGAGAGCACTCACCATTGGGAAGGTGGAAGGCAGAAACCAGCTCCATCTTTAAGGCATAGCATTCCGCAGCTCTCTACAGTTCCCCCTTTTAGTTTTAGACGCATCAGGCAAGAGTAGAGGTCTGATCTCTGATATTAGAAATAAATTGGGACTTTGTACCGATGTTCATTTAGGTGTCATCCACCCAAAGAGCATCAGACCCGTCAGATACCTTTTTCTCAGAGGCGGGACCTGGGGCATCAACCCGCATGCAATCAGACATGCTCTTCTCTGGGTCCAAAGCGGCTGACCCTGAGTGCAGTGCTTAGCCTCGCATGCTGAGCATAACATTTTAGCTTTCTATGGTAGCCAACCGTGCTTGGGGAGAATGTCCTGCTTCAATGGCTGTAAAGGCCTGAATGATCATGGCTGCATCACACTGTTGTGAGACTCTAATATTGCATATATACCACAGGCAAACCAAGGAGACGAGACCAACACCAGAAGGCCTGCTAATGCTCCCATGCCCGCCCATTCCTTCAGATGATTCATGGTTGCAGCAATCCATGATGATAATCCTGTGGCTAGGCCTGTGTCCACTCTGGTAGAATTTAACCCAGAACCCCTGCACAGATGTAGCCCAGGGCAGTTCAGAGTCCAATTGGGTTACATAGTAATGTGAAGAGGGACTGCCTCTGACATAATCTGATTGGCGTACCCCATTTTTTAATTGGATTACTTGATTTATTGCTTTTTAAATTCTTTAGTTTTTTATATATTGAAGATCCTTTCACAGTCTGTAGGCTGTAGTTTTGTTCTGACAAGAGTGCCTTTTGCTTTACTGAAGCTTTTCAGTTTCATGAGGTCCCTTTTATTTGTTGTTGATCTTAGAGCCTATGCTGTTGTGTTCTGTTCAGGAAGTTGTCTCCCGTGCTAATGAGTTCTAGCCTGTTCCCCACCTTTTCTTCTAACCGATTTACAGTATCTGGTTTTATGTTGAGCTTTTTGATCCACTTGGACTTTAGTTTTGTGCAGGGTGATAAGTATGGATCTATTTTCATTTTTCTGCATGTGGACATCCAGTTGGACCAGCACCATTTGTTGAAGATTCTGTCTTTTTTTCCATTGAATGGTTTTGGCTTCTTTGTCAAAAATCAAGTAATCATAGATGTGTGGGTTTGTTCTGGGTCTTCTATTCAGTTCCATTTATCTTCCTTTCTGTTTCTATGCCAATACCATGCAGTTTTTATTACTATCGCTCAGTAGTACAGCTTGAGATCAGGAATGGAGATACCTCCAGATGATCTGTTGTTGTACAGGATTGTTTTGGAGATTCTGGGTCTGTTGTTTCTCCATATGAAGCTGAGAATCTTTCTTTCAAGATCTGTAAAGAATTGAGTTGGTATTTTGATGGAAAATGCTTTGAATCTGTAGATTGCTTTTGGCGGGATGGCCATTTTCACTATGTTAATCTTACCAATCCATGAACACGGGAGATCATTCCATCTTCTGATATCTTCTTCAATTTCTTTATTCAGAGACTTATTTTTTTTTCAAACAGATCTTTCACTTTCTTGGTTAGAGTCACCCCAAGGTACTTTATGTTATTAGTGGCTACTGTGAAGGGTGTTGTTTCCCTGATTTCTTCTTTTTTAAAATTATATTTTATTTACTTTGTATCCCCCCTCTAGTTCCCTCCCTCCTCCCCTCCCAACCCCTCCTTTCCTTCCTCTTCTCCACAAACACCCCTCCCCAAGTCCACTGGTAGGGGAGGGTTTCTTTTTCTTCCTTCTGATCCTAGTCTGTTAGGTCTCATCAGGAGTGGTTGCATTGTCCTCTGTGGCCTGGTAAGGCTGCTCCCCCATCAGCAGGAGGTGATCAAAGAGCAGGCCAATCAGTTCATGTCAGAAGCAGTCCCTGTTCCCATTACTATGGAACTCACTTGGACACTGAACTGCCATGGTCTACCTCTGTGCAGGAGTTCTAGGTTATTTCCATGCATGGTACTTGGTTGGAGTATGAGTCTCAGAAAAAACCCTTGTACTCAAATTTTCTGGTTCTGTTGCTCTCCTTGTGGAGCTCCTGTCCTCTCCAGATATTACTATTTCCTATTTCTTTCATAAGGTTCCATGCTCTCTGCCCAACAGTTGGCAATAAGTCTCAGCATCTGCTTTGATAGTCTACAGGGCAGAGCCTTTCAGAGGTCCTCTGTAGCAGGTCCCTAACTTGTTTCCTTTTTTTCTTCTTCTCCTGATGTCCATCCTCTTTGCCTTTGGGATGGGGATTGAGCATTTTGGACTGACTTCTTTTAAGTCACTTCCTTCATCTACTATGAAAGCTCCCACTTAAACACACCAACCAGCTATACCATTAAGTGTGACTATGTGTGTGTCTATGTGTGTGCAAATGTGCATGTATATGTGTGTATTTGTGTGTGTATGTGTGTGGTGGTTATACATATGTGTGTGCATATGTGTATGTGTGTTTGTATGTGTGCATGTATGTGTACATATGTGTATGCGTGTGTATGTGTGTGTTGTGTGTGCGTATGTGTGTAAGCATGTGCACACACCCAGATTGTTTGTGTGTGTGTGGGTGTGTGTGGTGTCTGTCTTGCACCTGTTTTAAAAAAGATAAAACCCCTAAGAAAAAAAACTGTTTTTGCTCATAAGCTTTGGGTAAAGAAAGTGACTGTTTCATTCTACTTGCAATTGTCATTTCAAATCCCTGTCTGTGGTTTCTTAGGCTCTGCTAGCTTTGTGATATAACTAGATGGAGCTCATTCTGCTGTGACCAAGTTACATCTCAATACAGAACTCTCATTTTTCATGTCTTCTGCTTAAAAACAAACAGCAAGCTCCCGAGAAAGACTTGCACTTAGCTGATCTAAACCTAGACAATAATAGTGACATTTTCAGAAATGAAGCCAACACTTCTCAAAGGACTCAGATCTTAAATTTTTGTGTTCAGATAGCATTCCAAACTGTCTTGATCCTATATATGAACTAGTTTATATCTTCCCATGCAGGTCAATATGCTCTACCACACAGGTTTAAGAGACAACTCCTGGGTACTACCATTATTTCCTTCTGAATATTTTACTTAAGAGCTACATTTGTGCCTTTTTACATACACAATCCTGCTGAAGAATTTTAAATTCAGCAAATAAAATTTCAAAAGCTGTGCATTACCTAAGCTAATAATTCATATACAGTCAGAACACTGCATAAAAATAACACTTGGGAAGTAATCAAATTGCAAGTTTATTTTTGTCTCCTAGTACCCATTTAAAATTTATCCAGTGGGGAAGGCGACTCCTTTTACATTTTGGTGATGGATCTCTCTACAGTAACTATGTTACAAGCCCCTGCCTCAGTTAGTAATCAGATATGCTCAATCCACCTGTCAACCTTTTCAATCGTTTCCCTTCTCTGGAGCTGAAGTCAATCCTGGGTAACCTGTTGGTCTTGAGGGAAAGCTCAACTTACTCCTTACATGTTTCCTGCTCAGTTTTTCCATCCTTTTCATCAAATGATTTGCCTCTGTTTCCCCATGATCTTAGGAGAACGTGGGGTAAAGAGGATGTATGTCAGAGGACAGCAGCTGCTGTTCTTGGTCCAGGGGTATTTCAGGACATGCCACCCCCCACATGGTAAAGTGGCATTTTCCACTTCAGCTTCTGTGGCCCAGGCCTTCCCTTATCCCAGCTCTACTTCTCAAGTTGTCTATGTTTTACGCTTTCTCTTGGGGTTCTCTGATAAAACTCCAAAAAATGTTGTTATTTTGAGCACTATATTTATAATCAAACAGAAAAACTTTTAAGAAGTGTATTTATTCCATATGACAATAGTCTTTGTTCTTCTAAAGTTATTTTTAATGCTAAACTTCTTACTTATCTATTTGTACCTCTGCGCTACATAGACATTATAACATAAAGATCACACCTACATAAAAGCACTAAAATCTGCTTTTCAAGAAGGAAATGTTTTAAAATAAAACTTAAAATAACATTTCAGATTTTTTTTTATTCTCAAATTATACCCCACTTCATCAAACGCTAAGACTAGCTACAGAGAGTCTTAAGGAAATAACAATTTATTTAGCTAGCCTCAAAACTTTTGAAGCAATTTCCTCCATCACCTAATACTTACATATGATATACATTTTTCTACTTGTTAAAGTTAAGAAGAGAGTCACAAAATTATCAAATAGGGAGTGTCTAATTTGGAATTTAACATTCTCTGTACTACTCCTTGCAAACTTCAGTAGTATTGTGCATGTCTTTGAGTCAGACTGTTCTGGAGTAAAACCTCCTTTCTGGTTGCTAACTTTAGATAAATTTTCTAATCTTTTTTAGGTCAAGTTTCACCATATCTAAAGGAGGAATCAACATGATATTGTCATCTTTGTCAGGATTCCAGAAGGGCTCAGTGAGTTGGTACCTGTCAAGCTCAGCTTAAAACCTGGAGCATGACATAGGTCCAGTAATTGTAATTATAATGTATTTTAATATCTTATTTAAATACATGAACAGTAGTAATTATTTGTATAAGTTCTGAGTAAAATCTAAGAGATATGCAATAATATATGCATTAATTAGATGTCCAGTTATGAGTATAGTCTGTTTTTCTTAGTGATCTTGAGTAACAAATGTATGATTTTGAAATGGAATAATTTGAATGTGAAATATGTTTACTACAGCACTAAGATTAATAACATGAAACAGAATTTTATTTTATGTTACACAAAGCTTGTCATTTCCTTTGATAAGTTATTCAAGATTCTAATGATACTAGACTACATCTTTTGAATAGCAAAATTCTACCATTTTAAAGAGAAATTTAGAAATAAAAGTTGAAAAACATTTTAGTGTAGCAAGAGAGGCTATGATTGCAGCCTTGAAAGCCTGTGTAATCTATCATGTAATTATGAAGTACAAACGTGTGGATATAGTCCCTCCCCACATGTACACACGATGAAATCACAAAAGTAAACAAAAGTAAGTTTATGACCTTGGTTCTTAAAATTGAATAGTTACAATTTATAGATTTCAAAATTCTGTTTTGTGAGGCAGGCTATACAAGTTGACTTTCATTTCAGAAAAATTAATTTCAGAGAAATAATGAAACTATTACTTCCTTGTTGGTTTCACGTTATCTTTAGAAAACAATTGTGACTGGGATATAACACATACCAGTTCCTCTTCCCCACCTGGTTAAGATTCTAGCAGTGTCATGCCTCTGTTGGTCAGGTACAAGCAAGTAGCACAACACTGCACAACACTGTCTAACCCATATGAACAAAATTAAAAACCCAACATGCCTGAAAACACTCTGAAAAGGGATCTTTTATATTTTTTGCAAGTGGATAAAGAAATCGACCTAATATTTGATTCTATATTTTTTTCTGGGTTACCAGAAAGCTCCTATAAGGGAGAAAGAGTGTAGTACCCAAATATAACAGCAGTTACAGGATTTAAAAGTAGAATCTCTGCAGTGATCTGTAAGGTCTTGTCTTGATGGGATGATGGATGGGCTAAGGAGAAGACCTTGGCCGTGTGTAACGTGGCAAGATGACAGTAGACAAAATGATGGTAGAAAAGTGCTCTATCCCATCCCCTGAGCTTTAACACTGCCTAACTGGATTATCTTTTTACCTTGTCAGAGACGCTTTCTTAGTATGCCATTTAAATCATGTTTCTTTTAGGTCCATCTTCCTTCTCAAGATCAACCATAACACTTATGCAGGTCACCATCTACCATTAAGTCATGAGATTAAGAGACACAAGCATCTCCCTGCTGTATTGATTGATGCTGTTCCATGTCCTATACCATGCCTGGTACATAGACACTCCTCATGGTTTGCTGAGGTGGCCATGAGTCATGTTACTAAGTTGAGGGAATCTATAGGAGTAGAAATGGGGATAGGCTTCTGTTCGCTCCACACACAGGTTCTGCGTCTACCTAAAACCAGGACTCGATGTGGTAGCCACCCACCTTGATCCCAGCACTCTGATGACAGAGGCAGGTGGATACCTTAGAGTTCAGTGACAAGCCTGGTCTGCATAGTGACTTCCAGGACAGCTGGGCTATGTTATAGGGAGAACCATGTCAAGAAGCAAAGAGACAAACAAAAACAAAAAGTAAACGCTGACATATCTTTCTCTCTCCCTTTCCCTCTCCCTCTCTCTCTCTCACACACACATCCTTAATTGATTTTAAATTGAAAAATTCGTCTCACTAAATCTTACTATCATTCCAATCCTCTAGTGTCTTGGATATCCCTCGAGCTCCTCCTCTCCATATGAGCCATAGTTAACATAATCAAGCACTATACTTTCCATGTCACCTGAGCTCTTAACACTTCATACAAAACAGCAGCACGCATCTTGTTATTTATGCTCCTTGATATTGCCTCTTGCTCTTTTTTATGAGCAGAACTGTTGTGTTATCATTTAATATATTTTTATATTTGTATATCTTTATGCGCTAAGACATAGGTATCATAATTGTATGAAGTAGGTTTTTATGCCATCTTCCTCATAGCTCCTAGAAGTGTAAGCAACATACATGTGACATTAAAATTTTTGTGAGATGAGGTTTTGCTAAATGTTTTTTCTCCTGAAGGAAATAATTTTTATGTTGTCTTGTCTTATATAAACCAAGATAATTCAAGCAACATATTATCACTGTAGAAAATCAGATAAAATCAACAATAATATTTAGAAAAGTTTATAAATACCTGAAAACTCAAAATTAAATTCATTGCTCCCTATCAAGACCCTCATTCAAGTCATCCACAAACGAAACAAAATTGCATAAGGAAAGATTGAAAAGATATATGCATCGATTTGCTTTTTTTACAAAAGATGGTGCAGACAGGTGTTGTTATAGAGTTGTTATAGAGTCTTATATGTTGTTGTTATAGTTTTATATTTTTATGAAAAAAAATAACTATTGTTTCATGCAGCGATAATAACTACAGCCATTCTAATAATAATTTTATATTTAGCAATACAGTCTATAAACTTGGTTATAGGAGCAAATTACCTACAAAACAGTCATATTTTTCTTTCATTTATTTGTTCTTTCTCTACAAATCCTCTGGCAAAAAAAAAAAAAAAAAAAAAAAAAAAAAAAAAAAAGCTCATTTATCTTGTCTCAAACCATGGATTTGCAAGAAGGAACAGTTATTTTTGTGATATCAGTCCCAACTTACCTTTCACAAAATTACACTTAAAGCTCCAATCTGCCCTGGGCAGCTGCAGTGGGATTTCAGCTAAGATCCATCAGTGCTAATGGCCATTCTGTAACCATCAGGTCCCTGGTCGCAATGGCAGAGGGGCCCCAACAGCACACTCTCCTTGACAAGCTGGAAGGATGGCACCAGTGCTGTCCTCTGCAGCATGACTCACATCCGCTCACTGTTCCCTTTATGTTCAGAAACTCAGTGGCTGGGATAGCCTTAGTGAGGAGACTAAGAACAGCTGGATATGAGCCTAGCTGCCCTCACAAAGGATAAGGAGATCTGTAGCAGAGTTCTGTTAGTAGTCTACAAACAGTGTAAATTCAAGTCATTGTAAACATTCTTCAACCACTGGAGCGGAGAAAGCTGCCTTTTCAATCTTAGGCTTTTGGTGTCTTGTAAGTGCTAACTGTTTCTAGCATTATTTTTGTCTTAGCTCAAGTCCTGGAGAAGAGTACCCCAAAGACAATTGAGAGATAACTGACCTGTGTTTTGTTTAAGAAAAGCAGATGGCATTAACAGTCACTAAATCTACTTATTAAATAAATGGCAAACCTCCAAAAACCTCACATCTTTGAACTTGTCTCTATGGAAGTATTCCTACTGTGGTGCATAATAAAACACATTCAAACATCTATCCTATGATATATATACAAGACCAGGATGCACATAGCAGTAAAAAGGATATAAGGCCTTTATTTAAAAAAAAAATTGGGGCTCAGTAATTTATAAGCTTTGCCACCAAAGGAAATTACTTAACCTCTCTGATTTAGCTTTCTCTATCATAAAACAAAGACGATGCTATCACAAAGAGTCTTCAAACCGGCGAGTAGAACTTTCGTTTTTGTGACTCTATTATAACCGTAATAAATGAACAACTTTTGAGTGTTTTAGGAAGACTGCTATAATTCATTGCCATGTGTACATTCATAATGTAAATGAATGTGGTGTACACCTGTAAGAATATACATGCAAGCATGCAGTACAAGAAACCCATGCTTAAAATGCACTATTTCCTATTGTGATAGGACTTAGAATATATGTGAGAAAAAAAAATCACACATATGTCAGTGAAAATCCATTTATGCTTTTAAAAATAAAAACAAAGATTGGACTGGAGAATTCAATACTACGATGGAGCAGCTGAGAGTGGCCATTGTCACAGTAAATTCTACCAGAGTGGACACAGGACTAGCCACAGGATTATCATCATGGATTGCTGCAGCCATGAATCATCTGAAGGAATGGGCGGGCATGGGAGTGTTAGCAGGCCTTCTGGTGTTGGTCTCCTTGGTTTGCCTGTGGTGTATATGCAAGATTAGAGTCTCACAACAGCGTGATGCAGCCATGATCATTCAGGCCTTTACAGCCATTGAAGCAGGACAGTCTCCCCAAGCATGGTTGGATACCATAAAAAGCTAAAATGTTACGCTCAGGATGCGAGGCTAAGCACTGCACTCAGGGTGAGCCGCTTTGGACCCAGAGAAGAGCATGTCTGGTTGCATGCGGGTTGATGCCCCAGGTCCCGCCTCTGAGAAAAAGGCATCGGACGGGTCTGATGCTCTTTGGGTGGATGACACCTAAACGAACATCGGTACAAAGTCCCAATTTATTTCTAATATCAGAGATCAGACCTCTACTCTTGCCTGATGCGTCTAAAACAAAAAAAGGGGGAACTGTAGAGAGCTGCGGAATGCTATGCCTTAAAGATGGAGCTGGTTTCCGCCTTCCACCTTCCCGATGGTGAGTGCTGTCTGTCACGAACATTCCACATTTGGCTAAGGCTGAGGATCTGGCTTGCTTCCGTGTATGTGGACCTATCTGCATTGCCCACGTGGCACGCCTGGGTTGGCTACCCAGAGGCTATTTAAGCTGTGGACTGGCTTTCCCCAGGGTCTGAGGATTGTTCAAGGTTCCTGAATAAACTGCATTGAAAAAAAAAATATTCAGCAAAAAAAAAAAAAAGAAAATTTAAATCAAATTGACTTTTCAGTAATTTGAAATAAATGTGTTCATTCCATAGTTAACAAAAATCATTAAGAATTTTTTTAAATAAATGACTGCTTATATTTGTTTTCATCGAATCACTTCTGGAGGATCATGGGCTTGCTTTCTAGCAATAGCTTTTAAGGGGAAAGTGCTTCCTAAAACATATCCCTGACAAATTCCCACCTTCTGAATCAGCCATTAAGAATGCTTTACATTAAATCTATCTTTATTTCTTACTCCAGATCCTGGGCAGCATTGCCCAAACCTACATGCTCCTCCTTATGCTGAATTCCTAAGAAGCAATAATGAGAAGCCATGAATCTCCAACACGGTTTGAACTCTACTTAGGAAGTCTACAACATGCTGGAGCACTTAAGCCTTACAACTGAAGCCAGAGATCCTGGCTCCTGCGGCAGCCACCCTTCTGTAATTGCCTCAGTGCTGGTTGCTTTTCCTGTGTTTGTCTTTCAACAGAAGGGAATATAATGCAATAGCTTGAAAAATAAAAGACTTTCTCATTTACACATGAAAAACCATCTTATGTGGTAGCTCCGTGGGGCTGTCTGCAGAGCTCTGTGTATACATTGCATTTAAGGGCTTAGATCTCCCTGCACCTGCTGTGTCACTACAGACCCCTAACAGTTTGAAGCCTGTTAGAGCAGGAGACTTCTCAAGCCCTGTCTACAGGATGCCAATACAGCTGGTCAGTTCAATTTATTTGATGAGGAGAGGAGAAGAAGAAAAAAAGCAGTCAGTCCAGTAGAGGGAAATTTCATCAAGCCATTTCTTTAGTGGTGTGGGGACAAACAAACTGGTTTACCTTCATTTTCCATTTTGCCACCTGTTCTCTGGGGGTTGTCCAGGCCTAGCTCCAGGCTCATCATTTGTTTTAATCACACTAAGTGCAGCATTGAATCAGTTTCCAATCAGAAAGCTGCCAACTGCTCAACCCCGGAGAAGAGATTTAGAAGATGCTACCAGTCGCAGCCCCACAGGGGCCTCAGGCAGCTTTTCCCAGTGAAAAATGCAGCACTGGTTGCTGTTTCTCTGTGACTGCCCTTAAAACAAAGTATCTCGTGCATTGCTATATCGAGAGATTTATGTCACTGACCAGCTGTTTATAATGGGGATGTAGTGTTACTGAGCTGATAAAGAGACAGTAACCATTATCCAGTTAATAGAGTTATTAACTAGAGTTAAATTGGCTCGATAAACTGAAGGCAACAGGGAGTAACTCTCAGAAACTCTTTGGCCACCCACATGCTGCCAAGGACTTTAGGGATAGTCAGCTACGCGATGTCCAAAAACGCGGAATTCATGAATAATAAAGCATTTCGTCCATTTGCATTTTATGTGTTGGCTTGTCTGTGACCTCCTGGAGTTTATGCCTATCTTGGAAGACTTCTCTGAAGTCTCCTTGTTGATAGTAGGTCCTTGGAGTAAGGAAGCTATCCCTGGGTGCTAAGATATAATAGAATTGTGATGTTGTTATTTAATTGAAAGGTACACATACATCAGTGCCAATGCCTCATAAGCAGCTTGTATTGCATAGAGCTATTTAATATTTGTGTAATAGGCTTATGTATTTTATTACATACCTAACTTTTATATTTGTCATTGATTCCACAAAAGCCAACACTTATTTTTATTTTGTTTTTAGTAGTATAATTTTTACAATGATCTCAATGTATGCTACTGTCATGTTTACATAAAAGAAAGAAAGAAAAAGAAATTATCATTTATTAAGTTAATTTAGTGCTGAACTCAGAGTTTGCTTGGATGGCTAATGAAACACTTGTACTCCTCAGCAGTGGACATAATAGGAATTTCCAGGAAGGTAGTCTGTTCTAAAAGAGATGAAAGTAGTAAGATACTGAAAGATCAATAAATGGCCAAATTCCCTTCACTATTATAAAATTTAAAGAGATGCTTGTGGCCCCAGCACTTAGGGAGACAGAGGCAGACAGATCTCTGTAAGTTCAAGGCCAGCCTTGTCTACAAAGTGAGTCTAGGTCAGCAAAGGCTACACAGAGAAAACCTGTTTCAAAAACAAACAATCAAAAAAAAAAAAAAAAAAAGAGGCAATATACTACTGAATTTCCAGCTTGTAAGACACAACTGACAAAAGTTGTGAGTTTCTTCAAATTATAGTCTCCTATCTGGGCTTGAGAAAGGCAAGAGAAAGACAGTGCATAGAAATACCAGAAGCATACAAGAGAAGTAACAGAAAGAAATACAAAAAAGGACTAAATGCAATTGGAGAGATAAGGAAGGTATTCTTTAGCAGTGGGGAACTGTTAAGTGTTAGAATGGGTCACATAGGGAAGGATAAATTTTCTCGTTAAAAGCAGACTTTAATTTGTCTAGAACATTTAAGTGCAATTTTGCCTGCAGTAAGTAAGAAGCTGAATTCTCAGTATCTTGCTACATAATTAGCAATTCATATTAGCAAAGCTCACAAATAACTAACTCAGTATTATAAGCACCAAAACCCATTAAATATGAGGATGTTTGAAATGGGCAGTCTAAAGACCAAGCCAAAGTGATACTGGCTTTGTCATTTTCTAGAGCAAAGGTTTGCTCCCTAGCTCCTTAAGAAAAAAACAAACAAACAAACAAACAAAAACATGTTATCTGATCTGATGTACCCTGATACTAAAAGCCAAGGACTACTTAACAAATCAATTCCCTGTGTGGTAAAATACATTTTAAAACTTGGTCATCAGGGAAATGCAAATCAAAACGACCCTGAGATTTCACCTTACACATATCAGAGCGGCTAAGATGAAAAACTCAAGTGACAATGCATGATAGAGAGGATGTGGAAAAAGGGGAACCCTTCTCCATTGCTGGAGGGAATATAAAATTGTACAACGACTGTGAAAATCAATCTGGTGTTTTCTCAATTAGAAATAGCACTTCCTTAAGATCCAGCTATACCACTCCTAGGCATATATTCAAAATATGTTCAAGTGCACAACAAGGACATTTGCCCAACCATGTTCAGCGCAGCTTGATTCATAATAGCCAGACCCTAGAAACAACCCAGATGCCCCTCAGCTGAGGAATAGATACAGAAATTGTGGCACATTTACACAATGGAATACTACTCAGCAATTAAAAACAAGGAAAACATGAAATTTTCAGGCAAATGGTAGGATCTAGGAAAGATCATCCTGAGTGAGTATCCCAAAAGCAGAAAGACACACATGGTATATATGCCCTTATAGTGGATATTAGGCATATAAAATAGGATAAACATATTAAATCTGTTCCCCTAGAGAAGCTAAGCAAGAAGGAGGACCCTGGGTAAGATGATCAATCCTCACTCAGAAAGGCAAACGGGAAGGAAATTGGAAGAGGGAGAAAACAGGAAACAGGACAGGAGCCTACTGCAAAGGGCCTTTGAAAGACTATCTAGCAGTGTATCAAAGCAGATGCTGAGGCTTATAACCAAACTTTGGACAGAGTGCAGGAAATCTCATGAAAGAATGGAGAGGTAGAAAGACCTGGAGAGGACAGGTCCACAAGGACAACAACAGAACCAAAAATTTCTGGGCACAGAGGAATTTTCTGAGACTGATACTCCAACCAAGGACCATGTATTGAAATAACCTACAACCCTTGCACATGGCAGCTCAGTCTCCAAATGGGTTTCCTACCAAAGGGAACGAAACATGGGCTGTCTCTGACATTAACTGATTGGCCAGCTCTTTAATCACCTCCCCCTGAGGGGGAAGTAGCCTTACCAGGTCACAGAGGAAGACAATGCAGCCATTCCTGATGAGACCTGATAGGCTAGGGTCAGAGGGAAGGGGAGGAGAACCTCTCCTATCAATGGACTTGGAAAGGGGCATGGGAGGAGATGAGTGAGGGAAGGTGGGATTGGGTGGGGAGGTGGGAGGGGGCTACAACTGGGATACAAAGTGAATAAACAGTAATTAATATAAAAAAATTAAAATTAAAAAAAAAATGTTAGCTATCAAGTCTGGTGCTAAACACCAAAGAGATATGATGTTTTTGTAGTAAAAAATAAACTAATAGCTAAGTATTTGAATCAAGACTGTTTAAGATCAAGCTGGAGCCCTACTTGTTGGCTCTAATTGTCAACTGGTAAAGAAATGAAATGAAGGGATTGAAATGAAAAAAATGAAAGGATTGAGGTTACAAATCCTGCTGGTTTTCTAATCTGAAATTTGTCTGGGTGCTATCATTAAGTCCTTTCAAATGCTTTGTAGAACTGCATAATGCTCTGCAATATATTTCAGAATCCAGTTACCCTGGGACATAAGCCTTTTGTAGTTGCTTGTTTTCTTTTGTTTTCTCACAGTGCCCCTCCCCCTGTCTTTTGCTGGGATGCTCCTCTGTGGAAATTTTTGTCTTTTAAATTTGGTCTCTAATTCTGTTTCTGATCCCAATTATTTTGTACTTATTCTTCCACTTTGCTGTTGTTTTTTTGCTTTTGTTTTTTCGTTTTGTTTTGTTTTAAACTGAGTACCTTACTTTATTTATTTATTTATTTATTTTGTTCTCTTTACATCCTTGAAGCGCCTTTCCTCCTCTCCTACCAGTCCCACTCTCTCTCCCATCCCCTCCCCTTTTCCTCAGAAAAGAAGAGCTCCCTTTCCCACTTGCCCCAGCTCATCATGTTGAATCTGAATGTGTGTTCTTCCCCTTGGGTCTGTCAAGGCCGTCCTGCCAGAAGAAAGTGTTCTAACAGCTAGCAACTGAGTGTTTGTCCAATGCAGTCACCACTTCCCTTGTCAGAGGACCCACTTGAAGCCTAAGCTGCCCATCTGCTATAACTTTGTAGGAGACCTAGGTCCAGTTCATTCATGGTTTTTGGTTGATGCTTCAGTCTCAGTAAATCCCTCTAGGCTCTGGTTAGTTGTCTCTGTCTTTTTTTTTTTTGGAGTGGGGGGATCCGCTGTCATTTCCAGGTATTTTTCTCTTTCCTTCCACTATTCCCTAAGAATCAAACATATCAACCAATGTTTGGCTGTAGGTCTTAGCATCTGTCTTGAGGAATTGCTGTGTAATAGAACTTAGCCACGGCTGCTAAGGACCTGTAGGAAGAAAATTCTTATGATCATTTATGCTTAGGGATGTCTGCAGTCTATCAAATTTATTCAAAGTGTGTCTTCATGTGTAATGTGCGTAAATTCAAGTTTTGAAGCACATCTCATTTTCATTTCCACTGTTAAACTCACTCAGTACCTATTTAACATTGACAAATATGCACTGTTTCCAACTCATTTTTCTCTCTAAAGGCATCTATTCCTTTTCAGAAATGTTCAAGCCTGTTCTGGAGCTCCTCATTGAGTGGCTGGGTGACTCTTCCATTCTAAGACCTCAAAATAGCCCCTGGTACTTTAATACTGCCATTTTAGAATCATTCTTCCTGTTCCCATTACAAAACCTTTGTACTTGGTACTGGACTGCATGTCTTTATAATTTGATTTTACAGTCTAGGAAAATACATCAAATTTTACTTTTATTACTTCAGTTTTAACTCATTAGATTATTTTAATGCTAAATACAATTCATTCTATTTGAATATTTCTTTGACTAATAGCCTGCTCTCTTTCACTAAAACATTTTCTCTTATCTCTTTGGAGACAGTATATATAGTGATGCCATCCTCCATATATTGCATGAACCATGTTGTACCTGGGGTTTTCTTTTTTCTTTTTTTAATTTTTTACTAATTACAGTTTATTCACTTTGTATCACAACTATAGCTCCCTCCCTTATTCCCCCCCAAACCCACCCTCCCTTCTCCTTCTCCTTCCATGCCCCTCTCCAAGTCCACTGATAGGGGAGGCCTCCTTCCCTTCCCTCTGACCCTAGTCTATCAGGTCTTATCAGGAGTGCTTGCATTGTCTTCCTCTGTGGCCTGGTAAGGCTGCTTCCCCCTCAGAGGGAGATGATTAAAGAGTCAGCCACTGAATTCATGTCAGAGACAGTCCCTGTTCCCTTTAGTAGGAAACCCACTTGGAGACTGAGCTGTCATGTGCAAGGGTTGTAGGTTATCTCAATGCATGGTCCTTGGTTGGAGTATCAGTCTCAGAAAAGACCCCTGTTCCCAGCTATTTTGGCTCTGTTGCTCTCTTTGTAGAGCTCCTGTCCCCTCCATGTCTTTCTATCTTCCCCTTCTTTCATAAGATTCCCTGCACTCTGCCCAAAGTTTGGCTATGAGTCTCAGCATCTGCTTTGATATCCTAGGATTTTTCTTTGCTGCTGTATTTTTTTTGTGTCATATTGTAATTTTGCCCACATTTCTAGTGGCATGTGCTCTTTTACATTAAAGAGAAACTAAGAAACTAATCCAAAACCTTGTGTGTTGGTGGAAGCTAGGAATCCATTGGCTATTCTGTAAGTAAATGGAATATCAAACCTGATTATCATCAGAAGTCACAAATCTGTCTGATCATGACATTGGCCTTTTGTCACGTAGAAATCAAGCAAGCTAAAGGGATGGAATATTCTTACCCTCAGATATGTAATATGTATCAGAGTTTTGTTCTCTAAAGAAATCTGTCTTCTGCTTTGCTTGAGAACCTTGATTCAAAAAACTGATTCCAAATGAGTTTCCTGACTAAAGGGGTTTAATTTTTTCAAAACAGTGTTAGAAATGACTGCTTTTCTATAGGAAGGAGAAAACACCTGACAGTGGTAACTACTTCCTTAAAAAATAAAAATCAATTTTATGTTTTCTCCCAAAAGTTTCTGTTTCACAAAAAAAACAGTGCTTCAGAACTCAGGAAGTCTGAAGGAATCCCCGTGATTCTATTGGAACCAGGTGGACTCCTCACTGTGGTTTTTTCTCTGTGGGCACATGTGTTCCACTTCTTCTCTGCCACCTCAGTCACTGCACAGCCATCCTAAAGTTTTATACACTTTTATTTGTTATATTTTAAAAATTTTCCTTTACTCCTTTATCTTTCATTCTTTTATTTTCATTTTTATAGAAGTTGGGAAGAATGGTATGGTTTGAATGCATCAAACTTAAAGTAAGTTTGCAACCATGCAATCAAGTCACTATAGGCAATGACATTGGAATACCAAGCTTTGAATCTCAGAGCTAAGAGAACAATCTATGTAGGTAAAAGCTGTAATAACACTTATAAACAGAGAATGATTGAAGGGAGAGAATCTATGGAATAATTACTATTGTCCTATGAAGAAGAAAAAGGAGGAGGAGAAGAAGATAAAAATGTTTGATACACAAGAATGTCAACTACCCAGATGCGAGTGAGTCCCAGGAAGGAGAAAGCAAGAGACGGATATACAAAAATAAAAAAATAAAAATAAAAAAATTCCAAGGAAACAAGGCTGAATTCATTAGCATTTGCAATGTTCACTTCAGTTCAAGTTCAAGGACAAGTGAAGATACTGTTACAGAAGGAGCATATGGCAGAACTAAAGAAAATTATGAAAATAATAGAAGTAAAGAGATCAGGAGTAAAAACGATTCACAGAAATACCCTGGAAAAGGCACAATACTCTAAAAAAAGAATTTTAAAAAGTTAATAAAAATTATAACCAATAAATTTTAAATATGGAAAGGCAAATTCCACTTGATTTTTAAGAAATTACAACAGATATCTTCATTCTAGAATCTAAAAGAGTTAGCAAGAAATTTGACGCAAATGCAATGGTCTGTACCTGGAAGATATCAATGTATTAACTTAAATGCTGTTCGTCTCTACTTTAACATTATGAAGTATGTTCAATTTCAAAACATCTAACAGGAAACATAAAATGTTTTATATAGTTCATTTCTTGGTCAAAACACATATGATATCAGCATTTTTTAGAAGCAGGATTACCTTATGAGAAAAGGTTTTGTGACACGTTACTTACTTATTTGTCCTCCACATAACTAATATGACAATGGCAGACTGTATTATAGGCACAAAGAACAAAACTGATGTGATAATTTGAAAGAGAATAGCATGAAATTAAGGTATTCTATTAAGTCAAAAGTTGTCTTCAAATAAATAAACAATTGGAAACATAGTTTATAAATAGGCATTAAATGCTGCTAGAAAATTTCTCATTGCAGTTACAGGTGGCAAGATTCAGGGAGATCTTCTGCAGGAAATTCTTCGCAAACATTTTCAAAATGTAAATTCAAAATTTTTTTTTTTGCATTTGAAGAGCCCACGATTTGAGAATCTCCTGTATGATATATTTTATACAATAGCAAATTGGAAAACAAACTGCCAGAGAAAAACAACTGCAGAAGATGCGACAGTTCATGAAACAAACAAGAAAACCCGGACTTCAGAATGGATAATTCTGGGAGTTGCAAACAGATAGAATAACTTTGCAATCAAACATTTTCTCAGATACACACCCACTCACATGACTAAGCATGTACCTCAGTGGAAGAGTGAATCAAGCACAACTACGTATTTGGAAAGTGTTCTAAAGGCTAGGGGCTTAAGGAAATATGACAGTTGGGTATCTACGGTGTCCAGTAGGGGTGGCATTTTTCCTCCTTTATAAGGTAACTGCATTTATACCCCTTATAATTTGCATTTGTACACATTTTAGAAGCTTCTACACTTAGGTTTTCATGAAACATTTTCAGAAGTCTTAATTGTTAATTATTTCTTCCTGTAACCCTTCGTGAGAGTGCCTTCCCATCACTATTCTGCTTCTTGCTCCATTATTTTCCATCCCCCATTTGTACCAATCTCCTCTCTTGAAAGCACCCATTGCTGCTTGCTAGTATTTTCTTCTTGTTCTTTTTTTTTCTTTTTTTTTTAACAATTTATTTACTTTATATCCCTATTGTAGCACCTTCCCTCATCTTCTCACAGTCCCACCCTTCCTCCTTCTAATATCCTATAACTCTTACCTAGTCTACTGAAAGAGGGAGTTCTTCTCCCCTCTCATCTGACCCTAGCTAAACAGGTTTCAGCAGGACTGCCTGGGAACCCTTCCACTGTGGCCTGGCAAGGCCACATCACCAGGGGGAAGTGACTAAATTGCAGGCAACAGAGTTCATGACAGAGGCAGCCCCTGTTCTCCTTACTCAGGCATGCACATGGAGAAAGAGCTGCCTACGGGCTACATGTGAGCAGGGGTTCTAGGTCCTCTCCATGCATGGTCCGTTGTTGGTGCATCAGTCTTTGCAGGGGCCCCTCCGTTCAGAATTTTTAGCTTTATTGGTCTCCTTGTAGAGCTCCTGTTCCCTCTGTGTCCTTCTATCCCCTGACCTTTTATAAGACTCCCTGAGTTCTAACTGAAGTTTGGCTGTGATTCTCAGCATCTGCTTTGATACCCATTTGATTGGAGCCTTTCAGAGGACCTCTATGGTATGCTCCCGTCCTGTTTCCTCTCTTCCACAGCTTCTGTTGTCCATCGTGTTTGTCATTCTGAATGAGATTTAAGCATCCTCCCTAGGATCCTCCTTGTTGTGTAGATTCAGTGTTTTTATCCTATATTACATGGCTAATACCCACTTATAAGTGAGTATATAACATGTGTGTCTTTCTGGTTCTGGGTTACCTCATTCAAAATAAGCTTTTCTATTTCAGCCCGCTTGCCTGCAAATTTCATTATTTTCTTGCTTTTAATAGGTGAGTAGTATTCCATTGTATAAATGTGCCACAATTTCTATATCCATTCTTCCACTGAGAAACATTTAGGTTATTTCCAGATTCTGGCTATTAAAAATAAAGCTGCTATGAACACAGTTGAGCAAATGCCCTTGTTTAATAGTGTAACATCTTTCGGGCTTATGCCCAGGTGTTGTATAGCTGGATCTTGAGGTAGTGCTTTCCCAGTTTTCTTAGAAAGCAACAGATTGATATCTAAAGTGCTTGTACAAGTTTACATTCCCACCAGCAATAGAGGAGGGTTCCCCTTTCTCCACATCCTCTTCAGCATGTGTTGTCACTTGAATTTTTGATCTTAGACATTCTGGTGGGTGTAAGATGGAATCTCTGAGTTGTTTTGATTTGCATTTCTCTGATGACTGAGGATGTTGAGCATTTATTCACCATTCAACAAATGGTGCTGGTCTAACTGGATATCCACATGCAGAAAAATCAAAATAGATCCATATTTGTCACCCTGAACAAAATTCAAGTCCAGGTGGATCAAAGAACTCAAAATAAAACCAGACACACTAAATCTGCTGGAAGAAAAAGTGGGAAAGAGCCTTGAACTCCTTGGCACAGGAGACAACTTCCTGAACAGAACACCAGCAGTTCAGGTTCCAAGATCAACAATTAATAAATGTGGCCTCATGAAACAAAAAAAAACTTCACACTGTCAATAGAACAAAACAGCAATCTACAAACTGGGAAAAGATCTTCACCAACCCTACATTGGACAAAGGGCTAATATCCAGGATATATAAAGAACTCAAGAAATTAGACGCCAAGAAACCAAATAACCCAATTAAGAATGGGATACAGATCTTACTGTTTCCTACTTCTTTCATAAGATTTCCTGCATTCTGCCCAAAGGTTGCCCATAAGTCTCAGCATCTGATTTGATAGTCAGCCTTTCAGAGGTCCTCTGTATCAGGCTTCTGACTTGTTCCCTCTTTTCTCCTTCTTCTGATATCCATCCTCTTTGCCTTTCTGAATAGGAATTGAGCATTTTAGCAAGAGTCCTCCCTCTTGATTAGTTTCTTTAAGTGTATAGATTTTAGTAGGTTTATCCTATATTATATGTCTCTATGAGTGAGTAGGTCAGGAACTCCACAAGGACAGCAACAGAACCAAAAATATCTGAGCACAGGGGTCTTTCCTGAGACTGATATTCCAACCAAGGACTATGCATGGAGATAACCTAAGACCCCTGCACAAATGTAGCCCATGGCAGTTCAGTATCCAAGTGGATTCCATTGTAATAGGAACAGGAACTGTCTCTGACATGAACTGATTGGCCTGATCTTTAATCACCAGCATTACCAGGCCACAGAAGAAGACAATGCAGCTACTCCTGATGAGACCTAATTGACTAGGATCAGAAGGAAGGAAAAGAAGACCTCCCCTATCAGTGGACTTGGGGAAGGGCATGCATGCAGAGGGTGGAGGAAGGGAGGGACTGGGACTGGAGGAGGAGGGAACTACAGGGGGATACAAAGTGAATAAAATGTAATTAATAAAGAATTTTTAAAAAATGGGATACAGGGCTAAACAGAGAATGCTTGTTAGTTTTCAGACTTCTTTTGTGTATTAAAAATTAAACATACAAATCTTATGTTTTAAACCAAGTGCCTATTACAGGGGTAAGATGTGACTTTTGTCTTTCTAGATCTGTATTACTTAGCTCAGTCGTTACTTTGACATCCATTCATTTACCTGAAAATTTGCAATTTCATTTTTACTTTTGATTTTGATTGATTTAAGTTCTTAAGATAGGTTTTGATTATAACATAATATACTACTTTCCTTTTCTTTTTTCTGCCTCTAGTCCCTCCCATACCCCCTCTTATTCCCTCACCATCAAACTGATAGCCTCTTTTTTATTGTTGTCATGTACACAGCAATAATAAAAAACACAACACACACAAGTACAGCACAACATGCACAGCTACCTTATATTGATTGGATAATCAGTTAGGAAGATCTCCCTTAAAAAGGGCTAAATCATCTTTAAGCACTAGTTAGATGCCTAGTTCTTCATGTAGGGGCTGGACCATATGAGGATTTTTTCTTCTCTCTCTCTTTTCATGTTAGCATAAGTATTATCTATTGCTACTATCACTTTTCTCATCTTGTTTATGCAGTCACTTTTATGAGAGACAATGTCACAGCATACTTTTTGGTTCTCGGGAGTTTCCAATATTTTGTCCTGTGTTGTGCGTTGTTCCCTGAGATACGTATGCAGCAGCTTAGATGTAGAAGTATGTATTGGCACTGGGATCCCTGTGATCCATTAAGCTTTGCATAGTGTCTAGTTGTAGTTTTCAGCAATGGTCTCCAGTTGCTGTGAAGAAAAAGCTTATTTGATAATGGGTGATCACTACATGAATATGCACACATAAGAACAAGATTATAATTTAGTTACGGGTTGTGGCCATCGTAGATGCTCTTCTCATCATTTGCTCTGGAGCCATAGGTGGTTAACAAGGTTTCTAATACCAGTAGTGATGTCATTACTCTTGAACAGATCTTAAGTCCAATTGAGGATCTTGGTCATCACCAGGATACGGATGTCATTCATTGGATGTTTATAGATAACTTTCCTAATGTTCATGGTTGTGTAGGACTATTAATTTCACCCTTCCATTGGTAGTTTGCATTGGACTTTCTAGAACCATGAAAACTAAATAACAGAAAGGAGCTATTCTCTTTGGATATAGCATAATTCATCAGAACCCTTTGTCCTGAGCATGTATTACCTTCTACCTCCAAGGAACAACTAAGGAAAAGAGCAATCACTTATATTATACAGGGAGTCTCTTGGACTATACTGATCAACCACTTGAAAGGAAATTTTCCATAAGTAGCACTGAAAATTCTGTTAATCTACGGCTCTTTTGGTGTCTCAACACAAATAGCTGTGTATCACAAGTGTGCCTGCTGCTTTTAGAGGCCAGAGAAGAATATAGTCTGGAACTGGACTTACAGAAAGTTGTAAGCCACCGTATGTGTACTGGGCGCTGGAATATATTCACAGGCCCTTGTAAGATCAGCCAGTGTTCTTAACCACTGACCCGTATTTCCACCCCTTTTCTGGATGTCACTTATTTGGGAATTATTGGTCAATGTAGAGCCCTAAACCCAAAATATTGCAGGGTAATATTATTGCTTGGTTACACTCTAGAACTAAGATGGGTAAGTCTCTATTACTGAAGAAAATATATACTTGTATTATAGAACACAGGAAAAAAAAAAAAAACATGCTGATACCTCAAAGAAAGCTTCAAACTACCTAAGCTGTCATAGGTAGTGGATACCATTTAGAGTACTGGAAGGTCCTATGCATATTAATAGAGAATAAATGATTTCGGTAAACTTACACATGTGTGAACCCATTGATTTCAGTAATCTCACCCATATGTGAACCATCACCCCAGCAAAGATAATCCTAATCATGGAACAGTTACAAGAATAGAATGTAACATTTTTTTTATTAGAATTAAGGCTTGGTTCACAAAATGGAATTCATGCTCATCACTATTATCAGGGCAAAGAAAATATGGCCACACAGGTCATATTACCCTACCACTATTGTACTGCAAACTGAAGATAGTACTGACATGAATCTTATTGTTACACTCATCGATTAGTGCATCTTTCAACTCTCATCAGAATACCTTCGTGTTGTGGGAGACGATGATTGACATAGTGGCTCACAGCTACTCAATATGCAGAAAATAAGAGACTGCAGCTTCATTATCTGTAAATGGCACACCTATATTACAGCCCCTCCTTTTTAAGGTCCATGGATCACTGAAGAAGAGAATGCTTGTGAGTCACAGGTGGTAGATGACTACAAGAAAGCAGTGTTTTCAGACACAACTAGTGTGTTACGCATATAAGCCAGGGTAGTTATGTCAGCATGCACAAGAACTACAGAACAGCAAGCCAGACACACTAGGAGAATGGAGCAGGCGGGTGTGTACAAAGCTCTGTCTATAGCTGAGGAGCTGTCGGAGGCAGGTGATTTCAGAAAAAGGGAGACTGTTAGTTTTAAGCATGAAGCCCTTTAGAGGCTACTTGTGCTTCCAGTGTTGGCTCTGTGTCCATTAACACACTGGTATCACTAATTGAATTTGGTGGGTCTAAATAAATTAAGAAGAGTACACATGGAACAATGCTAGAACAAAGGGGAGGAAACAGAAGGAAAACAATAGAAGGAGGACTTCATTATAACACATTGTATATGTATATAAAGTCCTCAAATGCTAAAATATTTTAATGAATTAATTATGTAAGTCTAGAAGCACAAAACATTACAGGGCTATGGTAGCAGCTCTTCCTACAATGTTTTCACCATAATACAGTGTTTAACATGATATTTATCTACTTTGTAGTTTCTTCCTGTTGATGCTTAACCAGTATTTAGATGTACTGAGTGTTCAATTGATATAAGAAACCTTCTTTTTACAAATTATCTTGTCATCTTAATATTTCAATACTAAGAAGAGATTTCTAAATGGGTAGCCTTACAATCAGTGGTAGTGAGTGTTTTTTCTACTTAAATTTTTAGTTAAGAATATTTTTTATTCTGAGTGTTGATTATGCTACCAAGGATATTTCATGAAGTAAATAATAGCATATAGAGTAGGTTGAGGAACCATATACTAGCCAATGTTAAAGATGAAAAGAGGGTTTATTTTGCAATATTTTTCCCTGTCACTGACGTAACAGATGTGTCAAAAAGTATAGCATGATTAGACCTTAATATTTGGCATAATTTAGCTGTTACTGAATGTTCCCAGTTTTGTGGTTTAAGCAATATAATCTCAAATTCTTCACTGTCTAGTAAATGTATCTTGTGACTTAAATGACTGGCCATTATTGGAAACACTTAGTAGATTGTTGATATCAGTTTAGCTAAATATACGTCGACCATTTATATGTACTGTGATAATGCTGGAGCTGCAACTCACATAAGCTAGTATGGCAGTAAATTTGTGACGACAAGGCGATCAGAACATCGTAAGCTTCTATCCATAAGAAATACAACAAACAATATGAAAAGTAGAGGAAAATGAGCTTTCCCGTACTCAAAATATTAAAAAGAGAAATTAACATTGAATTCGGAAAAGAGGAGCTGCCTAAGAATAAAATATATTTAACATACATTTTTGGTAAGATATACAAACAAGATGTAAATGCTTTCAAAAATCCCTGGGAGGCTTGCAGAAGAATGAGGGGGAGGATAGAAGGACAGTAAAACCAACAGAGCCAAATAACCTGGGCTCAAGGGGCTTGTGAAGACTGAAGCACCAACCAAGAAACATACATGGACTGGACCTAGGCCCCCTACATATATGTACCAGATGGTCAGCTTGGCCTTCATGTAGGTTCCCTTACAAGGGGAACGGAGGCTTTCTCTGAAATGGACTCCATTGCCTGTTTTTGATTACTTCCCCCTGGCAAAGCTGCCTTACCAGGTCACTATAAGAGAGGAAGCACTCAATCTTGATACAATTTGACCTGCTGGGGTGGGTTGGTGTGTGTGTGGTGGTGGGGTCTCCCCTTTACTGAGTGGTAGAAGAAGAGCTATAAGGGAAAGAGAAGGGAGGGTGGGACAGGAAGAAGAAGAGGGAGGAGGCTATGATTGGGATGTAAAATAAGTGAACTGATAAATTTTTTTAAAAATTAAAAAGAATATTTTAAGTTGAAAATCTTTGAGGTGCATATTAGAAAAAACTCAGCTATGAACAATTTTTTTCAGAATGCCCTCAAAAACTTCACCCACACAGAATGGTGAGCGCCTCACCTTTGTAAACAGTATGTCACGTTTTGTTATCCACTGATTTTATCTTTTTTCTGAAACAAAGAACACGTTTTCTAATCAGGCTGCAGTTAGTTGGTACAGTGGAGAAGCATCTCCACTTTCATTGGAGTTTCATTCAGCTTTAGACAAAAGACTAGAAAAGCAAAATAAATGTTATTTAAAGATATTTAACTTTGATTAATTAACTAAATTGAGATGAGAAAGGCTAAGGAATGTCACTGTGGGAATCGATTACTATTTTGGACCCATCAAACTGTAAGAGCTTATTAATAGAAATACCACATTTAAAGATGGATCTAAGCTGAGTCTTTCAGGGAAGACTTTCAGCTAGGAATATACAGTTAAGGGCCATAAATCCATAGAGAGTGTTTTAAATACATATGCTATATTTATTGGAATTATAAATTCTTTCTCCAACAAATCAAAATATTATATCTTCATCATCACAGAAAAACAAAAATGCTTTCTACTGTCATTGTTTACTGAAATAAAGGACAAAGGAGTACAACCAAGTTATGCACAATGGCTATCGATTGTACTCTGGAGAGGCAGTCACGTACAACCTTTGTATAACAAGAGAAAAAGAAACTGGAAGAAGAATGGCAGAATGGGGAGATTATTCTGTGATTCTTTCAATAAAATAAGATGGAATCAGTAATATATTACACACACACACACACACCACCACCACCACCACCACCACCACCACCACCACCCCACCCTCAAACACAACCTTTAAAATCTAGATATAAAAATTTCAGGAAGTATACTGCAAATAAAAATGTAATGTAAAAAGAGGAGCAGATGAGCACTTAAAGAATATAACAATCACAGCCTCAGATAGGTTTATTGCAAAATTTTAAGTTTTAAAGGAAAATCTTGAGCCATTTTTACCAATGCAACTATATTTTTTTTTTCAAAAAGAATAGACGGCAGTACGACACAAACCATATTGATTATTGTGTTTAAGAAAGAAATGGGCAAGACTTCAGAAATTGAAAGCTCTTAACACTATTGAATTCAGACCATAAAATCTTTGTGGGGATTTTATTGCAAAGACAAATGGTTATATCCACCTGAGTGATTTGTGGGATCCAAATCTGTGCAATAAAAGGAAAATGCTGACTGCTTGATTTCTTCTGTACAATTAGTAGAACATATAAACACATAAAAAATGGCTTCAGCTACTCAACCCATATGGGAAAAAATATTCTAACTAGAGACAACATTCTATACATTCAGTGATAATGAACCTATAGGTGAAGTCATCTCAAATTGGGAGATACATGGAGTAATAAATAACAATGAAATTAGTAATAAAAAGGTGAAATGATGAGACAAGAAAGAGTGGCATTTCTGTGATAGATACAAATTAAAAAATATATATGTAGGTTTCTGTCACAAACACCAACAATACACAGGAATATTTAAGTTTTAAACCATGAACAAACCTTAAATTATGCAATGCCGATGCTAAAAATATCCAAAACAGGGGACTATTTCCTTTGTAATTTATGAAGTGTCCAAAAACCTCAATTTCTCTTAGTTAGGTTCATAATGATGAAATCTATTTTTTCTCTAAATGTCATATATATATATATAGTTGTCATGGCTAGGCCACAAAAATGAAAACAAACACATTGGTCTCTTTCAATCCCAGGATCCCAGCCATAGATTCTTAAAGAGGAAATAGCTTATAGTTTAATTCTAATTCAGAACTGCATATATTGCATAATAAACCTTGAATTTAAACTCCTGTGTGAGATACCAACAGCATTACGTTAAATAAAAAGATAAAATGAAGAGAACACTGGCAAAAGTAAAACATTCCACCCGAACCCTATTTAATTCCACATCCTCAGTGACCAGTGGATAATTGGTTAGTAAATATCTAACTACATTATTTGTTTTATTAGCAACAAGGATGCATGAAGAACAGGGCAGCTAGCATTTATACCTAAATTCTAGAAAACAGAAGTTATCATGCAGACACGGTACTGGTGGGTCAGTTTGAAGGGTTCTGTACTAATTTGGGTGTGATGTGGGTAAGATAGAAATAAAGATGTGAATGCATCAAAGATCCTAGAGTCAAACAATCTGATCCAATGAGGAGACGAGCCAAAGTCATCAGATATCAAAAATCAAATTTCTTTTATAGCACCTGGGAGAAAAAGAATACCACTGGCAAAGGGAACTATCAAAAGAAAGTTCTGACTTGAAGGGAAATACATTTTATATGCCGAATATCATTTGTAGATATATCTAAGGGAAGATGTCTAGGACATCGTTTGAAAGCTGTGTCAAAGAGCAAATGTCAAGCAGAGTTGACAGTTATGCAATTGAGAAGAGAGAATGAACAAAAGAAGGAAAGAAGTTAACCTGTGAACAAGTCAAATGTTCAGAAAGTGACAAGACAGGAGGCAGGAAATTAAGAAAGGTTCAGCAATGTGCAAGACAAGAGAAGAGATGCAGCAAGATGGATAAAATGATAATAGTGGTTAACTTGAGAGCCTATCTGAGAACCTCATGCATATGCAAAAGTGTTTCAAAATATTACCACACTATACTCCAAATCTCTAGAAGCACAGGTCAAGAGCCTTGGATGCATGTCCTTTACTCTCATGACATTGCGATACACAAATATGACTTTTTGAATTAAGAAAAGAAAGTAAACACTTATATTTAGCCATCCCACACTCTTCTCATCCTATTAGTAGTTGAGAACAGAAAAAAGTGGGAAAAGACAGTCAAGAATGACTGACAGCAGAACAGGAAAAGAGTAAAAGTTGATGTCTGCTTATTTGCCAGTTGTGAGTACTGAAGACCAAACCTCTGGATCACTTTCAGTCTCTAGAATGAACCTGTTTGCATTTATTTCAATTAATTTTCAGGTTGTTTGAATTTTAAAAAGGGGCAAAATATTTTTTCTATTTAGTATTTTCTACCTTGAATTTTTGTCAAAATGTGCCTTTTAATCAGGTGTGTGGACAGATATGGATTTTAAAATTATAAAGTCATTTGTTTTAATAACTCCTTATTTTCTGGAGCATAATTATTATACACATTAACTAGTCAGTTCTAGCTAATGACCTTTAAGTTGCTAAAATTAAAGCACTAGTTTTCTTGCCTTGGATTTTAAACTGTATATAAGAAATAAAGAAATATTTTTTCTTGCCTTTTACATTTAGATACATTTTTTTCTCTCCTTTCACGTTGTGTCTTTGCCTTGTTGTAGAAATAGTTTAAAAAGGAGTAGTAATGCAAATGGCTAACTAACAATGCAGTGTGTAGCACAATCTCTATGAAAAGCAGTATGTTATGAACTTATTTGAACCACTAATTTTGCAGATGACGGGAAGTCTCAAAGACTCCATGACTGCCTTAAGATTGCCTTACATGCTATTTTGCTCTGTTGGGTGATGTCAGCCCACAGTTGAGATCTGAAGCATGGCTTGTGCTCAGCAGGGTCTAGCGAGTAACACAAATATGGTGTTCATGAGAGGATCAGTTCATGCCCATGAAACACTCATGAACTGACCAGATGAGCTTGAGACATGACTGGGTTCCATTTCCTTTTCTGGCTTGTTTGAGGAATAGCAAATTCACCTTTTAGAAGTATGGAAAGATAGGAGACACAAACAAACAAGAATCACATAAAGTTTAGTTTCAGTGTGACTTATTGTAAATGAACTATCCTGCTGAGCACAGACAAACTGTAGAATTACCTACAATGGAAAGATACTGAGAGAAGTACACTTGAGAGCAGTAGGCACACTAAGCCTCGTTTCACAAAGATTTAAAGGTACTAGATAACCATCCACTTCAAAAACCACTTAAAAATCCATTGTATTTGCATTTGCTGTCTGTAACCAATTCCTCCTGCAAACGCTTTCTGTCCACTCTTCACGTTAAAATCAGAGTGAGGTCTGTTGTTCATACTCTCAAATCAGAAGTGTGTACTGTGCCGTTCAATCAGAACTGCACCCTCCCCAAGGCTTCCTTCCTTTGCATCTGGATGCATGTACATCAAAGCCGGGTGCTGACAGGCTCAGACGCGTGATAAACACTGCTGAGCCTGAAATAAAACCCAGGTGATACCTGCTCCTCTCTGACCCCTTACATCTGTGATCTATCATTTCCCAGGTGTCAGTTCCCGACTAACGAAACAGAAATAACAGCATGTAAATGGTATCTTTTCAGATTTAATTAATTCACAGTGCCAAGTAAAAATTGCGTGGTTAAACGACCATTTTGCCTCTATATAGAACTTTGCTTTTCAGCCACATTAGTGTTACAAAAACACAAACAAATGGGCTATGTATAACAAATGCAGATTTGATTCTGCAAGATAGTAAACTTCCAGGGGAATTCAATTGGTTCAATAAATTATGACATGTTATGTTGTGGCAATAATATAAGGGCTCCTTTTAATGATGAAACTAAGAGATAGAATAGTATGTTCCATATTAAGGGCATTCATGTTTACTCAATTGCACAATGCTCACAGCAACGTTAGAAAATTGACCTTAGAATCCTGGCTTATAAATAAGAAGAATTAAATTAAAGAATTTGAAATAACTTGTTCAGAACAATACAGCTGACAGGTAGTGTTGTCAGTATTAACCTAAGTTTTCTGGCTTCACACACGCACTTTGTCTTTATCCCTGGAAGAAACGATTTTCTCTGTAGCACTTGTGTATGTAGAGAAAGGATGGGAGGTGGAAACAGAGAAAAGAGACATGAAAAAACATTGTGACCTTGAACAAACAATTTATTCATTTTCTATTTTCTGCACTATTTAAGTACAAACTAATCTCACTGGTGTCACAGGGAAAATTTAGTCTGGATGATTACAAAAATGTTTCTTCAGGGACTGAGTGGGACAGCTGCTTTAATTCTAAACTGTTTTCTGCTATTTCTATTTGGTGGCAGATATTAGAAAAGTTAAGTATACAGCAGTCACTGACTTCAAATTAAGTGGTAATGAATGCAGATTTCCATGAAGATTCCACGAGTTAGTAATTACAGTTTTATTGCTATTTGAAATGGTGAAATAAACTCAGTCTCCACTGTCCCATACATGTAATTGATGAGTTAATTTGTCTTCAGCTCTCTTGCTGTTCTAATATTTCTCCATTGATGCCATGAAAATTAATAGGATGCGAAATGTATAAAATTATACCCAATTTCAAAAAAAAAAAAAATACACAGTAGAGTACTGGGGAGGCATAGTTATTTCATCTGCGGATAGTACAGGGTCACCATCTTTTTTCCCCTTTCCCAGTGACATTTTCAGATTTGACATTCTGTGACATTTTCAGTTTAATATTGCTAATACCCTGGCTGCAGAATTAAAAGTACACCCCAAGGAAGAGTTGAATGCAGATGCATCAGAATACTTTTTTGTATGTCTCTTCTAATCAATGTTTGTATATAAACAATACACACATTAAGGAAGAATAAACACTTTCTAACCATTTCTGAACATGTTGGGGAGTCAATTAAAATATCCCAGGCAGGACCTTCACTTAGAATTTTGGTATTCCAAGGACCCGGGTGAGGTTGTACCAGCATGTTTCTTTGGAATCGTGAGATGAATGTGTAGCAATAGAGTGAAAGATGCCTAATATCCGGCAGGTAATGGCCTTCCCCAAACTAAAGCCAACTGAAGACGGGTCTCTACAGTTATAATGAAGGAGTCCCAGGAATCTCCACACAACGTATACCTAACTGGTGAAAAAGTCACAATGTTAATTGAATGTTGATGCTCGCTGACATTTATACAGGGTTCTGTTTGATGAATAAAAGGCAAGATTCATTTTTAAAATATAGTTGATAAGCTCTGTCTGACTATGACTTAGCAATACCTGTGAACCCCTCTTGCATTCAAGAGGTGCTTCTGATGTCCTCCGTAGCCTGATACCCATGCTCTTCCTCAGTTATTCATATCAAAGAAGGGAAAATACAGGCAGCACTGAATTGTTATTTTATTCTGTTTATAAATTTTATAACCCAATTGAAGTATTTCCTCACAATTACCTGATTCTTCCTGATTGCCCTCTCCCCCCCAAAAATAAATAAATCATAATCACAGTAACTGAGACTCTCCTCAAGCTCTGGGGAAACATGTTTAAGTGATATTTTGTTTGAAATGTAACCAAAGAACACCTGGTGAACCCAGATAATGGAAATATATCTACCTCATCAAGCAGAGCGATAGAAAGACAATGCTTAATAATGAGAAACTGTTCCTGATCTACATTGATGTTTATACTGCCATTTTTGTCTTGCTTCAGTATTCTTCTTTAGGGCTGTCTTGCTCTATTCTTGTGTAACAAGGTCCTGTCAGGCAAAGTAAACACATCACAAATGCTAAACACTATGTCCCAGAACATGGAGAGATCAAAATGCTACACAAATATTGTAGTCTTGGAGAGACACAAGACTTCTGTGCAATTCATTCTGTTGAGATTTCAGATTATGAAAGTCATGCAAACAAAGCAGTGACCTTTCAGCTTATGAGATGCTTTGCTCTATTGGTCATAATGTTGCAGCCATGATTTACAGGGAGAGCTGTGGGGGGCGCAGAGCAGAATGTGTGGCAGCTTGCCAGTATTGGGAAGTCCAACTTCAGCATCACGGAAGCTGCTTCATGAATGATGTCAGGCAAGGCTTTTCATTGTTGCTGCTCTTTGCTGCATGCTTCTGGTTTGTCTTGTAATATTGTATCTAATGATTACACTATGTATTTTCCAAAAAAACAAACTGTTCGAAAAGCTGCTACTTTTATACTTTGATTTTACTAAATATCAAAACATAAATGACAGCTCAATTATTTTCCCACGAGCATTGGGCTTTTTATTGTGTAGTTGACACAATTCAGTAGCTCATATGCTTTCATTTTTCTATTATTTAGCAATTGTTTCTTTTATACCATTTTAATACACATTTTATTTAAGTTGTACATGAAACATTACTTAAATATACATTTATACTAAAATATTGGAATTGTACCTAGAGAGATTCTCCGCACCAAAAAAGACAAGCATTACCTGTTCTTGCTCATATGTGTACAGTGGTGTTGAATCACTGTAATTTGTATATTTTACTTGGAGTAAATGTGGAAGCAAGAAAGGGGCCATTGTGGGGGTATAATTTAAATTATGCAACATACCTCCCAGAAGTATTACATTGCAAAAATCAAAAGCCCAGTGCCAGATAAGTTATATCCCCAGCTGATCTTGTGCTCATGGGTATTCCAGAAACTAAAACAGCTTAGACAATAGCTAGTACTCCTAGTTGACCTCCAAAATCTGATGTTACAACCACATTGTTGAAGACACCACACAATTTGGTTGTAGAACTTGGAGAAATCAAGTTGGTTTTGACAAGAGAGGAAAATTTCATCCCTGTCAACTTCCATTTTACCCACGGTACTATGTAAGGTACAATAGGAGAAATGTCATCAGTAGTCTTATTCAGATGTGAATTGCCATAATGACAAACCTGAAAGATAAAACCAATAGTGGCATGAATGCTATGTATATAGCCATTGATTTGGATGGAATTTAAGGCATATTTAGAAAATGCCTGGTTGTAAATGTGGACAAAAACGCACAGCTGTGGAACTCATAGGTTGTAAATGTGAAGTTACTACTTTTACTAAAAGGACATAGGATCAAATTACTCTAGAAATTCATATCTCTATGTCTATAGATTAGTGTAGAAATCTCATACCTCACTAGAGAAGATTCTTTGTGCAATGATGGAGTTAATAAAATAAAATAAAATAAAATAAAATAACCACCTCCTACCTGGTTAAAGATCAAATAGCATATGTTTATGGAGCACACAACTATTAATAGTATATCAATCACATCTTTTCTCCCAAAGGCTCACACAACATCCTGGGTTAATTGGCAGAAAGAACATCACAACCAAAGGTCAGAGAGAAATGAGATGAAATAGTATCTTCTGGGCCTGAAAGAATCCCTGAACTCATGAACTGACAACTGACAGCAACCATGGTTACCCACACTAGACCTGTCCAGTATGAACCCAGTCAACAGTCCAGCATGGAGAGGTGTGGGGCTCATGAGACTCGATGCATAGCTTAGGAAATATCATCAGCAATGGTAGCTGTAGGAGGGCCACTTCTTTCAAGATGTAGCCCCTGATGAATAAGATGACCATGTTCCCATAAATGGAAGCACACCCCTGTGTACATGAGCAGCACAAACTGAAATGTGTAAGTTATAAAACAAAGCAAAAAAATCCCACAGAATTGAATGATGGAGGGAAAAAAATCTTAAACTTAGAGGCACAAAGGAGAAAAATGTGAATGAATATGCTCCAAATACAATGTATATGAAATTCTCAACAAATTAACAAAATGTTTAATAGATTATAACAAATGATAATAAAAAAAGATGAACCCCCCAAAGCATTTTGAGGAATTCATTTTTCCTGTTTCGTATTTGAGAAGCATGAGCTATTGTCTCGGGTCATATTATTCTCTCCACACTAACTCAAATGTGATTGTTCTGATGTTGAATCCTAAGTTACATTGCGGAATTGGACCATTATACTCAGTTTCTATAAAGAAAAGTGTTTCAGTTACTGTTTTTATTGCTGTGAAGAGTTACTATGACCATAGCTTATAAAGACAAACATTTAGTAGGGGCTGGCTTACAGTTTTAGAGGTTTGGTCCATTACTATCATGGCTGGAACTATGACGACATGCAGGCAGACATGGTACTAAAGTCAGAGCTAAGAACTGTACAACTAAATTGGCAAGCAGCAGGAAGAGAATGCCACAGTGGACTTGGTCTTAAGTATCTAAGACCTCAAAGCCTGGACCCAGTGACACACTTCCTCCAACAGTGTCATACCTATCTAACAAGGCCATTCTTCCTAATATTGACACTGCCTACAGGTTTGTAGGGGCCATTTTCACTGAAACTACCACAAGAAGACATATTGATTTGAACACAACTATCAATGGTTATTGATATATTAAAAACTGTAATAGCAGTTTTTATACTTATTATAGTTGGAACGAGATGATGTTCTAGCAAGCATATCAAACATGTTCTAGAACTGTAGTAACATTTTTCAGAAAGTGTTAAAAAACACAAAAGCAACACATCTTACTTATAGTAAAGAGAGCAGTAGCCATGAAGAAATGGATTTGAAATGGATTCAGTTTCTAACTGGGCTACAGTGATATTGGGAGAATCATTTGAAGGGAAAGTTAGTGACTATCTTCCTTATGAAAAAGCAACATATTTAGTCCTGGAATACAAGCATGTACAGGAATAAAATGCTACTTGCTTTTCTCTAAATATCCTGATATACAGATGGTGATTATTTATCTGTAGTAGACAAATAAGTAGGAAAGAAACATCCAATAAGCTTCAGCTGGTGAAATACACATGCAATTTTAAATAATAATTATCAAGCTCCAGGCATGCATGACATTGTATCATGCCTTCTGCTTGTATGTTATAGCTGTTACGTGGTGGTTTTCTGGGATTCCTAATAGTCAGAACAGGTATATATCTCTGACTCTTCTGCCTGCTCTTGGGACTCTTTTCCTCTATTTGAGTTCCTTTGTCCAGCCATAGTATGAGGGCTTTTGCCTTGTCTTGTAGCATGTTTAGCTCACATGGCTTGGAGGCTTCCTCTTTCCAGAAAAGAAAACAGAAGAAGAGTGGATATGGGGGAGAGGAGTGGAGGAAGGGAAAACTGTGGTTGGGATTATTGTATAAGAGAAGAATCTATTTTCAATGGCAATGATAATGATGATGATGATAATAACAATGTGGATATAGTTGCACATAGTTGTTTAACAAACACGTATGCACATGGTAAGGCCATGTCTTAAACATTGTGAATAATGAGATTTACCCAAACATCTGTATTACTATTTCCCCTACTTTTAAACTTTTTTTTTCTTTTTCTCTAAGATTTATGTCTACTTAGTTGTTACACATATCTATTACCACATGCTATTATGAAGCACTAGGGAATAAAAGATGTGTAAAATCCTTTTCTTCATTTAAAAATATGGTATCATTAAGAGGACACAGCAACTCTAAAATAATAAATAGTATACAAACACAGAGGGAGAGACATGGATCTAAAATGAAGATAACTAAGATTATAAACATTATATGATCTATGAACTATGAGAGAGTTATATGGGTAAAAATTCTGTGGGAGAAATGAAAAACTATCAGTGAAACAAAGAATTACCTGCATTGGTAGCTTGATAAATAACCGACTACTTTAAAAGCCACCTTTCAATTGTTTAGTATAGATATTTAAAAATAAGAACAAACGAATAAGTTATAAAAAAAATGCCATGTGAATTCAGCTATGTTATTAGAAAACTAAACACACGCTGTCAAGTTTTCAACGAAAACATAAACATTTATAATTTCAGTAACAACAAGACACATACAAGGAAAAGAACAAGTTATGGTAAAGGTAGAATGTAGGTGTCACAATGAAAGACAAAGCAGACTACATTGTATGACAAAAATAAGATTTCAAAAAGTTGAAACAAGAATAGTTCATCAAATTCAAAGATAGTACAATCACAAAAGAACTTCTGTTAATTACATTTAAGAAACACAGAAATATCATGACTGTCTGGATCCTTTTGCTTTGTGGGATGGCTAGTTCACCCTACCAGGGAGAAGTGATCAAGGAACAGGGAACTGAGTTCATGTCCGACACCATCTCTTCTCCCTTTATTAGGGGACCCACATGAAGACTGAGCTGTCTTGAGCTACATCTAGGCAGGGGGTCTAGTTCCTCTCTATGCATGGTCTTTGGCTGATGCATCAGTCTCTGCAGTGCCCCAAGGGCCCAGCTTTTTTGGCTTTGTTGGTCTCCTGTAGTTCCTGTACCCTCCAGGTCCTTTTCCCTCCTCTTTTCCTCTTTTTTTAAATTACTACTGTTGTTATTTACAATTTATTAACTTTGTATCCCAGTTGTACCCCCCTAAGAAGGGAAAAATAAAAGGACCCAAAGGGAACAGGAGCCACACAAGGAGACCAACAAAGATAAAATAAAGCAGGATGGAGGGGAGAGGAAGGACTGTAGAGACTGATGCATCAACCAAAGCTCATACATAGAGAAAGAGAGGAGTTAGATCCTCCAGGTCCTTCTATCTGCCCTTCTTTACATAAGACTCCTAGTGCTATGTCCAAAGATTGGCTATGGGTCACTGCATCTGCTTTGATACCCTGCTGGGAAGAATCTTTTAGAGGACATCTGTGGTAGGCTCCCACTATATTCATAGCAGCTTTATTTGTTATAGCCAGAATCTGGAAACAAACTATATGTCCCTCAAATGAAGCATTGATACAAAATTTGTAGTACATTTATAAAATGGAATACTACTTGGCAATTAAAAACAAGAAATTGGGGAGGGGAGGAGGAAGGGGCTTATGGGGTGATACAAAATGAATAAAGTGTAATTAATAATAATAATAATAATAAATCAAAAAACAAAACAAAACAAACAAAAAAAACAACAAGGAATTCATGAGAGTTGTAGGCAAATGGTGAAAATTAGAAAAGATCATTCTGAGTGAGAAAAGCCAGAAGCAAAAAGATACATACCATATGGTATATACTCACTTTTAAGTGGATAGTGGCCATATAACATAAGATCAACATACTAAAATCTATAGTTCTAAAGAAGCTAAACAGCAAGGAAGACCCTAAGGAAGAGTCTGAAACCTCACTCAGAAGGACAAACAGGATAGACACCAGAAGTAGGAGAAGACAAGGAATGGGACTGCAGTCTTCTAAAAGGAGCCATTGAAAGAATCTACCCATCAGGGTATCAAAGAAGATGTTGAGATGGATAGTGAAAATTTGGGCAGAGTACAGGAAACCTTATGGAAGAAGGGAGAAATAGAAAGACCTGGAGGGGACAGGCATGTCACTTGAGTGTTTGATCTTAGCCATTCTGATAGGGGGTGTGGTAGAATCTCAGGGTAGTTTTGATTTACGTTTCCCTGAGGACTAAAGACGCTGAACATTTCTTTAAGTGTTTCTCTGCCATTTGATACTCCTTTATTTAGAATTATCTGTTTAGCTCTGCTCCCCATTTTTCAATTGAATTCCTTGATTTGTTCCTGTTTAACTTCTTGAGTTCTTTATATATTCTGGATATTAGCCCTCTGTAAGATATAGGGTTGGTGAAGTTCCTTTTCCCCATCTGTAGGCTGTTGTTTTGTTCTGATGACAGTATCCTTTGCTTTACAGAAGCTATTTAGAATCATGAGGTCTCATTTATTCATTGTTGATTGTAGAGCCTGTGTTGTTGGTGTTCTGTTCAGGAAGTTGTCTCCTGTGCCAATGAATTCAAGGCTTTCCGCCACTTTTTCTTCTAGAAGGTTGAGTGTACTTGGTTTGATATTGAGGTCTTTGATCCACTTGTATTTTAGTTTTGTGCAGAGAGATAAATATGGATCTATTTGCATTTTTCTACATGTAGACAGCCAGTTAGACCAGTACCACTTATTGAAGATGATATCTTTTTTCATTGTATAGTTTGTGATTCTTTGTCAAAAATCAGGTGTCCATAGATGTATGGGTTTATTTCTGGTCTTGTATTCGATTCCATTGATCCACCATTATGTTTCTATGCCAGTGCAGGCAGTTTTTATTACTATTGCTCTGTAGTACAGTTTAAGATTAGGATAGAGCTACCTCCAGATGATCTGTTGTACAGAGTTCTTTAAGCAAATCTATGTTTTTTGTTTTTCCATATGAAATTGAGAATTGTTCTTTCAAGTTCAGCAGGTCTGGGTTTTTTGTTTTTCCACATAAAGTTGTTCTTTCAATGTCTATAAAGAATTGTGTTGCTATTTTAATAGTATTTTCATTGAATCTGTATATTGCTTTTGGTATGATGGCCATTTTTACTCTGTCCTACTCATCCATGATCATTGGAGATCTTTCCATCTTCTGATATCTTCTTTAATTTCTTTCTTCAGAGACTTGATGTTTTTTCACATGTCTTTCACTTGCTTAAGCTAGGGTCAGACAGTAGGGGAGGAGTACCTCTCCTATCAGTAGATTAGGAAATAAGGATAGGGGAAGAAGAGGGAGGGAGAGTGGGATCAGGAGGAGACAAAGGAGGGAGATACAACTAGGATACAAAGTGAATAAATTGTAAAAAATAAAAAATAAAGAAAGAATAAATAAAGAAATGGAAACCTGGAAAGAGAAAAGTCCAATAAATACAGATTTCTTTTGTCTGTTTTCTTAGAAAAAAAAACTGGTATAATAGCTAAAGAAAATATAAAGAGAATGAAAGCACAGGAGATTCCACAGTTCCAAAGATACTTCTGAATGTTTGAACAGTTAGGTCATTTTTGAAAATTTGTGAGGATAACTTGATAAAATAGACAACTTGATATGAAACATAGTTTAAATATTTTTATGAACAAAATACAAAAGCTTTAAACAAAGCATTTGCCATTCAAGACAATAACATGTAAACTCCAAAATAAAATGTGATTTAATCAGTCCAATTAGAATGAAGGAGACTCTAAGACACGAGCACTGCAAAGTGTTCTGTAAGACCTTTGTTAACATTCAACATTCTTAATTTTTACACAGTGCCTAAGAACAGGCTGGGAAGCTATTTTCAGTCATTGAACTATGTTGGTTAGAATGGAAATAAGAGCTTCATAGCAATATGTAGAGAAGGGAGAGGGTGTAATTAATATGTAATTAAGCAGCTCCAAAAGCAGAGACATGAGTAGTTAGTGAAACACTCCTTTTTGTAGCAGAAATATAGGCAATCTGTAATTATCCCATGTTTGTGTAGATGAATGAATCAATGTAATTAATTACATACTTTCAAAGGAATTATTTTTTGGCCTTTAATAAAAGGAAAAATGTTATGAGTCAACATGGATAACACCACACTAAGTCAAATAAACTGGATAAAGAGTAGAAATGAATGATTCTGAATAAAGATGCACTTACAGCAGCCAAATTCAGAATGGCAGGAAGTAGGGGAAGTGGATCAGGTGTTAGGGTATATAAGAATGAAGAGTCAGTGTTCAGTAAAGTTTCAGTTTTGGCAGATGGGAAGAGATATAAAGACAGCTGTGAGAAGCACAGAACAACATAAATGAATTTGATAACAATAATTTATGCTCCAAAAATTTCAAAATGCATGTTTTTGTTGTGCACAATTCCCAAGACCCCGAAAGACTACCAGGAGTCGAGTCCCTTGCAAAACACATCAGGATCTTTTTGTTACAAGCTCAGTCTTGGGCTCACACCCTCACTGAGGCAGTGGTTGAGAGTAGAGCCTTGAGTTCAGGGTAGGTGGGTGATTTATAGATCCCAATCCCTCCAAGCCTGCCCAAAGCAGGGGAATTTCAGCCTGGCAAGCGTCTATTCTTTGAAACACAAAAGGGGATGTTGCATTTTGAACTGATTGGCTGTGGGAAGGCGCCAAAAACATTAAAGGTCTGGCTTCTTTTGTTTGGTCATCTCTATGGGAGAGGGGCGATCTGGGCTGGTTTCAAGGCAACTGTATGTCTAATGGGCAGGACAGAATGCAGTAAGTCTGGTTCCTCCCAGCAGGTGGCTGGACATGTCTCCGCCTGTCTGGACTTTATTCAGGCTTGTGCTTTAAACTTTAATCCAATAACCCCCCCCAAAAAAAAACCCTAATCTTTAATTCTTTGGTCTCTCATTACCTTGTTTTTTGCCCTACTAGAGATGTAGTAAATGGAAAAATTTTAAATTGACTAAAGTTATAATGAATAAATACATTTTTTTAGTTTGTTCATATAATTGAATTGTTAATTAATTGTTAATTAACAAATTTGTTTGATACTCCCCCTTTTAGTGAACTACGGATAAGGGTAGCTCAATGGAAGGTAGGACTAGGAAGAGTTGAGGGAGGGGCCTACAATAAAGATATAAAATGAATAAACTGTAAAAAAAATTAAAATAAAACAAAGCGTGGGGGGGGGGAGAGCTCCAAAATGATGAGGACCAACATGCACCATATCTGAGGGGCAGAGGTTCTAAAACTCTAAAACTGGTGAGTGGAAGGGAAGCTGAAGCCAGAACACTGACATTGAGGTTTCCTGGGAAAGAGCAGACAACCTATGAGCTGGGACAGTTTGGATCCAGGTCACCCATAGACATCTCCGAGGTCTGAGAATGACAGCATTTCAACCCCCTGCACTTCTCCTTGCCTCAAGAACGTGCCTCCCTGCTCAGTGGAGGCAGCAGTGGTCTCCCCAATCAGGAGCCTCCCAGCTCTGTGACTGAGATGGCAGAGGCCTCACCAAGTACAAGAGTCCCTGCTCAAGGCCTGCCATGGCTGGTTCACCCTCCCTGCCTGGCAGCCAAACAGAGGACACCACTGACAGATCTCCTACACTTTCATTAGTCCCTGTGGGCCCAAATCTGAGAGTAGAGAACACTTCAGGGGCAGGGAAGGAACCTCTGTGCTATCCACCTAGGTCCGCAAGCAAGAGAGTACACCTACAAGTGAGGGCATGCAGAGCCCCAGATTCAGGGTCCTCCAGACTTCAGAAACAGATGGACCCAGTCTGAAATGCAAGCTTCAGGAACAAATAGAAAAGGTTATGGATAATCAGATGGCTAGAGGCTGGTGTAAGAACAAATACAACAAAACTCAACCCATCATGGCTTCACCAGCAACCATACAAATCAACGGATATTTTAATTCATTGGAAACACAGGAAAACTATCTCAAATCTATGCTTACACAGTTATTAGAGACACATAAATAGGAAACAAATAAAGCTCTCAAAGAAATACAGGTAAATTCAGCCAAACAAATTGAGGTACATGTAGAGACACATATAGAGGCAAGAGAGAGGAAACAAACAAAAAATAGAGGCCATCCTACAGACAGGAAACTAAATACAATCTGATGAAGGAAATGGTGCAAGACATGAAAACAGAATTAGAATCAATAAAGAAACACACATTAGAGAAGCTCCTGGAGATGGATAACCTAGTGAAGAGATCAAAAACCACAGGAGTAAGCATCACCAACAGAATTTAAGATATGGAGGAGAGACTCTCAGGCAATGAAGACATAATTGAAGAAATCAATACATCTCCTTCCCCCAAAAAAGACATAAAATCAGAAAAGGTACTGACACAAAACATAGGAAAAATCAAGGAAAACATGAAAAGACAAAACCTAAGAATAATGGGAATAGACAAAAAAGAAGATTCCAGGCTCCAAGGTCCAAAAATTAGTTTTAGGAAAACAATGAAAGAAAATTTCCCCAACTTAAAGAAACAGATGAAAACAAAAAACAAAAAACAAACAAAAAACAAAAAAAAAAAACCTCCTCATATCACATAATAGTCAAAACACTAAATCTACAGAAAAAAGAAAAAAATATTAAAAGCAGCAAGGGAAAAAGGCCTATAGACATATAATATAGGATAAACATACTAAAATCTGTACACCTAAAGAAGCTAAGCCGCTTTGGACCCAGAGAAGAGCATGTCTGATTGCATGCGGGTTGATGCCCCAGGTCCCGCCTCTGAGAAAAAGGTATCGGACGGGTCTGATGCTCTTTGGGTGGATGACACCTAAATGAACATCTGTACAAAGTCCCAATTTATTTCTAATATCAGAGATCAGACCTCTACTCTTGCCTGATGCGTCTAAAACAAAAAGGGGGAACTGTAGAGAGCTGCGGAATGCTATGCCTTAAAGATGGAGCTGGTTTCCGCCTTCCACCTTCCCGATGGTGAGTGCTCTCTGTCACGAACAATTCCACATTTGGCTAAGGCTGAGGATCTGGCTTGCTTCCATGTATGTGGACCTATCTGCATTGCCCCCGTGGCACGCCTGGGTTGGCTACCCAGAGGCTATTTAAGCTGTGGGCTGGCTTTCCCCGGGGTCCGAGGATTGTTCAATGTTCCTGAATAAACTGCATTGAAAAAAAAAAAAAAGAAGCTAAGCAAGAAGGAGCGCCCTGGGCAAGATGATCAATCCTCATTCAGAAAGGCAAATGGACTAGACCTCGAAAGAGGGAGAAAACAGGGAACAGGACAGGAGCCTACCACCAAGGGCCTCAGGAAGACTGCCCAGCAGGGTATTAGAACAAATGCTGAAACTCATAGCCAAACTTTGGGCAGAGTGCAGGGGATCTTATGAAAGAACGGGGGATAGAAAGACCTAGGGGTACAGGAGCTCCACAAGGAGAGCAACAAAACCAAAAAATCTAGGCATAGGGGTCTTTTCTGAGACTGATACTCTAAGGACCATGCATGGAGATAACCGCGAAGCCCTGCACAGATGTAGCCCATGGCAGCTCAGTCTCCAAGTGGGTTCCCTAGTAATGGGAACCGGAACTGTCTCTGACATGGCTGGCTGGCTCTTTAATCACCTCTTTCTGAGTTGGGGGGGCAGCTTTATCAGGCCACCGAGGAAGACGTTTCAGACAGTCCTGATGAAACCTGATAGGCTAGGGTCAGATGGAAGGGAAGGAGGACCTCCCTTATCAGTGGACTGGGTAGGAGGATGAGAGGAGAAAAGGGATGGAGCACGGCATTGGAAGGGGATGAGGGAGTTGGTTACAGCTAGGATACAAAGTGTATACACTGTAATAAATAAAAAATAAAGTGATATAACGCCAAAATATAAAAATTCATTAAAACTTTATGAATTGCCAACAAAATTTCAGAAACAAAGGACAAAAGAAAACCATTTCAAGGTCAAAAATATCAAACAACTGTAAAATAGTGTGAAATACAACCAGAAATTATGTGAAATACTATCTCTCAAAAACTATTAACCAAGAAATCAAAGGAACAAATTATACATATGGTGCTGTAAAAAACATAAATTCTCCTGTAATTCTAGATTCAATCCTAATCAAACATTCAACATGTGGGTTTTTAATGCTAAAATGAATCCCAAAATATATTTGAGGAGACCACGGACTACAACATTCACAAAGACTCTACTGAATATCTGGTTCTGCTAAGTGCCGCAAGTTATTATAAAGTCCTCTACTGAAGAAAACGGGTATTTAGGAGGAGTTTAAAAACTAGAGCAAATTCCTGGAGCTGTCCATAGGTGTTCTTGACTTAGTAAACATCATCCTACAGACTTGAGAAAACTGTTCTTATCTACCTGACCTTCAAATATTGAAGACATATCAGCTGTATCATGTATCTATCAAGAAAATAGTCATACACCCAACAAAAATTTATATAGTATATACCAGTGATTATGAAGCTTATCTTTGCTTTGATTCTAAGATCCCTAAACAATAAATGTTCAGGATGGAAATCTTCAGCCTGTAAGATTTGATCATCACACCTTCTTTCAAAGGAATACTATACATACCTGACGCCAGACAATGTCAAGTGCCTTCATTGACATCATTGGCAGTCTAGTGAAGAAAACACAAAAACCACAGAAGACAGAAAAGAGCATTTGCTGTATGATTCCATTTAGGAAAAACTCTGCCATGACATTTCACAAGTCTTGTTGAAGGACTGAAATTAAAGGTATTATTATCATCAATATAAGATCTTAATAATTAGGATAAAAGAGGAATAGCATATGCTATCTAGGCAGCTTCACTACTTGACATGTTAATTTTGATCTTTTAAAGTTGCCTTATTTTTTGAGTTTGTAATCATTTTCCCATTTTTTTCTCACTCCATGCCTTTCAGTGTAGTTCCTCCCTTTACTCTTTTTCCAATTCCTGGCCTCTTTTCAATTAATTGTGGACATGATAAAATAGACGTAGAAGTTCTGATAATCAAATATTTTTACAAACACAAATGAAAAAGTCATAAACAAATATTTGACGTTCAAGACAATAGCATGTTAAATGAAATGATGTGGTGTGTGTGTGTGTGTGTGTGTGTGTGCATTCTTATTCCTAAATACATAAAAAAATAACAGCTGCTGGCATCTTTAGTGGTAAAGAATAATGGATGAATGACAAAAATCTGCCTGTTTAGTTTAATTAATACTTCCCAAGAAATAGTTTTTTAAAATGTAGAAAGTAGGTTCCTAGGTTGTTTCCTGTTTTCTTCTTCTTCTGATATCCATCCTCTTTGCCTTTCCGGATGGGGATTGGACATTTTAGTTAGGGTCCTCTCTCTTGCTTAGTTTCTTTAGAAGCACAGGTTTTAGTGCGTTTGTCCTATGTTGTATGTCTATATGAGTGAGTATATACCATGTGTGTCTTTTTGCTTCTGGGACAACTCACTCAGGATGATCCTTTCCAGATCCCACCATTTACCTGCGGATTTCATGATTTCCTTATTTTTCATTGCTGAGTAATATTTCATTTCATTCTGCATCCCCCCATAAGCCCCTCCCTCCTCCCCTCCCAATCCCACCCTCCCTCCTCCCTCTGCTTGCATGCCACTCCCCAAGTCCACTAATAGGGGAGGTTCTCCTCTCCTTTCTGATCTTAGTCTGTCAGTTCACATCAAAAGTGGCTGCATTGTCCTCTACTATGGCCTGGTAAGGCTGCTCCCCCCCCAGAGGGAGGTGATCAAAGAGCAGGCCAATCAGATTATGTCAGAGGCAGTCCCTCTTCACATTACTATGTAACCCACTTGGACTCTGAACTGTCCTGGGCTACATCTGTGCAGGGGGAATGAATAAAGTGTAATTGATGAAAAATTTAAAAAAAAGGGAAAAAAATAAATAAAAAAAAGATGTCATGAAAAAAATGTACAAAGTATGAGCTATTGAGTTATATGGCTGTCAAAAGAATGCTTAAAGGTATTTAAATAGTATGAAGGACTGTTAGCGTGCTTTTCTGAAACATTTGCTATGTTTTATCACTTATCCTCTGGCTTGTAAAGGAGCCAAAAGACTTTAGGAGGGATTTATTGGTACCTGAAAATGCAAAAGCTCTAAAATGTCATCTTTTTTTTTTTTTTTTCTCCAGAAATGGAGTTAGATTTCACAGAAAATGTTTGGAGAGAAAATTTTAAATGCATTTCTTCTTACATGGATGCCTTCTTTACATTATTTAATTGTGGGCAAACATTCTGAATTTCTGGTCCAGTTAGGTGACTTTGTAGCCTCTTGTCTCTTTCTTGTCTGATGTAGCTACCACCCCAAAGCCATTGGTGGTGAGAGATTTCTGCTTTTGTTCTGTTAGAGCTAAAGGTATACAGTATAGAGTGTACATATGTAATTCTTTAGGCTCCATACAAAATAACAGAGATATGACTGGACATGAATAGTGGAAACATGCAGAGAGAAACAGAGCATTACTCTCTTACTTAATAAAGTGACTTAGCCATACCTACCTACTGCCAGTGTAGAAAGTATTGAGATCACAATTCAGACATTCTGTCCTGTTGGTTCACAAGCCCTTATCTCTAATAAGACTGCTTTTGTACAAAGCATTATTAGGCATCACAATCTCACTGTTTATGTGATGTTCACCTTATTTTTAAGCCAGCTGATAGTCTCCAATACAGGCATAAAACAAACAGACAAACGCTGATGCTTTCAGAACTTAAGACAAAGGATAAAAATGGAAAACAGCAGTATTTCCTTAATAAGAATATACACTTAAAAACAAAGACATGTTTCTCCATTCCCACATTTAACCTAATATTATAGGCAGCCAGCCTTATGAAAGCCACTGGGTTAGAATATTGGAAATCATTTTAGATGAAGTGGAATGATGCATGACTTAAATTATAACCCCCCTCCCCAGATTCCCAGTGTGTTCTGGAACAATAGGAGGGAGAAGTCAAGTTAAGAATGCCTTCATTAGTTTAACAACCAGAAATATGTTCCATCCTCCCAGGCAAACCTATGGAGGGTTAAGCTGATCTGCTGTGTTGAGCAGACGGAGGGCTCCTCACCAACAGCATCTGCTGGGGACTTGGGAAAACTATTTTCTGTTAATAGATTCCATTTTCCATTTTTACTTCTTATGGTGTGCAAACTCTTAAAGAAATGATGCATTGCATGGAAATTCAGCCACAGCTGAGAGTACAAATAAGGGAAGAAAAACAAAATCATAAAACACATTAAAAGGTACATTTCAGAGCAAGTTTACTCAGTATCTTGGGCAATGAAGCATTCATGTTTTCAATTTTAACAGAGGGATAGAAAAATATGAAAACAAAGTACTTCCTAGGGAAAAGATACCCTTCACGTGCCCGAGAAAAGTTGGTTATTTTAAAACTTTTCCCCTTGAGAGAGAGGGAAGTTGTGTAGCTGTGGATTTTAGCTCTCTCCCGAGGGTCGGCATGCTGGTACTCTCTGTGTGGGAGGTAAATGTTTGCTGAACTGTTTGTGGAAGATAGGGCATGCGGCTGATGTTGAGAGAAGTAGATGGAGTATCAACAGCTCAGTGTTCTTTGTTACATTGTACCCTCCCACCCATCCTCAAGCTATGTTTGATTTTGGGACCTTCCGCTAAAAACCAACTCTCTAAAAATAGAACATGCTTCCGGAAATGTGCACGCTCCTGACCTTCACAATTGTTTGGTGTTCTCTATAGAATTATAGCATGTTGCACTAAGGTTCACCAAATGCAGCAGTGGTAACTAGGAGCAATTTGCTTTTTGTTTTGTTTTGTTTTTTTGTTTGTTTGTTTTTTCATTGCTTTTATTATTATTATTTATTAGAGTTTACTCAATTTGTATCCCAGCTGTGGCCACCTCCCTCATTTCCTCCCAATTCCACTCTCCCTCCCTCTTCTACCCCTATGTCCTTCCCCTAGTCCACTGATAGGGGAGGTCCTCCTCCCTTTTTACCTGACTCTAGTCTATCAGGTTTCATCAGGACTGGCTGCATTGTCTTCCTCTGTGGCCTCACAAGGCTGCACAATACAGGGTGAGGAAAGCAGAGAGCCTGCCATTGAGTTCATGCCAGAGACAGCCCCACTTGGAGACTGAGTCTATGGGTTACATCTGAGCAGGGGTTTTTTTGGTACTTTCCATGCATGGTCCTTGGTTGAGGTATCAGTCTTTGCAGGGCCTCTCAGGGCCCTGATTTTTTTGTTTGTTTGTTTGTTTGTTTGTTTGTTTGTTTGTTTGATTTTTGCTCTGTTGGTCTCCTTTTGGAGCTCCTGTTCACGCCAGGCCTTTCCATCTCCCCCTTCCTTCATAAAATTCCATTCACTCTTCCCAAAATTTGGCTCTGAGTCTCAACATATACTTCAATACCTTGATCAGTATAGTCTTTCAGAGGCCATCTGAGGTAGACTCCTGTCCTGTTCCCTATCTTCTCCTGCTTCTGAGAGGTCACTGGTTTTTAGATAAGTTTCACTTGTAAGATATCTGAACATGTTGAAAACATGCACTAGCCAATCACTTTTTTAATTTTTAAGAAATTCCATTTTCTAGATGAGTAAGTTCCCTACTATGAGAAAGTACATTACTTGTGTTTATATAAATAATCAGCAATACCTTAATAAAGGACACTGTTAGACCTAATTTATCTACATACTTAGGGCAACCAGTTTCGTAGTCCTCATTTATTCCACATGTGAGCCAAATGTATTCAGTAATAACATATTTATTAAAAATGACAGTTGATGTTCCTGAAATTTTATTAGGTGGCAGATACTGTGCTTGGGGCTTCATAGATACTACCTCAGCACATGTGATCAGAAACTCAGTAAGAATACAACCTCACGTAAAAACGTAGTTTTTTTTTTTTTTTTTTTTTTTTTTTTGCTTCTGGGACAACTCACTCAGGATGATCCTTTCCAGATCCCACCATTTACCTGCAAATTTCATGATTTCCTTATTTTTCATTGCTGAGTAATATTCCATTGTGTAGATGTACCACAATTTCTGCATCCATTATTCAGTTGAGGGGCATCTGGGTTGTTTCCAGCTTCTGGCTATTACAAATAAAGCTGCTACAAACATGGTTGAGCAAATGTCTTTGTTGTGTACTTGAGCAAATTTTGGATATATGCCCAGTAGTGGTATGGCTGGATCTTGAGGAAGCGCTATTCCTAGTTGTCTGAGAAAGCGCCAGATTGATTTCCAGAGTGGTTGTACAAGTTTACATTCCCACCAGCAGTGGAGAAGGGTTCCCCTTTCTCCACAACCTCTCCAGCATGTGTTGTCACTTGAGGTTTTGATCTTAGCCATTCTCATGGGTGTAAGGTGAAATCTCAGGGTTGTTTTGATTTGCATTTCCCTAATGGCTAGTGAGGTTGAGCATTTCTTTAAGTGCTTCTCTGCTATTCAGTATTCCTCTACAGAGAATTCTCTGTTTAGCTCTGTTCCCCATTTTTTAAGTGGATTACTTGGTTTGCTGCTTTTCAGCTTCTTTAGTTCTTTATATATACTGGATATGAGTCCTCTGTCAGATAAAGGGTTGGTGAAGATTCTTTCCCAATCTGTAAGTGGTCGCTTTGTTTTGATGACGGTGTCCTTTGCTTTACAGAAGACACACATGGTATATACTCATATAGACATACAACATAGGACAAACCCACTAAAACCTGTGCATCTAAAGAAACTAAGCAAGAGAGAGGACCCTAACAAAAATGTCCAATCCCCATCCGGAAAGGCAAAGAGGATGGACATCAGAAGAAGAAGAAAACAGGAAACAACCTAGGAACCTACCACAGAGGGCCTCTGAAAGCCTCTGCCCTTCAGACTATCAAAGCAGATGCTGAGCCTGATGGGCAACTGTTGGGCAGAGTGAATGGAATTTTAGGTAAGAACTGGGAAATAGTAAGAGCTGGAGAGGACAGGGTCTCCACAAGGAGAGCAACAGAACAAGAAAATTTGAACACAGGGAACTTCCCAGAGACTCATACTCCAACCAAGGACTATTCATGGAGATAACCCAGAACCCCTGCACAGATGTAGCCCAGGGCAGTTCAGAGTCCAATTGGGTTACATAGTAAAGTGAAGAGGGACTGCCTCTGACATAATCTGATTGGCCTGCTCTTTGATCACCTCCCCCTGGGGGGGAGCAGCCTTACCAGGCCATAGTAGAGGACAATGCAGCCACTTTTGATGTGAACTGATAGACTAAGATCAGAAAGGAGAGGAGAACCTCCCCTATCAGTGGACTTGGGGAGTGGCATGCAAGCAGAGGGAGGAGGGAGGGTGGGATTGGGAGAGGAGGAGGGAGGGGCTTATGGGGGGATGCAGAATGAATAAAGTATAATTGATGAAAAATTTAAAAAAAGTAGTGTTTTACAGAGCAAGTAGCACTATACCCTAGATTTGAACCTAGATTAGTTCAAATATGAAGTGGGTATTAATCAACTATATTCTATATAATAAACTAAGGGAAGTGAATAAAGCCTTTTCAGGGCAGCAACTTTGCCTGGCCTGGAACAACAGCTCACTGAGTGCCAAAGACAAAAAGCCAGATTGACTAAATTTAACCTCCTGTTCTTCACAGAATCCAAACTCACTGAGGGTGTCCTCCATTCTGGAAGAAGGAGACGGAGATGGGGACATTGCTAGTGCGACTGTACAGGCACCTGAAACAAACAGCTACTTCCCTGAAAAAGAAAATGGAAGGTTTTATTTTTCTGGTTCAGTCGCAAGAATAACATTAAAAAATGTTTTCAGAATTTCAATGGGAAATCTGCATTTCTCGTAAGAATGTCGTATCAACACATACATCACATGTTAATACCCTAATTGACATTATGTTTTGATAACAGTTACTATAGGAAAGGTCAATGGTAAGTGGATTAAGGAAATAAGCTGATGCTTGTTGGGTTTGACTTTACTGGGACTTGACATTTTATCTCCTTAGCATCATCTATGGAGTGGGAATTAAAGTAAAACATCTTTCACAGTAGTTTTGTAGTTAATATGGTGTCAACATCTTACTAATTTGGTTTAATTCTTCTACATAGCACTTGTAAATCATATCAGTTTAGACACTATCAGTAAGTACAACTGGAACTCCTCAATTTGCAATTAGCAAAGCAGGGGAAGACATGGGATCTAAAATATAGCAACTACTCAGTAATAAACAGATCAAGCCAATGCTACGCTTCTGGGTGTTCACTGGATTTAAGCAACTATTGTTAACAATGAAAAAAAAAAGTGAAAGGATTGGTTGAAACTCTTGACTTCAAAGTGTCAAGATGACACTTTCCACTCAGTCCATCAATGTGATTTTCAAAAGGATTTGTAAAGATTGCGGTGTGGTGCACAATGCAATCTCATTGAGGATGCTCAAAATTTTACATTATATATGGATGGATCCAATTTCTTGGCATCATAAGAACAGCTCGGGAAATTAAACCTTTCTCCATGTTGGCACACCAAAGGTTTCCACTTCCCCTGATTCTCCTTTGTACTGTTTGTTCTGTGATTAATGATAGCTAATTTTTAGTGTTATCTGGAAATATACTCAGCAAAAACACAATTACTGGGTTGGTATCCCTTCATATAGCAGAGCCTTTAAATAATCTTGAGCAGAAAGAAATCAACAATAGTTGACTCACTTCATTTATTTTTACATATCACAAAAGCCAAGCTCCCAAATATACCCACTGTCACAACCATAGTACTTTAAAGCACAGCCAAAAAAAGAAAAGAAAAAACGTTTCTTTAAATTCTAATGAGAAATAACATGATAGTAGAGAGCAATCAACAAACGAAGAAAAACATTCAAGAACCTCTAAACTGCTGAGTTCTTTACAAATCTCTCAGTTTTCCAAACTTATTTATTTCCCTCGCAGCTAGGTAATTGTATCTTGCCTAATGTTCATCCCATATTTACTTTCTAACGATGTCTGTATGTGAACACCCTCACGCTATCATAAACAATCTCTGTAAATGAAACTATAATTTGTGTAAGGATTTTGTTTGATTCTGATGCCCAGTTTCCTAAAGGAAATAAATATATTTCACGCAATAACCAGACTTGGTTTTTGTAAGTATGAGCACCTATAGTAAATGCGCAAATAAATGTATGGAACAAGACTGCAGTAGTGTGAAAATTATTTATTTGACAATTAATTAGCCCATTTTAATTGATGCCTTCGGTTCTTGAAAAACTCATGGGAACAAATTGAAGCAATTTATTTACAACACACAAAAATGTGCACACGGATGGCATTTGTTGCTCATGACTTTCTGCAGTAAGACTTCCCTGGATAGTGCAAAATAAAGAAATAAAATATGTAAAGTGAAAACACTGAAATAAAACTAAGTTTCCTGTAAAAGACATTTGACCCAGGAGTTGACATGTAGTCACCTGAAATTTATATATAAAAGAAGAGTATTGCATGCTGAGAGAAAAGTTGGGAGTTGGGTAAATGTGGATGAAACTGGAGAGTGGGGATTAAAAACACAATTTCAAATGGGTAAAATGCATGATGGACCATACAGAGAAACACACAATCTATTGTAATTCTAGCGCCAAAGGGACACAACGCTGTCACGGCATCTATGGGCACCTGCATACACATGCGTACACCTATGCAGACACGTATAGACACAAACAAAAATAAAATATTTTAATCAAAATAAACAACATATACAATGAAAGCTTATCGCTGCCCACAAATACTGAACGATAAGTAAAATAAGACAGTTAATAACCATTGTTACTTTGAAATTTCTTTAACAATAAACTCATTCTAGATATATATGAACTTCAGTTCATTTTTTTTCTCTTTGGGAAATTCTTCCTAGGACATGTCATGAGAAAGGTAAATCATATGGCCCAGTCTCAAGTCTGTAGAGCCAGAAATAGATGCTATAGAACACTCTGGGTGAGCCTTAACTATGTACTTTTGGTTTTGGTAGTTTTGGTACTGGGGATCGCTTTTTGATCTATTATCCTAATATGGCCACTCATCAGTTTAATAGTATTAATGAAACAACCTCAGTGACTATACAAGAGGCAAGTGAAAATTCCCAGATATCACCAGGGTGTTTTGAAAAGCACATGTCAACACCATTTACTATAAAATCACAAATAATACAACAATAAATGAGAAAACAGAGTGAACATCTATTTGGCCAAAGAGGAAATATAAATGTTCAATTAGTACTTTTCAAAATTCAACATCCTAATCTGTCATAAAAATGCAAATAGATGCATATTAATCATTCTGCACAAAAATAAGTCCAAGTGGATCAAAGACCTCATCATAAAACCAGACACACTAAGCCTGTTAGAAGAAAGTGGGAAAGAGCCTTGAACTCATTGGTACAAGAGACAACTTCCTGAACAAAACACCAACAGCACAGGCTCTAAGATTAACAATTAATAAATGGGAACTCATGAAACTAAAAAGCTTCTATAAAGCAAAGGACACTGTCATCAGAAAAAAAAAATGACAGCCTACAGATTGGGAAAGGCTCTTCACCAACCCTATATCTGACAGAGGGCTAATATCCAGAATATATAAAGAATTTAAGAAATTAAACACCAGAAAAACAAGCAATCCAGTTAAAAAGGGGGATACAAAACTAAACAGAGGAATATCAAATGGCAGAGAAACGCTTAAAAAATGCTCAACCTCCTTAGTCATCAAAGAGATGCAAATCAAAACAAACCTGAAATTTTTCTTTACACCCATCAGAATGGCTAAGATCAAAAAATCAGTGACAACACGTGCCAGAGAGGTTGTGGAGAAAGGAGAACATTCCTCCATTGCTGGTAGAAATGTAAACTTATACAATCAATTTGAAAATCAATCTGGTACTTATTTATACATTTAGGAATAGCGCTTCCTCAAGATCCAGTTCTAGCATTCCCAGGCATCTATCCAAAATATGTTCAAGTATGCAAGGACATTTGCTCAACCATGTTCATAGTGCCTTTATTCGTAATAGCCAGAACATGGAAACAAACCAGATGTCTCTCAGCTAATACAGAACAGATACAGAAATTGTGGTACTTTTACACAATGGCATATTACTCAGCAAATAAAAACCAGGAAATCATGAAAATTGCAGGCAAATGGTGGGAACTAGAAAATATCATCCCGAAGCAGTAAGACACACATGGTATTTATCTCTTATAAGTGGATATTAGAGAATATAATATAGGATAAACATACTAAAATCTGTACACCTAAAGAAGCTGAGCAAGAAAGAGGACCCTAGGTAAAACTCACTCAAAAAGGTAAACGGGACAGACATTGGAAGAGGCAGAAAAGAGGTAACAGGACAGGATCCTACCATAGAGGGCACTTTAAAGACTCTACCCAGCAAGGCATCAAATAAGATGCTGAAACTCAAAGCCAAATTTGTGGCAGAGTGCAGACAATCTTATGGAAGTAGGGGGTGATAGAAAGAACTGGAGGGAACAGGAGCTCCACAAGGAGAGCAACAGAACCAAAATATCTGAGCCTAGAGGTCATTTCTGAGACTGATACTCCAACTAAGTACCGAGCATGAAGATACCCGAGAACCCATGCACAGATGTAGCTCATGGCAGCTCAGTCTCCAATTGGGTACCCTAGTAATGGGAACAGTGGATGTCTCTGACATGAACTCAGTGGCTGACTCTTTGATCACCTCCTCCTGATGGGGGGAAGTAGCCTTACCAGGCTACAGATAAAGACAATCCAGATAGTCCTGATGAGAACTGATAGGAGGACCTCCCCTATCCTTGAGGAGGGGCATGGCAGCAGATGAGGGAGGAAAGGGAGATTGGGTGGGAATGAGGGAGGGGGCTTTAACTGGGATACAAAGTGAATTAACTCTAATTAAAAAACAAATTAAAAAGTAAAATTAAAAAACAAGGTAGTTTTAGGTTCTTTAGGTCTTGAAATAAACATATTGCAGAGGTAGTAACAAACACATGATGACACTCTCAATCACTAGAAAATAAAATCTGTCTGAAAACTGTCAACAAATAAAGAAGCAAAGAAAATCTGGTACATATAAACAATGTAATCAAATTCAGCCATAAAGAGCAATGAAATTATAACTTTTTCAGAAGATAAATGGGATTTAGGAGTCATTATAAATGCTGGCTGACATTTCCTTTTATATACAGAATTATACATGAATGTGTGTGTTTACATAATGAAACATGAAAGTGGCAAAAAAGATCATGAGGGATGGTGAAGAAAAACAGAGGGTAATTAAATACATGTAAATAGAAGAAAGGCCTAATTGTTGAGACACATTGTGCCTGCAAGAATATGGCAGCAGTAGATGGAAGATTGCATTGTGATTAGGGAATAATTAATGACAAGGTCAATTGGTATATAACCAGAAAATGTCATAATGCAACCCATTACTTTGTATAATAAATGTTAAAAAAAAATCTCGGCCCAGGGGTCTTTTCTGAGACTGATACTACAACCAAGGACCATGCATGGAGATAACCTAGAATCCCTGCATAGATGTAGCCTATGGCAGCTCAGTATCCAAGTGGATTCCCTAGTAAGGGGAATAACGGCTGTCCCTGACATGAATTCAGTGGCTGACTCTACCACCTTTCCTTGAGCGGAGTGGAGGGGAGGGGGGCTTACCAGGCCACAGGGGAAGAAACTTCAACCTGTCCTGATGAGACCTGATAGGCTAGGGTCAGATGGAAGGGGAGGAGGTACTCCCCTATCAGTGGACTACGGAAGGGGCATGGCATGAGAAGAGAAAGGGAGGACAGAGTTGGGCAAATATTTAAAGACATATTATTCTAAAATATCAAGAATGGTGAGTCATATGAAGTTTTTAAATTTATGAAATATAAAATTATATTTGTGATTTTTCTGTTTTGATTTTTGTTGCTGTGACAAAACATTAACCAGAACCAGATAAGGAAAAAAAGGGGGGGAAGAATTTATTTTGATGACATTGACAGGCCACAGTACTTCACTGAGGGAAGTTAGGGGAGGAACCTAAGCAGAAATGTGATGCAGAAACTATAGAAGAATTCTGTTTGCTGGTTGGATTGCAGTTCATACTCGGGTTTCTTATACAGCCCAAAGAATGATACTATTCGCAGTGGCCTGAGCCCTACTGACTCAGTTAATAATCAGCTACTTCTCTACAGATTCAATATAGGCCAATAGGTTCTGGACAGTCCCTCACCGGAGACTTTCTTCTAAGGTGACTCTAGCCTTTGTCATCTCAACAATTAAAGCGAACTAATAAAGTGGACAAATGTCCAGTAGCCAAACTTATCTTGTCACAAAAAAAGGTACCTGTAAAGGGTCTGAGTAATCCAAACTTATTTGTAAACATTATTTTTTTAAATGTTACTCAGATTCTAAAAAGTCTGAAATATGTAGAATTCAACCATTCACAAGCCAAAACAATGAATATTTCAATTCTGTCTCTATTCATTTCTGTCCATAAGTTCTGCTATAAACAGTTTATCTTAGGTGATGCCTTCTGAATACTCTGCAATAAGAATCTACTTCTTAAAAATAATCAGATAATGCACTATTACTATAGCAGAAAACCTTCTTTTCTATTCAATATAAAAATTTAATTTTTCAAATACCCCAAAATTGATATATCAGAACCTATTTTCTAGTCACAGACGAGGGTCTTGATATGGCCAGTTAGAGGCATAAATTCAATTCTCTGTAACCAATGGTAACTAAAACCAGAGTTCTTAACCAGTTCCCGTTCTACTCTGACAGTTTGGATGTGGAGGAAACTCTCTCCAAGTCGCCCTTCTAAACAATATATCTACACAAGTTTTGTGGATATACTCTAGCACAATCTGCTGTCATGAAACTTGATCCCAAAAAGGTGAGGCTCAATTGCAATACAAAAATACATACTGGTTTCTACTTACAAATATGGGCTCATACACACTAAGCTATATTTTCCTTCCTTCTATGGTTAGAGCATTTGCTCTCTAAAACATCCTTTTCTTTTTTTGGTAGTATTTTGTCCAGGACTTCTCTCCAAGGCTATGTCCTAGCTATCAACATCACCCAGAAGATTTGACATCTTGGTGCATTTGAAAAGCTGTTCAAGAAAGCATTCAGCTTATTGCTCAGATTCTTTCCCATAATACCTACATTAAACAGAACATTAGATATTTCAACTGATCAACCACTCTCATGGAAAATTTTGTTCATTGAAATAACTTTAATATATCTCTTCATTATGATGAAAAGAGAAACTTACAGATATTAGTAATTCATTTTTGATTAACCCACATTTTGAAGTTAGAAATAAAGATCACTTGTTATTTGTACATATTTGAATATCTATGAAACACTCAAATTGATTGATTGTTCACATGAGATCTAATTTTCATTAACAGCTCTGAGATACTCAACTACACAAACAAGAAACAGTGAAACAGATTTTTATACAGATAGAGTTTGATCATACTTTATAAAAGCATTGACATATTCAAACAAGATATTAAGTAAGTAAATGCTAAATTATAAGAAATCATATCTTTTTTCAGACATGGTCATGTGTGGCTCAAGTTAGCTTGATCTGCTCACCAAATAGCCTCTGATTCTTGAGTGCTGGGACTGGGACTTACAAATGTTTGTCACTATTCTCAGCTAAGAAGCTCTACCTGATTCTATTATTTGGGTTTCTCAACTCTTAACAACATGATAAAACTTCTCATTGATTAAGAAAATATTCCCACAATAAAGTGCTTTCTGTTTGTAGTGGTGTGATTTTGACTCCTTCCTGTAAGCGAATGCTTTCAAAGTCCTCTGCCATGAGTGGTTGGTATGGTCTCAAAAATATTATTGAACAAATGAATAAAAACCTTGTTCTGAGTAAATGTCTGATCCTACCTGTTCTCTTCACAAAAATGGAAAATTGAGAGACATTTGATAAACACTCAACCACTATCTGCAGTCATTGTTTGGACAATGAAATATTCTTCTCATTGTGGATGAAATGTTAATTTCAGTAGTTCAAACTCAATGTTGAAATAAGATATTATGTCAATGGAGTTTGACTTACTCAAAGAGGAGAATGCTTATCTTTAGGGAAAAAAATGGATCAACCTGGAAATCATATTAAGTGAGATAAGCCAGACTAAGTAAGATAAATATCACAATTATCTCTGACATGTGCACGTATGTTTATAGGTAAGTAACATGAAAACAAACACAAAAAGTACAGGAAATAATTCATTAAAATTAAAAATAAATAATCTACAAATGGACATGACAAAAGCACATGAAATACAAGTATAAAATTGGAAACTACTTAAGTATTATACAATAGGAACAGAGTTTTTAAAATATGATGTATTTATAAATAGAAGTCTTTGACACCAAAAGTAACTTTATAGAATTACTACTGTTCTTAAAAGATGTGTAGAATATAGTTAATCATGAAAACTCATTTTTAAGGGAAAAATATATATGTTCAGAACAAGAACAACAAACAACCTGAAAATTAGAAACACTAAAATGTTAACTATCATTGTAAGATAATTTTTGTAACAATTATCAAGGAGAGTTTCTCTGTACTGTTTCAATTCCATGTAGATCTAACACTTACAATGGAAACAATACACTTTCACAAAATTAAAAGCAAAAATAAAACAAAAAAAAGCATAATAAATCATTTTGTGTAATGGATATGTGCTTTATAAAACACAGAAATATTCTAAGTTGATTTCATTGTCAAAATTAAGTGTCCTATTTGAATATAAAACTAAACTAACTAATACCTCTATTAATTTCCACACACTGTGAAATTATACTTATCAATATTTTAATTTCAGTAAGTCTGAATGAGAGAAGATTGTGGCTACTTAAGCAGATGGCTGTCACAGCCTGCATTCCACAATTAAGAATTATTCCATAGTCAAATGCAGACTGATACATTACAGTCAGGTCATGACTATCAGTGTCACATACACTTTCCTTAAATAAAGCAAGCCTAGTGGAGGAAATAACAAGTTACTCATTCTTCACTGGTCACCTGAAAAACTAGTCCAAGTAAATCAATGTGAAGATTCCAGGTAAGAAGGAATTATTTTTGTTTACTTTGGTTTCAAGTTCTGCCCATCTGTGCTGCCTGCACTGTCACTGGAATATAACAGAGTGGGGGCCCCCGGGGGTTGCCAAATGTTCCAGCATATGCAGCAATTGGAATATCCAAGGAAGGGCATTCCATTGACACAGCATGGGCTCTACTCAGACGATTTGTGCACAGGATACTGGAAGTAAAAGTGTAAACTAAGTAAAGTCTGCATCACGTGGGCGACAGTTCTTCATTCTGCCTTCCTTAAAGGGTAAGATTTCTCTAAGTCTCCATATCCCTCTTCAACCAACGTGGTTTCATAAAATATCTGTTCTCAGACCTGTGCAAAATCTCAAACACTCTCAACCAAGCCAAACGTCATTGTTTTACGCCTTTTCCATGATGGAATACAGGAAGATGATGAGCTTGTAGAAGGGTTAATAGGAAGAGTAGCCTATACTATAACCCTGAAACCAAATCGTTCTATTTAAAATGTCTTGAATAAGTCCCGAATTTATTGCAGATTTCATTCAAAGGTTAAAGTTAAATTTGCATTTTAATAACTCCATATTTCTTTGGGATGAGATACACATATAAATACTTGAATAAACCACTAAATACATAATGAGATATAATTTTTTAAATGTTCTCATTTTCAAGAAATTTGTCTGTACCCCCTGTTGTCTCCCTGGGAGTTGGAGGCTTGCAACATGTATCTTATATAGAAGGGTCAGTGTACACTCTAATAAAATGAGAACAAAAAAACACCAACACTGATTATTTTACAGAGCGGTGTGGTAATTCTCAAACACAATGAATCAGTAAATCACAAAACCAATACATTGTTCTATCATGTGAGTTACAGTTACCATGATGACTCTTTAAGGAAGAAATGAAAATTTACATTTGAAGTTAAGTAGCCTTGTTTCCCCTCTTACCTCAAAGATTCTCTGCCTGCATTAAAAAACAAACAACAAACAACAAAAAAACACTCAACTTAAGGGTGTTTTGCCCCTTCTTCCTTTTCATGAGATCCATACTTTGGTGGGGAAACTGTATGCTTCTTGTTATGACACTATGCCTTTCAGTATATATCAGTACATAACAGCCAGCTAGGGAGAGAGATGTGGAAGTATTCTTCTCGCCCTTAGCAAAATGCTTATCTCTGTTGCAGAAGTGAAGATTACCAGTTATTCCTACTGGCTGTGCCATTTTTAACCCTGTGAAGATCTGAGCAATTGCAGTGGGTGCACATTACAGAAGAGATGGAAGGCAAACTATTGCTAAGAAAATTCTCTATAGAAATAGGAGAAATGAGTTCAAGGCTCTTCCTTATTTTTTCTTCTAAAAGATTTAGTGTGTCTGGTTTTATGTTGAGGTCTTTGATCCACTTGGACTTTATTTTTGTGCAGAGAGATAAATATGGATCTCTTTGCATTTTCTACATGTAGACATCCAGTTAGACCAGCATCATTTGTTGAAGATGCTGTCTTTTTCCATTGTATGGTGTTGGCTTCTTTGTCAAAAATCAAGTATCTATAGGTGTGTGGGTATATTTCTGTGTCTTCTATTCGATTCCATTGATCCACCATTCTGCTTCTATGATAGTATCATGCAGTTTTCACTCCTATTGCTCTGTAGTACAGCTTAAGATCAGGGATGAAGATCCATCTGGCAGATCTGTTGTTGCACAAGATTGTTTTAGCAATCTGGAAATGCCCAGATGTCCCTCAACTGAGGAATGGATACAGAAATTACTGTTCCTTTACACAATGGAATACTACTTAGTGATCAAAAACAAGGAAATCATGAATTTTGCAGGCAAATGGTGGGAACTAGAAAAGATCATCCTTAGTGAGGTATCCCAGAAGCAGACAGACACACATGGTATATACTCACTTATAAGTGGATATTAGACATATAATATAGGATAAACATACTAAAATCTGTCCACCTAAAGAAACTAATCAAAAAGGAGGACCCTGGATAAGATGCTCAATCCTCATTCAGAAAGGCAGATGGGATGGACATTGGAAGAGGGTGAGACAAGCAACAAGACAGGAGCCAACCACAGAGGGCCTCTGAAGGACTCTACCCCGCAGGGTATCAAAGCAGATGTTGAGACTCATAGCCAGACTTTGTCCAGAGTGCAGGGAATCTTATGAAAGAAGGGAGAGATAGAAAAACCTGGAGGAGACAGGCATTCCACAAGGAGAGCAACAGAACCAAAAAGTTGAGACTAGGGGTCTTTTCTAAAACTGATACTCCAACCAAGGACCACACATAGAGATAACCTAGAACCCCTGCAACAAATGTAGCCCCACTGCAGCTCAGTCTCCAAGTGGGTTTTCTAATAAAAGAACAGGGACTATCTCTGACAGGAATTCAGTGGCAACCTCTTTGATCACCTCCTCCTGAGACAGGGAGTAGCCTGATCAGGTCATATGGGAAGACAATGCAGCCAGTTACTGATGAGACCTGATAGGCTAGGGTCAGATGGATGGGGAGGAGGACTTCCCCTATCACTGGACTTGGGGAGGAGCATGAGAGGACATGAGGGTGGGTTTGGGAGGTAATAAGGGAGAGGGCTACAGTTGGGATACAAAGAGAATAAACTGTAATTTTAAAAAAAAATTAAAGAAATTTAAATAAAAGAAATAGAGAAAATGGAGGTATTGAGAGTAGATGCTGAGTAAATGGATAATCTTCAGACATGGGTGACATTTGTCTCTTCACCACAAATTTTAGGGAAATTTGAAATGAAAATTCAGAATGCTGGAAAAAAAATTACAACATACAGTCAGCAGAACTGGACAGAAGGGCTCTTACAGTTTGTTTATTGAATGATTTTGTATTAAAATAAGCTAAATTCTCACAAGTTAAATGAGGGAAAGGTTGGGAATTGAAAGCAAATAATCTAACTCTGTCATAAACATGGGTTTTAACCAGGTAATCATTTGTTTGAGCCTCTCTCTGCGGGAGACGGCATTGACAGAACCACCCTGCTTGCTTATCCAAATTCTCAGATAGCATTACCATTGTTATTTAGCATATATATTGCTCTTCCCAATCATATGTTGCCTAATCTTAGCAGCACATCCACCGTAAGCATTATCATCTCTATTTGCAGATGAAAAGAATACAACACACAAAGGTTAAATGACTTCTCCATCAAAAAACAAGCATTTAGTCCTGAACAAGAAATGGAGCTTTGATCTGAACAGTAAAACAACAGGCTCCCATCTACTAAATTATAAACACAGGGCTTACTTCTTGGACACATGAGGAAAGGCTACAGTTCACTTCTTAAAATGCTTTTCCTCAAAGGGAGAATTAAATCATGAAATCTTGGCTTATCCCTTCCACCTTTTCAAGATGCACCATTTTATCTCTTTTTATCCTGAGGAGAAGTGTAGCAGTAATGCTTTCAAATCTACCACATGTAGTCACCTGCAGATTTAGATCAGACCTATTTCTAATGGAAAAGAATTTCAGCATCTCCTGTATAACTCATCATTCATTCCCTCCCTTCAAGGCATGATATTCTTCTTCTAATCCTTAGTGCATTAAGTTGTAACTGATTAGTATAAATCATCTCAACAGATGCAGAATGCAAACACCTTAGTGAATAATGCTTTCAACAAACACACTCGCACGTAAGTGTGTGTGTGTGTGTGTGTGTGTGTGTGTGTATACATGTGTTGTTTATTGGGGACATAGAGTAGGGTGGGTTTTTTTTTGTCTCTTATCTCTCCCATAAGACAACACAGTTAACCAAAATTAGATGTATTGAAGTTATTCTTATAACTTCATTTAGTACACTGTGTTCAATAATCCCTAATGGCATCAGCAACCAAGATAGAACTATGGGGCCATGTTAAAAATCTAGATCCTTAACTTTCTTTTGAAAACTGTTTCTCTGTAATCATGAAGTTAAAAGGAAAAATGGGTGCTATCTAGTCTATCAGACATAAAATAATATAAAGATTGGATTTTATTCACTTTAGTTTATTTCTGCGCTAACATAAGTTGAACACCAGTAACAAGTAAACTCTAATCTCCTTTTAAAATCTGTAAAAAAGGCAATAGTTCTTTGAGCATGTCTAGACAGTATGTAAGTCGATACACTTCACACACATTTGTGGTTTACATTTTTAAAATACAGTCATTAGTTGTCATGGTACATTATATTATTTCTTTTTTTTTTTTTTTTCAATGCAGTTTATTCATGAACCTTGAACAATCATTTGATTGTTCCTGGGAAAAGCCAGCCCACAGCTTAAATAGCCTCTGGGTAGCCAACCCCAGCGTGCCATGTGGGCAATGCAGATAGGTCCACATACATGGAAGCAAGCCAGATCCTCAGCCTTAGCCAAATGTGGAGTTGTTTGCGACAGAGAGCACTCACCATCAGGAAGGTGGAAGGCAGGAACCAGCTCCATCTTTAAGGCGCAGCATTCCGCAGCTCTCTAGAGTTCCCCCTTTTTGTTTTAGACGCATCAGGCAAGAGTAGAGGTCTGATCTCTGATATTAGAAATAAATTGGGACTTTGTACTGATGTTCATTTAGGTGTCATCCACCCAAAGAGCATCAGACCCGTCTGATACCTTTTACTCAGAGGCGGGACCTGGGGCATCAACCCGCATGCAATCAGACATGCTCTTCTCTGGGTCGAAAGCAGCTGACCCTGAGTGCAGTGCTTAGCCTCGCATCCTGAGCATAACATTTTAGCTTTTTATGGTAGCCAACCATGCTTGGGGAGACTGTCCTGCTTCAATGGCTGTAAAGGCCTGAATGATCATGGCTGCATTACGCTGTTGTGAGACTCTAATCTTGCATATACACCACAGGCAAACCAAGGAGACCAACACCAGAAGGCCTGCTAATGCTCCCATGCCCGCCCATTCCTTCAGATGATTCATGGCTGCAGCAATCCATGGTGATAATCCTGCGGCTAGTCCTGTGTCCACTCTGGTAGAATTTACTGTGATAATGGCCACTCTCAGCTGCTCCATCGTAGTATCGAATTCTCCAGTCCAATTACCTAAAATATAGCTCGACAATTGTTTAGACAGATTTGCAGCACAGGAAAAATTCTCATGTTGTATGCTAGATTGGGAGGGGAGAGGGAAGGGGCTTATAGGGGGATGCAGAATGAATAAAGTGTAATTGAGGAAAAAATTTTTTAAAAAAAAAAGGGGAAAAATAATTTAAGAACCTTAAATGACTTTCAAAAGTGGAGCAAAACATGGAGTTAGTCAATTTACATGGAGCATGTCTCGCCCCTGGGGGCAATGGTCTCCTGAACCTACTCAGACCTCGGACACCACCACTGCTAGTTCTAGAACTGATGCAAGATGTTCCAACGAGGGGGTTAAGGCTTCTCATAATATTTCCTATAAGCCCACACCTGTTTGTTTATATCCCCCATTTTTATTCATTATTAGCCAGATAGAGCCAAGTAATTGTGGTGATGATACTTGCTTTTTTGCCCAATACTGGAATGTTAGTGAATTTAGGTATGCCCTGGTTACTCGCATGCCTCGCTGGGTGCCTGTGCCCATTGATGCCCCTCATGCTATGACTCTCTTCAGACAGAAAAGGGATCTTGGAACTACAGCTGCTACTGTTACTGCCATCTCATTGGCGGCTGTTGGAGCTACCACCATGGCATTAGCCATGAGTCATAATGTGCAGACTGCTCAGACCCTGAATAATCTTTTAGCCAATGTAGCTCATGCCTTAGATGTACAAAAAGGAATTAATGCTCAACTAAAAGGAGGCTTGATGGTGTTCAATCAGAGGATTGACCTCGTGCAGGAGCAAATTGATACCCTATGGCAATTGGCTCAACGGGGCTGTCAATGAAAGTATGCTGGACTTTGTGTCACTAGCATACAACAATATTTTATTTCTATAGTTTTTCCACAGTGCTATGGCCTTGTTGTTTTCTAGCAGATGATCCAAGTGATTATATATATATATATATATATATATATATATATATATATATGTATGTATATATATATATAATGTCAGAAAGCCTTATTCTAAATCTTAAACTCCATAGACATGTTTATTTTTTCTTGGTTTTAGTGTTGATTTTTCTTATTATTTACAATTTATTCACTTTGTATCCTGGCTGTAGCCCCCTCTCTCATCTCCTCCCGCTCCCACCTTTCCTTCTTCTTCCTCCCCTAACTCCCTTTCCTAGTCTACTGATAGGGGAAGTCCTTCTTCCATACTGTCTGAGCCTAGCCTGTCTGGTCTCATCAGTACTGCCTGGATCCATTTCCTCTGTGCTATGGCTAGGTTAATCCACCAGGGAGAAGCCATCAAGGAGCAGGCAACTGAGTTCAAGTCAGAGACTGTCCCTTCTCCCCTTTCTAGGGACCCAAGTGAAAACTGAACTGTCTATGGACTACATCTGAGCAGGGGGTCTAGGTCCTATCTTTGTGGTACATTTACATAATGGGATACTTCTCAACTATTAAAAAGAAAAAAATCATGAAATAGTCAGGCAAATGGATGGAACTGGAAAAGATCATCTTGAGTAAGGTATCCCAAAGCAGAGACACATGCATGGTATATACTCACTTATAGGTGGATATTAGACATATTATATAGGATAAACATACTAAAATCTACAGACCTATAGAAGCCAGATGAAAAGAAAGACCCTAGAGAAGATGATTAATTCTCATTCAGAAGGGAAAACAGGATAGATGCTGGAAGCAGTAGAAGAGAGGAAACAGGACTGGAGCCTACCACAGATGTCCTCTAAAAGATGCCAACCAGCAGGCTATTCAAGCAGATGTAGAAACTCAGAGCAAAACTTTAGACAGAGCATAGGGTGTCTTATGGAAGAAGGGGGACATTAAAGGATCTGGAGAGAACAGAAGCTACACAAGGAGACCAATAAAGCCAATAAAAGGCAGGGCCCAGAGAGGACTGCAGAGACTGATGCATTAACTAAAGGTGATGCATAAAGAGGGCATAGACATGCTTTTAAGTTGCCCCATTGCATGGGTATTGCTTTCTCGTAGAAATGGCTGTGTGCCCTGGTTTTTTGGCTAACAGGAAGATAACGTAGAATTAGTAGAATTAGAGAAACACATTGTTTTTGGCTTGATGCTTTTGTTTTGTTTCATAGAATAAGAGGATCTTGAAGTTTGTATAGTTGACAGACTCAAGATTCAAAAGAAAAATAAAGAAAACACTACAAGGCTACAAAGGGTGATAAAACATTCTGCCTTTATCATATTTACTAGCCTATCATGTGTGTGCCTGATTTTGATATTTTAGTTGATTCTTGATGAGCTTTGGAGGTAATTTTGTGAAGGGTCATGATCCTTGGGGAAATTACAGACACATGTTAAACAGACTCACCAGCATGGAAATGATCTGTTAAGTTATGAGCAATGCTCCTTAATTTCATAAAGGTCAGTAGTACAACTTTAACAGGGCCTATTAAAATTCTGAAGGAAGCAGCCTGTTCCTCTCCCATATCATGGTGGTAGGTGTGGTAAAGAAAAGAAGGAAATATAAAACTCTTGCTACTCTGTATAAGGTTAGATTAGGCCATGTGTACATACAGCTATCTGAGGGGAGGATCAAGCCCTAAAGATTTTAATTTCAGTGAAGTCATACAGAGCTAATGGAGTCACTGGAGATCAATAGCTCCCAGTCTTCTGTGAGGAGAGATTTATTGAGCTTTCCCCACTGATCCTGCATCTAGTCCAGCCAGCAGCTCTGATCATTCTGCCCCCTAATTCCTGCAGTGTATAAATGGCTGGCTCCATTCATTGTAGCAGCTCAGCTTTCTTAGGCAGCAGAGAGTTCCCTGATAATCTCTTAATATGTCTACTGGAAAAATATATTTATGACATTGAAGCTGAGGGATAAGGAAACCAATAAATCACTTAGCACTCTTCCTTCAAGTTCAGCCTCAATTCTGGGAAAGATATAGGAGTCTGGATGAAGGCAGCCAGGCAACAGCTTTCCCGCTGATGCCCTGAACCTTCAGCTTGAATTAGGTAATCGTAAGACTGTGTTTCCAGCGCAGTTACCCAGTAGTTACGCATGCTCAGTGGTATGGAGACATAGTGTCATGTCAACTAGGAGACAAAACAGTTTTCACTAAGCAAGGCGGGGACTGAAGAAAAGCCAGAAGTATTTCTAATTACTGCCTCTCCAAATAGGACAATTTCTCATAGTACTAGTTTTTGGTTTGGTTTGGTATAGTTTGGTTACTTTTCTAGCTACTGAACTCATACATCTGAGTTTGGTTCTGTCAGACTCTTTTAGAGACGTTTACATTTTAAATTAATTATGTATTTACTATAATACAAGTGCTTGAACAGCAAGGTTGCTTCCCAATCAATTCCTTCAAAAGCGGTAGCTCTTGCTGGTATTATACATTCCTGCTACTTAATCCATTGGCTCCCACAACCAGGAATGTCCTGCTGCCCTCTGAGGAGATAAGAGTCACTGACCTCCAGGTACACAGGGGTGGCTAGGGTTTGCTGCACATAAATCAAAAGAAACTTGGGAGTTTGTGCTCTTTGAACATGAAAAGAGTCTGGATGTTTGTCACTCAAATGGAATTAGACAACTGTTTGTTTGTTTGTGTGTTCATTTATTAAGAGTGAAGCTGAAATGCAACACCTATGACTTACGATACAATTGCCACCCTGTACACTTACAGAGCTGCTAGAAAAGAGCCCTGGAGGCAGCAGGCACCAAACCAATGCTCCCATATCCAGACACAACAGCCTTTTTTTTTTTTTTCCTCCCTGGGCACACACCATTGTCACTGATTCTCCACTCATACACACATGAATTCCACGTAAGCAATTAAAGGATGCTTTCCAGAAACTTCCATTTCTCAGCAAATACATTTCGGCTTCTACCGATCTAGAATGTTTATTTCATTTGAACTGACGGTAAGTTTGGTAAAGTTTGCATCTCTAATTTTCTCACAATGGCAGAACTCTGAAAAAATAAAATAAAATAGGCAGCTCACATGAAAACTCTCACTTCTTTTGAGTTTTTTAAAAATGTTTTTAGTTATCAAGTTTGAATCATCAAACTGGAAATATGGCAGAGTCAAAAAAGACAATAGTCAACAAGTCACTGTCTACTGTTCCCAGTAATTAAGCCTACAGTTATGATGTCGACCCTGAAATGCAATACAGAGTTAAAGGGCAGATTCCCGAGGAGAAAAGATCAAATCCTAAATGTGACAACATAAAAGACCCCTGCAAAAAGACTGTTAATGACATGCTCTTTTTTTAATTAAAATATTTTACTCATTTTCAGAGGGTTACACATGACATAGTGTACATGTGTATGACAGAGGACAACAGTGGGGTTTGTATCTCTCCTATCATGAGTGTCCTGGGGTTCAAACTCCAGATCGTCAAGCTTAACAGCAAGTATCTTTCACTATCGAAACAGCTCATCGTTTTATTGTTTCATAGTACATGATATATCAACATTAATGTGCTAGTTTAAAAAAAATGAAAAACAGACTTAATTCTTAACACTCAAGCATGATGTTATCGTTCTTAAGGTTTTTGTCCCCTAGTATGGTGACTCTAGACTCAACATGAAAGTTCTCATGGATTTGGATGTATGCATTTAGGTTTCTGTGCACAAAGGATGAAAAGCAACTCTAAAAAACGAGGTTGTTAATTTTCAAAGAGAAAACTCTTGTGTGAGTTTCAGAAAGAAGTTTTGTTATATGAAAGGGATATATATGTTTTTTTATATGAAGGCTATGAAAGGGAACTTAAGAAAGAGAAGACAAACACTCCTACAGAACAAGAGAAAGACCCAGAAATTATTAATGTGGCCCCCCTACCTTTAAATTTTGGCAAAAACATTTTCTCACTAGCTAAGAAAAACTTTGCTTGCAGAAAGAATGATCTGAAAAGTAAAACTGGGATTAATGACTATTGTTAATTAATAATTATTGCTGAGAATAAGAATATGGTTCAGTTAGTGCAATGCTTACCACACACTATGAGGCTCTGAATTTAACTCTCCAGCACCTGTAAGATGCCTGGTCAGGAGGCAAGTGCCCCTTACTGCAGTGTTCGGGAGAAGCAGACAAGAGGATTACTGAGTCAGCTAAAGTAACTGAATCACTGAGCTCCAAGTTTGGCCTGGCTCATTACAGAAGATGGAGAAATGTAAAGTAAAACTCCCTGCATTGGTCTCTGACCTCCACACACATGTGAAAATGCACAAACACATAAAAATTACTAGGTAAGGTATGCTATTTATTGGTTACTTGATAAGTAGTATCATACCTAAAATAACTGTTTGGAAAGATAAAAAAATAAGCTCAATGAGAACATAAAATCTGTCATTATAAAAAGCAAATAGCAGTGTCATGATTTAACAAGCATCCCATGATTTTCAAGCCCATGCTATACTGACAGATATTGAAAATTGAATATTATCTGGAGTTGAAAAGCTTAAAAAGTCAGAGTCTATGTTTTGAATATCCCTAAGAAACAGTTAATATTCTTAAAATTGTTAAAAAGTTAGAGGTTAAAGAGCAAGCCAATCAGTTCATGTCAGAGGCAGTCCCTGTTCCTATTACAATGGAACCCACTTGGATACTGAACTGCTATGGGCTACATCTGTGCAGGGGTCTTAGGTTATCTCCATGCATAGTCCTTGGTTGGAGTATCAGTCTCAGGAAAGACCCCTGTGCTCAGATTTTTTTGGTTCTTTTTCTCTCCTTGTAGAGTTCCTGTCCTCTCCAGATCTTACTCTTTCCCACTTCTTTTATTTTTATCCTTTTTTTTAACATTTTATTATTATTATTAATTACACTTTATTCATTTTGTATCCCCCCATAAGCCCCTCCCTCCTCCCCTCCCAATCCCACCATTCCTCCCCTTTCTGAATGCATGCCCCTCCCCAAGTCCACTAATAGGGGAGGTCCTCCTTTCCTTCCTTCTGATATTATTCTATCAGATCACATCAGGAATGGCTGCATTGTCTTCTTCTGTGGCCTGGTAAGGCTGCTCCCCCCTCAGGGGGAGGTGGTCAAAGAGCAGGCCAATCAGTTTATATCAGAGACAGTTCCTGTTCCCATTACTATGTAACCCACTTGGACACTAAACTGCCATGGGCTACATCTGTGCAGGGGTTCTAGGTTATCTCCATGAATAGTCCTTGGTTGGAGTATGAGTCTCTGGGAAGTTCCCTGTGTTCAGATTTTCTTGTTCTGTTGCTCTCCTTGTGGAGTTCCTGTCCTCTCCAGCTCTTGCTATTTCCCACTTCTTACATAAAATTCCATTCACTCTGCCCACCAGTTGGCCATCAGGCTCAGCATCTTCTTTGATAGTCTGCAGGGCAGAGGCTTTCAGAGGCCCTCTGTGGCAGGTTCCTAGGTTGTTTCCTGTTTTCTTTTTCTGGCTTTCAGAGGCCCTCTATAGTCATAAAACCAGACACATTAAATCTGCTAGAAAAAAAAGTGGGGAATACCCTAGAACTCATTGGTACAGGAGAGAACTTCCTGAACAGAACACCAACAACACAGGCTTTAAGAGCAACAATCAATAAATGGAACCTCCTGAAACTGAAATGCTTCTGCAAAGCAAAGGACACCCTCATCAAAATAAAGCGACTGCCTACAGATTGGGAAAGAATCTTCACCAACACTTTATCTGACAGAGGACTCATATCCAGTATATATAAAGAACTAAAGAAGCTGAAAAGCAGCAAACCAAGTAATCCACTTAAAAAATGGGGAGCAGAGCTAAACATAGAATTCTCTGTAGAGGAATACCGAATGGCAGAGAAGCACTTAAAGAAATGCTCAACTTCATTAGCCATTAGGGAAATGCAAATCAAAACAACCCTGAGATTTCACCTTACACCCATCAGAAGGGCCAAGATCCAAAACTCAAGTGACAACACATGCTGGAAAGGTTGTGGAGAAAGGGGAACCCTTCTCCACTGCTGGTGGGAATGTAAACTTGTACAACCACTCTGGAAATCAATCCAGCACTTTCTCAGACAACTAGGAATAGCGCTTCCTCAAGATCCAGCCATATTGTTCCTAGGCATATATCCAAAATTTGCTCAAGTACACAACAAGGACATTTGCTCAACCATGTTTGTAGCACCTTTATTTGTAATAGCCAGAGGCTGGAAACAGCCCAGATGCCCCTCAACTGAAGAATGGATGCAGAAGTTGTGGTACATCTACACAATGGAGTATTACTCAGCAATGAAAAATAAGGAAATCATGAAATTTGCAGGTAAATGGTGGGACCTGGAAAGGATCATCCTGAGTGAGTTGTCCCAAAAGCAAAAAGACACACATGGTATATACTCACTCATATAAACATACAACATAGGATAAACCCACTAAAATTGGTACATCTAAACAAACTAAGCAAAAGAGAGGACCCTAACTAAAACACTCAATCCCCATTCTGAAAGGCAAAGAGGATGGACATCAGAAGAAGAAGAAAACAGGAAACAACCTAGGAATCCCACTTCTTTCATAAGATTCCCTGCACTCTCTGATTGGCCTGCTCTTTAATTACCTCCCCCTGAGGGGGAAGCAGGATTACCAGGCCACAGAAGAAGACAATGCAGCCACTCCTGATGAGACCTAATTCACTAGGATCAGAAGGAAGGAAAAGAAGTCCTCCCCTATCAGTGAACTTGGGGAGGGACATGCATGCAGAGGGTGAAGGAAGGAAGGGGTTGGGACAGGAGGAGGGAGGGAGCCACAGGGGAGATACAAAGTAAATAAAGTATAATTAATAAAGAAAAAATGTAAAAAAAATAAAATAAAACATAAGACACATAAAAAAAGCTTAGAGGTTGAAAACATGTCTGAAATCCATTTTATACTTATTGAAATGTGGTTTTGTGTCTATTTAAGATAATAATTTATAGAAAAACAGAGGACCCGTGATCCCTCTGACTGTAATGGGAAGGAAGCTACTTTTGCAGTTTTATCAATGACAGCAGATCCACAGTTGAGAAAGAGGGACATAGAAGCCTTCTGTGACAATCCATACCCTTACAAATCCCTTTCACCACCACCTCCCCCCAAAAAATCCTATAATAGCTTAGACAGAAAGTTGTCAAAGAAAACTCTTAAAATTTGTGATAAACATGTTGAAGTATAGCTCCACAATGGATGGCTTCCAAGGGAGGTGCAGGTGGGAAAGGAATAAGTTCTCTTTAAGGGGATGGCCAGGAGAAAGGCTATGCTCCATTGAGAATGTGGGAAAAAACACACACTGATCTTGCTGTTTTTTCTTTTCTTCTTTTTTGGGGGTGCAAATCACAAGGTCTGGGTAGACGTGAAAGGACTGGGAAGTGAGTGTGATCAGGTATCACTGTGCAAAATTTCCACATAATCAATAAAAATATTATGAATTTTAAAAAGAAAGAAATTTGGTTTTCTACCAATGGTGTGTTAGATTACTTAGCTTTCTATCAAAGAGAGATGTGTATAAATGGAAATTGTCTTTTATTGAAGACCATTTATGTTATTTCATTCTCTTATTCTTTGTGGTTTTATAAAGCATTTTAATCCTTATTAAACAGAAGAGAGAAATTAGGTCTTAAATTATTAAATGACTTGACTAAATCAACAGTGATGGACGGAAATGATTTTCCAATCCAGCTGTTGTCTCAATCACTGAGCTCCCTTCATCCCAACACACCAGCACTTAGCAAACAATAAATGGGACAGCCATTAGAATACCTGTGCTTGCTGCCTCCTCATTCCCTTAAAGGGATAGAAAGGAAGAGGGGCTGGGAAAGAAGAAAATCATGGCAAGCAGCCAGCTTACAAATTGCCTGCTAAATCTGAAATATCACATTTTTGGGGGACTGAATGACATGTTTAATGATACAAATGAGATACAAAAAAGCTATAATGTAACATCTCTGTCATTTCAAAGGAAAGAAATAAGACAGATAACAATTACATCTCATTTCAAAATTGCAACTACCTGCCACAGCACTATAACAAGACTTGACAGGATCTGATTAATTATTAATATGTAGCATAGACCTGCATTTCCCTTATGTGGTAAATATGCATGTTGTGGCAGTAGAAAATTACTCTCAGTAGCACAAAAATAAATGAAGCTTTTTAAGAATTGTGTGTTAAGTATACGGTTAATTTTCTAATCATTGTTAGTGATCTTAGCCTTCCTTCAAAGATAGTTTTTGTTTCCTATTAGGGATACTATCTTACAGTCTCAACCATGCTTGAAAAGATACAAGAATCTCACAGGATCTGGAAATTATATATATACATATTGTTCATGTACACAAAAAGGTACATTTTATAGTATATTTATCACAATATTATGTTTAATATCCACATGAAGCTAACAGTTGAATGGTTACATCACAGTTGATAATATTCTACAAGAAGATAAAAATCTAACAACAATGACTACACAAAGCATGTAGATCATTCTCATCAATATTGAGAGCAAGAGCAAGAAGCCAGCTACAATGGAATACATAGCAGTTTAATCCAGAAATGCAAAAGAATCAATGCTATTAAACCAAAAGGTTGGATGATAACAAGAATGTTACTTGTATGTATGTAACAAGATGGATTTATTTATGTATTTAGAAGTGTATTTGTGTGTGTGTGTGTGTGTTTGTGTATAAAACAACAAAGAAAATGTAGTCATGAATTTAAAAATGGGGTACAAGTAAGGGTTGAGAGGCAGGAAAGAGAAGGAAAAATTATGTAGTTATATAATAATAATCTCAGATTTTTTAAAAAAATTGGTTAAGTTAGGGCCAACAATGGGCTGGACTCAGCTGGTCCAATTGCTTGGCATACAAACTGGAGTAGCCAAGTCCAGTTCTGAGAATTCTTGATAAAATGGAGGAAATCATTTCCAAAGTTGTCCCTTGACCTCCATAAGTGAATTGAGGCACACATGTGCCTGTACTCACACACATAGTGTCGATGTTTGAAGGATTGACTAGATAACCCATGGAAATCAGAGAAAGAAAAGAGAGAAAAGGTCAGAGCTGATATAATCATAAAACCAGCAGATATTTAAAAGTATAGGGCAATATTAGGAACAGATTTGGCAAAGGCTATAGTTCAGTGGTAGAGGCTTAGATAGCAGAGTCAAAGACACCTGCCTATCACCACTTCATTTCCATATGCACAATCATGATATACATATAGTAAAGAAATCTTTTGCCAGTTATTTATTTAATCACTTTACAGCCTGATCCTAGCACCCTTCCTCCTCTCCTGCCAACCCTCATGCCATCTCCCCATTCCCTTAAGAACTACAATGTAACAAAGCTAGTAAATTAAAATTTATAATTAATTTGAACTTTACAATTCATCTAGCCCTGCTTTCTTTAAATGAAATCCATCATAAAATTCATTATGATTGTTGTGATTTTTTTTGAGAGAGAGACAGGGAGGAGGGAGAAAAGGAGAAAATATCAGGGAGGAGTTGGGGAAAGAATATGGTCAAATAGAGTATATGGGAAACATTTTATCTCTTTTGCCTTTTAAAATTCTAATTGATTTTTATACAATATATTTTATATTAATTACGGTTTATTCACTTTGTATCCCAGCTGTCGGCCCTTCCTTCATTCCCTCCCAATTTCACCCTCCCTCCCTTATCCCCTCCCTGCCTCGATCCAAGTTCATTCTGATCACACTCATCACCTCCCCCAATCCCTCCCTTATCCTCCCACCTACCCACCCACTCAACTCTATGTTTTTTTCTGTTTTTCTTTAGAAACAAAAACTATAAACACACACAACAACCCCCCCGAATAAAAAAAAGTATAAGTAAAAGATCAATAAGACAAAAAATAAGTCTACAGAAATATCACTGAGTTCTTTTTGTGTTAAACAACCTCTGGGCATAGGAAGCCCTTTGAAGCCCTCTGTTTCTCTTGGTGATGTCTACTTGGAATGTTTAATATACCCATTGATGCTCCATTGTAGGATTCTAATTTTTCCTTTGCCCATGAGCATCAATTAAAATGGTCTTCTTGGTAAGGGGAGAAAGCCTGTGTCTACGTCTTCCTCTCAGCACTGGACTTTATCTGGCTTGAACCTGTGCAAGCCATTTGCATGCTGCCAGTTTCTAAGTTTATTTGTGCATCAGTCCCGTTGTGTTTTAGGATACTGGTTCTTTGGAGACATCTGTCATGGCTGACCATTTCCATCTCCACTTACACATATATTCCTGAGCCCTAAAAGAAGGTATCTGACAGAGACATCCCATTTAGGACTGAGTGTTCCCAGCTCTCTCAGTTTCTGCATAGTTGCAGGTTTCTGTGCTAGTTCTCATGTACTGTAAGGAAAAGCTTCTCCGATGATGGCTCTCAAAGGCACTGATCTATGTGTACTGCAGGATGTCATTGGGAATTATTTCATTACTACACTTCTTTAGAAAAACAATTGTATTTTCTTTTCCCCTAGGTCCATGACCTAGCTAGACTTGGTTTCTGGGACATTTGAGTAGTGTCAGGCATAGAAGCTGTGTTCCATGCCATCCAGTCAGAGTTGTTTATTCACACAATGTCTGTAACATGACTGTACCAGCATATCATGTAAGCAGCTCCCATGTAGCAGTTCACAATGTTTGCAGACATGTTTGGGTGATTATTGTCTTTTCCCTGTAGTATGTGGAGTATTTCCTGTTATCTTTACTATTATTCAGTAGTGTGAAGCCTCTATTAGGAAACAGCTCAACTTCTCCAGGTTCAGTGAGCTATATAAGTTATGTCTTCTACAATGGGGCCTCACCATCAGTTTTTGGAGAGCAACCAATGACTTTGGCAACAGCCTCTGATGTTTGGGGATTCAGCATTGGATTCTTTTGGTCAACTATTCAATAAGATCTAACACCTTCCTACACTGGTTGTTTCTCTTGGTGATGTCTAGTTGGGATGTTGTCTCACCCATTATTTGGTAACACCATGTAGATTACTTTTCACACACACACACACACACACACACACACACACACACACATGTAATCTCCTTCACTAACATAAAAATATATTCTAGTTCCAATTCCTTGGGAGATCCTCTCCCCCCACCCAATAATTATTTACCTTACATCTATCATTACATGGATTGTAGCATGTATACTGAAGGCTTAAAGGCTTACATAGACATATAAAAGAAGACAAGCAACATTCCAATTTTGGGCCAATGTCATCTTTCTTGGGACTTCTCCAGCTCCACTCATTTTCCTGCTGAGTTCATTATTTCATTTTTTAGCTATTTCCAATTTCTAGCTATTATAAAAAGGGCAGCAACAAACATGAATGAACAAGTATCTATATAGTAGGGTGTAGAGTTCTTCAGACATATGTATATATCCAAGTCATATAGCTGGATCTTGATTCTATTCCCAGATTTCTGAAAATTGTACGAAAACTTGAATAAAAAAATAAAACTATAAGCAGAACTTGATTCATGAATGATTCTACTGAAGAAATCAGCTGAACACAAAGAAGAGAAAAGCTATATAGAGACCCAGAATTGAATAGAAGGAAGAATTTTCAAGCTAATTTTAGAAAACAATTGTCAAAAACCTGAAAATATAATATAGAAAAACAAAATAACTGGCCAATAGTTTTTTGGAACATTTATTCAATGATTTTGGGGGGGTTCTTTTTTAAATTTAATTTTATTTTTTATTATTAGTTACATACTCTGTATCCCAGCTGTATCCTGCTCCCACATTTCCTCCCAATCTCACCCTCCCCCCTCATCTCCTCCCTGCCCCTTTCCAAGTCCACTGATTGGGGAGGACCTCCTCCCCTTTCATCTGACTCTGTTTCATCAGTTATCTTCAGGACTGGCTGCAAAGTCCTCCTCTGTGGCCTAGCAGGGCTGCTCTTCCCTTGAGGGGTGGGAAGGTCAGAAATAGTTTCTGTTCCCCTTAATATGGGAAACCAATTGGTTACTGAGCTACCACGGGCTTCATCTGAGTAAAGGTTCTAGGTTATATCCATACATGGTCCTTGGTGGAGTGTCAGTCTCAGAAAAGACCCCTGTGCCCAGATATTTTTGGTCCTTGTGGAGCCCCTATCCTTTCCATGTCATAATAACTCCCCTTCTGCCAAAGGCTTGGTTATGAGTCTTAGTATCTGTTTTGAAACACTGCTAGGTAGAGTCTTTCAGATGCCTTCTGCGGTAGACTCCTGTCATACATTCAATGCACATCTCATTTGTCTTTCTAAGTGAGGATTGATTATCTTACCTAGTGTCTGCTTTCTTGTTTATCTTCTTTAGGGGTATAGATTTCATTATGTTTATCATATCTTATAGGTCTATATAAGGGAGTATATACCATGTTTGTCTTTCTCCTTCTGGGATACTTCACTCAGAATGATCTTTTCTAGATTATTCAATGCTTTTTAAGTAGCAGATCAAATAAAGCAATGTATAAAAATATAGACCGTCAATGGTATTTATATCAGTTTGCAACATAGTTTAACATCCCTAAAACCCAGTCAACATGATTTAATCATAGTAGCAAAATTAAACCACAAATCATTTCAATAAATAAAAACCGCTTGACAAATTGCACCCTTATTTATAATATAACCTCTCCTAAAAAGCAGGAATTGTATATCATTACAGTAAAGAGGGTTGTCATGAAAAAATATGAACAGTCTGAAGGTTTCTTACCCGAGGTTGGGAGCAAGGCAAAAAGTTTTATTTGTTTTGTTGTTGTTGTTGTTTTGTTTTGTTTCAGTATAATTTTGCTGTTCCTGTTGAGTGCATTAAAAGAAGAAAATAAATCAAAGGCATAATATCCAAAATAAAATATACTATTTTATATATAATATAGACTACTTGATATATAAGTTACAAGATTGCCAACAACAGAATTAAATAAATTTATATATGTTATAGGATACAAGGTCAGAATGTAAAATGTGAACTTGTATTCAATATTGTTGTAGCAAATAATTACAGACTAAGTAGTTGATAGCAAATGATTTATAATGATATATAATAAAGTTTCTTGAAAGCAAGTTTGTTCATTTATTCTTTGAGAACATCCACACATTAATACATTGCATTTTTTTGCTTTTTTAAAAAAAAATATTCTATTTACTTAACATCCCAAGTGTGCCCCCTCCCTCCTCTCCTCTCAGTCCCTGCTTTCTATCCTTCCCCTTATCTTTTCCCTTTTCCCCCAGTAAAGAAGAGCCCTCCTCCTCAAGTATCAACCTTCCCCAGCACATCAGGTCACATCAGAATTCAGCATATCCTCCTCCCCGAGGCCAGCCAAGGCAGTGCTGACAGGAGGAAGTGATCCAAAAGCAGAGAATAGAGTCCATGTTATAAACAACTACCCGCTCCATTTGCCAGGCCAGGTGCCCAATATAAAGACCAAGCCACACATTGTCCACATATGTGCAGGGGACCTAGGTCAAGACCATGACTACTCCTTAGTTGATGTCTCAGTTTCTGAAAGGCTCCATGGGACTGGATTAGTTGTCTCTGTTGGTCTTGTTGTGAGGTTTCTATCCACTCCATGTCCTTCTATCTTTTCCGAAAACTTCGTCATGCTCGCCCTCACACACCCACTCTAGGAATCTCAGCTAGAGTCACGTCCATTCTTCCAAGAGATACCCTGTTGCTGGTTTTCAGCTTGACAAATAGATGCCTGCCCCCTCACTTCCCTTCTTGTTCCTAGCCCTAATGTAAAAAATACACAAAAGAAAAATACGCCTTCTTGGACTTGATGCAAATATTAATCCAAGATGAATCATAGTGCCAAGTACAAGAAGCCAAAGAATAAATCTCTAAAAGTACATAGATGAGGGTAGGGCAATAACTCTGTAAAATGCTTTTTGGCAAACACAGGACCTGACTTCATCCTCAGAACTCGTCCAAAACTGGAATGTATGGATGTCTACAGTTGTAACCCAGTGCTAAGAAGCAGGAAGCAGAAAGACCCTGGTGGCTCCCAGGCCAGCCAGAACAGCTTACTTAGCAAGGGTCAAGGCAGAGAGAGACACCATTTCAAACAAACAAACAAACAAACAAACAAGCAAACAAGCAAAAAACCATTGGATAGTCCTTGTGGAACAACATTTGAAGCTTTCTTCTTGCTTCCATATACATGTATTCTCTGTCTGTCTGTCTCTCTTTCTCTCTGATGGACACACATATACACAGACCTCTGTACAAAAAGAAAATGTAATTACACATAGTCACAAACATACACAAAAAGTGTACAGGTGTCTTTTTTTTAAGCACTTGATAAGCAGAGATTGTTTAGAAAAACATCAAAGAGCCAAGAACATGATTGAAAGATATCACTAGGGATATATAAATGAATCGATGAAAACAAAGCTGCCTCCTATATACGATATATTGAATATATTATTATATAAATATTATATAATATATACTGTTATATAGATTATATGTTATTGTATATAATATATCACAAGAATTGTTATTATAAATATGAAATATAAGAATGAAAAATGACAAGCATATGGAGCAAAAAAGTTTTCAAAGACAACTGATAAAGTTTTATAATGGTGTACTTAATTTTCAGAATTATTAGGAAGTTTCTTAAAGACCTAATTATTTGCCTGACTCAAATCATTGGACCTCATACTTGCACCAAATTTTCATAGCAAACTTATTCATACTACATCCACATTGTGAAAGAATCTTACAAGTCAGCTAAGACTGAATTGAGTATCAAATTATTATACAATCAAACAATGGAGTGAATTCTGGGACAAAACACAATGTTCTACTTATCCATCTACGCCTACAGAGGATTACAAAACATTATCTATCTCAAAAGATGAGACAAAAGACTACCATTTAATTTCCATGAAGATTTAAGAATAACCCAAATGAACCCATGTTATGAAAAATCAGAACAGTGGCTGTCTATGTTAGAAATGAGAAAATATAGAGTTGATAGAAAAATACTACTTATTAATTGATATTTGTGATTATGTAGATATACATATTTATCATTTTCATTAACTATATGCCTACGTATCTTCAGTAAATGTCTATGAATTCCTTCACTATTTTTATTTTAATGATAAAAATACTAATGTTTTCTAAAATATCATTTGTTAGTCTTGACAAGTTGTGTGCACAAATTTCATGATTTCTTTGTTTTTAATAGCTGACTAGTATTCCATTGGTAAATGTACAGAAATTTCTGTATCATTCTTTGGTTGAGGGACATCTAGGTTATTTCCAGTTTCTAGCTATTACAAATAAAGCCACTATGAACATAGTTGAGTAAATGTCCTTGTTGTATGGTTGAGCATCTTTCATAGATATGACTAGGAAGGGGAATTAAAATACACAGCTGAAGTGAATGAAGGGAGGAGATGAATGAATGGTCAGGAGATGGAATGGGGAGGAGACAAGGGTGGCGCTCAGATGTGGGGAGAATGAGAGTAAAGGTAGGAGGTAAGAAGGGTAGAAACAAGAAGGCAATGTGAGGGGGGAATATGTCCTTGTCAAGCTGGAGGCCTGAGACAGGGTAGGCTCCTAGAAGGATTTGAGTTTGACTCTAGCTGAGACTCCTAACAGGAGAGACATGAAGACTGATGTGAACAACCCTAGCCGGGCAGAACTAGTGGAAGGAGGGGAACAACAACCCACCAAAAATTTGATCCAAAAATTACCTGCCTACAAGAAGTACAGAGAGAAAGAGAAAACAAAGATTGAGGGAATATCCAACCAATAATTGGCCCAGCCTGTGACCCACCCCACAGGAGAGAGCCCCTGACACTATTAATGATGCTTGTCTGTGCTTTCAGACAGGAGCCAAACCTGACTGCCATCTGAGAGGTTCCAGGAAACAGCTAATCTAGACAGATGCTGGGACTTGCAGCCACCCATGAAATGGAGCTCTGGGGTTCCTATGGAAGTGTTGGGGGAAAGATGGACATCCCTGGAGAGGACAGGAACCTCACAAGAAGACCAACAGAGACAACTAATCCAGTCTTATGGTGGCTTTCAGAGACTGAGACATCAACTAAGGAGTATGCATGGTCTGTTCCTAGATCCTCTACACATACATGACTAATGGGTGGCTTAGTCTTCCTATGAGTAGCTTGGAAAGTGGAGGGAGTAAGTCTTTCTAACATGGACTCTATTCCCTGCTTTTGGATCATTTCCCCCTAGCAGTGCTGTCTTGTCTGGCCTCAGAGGATGTATATGTTCAGTCCTGATGTGACTTGATGTGCTAGGGAAGGTTGATATGGGATGAGGAGCATTTCCCTTTTCAGGGAAAAAATGAACTTGGAAAGGGGGAAGAAATGAGAGGGACTGGGAGGAGAGGAGAGAGGGCACACTCTTGGGATGTAAAGTAAATAAACTGAAATTTAGAAAAAAATTAATGGCCAGAGAGATGACTAAGTGGTTAAGAGTACTGGTTGCTCTTTCAGAGGACCTGAGTTCAATTCCTGCCAACCACATGGTAGCTCACACCCGTGTGTAATGGCATATGAGTTCTGGGTGTGTATGAAAACAGAGTACACAGATACATAAAAAAGAAAATTTTAAAAAAATAAGTAAATATCACTTTAAAAGTTTTTCTACAAAGAATCAAAATAGAGGTGACCCTTGAAAATTAATGATCATGAGAGCCATAAGTTTCTTCTTTCTTTTCTTGATCATTTAACTTAATACTTTATAACAAAGAATGAACTTATCCATTCTGTACAAAGATATTGTGATGCTACATATAAATCAACATGCCATGCTTTCAATAACTGTAAAACTAGAGCTAGTTGTGTTATCATGATACATTCAGGGGTTTCATGTAATTGTGCTTCAGATAACTAGTACCATGTGTGACTACAGGGGTTCCTCAAACTAATATTATGCTCTTTCTTTTTTTTAATTTTTAAGGAGAAAGTTATTTATTATTTGATTCAGATATCAAACAATCCATAATACATTGTGAGTTGACCACCATTCACATATTTGTGCTCTTTCTTAATCTGGGTTCTAGTTTTTGCAATTTGCAGACTTGTGAAAACTCCCTAAGTTTTACACAGGTTCTGCATGCATTTTATATGTGTGACTCTTCAATCAAATGTTTATCTAAATAGAAAACAGAAGCTAAGTGGTGAAGAGCAATACATTCCATAATTCCCTCATGAGATGTCACACACAGCTGCCGTGAAAAAGGTGGCACGAATTCACCTGCCTCCTGGCAAATACCAGTTCAGAAAATAGGTGTGAGCTTAAAATCTTGTTTGCCATGCACTTCAGAAATAAGTTTACTTTTATTTGAGCATCTGGCTAATTCAGGTGCCCCTGGGGCAAGACCAGAATTTATAGTTCTGTAGTTATATAGGCCACTTGTTTATATAGAGAATTTTATGGCTTAGTTCCCCAGGCTTATGTCAGTAATGCTGTTGGAGTTTTCTCTGTTAATTATCCTCTGGGACTTCAACATGCACACAGATGTCATTTCAGATGGACCAGCATGTATCTTCCTGGGAGCAATGGACTCTGAGTTTCAACCAGATGGTTGAGGTAAGTTCCCTTAAGGCCAAGCTCATTCTCAACTTCATCTGTGTGGGATCTGACTTATCAAGTCTTTGCCTCTTTAAATGCCTTCCTTATGATATTATTTTTTAATTTTGTAATAAATACCTAGATATGACTTAACTTATTCAAAGGGATTTACTTTTTATGAAGCAATGCCTTAAATCAATTAAATACAGTTTATTTTTTGCTCCCAATTAAGCTATGTAATATTTCTAATACGTCATAATATTTGTATGTTAAAGTTGCTTACACTTATGGTAATGAAAATGAAGTAAAATCCTTCACCATGGTCTTACAGAAGACCAATAATGAGAAGACCAATAATGAGATTCCAGGTCTTTCAGTTCATATACTTCACTGTAAGCTAGATTGTGCTCAAGGTAAGAAGTAAGACTGTAAATATGTAGAAGATATCCTCGGCTCTAAACCTTCACTATTATTTTTTGGATAACCTATTATGTGTAGATTTCAGGTTCTTAAATTTAGTGTAGATTGAATGAATGAATGGTTCAACAGTCCAAGAACGATAGAATATATGCATGCAAATGACTTCACGTGGCCTGGCTACATATTAAGAAACTAATAAATAGGACCTTACAGCGCATGACTGCAATCCCAGTCATGCGTCATGATTCTCATGCAGGAGTATTACCTATTCAGAGTGTTCTACGACAATACAATTGTATGAAGGAGAAACCTGGGCAAATTAATGAGAACATTTCACAAACGAAAACAAAAGAACAAAAGAAGGAAGAAAAAAGTGGGCTGGAGATAAAACACAGCGGTGCACTGCTTATTGGTATACAGGGGATTATAAATTTAACATGTAATGTTTAAATTAGTTACTAAACAGTGACAAACACTTCGGTTATTAAACTGTTGTACTTGTACTATATTATACTAAAAGTTCACAATATTAATTTTTAAGCGACAGCTAGAAATAAGCATGAACATTTACAAAAACAAAATGTCCTTCATTGTGGAACACCATAAGCATTACGGTCAAGCTTCTGATTTCAAAGTAAAGCATTACCAAAAGGACTTATGGAAATTTTATTTCTAAAAATTAGTCTATCCAGGCACAATTACCTGAAACTATTTTTTTGCAGATATATGTGCAAATAAATTGCAAAACTTCAGGATCATGAATATTTTTCCGGGGTTTATGCTTTTATTCTTATAATTTATACTTTGCTCTAGTTCTTTGTATTATTTTTAACAGTAACAGGAATTAAAACCAAATAAAATGCTAAATCCAAACTTAAATTCTACTTTCTACAGAAATATAAAACAGCAGATACATTTATATGTAAATAAGATATTCTGAATCTTATTTTCCATTAACCTTCATTGAAACATAAACACAAATAATGCTCTCTTAGAATCAAAAGAAAATTATATCACAGGCTCACTTTAGTAGCTGTAAATGATGTGATCTGGGAAAATCCCCAACCAATATCACAGATAATACTAAGGGGACCATTAGTAACCCTGATTTGTTGCTCAGGAGTGTCCTCGGGTTGAATTATATGAGCAGCTCTCAGAGCATGATGGCAATGGTATAGATAGTTTTTATTTTTCTGTGGCTGTCTTTCATTTCCTGCCCCTAAAGTGTCACTGAAAATGGACATGTTTTCTTAAAATTGTTGTAAGAATGCATCTCTTCTTCCTTATGGCTGGGATAAAAAAGGACCCTTAATACTTGACTCTTATTAATATCAGCAATTGATATATTCACTCTCACAGAAAATATTTCATAACTTAACTTCCTATACTCTTCTGAGGTATTTTTCACAATGATTATAATAGGAAATCAACATTAAAAACTTGAAGTTTTAGACGCATCAGGCAAGATTAGAGGTCTGATCTCTGATATTAGAAATAAATTGGGACTTTGTACAGATGTTCATTTAGGTGTCATCCACCCAAAGAGCATCAGACCCGTCCGATACCTTTTTCTCAGAGGCGGGACCTGGGGCATCAACCCGCATGCAATCAGACATGCTCTTCTCTGGGTCCAAAGCGGCTGACCCTGAGTGCAGTGCTTAGCCTCGCATCCTGAGCGTATCATTTTAGCTTTTTATGGTATCCAACCATGCTTGGGGAGAATGTCCTGCTTCAATGGCTGTAAAGGCCTGAATGATCATGGCTGCATCACACTGTTGTGAGACTCTAATCTTGCATATATACCACAGGCAAACCAAGGAGACCAACACCAGAAGGCCTGCTTACGCTCCCATGCCCGCCCATTCCTTCAGATGATTCATGGCTGCAGCAATCCATGTTGATAATCCTGTGGCTAGTCCTGCGTCCACTCCGGTAGAATTTACTGTGACAATGGCCACTCTCAGCTGCTCTAAAACAAAAAGGGGGAACTGTAGAGAGCTGCGGAATGCTATGCCTTAAAGATGGAGCTGGTTTCTGCCTTCCACCTTCCCGATGGTGAGTGCTCTCTGTCATGAACAATTCCACATTTGGCTAAGGCTGAGGATCTGGCTTGCTTCCATGTATGTGGACCTATCTGCATTGCCCCCGTGCCACGCCTGGGTTGGCTACCCAGAGGCTATTTAAGCTGTGGGCTGGCTTTCCCCGGGGTCCGAGGATTGTTCAATGTTCCTGAATAAACTGCATTGGAAAAAAAAAAAGAATAAAAAAAAAAAAAAACTTGAAGTTGCTCTGAATGAGGATTAAGCATCATCCTTCAGGTCCTCCTTGTTGTTTAGCTTCTTTAAGAAGATTTTAGATTTTAGTATGTTTATCCTTTATTATATGGCAAATATCCACTTATAAGTGAGTATATACCATGTGTATCTCTCTGCTTTAGGGTTACCTCATTCAGGATGATCTTTTCTAGTTTCTACCATTTGCCTGCAAATTTCATGATTTCCTTGTTTTTAATTGCTAAGTAACCCTCATTCATAAGGGCAAACAGGATAGATATCAGAAGTAGGAGAAGACAAGGAACAGGACAGGAGTCTTCCACAGAGGAGTTCTGAAAGACTCTACTCACCAGGATATCAAAGGAGATACTGAGACTCATAGTAGAACTTTAGGCAGAGTGCGGAATACTTATGGAAGAACTGGGAGATAGAAAGACCTGGAGGAGGCAGGAACTCTACAAGGAGAACAACAGAACCAAAATACCAGGGCTCAGGAGGGCCCACAGAGACCGATAATCCAACCAAAGATCATGCATGGAGAGGTCCTAGACCCCCTGCTCAGAGAAATCTTGTAGGTTGCTCAGTTTCCAAGTGGGTTCCCTAGTAAGGGGAACAGCGACTGTCTCTGACATGAACTCAGTGGCCAGCTCTTTGATCACATCCCACTGGGGGTTGCAGCCTTACCAGGCCACAGAGGAAGATGATGCAGCCAGCCTTGATGAGACCTGATAGGTAGGGTCAGATGGAAGGGGAGGATTACCTCCCCTATCAGTGGAATAGGGGAGGGGCATGGGAGGAGAAGAGAGATAGTGGGTGAGATTGGGAGGGGACAATGGAAGGGACTGCAGGAGTATAAGAAGTGAATAAATTGTTATAAATAAATGAATAAAATTTTAAAAGTACCCAAACAAAACAAAAAGTAAAAAAAAAAAGCTTGAAGTTGACAGTCACAGCATAATCACATAGCAAAAACATAAGTTAAAGAAATATGAAAACTCTTTCCCATCATGTAATATGTAAATTTGATTGAAGCCAGTGAATACAGTTTATCTGAATTCTATTTGAGTCTTTCAGACATTATGGATTCTATCTAGTATTTGCCATAAATACTTGTTACTTCAGTAAACAACAATATTGGGCTAAGCATTAACCTTAAACTCACTCATACTTATAGTTGAAAAGATTATGAATATCGCATTAATGTAAACTACTGGAGAATAGTTCATTCCCCTTCCTTCAATCAGAGAGGTTGCTGTTTCCCTGTTCTATGCATTTTCCCTCATTGTGTCATCAGTGTATAAGATATTGTTAAAAGAGCTACACTAATGAGGCACACAATAAGGCAACTTCTTAATTTGATGAAATTTGACTCCTTGATAAAGAAACTTTTGTGAGACTTAGAAACTCTGAAACTGTATGTATGTATGTATGTATGTATTTTTTTTTAATTCCAGGACAATATATTTTTAAAAATCAAGCCCCGGTGGAAGACTACTAGAATGAGGTTAAAGTTGAACTTGGCATTTTTATTTTATTTTATTTTTTTATATTTTTTTATTTTTATTTTTATTTTTTCAATGCACTTTATTCAGGAACCTTGAACAATCATCTGACCCTGGGGAAAGCCAGCCCACAGCTTAAATAGCCTCTGGGTAGCCAACCCCAGCGTGCCATGTGAGCAATGCAGATAGGTCCACATACATGGAAGCAAGCCAGATCCTCAGCCTTAGCCAAATGTGGAGTTGTTTGCGACAGAGAGCACTCACCATCGGGAAGGTGGAAGGCGGAAACCAGCTCCATCTTTAAGGCTCAGCATTACGCTGCTCTCTGCAGTTCCCCCTTTTTGTTTTAGATGCATCAGGCAAGAGTAGAGGTCTGATCTCTGATATTAGAAATAAATTGGGACTTTGTACTGATGTTCATTTAGGTGTCATCCACCCAAAGAGCATCAGACCCGTCCGATACCTTTTTCTCAGAGGCAGGACCTGGGGCATCAACCCGCATGCAATCAGACATGCTCTTCTCTGGATCCAAAGCGGCTGACCCTGAGTGCAGTGCTTAGCCTCGCATCCTGAGCATAACATTTTAGCTTTTTATGGTAGCCAACCATGCTTGGGGAGAATGTCCTGCTTCAATGGCTGTAAAGGCCTGAATGGTCATGGCTGCATTACGCTGTTGTGAGACCCTAATCTTGCATATATACCACAGGCAAACCAAGGAGACCAACACTAGAAGGCCTGCTAACGCTCCCATGCCCGCCCATTCCTTCAGATGATTCATGGCTGCAGAGAAAGCATGGGCTGAAAAATGTATTGAAGAAACTGAAAAAAGAAATAGTTTTAAAGGTACATTGATAATCTCAGATTGCAGAGCAGTAGCAAGAGAAGTTGACAAATGAGCCTAGATTTGGCTGATTTCAAAAGGAATGTGGGCTTTCCCACTAACACCCTTCCCTGATTTCTTCCTTCTAAAGTATCTTGGGGCATTGACTTTCTTGCATTAGAATAAAGAGATCTTAATTTCAACTACATTAATAAGACACACACTCTTTTATTGTTTATTGACAGTTATGATCATTGTGATTATGGTACTTATGCAATCTTATTCTGTTTTTTAATTTTTATTTTTTTAATATTAGTTACAATTGGTTAACTTTGTATCCCTCTCCCTCTTTTCCTCCCAATCCCACCCTCCCACCTTCATCTCCTCCCTGCCCCTTTCCAAGTCCACTAATAGGGGAGAACCTGCTCCCATTCCATCTGATACTGGCTTATCAGGTGTCTTCAAAACTGGCTGCAAAGTACTCCTGTGTAGCCCAGCAGGGCTGCTCCTACCAGGGAGGGGGTGGGAAGTCAAAGAGCCTGCCATTGAGTTCATGTCAGAAAGAGTCCCTGTTCCCCTTATTAGGGTACCCACTTAGATACTGAGCTACCAAGGGATACATGTGACCAGAGGCTCTAGGTTGCATCTATATATGGTCCTTGTTTGTAGAAACAGTCTCATAAAAGAACCCTGGGCCCAGATATATTTGGTCCTTATGGAACTCCTGTCCTCTCCAAGTCATATTTACTACCCCCCTCCATTTTTTTGATTCCCTGCATTCTGCTGAAGGTTTGGTTATGAGTCTTAATATCTGCCTTGTTACACTACTATGTAGAGTCTTTCAGAGGCCCTTTCTGGTAGGTTCCTGTCCTGTTTCTTGTTTCCTCCTACTTCCAATATCCATCCCATTTGTCTTTCTAAGTTAGGATTAGTCATCTTGCCCTGGGTCCTCTTTCTTTTCTATCTTCTTTAGGTGTATAGATTTCAGTATGTTTATCCTATCTTATAGGTCTATATAAGTGATCTGCTTTTGGGATACCTCACTCAGGATGATTGATTCTAGGTCCCACCATTTGCCTGCAAATTTCATGATTTCCTCATTTTTAATTGCTGAGTAGTATTCCATTGTATAAAAGTACGACAATTTCTGTATCCATTCTTCAACTGAGGGACATCTTGGTTGTTTCCAGGTTCTGGCTATTACAAATAAAGGTGCTAAAAACATGGTTGACCAAATGTCTTTGTTGTGTACTTGAGCCTCTTTTGGATATATGCCTAGGAGTGGTATAGCTGGATCTTGAGGAAGCACTATTTCTAATTGTCTGAGAAAGTGCCAGATTGATTTCCAAAGTGGTTGTACAAGTTTACATTCCCACCAGCATTGGAGGAGGGTTCCCCTTTCTCCAAAACCTCTCCAGCATGTGTTGTCACTTGAGTTTTTGATCTTAGCCTTTCTGGTGGATGTCAGGAGAAATTTGAGGGTCGTTTTGATTTACATCTCTCTGATGGCTAAGGATGTTGAGCATCTTTAAGTGTTTCTCTGCCATTCTGTATTCCTCTACTGAGAATTCTCTGTTTAGCTCTGTACCCCATTTTTAAATCAGATTGCTTGGTTTGCTGCTTTTTAACTTCTTTAGCTCTTTATATATTCTAGATATCAGCCCTCTGTCAGATATAGGGTTGGTGAAGATCCTTTCCCAGTCTGTAGGCTGTTGTTTTGTTTTGATGACTACATCCTTTGCTTTACAGAAGCTTTTCAGCTTCATGAGGTCTCATTTATCAGTTGTTTCTCTTAGAGCCTGTGCTGTTGGTGTTCTGTTAAGAAAGTTGTCTCCTGTGCCAATGAGTTCCAATGTCTTACCCACTTTTTCTTCTAACCAATTTAAAGTGTCTGGTTTTATGTTGAGATCTTTTATCTGCTTGGAGTTTAGTTTTGTGCAGGGTGATAAGTATGGATCTATTTTCATTTTTCTGCATGTAGACATCCAGTTGGACCAGCACCATTTGTTGAAGATGCTGTCTTTTTTCCAATGAATGGTTTTGGCTTCTTTGTCAAAAATCAAATATCCAGAGGTATGTGGGTTTAATTTTGGGTCTTCTATTCGGTTCCATTGATCCTCCTTACTGTTTCTATGCCAATACCATGCAGTTTTTATTACTATTGCTCTGTAGTACAGCTTGAGATCGGGGATAGAGATGCCTCCAGATGGTCTGCTGTTGTAGAGGATCGTTTTGGAAATTATGGGTTTTTGATTCTCCATATGAAGTTGATAATTTTTCACTCAAGACCTATGAAGAATTGTGTTGATATTTTGATGGGAACTGCATTGAATATATAGATTGCTTTCGGCAGAATAGCCATTTTCACTATATTAAACCTACCGATCCATGAGCACAGGAGATCTTTCCATCTTCTGATATAGTCTTCAATTTCTTTCTTCAGAGACTTGAAGTTTTTGTCATACAGGTCTTTCACTTGCTTGGTTAGAGGCACCCCAAGGTACTTTATATTATTAGTGGCTATTGTGAAGGATGTGGTTTCCCTAATTTCTTTCTCAGCCCTTTCATCTTTGGTATACAGGAGGGCTTCTGATTTTTTTGAGTTAATTTTGTATCCAGCCACTTTGCTGAAGGTGTTTATCAGCTGAAGGAGTTCTCTGGTTGAATTTTTTGGGTCGCTCATTATAATATCATGCCATCTATGAATAGTGAAACTTTGTCCTCTTCCCTTCCGATTTGTATTCCCTTGATCTCCTTTAGTTGTCTTATTGCTCTAGCTAGAACTTCAAGTACTATGTTGAAGAGATATGGAGAGAGTGGGCAGCCTTGTCTTGTCCCTGATTTCAATGGGATTAGTTTGAGTTTCTCTCCATTGAGTTTGATGTTTGCTATAGGCTTGCTGTATATTGCCTTTACTATGTTTAGGTACCTGCCTTGTGTCCCTGATCTCTCCAAGACTTTAAACATGAATGGGTGTTGGACTTTGTCAAATGCTTTTTCGGCATCTAAAGAGATGATCATGTGGTTTTTCTCCTTCAGTTTGCTTATATGGTGGATTACATTGATGGATTTCTGTATATTGAACCTCACTTGCATGCCTGGGATGAAGCCTACTTGGTCATGGTGGATGATATCTTTGATGTGTACTTGGATTTCGTTTGCCAGTATTTTATTGAGTATTTTTGCATCAATGTTCATAAGAGAGATAGGTCTGAAGTTCTCTTTTTTTTTTTTGTTGGTTCTTTCTGTGGTTTAGGTATCAAGGTGACTGTGGCTTCATAGAGTTTGGTAATGTTTCTTCTGTTTCTACTTTGTGGAATAGTTTAGAGAGAATTGAATTTAGCACTTCTTTGAAGGTCTGGTAGAATTCTGCACTGGAACCCTCTAGCCCAGGGCTTTTTATGGAGGGGAGACTGTTAATGACTGCCTGAGTTCCCTTGGGGATATAGGACTATATAGTCTTTCTACCTGGTCTTGACTTAATTATGGTAGATGGAATCTATCAAGAAAATTGTCCATTTCTTTTAGATTTTTGGACTTTGTGGCATATAGGCTTTTGTAGTATGACCTAATGATTGTTTGGATTTCCTCATTGTCTGTAGTTATGTCCCCCTTTTCATTTCTGATTTTGCTGATTTGGATTGATTTTCTCTGCTTCTTAGTTAGTTTGGCTAAGTCTTTGTCTATCTTGTTGATTTTCTCAAAGAACCAGATTTTGTTTTATCGATTCTTTGAATAGTTTTATTTGTTTCTAATTGATTGATTTCAGCCGAGTTTGATTATTTCCAGCAATCTGTTCCTCTTGGGTGTAACTGCTTCTTTTTTTTCTAGGGTTTTCAGTTGTGCCATTAAGTTGCTTGTATGTGATGTTACAAGTTTCTCCTTAAAGGCACTTAGTGTTATGAATTTTCCTCTGAGTACTGCTTTCAATGTGTCCCCCCAATGGACATTTTCAAATAAAAATATTTACTTTCTTCATCCTGTGTAAGATGGTTCATTGTCATTGCTGATGACTCAAAACAGGCGAGTGACTAGAATTCTACTTGAGGTCTTGCTATTTCAAGAAGTTTTTACTTCTTTTCATGAATATTGTCTCAAGATTTTTCTAGGAACTGTGGCTCAGATGAGCATTGTGGAAATTTTGTGGGACAGAAATGAATATGTATACTACTGAATGCTTTTTCTAAAAACACTTTTTTTTTGTTTTTTTTTTGTTTGTTTGTTTTTTTGTTTTTATCCAGCTCAGTGGAACAATATTAGCACAGGTAATACCAGGGAAACGTAGGTCAACACAATATGTTGTCTTCTGGCTGGTGAGATTGATGTAGATATTGAAGGCTAGACAGAGAGTTTGAGAGTCCTTGCTATATGCACCACCACAGGAAGCTTGGAGTGGTGTGAACACCTATGTAAAAATGTGTCCATTTTCTGGCATGACATAAATTGTGTGAAATACCGTATGAATAAGCTAATGAAGAAAAATATGATTTGCATGTAATTCAATGGTATAAAAAGGTATAAAGTGGACAATAGGGATGTTTGTCTTCAGGAATGAGACAGAAGCTGATTTCTTTGGTAAGTAATAGAGTTTATGTTTTGGTATTTTTTTGGGGGGGTGCAGAAATATGAGTCTCAGGAATGTTAGAGAATTTTGAGTGGCTAGATCCAAGGCCTACCACTCATTATCCACTTGCCCAGATGAACCTGGCTTTACCTTGAGGTGACTTTAACCAAGCAGGTAAAAGACCTGTTTGAAAAAAAAACTTCAAGTCTTTGAAGAAAGAAATTGAAGAAAATATCAGAAGATGGAAAGATCTCCTGTGCTCATGGATTATTAGGATTAACAATGGGAAAATGGCCATCTGCCAAAAGCAATCTACAGATTCAATGCAATTCCCATCAAAATACCAATACAATTCTTTACAGACCTTGAAAGAACCTGCCTTTAAAGGAGATGCCTGAAGCCCACGACCTGTCTTCTCTTTGGCTTCTTACCATGTGGCCTCACCTGAGAAATGCCAAGTGGTGTTAACATTCCAATTAAAGTGGCAGCCCTAGAAACAGGTGTCATTAAGAATAGGCAATGCTTCATCCGAGCAGAGGTTCTAGGTTATATCCATACATGGTTCTTTGTGGAGTGTCAGTATCAGAAAAAACCCTTGTGCCCAGACATATTTGGTCCTTGTAGAGCTCCTATCCTTTCCACGTCATACAAACTCCCCCTTCTTTCATATAATTCCCTAACTCTGCCGAAGGTTTGGTTATGAGTCTTAATATCTGCTTTGATACACTGCTAGGACCATGTATAGATATAACCTAGAATCTCTGCTCAGATGAAGCCTCAGTAACCAATTTGTTTCCCATAGTAAGGGGAACAGGGACTATTTCTGACAGGAACTCAATGGCAGGCTCTTAGACCCCCCCCCAAAGGAGGAGCAGTCCTGCTAGGCCACAGAGGAGGACTTTGCAGCCAGTCCTGAAGATACCTGATAAAACAGGGTCAGATGAAAGGGGAGGAGGTCCTCCCCAATCAGTGGACTTGGAAAGGGGCAGGAAGGAGATGAGGGAGGGAGGAAGGGTTTGGGAGGGAATGAGGGAGTGGGATACAGCTGGGATACAGAGTTAATAAAATGTAATTAATAAAAAATAAAAAATAAATTAAGAATAGTTAAGTTTGAAAATAAAACTTAATAATGATTAAAAAAAAAAGAATAGGCAATGCAGCCACTCCTGATGAGACCTGATAGGCTATGGTCAGATGGAAGGGGAGGAGGACCTCTCTTATCAGTGGACTGGGGAGGAGCATAGGTGGAGAAGAGGGAGGGAGGGTAGGATTGGGAAGGGAAGAGGGTAGGGGCTACAGGTGGGATACAAATTGAATAAAGTCTAATTAATAAAAATAAAAAATAAAATAAAAAAAATTCCAAGACAGTGAATTTAAGAACTATTATACAAAGAAAAGAATGAGAAGGGCAGGTAGAAATGCTTACATTAATAAGAAGAACTGATGGTGCTTGACTTAATACGCTGGAAGAAATGTAAAAATTTTAGAGGCTGCAATAAGCAGGAAGACTTGGAATTTAAAATCTACCCAGTGGGATTGTTTCTGGTTTTGGAATGCTGTCACAGTCTTTGGGAAATCTTATGTCCATCATTCCTGCTGTTTCTGGAAAACTCTTGTTATTACAATCGTTCTGCCTCCCCTTCCACATAGATCCCTAGCCTTTGAAGGAAAGGGTGTTAAACACATCCCATTTAAGGTGGAGTGCTCCAAAGTCTATCACTTTCCACACACTGTCCATTTCTTGTTCTTTGTTGTGATCCCTATCTACAGCAAGTGGGGCCTCAGTGATGAGGATTTAGTGATACACTAATCTATGGCTATGGCAATATGTTACCAGGAGTCAAAATGTCACTATTTTTACTTAGCAGGATAATTGAAAAATGGCAACAAGTCCCACCACTTACTGAGAATCTATTTGTAATTAACAGATTCTAATATAGGCAAAACCAGTTTTCTTTAACAGAATAGTACTGGATGTATCAACCAGAGAACGTGAGAGACTTCATGCTTGTCAGTAATTGTCTAATATGAAATTTGTTTTGCTCTCTCACTATATATATATATATATATATATATTATATATATACAAGTATGTATATATTCTAACATATAGATGATTTAGCTTGGGATTGGCATTTTTAAAGAGAGAGAGAGAACATGAATGTAGGGTGTGGGTGGGTAGGTGTCTGAAAGAAGCTGGAGGAGAAGAAAGAATATGATCAAAAACACTTTGTGTGAAAATTAATTTAAAACTCCTCCTCATTTATATTCAAAGAATGGAGAATGAAGAAAACATGCCTGCTCCATTAAGAGCTCTACCTCTTACCCTGTATATCAGAACTTCAGGATTTGGAGATTTTATTTTTTTTTTTTTTTCAATGCACTTTATTCAGGAACCTTGAACAATCCTCGGACCCCGGGGAAAGCCAGCCCACAGCTTAAATAGCCTCTGGGTAGCCAATCCAGGCGTGCCACGTGGGCAATGCAGATAGGTCCACATACATGGAAGCGAGCCAGATCCTCAGCCTTAGCCAAATGTGGAATTGTTCGTGACAGAGAGCACTCACCATCGGGAAGGTGGAAGGCGGAAACGAGCTCCATCTTTAAGGCATAGCATTCCGCAGCTCTCTACAGTTCCCCATTTTTGTTTTAGACGCATCAGGCAAGAGTAGAGGTCTGATCTCTGATATTAGAAATAAATTGGGACTTTGTACCGATGTTCATTTAGGAGTCATCCACCCAAAGAGCATCAGACCCTTCTGATACCTTTTTCTCAGAGGCGGGACCTGGGGCATCAACCCGCATGCAACCAGACATGCTCTTCTCTGGGTCCAAAGCGGCTGACCCTGAGTGCAGTGCTTAGCCTCGCATCCTGAGCGTAACATTTTAGCTTTTTATGGTAGCCAACCATGCTTGGGGAGACTGTCCTGCTTCAATGGCTGTAAAGGCCTGAATGATCATGGCTGCATCACACTGTTGTGAGACTCTAATCTTGCATATATACCACAGGCAAAACAAGGAGACCAACACCAGAAGGCCTGCTAACGCTCCCATGCCTGCCCATTCCTTCAGATGATTCATGGCTGCAGCAATCCATGATGATAATCCTGTGGCTAGTCCTGCGTCCACTCTGGTAGAATTTACTGTGACAATGGCCACTCTCAGCTGCTCCATCATAGTATCGAATTCTCCAGTCCAATTACAAAGGAAGCTTGATGGTGTTCAATCAGAGGATTGACCTCGTGCAGGATTTGGAGATTTTAAATGAGTAATTAATTTTAGTGTGTAAGAGATGAACAGTCTCTGTTCATCTACCAAAGAAAAATGAGGAAATTTACTTTGTGAACAGAGTGAAAACAGTAATTAAAATGGCAACATGAATACCTATGGCATTAGTTAATACCACCATAGTTTCTATTAGATTATGAAGACAAAAAAAAAACATATTAGAGTTAGTCATAAAAATGGTAGTTGATGATCACAAAAATCTACTGTATTATTATTAGATCCCTAAAAGTAAACAAAAAAGTTCCAGGTCAAGTGAAAATAAATTTAACATGAATAACAAAAATAGCTGTGGAAAAAATAAAAATAGCTGTGGTATCTCAGTCATGTCCCATTCTTAAGCCAGTTTACAGATGCAGAATTGTTTAATGGAAGAGGAAGCTAATTCTGTTTGAGAAAGGACCATGTTAGAATAAGTTTTTCTCCTTGTTCTGTTCTTTTCAGAGGAGCCTTTAAGGATTTTTATTTCAGGATAGTGATGTAATAACTTAAAGGAAACAATCAAACGCCATTCATAAACAACTGAAACTGGTTCTGAATTCATATGATTCTAGGAGGCAATAAAAAAGAATCCTGTGGCCAACTTATCTGAGTAGGGCTTAGGAAAATCAACCTGAAGTTGTAAATGAAACCCCTCTCACAGTGAGTCCATTAAAGCACAACCCTTCATGTTTCCTTAATTTATGCTATCCAAACCTCATTTTTTCTATTTATAACAAATTTACACTGAAACATTTATTTGAAAGTATTCACCTCCTCTCCTTTCATATATGAACACTGTAAATCATTTTCCCTTCTCACAACACTTAAGTTGTTTTTGTGAGTGTGTTGGTGCTCTTCGCCCTTTACTAGAAGGCTTCTCTAGTTAGTGGGTGTCCTCTTCTCTATGATCTGTGCTACTAGGAGTCTCTGACTGAATCTCCCTCATATCCTCTCAAGAGCACACCCTGACTTGGGTCTCCAGCCTATGTTATGTGCAGTAATAAAGATAGAGAAGACAGAGCAGAGACGGAGAGAATGTCCAAACGAAGACTGGTACAAACAATGACCCACCCTACCAGAGATTGCCAACCCTTGACACTAGGAATGACACTCTGCTAAACTTGCAGATAGATGCTGAGACTCGCAGCTAAACTTTGATCAGTGCATAGGGAGTCTTGGGGAATAGTGGGAAGAAAAAGCAAATGACCCGGAAGTGACAGGAGCCCCACAAGAAAATAACAGAGCCAAATAACCGGGGCCCAGAGGGGTTTGCTGAGACTGAAGCATCAACCAAAGACCATGCCTGAACTGGACCTAGGCCCTCTACGGAGATGTAGCAGTTGGGCAGCTTAGGCTGGAAGTGGGTCCTCCTGTAAGGGAAGTGGGGACTGCATTTGACATGGACTCACTTGGTAGCATTTGGATCACCTTTCCCCTGGCGGGACGGCCTTGACAGGCCACAGAGGAAGACATAATTTCAGTCCTGAAGCAACTACTGCGAATGAAAAAAGGAGCCCCCTCCCCCCTTCTTCTGAGGAAAAGGGGAGGAGACAAATGGGAGGGAGAGAAGGCGAGACTGCGAGGGCAGAAAGAAAGGAACTACAAGGATGTAAAGTGAATAAAATAAATAAACAAGAAAAAACATAATTTGTGGATAAAGTATCTGTATCAATGAGCTGAAAACAAATTTGCTCAACCGTGTTCGTAGCAGCTCTATTCGTAATAGCCAGAATCTGGAAACAAGCCAGATGTCCCTCAATGGAGGAATGGACACAGAAATTGTGGTACATCTACACAATGGAATAATACTCAGCAATTAAAAACAGGAAGATCATGAAATTTGTAGGCAAATGGTGGGAACTAGAAAAGATCATCCTGAGTGAGGTACCCCACTCAGAAAGTGTCAGCAGAAAGACACACATGGTATATACTCACTCATAAGTGGATATTAGACATATAATATAGGATAAAAATACTAAAATCTGTTCACCAAAAGAAGCTAAGCAAGAAGGAGGACCTGGGGTAAGATGATCAACCCTCACTTAGAAAGGCAAATGAGATGGACATTGGAAGAAGGAGAAAACAAGAAACAGGACAATAGCCTACCACAGAGGGCCTCTGAAAGACTCTACCCAGCAGTGTATCAAAGCAGATGCTGAGACTCATAACCAACCAAACTTTGTGCAGAGTGCAGGGAAAGAAGGGGGAGATAGAAAGACCTGAAGAGGACAGGAGCTCCACAAGGACCAAATATATCTGGGCTCAGGGGTCCTTTCTGAGACTGATTCTCCAACCAAGGACCATTCATGGATATAACCTAGAACCCCTGCTCAGATGTAGCCCAAGGCAGCTCAGTATCCAAGTGTGTTTTTTCCCAGTAAGGGGAATAGGGACTGTCTCTGACATGAACCCAGTGGCTGACTCTTCAACCTCCCTCCCCCAAGGGAGGAGGAGCCTTGCCAGGCCACAGAGGTGAACATTGCATCCAGTCCTGATGAGACCAGATAGGCTAGAGTCAGATGGAAGGGTGAGAAGGACCTCCCCTATCAGTGGACTTAGAGAGGGGCATGGGAAGAGATGAGGAAGGGAGGATGGGATTGGGAGGGAATGAGGGAAGGGGCTATGGCTGGGATGCAAAGCAAATAAAATGTAATTAATGTAAAAAAATAAAAATTTAATTAAAAAAGTGGATTTTAGCCATATAAGATAAACATACTAAAATCTATACACCTAATGAAGCTAAGCAAAAAAGAGGACCCTGGGTAAGATAGTCAATGCTCATTCAGAAAGGCAAACTGGATAGATGTTGGAAGAGGGAGAAATCAGGGAACAGCGCAGGAGCCTACCAGAAAGGGCCTTTGAAAGACTCTACACAGCAGGTTATTGAAGCAGATGCTGAGACTCATAGCCAAACTTTGGGCAGAGTGCAGGGAATCTTATGAAAACAAATTCTAAAATGCAGGACTCTCCTGCTTTAGCTGAGCTTCTGGGACTCTGATATGAAGTACGGTAACCCATAATTTTAGGTATCTCATGTAGCTTACTCTTGAGAGAGGAATGTTTGATTGAGTTTTCCCAAGGCTTTCATATGCATCACCAAGCTATTAATTTGAGATCTTTCATTTCCTTTTTAATGTGTGCACTGGTTATAAACTTTCCTCTGGACTGCCTTCATTATGTCCCATAGATTTTGATATGCTGTGTTTTCATTGTCATTAAATTCTAGGAAATTTTTAAAGTTTCATCTTGATTTCTTCCTTGACTCAATTGCCATTCACTAGTATATTGTCTATTCTCCATGGGTTTCTGTACTTTCTTTAGTTTCCTATGTCACAGATACCTAGCTTTATTCCACTGTGGCCAGATAAAATTAGGATGTTATTTCAAGCTTACTACATTTGTTGAGTCTTGCTTTCTATCCTCATATGTACTCAAAGTTAAAGGAAATTCCATGGGATGTTGCCAATAATGTGCATTCTTTAGCATTTGAGTGGAACGTTCTCTAGTCCCTCTTCCCATTACTATGTAACCCACTTGGACACTGAACTGCCATGGGCTACATCTGTGCAAGGGTTCTAGGTTATCTCCATGAATAGTCCTTGGTTGGAGTATGAGTCTCTGGGAAGTTCCCTGTGTTCAAATTTTCTTGTTCTGTTGCTCTCCTTGTAGAGACCCTGTCCTCTCAAGCTCTTGTTATTTACCACTTCTTACATAAAATTCCATTCACTCTGCCCAACAGTTGGCCATCAGGCTCAGCATCTGCTTTGATAGTCTGCAGGGCAGAGGCTTTCAGAGGCCCTGTGTGGCAGGTTCCTAGGTTGCTTCCTGTTTTCTTCTTCTTCTGATGTCCATCCTCTTTGCCTTTCAGGATGGGGATTGAGCATTTTAGTTATAATGTTATTTAATTCAAATATTTGTTTAATTATTATTTTTGAGATGATCTATTTATTGATTAAAACGAACCATTTAAGTCACTCTAAGTGTGTTGTGATTAATCTGTCTTTAAATCAAATAGCACTTCTTTTTATGAACTTCCGAGCACATTTGTGAAGTGTGTATATATTTAGAATTGTGATATGCTCTTAATGGATTATTCCTTTAACAAATATGAAGTAACCCTCCATATGTCTAACAAGTTTTGGTCTGATGCCTATATCACCAGATATCAGAATATCTACACCTGCTTATATTTTAGTTCCATTTTCTTATAATAGCTTTCCCATTCTTTTATGTAAAGGCAGTATCTATTGTTAATAGTGAATTATGTTTACTAAAGGCAGCTTAAAAATAAATCCTGTGTTTTAATCCAATATGCTAGACTGTGTCTTATTACTAGTAATTAATATCATTAAGACTCATTACAGATATATCTAATATAGGTATATGATTTTTGGCATTCTGTTCTTCTGTAAGTGGTTTCTTAGACCTCTTTTGATTAACTGTTCTGGAATTATTTATTTAATTTTCATGAGTTTTTAAATGTGTCTATCCTTCTTTGCATACCAAAATAATCACTCTGGTATCTTCTGTAGAGTTATCTTAGAGGTTATTAACACTTTGAATCTGTTTTTATTATGGAATATTTTTTATCTTATTTCTCCTTAAATTTTAAAAGATAGTTTTTCTAGGTAATAGTCTAGATTAAATTTGTGGTTTTACAGGATTTAGAATAAATTCCAAGGCCCCTCTTGCTTTAAAAGCTACACAGTTGATCTTGTGAGATCTTTGAGGTTTAATTCCTTTGAGCCACTTCCATCCATAAAAGGGAATATTTAAACTTTAGCAAATAGACACTTCTCTACTGTGTGGTTCTCTAGCCTCATAGTTAGAGGATACCTTATCCACCATCATCTACCATAAATGTACTCCTCACATTGTTGCTTCCATACAAGCAACTTCCATTCACTGGTCTTTGTACTTCAATAGTTTAAAGCACTTGATTTATAGTACAAAAGAATGGTTTTGTACTATAGTTTCAGTTACAGGTAGGTAGAATATCTTATTTTATGTGAAATAGTTTCTAGAGCTACATATTCTCTATTTTGTTATTAGCTGTAATGTCCAGTTGCTCCAATACTCAGAATTCATAAATGAAGAAATTATCAGTGAAAAATAAAAGGGGTGTTACTCAATACTAGCCCTGGTCATTTCTTAAATAAATTGTTACAAGCCAGGCATGGTGGTCCATGCCTTTAATCCCAGCACTCAGGGAGGGAGAGGCAAGTGGATCAGATCACTGTGAGTTCAAGGCCAGCCTGGTATACAAAATGAGTCCAAGACAGCCAAGGCCATGCAGAGAAACCCTGTCTTAAAACAAATAAAGAAGAAAGAAAGAAGAAGACAACAGGAAGAAGATGAAGAAGACAACAAAGACGAAGAAGAAGAAAGAGAAGGAGAATTGTTTCATGTTGTTGACATTTTATGTTTTTTAGCTTGGATAGAGGAGGAAATTCACCATGAGATCCAGTCAGTATTTTGACTAATATCGAAAATAATACTACATATCAGCCACTTTACTCTTCGTATGCCAGAGTCAAGAGGTAAACAAAAGAGTTTTAGTGTTGATTTTGATGTTTGGCCTAGGCTTTCAATTGCTTATTGTTTTGTTATGTTAGATGCTGTGACCAAAACAACTTGAGGAAGAAAGGGTTTATTTGACTTCCAATACCAGGTAGTCCATAACTGAGTAAAGCCATGAAGAGAACTCAAGCAAGGCAGGTACTCAAACACACAAGAATGCAAGCATAAAGCATGAAGGAACACTCTTCAAAGGCTCAATCTCGGGGTCATGCTCAACTAGCTATTTGAAACAACCCCATCTATCCAGAGATAGCCCTGCTCATACTGAGTTAAGCCATTATATGTCAATCATCAATCAAGACAATCTCTCAGGCATGAGCACAGGCCAATCTGGTAGAAGGAATTCTTCAGTTAGTGTTACCTACCCCCAGGTTACTCAAGGTTATATTAAGTGGATGATAAATACTAATAAGTATAGCCTACATAGCTAATATGTAATTGAACTACTTTTCTATAATGGAAGCAATGAAGAGTTATATCTGCCAAATTATAGGTTTCTCAGGGCATCTATTTACAGTATTATGGTTTGTGAAATGAAAAATTATAAAACTTCTATTGAAGAAGGATTGGGTAATGGCCCAGAACCTTTGGAATCCATAATTATAGGAAAGGAGTATAGATACCTGATGTAACCACATGACCAGTTAGAGAAACAAGAATTGCAATTGCCATCCATGAGCATTTCTTCCTTTATTCTGTTAGGAATGTTTCTCTTGTGGCCATCTTCCTCTTTTCTGACTAATTTATCATGTAACAAAATGTAATGATTTTCTGTTACTATATTTAGATATCACCATTTTAAATCAAGAGATTTGAGATGTCATGGAGAAGAACATATATCTCCCAAAACTTTACCTCTGTTCCAGGGAAGGGTTTAGTGTCTTTTTGGTTGCTTATAGAATAGCTGCATCATGTCATTGTTCTTAATTATGGATTAAGTAGATTTCAAACAGTATGAGTGAAAAGCTGATGAGATTGTAGTGGTTAATTTTACGTGTTGTTCTGACTGGCCTTGGGATGCCCAGAGGAAGCATAATTTTTGGATATGTCTGTAAAACTGCTTTACAATTAACACTTGAAGCAGTGCATTTAGTGAAGACTGAGTGATCTCACCAACCAGGGTGGGCAAATTGCAACATTTTAAGGGCTTGGAAAAAAAAACAAAAAACAAAGAAGGAGGCATTTGCCCACTTCGGTCTCCTGCCTTCTTGGCTGAGCTGGTATACATCATCTCATCTCCCCCAAACCTTAAGTTAGGTTATCAAACCTCTGAAATTGGACTGCCAAGTTTCCTGGATATCTGGCTTACAAGCTTCTCAACCTCCATTATCATGTCAACTAACATCTCAAAACAAATTGCCTTCAAATGGTTCTGTATCTCTGGAGAAATGATACTCTGCTCAATTTTCACTCTTTCCCTCTAAATCCAACACTGGCAAATGTGTTTCATGAGCTTAGAGACAGACCCCATCCCAAGCCTTTCCTTTACCCATGTCCTTATTCCTTTAGTAATTTCCCTTTGCCCTCCTAGAATGAAAGCCTAGGACTAATCATCAGGCATAGTTACTCCAGTTACCATGTTTTAGGCAAAGAATTACTCACCGGCTCTCTATTTTGTTTTCAGGATTAACGATCAGATGAACACCAGATACTATAAAAATGTCAGTCAGGCACTGTTCCAAAACAGCGGTTCTGAATCCACAGAGAGTTCCTACATGCTGAAAATATATGGATATGAAAAATAAAGGAAAGGACCATAAAGGATGGCTGAATATTTAGTATCTACATAAGTTTAACTGTGAATCAGGAATTTGGGAAAATATGTATTTTGAGTAGAAAAGTGTAGGACAGTGAGCAGTGGAGTAGTGGTGGAGAAGGTAGGAGAATGTTTCTCATTCTGGGAAAATTGAATTTGTAGATAAACTTATTTAGAAGCTAAGGATATAGATAGTACATCTCAGAGAGAGGAACAGTAAAAAGGTGAAGGACAGAAAAAGTAAAATGAAAAAAATTCTAATGATCTTTTCACTCGTTATAGTACATTTTCTAGTGAGACCTTCAAAGGTAACTTCATTCCAAAAATGAGGTAAAAAAAATATGCAAGCATTAATTATTAATGGTAGAATTTTGAACATCCGTGAGCAGTTACTCAGTCTTCAAAATACAGCCAGCCTAGCATGTAGTTCATTAAGTCTGCCAACTAATTACCTTTCTTCTCTTTGTGTGCTGTAATAGTTCTCATCACATGACCAATTATATATTTTACTTAATTTTTACCCCATGTTTCTTAAATTTTTCAGTGTTGCTGAAAGCTTTAGAAAAACATTGGAAATATCATAGGCATTCATGAAATATTTGTTTTAGAAAAAGAAGCAGAGGGAGCAAATTGGGAATGAATTTCCAGTCTAGTTCTTTGCAACGAGAAGTACTGAGAGGCCATGTTAAGTTTAGAAAAACTGTTCTGTTTTGTTTTGTTTCACTAACTCATTTCAACTAGAGTATTAGGAGAAAGAGAAAAACTTTTAGAAGCAGTTAAACTGCTTCTTATTAACATTGAAACATACAGTCAAAAGTCATTCTATTACACAGTTTCTTTATTCAAATAGAGAAGCTATCAGAACATAGAGAAAGAGAATTAGCGGGCTTGTAATTAGACTTCTGGGACACTAAAGGATAACTGTTTCGGTTTCTACAGCGTACACAGAATGCATTAAATATACTGTATTACATTGACAAAATGAAAAAAGAAGTGGCATTAGCATGCACTTAAGCAGTACATGTCGGCTAAGAATTTCCCTGTTCAGCAGTGGTACAAGCTGTTTACAAAGTAGATCTACAAAATACTCTATCACAATGCACAGCACGAATGGGAGGCATTCCTTGAAGAAATTGGCATTCGTGAAGCAATGTAGCTAATTGGTGATTATCCATGATATTGACCCATGTACTGGAATGATTAGAAAGTGTTCCGGGTAATTCTAATATACTGATTTGCTGATGCTGTCCTTTCGTTCAATATGCTTTGCTTGGAATGAGACTCGGTATGAGGATGATCAGTCAGTATTCTTGTACATCTCATCATTACCCAAGCTTCATTCTTGAGTTTTATCCCCAACTCCAGAGCCTTTGGATCATTTCTCCCCAGAAGTTTGAGCCACATGGTGAATGGCATTTACTTCCAGATGAATGGCATTAATATTCACAAAGAGCTCCAAATGGATCGTTCCTCTCAGCTGGCTGAGAAGAGTGTGAGGTTTGATATGAGGTTGGCAGTTCCACGCCTCCATTCTTCTATTGGAGCTACCTCTGACAAGCGTTCAAGACCCTTTTCTTGGGCTTCTGTATTCTCCATGCTACTATTTGTAACCCCTCTTCTTTTCCTACCCATAAAGATCAAACTGTGTCACCATGATCTAGAAACACTTCACACAATAATGTGTCAAATTCTCTCTCCTTTATATTTCTCCTACAAACTGGCACAAAGTACCACTGTCTTCCTTGTTCATCCTGGAATTTATATCTCATGCTTTCTTCTGAGACTCTTAAATTTACTGTTCCTTCTCCCTGAATAAACAAGATTCTCAGTACTGCCCTTCTTACAGAACAAACCAAAATCTTACTGTCATGGGTTTTGCATTTTATACCCTATGTGACTATCACCTAATCACAGGGTATATTTTATTTATGGTCATCTAAGAAGGAAGGCAGTTTCAGAATCACAGAGAAAGACACTGGCAGATAGAGAAGAAATAAAGATGATAAGAAAAACACCTCATTCACTCATCACCTTCTATCTTATCATCCTTATTTTCCTCTGAATCAAAGACCCGAAACTCTAAATTCTAGATAGGTCTGTGAGTCATAATTTCATGTGTCTTCAAATTGTAACTTCACGATACAGACTATTCTCAGTAATGTTTCTTCTGAAGTCTACAACTTACTTTCCTCCTGACGTCTTGATATTTGAATCCTTTTAACATGTTCTGAAAATGAAAAGTATTTTCTTATCTAGTATCAAAACAAAACACACAACAACAAACTGTCAGATCATTCTTTGTTTCTCTTCTTTGTTCTTATTAATTTTTATGGAGATTTTCATATATTGTCATAATCACAGGAATGCAAATCAATACTTGTTGCATCACTCATTGCATCAAAGTTTTTCTAATGAAATTTCCAGGCGGGATTATCTGCTTATGGTTGCACTTATATAAAATCTTCATGTTACCTGGGATTGGCATTTTATTTGGGAATTGGTATTATCTTCCAAAATCATTAGAGGTTGACTGAATTATTTCACTTAAAACTATAAACCTGAAGCTCCTTATTGTCATACAAGCCACCAATCAGTTACCACCATTCATAGATTCCTTTGATTCTTGTTTCATTTCTATTTCACCTCAGTAGTACAGTCCCTTTTCTTATCTGCCCACTGTGTCTGCCCACTGTGAGTGCTTTAAGAAAATGATCTAGCTTCAAGGTTGTATGTTATTAACTCAAGTCTTCCAAGATAGACTCTGTATCTTAACAAAACTAATTCATATAAAAAATTAAATAGAAGGGTAAAGGTGCTCATAGCTAAAATCTTTAATATTGTATATGGAAATTTTTGAGACATCTTAGAATTCCATGCTGCCTGCTGATGTGACAAGAATGGCCAAATAACTTTTTACTGGTTTTCTTTATTAAATTTTCTGTCACTCCTGACAGTCAAAACCAGATTCTCAAAGAATATTTTTCTTCTCACACCTCTCTGCTAAGATAGTACCAACACATTTAGCCTCCAGAGCTTAAATGCTACAATGATTGCATTTTTCAACTAGTTTTAATGATATTTTGTCCAGCTAATTGGAAGTTTGAGTTCAGGTTGTAAGACTTTCTTTTTTTTAATTTATTTTTATTTTTATTATTAGTTACATTTTATTAACTCTGTATCCCAGCTGTATCCTGCTCCCTCATTCTCTCCCAATCCCATTCTCCCTCCCTCATCTCCTCCCTGTCCTTTTCCAAGTCCACTGGGACTCCTCCCCTTTCATCTGACCCTGGTTTATCAGGTATCTTCAGGACTGGCTCCAAAGTCCTCCTCTATGGCCTAGCAGGACTGTTCCTCCCTTGGGGGGGGGAGGTCAAAGAGCCTGTCAGAAACGGTCCCTGTTCCCCTTTCTATGTGAAACCAATTGGTTTCTGAGCTACCACGGGCTACATCTGAGCAGAGGTTCTAGGTTATATCCATACATGGTCCTTGGTGGAGTATCAGTCTCAGAAAAGACCACTGTGCCCAGATATATTTGGTCCTTGTGGAGCTCCTATCCTTCCCATGTCATACTAACTTCCCCTTCTTTCATATGATTCCCTGCACTCTGCCAAAGGTTTGGTTATGAGACTTAGTACCTGCTTTGATACACTGTTTAGGTAGAGTCTTTCAGGGGCCCTTTGCGGTAGGCTCCTGTCTTGTTTCTTGTTTTCTCCTACTTCCAATGTTCATCCCAATTGTCTTTCTAAGTGAGGATTGATCATCTTACCCTGGGTCCTCTTTCTTTTTTATTTTCTTTAGGTGTATAGATTTCATTATGTTTATCATATCTTATAGGTCCATTTAAGTGAGTATATACCATGTGTGTCTTTCTGCTTTTGGGATACCTCACTCAGAATGATCTTTTCTAGATCCCACCATTTGCCTGCAAATTTCATGATTTCCTCATTTTTGATTGCTGAGTAGTATTCCATTGTGTAAAAATACCACAATTTCTGTATCCATTCCTCTGTTGATGGACATCTGGGTTGTTTTCAGATTCTGGCTATTACAAATAAAGCTGCTACAAACATGGTTGAGCAAATGTCCTTGTTGTGTACTTGAGCAAATTTTGGGTATATGCCTAGGAGTGGTATAGCTGGGTCCTTTTGAGACTTTCTTAAGTAGTATAGTGAGATATTGTCTCAAAACAAACCAGCATTAAAGTCTGCAGCGTTCTTTCCTCCCTCTCTTCTGCAATGTTCCCCTGTTCTTGTGTGCAGGAGTCGTGTTGTGTCTGTATCCATCATGTCTGGGAAGTTTGCTGTTAGATTATGTCTCCAGGAATCTCACAAGCTACAAATTTAAAGTTTTACCTACAGGACTGCCTAAGTAGGATCTGAAGGAGGGCAACAATAGACATGTAAGAGTGGAGAGGAGAACTCCTACAGGCCCTAACCCTGCACAAGGAAATTATAGGCCAGTAAGGAATGCTGAGAGTGAGAGGAATCATCTTTCCCAGGGAAGAAAACACCAATTGGTTATCTAATAACAAATCATCAGCCATGAAAGCACACTTACAAGTGACATTTTACAGACTGAGATGTTATATTTATATATGTATATAGCAACAATCAATGCCAAAAGAGGCCATGAATTTAAAAGCAAACAGGAAAGGGTATATGAAAATGGAAAAAATGGAGGGGAAAAACTGAAGGGTGAAACGTTGTAATTATATTTGTTCTTCAAAAAATATTTTTAAAAGAAAAATAATTAAATTGTTTCATTAAAAGTCAATGCTGCTGTAAAGCATAGGATGAAAACTGTCAGGTCCTCTTTATTTTACTCTTCGATGGGCCTCAGTTTGATAAACCAAGTGATATGTGATGATGGTTCCCATCTTCTTCACTGTATTTGTTAGCATATACGGACTTAAATCAAAAATATTCTCCCCAAAAGTGAGGAAGGATTTTGAATATTTTTTATATTCTAATGCCTTGCTTTAACTGCATAATTTTAAATACTGCTATGCTGTTGATTCCATTTTAACTCTTCTGACAGTTTTCCCTCTTGGAAATGTAGCATGCTGATTCTAATCAATGTAGTTCATTTTATGATGTTATCATGATTTTATTATATTGCAATTCACAGAAACAAGCACAACAAGGTCTTTGATTCTTCTAGAAAAAATGTATATAAATAATATTTCTTCAAGCTATAAAATAAATTTTATTTTGATTTAAACATATTCAAAATATATATACTATATAAAGATATTTTTCCAACAGTTTTTCTATCCAAAGTAGAACATCACGTAACTATGCTGAAGGCTTATTTGAAGTATCTCATTATTAATAAAACTTATATTGGTAACAAACTTATAAAAATCCAACTATATGCTGCTATGAATAAAATTTAACTTTCACAATTATTACTGTAAAAACTGCTTACTTTCTCAGTTTATTTTTATTTGTTTTCTAGTAAGCAACACTGGGATACATTGTGGCATCATTTTTCTTTTTTATTTATATTTTTATAAATTACAGTTTATTCACTTTGTATTCCTGCTGTAGTCTCCTCCCTCAACCCCTCTCGATCCCACCCTCCCTGCCTCATCTCCTCTCATTTTTTTCTTAATATTTTATGATTTGTTTTCATACAAAGTGTGTTATAGTTTAATTATAAAGAATCTCTCATAAGGGTCATATATTTGTACACTCGGTGCCTGGTTGGTGGCCTGTTTCAGGTTATAAAACCTTTAGTGGGTCAGAGACTTGATGGAGGAAATTCATCACTAGTAATGAATACCAATATCTCACAGCCTGGCACCACTTCCTTTTTTAATTTTATTTTTATATTAATTACAGTTTGTTCACTTTGTATCACAGCTGTAGCCCTCTCCTCCATTCCCTCCCAATCCCATCCTCCCTCCCTAGTCTCCTCCCATCCCTTCTCTGAGTCCACTGATAGGGGAAGTCCTCCTCCCCTTCCATCTGACCCTAGCTTATCAGGTCTCATCAGGGCTGGCTGCATTTTCTATCTACACTTTATTTCCTGAGTTTACATGGAGAGTGATCAGGCACTTCCAGTGATCACTTCCAGTGATTCATGACTCCTCTACCTGTTGCCATGTCCTCCTTGCTCTGATGGCCTTCATCTCTCTGGAACTGTAAACCAAAATAAAGCCTCCCCCCCAGCTTGCTTTCTCTTAGAGTATTTTAAAATACTCTTAGAGTATTTTAGCACAACAGTAGAAAAAAAAAGAATGCATATTGCTAAAACTTTTAAAGATACATTTAATAAAAGTTTTGCTGTTAGATATACTTAACTTCTTCTTGAAATACTTAACTTCTTCTTGATTCTGGTCCCCAGCCACCTGTAAAGTGATGTTTTGGAGCTGAAGCTCTTGGCTAATTATGTGCTACATTTCTGTTTCCAAAGTTCAAGTACCCTTGAGTCATTTCTTTGGAAACATATTGTAGGAAGTCTACAGGTAACATGAGAGAGACTCAAAGCATAATTTTTTTTAAGTTTGAAGAGTCACAGAAATGAAGGAAATATCTTTGTAGGCAACTAAGGCTCTGCTTCTGAAAATCCTCTGAGAAGCATGATAAATAAGCCTTAGCAATGTTGCATTGGGGAACTGCAGAGGCTAGGAACTGATTCTTTTACTCTCAGTCCTCAATGGACAAGGGTTGTCTCTGGGAGTGCGATAGCCCTTAGAACTCGTAGACTACCGTGAATAGGCTGAGAAAGTTCCTGTGGTTCTAGAGAAAACTATAAGGCCAAAATTGACAAAGGGCAACAGCGTCTGTGTCATGAAACTTCCAACATGCAAGGGAGCTATGCACTACAGTTATGGGACCCTGAGAGGTTAGTTAAGAGAATAAGCACAAAGTTTATGCCAGATAAATAGAACATGCCTCCTCTTGCCTAAAATGCAAATGTGCATATCTTATTTTTAATTTTAAAACTAATTTACCATTAAATTTTGAATATTTGTAGTAGGCATTTTCCAATTATCATCACAATTAAAAAATTTTAGATTAAAAAGAAAATAAGTGAAAGATAAAATGTTCATATCTGAACTCTGTCCACCTGGCTTTCTACCTCACTTTGTTGAAGATGGGGATGAATATAACATGGAATTTTAAGGCATTCACTAAACTAAAGAATTATTCTAAATTATATAAATTACTTTTCCATAATTATTTGTAATATATTTTCTACTATAAATAGGCATAACTCAGAAATTAATTTATTAGTCCTTACTTTGGTTTGGATCAGGGATTCTCAACCTGCAGATCATCACCTCTTTGGGAGACTCAACCTATCCTTTGACAGGGGTCACCTAAGACAATCAGAAAATACAGGTGTTTACATTGCAATTTAAAACAGTAGCAAAGTTACAGTTATGAAGTAGCAACAAATGTATTTTTTTCGGTTTGGATGTCACCAGGACATGAGGGCATTGAACTGCCACTGTGTTACCAAGGTTGAGAACTACTCATACTCATTTAGGTTTTCAAGAGATAATAATGTCCCTTCATGACTTAATTTCAAGAATATCTCCTGCCTGGTCTGTGAGTGTCCTTCAGTGCTCTCGTACCTAAAATACACTTTTTTTTTTTCATTTTTGCTCTTAGAACTACTCCTGTACATATTACTCCTTACCTGAAGCATTGAAACTGTGGTTAGATCAAATTGTATCTCTGAGTATTCCTGACTGGATGATCTTTTTCATGTACAGATGAACATTATAGAAACTTTTAAACTCAGAAATCAACAATGTTAAATGAAATAATTCCAGGTATAAGCACCTTTGAGAATCTGTTTTCCACATTACTACCTAACATATAATGAGCTGCTAACACCCAAAATCAACTGTTTTTATTGTTTAACATATCTTCCTATATCATTTTCTATTGTTTTTGACTATTTTTAAGAATCGCTACTCACATTTTAGGTATTTTTAATCTCTTATTATATAGTTTTTCCCCTGCTGTTTAGTTTTATTCTTCCTTGTTTTTTCTGTGAAAGCCTAAATATTCTCACACACGACTTTTTCTTTTCCTGTCATTTGGATTTCATTCTTTAAATTTGTTACTCCTACATTCAAATGTTGCTGTTTATATTTCTTCCACAGCAGATTATAATTTATACTTGCTTTGCTTGGTTGGGGTCTTGTTTGTTACACCAATTTTATGGTTTTGAATGAAATTTGGGGCATAATATAAAATTTCCTTTAAAATTATTCAGTCCAGCAACACTTTTTTTTTTTAAACCTAAGTCCTGAGACTAAAATCTGGATGATGATATGTCTGTGTTATCTCTTTTCTGGTGTACCTGCATATCTTTTTCAAAGTCCTCTTGGTTACATAGTTCTGCATGATTGGCAATTTTCTGTGATAAACATAGCTTCTGAAATCCCTTTCCTTTGTTCAGGTTATATTCCTCATGGAATAACTAACCTTGGCTGTGCTGGCTCCCACTTCTACCACTTCTCATCTGAAAACAACCTGTAGTCATTCTCCCTGAAGTTGACATGGTTACCCTTGTTTGTCTAAGAAAGCTCTAACTGACCTCAGCTGATGATTAACAAGATGGAATTTCTGACATTTCTCTCTTAATGACCCACAATGTGATTCCAGCTAGTCTTCATTGTCAAGGAAATATTTAGTTCCTCTTTCGAACATCCAGTTTAGCTCTGTCTTTGTGACTCTTCTATTGTTGTTATGAAACACTATCACCAAGGCAACTTAAAACAGGAATTATTTAATTAGGGGGTTGATTACAGTTTCAGAGGGCTAGCATGATAGAGAGCATTGCCTCAGAGAGGGAGACATGAGTTCACATTCTGACCTGTTGGCAGAGAGAATGAGACTGGCCCAGGTATGGCCTCAAAGCCCACCACAGTGACTTACCTCCTTCCAACAAGGTCACACCCCTCAATCCTTCCCTAGTAGTTCCACTAAATGAAAATCAAATATTCAAACATAGGAGCCTCTGGAGACAATCTCACTCAAGTCAATACAAGCTCTTACAGTCTTTTCTCTTTCTCTAAAAAGAGATTGCAAGAAATTTCCCAGTCCCTTCATGTAATATTGTTCCATCTTTGATGATTCTGGCAGATGGATGGCATTCTCCCATATTTTCCATCAAAAAAAAATACTGAGTTTCCCTTCTGTTTTTGTATTTTTGTGCATTTGATGGTATTTGGAAAAGAGAAAGAAGATTTACATACTGATGCTCAAGTTTCTTCTCATCCATGACTCCTGTCTACTCCATATTTTAGATGTCACCACGCAGATGCCTTTTAAGTCTCCATCTGCTTCTCATAAAAATTTGCCTTTTTCCCTCTAAGTCTTCAGGGAAATATTATGTTTATTTTTTTCACATATTTCCTACTTTTTTTTTTCTTTAAGACTGTCACTACTGTTTTTAACAAGCAAAATCTGTATTAGTCCCCGGTTAACAATGCTGTGTGCGAAGTGTCTCTTGCCTCCCTTGCTCCGCACACAGGAGACATGCTGAACTGAACTGAACAACAGCTTGCTGAATATACCATCTAACTGATGATACCTACCAAACAGTTATCAACCCCTGGCCCTGCAGGACTAACGTTGGATTTGCATGGGTGATTTATCTGAGAGTATAACATGAAAATTTTCCTTCTTTCAATCATGTCACCTTCGAAAGAGCCTCTAGAAACAGAAAATTCTATCGCACCCTTTCCTATCCCTGCTTCCACAGATTTTTGAAAACATGTGATTAAGTACGTATGTATGTGATACACCCCATCATCTTTCTGGTCCTGAGAAAATAGTCTTTGAATGAATATATTCCGAGAAGAACTCATCAAGATAAGGGTACCAGAAATATTGCTTCTCACCATAGTTACTGTCCTATAAAGTAAACATCCACATAGCTTATCAGGTTAAATTTTCATGTTCTTTTCAGAGCTGCAGGCACACTAATGAAAAAGCATGGTTTTCTATTTTATTTTTCAATGGGTTTATAAATTTATTTCAGTGTGCTGTTGTTTATTTATTTATTTTTGTTCAACTGTAAATTTGATAGAAAGACCGTACCAATTCTCACATCTAGTCTTATCTATGCAACCCAGGATTATACAGCTCAGCATTTCTTTAGTTTTTCAGAGGTTCCCTTAGGTAGTCAGTATTTCAAGTACCTCAAATTTTAACTGAATAACAACCACATAAGAAGCATGTGCTGTGGTTGAACACACAGAGACATTTTTTTTTCTCACATCCTAAGGACTTTGTATAGTGTGGAGAAAGAACCTGTACACATGGGAGCCATGTGCAGTCACTGGATTTAGTTCATTGTATGAAGCTTTCAGAGAAAAATATGTAATCACTCTCCAAGTAAGAGCAGGAAAACAAAAGCAAAACATACACTTCCAGAGATAAGTAAGTGCTAACAAAGAGACACTGGAGGCAACATGTTTAAAGTCAGAGAGGCTGTGCTAAGTGGTAAGAAAAAGTAGGATGAAAATATTGAGCATATTGGAGGAACTGAGAAGAACTGGGTGTGGGACACTTAGGCAATCCGAGAAACACCCAGCCAAGGCAAGGCTGGGAAGGAAAATGGCCCACGAAAAGCAGGAATCTAGCCAACTATCCAACATAAAACGCTTACAATTTGTGCTTCAAGTTATCAGCACCTTTTTAGATTTCCATTCCAAAGGTTAACACTTGTACCTCCATTTTTATAAACTATTTACTATTCGGTAAATATTAGCCAGATAATTCATACTTGAGAAATACTTGTAGAGTCATTGTTTTATTTGAGTAATTAAAATACATTTTTTTGTCCTTCTCAAACTCTGTAAACGATTACACTGCCTAGATGGTTTTCCTTTAGATAAAACAGATCACAAATGTTTGAGTTGAGTGAGTGGCTGTACATTTCCTATTCCCAAAGTGACAGAGTGATAGCTCAGGAGATAACATGCTGTGCTCAAGCATGAGTACTCATGTTGAAATCAACATACAAAAAGCTGGCAAAGAATCATTAAACCCTACACTGAGACCCAGACAGGAAAACACTCAAGGCTTACTGCCCAACCAGGTAATTCAAATCGGTGAGTCCCCTCTTCTCCTCCCAATCTTTCCCTTCCTCCCTTTTCTCCTTCTATGCCCCTTCCCCAGTCCACTAATAGGGAAGTCCTCCTCTCCTTCCATCTGACCCTAGCTTATCAGGTCTCATCAGGACTGTCTTCACTGTTTCCTCTGTGGCCTCATAAGGCTGCTTCCCCCCAAGGGGAGGTGTTCAAAGAGCCAATCACTGAGTTCATGTCAGAGACAGTTCCCTGTTCCCCTTACTAGGGAGCCCACTTGGACACTGAGCTGCCATGGGTTACATCTGTGCAGGAGTTCAAGGTTATCTCCATGAATGATCCTTGGTTGGAGTATCAGTCTCAGAAAAGACCCCTATGCCCAGATTTTTTGGTTCTGTTGCTCTCCTTGTGGAGCTCCTGTCCACTCCAGGTATTTTTTTCTCCCACTTCTTTATAAGATTCCCTACACTCTTATGAAAGTTTGTCTATGATTCGCAACATCTGCTTTGATACCCTGCAGGGTAGAGTCTTTAAGAGGCCCTCTATGGTAGGCTCTTATATTGTTGCTTGTTTCATCCTCTTCCAATGTCCATCCCATCTGCCTTTCTCAATGAGGATTGAGCATCTTATTCACGATCCCCCTTCTTGATTAGCTTCTTTAGGTGTACAGAGTTTAGTATGATTATCCTACATTATATGTCTGATATCCACTTATAAGTGAGTATATACCATGTGTATCTTTCTGCTTCTGGGACACCTCACTCAGGATGATCTTTTCTAGATCCCACCATTTTCCTGCAAATTTCATGATTTCCTTGTTTTAAAATGCTGAGTAGTATTTCATTGTGTAAATGTACCACAATTTCTGTATCCATTCCTCAACTGAGGAGCATCTTGGTTGTTTCCAGATTCTAGCTGTTACAAATAAAGCTGCTACAAACATGGTTGAGCAAATGTTCTCCCTTTTTATTTTGGATATTTTGGATATATGCCTAGGAGTGGTATAGCTAGATCTTGAGGTAGTACTAATTCTTAATTGTCTGAGAGAAAACAGTGGATTTGGGTAAATTCTTGATAGTTGGTCAAGGAATTAGTCTATTGGTAGAAAAAGTCAGCATCAGTGAAATCCAACATCAAATGATGTCTCTTTGAGGAATAAGAAAGGAAATATTCCAGGAATGCAGAGAATAGAAGCAAGAACAAAAGGGAAAGGCCATAGGCCTCAGTTTATTTAGTTTCTTGTGAGCCAATGGAAAAATTGAGCTTCATTTTCAGTGAAAATGTGAGCATAGGAATGAATGATCAGTCTTGTTATCACTAAAGGGTAAGATCACTGAAGCATCAGGCTTCAGGAAGGTAAATTTGAAAGCCAGTAGGTCATATGAAGGAAACTCTACAAAACTGAGTTGAAAAAAAAGGAGCTCAAACAAGCCAGCTTTGGAATCTACACTAGGTTCTAGGTAATTTTTGCAAATCTAAACAACACAGTTTGTTATTCATTTAAAATGAAGGTAAGATTTAGGAACTGACTACCTGCACATGTTTAACAGAATAACAGAGAGGATGATGTTATCACATTATACGAAGACAGTACTCTTGATGCCCACTGGGAGGTCAGGGTCTCATCAGAACAGTTTAAGAAAGAATGAAACATTGGGTTTAGCAAGTGTTAACAACTTCTACCATGGAGTTGTTAGACCTAAGAAAAGCATTAAAAAGGGTTAATATATGGTCAGGAGATTGAGATCATTTCCCACTAATATTAGAACCAAATGACTCTATGGTATATCAGCAAAGATCCAATCAAGAAATTAAAACCACTGAGAGAATCATAGGATAAGCAACTTTACAAATCAGATCACATATTTAAAAAAGCTGTCAGGTCCTAGGTTATATCCAAACATGGTCCTTGGTTGTAGAAACAGTCTCATAAAAACAAAACAAAACAAAACAAACAAACAAACAAACAAAAACCTGTGCCCAGATATATTTGGTCCTTGTGGAGCTCCTGTCCACCTCTACTTGGATATAGCCCATGGTAGCTCAATATACAAGTGTGTACCCTAACAAGGGGAACAGGGACTGTTTCTGACATGAATTCAATGGTGGGCTCTTTGACCTCCTTCCCACCCCAAAAGAGAAGCAGCCCTGCTGGGCCACAGAGGAGGACTTTTGGAACCAGTCCTGAAGATACCTGATAAAACAGGGTCAGATGGAAGGGGAGGAGGTCCTCCCAATCAGTGGACTTGGAAAGGGGCAGGGAGGAGATGAGGGAGGTAGAGTGGGATTGGGAGGGAATGAGGGAGCAGGATACAGGAGAGATAAAAAGTTAATGAACTGTAACTAATATTTTAATAATAATAAATATTTCAGGTCAATAAACTTACAAAAGAGGGAGCTAAAAAGAAAAATACATTGCAAAGTAGACTTCCTGAAACTTTGGGGTTGTTAGCAACCAGATCTTAAGACAAAGTGTGGAACCCTTCATTGAAGTGGAATAATAAACCTTATGGTAGAAGAGGAAGATAGAAAGACCCAGAGGGGACAGGAACTCCACAAGGAGACAAACAAAGCCAAAATACCTGGGCCCCAGGGGGCCAGCAGAGACCTATAGCCCAACTAAGGACCATGTGTGGGCAGGTCCTAGACGCCCTGCTTAGAAAAAGCCCATAGGCTGCTCAGTTTCCAAGTGGGGTCCCTAGTAAGGAGAACAGGGGCTGTCTCTAACATGAACTCAGTGGCTGGCTCATTGATCACCTCCCCCTGGATGGTGCAACCTTGCAAGGCCACAGAAGAAGACAATACAATCTTCCCTAATTGAACTGATAGGCTAAGGTCAGATAGAAGGGGAGGAGATCCTCCTCTATCAGTAGTTGAGGGAAAGGGCATAGGGAGAGAAGAGGGAGGGTGGGTGGGACTGGGAAGAGATGAGGAAGGGGTTACAGTCAGGATACAAAATAATAATTTATACTAAACAAATAAATAAAGTAATTAAAATAAATTTTGTGCAATAAAAAAGAATATTTATTGAAAAAAAAAAGAAAAAACTGAAGACTATGTATGAAACCTCGGCACCTTCATCTGACCACATGTCCTGGGTTAACGATAATGGTACAGGAAGTAGCCAGAAAGAAAAGAGAAAATAGAGAGGCAAGCTGGATCAGACCATAATATATGCAACCCTATAATGCCACAAGAGGAAGCAAAGAAACTCTGGGATCTACTGACATCTCTGTGCCACCACATTTATTCCCAATGTCCATGAGACATGACTAGCGCTGCAGGTTAGCCTTCCAGATTTCATGTAGATTTCTGTTCTGGACAACTTTAACCTGGAGCCAGATGAAAAAAGTTTGTGTTTATTTAAAATTAAAGGCTTAGTTATGTTTACACAAATTGATGTAGTGGAAAATCCTATATCTGCCGATTCAGGGAAGAACAGTGATCTTGGTAAGAGCAGAGCATGTATACCTGTTGAGATGCCCCTTGGGTGGAGAAGAGGGCAGCATGGAGAATCAACAGACAGAGGAAACGCATCTAGGTTAGAACAAAGGTGTTTTGAGTTTATGAAAACTTGTTTCCCAGAAGTGGCAATCATGTTTCTGAACGCACTGATAATAAAGCACTAAGATAAAGCATTGAAACCATCAGGGTGGAAAAAGAAATACCACATTTTTTAAGATAATTACCATTTAGCTAAATATAAATCTTCATAGGAGCAGGTTAGTCTCTCATAGCAAGAAATGTATTTTTTTTAGCTTAGCACAGTAAAGTGGGATATTAAATGAAGATAAAAATATAAATATAACTACATATGTACTTAATCCTAAAGGTGAAATTATCTCTTATGTGGTGCTAACTTCAATTAATATCTATAAGTCCACAAATTCTACTTGTTTTATCCATTTTCTCTATCTCTGTGTCTGTCTGTCTGCCGGTCTCTCTCTCTCTCTCTCTCTCTCTCTCTCTCTCTCTCTCTCTCTTTCTCTCTCTCTCTCTCTCTCTCTCTGTGTGTGTGTGTGTGTATACTGCATCTACTTGCATGAAGTGGTGTGCTTACCCATGTATGCACATGTGGAAGTCATCATCAATTGCTTCTTCAACTCTCTACCTTAGTTTTTGATACAGTCTGTCTCAAACTACAACTTGCCACTTGGCAGTAAGTCCCTGGATCCCACTTTTTCTGCTACCCCTCTTCTCTAAGTCCTGGGCTTACCGAGGTGCACTGTAATACTCTGTTTTGTGTGGGTGCAGAGATCCAAATTCAGGTCCTCTTGCTGGTGCAGCAAGCATTTCATCCATTGATTGCCACCTCCAGCTCTCTATTTGCTTTCTTGAATAGGTATATCTGATTGCAATGTTATAATTTGAACCTTAGATTCTCCGAGGCAACTTTGGTTGACACAGGATCAAGATTAACACAAGGTTTTGTCATGTGATAACACCTCAAATCCCAGCATTTAGTTATGATAATACTTTTTGAGGAGAAACATGGGAGAAGTTTCCCCTTTACCTCTGTATAGCTTTCACAGAACTCTATAAAATTTGTTTAGTTATTCCAGTGCCACACTATGCCACCTAAACTTTAACATGGGTCACCACAGTAGACTTATGGTTGAGTTTTTTTTTTAAATCAAAGTCACCTTAATTTTTACCTAGAGAAGCTTTTTTGTTGTTTCTGATAAGTTCTGTTGGTGGTCTAGCTCTTTAACTGAATCATGCCCTTGTATCTTGTCTTCAACAAATGACTTGACACTTGCTTTTAATGGCTTGTCTATCTCCCTAAGTTATAGTCATTAGATAATTAATATGAACAACCCAGATTATCCTGACTAAGTAGATTACCAGTATACATGTTTGGTTTTTCAAAATAACTCTGGAAATATATTTAAAGAGGACAACACTGGAAACAACATAGTCTCACAGTTTTGTAATATGCAAGTGAAAAGAAAACTGAACTATGAAGATTGTATTTTGTTATAATAGATAGTAAATATAAGACTGAGAAAACAATTTTCATATACGTCAGAATTATCAAAATATTACAGAAAAATTTGAGGTCTTCTGTTATTCAATATCATGTATCAAGGACAATGAAAATATGTAAGGCCTGATTAAGAGACATAGAGGGAGACAATGCAACAGGTCCAGATAAGACCTGATAGGCTAGGGTCAAATAGAATGGAAGGAAGACCTCACTTACCAATGGACTAGGAGGGAAGCATAGGGGGAGAAGAGGGAGGGAGGGTAAGAGTGGGAGGAGATGAGGGAGGGAGACACAGCAGGGATACAAATTGAATAAATTGTAATAAATGTAACAAATGATAATGATAAAAAAGTTAAAAAGTGACAGACATTGAAAAATTCTTTTAGCCATAGCCAAATTGGTCAGATTCTTTTAAGATATATTCTCTGGGTATTTCAATTCAGACAAAAAATTTTCAATAGAGATGCCAACTTTGTGACCCATAATCTAATACACAGAAAAAATTGTTTTCTATAATTTACAGAAAAAAATACTACTGCTTTCTCTACTATTTCTTTAAAAATTGCCCATTCACATTTATCTCTAACAGCTATCATAAACTATGCTTGCCAGTACAATAATCATCAGTAATTACCTATTTTGCTGCATATTAATGTTCCATTCCTGACCATGTAAATCAGAATATAGAAAAAGTGTATAATAAATGCCCTAAGCAAAGATTACAGAGGAACATTCCTTCTTTTTCTATTATTTGAGGAAAATCATTAAGTGTGTGGAAAAGAACAGTAAACAACATACTTCTCCAGTGCTATCCAGAACAGGACAAAATATCTAATTTGTCGTTTGGGCTAAATCCCAAGAATGTGAGCTCTTTTTAGTTCACCATGCTCTAACAAATATTCCCAAATGCATAATGGTTCTAGGATAGCTCCATCAAAAGCAGCACATTTAACTTATTATATAGAATGGATACAGTTGTGCCTGATATTAAAGAAAGCATGTCTTTATGATGTGTTTTCACATTATTTTTATGAGGGGAAACTTTACTTTTGGGGAATTCTCTTCTGTGTTCTCTTAGGACAATAAGCTAAAAGGTGATAGAAGAAACAACAATAAGCATAAACCACAAGTAGAGAGCATAGTGCAGATTATGAGCTCATGGGTTTCACTGATCCTATTTTGTGTTAGCTACTTTCATGTCAACTTGACACATGTTTCAGTCATTTTGTAAGAGGAGGCATTAAGAAAACACCCCCACCATACTTGTCCATGTGCAAGTCTGTAGGACATTTTGTAAATTAGTGATTCATGCATGAGTGGTGCCAGCTCATAGACTGGTGGTTCTGAGTGCTATCTAAAAGCAGGTTAAGCACACCATAGAAAATTCCAGTGAGAAGCCCTGGTCCATGGAGTCTTCATATGTTCTACGTTCTTACCATAAGTTCTTGTGACTCCCCTCAGTATCTGTGTTGTGGAAATGAAAGCTAAAATTCTTTACTCCCCAAGCAGATGTTAGTTAATGGTGTTTTATCACAATAGAAACACCAACATGTTTCCTATGAAATCTCATGAAATACAGTAACAAAATGTCCCAACTGCATTCACCTTGATTTTCCTCTCATAGGGCTTTAATATTTTTTTTACAGTCATTCTAATGAGCAGCGAGATAATGGGAAGAGGAGAGGGAAATGTATGGAACAGAGTAAGAGTGTAACCAGGAAACATACAACGAGTTCCTGTGTAATTGAGTGTTGGTGGTACTTGGCACAAAAAGAAACACTGGTTATAATTCATTCAGACTTAAAAGAAACACTTCTTCCAATATCAAAGTACCATGAAGAACCGACTGCAAATTCATTGCCAATTTATTACTATAGCATTCCATGATCTATTCAAGAGGTAATGCTATTTAATCATTAATATTAGAGAGAGGGTATGTTAAAGAGCCAAAAGAACTGTCCTAAAGGCATATCTACAACAGATGAATAAGTACAAGTAGATATCATTGATCTGCATGAAAATACTAGCCATTTAAAACAGTGAGAGAGGGAGAGAAAGAAAGACACAAAGAGAGGAATCCATTCTATAGATCATGTCCTACTCTATTAAGTACATTATTTGGGGATACAAAATGTATTAGATTTTTAAAATATAACGTGAGGTTCCAGGATGGTGGCCAACAGAGTGCAGCGTTTTGGAGAGGCAGAGGACGTGAATCTCCGAAATTGGTAAGTGGAGAGTCAATCGAAGCTAGAATTTGGACTTTGGGGCTTTCTAAAGGAGAGAGGACACCACAGAAGCGTGGAGTGCTTGTAGATTTAGATCAGGCGCGGACTTCTCTGGGAACGAAGTGGGGCGCTTCCCTTGTCCGGGCCTCTTGTGCATGGAAACCTGCATACAGCACCAGGTGGCTGGGCGCTGACCAAGACAGCAGAGACAGCGCTCCAGGCCCCTTAGTGGAGCACACAGCTGTAGCCACCTGCTGAACACCACCCCTCGGAAACACTTCCGAGGAGCCCATACCTCGGGCCCTACCTAGAGCCCTCTTGTTGAGCTCTGGACCTTCAGAGCACCCCCCACCCCCATCCCACCCGAGGCGATGCGATCCCGCCACAAGAAGTACAGCGGAGCTCATGTCCATCTGGAAATCCCATGCAGCCAGAACGCACACACCTCCAGAAAACCCGCCCTGCCTGAGCACACACACCATAGGAAATCCCACCTCGTGGTAGCGCACACACCTCCAGAAAACCTACCACACTGGAGGATAGCATCCACTGCCAGCGCCAGAGCGCAGGACCAACCACAGAGTGCCAACCACAGAGACTCAGTTCTGCAATACAATTCTTCCTGGATCCCAAATCCTCAAAGCTCAGTGCCTGGGGCCCAAGACAGCAGAGGCCGGGCTTCAGGCCCCTCAGCAGAGATCTGTAACTGCCTGTTGATTGCCACCCAGCATAGCACACGTCTGCGGAGCCCACATCCCGCCTAGTGCCTTCTTGCCGAGCTCTGCACCCTCGGAAGCTCAACCCCCACCACCACCACTGGGTACCGCCTGAGTGCACACACCACCAGAAACTCCACCCTGGTAGAGCACATGCCCAAAGAGTGCCAGCCACAGTGACTCATATCCGCAGTACAGTCCTTCCCAGATCCCAAGTCTACAAGTGGCCGTACTGAGTACACAGGGCTGCCCAGCCAGTGATCATATGGGCCATCCAACCCCTCAGTGGCAGATAACCAGCTGAATAGCCACCAAAGCCTAGCAGACCTGCAAAAACAATATACACCCGCAATTTTGAACAATACTTGCGAGCCCTTAAGAGCCTGCAACACCTTCAGTGCCTGCAAGGCACCCTTCTTACACACTGAAGGCCTCTTCATTCTCCAGCAGGGGCTCAATCACATGCTTCCCTGCATTTGCCCTTCTGCTCCTGCGAACTTTCCTCCTACAGGTATAACTGTATCACCAACGCACACACTGAAACCAGTGCACCTCCCCCATTTTCCTGAAGAATCCTCCAGACACCAGAGAAAGACCAATCTGATCTGTAGAATCCAGGAACAGTGAACACTATAGATAACCAAACAGTCAGGTATCGGCGAAAGAACACAAACCAACTTAAATCAAGATATCATGGCTTCACCGGAAACCCCCTAAATTAATGAATACTCCAACTCATCAGAAACACAAGAAAATGATTTTAAAGCTATGATTATCCATTTATTTAAGGCATATAAAGAGGAACCCAACAAATCTCTCAGAGAAATAGCCATACAGATTCAAACAGTTAAAGAGGAAACAAATAAATCTCTCAAAGATTTGGCCTCCCAAATGGAAACAAAGAAAAACGAAGCTCTTAAAGAAACACAGGCAAATATAGGCAAACAAATGGAGGCAGAAGTAGTGGCATTAAGAGAGGAAACAAACAAAAAAATAGAGACCATTTGGAGACAACAGTAATCCACATTCAAATAGATGAAGGAAATGTTGCAAGGCATGAAAACAGAATTAGAATCAATAAAGAAAACACAAACTGAGAAAACCCTGGAACTGGAGAACTTAGAGAAAAGAGAAGGAACCACAAAGGTAAGCATCACAAATACAATACAAGAGATGGAAGAGAGACTCTCCGAAGCTGAAGATACACTCGCAGAAATTGATACTTCTCTCAAAGAAAAAGTAAATTGGAAAAATCCCAAACACAAAACTTCCAAGAAATCAAAAACACTATGAAAAGGCAAAATCTAAGAATAATAGGAATTGATGAAGAAGAGGATTCCAGGCTCCAAGGTCCAGAAAATATTTTCAAGAAAATCATAGAAGAAAATTTTCCCAAACTAAAGAAAGAAATGTCCACAAACATACAGAAGGCCTACAGAACACCAAATAGACTAGACCAGAAAAGAAACTCCTCACGCCACATCATAGTCAAAACATTTAATCTAAAGAACAAAAGAAAAGATTCTAAAAGCAGCAAGGGGAAAAGGCTAAGTAACATATAAAGCTAGACCTATCAAAATTACACCAGACTTCTCATCAGAAACTATGAAAGCCAGAAGGGGTTGGGGAGATATCATGTAGGCTCTAAGGGACCACAGATGCAAACCTAGATTACTATACCCAGCAAAGCTTTCAATCAACATAGATGGAGAAAACAAAATATTCCACGACAAAACTAAATTTAAGCAATATTTGAACAGCAAACCAGTTTTACAGAACATACTATAAGGAAAATTCCAATCCAACAAAAACAACTACACCCAAGAAAACATAGGTTATAAATAATTTCCCAACAAAAATCAAAAGAAAACAAACAATGAATCACAATAACACCAACTCCACAATAATAGGAAATAACATTCAATGGTCATTACTATCTATCAACATCAATGGACTCAACTCTCCAATAAAAAGACACAGACTAACAGAATGGATGCGGAAACAGTTTCCAACATTCTGCTGCATCCAAGAAACACACCTACGCAACAAAGAGAAACACTACCTCAGAGTAAAAGGCTGGAAAACAGTTTTTCAAGCAATTGGACACAAAAAAGCAAGCATGAGTGGTTATCCTACTATCTAATAAAATAGACTTTCAACCAAAACTAAACAAAAAAGACATAGAGGGGCACTACATTCTCATCAAAGCAAAAATCCACCAAGAAGACATCACAATTTTGAACATCTCTGCCCCAAATACAAGAGCACCTAGATTCATAAATGAAACATTATTAAAGCTTAAAGTACACATTGACCTCAACACCTTAATAGTGGGAGACTTCAACACCCACTATCACCAAGGGACAGATCATCTAGACAGAAACCAAACAGGGAAATAAAGGCACTTACAAATGTCCTAATTCAAATGGACCTAAACGATGTCTACAGGACATACCACCCAAACTCAAAAGAGTATACATTCTTTTCAGAACCTCATGGAACATTCTCCAAAATAGACCATGTAGTTGATCACAAAGCAAGCTTCAACAGATACAAGAAGATTGAAATAATCCTCTGTATACTATCTGACCAGCATGGACTAAAGCTGGACCTCAACAGCAATGGAAATAGCAAAAAGCATACATGCACATGGAAACATAACAATTTACTTCTCAATAACAGCTGGGTTAAGGTTGAAATAAAGAAAGAAATTAAAGACTTTCTAGAATTCAATGAAAATTAAGGCACAACATATCCAAATTAATGGGACACAATGAAAGCAGTACTTAGAAAGAAAACTCATAGCACTAAGTGCCTTTAAGAAGAAATTTGTAACATCTCACACAAACAACTTAGTGGCACAACTGAAAACCCTAGAAAAAAAAAAGCAGTCACACCCAAGAGGAGCAGACAGTTGGAAATAATCAAACTCGGGGTTGAAATCAATAAGTTAGAAACAAATAAAACTATTCAAAGAATCAATGAAACAAAAAGCTAGTTCTTTGAGAAAATCGACAAGATAGACAAACCCTTATCCAAATTAACTAAAAAGCAGAGAGAATCTATCCAAATCAGCAAAATCAGCTATGAAAAGGGTGACATAACTACAGACACTGAAGAAATCCAAACAATCATTAGGTCATACTACAAAAGCCTACATGCCACAAAATTTGAAAATCTAAATGAAATTGACAATTGTCTTGATAGATTCCATCTACCAAAATTAAGTCAAGACCAGGTAGAAAGATTGAACAGCCCTATATCCCCCCAAGGAAATTAAAGCAGCCATCAACAGCCTCTCTTCCAAAAAAAGCCCAGGGCCAGATGGTTTCAGTGCAGAATTCTACCAGACCTTCAAAGAAGTGCTAACTCTAATTCTCTCCAAATTATTCCACAAAATAGAAACAGAAGGAACATTACCAAACTCATTCTATGAAGCCACAGTCACCTTGATACCAAAACCACACCCAACAAAAAAGAGAACTTCAGACCTATCTCTCTTATGAACATTGATGCAAAGATACTCAATAAAATACTTGCAAACTGAATCCAAGAATACATCAAAAATATCATCCACCATGACCAAGTAAGCTTCATCCCAGGCAAACAAGGGAGGTTCAATATATGGAAATCCATCAATGAAATCCACCATATAAACAAACTGAAGGAGAAAAACCACATGGTCATCTCCCTAGATCCCAAAAAAGCATTTGACAAAATCCAACATCCATTCATGTTTAAAGTCTTGGAGAGATGAGGGATACAAGGAACATACCTAAACATAGTAAAGGCAATATACAGCAAGCCTATAACCAACATCAAACTCAACAGAAAGAAACTTAAATCAGTCTCACTGGAATCAGGGACAAGGCAAGGCTGCCCATTGTCTCTCCATATCTCTTCAACATAGTACTTGAAGTCCTAGCTAGAGCAATAAGATAAGTGAGGGAGATCAAGGGAGTACAAATAGGAAAGGAAGAAGTCAAAGTTTCACTATTTGCAGATGATATGATATTTTACCTGAGTGACCCCAAAAACTCAACCAGAGAACTCCTTCAGCTGATAAATACCTTCAGCAAAGTTGCAGGATACAAAATTAACTCAAAAAAAAAAAAAAATAGAAGCCCTCCTGTATACCCAAGACAAAAGGGCCGAGAAAGAAATCAGAGAAACAACACCCTTCACAATAGCCACTAATAACATAAAGTAGCTTGGGGTCACTCTAACCAAGAAAGTTAAAGACCTGTTTGAAAAAAAACACATCAAGTCTCTGAAGAAAGAAATCAAAGAAGACATCAGAAGATGGAAAGAACTCCTGTTCTCATGAATCGGTAAGATTAACATAGTGAAAATGGCCATTCTGCCAAAAGCAATCTACAGATTCAATGCAATTCCCATCAAAATACCAACACAATTCTTTACAGACCTTGAAAGAAAAATTTTCAACTTCATATGGAGAAACAAAAAACCCAGAATTTCCAAGACAATACTGTAAAACAGATCCTCTGGAGGTATCTCCATCCCTGATCTCAAGTTGTACTACAGAGCAATAATAATAAAAACTGTTTGGTGCTGGCATAGAAACAGAAAGGTGGATCAATGGAACTGAATAGAAGGCCCAGAAATAAACCCATACACCTATGAATACTTGATTTTTGACAAAGAAGCCAAAACCATTCAATGGAAAAAAGACAGCATCTTCAACAAATGGTACTTTTCCAACTGTATAACTACATGCCAAAAAATGCAAATAGATCCATATTTATCACCCTGCACAAAACTAAAGTCAAAGTGGATCAAAGACCTCAACATAAAACCAGATACTCTAAATCAGTTAGAAGAAAAAGTGGGGAACAGCTTAGAACTCATTGGCATAAGAGACAACTTCCTGAACAGAATACCATCAACACAAACCCTAAGATCAACAATCAATAAATGGTACCTTATTAAACTGAAAAGCTTTTGTAAAGCAAAAGACACTGTCGTTAGAACAAAATGATAGCCTATAGATTGGGAAAGGATTTTCCCCAACCCAATATAGGACATAAGGCTGATATATGGAATATATAAAGAACTAATGAAGTTAAATGGCAATAATTCAAGTAACTCAATTAAAAAATGGGGTATGGAGCTAAACAGAGAATTCTCTGTAGAAGAATATAGAATGGCAGAGAAACACATAAGGAGATGTTCAACATCCCTAGCCATCAGAAAGATGCAAATAAAAAAGACCCTGAAATTTTACCTTACACCCATCAGAATGGCTAAGATCAAAAACTCAAGTGATGACGCATGCTGGAGAGGTTGTGGAGAAAGGGGAACCCTCCTCCATTGCTGGTGGGAAGGTCAACTGGTACAACCACTTTGGAAATCAATCTGGCGCTTTCTCAGACAATTAGGAATAGTGCTACCTCAAGATCCAGCTGTACCACTCCTAGGCATATATACAAAAAATGTTCAAGTACACAACAAGGACATTTGCTCAACCATGTTTGTAGCAGCTTTATTCGTAATATCCAGAACCTGGAAACAACCCAGATGTCTGTCAGCAGAGGAATAAATACAGAAATTGTTGTATTTTTACACAATGGAATACTACTCAGAAATTAAAAACAAGGAAATCATAAATTTTGCAGGGAAATGGTGAGATCTAGAAAAAATCATCCTGAGTGAGGTATTCCAAAAGCAGAAAGACACACATGGTATATCCTCACTTATATAGACCTATAAGATAGGATAAACAAACTAAAATATCTACACCTAAAGAAGATAAACAAGAAAGAGATCCAACGGTAAGATGATCAATCCTCATCTGGAAAGACAAAGGGGGTGGACTTTGGAAATAGGAGGAAACAAGTAACAGGCAGTAGTCTGCCACAGAAGGCACCTGAAAGACTCTACCTAGGAGTGTATCAAAGTAGATGCTGAGACCCATAACCAAGCCTTTGGGAGATTTTAGGGAATCGTACAAAGTAGGGGGAATTAGTATATCCTAGAGGGGACAGGGAGCCCCACGAGGTCCAAATATATCTGATCACAGGGGTCTTCTATGATACTGTTTATCCAACCAAGGACCATGCATGGATATAACCTACCACCCCTGCTCAGACTTAGCCCATGGTAGCTCAGTATACAATTGGGTTACCTAGTAAGGGGAACAGGAATTGTTTCTGACATGAACTCATTAGCTTCAACTCCCCCCTGAGGGAGGAGCAGCCTTGCTAGGCCACAGATGTGGACACTGCAACCATCTTGAAAATATCTGATAAGCTAGGGCCAGATGGAAGGAGAGGAGGACATCCCCTCTCAGAGGACTCAGAAGGGGGCAGGGAGGAGATGAGGGAGGGGGGAGGAATGGCGGGGAAGAGGGAGAGGGCTACAGCTGGGATACAAGTGAATGTATAAAATTATTTAAAAATAAAAATATTAATATAAAAAAGAAAATAAAAAAATTAAATATAATGTGTCTCTGTTGACATCCATGTGGAGCTCCTGTCCCCTCTAGGTCTTTCAATCTCCTTCTTCTTCTATAAAACTGCCTGTGCTTTGCCCAAAGTTTGGCTATGAGTTTCTGCATCTTCTTTGATACCCTGCTTGGTAGTCTTTCACAGGCCTTCTGTAGTAGGCTCCTGCCCTGTTACCTGTCTTCTCCCACTTCCAATGTCCATCCGTTTGCCCTTCTGAATGAGGATTAAGAATCTTCCTTAGAGTCTTCCTTGTTGATTAACCTCTTTAAGTCTATAGATTTTAGTATGCTTATATTATATGGCTAATATCCACTTATAAGAGAGTATATACCACATGCAGACACTGACAATTTAGCCAATAACCATACATGGAATGGACCTAGACCCCCTGCTCAGATATAGCCCATTGTACAGCTTAGTCTCCATGGGGGTGTCCTAGTAAGCGAAACAGGGGCAGTCTCTGGCATGAACTCCATTGCCTACTCTTGAGCACCTTTACCTGGCAGGCTGTACTTACTGGGCTACAGAGAAAACAAATCCATATAGTCCAATTGAGAACTGATAGCCTAAGGTCAGATAGGGAGGAGGAAGTCCCCTATCAGTGGACTAGCTGAGGAGCATGGGAGGGAAGAGAGAGGAAGGGTAGGACTGGGAGAAGATGAGGGAAGGGGATACAGCTGCGATACAAAGGGAATAAGGTGTAAACAATAATAATAATTTTAAAAATCTATTTTCAATTGAAGGGAAATTCTTTTAAAAATAAAGAATTTATAAAACTCAAAAAGTAAATAAATAAAATATAATGTGGTAATATAAAGGAACATTCAAATATTCATAAGAATAAGCAATTAATTAAAAAACATCTGCAGTAATGATACCTTCTAATATTATTTATCACATTATATGCCCAACTGTCATAACATAGCTTAAAATCTTGTATAGAGCAAGATAGGAGCTTAAAATATTATATAGAGCAAGAAGGGAGCTTAAAATCTTGTATAGAGCAAAATAGGACCATAGGAGAAAATTCTTCAGTAATACATTTAAAAAAATTTTTGTGTTCATGTACCATATGCCCTTCATTTTAGAATCTATAAGGATGCCAAAGTCAAATCATCACTCACATAAGTGTAGTTACTTTGTGATAGAAAAAATATGACAGACTGATATATGGCTGCACAAAACATTTGCAAATCCTTCAGAACTTCTGATATGCATGATTTCATTCCCTGGATTTTCTATAGATAGTTGAAGATATATTGTTTCCTTCTTTAGATGTATAGAGATTAAAACTTAAAATAACACATGTTGAGATGACTTTGTGGCCAGTTCTACAAGTGTTCACCAACATTTCTATTGAGAACTAAACTTATTTTGTTACATGCAGAGAAGTTGTATGTCCAATAGTAGACAATGTGTCTACAATTCTTTTTTTCTCACAACATATAAATCTTTTATTCATCAATTTCTCTTTTTATCAACATTTCCTTCGAATTCTGCAACACTAATTAACTTACTCTTTTTTGTTTTTAGACTTAATTTTATTTATTAAATTATTATTTCATTGTTATTATTATCATTATTATTTACAATATATTCACTTTGTATCCCAGTTGTAGCCCCACCCCTCATCTCCTCTCAGTCTCACCTTCCTCCCTCTTCCTCCCTTATCCCTCTTTCCACTGATAGGGTAAGTCATCCTCCCCTACTATCTGACCCTAGCCTATGAGGTCCCATTAGGACTGCCTGGATCTTGTTCCTCTGTGGGCTGGTTAGGTTACTCCACAAGGAAGAAGTGATCAAAGAGTAGACAAATTCATGTCAGACTTTTTCTTCTCCCCTTAAGAGGGAACCCGCCCACCCCATGGAGACTGAGCTGTCTATGGGCTACATCTGAGCAAAGGGTCTAGGTCCTCTCTCTGTATGGTCTTGGGTTGATACATCAGTCTTTGTAGTCTCCTCTGGCCCCTGCTTTTTTTTTTTTTTTTTTTTTTTTTTTTTGATTTGTTGGTCTCCTTCTGTGGTACCTCTCCCCTCTCTGTCCTTTTATATCCCCCTTCTTCAATAAAACCCCCTGCACTTTGTACAAAGTTTGGCTGTGAATCTCTGCATGTGCTTCTATCCCCTGTTGGATGGAGCCTTTTTGAGGACATCGGTGGTAGGCTTCAGTCCTGTTCCCTCTCTTCTAATGCTTCCAGTGTCTATCCTGTTTTCCATTCCTAAATAAGAATTAAGCATCTTCCCTAGGGTCTTCCTCGTTGTTTAGCATCTTTAGGTTCCTTGAGAAACAAGATACACAAACCCTAGGTCAAACTGAATAAAAGGCAGAGAGACACTATCCAAATCAACAAAATCAGAAATAAAAGACAGACACTGAGGAAATCCAAACAATCTTTAGGTCTTACTTCAAAAGCTTGTACGCCACAAAATTTGAAAACCTAGATGAAGTGGATAAATTTTTTTAATTGATTCCACTTACCAAAGCTGAATCAAGAGCAGGAAAATAAATTAAATAGTCCTATATCCCCTAAGAAAATAGAAGCTGTCATGAAAAGTTTCCCAGCCAAAGCCCAGGGCCAGATTGATTCAGCACAGATTTCTACCAGACCTTCAAAGGAGAGCTATTACCATCACTCTTCAAATTATTCCACAAAATAGAAACAGAAGGAACAGAAGGAACATTACCAAACTCATTCTGTGAAGCCACAATCACCTTGATAGCTAAACCTCATAAAGACCCAACAAAGAACGAGAATTTCAGGCCAATCTCCCTTATGAACATTGATGCAAAAATACTCAACAAAATATTCACAAACCTAATCCAAGAACTCATCAAATATATCTTCCACAATGACCAAGTAGGCTTCATCCCAGGCATGCAGGGGTGGTTCAATATATAGAAATCCATCCATGAAATCCACCATATAAAAAAAAAAAAAAAACTGAAACAAAAAAATTCACATTATCATCTACTTAGATGCTGAAAAAGCATTTGGTAAAATCCAACACTCATTCATGTTTAAAGTCGTGGAGAGATCAGGGATGATACAAGGCACTTACCTAAATGTAGCAAAGACAATATACAGCAAGCATATAGCCAACATCAAACTAAATAGAGAGAAACTTAAAACAACCCCACTGAAGTCACGGACAAGACAATGCTGCCCACTCTCTCCATATCTCTTTAACATTGTACTGGAAGTCCTAGCTAGAACAATAAGATGACTAAAGGAAATCAAGGAGATGTGAATTGGAAAGGAAGAAGTCAAATTTTCATTATTCCCAGATGCTATGATAATATAAATGAGTGACCTCAAAAATTCTACCAGAGAACTCCTTCAGCTGATAAACACTTCAGCAAAGTGGCTGGATACAAAATTAACTAAAAAAAAAAAAAAAAAAAAATCAGTAGCCCCTCCTGTATACAAAAGACAAAAGAGGCAAGAAAGAAATTAGGGAAACAACACACTTCAAAATAGCCGATAATAACATAAAGTACATTGGTGTAACTCTAGCCAGGCAAGTGAAAGCCTTGTATGAAAACACACACACACACACACACACACACACACACACACACACACACACACAAACTTGAAGTCTCTGAAGAGAGAAATTGAAGAACATATCAAAAGATGGATAGATTTCCCATGCTCATGGATCAGTAGGATTAACAGTAAAAAAGGCCATCCTACAAAAAGCTATCTAAAGATTCAATGTAATTCCCATCAAAATACCAACACAATTTCTTTGCAGACCTTGAAAGAACAGTTTATTATTATTATTATTATTATTATTATTATTATTATTTACAATTTATTCACTTTGTAATATCCTTGTTGTAGCTCCCTCCCTCATCTCCTCCATTTCTAACCCTCCCTCTGTCTCCCTTCCCTATTTTTCTCTCTTAGTCCACTAATAGGGGAAGTCTCCCTCCCCTACTGTCTAACCCTAGCTTATCAGGTACAATCAGGTCCACCTGGATCATATTCCTCTGTGGAATGCCTAGGTTGCCCCAGTAGGAAAAAATGATTCAGGAGCAGACAACTGAGTTCATGTCAGATACTGTCTCTTCTCCCTTTACTAAGAGACCTACATAGAGATTGAGCTCCCTATGTGCTACCTCTGAGCAGAGGGTCAACAATTCTTAAGGAAGGAAATAAAAATTATCTATATTAACCTTATTATAGGAAATATATAAAGTACTTCACAAACCATTGGCCTGGATTTGTGTAATATTATAGCTTCAGCAAGATCAGAGAATAATTTTTGAAACAAGGACTTATTTATGAAGTGGTTAAAAACATACAAGAGGAAAAATAGCATAGTATTTCATCAACTAAATTCTCATATTCAGCTTTCACTGCTGACTTCTAGTCTATTATCGCTATCTATATAATATATTCTTGCTCTTCCTCTCTCTCTCTTTCTTCTCCCCCTCTACCCCTCCTCTCCTTCTCTTTGTCCTTTTCTCCTTCTTCTTCCCTTTCTCCTTTCCCTTTCCTTTCTCTTTTCCCTTCCCCTTCTCCTTCCCCTTCTCTTCTTTTCCTCCTCCTTTCCCTCTTCCTTCTCTTCTTTTTCTTCATCTGGAATTAAATAAATAAAATGAGAGCCCATAGTAACATTTCTGCACTGTAAGAAATCTCCCCCACAGAAAACTGAATATATAAATCCATTTTATGAAAATAGACATGAGAGACTTCACCTCATCTCCTGATTCACATGTAAAACATCACAGTCTTATAAGTACAGAAAATGCCTTAGAGAACAAAAAGAAATCAGCAAATATGATTGATGAGTATTGAATTCTAAATTTTAATAATTCAATTTAACTAAGAATTTTGCACATCTTGCTATATAAACATTATTGAACAGAACAAAAATTGAAAGTTTCTTCAATGTTAGCATAGCTATTTACAAACACCCTGTATTTGAGTTAACTTTAATTTTATTTTCATTATCTCATAAGAAAACCAATATATAAGTCTTTATTGCTTGTCAGATATTTTACTAAGGATGCTCAACATCCTTTGTCATCAGGGAAATGCAAATCAAAACAACCCTGAGATTTCACCTTACACCCATCAAAATGGCTAAGATAAAAAACTCAAGTGATAAAGCATGCTGGAGAGGTTGTGGAGAAAGGGGAATCCTCTTCCACCGCTGGTGGAAATGTAAATTTATACAAGCACTTTGGAAATCAATCTGGTGCTTTCTCAGACAATTAGAAATAGTGCTTCCTCAAGTTCCAGCTATACCACTCCTAGGCATATATACAAAAGATGCTCAAGTACATAACAAGGACATTTGCTCAACAATGTTTGTAGCAGCTTTATTTGTAATAGCCAGAACCTGGAAACAACCCAGATGCCCCTTAACTGAGGAATGGATACAGAAATTGTGGTACATCTACACAATGGACTATTATTCAGCAATAAAAAAAAAGGAAATCATGAAATTTGCAGGTAAATGGTGGGAACTGGAAAAGATCATCCTAAGTGAGGTATCCCAGAAGACACACAGGGTATACACTCACTCATAAGTGAATATTAGACATATAATATAAGATACACCTACTAAAATCTGTACACCTAAAGAAACTAATCAAGAAGGAGGACTCTGGCTAAATGCTCAAACTCCATACAGCAAAGCAAAGAGGATGAACATCAGAAGAAGAAAAGAAGGAACATTACAGGAGCTTACCACAAAGGGCCTCTGAAATGCTCTACCTAGCAGTGTATCAAAGCAGATGCTGAAAGTTATGGCCAACTTTTGGGCAGAGTGCAGCGAATTTCATGAAAGAAGTAGGTAATAATAAGACCTAGAGAGGACAGGAGCTCTACAAAGAGAGCAACAGAACCAAAAAATCTGGTCACAGGGGTCTTTTCTGAGACTGGTACTCCAACCAAAGACCATTGATAGAGATAAACTAGAACCCCTGCACAGCTGTAGCCCATGACAGTTCAGTGTCCAAGTGGGTTCCATAGTAATTTTAACAAGAACTGTCTCTGACATGAACTGATTGGCCTGTTCTTTGATCACCTCCCCCTGAGAGGGGAGCAACCTTACCAGGCCACAGAGAAAGACAGTACCAGCTACTCCTGATGAGACCTGATAGACTAGGATCAGAAGGAAGGAGAGGAAGACCTACCCTATCAGTGGACTTGGGAGGGGCTTGTATGGAGAAGCAGGAGAGAGGGTGGGATTGGGAGGGTAGAAAGGAGGGGGCCACAAGGGGATACAAAGTGAATAAAGTGTAATTAATTAAAATTAAAATTAAAAATGGAAAGAAAAAAAAAGACAATTTCCAGCAGCTCAGATTTAGTCCTTGCCCTTTTGAGTAATATTTCTAAGTGGAGATCAAGGTATATTTGAAAGCTACAGCATAAAATAAAGGAAGTAGAAAATTTTACAGAGGATTATTGCAAAGATTGGAAAATCCAACTTTATGAGAATATGGGTGACAATATTATTGCAAATAATTTCTACATTTTAACATATAAGCATATAGTTGAAGGAGTGATCCAAAAGAAGAATGATATATCCCTAAGAGAGGTATAGCTGAATCTTGAGGTAGCATTATTCCTAATTTTATGTGAAAGCACCAGATTGATTTCCAAAGTGTTTATACAAGTTTTCATTCCCACCAACAATGGAGGAGGGTTCCCGTTTCTCCATATCCTCTCCAGAATGTATTGTCACTTGAGTTTTAGGATAAACATACTAAAATATGTACACCTAAAGAAGCTAAGCAAGGAGGAAGACCTTAGGTAAGATGATCAATCCTCATTCAGAAAGGCAAATGGACTGACATTGGAAGAGGGAGAAAACAAGGAACAGGACAGGAACCTACCACAGAGGGCCTCTGAAAGACTTCCCAACAGGGTATCAAAGCAGATGTTGAGGTTCATAGCCAAACTTTGGACAGATTGCAGGAAATCATATGAAAGAAGTGGGAGATGAAGACCTGGAGGAGACAGAAGTTCCACAAGAAGGCCAACAGAACCAAAAACTTGGGCCTAGGGGTCTATTCTGAGACTGATACTCCAACCAAGGACCATGCATGGAGATAACCTAGAACCCCTGCACAGATGTAGCCCAGGGCAGCTCAGTCTTCAAATGGGTTTCCTTTTAAGGGGAACAGGGGCTGTCTCTGACATGAACTCAGTGGCTGGCTCTTTGATCACCTCCCTCTGAGGGGGGAGCAGCCTTACCAGGCCATAAAGGAAGACAATGCAGATAGTCCTGATGAGACCTAATTGGGTAGGGTCAGGTGGAAAAGGAGGAGGACGACCCCTATCAGTGGACTAAGGGAGGCACAAGGGAGGAGATGAGGGAAGGTAGGTGGGATTGGGAAGGGATGAGGGAGGATGCTACAAGTTGGATAGAAAGTGAATAAATTGTAACTAATAAAAACATTTTTTAAAAAGAGGTGCCATAAAATATGTTGGCATGTTTACTCTTTATTGACCAGAGAGACAAATAATCATGATGAGTTACTGGCTGAGACTAATGTTCAGTGTACAGAACAAACTGCAGACATAGAGGAACATTAAACCCAGGGAGAATGGCAATAAATGTAATGAGAATGAGCAGTGTATGCCAGTATAAATTTATAAACAGTAAAATAAAATAAAATAAAATAAAATAAAATAAAATAAAATAAAATAAAATAAAATAAAATAAAATAGGGAAGGATATTTATAATGACTTAGCCAAGTAGGAGTTCCAGTGAGTTGGAAGAAGGGAAAAATGTGGAATAGGCAAAAACAAAGGAAGTGCATGAAGAAAAATGGGCTGCTCTACTGTGCCATTGACTGCTGAAAGTTCAAATGAGGAAACTGAACCATCCCCACTGGCTAGCACAGAATTCTCTGCTTCCTTATTACTCATCACTGACCCCTTTCTAATCAGAAATGGAATTTTTAGAGTAAAACTTAAGTGATGTGTCAAGTAAGGCATTTGCTTCCACTATATTTCACATTATTTCATACCAATTGAAAGTTGGATGTTTATTCCATATCCACTTTAGAAGGAGAGATTTGAGCTATAATGAGTAAACAATTGCTTTTCAAAAGAACAAAGACATGCCTTTGTCATTAGTGATTCATGTTAAACTATGTTGGAATCTAGATATAGACATATAATACCAGAGTATGAGATTGAGAACAAGAAATTCATTTCGTTTGACTATTATATATCCTTGCAGAAAAAATTATGAGTGACACAAATTCGGTGCTCAACACAAAATCTTCACTGAAGAATGGATGAAACACCTAAGAAAAACAAAAACAGAATTATTTTCCAATTTATTAGATAATATAAAATTGGAGATTTGTAGACTCTATATAAAGCATGTAGTAAAATAAACATTAGTCAATCTGAGAAAAAGTGAAGTTTTTTTTTACAGCTTAATTACCAAGTAAAGATTCTTCTTTCCAAATTTTAGATGTATTTATGCATGTATTAATTAACAAAAGTACATAGCTCACTAAACTAGAAACCCTAAGAGTATCAAAAATAACCGAACAGATGACTTTTATGACAACAAACGAAACCAGCACCACAAGGGCCACAGAGTGCCACATGAAAGCACAATGATCCACTCATGACAACAGGGTGTGAATTAATGGCAGGTGCCCAGGAACATGCCATTCGTCTCACGTTGCTTAAACCGCTTCCGCGTTTCCACCCCACAGAAATGCAGCTCATACCTCTGTGTTCTATGGTAGCATATTAAGAATAATAACACCGTTACATCAAACAACATAATTGAACTTCAGGTGATTGTTTTCTTCTAAACTGTATTCAGTGAGCATTGGTTAGGTGAGCATTTGGGCGGATAGAACACCATGCTCTGATACAACAGATCAAAATTTAGAACTACAGTTCAGGTAGTTTCCCCATCTTCAGGCTGCTTTAGACGTGTAAAGGTAGGAAGATGAGAAGCATACATAGCATGGAAGCAAGATGCTAAAGGGAAGCACGTAGACAGAAGAAGAATCATAAAACTCTGAAGACAATAGCAACAAGTGTCAGTGGAAACAGACAATGCAAAGTTTAGTCGACACTGATCCAAAAGGTGCTGTTCAGAATTTAACTGATAACACCCACAGACAATGTACTGAGTTTTAAAAAGTTCACTTGTTTTTCAAGAAAGAGACTTGAAAATCCACTGTTTCTAAACAAAACTGATTGATTTTGATGTTTAACTGGACCATAAATATTTTCATTATTTTAATGATATATTATTTAAGAAATATTGCATTGCTGGTAAAAGAAAATAAAATCAGATGGATTTGAGTAGGAAAACAAAAACATAGATTCTTATTTTTTAACTAATAACAAAACTTACTTTTTACATTTTTTTAATTATAAGCATTTTCCAGTTGCTAAAAATATGAAGACCTTTTATCTCAGAAAAGTTGATCTACAGAGTGTTTTTGTAACAACAGAGAAAATAGGATACTGAACATTCTGCACAATTAAATAATTTCTTAATATGAACATAACTCCCATGTGAGCACTCAGAGCACTAACAAGAAGATGGACATTAAAAAATGCAAAAAAATTAATAAAAAATAAAAACCTATAACTTGAGGAAATTCTCACCTGCGATTTCTCTTATTTTTTTTATTTATTCTTGGTAGCACCTATTACATAGGGAAACTAAGTTGTGAAATTTTAAGAAATCAGCTAAGATCTCTGTGAATTAAGGCAACTGTTAGCCACAAATTAATTTCTTTTTCTGTTGAGGAATGTTCTTTAGTTCTTACATGGTATTTAAAGTATTAGACACTGTTTTTTGAGGATTTGAGGATTAGGTTTTTATTGAAAATAAATTTTTTTCATATAGTATGTTGTGATCATGGTTTCCCTTCATTCATCTCCTCCCATCTCCTCCCATCTCCTCTCTATCCATTTATCTATCTATCTTTAGAAAACAAACAGGCAAATTTCAAAAATAAATAAATTCTGATGTCTTTAATCTTGGGGTTTAGTTTATAGTGATGTCAGAACAAAGTGAATACTTTGATCTTAATGGAACTATCAAATCTCATTCCTTAGACAACCGTGAAGATTTTGAAATTAAATACAGTAGACTCTGTCAGTATATGAGGTTCTCAACATCACTGATGAGATTTTTTCAATTTCTTTTTCATTATTATTATTACTTTTAATTTATTAACTTTGTATCCCAGTTGTAGCCCTCTCTCTCATCTCCTCCTGGTCACACCCTCCATCCCTTTCCACTTCTATCCTTCTTCCCAGAACTCATTGGCATAGGAGACGACTTCCTGCACAGAACACCAAAAGCTTAGGCTCTAAGATCAACAATCAATAAATGGGATTTCGTGAAACTGAAAACCTTCTGTAAAACAAAGGAAAGGATAGAGTCAACAAAACAAAACTACCCCCTATAGACTGGAAAAAGATCTTTACCAATCCTACATCTGACAGAAGGCTAATATCCAGAATATACAAAGAACACAAGAATTTAAACACTAACAAAACATAATCCATTTAAAATATGGAGTGGAGAGATAAACAGAGAATTATTGATAGGGGAATATCAAATGGCAGAGAAACAGTTAAAGAAATGCTCAGCTTCCTTAGTCATCAGGGAAATGCAAATCAAAACCACCCTGAGATTTCACCTTACACCCATCATAATTGCCAAGATCAAAAACTCACAATGGAATACTACTCAGCAATTAAAAACAAAGAAATCATGAAATTTGCAGGCAAATGGTGGGATCTAGAAAATACCCTACGTGAGGTATCCCAGAAGCAGAAAGACACACATGGTATGTACTCACTTATAAGTAGATATTAGACATATAATATAGGATAAACAAAATAAAATCTGTACACCTAATGAAGCTAATCAAGAATTAGAACCCTGGGTAAGATGCTCAATCTTCATTCAGAAAGGGAAATGAGATGGCATCAGAAGAGGGAGAAAACAGGGAGCTGAATAGGAGCCTGTCACAGTGGGATATCAAAACACATGCTGAGATTCATAGCCAAACGTTAGGCAGAATGCAGGGAATCTTAGGAAAGAAGGGCGAGATAGAAAGACCTGCAGGGAAAAGAACCTCCACAAGGAGAGCAACAGAACCAAAAATTTGGGCACAGGGGTCTTTTCTGGGCCCCATACTCCAAACAAGGATCATGCATGAAGATACCCTAAAACCCCTGCACAGAAGTAGCCCATGGCAGCTCAGTGTCCAGGAGGATACCCCAATAATAAAATCAGGGCCTCTCTCTGACATGAACTCAGTGGCTGGCTCTTTGATCACCTCCCCCTGTGGGGGAAGCACCATTACTAGTCCACAGAGGAAGACAAAGAAGCCAGTCCTGTTAAGACCTGATAGACTATGGTCAGATGGAAGGGGAGGAGGACAACCCCTATCATTGGACTGGGGGAGGGGCATAAGAGAAGAAGAGGGAGGGATGGTGGGTGAGGAGGGGAAAATGGAGGGGGCTACAGCTGGGATACAAAGTTAATAAACAGTAATTAATAAAAATAAAATTAAAATAAAAAAAAAAAAACTCAAGTGACAACACATGCTGGAGAGGATGTAGAGAAAAGGGCACCCTCCTCCATTGCTCTTGGAAATGTAAACTTGTACAATCACTTTGGAAATGAATCTCACCCTTTCTCAGAAAACTGGGAATAACACTATTGCAAGGTATAGCTAAACCACTCCCAAGAATATATTCAAAAGATGCTCAACTATGTTCATAGCAGCTTTATTCATAACAGCCAGAATCAGGAAACAAAGTCGATGTCCCTCAAACAAAGAATGGATACAGAAAGTGTGGTACATTTACACAATGGAATACTACTCAGCTATTTAAAAACAAGAAAATGATTAAATTTGCAGGTAAATACATGGAACCAGAAAAGATCATCCTGAATGAGGTATCCCACAAGCAGAGAGACATGCACGGTATATACTCACTTTTAATGCATATTAGCCAATTCATATACTAAAATCTACAGACCTAGAGATGATAAAGGACAAGGAGAACTCTAGGGATGATGCTTAATTCTCATTCAGAAGGCAAAACAGGATAGACAGTGGAAGCAGTTGAAGAGAGGGAACAGGACAGGAGCCTACCATAGTTGTCCTCTGAAAGACTCCACTAAGCAGGGAATACAAGCAGATGCAGATACTCGCAGCCAAACTTTGGACAGAGCAGAGAGTCTTTTTGGTTTGAGTGTTCCTGGGGGGGGGGTTGTTTGTTTGTTTGCCTTTTTTTTTTAAATCTTTTATTTTATTATCATCTATTACAATTCATTCAATTTGAATTCTGTGGACCTCTCTCTCATCTCTTCCCAATCCCATCCTGCCTCCCTCCCTCTTCTCCTGCTATATCCTTCCCTTGGTCCACTAATAGGGGAGGTCCTCCTCCCCTTCTATTTGACCCTATCCTATCAGGACTCATCAGGACTGGTTGCACTGTCTTCCTCTGTGGATTGGCAAGGATGCACACCCCAGAGCGAGGTGATCAGAGAGCCTGCCACTGAGTTCATGCCAGAGAAAGGCCCTGCTCTCCTTACTAGGGACCCCACTTGGAGACTGAGTATGGGCTACACCTAAGCCAGGGTTTTAGGTCCTCTCCATGCATTGTCCTTGGTTGGAGTATCATTCTCCTCAGGGCTCGGTTATTTTGACTCTTTTAGTCTCCTTTTGGAGTTCCTGTCCCCTACAGGTCAGAAGAAGGGGAATATAAAAGGATTTGGTGGGGACAGGAGCCACACAAGGAGACCAACAAAGCCAATAAAAAAGAGGGCCCAGGTAGGACTGCAAGATCTGATGCATCAACAGAAGAGTATGCATGGAAAGGACCTGGCCTCCCTGCTTGGGCAAACTAGCCAGCCCTCAGAGGACGAGGACCCGGGCAGTCCTTATGCGACCTGATAGTCTAGGGTTAGACACATATTTCTAAACGTTTTCTTAGGTATTACTGATGTAGGAGCATCTTTCAACTTCATGATGAACATCCTCTTATAATTTTAAGACTTATTTGAGTTTAAAAACTTGAACAAATTTTTAAAATGACAACCTTACATTATTTCTAGGTAGTGCTGGTAAGAACGGTCACACATTACTGAGTTATTATACTTTTAAAGAAAGAAATGAGCTTTCTGTTCAGACATTCATTTCTGTTATCTATAAGATGCATCAAAAGAGAAAAAAAATATTCAGATCAGGAATTCCAATCAGGTTGTTTTGACCTTTTCATAGCTCTAATTTCATCCTCTTGTTTATGAGAAATGGTTGGTTTATAATAAATGATATTGGGGAGTTGGAGAGATGAGTCAGAAATTAAAAGCAATTGCTGTTCTTGCAGAAGACCAGAGTTTGGTTGGCAGTCCTCACGTAGAGGGTCTCCTAACTGTGTGGAACTTGAGCTGAGGGATCCAGAGCAGGCTTCGGACCACTATGGGTCCTCTCTCACGTGTCGCATACACTTACTACAGACAGAGAGACACAAACAGGTAAAAACAAGTCCTTGAAAATGACATCAATAAGAAATGATTTGAAGATATGAAGATTTAGTTGATGGCTTCTCATTCTATAAATCTGTCCATCTGAGTTAATAGAGTCTATCTGAAGTGTCACAGTAAGAGCATAATGGCTTGTCAGTTCCCCTGCACTCAATTTAACCATCCAGGGCGTTCTTCTAAAAATGGAGTAATTTTTCTTATGCACAAACACCAATATTTTCTGTAGATCTTACTTATCTAGTTACAAAACATAGAGATTCATAGCTTCCAAAGTTGTAGTTTCAAAGTTAATTTTCTTTCCAAAATTCATCTCAAGGCTGGGTAGAGTCAGGTTTGAGTAATTAGAATATAATAAAACAAAATGGGGAGAGTAAAATAATTATTTAGTTTAACCAGGTGCTTTTATTTAGTAGTTAATCTTTGTTGAAAATAATTTAACATTTATTATTTGAAATTCACATTTTCACCCTCAAACATGTATCAATCATATGAAAAATGTCATCTATTTTAGAAAACATGTACAAATTAATAACAAAATACAAAATGTAGGTATTTTAAGCTTTATTATTTTAAGTTAGACTCCTTCTGAAGCAGGACATTCTCCCCAAGCATGGTTGGATACCATAAAAACTAAAATGTTATGCTCAGGATGCGAGGCTAAGCACTGCACTCAGGGTTGGCCGCTTTGGACCCAGAGAAGAGCATGTCTGATTGCATGCGGGTTGATGCCCCAGGTCCCGCCTCTGAGAAAAAGGTATCAGACGGGTCTGATGCTCTTTGGGTGGATGACACCTAATGAACATTGGTACAAAGTCCCAATTTATTTCTAATATCAGAGATCAGACCTCTATTCTTGCCTGATGCGTCTAAAACAAAAAGGGGGAACTGTAGAGAGCTGCGGAATGCTATGCCTTAAAGCTGGAGCTGGTTTCCGCCTTCCACCTTCCTGATGGTGAGTGCTCTCTGTCACAAACAATTCCACATTTGGCTAAGGCTGAGGATCTGGCTTGCTTCCATGTATGTGGACCTATCTGCATTGCCCACGTGGCACGCCTGGGTTGGCTACCCAGAGGCTATCTAAGCTGTGGGCTGGCTTTCCCCAGGGTCCGAGGATTGTTCAAGGTTCCTGAATAAACTGCATTGAAAAAAAAACAAAACAAAACAAAACAAAAATATAAAAAAAAGAAATAAAGAATATTTCTTTACATTTAAAAAAAAGAATTATTTTATTTGGATTTCTAAAAATCTCAAAATTTTAATCAAGAAATGATATTTGGTTCTGTTGCTCTAGTATGGGATCAGGGGCTGTCTCCCACATGAACTGATTGGCCTGCTCTTTGATCACCTCCTCCTGAGGGAGGAGCAGCCTTTCCAGGCCACAGAGGAAAACAATGCAGCCACTCCTGATGAGACCTGATAGACTAGGATCAGAGGGAAGGGGAGGAGGACCTCTGGCATCAGTGGACTTGGGGAGAGATATAGATGGAGAAGGGGGAGGGAGTGTGGGATTTGAAGGGGAAGCGGGAGGGAGGAACATGTGGGATACAAAGTGAATAAACTGTAATTAATAAAAGTAAAAAATAAAAAAATGAGATTTGAAAAAATCATGAATAAAAATTTGAAAATATTATTTTATACTAATATCACATTCTATGGACTTGTTTTGGTTTGAACTATAAATGAGATTGTCTTATTATATAGTCTCTCTAACTTCTGTAACAATATATAAAGTACACACACACAATTTTAAAAAGAGGTTATGAATTTGAGAGAGAACAGGCCATACATGAGAGGGGTTGGAGAAAGAGAGACTAAGGAGAGCATGAAATAATAATAACTTCAAAAATAAAAAATTATTAAAAATATTTAAAATTCATTACAGGTAAATCCTAAAAACTGAGGCTGCACACATTGGTTGTACTTGCTCATCTCACCCTTATCCATGGAACAATTTATTTGACAGTCTATGGAATAAAAGATTAGAACAGTAAATCTATAAATGAGTCTCAGTTGAAAATGGTATTTAACAACTTATTTTCTAAAAGGAACAATTTGTTCTCCATTCTCAGATATCAATAAATGCCATATTAATGTGAACAATATACTGGATCAGTAGTACTTGTTATTAATAAGCAATTTCAGGGAATTGGGGCTGAGGCCAACCTAATGGGCAGCTGAGAAAGGCTCCTCCTCTCCTTTACGCTTTCTGATTGACATCTCACAAGCGGTTGCCTTCATTATTCTTCCTATCTAAGAAAGAGAGACTAGAAAAGGGAAAAAAAAAAATCTCAGAAGCAGAGCAGTTTTATTTTCTACTGCCAATAATGTTTCCTGGTGCTGCTTTTCGCCCTGAGAGGGGAAAGTTAGATGTCTTCTTCATTTAATCTGATGCAACCACTCTCGCTATGTTTCAAGCCATTTCCTCAAACATGTGCCCTTCCAGGCTATGTTGCTCTAGCAAGATAGCACAAGAAAATACTTTAATCATTTATATGGACTTTGTGGGGTGCCTCATGTATGTAAATACTTTGAGCTTGCTCAGAGGCTTTCATATTTTAATATTCTATTTTATCCTTAGAAATATTTTTTTCCTGTGCTCTTACAGCTAAAATGAAATTCCAAAACCAAGAAACCCAGTGGCTTCCACCTCCCATCAAAATTCAGGTTGAGCAGCTGGTCCTTTTGTAAAGCTTAATTCAACAGAATCCTGCAAACACAACTTTTGAAACAAGTTGCAGTCTGTCCTTAGGAGCTATTCCCCTTAACAGAATGTGCAATAGAAACCAACTTTGATTAAATTAAAGACGTTTGTCAAAATATATTATAGGTAAAATATGACTTAGTTGGTAGAAGCAAAGGAAGAAGCATTAATAGCACCAGACCACTCCCCATAAAGAGAGTTCATCATAGCTTCTCTTTGGATACCATGCTGAAAACATTCAAATCACTTTGTGGCATTTCTAAATCTGATGATGAATTTCTCAAAAATATGACTAAACTATATTGTTCAGATCTTTGACAGGTGATTAAAACTATGTCATGAGGAAATTGTTTGGCAGAAAAAGACAAAATCAAGAGCTGACCCTAGGAGGAGGAAAGTATGTTAGATATGCCAGAAGAAGGTAAGAATTAAATTTATAACTTCCACAGAAAGTAACCAGAATGAGGATTGAACATTTTAGTCAGGGTCCTCTCTCTTGATTAGTTTCTTTAGATGTACAGATTTTAGTAGGTTTATCCTATATTACATGTCTATATAAGTGAGTGTATACTGTGTGTGTCTTTCTGCTTCTGGGACAGCTCACTCAGGATGATCCTTTCAAGGTCCCACCATTTACCTGCAAATTTCATTAGCTCCTTATTTTTCATTGCTGAGTAATATTCCATTTTGTAGATGCACCACAATTTCTGCATCCATTCTTCAGTTGAGGGGCATCTGGGCTGTTTCCAGCTTCTGACTATTACAAATAAAGCTGCTACAAACATGGTTGAGCAAATGTCCTTATTGTTTACTTGAGCCTCTTTTGGATATATGCCTCAGAGTGGTATGGCTGGATCTTGAGGAAGTGCTATTCCTAGTTGTCTGAGAAAGCACCAGACTGATTTCTAGAGTGGTTGCACAAGTTTACCTAGAAACCTGCCAAAGAGGGCCTCTGAAATGCTCTGCCTTGCAGACTATCAAAGCAGATGCTGAGACTTATGGACAACTGTTGGGCAGTGTGCATGGAATCTTATGTAAGAAGTAGGAAATAGTAAGATCTGGAGAAGACAGGAACTCCACAAGGAGAGTAACAGAACCAGAAATTTGAACACAGGTGTCTTCCCAGAGACTCATATTCCAACCAAGTACCATGCATGGAGATAACCTAGAACCCCTGCACAGATGTACCCCATGGCAGTTTAGTGCCCAAGTGGATTACATAGTAATGTGAAGAGGGACTGCTTCTGACATAATCTGATTGGCCTGCTCTTTGATCACCTCCCCCTGAAGGGGGAGCAGCCTTACCAGGCCACAGAAGATGACAATGCAGCCACTCCTGATGAGATCTGATAGACTAAGATCAGAAGGAAGGAGAGGAGGACCTCCCCTATCAGTGGACTTGGGGAGGGGCATGTGTGAAGAAGGGGGAGAGAGGATGGGATTGGGAGGGGAGGAGGGAGGGGCTTATGGGGGATACAAAGTGAATAAAGTGTAACTAATAAAAAAATTAAAAAGAAAACAAAAAAAGAGTGTAACCAGAAAAAAAAATTACCCTTTCCTTTCACCATGTGCTATAGCATCTAGTACAATTTGAATATCCAATTCAAATTACAGTTCAAAATAGAACAGTGTGTGTGTGTGTATGTGTGTGTATTGAGGTAGTTGCCTAATCTAGAATAACATACACTAGTGAAATGCTCATTTTAGAACAATTATTTCATCACCAGAAGAAAAAAGTGATCCAAATAAGAAATAATAGGGTTCAGAATAAATTTTTCCTCTGATGGTTAAACAAGGACCTAAATATTTTGTTTTACTTAGAAAGAATAGTGATCACTGTTGACACATTTTTTTAAGACAACTGAAATTTTCGACTAATTGACTATCCAGGTAGTACCCTCTGTTTATTCACTCATATCCATTCACATTGATTTTGTATTAGAATCTCATCATTTTGCCATTTAATTGATAGAAAGGGCAAAATACAGTGATTCAGAGATGATTATTATTGTTTTGCAGACAAGGAAACGAAAGACCTCTAGCCAATAACAGGAAAGGTACACTGACTCTGACAGCACATTTCAGCCTAATAAATGTTCTAAGTGCCTGCTTTGTATCAATCGAAGTCACTCCAAAACTCCTACTGTATTCACTTATTTTACAGGAATCCATATGACTGAGGTTCCTCAAATTCAACCAGTTTATTTTGGAAATTGTTCCAAATCATGAATATTCATGGTCTGCCCTAAGAAACCATTATGCTTAAGCTACCTCCACTTAAACCACCAAACACTTGAGAGCCAAAGTCAGCATGGGTCACAGAAAGCACTACTGCATACTAACACCCTAAAACACTTCAAAGAAGGAATAATCTTTCCAACAATTTTTCCAGTTAGTATTAAGAAACCCTTTAAATACCATTGAGTCATACTGTAAGTGATGGTTTTACATTGAGTCATCCTCATTGATAATTCACAAAATACTAAACAAAAGATAAGTCTAAGGTCACTGGCAAGCCATCCTGGTAACTTGGGTACAGGCCAGGCTGATAAAACCACTATGGATGATTATTAACTGGAGCTAGGGGTGCTTGAATTAGAAATAAATCATATCCTCTGCCAAATGTTGAGAGGAATAAAAAAACTTTATAGAATGACATTGCACAAGTTGTAGCACTTGACAACCTACAAACTGCTTCACACAATAGTACCTTCCAGGGGGATCTTCGGGGCTAATAGCTTAGGTTCGAAGCCATGAGCCAGTAAATATGTTCTAACTACTGAGCTTGTTTGCACCGCACTGGCTCTACTGGTGAGGAAGGGAGATCCTTCTTTCCACAAATAGGCCACCTCACTTATCAACGGTGTTCAACTTTGTAATTTGTCAGGCTGAATTTTAAAACTGCTGAAGACAATGACCAGCCTTCCCTTGTGAAGTGCTCTGCCAGTCCTTGGGATATCCAAATTCAGCCTGCTTTTCCATTTTGTACTTAATAATTTCTGCCAGAAGCTAAGGACAAATGGAAAATATTAAGAAACACCTGTTGAGACAATTACTTTTCTTATACATAAACGCTAGGCCCTGAAATTTCAAAGTATAAATGATAGTGTTTATAAAAACAATTTATAACTGAAATAATGAAGATCATCACCAGTAAAATAAAACATTTTTCATGTGTTTCCATCCAACTTGAAAATAAAGACTTTCTCTGCCAAAAGGTGCTTCTTTTGAATAAGTGTTTCAGTGAACAGTATGGGGGATAATTCCTCTGCATTCCCTTCAGTGCTTCTCAACCTTCTTAATGCTGTAACCCTTTACTATACTTTCTCATGATGGGGTGATTCACCAACCATAAAATTTTGTCCCTTGGAACTTCATAACTGTAATTTTTCCACTGTTATGAATTGTAATGTAAATATCTGATATGCAGAATATCTGATATGCATTTCCTGTGTAAAGGTCAGTCAACCCCCCAAGTGATCGCAACACATAGGCTGAGAACTGCTGCCTTACATCCTCATTCTTGTATGTACAAATATATATGTATATGTACATATATATATATATATATCAAAACCTATGTATGTTAAATGAATAAAAATAGGAACATTGGGTGTACCACATTATATATCAATAAATTCTTAAAGTTTTCCAATATCGTTATGTCTAGGCGAGAATCTCATGCAAGTAAAGGATGACTGTTCCTTAACTCCCACTCATCCATTCAATAGAAGATGAAAGGATATCTATGGAGTTATACCTCTTTCCTCTACAAATGAAAGTTACAATAGGAGATAGCATGTAGATAGATTCCATCTGGGCAGAATACTCTAGAAAAAAAATATCACTTTAGAACACATGTATCTATTCTTTATCTACAAATAAGAGGTGAAAAATCCAAACATCTAAACTCGTAGCTTCCAAGTGACATACCATGCCTCCTGGAGAGCTTCATAAGTAACTTAGAAGAGAACTCTCTTGCAAATGGACAATAAACCACTAGCATCCCTCTCCACCATTTTTTAATGAGCAAATATGGTTTTCATGACTCATATAATGATGTAAAAGAATTACCAAAGGGACCAAACATACTGAAAGTTTGAGCTCACTTAGCATATTGAGTACTATTCACTTAAAGGAGTAATGCTAAATGATTGTTCATTATACCCAGATGTTGTAGATATATCTTTGGAAAGCTCCTGTGTTATCAGCTTCTGGTTTTCAATTTCTAAAGTTGGTGGATTTACAGATTAGTAAATTTGTTGACTAGCTACAGAAGCTCAAGTCAGAATATCATGCCTGATAGTCGAAATCATGCATGACCAAATTTAAGTATGAAGTAATAAGATGTGTAGAGAGGGGCAAGATGGCGGCGCCGGGAGGACTCTCATTCTGAGCAGCAGCACAGCAGGATCAGCACAGTGAACAGCAATCAGAACTCTCGGCCATAAAACACAGTCATTGTGTTTCCCAGGTGAGAGGATACCCCACGGTGGGGGATTCAATCAGCTTTTAACTCACCCGGCTAAACCGCGGAAGAGACCCCGGTTCCGCCAGACGCTTGGCTGCCGGCCGCCAGCCCCAGCCCCAGCCCAGAGCCACAAGCCAGTGTCTCTGGTCCCGGTCCCAGACTGAACCTTGGGCACCACACTATCAGAGACTGGAATTTTCAGTCGAGAGATAACCGCAGGGTACAGGAAACGATTGGGACCGGCCTTAGGTCACCCAGACATCCCCTGGAAAAGACTCGGGCGGGTTCCACGGGCACCCCAGGAGCCAGCCCGGAGCCAGAGCCGGGGACCCAGGTTCCGGCACAGAGCCCTGCCTGCCTGCGCGCCTGATTCGCCGCCAGAGATAGAAACGGCGGGTCTGATCTCAGAGCACTCAGCTCACCCCCAACCTGAAAAGGTCCCCGGAAAATTACCCAGCTTAGGGAGCCACTCAGACTCCCAAAAGCCACAAAGGCAGACACAGGCAGTTTCTGCGCACCAGACAGCTGGCAGAGACTGAGCCGCCATCACACAGCTGTGCTCCAGGCACAGGCAAATTTCTGTGGCCAGCCAGCTGGTGGACACTGAGCAGTGTGCACCAGGGCAAAAAAAGACACTAGGAGTCGGTGTCTCCAGAGAATCCACGGGGAAGGAAGGAAACTGTACTGATCTAAATCACCCAATCCTTCCCTAGAAAAAGTCTAGCAGTCTAGTGGGGCCGAGGCGCCAGCACTCAGCTGTGCTCCAGACACAAGCACAAACAGTTGAGGCGCGCCTGATGTCCAACTGGGTCACAGCAGCTGATCATTAAATTTGCAACAAGAAACCCAGAAACAGGGCAGCTGCCCCCAGGACTTCCCTGGGTGAGAGGAGAACCCTCTTGACTAACAAAGACCACAGTTACCACTCAGGTCTATATCCCTGAGGTGAGCAACTCCTGAAAAAACACCAGCCATCCAGGGACTATACCCAAAAAGCTGAGAAGACATCCTTCAGGAAAATCCAGCTTTCTGCAAAGGGGATTCTCTCCACCACAGGATCCCCAGGAACCACCAGAAAATAACCCCAAACTCCTAAGATAACACAATGGGTAGAGGCCAGCGTAAAAGCTCAAGCAACAAAAGACAGAGCAATATGGCATCTCCAGAACCCAGTTACCCAGGGGCAAGTAGCCCTGGACACCCCACCATAACTGAAATCCAAGAAGATGACCTAACAAGTATGCTCATGAAGATGATAACAGAGGAAACAAATAAGATTCGTAAAGACATAGAGGAAGATAAACTCAAACAGAATATTGCCATCCGTAAAGAAATAGAGGAAGCTGCAGCCAAACAGTTTATGGCCTTTAGAAAGGAAATGCCTAAAACACTGAATGAAATGAAAGAAACAGAGTTGAAGGAACTAAAAGAAAAACAGGAAAGTACAATCAGACAGGTGAAGGAAGTAAACAAAACAACTCAAGACCTGAAGATAGAATTGGAAAAATTAAAGAAAACACAAATGGAAGAAATAATGGAAAGGAAGAATCTAGGGAAGAAAACAGGAACTACAGAGGTAAGCATAACCAACAGACTGCAAGAGATAGAAGAAAGAATCTCAGGTGTAGAAGATACAATGGAAGAAATCGATGTATCTGTCAAAGAAAATGTTAAATCTGAAAAATTCCTGACACAGACCGTCCAAGAAATGCAAGACAATATGAAAAGACAAAACCTAAGAATAATAGGTATAGAGGAAAAAGAAGACTCCCTTCTCCAAGGCCCAGAAAATATTTTCAACAAAATCATTGAAGAAAATTTCCCCAAGCTAAAGGAGAGGCCAATTAGAATACATGAGGCCTACAGAACACCCAGCAAATTTGACCAGAAAAGAAAATCCTCCCGCCACATAATAATCAAAACAGTAAGTATACAGAACAAAGAAAAAATACTAAAAGCTGCAAGGGAAAAAGGCCAAGTAACATATAATGGCAAACCCATTAGAATCACACCTGACTTTTCAACAGAGACTATGAAAGCCAGAAGGGCCTGGACAGATATCATGCAGACCCTAAGAGAACACAGATGTTAGCCCAGGCTACTATACCCAGCAAAACTCTCAGTCCTCATAGATGGAGAAAACAAGATATTCAATGACAAAAACAAATTTCAACAATACCTACAAACAAATCCAGCATTACAGAAGACACTGGAAGGGAAAATACAACCCAAGAAAGCTAGCTACATTCAAGAAAACACAGGAAATAAATAACCTCACTTCAGTAAAACAAAAAGCAACCAAGCACACAACCTGATGACCACAGCCAACATCAAAATCAAGAGATCTAACAACCACTGGTCATTAATCTCTCTCAACATCAATGGACTCAACTCTCCAATAAAAAGACACAGATTAACAGAATGGATACGTAAACAAAACCCAGCAATCTGTTGCATACAAGAAACACACCTAAGACACAAAGATAGACATTACCTGAGGGTAAAGGGTTGGAAGACGACTTTCCAAGCAAACGGACCCAAGAAGCAAGCAGGAGTAGCCATTCTAATATCTGATAAAATAGACTTTCAACCAAAATTAATCAAAAGAGATGGGGAAGGACACTTCATACTCATCAAGGGAAAATTCCACCAGGAAGACATCACAATCCTGAACATCTATGCCCCAAATACAAGGGCACCCACATTTGTGAAAGAAACATTGATAAAATTTAAAGCACATATAGATCCACACACATTAATAGTGGGAGACTTCAACACCCCACTCTCAACAAAGGACAGGTCAACCAAACAGAAATTAAACAAAGAAACAATGTCTCTGACAGAGGTCATGAATCAAATGGACCTAACAGACATTTACAGAACTTTACACCCAAACACAAAAGAATTTACCTTCTTCTCAGCACCTCATGGAACCTTCTCCAAAATAGACCACATAGTGGGTCACAAAGCGAGCCTCAACAGATACAAGAAGATTGAAATAATCCCATGTATCTTGTCTGATCACCATGGAATAAAGCTGGACCTCAACAATAACAGAAATAACAAAAAGCCTACACACACATGGAAACTGAACAACTTGTTACTAAATGACAGCTGGGTCAGGGAAGAAATAAAGAAAGAAATTAAAGTCTTTCTAGAAATCAATGAAAATGAAGACACAACATACCCGAACTTGTGGGACACAATGAAAGCAGTGCTAAGAGGAAAGTTCATAGCACTAAGTGCCTTCAAGAAGAAATTCGAGACAGCTCATTCAAGCACCCTAATGGCTCACTTAAAAACCCTAGAAAAAGAAGAAGCAGACACACCAAGAAGGAGTAGACGGCTGGAAATAATCAAACTCAGGGCTGAAATCAATCAATTGGAAACAAATAAAACAATTCAAAGAATCAATGAAACCAAGAGCTGGTTCTTTGAGAAAATCAACAAGATCGACAAACCCTTAGCCAGGCTAACTAAAAGGCAGAGAGACACCACCCAAATCAACAAAATCAGAAATGAAAAGGGGGATATAACTACAGACACTGAGGAAATCCAAACAATCATTAGGACTTACTTCAAAAGTCTATATGCCACAAAATTTGAAAATCTAAATGAAATGGACAAATTTCTTGATCGATTTGACTTACCAAAGCTGAACCAGGACCAGGTAAATCAACTAAATAGACCTATATCCCCCAAAGAAATAGAAGCGGTCATCAAAAGTCTCCCATCCAAAAAAAGCCCAGGACCAGATGGCTTCAGCGCAGAATTCTACCAGACCTTCAAAGAAGAGCTAACACCAATTCTCTTCAAACTATTCCACAAAATAGAAACAGAAGGAATATTACCAAATTCATTCTATGAAGCCACAGTCACCTTGGTACCTAAACCTCACAAAGACTCAACAAAGAAAGAGAATTTCCGGCCAATCTCCCTTATGAACATTGATGCAAAAATACTTAATAAAATACTTGCAAACCGAATCCAAGAACACATCAAAGATATTATCCACTATGACCAAGTAGGCTTCATCCCAGGTATGCAGGGGTGGTTCAATATATGGAAATCCATCAATGTGATCCACCATATTAACAAACTGAAAGAAAAAACCACATGATAATCTCCCTAGATGCTGAAAAAGCCTTTGACAAAATCCAACATCCATTCATGTTCAAAGTATTGGAGAGATCAGGGATACAAGGCACATATCTAAACATAGTAAAGACGATATACAGCAAGCCTATAGCCAACATCAAACTGAATGGAGAGAAACTTAAAGCAATCCCACTGAAATCAGGGACAAGACAAGGCTGCCCACTCTCTCCATATCTCTTCAACATAGTGTTGGAAGTCCTTGCTAGAGCAATAAGACAGTTGAAGGAGATCAAGGGGATACAAATTGGAAAGGAAGAAGTCAAATTATCACTATTTGCAGATGATATGATAGTATACGTGAGTGACCCCAAAAACTCTACCAGGGAACTCCTACAGCTGATAAACACCTTCAGCAAAGTGGCAGGATACAAAATTAACTCAAAAAAATCAGTAGCCCTCCTGTATACAAAAGACAAAAGGGCTGAGAAAGAAATTAAGGAAACAACACCCTTCACAATAGCCACAAATGACATAAGGTACCTCGGAGTAACCCTAACCAAGGAAGTCAAAGACTTGTATGAAAAAAATTTCAAATCTCTGAAGAAAGAATTAGAAGAAGATATGAGAAGATGGAAAGATCTCCCATGCTCATGGCTTGGTAGGATTAACATAGTAAAAATGGCCATCTTACCAAAAGCAATCTACAGATTCAATGCAATGCCCATCAAATTACCAACACAATTCTTTACAGACCTGGAAAGGAAAATTCTCAACTTCATATGGAATAACAAGAAACCCAGAATTGCTAAAACAATCCTCTACAATAAAAGATCTTCTGGAGGTATCTCCATCCCTGATCTTAAGTTGTACTATAGAGCAACAGTTTTAAAAACTGCATGGTACTGGCATAGAAACAGAATGGTGGATCAATGGAACCGAACAGAGGACCCAGAAATAAACCCACACACTTATGGACACCTGATCTTTGACAAAGACGCCAAAACCATACAATGGAAAAAAGATAGCATCTTCAACAAATGGTGCTGGTCTAACTGGATGTCTACATGTAGAAAAATGAAAATAGATCCATACTTGTCACCCTGCACAAAACTGAAGTCCAAGTGGATCAAAGACCTCAACATAAAACCAGACACATTAAATCGGCTTGAAAAAAAAGTGGGAAATACCCTAGAACTCATTGGTACAGGGGGAAACTTCCTGAACAGAACACCAACAGCACAGGCTCTAAGAGCAACAACCAATAAATGGGACCTCATGAAACTGAAAAGCTTCTGTAAAGCAAAGGACACCGTCATCAAAACAAAGCGACCACCTACAGATTGGGAAAGAATCTTCACCAACCCTTTATCTGACAGAGGACTCATATCCAGTATATATAAAGAACTAAAGAAGCTGAAAAGCAGCAAACCAAGTAATCCACTTAAAAAATGGGGAACAGAGCTAAACAGAGAATTCTCTGTAGAGGAATACCGAATGGCCGAGAAGCACTTAAAGAAATGCTCAACCTCATTAGCCATTAGGGAAATGCAAATCAAAACAACCCTGAGATTTCACCTTACACCCATGAGAATGGCCAAGATCAAAAACTCAAGTGACAACACATGCTGGAGAGGTTGTGGAGAAAGGGGAACCCTTCTCCACTGCTGGTGGGAATGTAAACTTGTACAACCACTCTGGAAATCAATCTGGCGCTTTCTCAGACAACTAGGAATAGCGCTTCCTCAAGATCCAGCCATACCACTACTGGGCATATATCCAAAAGAGGCTCAAGTATACAAAAAGGACATTTGCTCAACCATGTTTGTAGCAGCTTTATTTGTAATAGCCAGAAGCTGGAACCAACCCAGATGCCCCTCAATTGAAGAATGGATGCAGAAATTGTGGTACATCTACACAATGGAATATTACTCAGCAATGAAAAATAAGGAAATCATGAAATTTGCAGGTAAATGGTGGGATCTGGAAAGGATCATCCTGAGTGAGTTGTCTCAGAAGCAAAAAGACACACATGGTATATACTCACTCATATAGACATACAACATAGGACAAACCCACTAAAACCTGTGCATCTAAAGAAACTAAGCAAGAGAGAGGACCCTAACTAAAACGTCCAATCCCCATCCAGAAAGGCAAAGAGGATGGACATCAGAAGAAGAAGAAAACAGGAAACAACCTAGGAACCTACCACAGAGGGCCTCTGAAAGCCTCTGCCCTTCAGACTATCAAAGCAGATGCTGAGCCTGATGGGCAACTGTTGGGCAGAGTGAACGGAATTTTAGGTAAGAACTGGGAAATAGTAAGAGCTGGAGAGGACAGGGTCTCCACAAGGAGAGCAACAGAACAAGAAAATTTGAACATAGGGAACTTCCCAGAGACTCATACTCCAACCAAGGACTATTCATGGAGATAACCTAGAACCCCTGCACAGATGTAGCCCAGGGCAGTTCAGAGTCCAATTGGGTTACATAGTAATGTGAAGAGGGACTGCCTCTGACATACTCTGATTGGCCTGCTCTTTGATCACCTCCCTCTGGGGGGGGGGGAGCAGCCTTACCAGGCCACAGTAGAGGACAATACAGCCACTTTTGATGTGAACTGACAGACTAAGATCAGAAAGGAGAGGAGAACCTCCCCTATTAGTGGACTTGGGGAGTGGCATGAAAGCAGAGGGAGGAGGGAGGGTGGGATTGGGATGGGAGGAGGGAGGGGCTTATGGGGGGATGCAGAATGAATAAAGTGTAATTGATGAAAAATTTAAGAAAAAAGGGAAAAAAATAATTTAAGAACCTTAAATGACTTTCAAAATTGGAGGAAAACATGGAGTTAGTCAATTGGCATGGAGCACGTCTCGCCCCTGGGGGCAATGGTCTCCTGAACCTACTCAGACCTCGGACACCACCACTGCTAGTTCTAGAACTGACGCAGGATGTTCCAACGAGGGGTTAAGGCTTCTCATAATATTTCCTATAAGCCCACACCTATTTGTCTATATCTCCCATTTTTATTCATTATTAGCCAGATAGAGCCAAGTAATTGTGGTAATGATACTTGCTTTTTTGCCCAATGCTGGAATGCTAGTAAAGTTAGGTATGCCCTGGTTACTCGCATGCCTCACTGGGTGCCTATGCCCATTGATGCCCCTCACGCTATGACTCTCTTCAGACAGAAAAGGGATCTTGGAACTACAGCCACCATTGTTACTACCATCTCATTGACGGCTGTTGGAGCTACCACCAGGGCATTAGCCATGAGTCATACTGGGCAGACGGCTCAGACCCTGAATAATCATTTAGCCAATGTAGCTCATGCCTTAGTTGTACATAAAGGAATTAATGCTCAACTAAAAGGAAGCTTGATGGTGTTCAATCAGAGGATTGACCTCTTGCAGGAGCAAATTGATACCCTATGGCAAATCGCTCAACCTGGCTGTCAATGAAAGTATGCTGGACTTTGTGTCACTAGCATACAACATGAGAATTTCTCCTGCGCTGCAAATCTGTCTAAACAATTGTTGAGCTATATTTTAGGTAATTGGACTGGAGAATTCGATACTACGATGGAGCAGCTGAGAGTGGCCATTGTCACAGTAAATTCTACCGGAGTGGACGCAGGACTAGCCACAGGATTATCAACATGGATTGCTGCAGCCATGAATCATCTGAAGGAATGGGTAGGCATGGGAGTGTTAGCAGGCCTTCTGGTGTTGGTCTCCTTGGTTTGCCTGTGGTATATATGCAAGATTAGAGTCTCACAACAGTGTGATGCAGCCATGATCATTCAGGCCTTTACAGCCATTGAAGCAGGACATTCTCCCCAAGCATGGTTGGATACCATAAAAAGCTAAAATGATACGCTCAGGATGCGAGGCTAAGCACTGCACTCAGGGTCAGCCGCTTTGGACCCAGAGAAGAGCATGTCTGATTGCATGCGGGTTGATGCCCCAGGTCCCGCCTCTGAGAAAAAGGTATCGGACGGGTCTGATGCTCTTTGGGTGGATGACACCTAAATGAACATCTGTACAAAGTCCCAATTTATTTCTAATATCAGAGATCAGACCTCTACTCTTGCCTGATGCATCTAAAACAAAAAGGGGGAACTGTAGAGAGCTGCGGAATGCTATGCCTTAAAGATGGAGCTGGTTTCCGCCTTCCACCTTCCCGATGGTGAGTGCTCTCTGTCACGAACAACTCCACATTTGGCTAAGGCCGAGGATCTGGCTTGCTTCTATGTATGTGGACCTATCTGCATTGCCCCCGTGGCACGCCTGGGTTGGCTACCCAGAGGCTATTTAAGCTGTGGGCTGGCTTTCCCCGGGGTCCGAGGATTGTTCAATGTTCATGAATAAACTGCATTGAAAAAAAAATAAAAAAAAAAATAGATAACCCATTTCTCTCCACTTAAAAAGAAAAAAAAAAGAAAAAAATACAGATACTGATGAGGGAGGGAGGGAGGGAGGAAGGGACTGGGAGGGAATGAGGGATCGGGACACGGCTGGGATACAGAGTTATTAAAATGTAACTGATAAAAAAAAATAAAATAAAATAAAGAAAAAAAAATGTCACAATAGTAAAAAAAAAAAAAAAAATAAGATGTGTAGTTTTCCAAGGCTATGGTGGTATGCTAACTTAGAATGAATATTATTCACCATTACTTACATATTATATAAACAAAACCTCGAATAATGTTTATATGAAAAAATCATTCTAAATTTTCTCACCATAGCTCATATACAAAGAGAATAAAGGATAGAAAGGACAGTACTTTTTTCTCTAGTACCAGAGAGAAATACTCCAATAATTTCATTCATCTTATCACTGCAGGATTTATTATTTCACATTCTTATTGTAATGATCTTTAAATCAACCATTCCCTGTCTGTATAATCTTTGAAATTGACTCTCTATATCACTATAACAGAAAACAAATATGAAAACATCTTTACTAATTTTCTATTAATTTATTACTAATCTGTCAGTAATTTATAAGAAACTAAAGGTGATTTCTATAAACAAAAAAGTTAGTTGTAAACTATAAAAGTATGTTCAAATATAATTTGTACACAAAATAATAATCTTATTAGATACAAATTGAATCTCTGCTTGAAGTCATGAAATAAATTTTTTAGACACACTGTCTTTTTCAAAACCTACAATAAATCTTGTGCGTAATTACAGTTTGTAGGTGGTAAAAACCCAAACCAAATGTACCCACATTCTCTTTGTTTAGGTCTCTGGATCATGCTGCCTTAGCCTGTTACAATCTATCATACATTTGACTCATTGCCCTTCTTCAGAGTTGTTTCCTCTAACAAATTATGCATAGATTTGATTCTTGATTCTTCCATACTTTAAACTAAGAATTTTATTTTGTTTTGTTGATCTGTTTTTGTTCCTTTCTAGTTATCATTCTACTGAAGTTCTATTGCACTGGGCCACAATCAACCCTTTGCACGTACATATTAACTAAATTAGTAAATCCATCAATTGGACCTCTCACCTAATCCCTTCCTTGCTGGGTTTCTCTGGGAAAACCCCTGCAATGGTGAGGTCTGCCCCATGCCCTATGCATGCATGGCATTTCCCAGGCTTGAGCTTTACCTCAAATCCCAGAGTGAGCTGCCATTAGGAACTACCAGTTGAGACTCCTCTCCCAAGCCCTTGTTCGCTGGGTTCCTCCTGGCAAACCCAGCAGTGGTGATGCCTGCCCTGTACTCTATGCACCCCTGAGATTTCCCAGACCCTAACTCTACCTCAAATACCACAGACTGGCAACCAATAAGGACTACCAGAGGCTGGTAGTCAGAAGGAACTAACAGAGGCAATTATCCATCAGGGATTACTAGAGGCCTGCAGCCATCAGGGCCTACAACTCAAACTACAATCACAGAGGCCTACTGCCATCAACATGCCTGCCAACACTAGAGAAAACCAGACGGCTAAAAGCTACCATAAAAACACATTGAACAAAACCCAGGGTAATACATACCACCAGAAATCAGCTATCCTGACACAATAAACCTCAAATATCCTAACAAACCTACAGAACAACAACAACAAAGAGACCACAAATCTAATTTTAGGAAGATGAAAGAAGCCTTTAAAGAGGAAATGAATAAATCCCTAAGAGAAATAAATACAAGAAAATACGATCAAACAGGTGAAAGAAATTAATAAATCCCTTAAAGAAATATAGGAAAATACAAGCAAACAGGGAAAGAAAATGAATAAAACTGCTCAAAACCTAAAAATTTAAATAGAAGCAATAACAAAAACACAAACTGAGGCGATTCCAGAGTTTTAAAACCTACGGGGGAGGAAAAAACCCCCACAAAACAGGAACTACAGACACAAACATCACCAACAGAATACAAGAGCTAGAAGAGAGATTTTAAGGCATAGAAGATACAATAGAAGTCATTTTTACCCTGGTCAAAGAAAATGCTATATCTAAGAAAGCTTTTAACTCAAAATGTTTAGGAAATTTAGGTCACTGTAACGATACCATACCTAAGAATAATGGAAATAGAAGAAGATTCACAGCTCAAAAGCCCAGGAAATATTTTCAACAAAATCATAGAAAAAAATTTCCTTAAACTAAAGAAAGATATGTCTACAAATATACAAGTAGCTTACAGAACACTGAATAGATTGTACCAAAAAAGAAAATCTTCCCACCATATAATAATCAAAACACTAAATGTGTAGAATGAAGGAAAAATATTAAAAGTCATAAGGGTAAAGGCCGTGTAACATATCTAAGCATATCTATTAGAATTACACCCCCCCATCTCAACAGAGGCTTTAAAAGCCAGAGGGCCTAGGCAGACATCATGCAGACCCTAGAGAGCAATATTTAATAAAATAGGATTTCAACCAAAAGTGATCAAAAGAGATGGGGAAGGACACTTTGTACTCAGCAAAGAAAAAATTTACCATAATAACTTCTCAATTCTGTACTTTTATACCCAAAATATAAGGTCACCCATGTTCATTAAAGAAACAACAGCAAATTGCATGTTGAACCCCACACATTAATAGTGGGAGGCTTCAAGCTAGGCACTGTGACACATATCTGTATTCCCAGCACTCTGGGAGGCAAAGATAGGCATGTCACTATGAGTTCAAGGCCAGCCTGGTCTACAAAGTGAATTCTAGGACAGCCAATACTACACAGAGAAACCCAGTCTGAAAAAAAAAAATAGTGGGAACCATCAGCACCCCATTGTCACCAACGGACAGGTCACCAAAACAGAAACTAAATAGGGAAATAATGAAACCAACCAATGTTATGAATCAAATGGATATAACAAATATCTACAGAATAATTCACCCAAACACAAAAGAATATGCCTTCTTCTCAGTACCACAGAGAACCTTCTCCAAAATTGACCATATACTCAGTTACAAAGGAAGCTTCAACAGATACAAGAAGATTGAAATAATCTTTTCTAGCAAGACAACAACAACAGAAACCCTACTATTCAATGACCATTGGATCAGGGAAGAAATAAAGAAAGCAATTAATGACTTTCTAAAACTCAATGAATTTGAAGGCACAACATGCTAAAAATAATGAGACAAAATAAAAGCAGTGCTAAGAGAAAAGTTCATAGCAGTAAGAGCCTTCATAAAGAAATTGAAGTCTCATACTAGCAACTTAACAACATATTTTAAAGTTCTAGAACAAAAGGAAGAGAAGTAGACTGCAGGAAATAAATTCAGGGTAGAAGTCAGTAACTTAGAAACAAAGGGAACAATACAAAGAATCAAAGAGAATAAGAGCTAGATCTTTGAGAAAATCAACAAGATAGACAAACACTTACCAAACACTACCTAAAAGGCATAGAGATAATACAGAAATTAATGAAAACAGAAATGAAAAGGGAAAAATAATAACAAACAGCAAGTAAATCCCAAGAATCATTAGGTCATAGTTCAAGTTTGTAATCCACAAACTGAAAAATCTAAATGAAATAGACAATTTTTGTTGATAAACTACAATTACAAAAATTTGATAAAGATCAGGTTAACAATCTAAATAGTCCTATAACCTCTAAGGAAATAGAAGCACCCATTTAAAATCCCCCCCCAAAAAAGAAAGCTTTGAGCCAGATAGTATTGGCACAGAATTCCACCAGACTTTGAAAGAAGAGCTAATGGCAATACTTTTCTAGCCATTCCTCCACAAAAGAGGAACATAACCCAGGATATCCAGAACAGTTCTGTATGATCTCCCTTATGAACACAGATTCAAAAATGCTCAATAAAATACTCACAAATAAAATCCAAGAACTCATCAGAAACTCTGTCCACCTTAATCAAGTAGGTTTCAATCCTAGAATAAAGGTATGCTTCAACATATGAAAATCTATTAATGTAATCCACTATAATAAACAAACTGAAAATAAAAACACATGATCATCTCATAAGATGCTGATAAAGCCTTTGACAAAATGCAACACTCATTCCTGATAAAAGTATTGGAGATATGAGGGATATAAGGCCCATATCTAAGCATAATAAAGGCAATATCCGGAAAGCCAACAGCCAACATCAAAGTAAATGGAGAGAATCTTAAAACAATTCCACGAAAATGAAGGACAAGACAAGTCTGCCTACTCTCTCCATATCTGCTCAATACAGTACTTGAAATCTTAGCTAGAGCAATAAGACATCTAAAGGAGATCAAATTAATACCATTTGTGAAAGAAAAAAGTCAAAGTATCTCTATTCATAGATGATATGATAATAGTAGATAATTGAACCCAAAAATACTACCAGAGAAATCCTACAACTGATGAACACCTTCAGCAAAGTGACTATATGCAATATTAACTCCAAAAACAGAGAAAGAAATTAGAGAAACCACCATTTACAATAGCCAAAAACAATATAAAATATCTTGGTGTAACTCTAATCAACAAGTGAAATACCTGTATGACAAAAACTTCAGTTCCCTGAAGAAAGAAATTAAAGAAGATATCAGAAGATGGAAAGATCACTCATGCTCATGGACTGATAGTATTAACCTAGTAAAAATGGCCATCTTATCAAAAGCAATCTATATATTCAGTGCAATTCCTTTCAAAAGTCTAACCCATTTCTTTACAGACCTTGAAAGAGCATCTATCAACTTCATATGGAAAAAAACAGCAAAATATCTAAAACAATTCTGTACAATAAAGAACTGGAGCTATCACCACCCCCAATTTCAAGTTGTACTGTAAAGCAGGAGTAATAAAAACCACATAGTATTGGCATAAAGACAGTGAGATAGATCAAATGAATTGAAATTAAGACCCAGAAATAAACCCTTACACCTATCAACACTTGATTTTTGACAAAGAAGCCAAAACCATGAAATAGAAAAAAAGAAAGCATCTTCAACAAATGGTGCTAGTATAACTAGATGTCAGCATGTAGAAGAATGAAAATAGACCCATATTTATCACGCTGCACAAAACTTAAGTCCAAGTGGTTCAAAGACCTCAACATAAAACTAGATACACAAAACCTGATAGAAGAAAAAGTTGAGAATAGCTTTGAACTCATTGGCACAGGAGACAATGTCTTAAACAGAACACCAAAAGCTCAGGCACTATGATCATCAGTTAGTAAAGGGGACCTCATGAAACTGAAAAGCTTCTGTAAGGAAAAGGACAGTGTCAGTAGAAAAAAATGGCACCCCGAATATTGAAAAAGTATCTTTACCAATCCTGCATCCAACAGAGGAATTAAACGTCAACAAACCAAATAATCCAATTAAAAGCTGGAATACAGAGCTAAACCAAGAATTCTCAATAGAGGAATCTTGAAAGCATAGAGGAAACCAAAGGGGACAGGAACTCCACAAGAAGAACAATGAGTATTTTCATTTAACATTATTACTTAACAGTTACATAGACATTTTGTTATTTTTTTAAATTTTTATATTAATTACAGGTCATTTACTTTGTGTCTCAGCTATAGCTCCTTCCTTCATTCCCTCCCAATGCCTCTCTCCCTCCCTCATCTCCTCCCTGCCCCTCTCTAAGTCCTCTGATAGGGAATATCTTTCTCCCTTTCCTTCTGACCCTAGTTTATCAGGTCTCATCAGGACTGGCTGCAATGTCCTCCTTTGTAGCCTAGCAAGGCTGCTCCTCCTTCGGGGTGGGGGGAAGGTCAAAGAGCCTGCCACTGAATTCATGTCAGAGACAGTCCCTGTTCCCCTTACTAGAGAAAACCGACTTGGATACTGAGCTGTAATGGGCTACATCTGAGCAGGGGTTCTAGGTTATATCCATGCAAGGTCATTGGTTGGAAAATCAGTCTCAGAGAAGACCCTTGTGCCCAGATATATTTGGTCCTTTTGGCCTTCCTGGGCCACCTTGGTCTGTGGACATTGGTGTGGCCCCCCAGAACTTCCCAGCAGGCTGCTGGATATTTTGTTATTTTTAAGAACAGCACATTCACATTCATTTCATCTATTACCCAGAAATACTTTTCACCTAACATTTGCCCACGGGGTGTTTATTAGAAGCTGTAGAATGTACTTGCAGTAGCAGTAACACACTATGAGTCTAACAATTTGAAACTAGGATAGATCCCAGCAGCCAGGTGCTGTGAAAGAAGAAACAACTTTAATACAAAACAATTCTAAGTACAGAGATTGAGATCAGGGGTTATTTTGTGGTGGAGAAGAAAAAGAGTGGTCAGTATAACCCAGAAATTTATCAGTATCTTGTTTTTAATCTGAAAAATGCCAGTCCAATCCATTCCCACCTTCACTTTATTTCAAGGAAAGAAGGGTAATATTTAGGAGGTAAATAATGCAAAGCTATTTTAGAAGTCAGAGGAAATTCTTCCTGTGGATTAAAACTAATTTAAAGTGGGGTAAAACAATAATCTAATACATACTGTGTGTTCCACAAACACAGAAAAGGGAACAAAACACAGGGCAAGGTAATCAGGTATTTCTATAATGAAGATAAGACTTGAAATAATCTGGGAGTGGGGCAGAAAGAATATAATCACAATTACATTACTCAGCTAAAAGACAGGGTCAGGGAGGTGTTTCAGAGGCATACAAGAAACAGAGATACAGCAGGAAGGGATAACACTAAAAAAAAAAAAAAGATTAAAATGTTGGAAAACAGAATGTAAGTGTCAAACTCCATTCTATTGGAAAACCAAAAGAGATAATAAGGAATGAAAGCAGAGGATAAAATACTTGATAAGATTATAACCATAGGCCTTTCTAAATCTAAAGAAGGTTTTTCTGCTTAGCATCAATTTGAAAGGGCCCTGAGGCAGGGAAAATTCTCTGCATGGACCAAATTGTTTTCTTGACCTCTTGGGCATACCAGAATATATTATTATTCTTTTCTCTGGTATCAAGGTAGAATTAAATGTCTGACTAAAAATCAAAAGCCCTTGTGTAGGTGAATGAATATGCAAGAAAAAACTGCTAAAAAGCTAATTGCACACTAGTGAGCATCAAAAGACAATTTTAAAGCTTGGTGTACATCTAGAAAGCAGGAAACCAGAAAGAGACTATTAGGAAGGAGATATTGTATATAGTTGGATGTAGTAAAATGTAGGTAACCTGGAAGTACAGAGGGAACAATGCGGGAGGTAGAAATGTTTAAGCAAAAATTTGGTGAGAGTAGAGGAGAAATGAGGAGACTTGAGGGAGATTAACCAATCCAGAGAAGATATGAAAAATCCCTATGGAAAACTGTTATTTTGTAATCAAATGAAACCCTTTACCTGGCTGGAAAAAGATGCCCTAAAAGTTATGAGTTATTAAAGGAAAAAACAAACTTCTTGCAAGTTGTTGGTCAAGGAGGACTCATAAGCCCCCAAATGATACAAGCTCTGTCATTTTTCTTGGTTGTTCACAAGAATTAAACAGTAATACACTAATCGCTGAGAGCACCACTCACCTTAGATGTGGGATATAAAAATCAAGCTATAACAAAAGTGTAAGACTACTTCCTGCTGGTCTGCTTTCTTATTCCCGAAAGCTGATATGTAAGCTTTTAGTGAAGAGATCAGTGGTTTACCCATCTGGGAATATATAAGACCAACCTATCAAGTGAGATGTGCATTAGTGGTATTACTGTTATGGGGGTAATCAACGCTCTCTGAATGGATTTAAGGTCTGCTCCACAGTAAACAATCCATGCTGTAACTATAATCCTAACCAACAACCCACCATGGGAAGGTCAGAACCCTTTGGTGAGAATTAAATTCTGTTTTAGTAACATGAAGCAGCATCAACTTGCCTTTTAAATATATATGGTTTTATGCATAAACAAATGCTACTTTCAACCTTAATTGGAAAAAAAAACCTATCTGTTTACAATGAATAATGAGATCCGTAGTTGCACATGATCCACAGCACATAAAAGAAAACTGAATGATTGAATGAAGGGCTATGAAGTGTCATCTTCTAGATAACACAAAGCTCCTTTAATAGTGAACTTTTGGTCATATGATGCCTGTACTGGATCTGCACAAGATGGAGGACCCAATCCTCGGGACCCACCAATCGTGGCTAACTATTTGTTACTGCTAGATTCAGGGAGAGAGGAAATCTATGGCTTCAGTTGTGTAACCATTATTGACCCCACCAGGCTCCAGGAGACTGTTCGAATCTATCAATCACAGAGACAGCCCTGGGCAGACTATATTGTTCAGAAAAAAAAATCAATTGTCATGAATCTGGGAAAGGGACTAGGGAAGAGGAGAGTTTATGGGCATGTGAGAGAGTCAAGAGAAGGTAGAGGAAGAGGGTAATCAGAAAATATTATAGGCACATACGTAACTTTCAACAAATAAATCAATATGATTTTCAAGATAATTTTTATATGAAGTTTTATTTATACATATTTAAATTATTCACATACCACATCTAAGATGAAAATTCAAAAGTTTATTAATTAACAAAGAGGAAAATCAAAAATTTTAGAACTCAATATTGTTTTTCTAAATTAGAAGCAACCAACTATAAAATTTATTTTAAAGATACTTTATAATGAAAAAGTATATGAAAAGCAAATACTATCATTAATAGAAAGTTTTTACAGGTTAGAGTGAACTCTTTTAACAGATATGTTTTAAAACTTTTATTAACATACACTTTCATTTAATTCAATTTTATGTGATAAAAACTGTCACACAAGTTAGCCAACAATACAATTTGATTCTAAGTAATATCACAGTAATATTACTCCATAGAATTTATGAAAGTATAAAAGTTTAATATTAAGTCAGGCAAAAATTAAGAACAAGAGACAGTACTAATCCATTTTGACTTTTGAAAAACAGAAAGTTAAATAAATTGAACAAAGGTGCATAAGATAATAATATTGAAAATTAATAAAACAAATAGAAAGTGTAGTTCTATTTGTTGATACACAACTGTTATCACAATATTTAAGTAATAGAAAGACAAGGCTCCCAAGAACCAAGCCAGCCTGAACCAGGACAGCCTGAACTACACAGCAAGACTCTGTTTTAACAAATAAACAAACAAATAAAGTAAAAAGTTAATAATACACTTTATATAAAATATTGGTTTAGATAAAATAGCAAACATTGAATATTAAGTGGCACTGGACTACTGGAATATTTTGTGAAGAAAAGATTTGTAGTTATTACCATACAAAAATAAAATGTAGAGGTAAAAACAGCATCTAGATAAGACTCAACCAGAAGAAAATGCAGGAAAATCTTTGAAGGAGTTTTTAATTTTTATTTTCTGTATTAATTAGTTTATTCAATATGTATCCCAGCTATAATCCCCTCCCTAATCCCCTTCCAATCCCACCCTTTCTTCCTCATCTTCTCCCATTCACCTTTCAAAGTCCACTAATAGGGGTGGTCTTCCTCCCCTTCCATCTGACCCTAGCTTATCAGGTCTCATCAGGACTGGTTTCATTGTCCTCCTCTGTTGCTTAGTAAGGCTGCTCTCCCCCGGGGAGGATGGTCAAAGAGCCCACCAATGAGCTCATGTCAGAGATAGTCACTGTTCCCCTTACTAGGGTACCCACTTGGATACTGAGCTGTCATGATCTACATCTGTTCAGGGGTTCTAGGTTATCTCCATGAATGGTCCTTGGTTGGACTATCAGTCTCAGAAAAAAAAAAAAAAAAAAACTCTGTGCCCGGATTTTTTGGTTCTGTTGCTCTTGTGGAGCACCTGTCCTCTCCAGGTCCCACTATTTTGCCCCTTCATAAGATTCCCAGTACTCTGCCCAAAGTTTGGTTAAGAATCTTAGCATCTACTTTGATACAATGCTAGGTAGAGTTTTTCAGAGGCCCACTGTGGTAGGCTCCTGTTCTGTTTCTTATTTTCTCCTTCTTCCAATGTCCATCCCATTTGTCGTTCTGAGTGAGGATCGAAGGATTTTTGATGTGGGAAAGAATGTTGTTATATAACTAGAATTATACATCACATTTAGAGATTTTATGAAATCACGATACAAACAGTAGCTTTTACAGACAATGTAAGCATCTACACGGGGGAAAAAATCTCAAGGGCATCCCCACCGTTGTGACTTCATAAGTAAACAAACAACACTTGCAATGCACATCATCTCTATAAACTATCAAAAGCAAATCATAATTCTCAACTAAAGGCTGCAAGAATGCTTAAGTGTTCAATGCAGTAAAATACAACAAATGCTAAATAATTACACAAGCATTAAAAACCACCAATATGAGGAATGTAAGTTGAAACAACAATGTGCCACTTATTCCCTTATCTAAGTGCAAATGACTACTAAGTAACACCAGTAGATGAGCGCTTGTGCAGCTCTGCTGGGAGGATTTTGGATGCCTACACACATCATGGAGAATATCTGTTAGGTACGATGTGACATTCCAGCGATTGCAAGTACTGGTGCTAGAGAAACACACAGTGACACCAAAAGCATAGAAAAGTATTCTGTATACATAAGCTGTAGAACAGTGAAGTTATTAACGGAAATTAATTGCATCTACACAACTCACTTCAGGGTCACTATTGTAGAGCTGTTATTTTGACAGAAAAAAGAAACAAGTAGAATGAGGTTTGCGGCACCTTATTTATAAATACTGAACACATGCCTAAGGAATAATGTTTACACATGTAGTTATAGGTGCACACAAGTATATAGAATAAAAGCTTTAAAAGTATGTATCTATATATACATATATGTATACATGTATGTATGTATACCTACATATAAAAGTATATATGTGTGTGTGTGTGTGTGTGTGTGTGTGTGTGTGTGTGTGTAGGTATGTATGTATACATACTATAACTAAGGAGCTATCGATTGTTTAGGGGATAGTGAGAGCCAGTATTTTATTGTTATTGTTCTGTTTTTGTTTTGTTTTGTTTTAATGATGGGATATCCAGTAGATTAACCACACTCCTGAGCCTAAATTCTCATGATTACATTTGAGAAACACCTCAATATCCATCAAACACGACATTCTTTCTGTCTCTATATAAAACATATATATATATATATATATATATATATATATATATATATACCCACAAACAAAACACAGTCTGATTTGTGTTAGCCAACTACTCCTGAGCATAGAGCCAGTCATAGAATATGAGTGATAGATCCATTGTCATTCCATTGAAGAAAATTGATTTTAGTTTTCCAGAATCTATCAATGGCAAATAGTTTCCTCTTTAGGGGTGAGGCTTTGTGCACACCTCCTCTTCTCTATGCTTGGATTTTTCGGGTTTGAACTTTTCCGACCTTGTGTGTGCTTTTACAATTTCATTCTCAATGTGTTTGTATATAAAATATATATTTGTATATAAATATTACATATAATATATTCTCTCTATATATAAATATGTATATATATATATACATATATATACACATATATCAGCTCTGCTGTGTCTAGAAGTCTCTGTTTCTTTACAATCATCCAGTACCTCTGTCACTTAAAATCTTTCTGCCTCCTCTCTCAATCCTTGAGCATTTAGAGGGTGAGGGTGATAAAAGGATGACATGTACAACTGACTGCTCCAAAGTCTCTCCTCCTCTGTACATTTTCCAGATGTGGGTCTCTGTGTTGATTATCCTGTACTGTAGAGAGAACACTGAGTGAGGCACTGATCTATATGTAAGGTAATATATAACATTAGGAGTCATTTTATGGTTATGTTCATTTAGCAGAATAATAGTAATAGATCTACCCTAGGGCCCATAACATAGGATGTATCCTTTTAAAATGGATTAAGCATATATATGGTCATTAATATTATACATCTCAAACTATTCAGATGATATCTTTTCTATAACAAAACTGAAATTGTAGAAGGCTTGATCTGATATATGAGATTGAGTTTCATGCAAAAAATTGCCAACTTATAAAGCTATCAATTGAAGCCACTTCGAATTTAAATCAGTATCCAATTAAAATTTACAGCATGATTTTTCATATTTAATTCATGATTACCTAATATGCTCATCATTTCTTATCTGTCAAGAACATGCTAGAAGACCCCAGTGGTTTCCTAAAGATATATATATATATATATATATATATATATATATGTGTGTGTGTGTGTGTATATGTATATCCAAAATAAATAAATATCCAAAATTTTGCAATATATAATTTTATTTTGTAATTTAGAGTAATGATAAAATAACAAAATAATACAATGACAGTAAATATTATAATTAAAGTTATGTGACTTGTGACTGTTGTCTCATATTATACTTAACCATCTGTGTTATTTTAAATTGGTAATGTGAAATAGTGCAATATCTATGTGATTATACTCACGGAGAAAAAGTAACTAAAAGAGTTAGATAAAAACACAAGCATCAAGGCATAAAAGTCACTCTTTTTTATAATTTTTATTTATTATATTAATCACAGATTATTTACTTTGTATCCCAGCTGTAGCCCTCTCCCTCATTTCCTCCTAATCCCACCCTCCCTCCCTCATCTTCTCCCTGCCCCTTTCCAAGTCCACTGATAGGGGAGGTCCTCTTCTCCTTCCATCTGACCCTAGCTTATCAGGTAACTTCAGGACTGGCTGTAATGTCCTCCTCTGTGGCCTAGCAAAGCTGCTCTTCCCTCGGGGGTTGGGGGGAGGTCAAAGAGCCAGCCATTGAGTTCATGTCAGAAATAGTCCCTGTTCTCCTTACTAAGATACCCACTTGGATACTGAGCCACCATGGGCTACATCTGTGCAGGGGTTCTAGGTTATATCCATATGTGGTCCTTGGTTGGAGAAACAGACCCTAATAGCTAGAATCTGAAACAACCCAGATGTCCATCGATAGAAGAATGGATACAGAAATTGTGGTACTTTTACACAATGGAATACTATTCAGAAATTTAAAACAAGAAAATAATGAAATTTGCAGGCAAATGGTGGGATCTAGAAAAATCACTCTTATAACCAAGAAAGTTAGCAAGTACCCAGAGAAAGTAGTATAAACAGTATGAATGCAAAGACATCAGTTATGTCATGTAGACAGAAAAAGAGAGTATGGTGTTATAGTTATTTATAATGCTACTACTGAGAGCAGTGTTTAACTTGAAATCTGAATTATTAATAGAATGTCCCATTTAATAAAATGGGGTGATGGTTGCCTGTGTAAAGAAAAGTACAAGGGATAAATTTATGGATATGTTAGTACCATTATATTTATGATGACATAGAATAAATAAGGATAAGATTTCTGCAGGTTTAATACCAAAAATTCTTTAGAGAAAAAAAAAATAAAATTAACTAACTTTATTGGAAAAAAATCCCAAGTCCTTAAGACTCAACATCTAAGTTCAAAAGCAGTCAATATTTGTCTAAGATTTCTTGTCACAATGCAGAAAGAGCAAAGGCTATATTTACACCTGCAGAGAAAAGACTAAAACAAGATAAAGATAGACGCTATTTTGTGCTGAAAACAATCTTCACATATTGAATGCTCTAAGCTTTATTTTGAAGAAACATGCTACAACTACATGGTAATGTATTACCCACTATTTAGTTGCAAGAAATGGGTTCCATAGTTTCATAGGTTTTTTAAAAATCTTATCTGAGACAAGAGTTCGCATGCAAGTAAACTTATTGAGGGAATGTACCCAGAAAAAAAAAAAAAAAAAAAAAAGAAAAGTCAGAATGAGAGACAACAATGATACAGGAAATTAAATGTAGAAAACCAATAAAAACATTCAGTATCAGGGTAACCTGGTAACTCTCTTCTTCAATAATCATCTGAGAGAGTTAGAACATGTTCTTCCTAAGCATCTGGCTACTGTAAGAACACAGAGATGCTTTCTGGTCAGCTTCTGCACCCCACACAGGGACATGAATAAATTAAGGGTATACATAGCTTATGAATGTATGAATGTAACATCAGGTTCGTAGGCCATCAATGTTTCAGGATCAGAGAAAGCCTGGACTTAGTAGTTAGGGACATTCAGTTCATATCTGATGCAGTAGCAAGGTACCTCATGAACTGATATGAAGTACTGATATGAGGTATGAGAAGGTGAGCAACACATTTTGTGTAATGGCATCAGGAATGCAAAGAATGGTAGAGGGTTTAAAATGCTGCACAGGGTCCACTAACTTCAGACTCCACGGAGGACATAAATGACGTGTTTACTTTAAATATCAATATCCCCTATAAGTTGGTGCTTGCATACTTTGTTCCTGGCTTGTGGCACTGTTTGGGAAAGTGGTGGGTCTCTTAGACGTGCAGTGAGCTGCCAAAGTAGGTACTTTTAGGGTTATAGGTCATTTCTGCTCGTTCTGGTCCTGCTTGCTCTGGATTTGCTCTGTTGCTTCAACAAGACCAGCCACTGACCGTCTCTCTTCCAGAGGCAAACGGCTCCAGTTAAGGCGCATTCTCCACAATAAACTGTAGTAAGCAAAAGCAGTCCTCCTCTCCTCAAGTTTACAAGTATTTGCTTATGGTGAGGAGAAAAGTAACTACTGTATCATAAAAGATAAATGACTTTTGAAGTTTTTAAATTTCCAGAAGGGTAGTCTCCAGGTGCACAGTCTGAAGACTCCTGCTTCTGAGGTGAAAGGCAGAAAGAGGGTGGATAGGGTCAAGGGTTAGTACAGACTAAGTGCTAGTGGGATTTCGGCACTGATGTTTTGCAAGATCATTAATAGGAATCTTCAATTAAAAAAAAAAAAGCAGTATGTTCCTGGTCCTGTTGTAGCCTGTTATGTTTGTTGAATGTTCCTGGGAGGCCTGCTGTTTTATGAAAGGAGGGTTGGGGGGAGAGATTGGGAAGAAGGGAGGTGGGGAGTAGGTAATAGGGAAAGGGGATGGGGTACAGAGAGAAGCTGCAGTCGTGATATGATATATGAGAAAAGAAAACACATCAAGAAACTTTAGTAAGCGTATTTTAGCCTGCTTGTTACACATGTTAATTTGTTAAATGACATTACATTTTCATTGAAACCTTCCATGCTGTTATTTCTCATCGGCATATTTGCTATTGAGTAGTCAACGTCAGGTTTATTTCTGAGCAACTCAGTAGCTTGAAGCAAAATAATAACCAGCACCTACCAAGAGGAAAGATTAAATGTATAAAAAGAAAAGCAAACCCAAATAGCAGTCCCAAGTGCTGCCAATTCATAATTAATCCAAACAAAAACATGTTTAATCTGCACTCAGCTGTAAATAACACTAACAGCATACTCATAACTCACAAATGAAATTTGAGATTAATTTCACAACAATACAAGATGGAAACAAGTTTACCATAAAATACCTTGTATCTTAAAAAAGAAGAATACTTTTATTTTTCTAAGTTTAAGGAATACTTAGTTTGGAAACTTCATTTACAGTGAGATACATGTAGTCAGTTTAGCTTTCCATGCAAAATTATGTTACCTTTTTATTATATTTCATGGTCTCCTTCTAAAATGTAAAGGAATGCTAATCAAACAAATTCCCTTGGAACTGGCATTACAGACAGCTGTGAGCTGTCATGTGGGTTCTGGGAATTGAACCCGGGTCCTTTTGGAAGAGCAGACAGTGCTCTTAACCACGGAGCCATCTCTCTTGCCCCTAATGGAAACTCTTGAGAAAGAAGCTATTGACTCAGTTAACCCATCTGTATGAAACACTCTTTCATTCAGGCTTTCACAACTCAACATATTGCAATTTTTCATAAAGTAACCAATTCTAATTGGCAGTGGTAAGGGTCTATGGGTCATCTGATCCAGAAGATCACTGCGTGTTGGTATGAGAGACAACAATCTTCAACAAGGAGATCTATTAAAAAAGCATTTTGAAAAGTAGTTAATACATTACATATTGTATATATGAAATATATTATATATCATATATATCACATTTAGGACACTAAATAATGTAAAAAATATCTACCAGTTACCCATATTCTATAACATCTCAACCCATGTTATCTCATATACAATTGAGATATACACATATCTCAATTACATAGGTCAATATAAAAAAAAAGAATTGTCATACAAGAACTGGGGGGGGAGGGGGGAGAAGGCAAAAGAGAACATAATTGCCTACCAGAGGTAGAAACTGAACTTCAGCTACTACTCTATGACTGGAAAACCAGCGAAGTCAATGAAATTACAAAAATTTAATTTATAAGAGAGAAGCTGGAACTTAGATTACTGAGAAAAGAATATAGCTTTAAGAAAGAACATGGCAGACTTTCTGGAACAAAACATGTGCTTTTGCCCAGGGGGTACTTAGATTATTTCAACATTAATAAAACGAAATTACACAGAATTAGAAAAAAAAGCAGAACTAATATCTCTGTGGAGTTTCTTATTACTGTAAGAAAATATGAAGACAGCGGTGCCAACCACAAAGGGTATCTGAACAACAGCTCAACACTGAGAGCAGGGTGACCCTACTGTGGACCCGAAATCCCGACGTTTATGTTTCTGAAGTGAGAGGAGACTCCACAGGGAGACGTGAAGGTCCATCTTCTGGCCACCTGACTAATACAGGGAAAACTTTCCGGGCTCTCTCCTGGCACTTGCTGCAGCCTTAGGCAACTCGCCCAGCCCAACATCTGTGGACTCCTTCCTGGTATCTGCAGCTGGTAGCTAGGACCTGGGGCGCTCAATCTCACTGCCTGTGGAGTGAATACCTTCCTGTACCCAGGGTGAGGTCCAAACACAGGCATCCACTCTCACAGACCCATGGACACCTCCTGGGTACCAGTGGCTCCTGCTTCCAAACCCGGGAGCCCACTCTTATCATCCTGTGGTCACCTTTCTGGTCGAATCACCTACTGGCACTCACTCGCACCATCCTGTGGAGGAATACACTCAGTTACTGTGGGGGACGCATGGCTCCATGCTACCTGTTGACTGGCTCGCCTGGGCCAGAAACAGCAAGCCCAGCACAGACAGAGAACCTAGCAGAGCTGAGCTAGACACCAGACCCAAGTTTCATCGTCTTCCTCCCCAAGGAGGCCTATGTAGCACTGGAGCAGCTTTAGGCTCAGAGATCTTTCTGCCTGCACTCCAGCTGTCTGGTCCACCTAAGCCAGAAAGAGCACAGCCAGGGAACCCAGCAAAGTTGAGCCAGGTGCTGCACCCAAATTCTGTTGTCTGCCATCTCAAGGAAGCCTGTGTGGAACTGGAGCAGATCTGGGTTCTGAGATCTTTACACCTGCACCCAAGCTACCTGGCATACATGGCATACAACCAGTAAGTCAGCAGAGACAGTGAGTACAGCAGAGACTACTTCAGACTCCAGAGAAAAATGGACCCAGTATAGGCTCAGTGCCTAGATCATCACCAACCCTATATCTGACAGAGGCCTAATATCCAGAATATATAAGGAACTCAAGAAGTTAAACACCAACAAACCGAATAAGCTAATTGAAAAATAGGATACAGAGCTAAACCGAGAATTCTCAATAGAACAATATCAAATGGCAGAGAAACACTTAGAAAGAACTGGAGGGGACAGAAGCTCCACAAAGAGACCAGCAGAGCAAAAAATCTGGGCCCAGGGTGCTCCTGCAGAGAATGATACTCAAAACCAAATACCATGCATAGAAAGGACCAAGACCCCCTGCTCAGATGTAACCCATGGGCAGGTCATTCTCCATGGGAACTCCCTAGTAAGGGGAACAGGGGCTGTCTCTGACATAACCTTGGTTGTTGGCTCTTTGATCACCTCTGCCTGGCAAGGTGGCCTTACTATGTCACAGAGAAAGAGGATCCAGAGAGCCCTGATGAGACCTTATAGGCTAGGGTCAGATTGTAGGGAAGGAGGATATCCTCTTTCAGTGGACTAGGGGAGGGACATAGGGGAAGAAGAGGGATTGAGGGAGGAGGAGATGAGGGAGGGGGCTACAGCTGGGATAAAAAGTGAATAAATTATAATTAAGAAGACGAGGAGGGGAGGGAGGAGGAGAAGGAGGAAAAAAATATATATGAACCTAAGTATTTTCTAACGTGCTGAATTTCTTCTCTAAGCTCCGAATACTGGAGACTAGATGTCCAGATCAGATAACTTCATTACGTGGGCAAGTGGTACCAGTCTGATAGTGGCTACCATGTTGTGACTAGAATACTCATGGAAACCAGAGAGTAGCAAGCCAAGCAATAGTAAGAAAGACCAATACCAGAGTTGTGTTTGCTTTTAAAATAATTCACCCTTCTAAGAACAAACCACAGGTTACTTTCTTAATCACTCATGAGGGTATATTGCCACCATCCCCCGCTACCCTCTTTTTGGAAAGTCAACCATCATCTAACGGTACTACACTAAACACCAAGCTTCTAATGCATGGACTCTTTGGCCCCAAACCATCCACAAACCATAGTAATGATTCAATCAATAAGTAAAATAAAACTAAAATAGAAGTATAATTTCATTTGTTCATACTATTACATTACTTAGGATAGTCACAATGGAAAGTATGCCATATTAGAAATGTATATTAACATTCCAGTAAGCCTCAGTCCTTGGGACTTGTGTGTGTGTGTGTGTGTGTGTGTGTGTGTGTGTGTGTGTGTGTGAGAGAGAGAGAGAGAGAGAGAGAGAGAGAAAGAAAGAGCCAGAGAAACTTATGTGTGCGTGTGTGTAGAAAGAAGAGGTATAATTGTCTCTATACTCTGAATTACTCTACTTTTGTTTACATGTTGATTTTATTTAGTTTATTTTTATAGATGTACACTGTATTTACATCCTGTCCCCTTCCACACTGTTTTTCTCATGTTCCTCCTATACACTTTTAAATTCGCGGCCTGGCCTGAGAGACGGCTCAGTCATTAAAGGCTAGGCTTATAACCATAAATTAAATTCATGGCCTTTTCTTTATTCATATACATATATGAACAAATAAATATAAAAATACAAACAGCTGGGTCCCCTTAGTGTTGCTCATATGTATGTGTGTTTTTGGGGGTGGGGCTGACAGTTTGGTATTGATAACTAATTAGGGGCTCATCCTTGAAGAAGACTGATTCTCCCTCTATTGGCAGGTATTTACTGCCCGTGCTTCTTAATCTAGACATGGACCGTGGTGAGATTTCTCTCATCTGCACTGTGATGTCTACTGCTTTTGTTGTTATGCAGGTCTTATTTAGGAAGCCATGATTGTTGAGAATTTATGGGTAAAGAATACCTATCATAGACAGACATACAGGAAGATAGATAGATAGATAGATAGATAGATAGATAGATAGATAGATAGATAGATGATAGATCTATGTGTATGTGTGACACAATCTTGCAGCAGATGTTCTAATCCTCAGGCTCTTAAAATCTCTCTGCCTATCTAACAGGATTTTCCCTGAGCCTTAGACATGGAAATTGTATTTTTCAGTATCAACTGGGGCTGAGCATCCTATAGTCAATGACAGGAACCACTAATGAGAGAGAATTACAGCACCTATTTTCCAAGTTCGCTACCTTACTCTGTATACTATTTTTTAGTTCCATTAAAATTCATGATTTTTTTATAGCTGAATAGTATTCCAGTATGTATATGTACCACATTTTCATTATGCATTCATTGCCTGAACTACATTTAGCTTGTTTCCATTTACTAGCTACTGTGAAAAGAGTGACAATGAATATGGCTGAGCAAGTATCTGTACAGTGTCAAGTTCTTTGGGCATACGCCAAGGAGTGGTATAGCTAGATTGGCCATATAGGATATTTATTCTTAGCTTTCTGAGGATTCTCTACAATGGCTTCCAGGGTATCTGCACTAGTTTGACACTCCATTACCAGTAAATAAATATTTTCCTTTCCTGTAGTTTCACCAACATAGCTGCCCTTCGTTTTATGAATATTGTTCATCCTAAGTGCTGTATGTTAGTACCTTTTAAATCATAGCTTCTAGATTTTATTTCTTATAAATGCTTAGGAATGCCTTTGATTATTTGGTCATTTTGCTGAGATTTTCTTTTTTTCTCTTTTCATTTCAGCATACCTAAAATGTATACTTACACTTCTCCCAACTTAAATCTTAGGAGCAGCTTGGTGCTCAACTCTTGGACCCTTGACTATATTAGACTTATATTTTGGATGATGTTGAATTAATAAAAAGCAAACTGAATGTTAAATTAATTAAATTTTTCTTAAATGTTTTCTGTGTAGTGGACTTCATTTCTTTTTATACTTATTTCTCAATAGAGCTTTAAAATGCATTTTGTGATGTCCTTACCATATTTTCCTTAACCCCACTGCTAATGCCATTCACAGGTTTTTATTTCTTCTCAATTGTTATTAATTTGTAGTAAGTTTTATACTCATGTGTCACATATTTTACTAAAAGTGCTCCTGGATCACTTCTCCCTGCTGGGACAACCTAGCCAGCCTACAGACAAAGATGATCTAGGTGATCCTGGTGGGACCTGATAAGCTAGGGCCAGACAGTAAAGGAGAAGAACTTCCCATATTAGTATACTATGGAAGAGGGTTAAGGGAGAAAGAAGAAGGGAGGATGGAGTCAGGGGGAGATGACGGAGGAGGCTACAACTGGGATACAAAGCGAATAAACTGTAAAGAATAATAACAATAAACAATAATAAAAGAAAAAAATGTAGGTATTTGTTGTAGCACAGCTCTGCAATTCTGGAACTCAAGAGTAGGATTGGAAAGTTCAATGTAAACCTGGCTCATGCAGTAGCAAGACAGTTTCTAAAAAATAAACTATCAACCAAAAATTATTTTTTAAAATATAATTCTAGAAAGAAAACAAGAGGATTCATAGTTATGAAAGCTAAGTTCAGTAACCCTGGGAGGAAAACTATGGCCAATTTAAAAAAAAAATACTAAGGGGAAATATTCCACCAGTGTCATTACATGATTGACCTGAACAATTAGGTTGTTGTTGTAGCAGTAGATTTGTGTAATGAAGTTATCTGGAAATGTCAATGAAGTTTGTGAAATAAATCAGTATGGTCCTGATATATACATTTGGGGAAAACACAACAGCCAAGTGATTCCAACATGTACCTCCATTGAAAAGCCTAGATCATCCTGAGTGAGGTATCTCAGAAGCAGAAAGACACACACGGTAAATACTCACTTATTAGTGGATACAAGGCCTATAATATAGGATAAACCTATAAAAATCTGTACACCTAAGGAAGCTAAACAAGAAGGAGGATCCTGGGTAAGATGAACAATCCTCACTCAGAAAGACAAACAGGATGGGCATTGGAAGAAGGAGAAAACAGAAAACAGGTCACAAGCCTACCACAGAGGACCTCTGAAAAACTCTACACAGCAGTGTATCAAAGCAGATGCTGAAACTCATGACCAAACTTTGGGCAAAGTGCAGGCAATCTTTTGAAAGGAGGGAAAGATAGAAAGACCTGGAGGGGACAAGAGCTCCACAAGGAGAGCAACAGTGCCAAAATATCTGGCCCAGGGGTCTTTTCTGAGACTAATACTCCAGCCAAGGACCATTCATGGAGATAACCTAGAACCTCTGCACAGATGTAGCCCATGACATCTCAGTATCCAAGTGAGTTCCCTAGTACTGGGAATAGGGACTGTCTCTGACATGAACTCAGTGGCTGTCTCTTTGACCACCACCCTCTAAGGGGAGAGCAGCCTTACCAGGCCACAGAGGAGGACAATGCAGCCAGTTCTGAGGAGACCTGATATGCTAGAGTCAGATGGAAAGGGAGAAGGACCTCCCCTATCAGTGAACTTAGAGAGGGTCATGGGAGGAGATGAGAGAGGGAGGATTGGATTGGGAGGGAATGAGGGAGGAGGCTACAGCTGGGAATAAACTGTAATTAATAGAAAAATAAATTTAAAAAATAAAACACATATTCTGTGAATCAAAAAAGGCCAGAATTTCAGTATCTCAGAAAATCCTTTACACATAAATCAGTTTTTTTACATGTTATCTGAGAAATTATTTTCCCTAATAACCAATTTTAAATTATATGTCATAAAAATATTCAAGTGAATATTTACATCTTAAGTAATAATTAACAAAGTTTGTCACTTAGAATTAGTCCCTATTGCATAAAAGTTTAAAGTAGCATCATTTTGTTATTGACATTGCTGTACTTTTGCTTCATTGTTTGATTTGATAGTTGAAAAAATAAAAACTGTCTATCTTTTTTGGCATTCGATATGCAAATAATTTGAGTATTATTTATTCATCTGTAAAAAAATGAATATTGAAAACATTCTCATAGCTTGAGTATTAAATGAGAAACAGAGATAAACGCATAGTAAGCAGTAATTCCTTGGCTTCTAGGAATGTAAAATTTTCATTTTAATAACTTATCAGAATGAGCATGTGGTGAGTAGAAGGCACAGTGGTACATCTCAGAAACAAACGATGAGGAAAACCAGCTCTTTCTCTTAGTCGTGGTCTGGCATTTGAGTTATATTACCTATCAACAAACTGATCGACTTTATCACCAAGGCAGCCCTCATAGCTTATTTATCCAGGAATTCATGGGGTCTTATTGACCACAACTGCTCTACTCTAAATACCTTTGAATGTGAAATCCTTGGCATGTCATTGAGACATGGTTCTCCAGTGTTGGAATGACCATATGTATATATATATATGTATTACTAAATATGAACTTATTAGCTATGCAAATTAGAAATCTGGGAAATACCCTACAAACATCTATGAGATAACTTACAGATTAAAATGAAAAAAAAAACCCTAAATATTTCTTTACTGCTTTTATTCTAGATGGAAATAGACAAAATAAAACAAATCTAGGCAAGACAGTATTTTAGCTTTTTTATTCCTCTGATAATTTACAGTCTTTCAATCCTCATGAAAGTCTTGCTGGGAAAATATGAAATGGTAAGCTGTCTTTGTAACACAACTTGGCAGTTTCACAAACTGTTAAATATACAGTTACCATATGAACACAAAATTACTGTGTGGAGCAATTTTACCTTTAGTACTCTACCCAAGAGAAATGAAAGCATGTGTCCACATAAAATCTCACACAAAAATGCTCATGGTAGCACTACATTGGAATAGTCAAATATGGAATCTATCCAAATGTTCATCCACTACTGAATGGATAAACAAAATGCTGCATCATGAGTCACAAGGCCCTGAGCTTCAGAGAGAACATTCCTGACACATGTGCAATGTGGAAAAACTTTAAGAATACTAAGAGGTCAAAGTCAAATACACAGGCTGAGAACACACAGGTTAGTGTACCAAAGTGCTTGCTCCACAGGGCTTACAACCCACACTCACAACCCCAAAAACCATATAAAAGCTGGATCAGTACGAAAACATCTGTAAATTCAAGAATTTAGACAACCTTTCAAGCTCCCTGCCTGGGGATCTTGATGAAGTGACCCTATCTCCAGTGTATATTTTAGGAAAGTGTAAATAAAATGTTCTAAAATTAGATTTTGGTAGTTCTTGTACAAGAGTATAAAATACAAAAGACTAACAAACTTTATACCATAACAGGACACACTGAATGAGATCTTGCCTGTCTTTATAACTCTATTATAGAAGAAAAAAAATTATTACCGAGTTAGGTGCTATTCAAAATATCAGGTAAATTATCACAGAAGATAAGTATTGTCAAAGTGCAATTAATGGAATTCACCAAAATAGGGCTCAATCTTTGGTATCCAAAGTAACTCCCACGTTATGGCGTTTCCATGAGACACAAAGCTAAAGTTTGTTTGAAGAAACTCTCAGGGCACTGGAAGAATTTACATATCTTTTCATTGACAAAAGGGCATTAAAGATTATGTTAGCCAGTCTTCTTTGTAACTCTAACAAATAATGAATAAAGTCAACTTCATGGTGAAAGGGTTTATTTGGGCTAGCAATGTTAGAGATTTCAAGAAATGGCACTAGATTCCATTGTTCTGTGCCCATCAGGTGAGACAGAGCATGATGGCAGAAGGGCATTGTGAAGGGTCTAACAGAGCAACGCTCTTTACCACAAGACATCCAGAGTATACATCATGGTGTAATTTTGGGAACTATGAGACAGATGAATGTAGTGGGAGGACAAAACAAGCTCTAGAGAAAAGAACAATAGAACACAGTTACTATGAAGGAAAAACGGAAAAATGGGAAAGTTATTCAATTGAGAAGTGTAGAGGGAGGGTAATGCACAGGGAGAAAGATGAAGAAGAGAAAAATAACACAAGATTTTTTGTTTAAAAGACATAAGGAATCATTCTTTTGTACATACTTAAAATTACATATAACATATAAAAGTACATGTGTATGTATGCAATTTTAAGTACATGTAAACTAATATGAAAGACAATCAATTTTCCGACCCAACCATGATGCCTAATACTGTAAACACAATAAGAGAAAATTTACCCTTGTAGAGTAAAGACAGGCCAGTTACCACAGCTGTCTTACTGCTGAAAACCTCTGATCATGGATACCTAAATCCAACTGATGAATCTACAACACAAGTCCTATACCAAAGTTCTACGGAACATCACAGAAGTGGCTGCAGAAAGGTTGTAAGAGCCAAGTGCCCAAGACATCTGCTGAGAGGTAGCGTCTCATATACATGACAGGTAAACTGATGGAATTTCAAAAGTAAAATCAACTAAAGAAGAACGAAAAGATGACAACACCAATTGATATCCAATGTGGAGAGGGAGAAAAAAAATCTCACAATGTCCTATCCTCTATCCTTATATGAAAATCAATCTTTTCTGGGGATGAGACTACTGCAATGTTATCTAATTATTTTTAAGTTAAAATATGACTTATTTCAAGACCTATAGTTTTTCTTCACTATGGTAAGAATAGATTACCTGAACATTTTAATTTTTTTTAACTTTTAATTCATCTTTTATGAATTATAGTTTATTCAGTTTGTATCCCAGCTGTAGCTCGCTCCCTCATTCCCTCTCACTTCCATCCTCCCTCTCTCATCTCCTCCCATGCCCCTCTCTGAGTCCACTGATAGAGGAGGTCCTCCTCCCCTTCCCTCTGACCCTAGCCTATCAGGTCTCACTAGGTCTGGCTGCACAATCTTCCTCTGTGGCCTGCTAAGGCAGCTTCCTGCTCAGGGGGAGGTGAACAAAGAGCCAACCACTGAGTTCATGTCAGAGACAGTCCCTGTTCTCCTTACTAGGGAACCCACTTGGACATTGAGCTGCCATGGGCTACATCAGTGCAGGGGTTCTAGGTTATCTCCATGAATGGTCCTTGGTTGGAGTATCAATCAGTTTCAGAAAAGACCCCTGTGCCCAGATTTTTGGATCTGTTGCTCTCCTTCTGGAACTCCTGTCCCCTGTGCAGGTCTTTCTATCTCCCCCTTCATTCATAAGATTCCCTGCACTCTGCCCAGAGTTTGGCTATAAGTCTCAGCATCTGCTTTGATACACTACTGGGTAGAATCTTTCAGAGGCCCTCTGTTGTAGGCTCCTGTCCTGTTCCCTGATTTCTCTCTCGTTTCCAATGTCTGTCCCACTTGCCTTTCTGAGTGAGGATTGATCATCTTACCCAGGCTCTTCCTTCTTGCTTAGCTTCTTTAGGTGTACAGATTTTTGTAAGTTTATCTTATACTTTATGTCTAATATCCATTTATAAGTGAGTATATGCCATGTGTGTCTTTCTGCTTCTGGGATACCTCACTCAGGATGATCTTTTCTAGATCCCACTATTTGCCTGAAAATTTCAAGATTTCTTAACATTTTTTTTAATCATTTAGTGGTAAGTCAAAAAATCTGTGCCTTTGGGTCAAGTCACAACTATGGTAACAAAGAAATTGTAAGTGGACAGCAAACACAATTATGCCTCAGAGCACTCAATACTTCAGTGGCAGCCTGATTATTTCAGTAGACTTTTCTATTGCAAATACCATTATAATTATCATTGTAAGATTGCATTTGATACTAATAACTCATCCCTTAGCACTTGCACACAGGAGCCATAAGAAAAGGGTTCAGATGGATATTTTGTATATTCATATAGATATTATATATGTAAGAATAACTAATATAGAGGCCAAGAATTTGACCTGGAGCAGAGGGAATAGGAGGAAGTGAACAGAGGAGAAGGAGGAGGAAAATGATGTAAATATAATATCCATCTATGGAATTATCAAATATACCAATTTTAGAAAAAAGAATTCTATTCCCAGCCTCTCGACATAATGCATCTGCCTTGGGATTCAAATCTGTTGCTAACTCTGATTGAGGTTGCTAATCCATGCTGTTGTCAAAAACACCAACTTGAACATCACTCTGTTCCTCTCTTCACACCTAAATGATCCTCTGATACTCTTGATTCAGCCTCTCCATCATAACTGATATGTGTCCCCATTGTTCATTTACGTTGGGATAACCTTATCTAGTGAGGCAGTTTTGTGCTCCTTCCTATCAAAAGTGTGTGTATTTTGTATTTATTGTACAGTACAAGATGGGGTTTTGTATTTCATAACATAACAGTGTAAATAATAGTAATAATAACAAAATTATTCAAGATGTATTGGAGTGTATGTTCTCATCTCCATTATGAAAGTCTTATGTACATTAACATTTCTAATCCTCCTACAAACATTGTGGTCACATTTAATATTACCGTTATTTTGCAATTTAAACCAGTGACACATAAGAAAAAATAAATATTATCAAAATGTATTCTTGACAAGATTCAGCCTGAAAGAAACATCATCTACACTCGTCTTCAGTAGTTATTTTAATTTTTATTAATTACACTTTATTTACTTTGTATCCCCCCTCTATTTCCCTCCTTCCTCCTCTTCCAATCCCTCCATTCCTATCCCTTTTCCATGCATGCCCATCCCCAAGTCCAATGGTAGGGGAGGGCTTCTTTTCCTTCCTTCTGATCCTAGTCTGTTAGGTCTCATCAGAAGTGCTGCATTGTCTTCCTCTGTGGCCTGGTAAGGCTGCTCCCCCCTCAGGGGAAGGTGATCAGAGAGCAGGCCAAGCAATTCATGTCAGAGACAGTCCCTGTTCCTATTACTAGGAAACTCACTTGGACACTGAACTGTCAAGGGCTACATCTGTGAAGGGCTTTTAGGTTATCTTCATGCATGCTACCTGGTTGGAGTATCATTCTCAGGGAAGGCCCCTGTGCTCAGATTTTTTTGGTTCTGTTGCTCTCCTTGTGGAGCTCCTATCCTCTCCAGGATAGGAGAGGAAATTTTACTATTTCCCACTTCTTTTTTTTTTTTTTTTTTGAGGTCTCATTTTATTTATTTATTTATTTTTTTTTATTTTTTTTTTTATCAGTTACATTTTATTAACTCTGTATCCCAGCCGTGTCCCGATCCCTCATTCCCTCCCAGTCCCTCCCTCCCTCCCTCCCTCATCTCCACCGTGCCCCTTTCCAAGTCCACTGATGGGGGGGACCTCCTCCCCATTCATCTGATCCTGTTTTATCAGGTATCTTCAGGACTGGCTGCAAAGCCCTCCTCTGTGGCCTAACAGGACTGCTCCTCCCTTCGGGGGTGGGGAGACCAAAGAGCCAGTCATCGAGTTCTTGTTAGAAATAGTCCCTGTTCCCCTCACTTTGGGAAACCAATTGGTTACTGAGCTACCACAGGCTACATCTGAGTGGAGGTTCTAGGTTATATCCATACATGGTCCTTGGTTGAATGTCAGTCTCAGAAAAGACCCTGTGCCCAGATATATTTGGTCCTTGTGGAGCTCCTATCCTTTCCCCATCAGACTAACTCCCCTTCTTTCTTATGATTCCCTGTACTCTGCCAAAGGTTTGGTCATGAGTCTTTGCTTTGAAAACACTGCTAGTTAGAGTCTTTCAGATGCGCTCAGTAGACTCCTGTCATACGTTCAATGCACATCCCATCTGTCTTTCTAAACGAGGATTGATCATCTTACCCCATGTCCGCTCAATTCTTTCATAAGATTCCCTGCATTCTGCCCAAAGGTTGGCCAAGAGCATCTGCTTTGATAGTCTGCAGAGCAGAGCCTTTCAGAAGCCCTCTGTGGCAGGCTCCTAACTTGCTCCCTGTTTTCTCTTTCTTCTGATATCCATCCTCTTTGCCTTTCTGGATGGGGATTGAGCATTTTCATCAGAGTCCTCCCTCTTGAGAAGTCTACATGTAGGAAAATGCAAATAGATCCATACTTATCACCGTGCACAAAACTAAAGTCCAAGTGGATCAAAGACTTCAATATAAAACCATATGAGCTAAATCTGTTAAAACTAAAAAAGTGGGGAAGAGTCTGGAACTCACTGGCACAGGAGACAACTTCCTGAACAGAATACCAACAGCACAGGCTCTAAGAGCAACAATCAATAAATGGGACCTCATGAAACTGAGAAGCTTCTGTAAAGCAAAGGACACTGTCATCAAAACAAAATGACTGCCTACAGATTGGGAAAGAATCTTCACCAACCCTTTATCTGACAGAGGACTAATGTCCAGTATATATAAAGAACTAAAGAAAAACTGAAAAGTTTCTGTAAAGCAAAGAATATTGTCATCAGAACAAAATGACAGCCTACAGATTGGGAAAGGATCTTCACCAACCCCATATCAGACAGAGAGCTACTATCCAGTATTTATAAAGAACTAAAGAAGTTAAAAAGTAACAAATTAAGTAAAAATGGGAAACAGAACTAAACAGAGAATTATCGATAGAGGAATATCAAATGGCAGAGAAATACTTAAAGAAATGATCAATGTCATTAGCCATTGGGGAAATGTAAATCAAAACGACCCTGAAATTTCATCTTACACCCATCAGAATGGCCAAGATGAAAAACAAGTGACAATACATGCTAGAGAGGTTGTAGAGAAAGGGGAGCACTCCACTGCTTCTGGGAATGTAAACTTGTACAATCACTCTGGAAATCAATCTGGCGCTTTCTCAGACAATTAGGAATAGAGCTTCCTCAAGATCCAGCCATACCACTTCTAGGCATATATCCAAAAGAGGCTCAAGTACACAACAAGGATATTTGCTCAACCATGTTCATAGCAGCTTTATTTGTGATAGCCAGAAGCTGGAAACAACCCAGATGCCCCTCAGTTGAGGAATAGATACAAAATGTATGGTACATTTATGCAAAGGAATACTACTTAGCAATAAAAAAAACAAGGAAATCATGAAATTTGCAGGTAAGTGGTGAAAACTGGAATAGTTGATCCTGAGTGAGCTATCCCAGATGCAGAAAAACAAACATGGGATTGCGCATTTTAGTCAGGGTCATCTCTCTTGATTAGTTTCTTTAGATGTACTGATTTTAGTAGGTTTATCCAATTTATATGTCAATATGACTGAGTATATACCGTGTGTGTCTTTCTGCTTCTGGGACAGCTGACTCAAGATGATCCTTTCCAGTTCCCACAATTTACCTGCAAATTTCATGATTTCTTTATTTTTCATTGCTGAGTAATACTCCATTGTGTAGATGTACCACAATTTCTGCATCCATTCTTCAGTTGAGGGGCATCTGGGCTGTTTCCAGCTTCCGGCTATTACAAATAAAAATGCTAAAAACATGTTTGAGCAAATGTCCTTATTGTGTACTTGAGCCTCTTTTGGATATATGCCTAGAAGTGGTATGGCTGGATCTTGAGGAAGCACTATTCCTAGTTGTCTGAGAAAGCGCCAGATTGATTTCCACAGTGGTTGTACAAGTTTACATTCCCACCAGCAATGGAGGAGGGTTCCCCTTTCTTCACAACCTCTCCAGCATGTGTTGTCACTTGAGTTTTTCATCTTGGCCATTCTGATGGGTGTAAGGTGAAATCTCAGGGTTGTTTTGATTTGCATTTCCCTAATGGCTAATGAGGTTGAGCATTTCTTTAAGTGTTTCTCTGCCATTTGATATTCCTCTACAGAGAGTTCTCTGTTTAGCTCTGTTCCCCATTTTTTAATTGGATTATTTGGTTTGCTGCTTTTCAGCTTCTTTAGTTCTTTATATATACTGGATATTACTCCTCTGTCAGATAGAGGGTTGGTGAAAATTCTTTCCCAATCTATAGGCATTTGTTTTTGTTTTGGTGATGGTGTCCTTTGCTTCACAGAAGCTTTTCAGTTTCATGAGGTCCCATTTATTGATTGTTGCTCTTAGAGCCTGTGCTGTTGGTGTTCTGTTCAGGAAGTAGTCTCCTGTACCTATGAGTTCTAGGGTTTTCCCCACTTTTTCTTCTAACCTATTTAATGTGTCTGGTTTTATGCTTGTCACCTCTAGGTTCATATATCCTTTTCCCCTCTCTTTTCCAGTAGATTCCCTATGCTTTGTCCAATGTTTGGCTGTGAGTCTCAGTATCTGTTTTGAGTAGTTGCTTGGGGAAGCCTCTAAGAGGACAATTCTCTGGCAGGCTCCTGTCTGCAAGTGCATCAGAATATTGTTAATAGTGATAGGTGTTTGCTTTCTTTCATAGTACAGGTAGAGCAGAGATTGAGGGAATGTCCAACCAATGTTGGGCCAACTCTAAGAAGGGGATGTTTGTAAGCTCAGGAAATGTTAATCTCTCAGTATTAAGTTTTGTAACTCAATACTTACACCAATCTCTGTTATATCATGTGTATGTTAAACTTAATAGCCTGAAATAATTTGCATTAAATTTCAAATTACTTTTCAGTAAAATTTGTTTATGCAAATTTGTTTAAGGAAAGTATGCTTTATATAAATAAGTGCAAGAATATGCTGAAACATCCAAAAAATAAAATGATTTATAGTTTCAGGGGACAAACACATTATGTATAGTTTATGTAAGCATATATGTCTATGAGTGGTTATTACTCATCATATATCCACACAATAAATGTAGCCACAAGACATACAGCAACTCTGAAAGGTCATATGTTTATTGATCATACAGGCATGAAACAGAAATTTTCATGGCCTTCAAGGACATGAAATAGGAGTTTGGGCCATGAAGCATTTCTGGGAAAAAAAAATACTGTGATATATGCTACTTTTTTAGTAGGAAGAAACCAGAATCTTTGTCTTAAATCACTTCCTAGCCTTTCCTGTCTTATTTTATGTCATCCTATGACTAAAATTTCTAAAATAAGAAACTGCTTTTGTGGACATACTATGACATAGGTATTGCTCTTTACAGGAAGTAACAAGTCAGGATAAAGAAATTGATGTTACCACCTTCTAGACAAGCCAGAATTAGTGTGATTGTCAGGCCTGGGAATTATTTCTTTGAAATATGAGACAGTTGTGTTGGATTTTACGCGTACAAACTATATCAAAGTAGAATGAATCATTGTGTAAATTTCATCTTGGAATATCCAAAGTGATTCTACCAAGGGCTATTTAAAGTCATCAAGTGGTAGCTTTAATTCTTGAGCATCTCAAGAAGTTCGAATATGTATCTATGCTTCAAAAAATTATGCTACTATATAACAAGACTAAAGACTATTCACACTCACACATTCTCTCTTACACATCCATATAAAAATGCACACAGTCTGCAAACAAAGGATCATATTATAGTGGAAAATGTGTCTTAGTTTTATTTCTAAGGAATAAAAAATACTCTGAAAAGGCAAGCAGGGTATAAAAGTATTTTAGCTCATAGTTTCATGTTCTGATCCATTATTGCTGGGACATCAAGGCAGAGAAAAAATTTTTTCTTAATTTTATTTTTTAATATTAGTTATAGTTTATTAACTTTGTATCCCTCCTATTTCCCACTCCCTCTTTCCTTCCCAATCCCACCCTCCCACCCTCATCTCCTCCCTGCCCCTTTCCAAGTCCACTGATAAGGGAGCCCTTCTCCATCTAATACTGGTTTATCAGGTGTCTTCAGGACTGGCTGCAAAGCCTTCCTCTGTGGCCTGGCAAGGCTGCTCTTCCCTTGTGGGGAGGGGCGTGGTAGCTCAGTATCCAAGTGGGTATTCTAATAAGGGGAACAGGGACTGTTTCTGACATGAACTTGATGGTGGGCTCTTTGGCAGAGAAAGTTTGAAGCTGCTAGTCTCAGCCAGAGTAAAGAGCACAGAGAGAACTAATTCATCCAAATGTTCACTCAGCTGTCATTCTCTATTTTTGTACAGACCAGAATGTCCTGCCTAGGGAATGGTTCTACCTATGGTAGGCAGAACTTCCCACCTTAATGAAGGTAACTCGGATAATGCTTACACAGTACTTACAGAGGGCCTTCTCCCATATGATTCTAGTTTGTGTAATGGTGACAATTCAAACTATTCACCAAAGACTATAGATAATCCAAACATGTATTTTCATTTTTATAAAATATTTGCCACATTCTTTTTTATCACCATTTTGATATATTGTTTTTCTATTTTAACGTGAAATACTTTTTTTCTTATAAAAGTACTGGAAGATTTTGAGATGCCTTGAAGGTTTACCTATGTTCTTATTATGTTGTTATTAATAGTCTTCATTGTTAAAAACTCATACAATTAACTTGTACAACCACTCTGGAAATCAATCTGGTGCTTTCTAAAACAACTAGGAATAGTGCTTCCCCAAGATCCTGCCATACCACTCCTAGGCATAGATCTAAAAGAGGCTCAAGTACACAATAAGGACATTTGCTCAACCATGTTTATAGCAGCTTTATTTGTAATAGCCAGAAGCTGGAAACAGCCCAAATGCCCCTCAACTGAAGAATGGATGCAGAATTTATGGTACATCTACCTAATGGAATATTACTCAGCAATGAAAATCAAGGAAATCATGAACTTTGCAGGTAATTGGTGGGAACTGGAAAGGATCATCCTGAGTGAGCTGTCCCAGAAGCAGAAAGAAACACATGGTATATACTCACTCATATAGACATATAACATAGGATAAACCTACTAAAATCTGTACACCTAAAGAAATTAATCCAGAAAGAGGACTCTGACTAAAATGCTTAATCCCCATCCTGAAAGGCAAACAGGATGGACATCAGAAGAAGAAGAAAACAGGAAACAAGTTAGGAACCTGCCACAGAGGACGTCTGAAAGGCTCTGCCCTGCAGACTATCAAAGCAGAAGCTGAGACTTATGGCCAACTGTTGGGCAGAGTGTATGGAATCTCATGTAAGAAGTGGGAAATAGTAAGATCTGGAGAGGAATGGAGCTCCACAAGGAGAGCAACAGAACCAAAAAATTTGAACACAGGGATCTTTCCAGAGATTCATACTCCAATCAAGTATTGTGCATGGAGATAACCTAGAACCCCTATATAGATGTAACCCATGGCAGTTCAGTATGCAAGTTGGTTCCATAGTAATGGGAACAGGACTGCCTCTGACATAATCTGATTGGCCTGCTCTTTGATCACCTCGCCCTGAGGGGAGAGCAGCCTTACCAGGCCACAGAAATGACAATGCAGCCACTCCTGATGCGATCTGATAGACTAGGTTCGGAAGGAAGGAGAGGAGGACCTCCCCAACAATGGAGTTGGGCAGGGGCATGTGTGAAGAAGGGGAAGAGAAGGTGGGATTAGGAGGGAAGGAGGGAGGGGCTTATGGGAGGATACAAAGTGAATAAAGTGTTATTAATAAAAATTAAAAAATAATAAAAATAAAATATATTGCTTAAAAAAAGAGAAAAAATCTCATACAATTGAGACAGTCAAAATTTTAAAAAATGACATAAAGATAGAGGTGAACATGGAATTAGCCTCTGATGAGGAAATGGCAGTGTGTGATAAATGTCTGAAGTGCAGAGGCTGTCCTTACATCAGATTCTAGATATTGTTCAGGAGTTTGGCTCCATCAGGACAAGCTTGGAGCCCTTAGCCTTTTCTAGTATCCTTTATTTATCCACTTAATTCACACAGAGGTGTAAATAAGGGAATCTTTAATATGTGCTGTAGTCTCTGCATTTTATTTGGAGATATATTTGAAGTCCTGTGCTAATAATCTAAAGATCCTTGTGATAGCAGTATAAAGACAGGTAAAGGTGAGGCATCAAAGAAAACCCCATTATTATCATATTCAAAATCATATATTAGTGTTCTTGTGAGGTTCCTGTCCCTTCCAGGTCCTTCTATCTTTCCCCCAAGCATTTCCTCAGGACCCCAGGAGCTCTAACCCATTTTTGGCTTCAAGTCCCAGCACCTGCTTCAATCTGCTGCTGGCAAGAGCCTCTTGGATGAGCGTCATGCTAGGCTCCTGTCTGCAAGCATAGCAGATCATCATTAAAAGTGTCAGGGGCTCTCTCTACCATGGGGTGGGTCTCAGGTTGGGCCAATCCTTGGTTAGACATTCCCTCAACCTCTGTTCCTCTTTAACCTTGTACTTCTTGTAGGGTTGCAGGGTAATTTTTAGATCAAAATTGTTGTTGATGCTTTGGTGATCCCCTCCCTCCACTAGTCCTGGCTGGCCAGGTCTTCACAAGAAGACCACCAGAGCCAACTAAACAACAATTCTAGATGCACAGGGGCTTACAGAGACTGAGACATCAACTAAGGAGCACCCTGCACATATGTGGTCAAGGGGTGGTTCGGTCTTCATGTGGGTCACCTGGCTATTCAGGGGCAGCTGTTTATAACATAGACTCTATTGTTAGCTTTTGGATCACTTGCCCCTGGCTGCCTTGCCTGACCTCAGGGGATAGGATATGATCAATCCTCATGTGACTTGATATGCTGGGGAAGGTTCTTATGGGAGGAGGGGTGTTCCCCTTTGGGGGAAGAAAATGGAGAGGAAAACGTGGAATGAGAGGAGGAAGGGATGTAAAGTAAATAAACTGAAATAAAATAAAAATTAAAAAAAACTCTAAATGGAAAACTGTCACAACATATCCTAGAACATTTCTTTCATATATTACTATGAAAACAATACCTTCACACAAAAACACACATACACACACACACACACACACACACACAGTTCTATAAAGGTTTCAGAGAAATAAAAATTACAAAATATCCATTAAGCATCTGTGGCATGAAACAGTTAACAAAAATAATGGAAGAAAAAAATGAAAGTAAATCTGGATATTTAAGATAAATGAAAGGTATAAATAATTATGAATAAAATCAGTAGAACTACAGAGAGTTAGTTTATAAAGCAGTCAAGCATAATTCACAAAAGTACCTCTGATAATTCAATAAAATGGAACTTTTGGAGAACACATCTCTCAATATGTCTTTAAAACTGTTGCTTTCATCAAAATGACCCCCACCTTACACTGATCAGAATGGCTAAAAACAAAACTCAAGTGACAACACATGACGGAGAGGATATGGAGAAAGGGAAACCCTCCTCCATTGCTGGTAGGAATGTAAACTTGTACAACCGCTTTGGAAATCAGTCTGGAGCTTTCTCAGAAAATCTGAAATAGCGCTACCTCGTGATCCAGCTATACCACTCCTAGGCATATATCTGAAATGTGCTCAGCTACACAAGGACATTTGTTCAACTCTGTTCATAGCAGCACTATTAGTAATAGCAAGAATCTGAAAAAAAAAAAAAAAAAAAAAAAAAAACTAGATGTCCCTCAACAGAGGAATGGATGCAGAAATTGTGGTACACAAGGGAATACTATTCAGCTATTAAAAACAAACAAATCATGAAATTTGCAGGCCAATGATGGGAACTAGAAAAGATCATCTTGAGTGATAAAGACACACATGGTAATACTCATTAATAGTGGTTATTAGACGTATAATATAGGATAAACATACTAAAATCTATAGTCCTAAAGAAGCCAAACAACAAGGAAGACCCTAGGGAAGATGCTCAATCCTCATTCAGAAGGGCAAATGTGATAGACATTGAAAGCAGGAGAAGACAGGGAACAGGACAGGAACCTACCACACACAGCTTCTGAAAGACTCTACTGATCGAGGTATCAAAGCAGAGGCTAAAAATCACAGCCAAACTTTGGGAAGAATGCATGGAATTTTATGAAAAAAAGGAGGATATAGAAAGACCTGCAAGGGGACAGGAGCTCCAGAAAGAGACCAACAAAGCCAAAAAAAGGGGAGGGGGCTCTGGGGGCAAACAAGACTGATAACCCAACCAAAGACCAAAGACCACGCATGGAGAAGACCTAAAACCTTGCTCAGATGCTCAGATGTAGCTCACAGACTCAGTCTCCAAGTGGGGTTCCCCAGTAAGGGGAGCAGGAGCTTTCTCTGACATGAACTCAGTGGCTGGCTCTCTGATCACTTCCCCCCCTTGGGGTGCATTCTTGCCAGGCCACAGAGGAAGATGATGCAGCCAGCTTTGATAAGACCTGATAGGCTACAGTCAAGTGAAAGGGGAGGAGGACCTCACCTATCAGTGGACTAGGGGAGGGGCAAAGGAGAAGAAGAGGGAGGAAGAGAAGGATTGGGAGGAGATGAGAAAGGGGGCCATAGCAGGGATACAAAGTGAATAAATTGTAATAAATAATAAATTAAAAAAATTAAAAACTGTTGGTTTGTTTTGTTTTCCCCCTTAGGATTAACAAAGAGCAATGTTTACTTGAACTAGGTACCATGTGTTTTTGTTTTGTTTTTTTTTGGGGGGGGCATGGAGTGATGAAGAGCTCTCTCATTGGTTAACAGGACATGTTCTGCCAACATGGGCACCTTAGTTTGAATTCCCAGCATACAGCGCATCCACTTAAACATCCAGGCACTGTAGTACATGCCTGTAACTCTAGCACATGGAAGCAGAGACAGGTGGTTATTTAAACCTTGCTGACTAGACCTTCTGAGCAAAAGGGCATGCATCCAACTCCTCGAGAGACCCTGACTCCCAGGAAATAAGATAGAGAACATGAAAGATACCTTTACCTCTTGGCTTGTGCACTGCACTACATAGCTGTAAACTTACACCCTCAGCTGCATACACAAAGCACACCTGATAATCCCCATCCCGCCCCCATATTCAGACATACCATTTAAAAGTCGCAGTCACTAAAACTATTGGAGCAAACAGCATGGATGTTCCCAAAAAGAGTTGAGGTAAATAACAGTTGTGCCAGAGGTAGCCTCTTAATATTAAGGCACACTTCCTTAGTGTTGTTTTTTTTACATTCTTTGAGCAACTCATTTCCTCACTATCCTTTAGTCTTTTCTTTTCTCCCGTGCCATTGTGTATTTGCAGCTGAATTTATTTAATTTTAAAACTCTCATGATAAGAGCCCTTTACATATAAGACAAAATCTAAACTGAGAAAAGGGACCAGACAATCGAAATTTATCAAACCCTCCAAAATTACTAGAATGCTCAGCTTGAGCTTCCACAGGACTTGTTTCTAGCCTGCTCTCCAGTGTTAGTAAGTTTTTTTTTTGTTGTTTTTTTTTTTTTTTACTCATTTTTGTATTTAGATCCAAGATGCTAAGAAAGGCTGCGAGAATAATCGCCGATTGACCAGAGTTCTACTCTGCTGAACACTCATTACATCTAACCACACCATACTGCACACATTCTCCTTTTTCGTATAAGAAAACTCTGGTACAGGGGGCATGCGGTCCAGGTTAGACAAGGAGCAAAGCCCAAATCAGAATCCTCATCTGCCTATGCATGGCTCCCAATCTCTGTAGAGATAACAGGATGAGCCAGCAAGCCAAGCCCACAGGGATACATCTGAGGAATACCGAATTCACTCTCCTCATCATATGTGCTTTTTTTTTTTTTTTAAATAATGGGAATCCCAAGCATTCTTTAAGAGTGCATCTAAAAAAGGCACAAGAGATGAAAACCATAGACCTGTCCATCTACCATGGGAGGACAGTGGCATTCATATTGGTGCCTCCCCATATCTAGGGACACCACAAATATTTGTTTAAAAGCTGAATAAACTGTTAATACTGAAGAAGAGAAAAACAAGCTTGGGCACAAAAATGGAATCACAAAACAACAATGCATACTAATAGAAAGGAAGTCTTTTGTTCATTTCCTGTGCATTGGGATTTGCATGAAAAGAATAACCTGAATAGATGGGCAAATTCTGATTTCTAGCAGAGGTTTGCCTATTCACAACAGAAACAAGATGAATATTTCAAATGCAACCTCACCACATTTATTTGGAAAATGCTTCCCCTTAGAACCTGTCACTTTCATGCTAAAAAAATGGAAAGGTCAAAATGTTTCTAGAAACATTTTTCTCTATGGAGACAGCGTGACTTAAAATGACAGCCAAGCAAGATTATATAACATTCCAAAAGTTTGGTGTAACCTGCAAGTCTCCTTAAGGGAGAGTATCACTGTGATTTGCTTCAAGTGGTCTCTAAATTTACTTATAGAGTAAGGATGAGTCCCTCCAACAACTATACAGTTCTTTAAATTGTTTTTAACTAATGCCAAAAATACTGAGGGTGGCAGTTTTCAGGAAGATAGGGAATTAAAGGGATAAGTATGTTACATAATATTTAATTAATAGCAATGGCTACCAGAACCAACAAAACTTATTGCCGTGTTATTGTTATCATGAATGATAGCATCCCTAGGGTTCAGGCTAAACATAAGGAAAGGTATATACCAGAACGGAGATTAGAAAGCATGTTTTTTCTTGCATCAAGCATTTGATATTAAACAATTCCAGAAAAATACACGTTTTAATGTTTTTCTTTGTGCCAACTAAAATCAACTAGAACCACCAGTTGTTACAACACGTACTCTGAAAGAGTGCTCTTTCCCTAAAATCATATGCAGAGAGCAGAGGAAAGCCAAATGTAGGCCAGTTTACGGTGTCTGAAGTATAACATTTTTGAAGCTTCACTTAACGTAGAACTGAATGTCTTCAGGGATTAGATAGAAAATGGCCCTTTTTTGTAGTCATTATCTCAAGGAAGGGCGCTTTGCAAGTTGGTCCTTCTTGTTCTCCACCCATGCACCCAGTTCCAGGAGCCACATTCACACCTGTAAACTACTGCTTTGCTTGTTAATGGGTCTTTCTTTCTCTATTATACACTTGACAAATGCAAGAATGACTTTGTTCTTGCCACCATTGAAAACCAGTTCACATGTGTATCACTGGTTCATAATGCATTACTTAAGTGCCTGTGACCATCTGGTAGTGAAAATAGAAGAATACAAATGTAATAGCACCCAGGAATCTGAGGGAGGGAGAATACAAGTTCAAGGTTAAAGTGGCATTACACAGTCAGGCCTTGTTTCCAAAACAATAGTTACAGTTGTGAATACTACAGCAAGATCCGTGGGACCTATCTGATTTAATCCTGCACGATTTCCTCAAAGTTCACTTCTGCTCCAGAATTTTGAGAGAGAAGGAAGAACAAAGTGACAGCTCTGTGTTGTTCTTCTGGTGTCTGGCTAGGAACAAGGAAGACAAGGAACATCGGGATGAGCTGAGGTCTGCCTCTTTTCCATCACTCCCTCTGCTTCGACCTGACAGCCTGCCAAGTTGGACAGCTTTCACAGAAAAGGTAAACACATCACTGAAGTTGGCTGTCTCTGTTCAGGAACAGTGGTCCAGCAACCAGGACCCTACTAATCATGTCTGCTTATGCCCGTGTTATACTGATAGAGAATGAAAAAATCCAAGCATCTACCAAACAACTTCCCAACCCTATTATTGTTTAGAATTTGGTTAATAGAGGAACAACATATTCAGTATCTTAAGCTTAATTGCTGAAAAATAATAAAATAAATATTTTGCTTATCAAATCTCCTTAGAAACCAAATCAAAATGTTTCCAGAGATCTGTTCTCAGTAATGAATATTCTATATTCATTATATCACAAAAACAATCATTCTATTCCATATAGGAAGATAGGAGAAGTTTCTATCTTCATGATCTAATTTTTTTTTACACCAAATGATTATAAAACTTAAGTAAGAGCTTTATGGATATCTGTGGAAATTCTGTCCTGTCATTTTTTTATGTACATGCTGACTCAATGTCACAAAATAACTGAGCTGCTCCTGCCTTTCCTGACAGTCCAAAGAAACAGTAATGCATACAAATCATTTTACTGCTTAAAAGTTTTGAATAAAACATGCTAACCTTGTCATACTAAGTGACAGACAGAAATGTCACCATTGTTTGCCAGGGACAAATAATCCATATACTTCATGTATAATTCATCTGATCTTTAAGAATGTTTAACAATATTGAATTTAGATAAATTTCAATGTTATGATGCATCAAACTTCCTTTATCAATTTCCACATGTGCCTCATCAATTTATGTCTCCATTTATATTACTCCATGTTGTATTAACTGTGACAGATCTAAAGAAGATTCATATTTCCTTGAAAAATTTATGGGTCCACTGCCCATAAGCAGACACTTCTTTACCAACTCTTAACTTGGAAGCCTCAAATTACCCAAGCTTAGTAAATCTTCCAGACACACACCCCCCCTTGCAAACACTGATATCTTTGAGCCTTTTAAAGATAGAGCCTTCAGTCCCTGAAAAGAAACTGGAGAACAAACACAGCATGAATTTCAATATTCCCTTTCTGAACAAGTTTCAGTGACTACCTAGTCATTCCTGTAAATTAAAACAAATCAAAGGTCTAAGAATCGGTCCTGAAGTGAGGTGGGCTAGAATATGATGTGCAGGCTTTATGGTGAATGAAAGCCCCAATACTGCAGAGAAAAAGAGGCCTTTCCTGTAGTGAACAATCTCCAGAGCAACCACCCAAGGAGACCATTTTGTGGTTTGCCTGAATAGCAACACTGAAAACTTCCCACATAGGACCATCCTGGGCTTTTTGTTTTTGTTTGTTTGTTTGTTTGTTTGTCTCTCATATACCTTTGATGGTGAGTCTCATTCTTTAGGCCTCGGAGAGTCCTTCCCATGACTAGGCAGTACTTCATTCTGATTAAAAATAATTTTATAAAATTAAATTTCTCATAAAACACAAGATAAGAATTGTGGGCATGCATCACTTTCAAGCCCTAAAAAGAGACAAAGAAAAGAAAAAAATGTGTACATGTGGTTTCATATTTCAAAAATCAACATTTGAGCTGTGTATGGTAATACATGACTTTAATCCCAACACTTGGAGGATAGAGGCATGAAAATCTCTGTGAATCTGAGGGAAGCTTTGTTGGCCTAGTGAATTCCTGGAAAAGCAGAGCTATGTAGAGATACTCTGTCTCAAAAAATCAAAAGTTGAAAAAAAAATTTTATTAACTGAAGCTATTATTTTCTCTCTTTGATCATATATACATTTGCATATCGCAGTTCATCTCTGAGTCATACCTAGGTACACATATAGATACATAGGAACACACATCTATATGTATATATGTATACATATGTATATACATACAGACATAAAATTCATTCTTTCCAAGTAATCTGAAAAAGCAGACCATTTTTCACTAGCTGAGCTATCTCCTTTGTGGTCTGTTCAAAAAGTGGTAGAAGATAATGTGAAAAGTTCACTTAATTCTTCAAAGATGAAAATGTCTACTTGAGTAAATGAACCTTTGGGAAATTAAAATTGTGAATTGGACTTAAAACTGCCCTTCTTTTTCAGAAACGACTAATACATTGTTAAAAAAGTTTATAAATCTCCTCTTCCAAAATTCTATGTGCAAAAGATTTTTAATTTCTGGAGCTGTTTACAATTATTACATATCATTACTGTTTTCAGGGCTAGGTGCCTACATGTTTCATCTGACGTTCCAGAGGGATTATGAAATTCAAAGGACAGTATTTAATATCACTATTTGTCAATGTAGGGGCTCCTATCTTTAAAGAATGACTTTATTTCTAGGTAGAGGTAGGAAACTGCTTCATCTGGAAACCAGAATGGGCCAGGGCAAGGGACATCGGGATGAAAAGAGAAGTATGGAGAGTGGGTATAATTAAGCTGTACTATATGCATTTATGAAAGTACCACATTTAACCTATCATTTTGTATAACTCAAGTACATGAATAACAAATAACATACAAAAGAGAAACTCAAAGATATTCTGATCTAAACAACTTAACGTTGGCCGTTAAATAAATGATTTATAATAATATCTCTAAAGTTTTCCATATTTCACCTACAGTACATATGCACATGTAGATTTCTACTATTTTTCCAACAGCTCTAATTTCATAGCAGAACATTCACCAGATGGAAAGGGGCCATTCTATGGGCTTTTGGCAGATAGAGTAATGTTGGCTCTGCTAAATGAAAATCTCTTATTTGAGGAGCCTGTAAAATTGGCAATAATTGACATTTGAACAGAGAGAGAATTTTTAAACTGTTTTTTATTTGCAACAGGAGATTCCTTTGAAGAGATTTTTGTTAACCCTTTACATTTTATTTTACTTTCAAATTCAGGCCTCCAATTAGCACTGAAGTTTCATTTATTAAATGTGTTCACTAATTTACATTATTATTATTATTATTATTATTATTATTATTATTATTTGTGTGTAATCATGTAGATGGTAGAATATGGGAATTGAAATTCATTCACTAGTGCCTGGGGAGAATAGCTGAATACTCTTCTAATTTCCTTCATGGAGAAATTTTGCGGACACATACACTTGGAGAGAGTTTTTAAGGTGCTTTATTCCTACTTTGTTATTATTTCTTTTTTTTTTTCAATGCAGTTTATTCAGGAACATTGAACAATCCTCGGACCCCGGGGAAAGCCAGCCCACAGCTTAAATAGCCTCTGGGTAGCCAACCCAGGCGTGCCACGGGGGCAATGCAGATAGGTCCACATACATGGAAGCAAGCCAGATCCTCAGCCTTAGCCAAATGTGGAATTGCTATTATTTCTTCTAACTACAAAATACTTCTGTCTTGAATTATATATTACTTTTCCTAAAACAGAATAGCAGCAAAAGCAACTTAAGAAAGAAAGAATTTATTTTGTCTCACAGTTTGTGGTACACTCCACTATTTGGGGGAATCCAGGGTGGCAGAATCATGAAATAGCTGGCCATAGAGCATCCATAGTCAGAAGGAAGAGAATTAATTTAATTCAGTCTAGTACCCCAATCCAGAGAAGGGTGCCCTCCACAGTTTATTCGGTCTTGCCACCTCAGTGAATCTGATCAAGATAATATTCCACAAGCATGCCCAAATGCTCTTTTCCCACTAAGCTGGGAACTGTGATTCTCTATCACACACACACACACACACACACACCTCTATTTACATATGGAGGTTGGGCTCATTAATTTTTGTTGTCAAGTTGATTTGGTTGAGAACTGATATTAGTTCAGCATTCTTCCAGTGAATATGTGAGGGCTTAGACACAGAGATTAATTAGTGGAGAGACACACCTGGAATGCAAGGGGCACCACATAATGTAGGAGAGAAACTGGGACGGAATAAAAGAAGTCGTAGAAGGACAGTTGTGCAGGCATTCTCTCCCCCTGCTTCCTGACCTCCATAAGCTGGGATATTTGCTTTACCAGGTTTTCCTAGCCACGGTTTACTAAGTGCTCGAAAACCAGGAGGCACAATATACCTATTGTTCCTTGTGTGTAACTGTCATAGTGATAGGAACCCTGAGTATACAAAAGTATTTTTAAAATTCTGTTGTGGTAAACAACCTCTTTCTTTCCTGTCTTTTAGGATAGTCAGCAAAATATTTAGGATAATACTGGGGTAGTTTGTACTTAAGAATCAAGACTGTTGTACTGATATCCAGGGGCCTCAATTCATTATTTTCTATACATACTTCTGTTTATATTTTTTCAGCTAGAATCTGCTGGTGAAAAAAAAAATGAATAAATGTGACTATTCCATGGATAAGGTGATTTCATCAAACTAATGCCAACACAGCCAACCAGAACTTTAGATATTTTTGACAATGATTTTCTTGAAAGCTCTTTGTGTTGTGACTTTGAAAGATTATATATATAATTATATGATTTTATATATAATATATATTATTATTTTTCAGGAACTAAAAGACCAGGATGATAGAAAATTTTTTTCTATGAAAAAATTCTAAGATAAATGTTCAAATGAGTCTTTATACTGAGATCATTGTCTACTGTGTCTCTTTTAAAAACATTTGAAAATATTTTCAGAAGCTTCATGTACTTCCATAAAATCTTTCATGATGACCTTTCATTATTTAAAACCTGTTATTCTTCATGGTTTCCAAACAGTAGTATAAAATCAGTACACTTCACAAAATTCAGAAAATGAGAACAAGAGAGATGGCTTAAAAATTTAGAAAACTTGCTGATCTTCCAAGGAGAAGACCAGAGTTTGTTCCAGACACCCAGCTGGAGTCTCACAATCATATCTAATTCCAGTTTTAGGAGATCTATGATTCTTGTGGTCACTTTCACACACATGAAACAGAAGTACACATGAGGGTAAAACACCCAAACAGATAAAATATTCAAACAGTTAACTGAAAATAAATAAAGTAGAATTTAGAAAATTAAGTACATCACTGAAATTCATTGAGCTTTGACTATCTTCTTCAGTCCAGTGTAGAAATCCATAGAATGGAGCTATATTCTGCATACTCACATTTTAGAGAAGGGATCCTGTGGTACAGTGACTGACTTTCAAAACACTCCGAGAGCTTCTAAACTTTTATTTGAGAATATTTAACGAGGGTAAGGTTTACTAAACAGTAATCAAGAGAAGAATAAGAAAAAGAGCAATAGTGTAGACCGAATTAATATAAAAGCAAAAAGCTGCCAGTTATTACAGTTTCAAAGTCTGTCTGCAGTGGCATATGTTATATCCTATGATATGAATGTATTAAATCATTTAAAGGGGATAAACAAAAGACGAATCAAGTGGTTAGGACTTTAGTTTTATCTCACAAAACATTTAGATTGATGATTTTGGATTGAAAAGTATCTTCCAAGAAAAGAACCATAAAACAGGAGAACAAATAGTAAGATTAGCTTCACTCTGCAGATGAGAATAAGCTGGACCTGGGTGCCAAGGTGTGCAAATTGCAAGAGTTTCTCAAACTCTGCATAATTGATTAAATTCTTCCACCAAGCATGGAGAGAAGATGCAGAACTTTGGGATACATGGCTTTGTAACAATAGCTTTTTGGGATGGGTGGTGTGGTTTGTGTTTGTGATCTCAGCAAACTGGAGGCCAAAACAGGAGGGTATCTATGACTTTAGGATTGAACTAGACTATGAACCCGTTCCAGACCACACTGGGCTCCAGAATAAGACTCTGTTTCAAGGAAAGGAAGTAAGGAGAAAAGGAGAGAAAAAGAAAGAGAGAAAGACAGACAGACAGAAACACAAAGGCAGATACAGAGACAGAGAGAGACAGAGATAGAAAGGAAGGAAGGAAAGAAGAAAGGAGAAAGGAAGGAAGGAAAGAAAGAAACTTCAAGCTCATATGATAGACAAAGGCAGTGAATAAAATCTTCCCTGCTGGAAAAATGTCTTGTATTCTCATATTTTTTTTTAAACAGGACAATTGTACAGAGTCATTTCCAGTAATAATTTTTAATTATCTATTGGATGACTCCCCCACCCCCTGTTATTTAAGGAAGAATTTAGAAGAACAAGTCTGAAATTTTTCTGATAAGCAAGGAACTGATGTAAGCATTGTTAGGGTTCCTCAGATATTTTTTTTTTTATTCCTGGTTGAAACTTAAATAACTAGACTTTTGGAAGCAAAGAAGACCGGACTTTGAGATTCCGTGAACATTTATAGTAAATCAAATCGATTTCTGGGTGATTTAAGAGAGGTTCATGTCTAGAAATTGTCAAACCTTGCTTTCCCAAGAATTTACAGATAGGACTTATTAAAAGGAAAGAGGAGTATTCCATTGTGTAAATGTACCACAATTTCTGTATCCATTCCTCACTTGAAGGACATCTGGGTTGGAATACTACTCAGCAATTAAAAACAAGAAAATCATGAAATTTACAGGCAAATGTTGGGAACTAGAAAAGATCATTCTGAGTGAGGTATCCCAGAAGAAGAAAGACATATGGTATATACTCACTTACAAGTGGATATTAGACATATAATATAGGAAAAACATAGTAAAATACGTACACCAAAAGAAGTTAAGCAAGAAGGAGGACCCAGGGTAAGATGATCAATCCTCACTCAGAAAGGCAAACTGGGAAGACATCAGAAGAGGGAAAAAACAAGGAACAGGACAGGAGCCTACCACAGAAAGCCTCTGAAAGATTCTACCCAGCAAGGCATCAAAGCAGATGCTGATACCCATATCCAAACTTTGGGCAGAGTGCAGGGAAGCTTCTGAAAGAAGGGGGAGATAGAAAGACATGCAGGGGACAGGATGCCCACAAGGACAGCAACAGAACCAAAATTTCTGGGCACAGGGGTCTTTTCTGAGACTGATATTCATGGAGATAACCTAGAACCCCTGCACAGATGTAGACCATGGCAGCTCAGTCTCCAAGTGAGATCCCTAGTAATGGGAACAAGGATTGTCTCTGACATGAACTCAGTGTCTGACGCTGTGGTCATCTCCCCCTTGAGCGGGGAGCAGCCTTACTAAGCCACAGAGGAAGACAATGCAGCCAGTCCTGATGAGACCTAATAGGTGAGGGTCAGAAGGAAGGGGAGGAGGATGTCACTATCAGTGGACTTGGGTAGGGGCGTGGAAGGAGAATAAAAAGGAAATGCAGGATTGGAGAGGATGACAGAGGAGCCTACAGCTGGGATACAAACTGAATAAACTGTAATTAATAAAAAATTAATACTTTTAATAAAAAGGAAAGAGGAAATTAAGTGCTTGGGGACCTATAACCCCAAATGAAAAGTAAAAAAAAAGAAAAGAAATATCTTGTCAAAAGGGGAGAGTGTTGCAGCCCTAAACAAAGACACAGAAATAAATGGTTGTTAAGCTTGTGTGGCATAAAGGCATAATTCATGAGTAGTATTAAGGGACAACAAAACAAGTCTCTGATGCTTCCAAGTTCTCAATAAAATGTAAACCTAATATTTATGTTTTTGGTTATGAGCCTAGCCATCTTGGGTTCAGTTGGAAAGGGAGGAGGGCTCCCCTTTTCTGAGCAATAGGGTTCTGGAATAGTGGGAAAGAAGGAGGGAGGGTGGGACCAAAAAGAGACGAGGGAGGGAGCTCTGGTTGGGATGTAAAATGAATAAATTAATAAAAAAAGAAAATGGAAAAAATATTCGAGTTTTTCTCAAAATCCAAGAAAACTCTGCCAAGAAAAATGTAAACTTGACCAATGTTACCATTGATTACATGAGTATAAAAAGTAAATAAATGCCAACTTCACAGCTTCTACAAAAATAAGTTTTAATATTATTTAGGGGAAGTACAAGAATAGGTCAATGCAGATACAAAGAAAAGTCTCAAAACATAATGTTCACGAATATAAACATACATCAGAGAAAACAAATAAATGAGGACAGCAATAACAAAAAGTAATAAAATAAAACCTGAAATCTTCCAGGACTAGTCAAGTTGTTATTTTGTGACAAGGGTGGTTTAATCTGTATTGGTAACTAGATAAACTAAAAAATATAGAGTACTAAAAGGCATAGGGAACCCATCTGACTGAAGCTCAGTAAAGAATATAAACAAGTATTTGATCATCATACCAATCCACAGTGACACAGACGAATGGCCAAACCAAAGATATGAAACATAAATATATTGTGTACCACCAAGGAATGACTACAGGTGTCTTTTTTTAACATTATATTGACTAGATCTTGTACAAAATGCCTTTTTATTGTTCGACGACCTTTTATATTTTCCCCTCATGTGATAGCAAATGAGAAAGCATTTGGCAGGGAAAACATGAACAAGATTGCCACCTGTGTAGACAGGAGATTTGTTACTTTGCTGAAGAATGAGGGCGGAGAGAGCATGATTGATTTAAGTCACTAACCTCACATAAATTGCCATGTCTTTTTTGAGCTCACCAGAGAACATGGCTCAGGAATTAGGCTTCCTCCTCACCTTTCAAAAAAGAAAACAGGCCTCAAAGGCTACTTGTCTGTGGGTGCACTACCTCTCCAAACTCCATGAAAAGGAGGAGAAAATACTTCCAAAGTAAAAACATTGTGCCACAAAATAGACACATACACTAAATGTATAAAATATAAGGCTCAAACATGAGTATTCGTAATTTTAGCCATCTGCTATTTAACAAAGAAGTAAAAACAAAAACAGCACATGCTAGGGGAAAAAGAGCATCTTCAACAAATAGTGCTGGGAAAACTGGAAGCTCACATGTAGACAAATGAAGTTAAATCTATATTTATCCTCCTGTTCAAAAATTAGATCCATTTGAACCAAGAACCTTAATTTGAAACATGAAACCCTAAACCTGCTAGAAGACAATCAGGCAGAATCTTAGACAATATAAATATAGAATGGGATTTTTTGAACAGGGATCCATTAGCCAAGGAATAAAGGTCACTGAGACCTAATAAAAGTTTCCTCACAGCTAAGGAAACAATCAGTCATGAAAAAAGACACTCAAAATGAGAAAGAATCTTTGCCAGCTATCCATCTGATGGAGGACTAATGTCTAGAATATGCACAGAGCTCAAAACACAGAATCAAGGAGACAAATGACCTAATGGGCTGGCAGTCTAAACAAAGAGTTCTAAATGGATGATATAAAAATTGCTAAAAAATACATCAAAAAGTTTCCATCAGTCATATCAGTTATGGGAACATACATTTAAACAATTTTGAGATTTCATCTCATACCAGTATAAACGGCTAAGGTCAGCAAAACAGCTAACAACAAATAGAGGCAAGGTTTGTTGATGGGAACACAAATTGGTATGGCCACTCTGGAAATCAGTATGGACAATTCTGTATGGATAATTTATCAGTATGGATAATTCTCAAAAGAAAATAAGAAAAAAGAAAAGAAAAACTAAACTAAACTAATTCTATGATCCATCTCTAGCACTCATTGGCATATGCCAAAAGGCCTTGACTGACATCCTGTTCTCTGTGATTCTTGCTCAGTTATGTTCATTGCCATCTTATTCACATAGTCAGGAAATGGAAACAATGTAAAGTGCCATTCAACAGATAAAAGGGAAATGGAAAAGTTGTACGAATACATAGTGGATTACTACTCAGCTATAAAAGACAATGAAATCAGGAAGTTTAAGAGTAAGGGGATAGAACTAAAAAAGATAATATTGAGTGAGTTATCCCAGACCCAGAAAGGCAAATGATTTTATTTCTCATGTGTGCATCTTAGCTCTAAATCCTCACATGGAGTAACCAGAGTAACCACAGAAGCCAGAAAAGTGTGAAGGGGCAGTGTGTGTGTGTGGGGGGGGGGTGGCTATTGAAGGGGAGAAGCAGTAAACAGTTAATGTGAAGTGGAAAGTAAGAAAACACAAAGATGGCTCCTATACTGGAGGAGAGGGGAGGATCAATTCAGAAGGAAGAGAGAAAAAAAGATATCTTCAAAATTTTGATAAAACCTCAAGAAATTATATTATTTCATAAATAGCTAAAAGCATACACAATGAATATGTGTATTTTTATACATATACATCTTACATCTGTGTGTTTTTGTGTGTGCATCTTAAAGAAATTAAGCCGCTTGGCTTTCACTGCTCCCCATAAGAACTGTAAAGTAACAAATGTCCCAGTACAACACACAAGAAATATATTTTCACAAAGAAATATATTTTTTAATGGTTAGTCGGAGTAATACAAGTAATTTCCAAAATATTATAGATTATACGTGAAAGCAATTAAAGCAGAGGCTGGCTCTGAAATATCAGTATTGAAAGCAGAATCATTCACTGTTCCACTCTGTGACAGTGAAGAAAATCAGGTACTCTGTGTGTGCCCAGGTGCAGATATGGTAAAGAGAGGCATTATGGTGACTAACTTAAATTTTGTAAGCAGCCGATGAGTCAATACATATAAAATACTTAATCTTTTTACTTCTTTCTTTATTTATTTAATCACTTTACAGCCTGATCCCAGCTCCCTCTCTCCTCTCCTCATAGTCCCACTCTCATGCATCCCTTCCCCCATTCTCTTCTTCTCAGAGAAGGGAAGGGCCCCAAGGGGTACCTACTTACCCTGGCACCTGAAGTCACAGCAAGACTAAGTGTGTCCTCTCCCACCAAGCCTAGAACAAGGCTATGATTCTTGAAGCATAATGTCCAACATCAGGGTTCTCACTACAATTTTTATTGATAGTGATGTATACAGCAACAAAATACGTGGAGGATAACAGCCACGTAGTAGGAAATGAGTTTCTATTTCCCTCACACCTGCCGTCTTATTTCAAATAATTGCAGACATCCCTTGCCTCCTCTTCCATCTCTAAAGTGCCTGGCGCATCATGGCGCTGTTGCAAACACTAGCACTGGAAACCAGCCATGAGTCATAGCTCAGTAGGGAAGGGGGGATGAGTGAGATGCATTACAGGATTACTGATATTACACAGTTCAACTTAAAGCAAGGGTTCTTAGTAGGGAATGGGGATGAGTGAGATGCATTACAGGACTACTGATATTACACAGTTCTACTTAAAGCAGTGGTTCTCAGACTTCCTAATGCTGTGACCCTTTAACACCTTTTCTCAGGTTGCGGTAACCCCAACCACAAAATTATCTTTGTTGCTACTTCACGACTCTTTTGTTACTGTTATGAATTGTATTGTAAATATCTGATTTGCAAGATGTCTTATATGCAAGCCCTGGTAAGGGGTTCTTTGACCCCCACCCCAAAGGGGCTGAAACCCACAGGTTGAGAACCACTGACGTAAAGCTTCAGAGTCTAAAACTGAAGGGGCCTCAGGCATTAGCAGCTTCAACTCTGGTACAGTTTCCCAGTGTCTAGAAAAGTCTACTTCTTTTAGCCCAGTCCTCTATTCTAGCCTATAATTGATCCCTCCATCTAATTTCCAAGCTTCTAAAACAGTGCTTCTCATTCCCACATGCAAAATAAACTCACACGAAACTTTACAAATGCCAAGGTCATACGAATAATGGTTTCTAAATGTCTCTGTCACTTAAAACGTGTCTGAAAAGCTCTCCAAAAATTATATATTCCACCCATTGGCCAAAGAGTCAGCATGCTTGGACTAGGGCCTTGTGAAATTTTTCAGAGGTATTTGATAATGTCATAAAGTGTCTTTCTCACTAGAAATCTAAATACTAAATTTCAAAACTGTCTTTCCTATGTTTTTTGCATCACAGACCACAGTTCATGAAGTATCATATTTGATTTGAAAATATCATAGAGCCAAAAATAGAGTAGAAATATAAATAAAAGTAAGCAGAGCTTATAGATATTTTAGAACATTGATTAGAACCTTACACCTCATATCAAGTATTCTTAAAAGCATGCATTTTCAGCATCCATGACATAAATAAATTATTTAATATAACTGTCTATCCAAAATAAGATCATAACCAACTACATGGACTGAAAACTCTTTCTGATACAGCATGTTGTACAACTGATACAGTATATACTACTGTGACCAAATATACCTCATTCTTACTTGCTGACCTCATCCATAGTAAAGAGAATTCCTCATGGACAGAGACCACATCCTCCTCGACTCCCTGGCATTAGTATAAGCACTTACTGAATGAATGATTCAATAGATGAAAAGACAATCTCCAACCTACAGAGAGGAAAAAGAAAATAGGAAGGCAGTATGCTTAAACTTGCACTTTGAACAGCCTGAATGACTGCATTCGAAATGCTGTTTCTGCACAGATTTAGTCTGTTGCCTGATGCTACAAGAAAATCCTAAGACTGGATATTTATGAAGAACAGCACATGACGCTATGGAGGCTGACAGTATAAAACCAAGGAGCCAGGGAAGTCACCTTCAAGTTAAAAACCTCTGATTCCCTTAATCAATGCAACGAAGCAAACAAATTTTAGTCAAACAGAAGGTTTAAACAAAACATGAAAACAAGGAGGTAGGAAAGACTAAAAGATCAGCAAAGAAGAAGAAGCACAAGAATGATGATAATATTCACAGGTGACTAGAAATATAATTAATATATAATTCTGTTATGTTCTTACAACAGCATGGCAGATAAGTCAAATTTAAGTGTTATTTTAGAAATGAAAATATAGACCTGAATTAAAATCCCAACACTGTCATTCACTCTAGTCAGAAAAAAACAACTACTCAGCATCCCTAAGACTTGATTTTCTTCAAGCTGCTACCAATCTCAAAGTTCTATTCATACCAGCTAGCTTTCAGAATGCTAAAAGTTGGTACACATGCTAGGGAGGTGGGTATGTAAACTGATAAACTGTCTTACTCAGCAGTGAACCATGAAGTTACAATAATGACCAGACAGGAGAAGCATACCCATTGGTGTTAAGAGTACAAGAAATACTTGTACAGTTAAGGCCTACTCCACAAGATAAAACATATGTCTATCACTATTAATTGAGCCAGGAGTCCATGCCTATGTAGGTCATAGGTCCTATGGAAAAGCCTAAAGCTAATGTTATGGTAAATATTCATAGTATTTAGCTGCCCCTTAAGTACTATCTGTATACCAATGTATTAATACATCTCTCAACCTTCAACACAAGAGCTTCTTCTTGCAATAGATGTCAATAAACACAGAAACCCACAACTGGTTAGTGTGCAAAGAACAAGAGATTGCAGAGTACTCAGCCCTAAATGGGACATTTATATCACCCTTCCTCCTCCTTCAAAAGGCTCAGGGATCATCACAGAAAAGGGCATGAAAAGATTGTAAGAGCCAGAGGTAGGGGAAGAATACAGTGGAATAGTATCTTAACACAGGACAGTTACACACATGAATTCATGGTGGTTGTGAGAGCATGCACAAAACCTACAAAAGAGTAAGTCCCACAAATCCCAGCACCGATGCAGGAGTGACTCATAAAGCCTGCTCTAGCGGAAGAGCCAGACAACGGATGGCTGTTGAGAGAAGGTTAGTCAGTTTTCTTCAAAGATGAGGCCCCTGAGAGGCTGCCCATCCGTAAATGACCTCCATGCAGGCACACACTGGAAGCACTATATGGATTCTCTGAGTTTTAACATAAAAACAGAACATTGAGGGAGGCAACTGACTTGAGGAAGAATTTGAAGATGGTGAGTAGTTGGTAGATATGATCAGAATGTTTTATACGTATGCATGAAATTCTCAAAAACAACAAGAGAAACAAAAATCAAAGACTTGACTTCCTTGTATGTAATAGCTGGATGGCAATATCTCACAGGAGCAGTGTAAAAGTTACATGACATAACGTTTTGAGTTGCTTTGAAAGACTTACCATATGTGATCTTCTAATTGCACAACAGCAATGCTGAGGTAGCATTTTTACCCAGCAGAAGCAGAAAAGTTGCTCAATATTTTATTCCCGATAAAAAGTTCATGAAAAAAAAAATCAACCATAATTTTTTAATTCCAAAGTTTGTCTTCTCTCAGTCAATCTGTGCTTTACCATTCATGTATGAAAATCACTGCCTTTCTTTAGAATGAGGGGTGGAAGCCAAAGTAATAGATGAGAAAATGAGATCACAGAGTATTTAAATGAATCCAAAATTAACACAAGATTAAGAGATAGTTTGCTTTGTCTTAAGTGAAACTTGAACACCATTTCTCATATAGAGTGTTTATAACTAATATAACATTCCACATATCAGTTACGCAGATTGGTATAATTAGAGTCTTAGAATATGCTACCTAATGTATAATTTGCTAATATTTTTTTTATGCAACAGAAGAACTTAAGGAACTTTTTTTTAAAGAAATGTCCATTCATCAGGGGTTTCCTTTTTTTCTTGAATTACATTGGATATAATGGACACATTTTTTGACTTTTTAATTTGAAGTATTTTTAAAATGTTACCAAAATATCAAAACTGCTGTTTAGTTTTTGAAAAGGAACAACCCTTGTTACTGGCTGAAGTGATATCTGAAATTTTCTTTTTGCAGACATTCAATATTCAATCAGATTAATTTTTAATTTTCTAATTTTTTAAAGGGCAAATCTTAAAACTAGATTTTCTCCTTCACAATACTGAAAACATAAAAATGTCAGGATCATCAATCAAATAACCATAGTTACTGAAGGATACAATGTCCATGCTAAACCCAAATCACTTCACACTTAGCAATTCATACTTAAATGGTAGAATCCAGCTAACCATTTAGACAACGGTACCGATGGATACCTAGAGCTTTAGGTAATTCCAAATAAAAGACAAATTTTCCTGCTATAGCCAGTTTTGCCTCATTGCTGTGTGAGTGTCTAAAACACCTACAGAAGCCACAAAGTGGCTGCAAACCATATACAAAAAGTTTCTAGCAGGTGAGGAAGCATACCATGAAAGTTTCTCTGCCGTCATGTGTGCTCCCTCCTGACATGAATACAACCCAAGATGAAACTGCAATTGTGAATGCAAGAGTGAAATCTCTATCTTCCTCAGATGACAAAAATGCCTAATGAAAACCAAGAAAAGTCTGCTCCCAAAAACATGCCATCCAATCCACCAATCTGACAGTCGTGGATGCCAAATGATAAGAGTACTGGAAAAGCAGGCCGGGAGGTTTCTTACTAGAAATAATTAAGGTATATCTATTAAAAAAACATTAATTTATACCACTAGCAAAATTTTGTTTCAAAATTTACAAAAAAAAAAAAAAAACATAGTAATTGAGACTTACCTTCCATCAGAACCACTATCGCGATGCTTGCTGTACTTATCTGCCTTATTCTCCATTCCCATTCCCACTGAGGTCTACAGATTAAGACAGGAGCCTCCAATTCTGGAAGTGGGGGTAGGGCAAACTGCTTTATCCGGCTTCACTAACTGAGGACTGGATGTTGAGAGAAGAAGCAGAGCTAACCCACCGTAGCCATAAGCAGTAATATGGAGCTGTGGGATGTCATTCAGGTAGATTTCTTAACATCTGAGCCTACGCTTAAAATAGTTTTGATGAAAATGTTCCATGTTTAAAGGCATATTTTTTTCAATTATAGTACTATATTTTGTTAATCACTATATATGTCTCCCAAACAAATTATATAATTAATTTTCACTGTACTTATGTAAAATCGACGACTTATTTTCTGTACAGAATATAAATAAGCTACTGTTGAGTTTTTAAAATATTCTGGTTGTAAATAGCACAATTTAAAAAAAACATATTTAATACTGCTGAACCTCAATATAATCACTGCCTTCAACTTCTCACATATTTCAGAGATGTTCCCTTAACTATTGCTCCAGGACATGGGATGTTTGGGCATTCATACAAAGGCCATTGTAAAGAAGATGTAAGGAGAGGTTTGGCTGCCCTACCATGGCAAACAGAAACAAACTAAAAGCCGACCCTCAGAAAAGGGAGGATGTTCAACCTGATACCTTTTAACTATTCAAGATGTCCAGAATTAGAAACAGATGGACAGCTCTGAAACTGAAGGGTGTTTATTATCAGGTGACAATCCTCCTGGCAACAGGCGATGATCAAATCACATCAACAGCTGGCACTGTGAAGCCATTGCGAGGAAGACTCAGACACAGCAACTAAAGCTCCCCCAGGACCTGACAATAGGAACCATGATTGACCCCAGGACCAGAATAGACTCAAGACTAAATCCTTGGGCTCTGCATAAAAAGCATCTAATATTTCCACCACCCAGGCAGATTTTTCTCCTAAGCTAAGGGTAGGGACAGCAGATAACAGGACAGGACAGGAAACAATGCAGCCAGCACAGTCAATGAACTCAATGGAACTGAACCAGGCCTGGGACCCAAATACCATCCTCCACCATCTTAAGGAAGCCTGTGGGACACTGGAGCATCTCCAGACTCAGAGGTCTTTACACCTGTGCCTCAGTTACCTGACATACCTGGGTTACAAACAGTGAGCCAGCAGAGACCGTGAATCCAGGGAAATTCCTCAAGACAGCAGAAACAGTGGATCCAGTCTGCAGGACAGGCTCCAGGAACAATCAGTCCAGGCCACAGACAACCAGATGGAGAGAGGCTGGCAGCAAGAAACTGTTACGAAGATATGTTGACTACATGGCCAGAACTAACAGCCAATGGAACGGGCATAGGAAGAGAGAGCAGCTCTCTGTTTAAACTAAAGTACAGAGGTGTGTGTGCTGACTTTAGCAGTCCTAAAGACTCAGTAGCAGAGGTTTATCTCAAATAACCATAAACACAACAAAACAAACTCACTTATCACATAAATTTAACTGTAATATTTTAAGCATTGAATAAAATTTCATTTGAGTACATAGTCACATGATATTTTATATATATTTAAATGCTTATTCAATGTGAACTTACACAATTTGAATTACCTCTCCCTAGATTCAGCTACCTAGAGATGAGGTGAGGGGTTTTTGTTTGCTTCATTTCAGCTTTCTATGTAATAATCTTTGGTAATGGTTTAACCATGTGTTAAATTTAATATAAGGAATGGAATTTTATGAAAGAAAATAAACTCAGCAACTTACAAATAAGTTCGGTAGCATCACAGTAAAGAGCGTGAATGATGTGGGTAAATGAGTGTGTTGATAAAATGTGCACACAAAAGAGGCTGAGTATCCATGCGGTGTGCAGTGACTGTACCTTTGGCAGACACAGTGCACTGGACATGGGAATGTAAGAGGAACTACAAAGGACATAGATTTTTTTTTAACTATGAACTTTCAACCTAGCCACATAAATATCCTGAAATTTATGGTCTATAGTTTAATTGCACTTAATATACCTAAGTGGCCATTACTTCTCTAGACTTATCACTCCCTTGATGAAACAGCATGCGTTCAATTTGAGAAACAATCGTGGTAGCATTGAAAATGGGCAAACGGAGTGAAGCAGGACATTCTCCCCAAGCATGGTTGGATACCATAAAAAGCTAAAATGTTACACTCAGGATGCAAGGCTAAGCACTGCACTCAGGGTCAGCCGCTTTCGACCCAGAGAAGAGCATGTCTGATTGCATGCGGGTTGATGCCCCAGGTCCCGCCTCTGAGAAAAAGGTATCAGACGGGTCTGATGCTCTTTGGGTGGATGACACCTAAATGAACATCGGTACAAAGTCCCAATTTATTTCTAATATCAGAGATCAGACCTCTACTCTTGCCTGATGCATCTAAAATAAAAAGGGGGAACTGTAGAGAGCTGCGGAATGCTATGCCTTAAAGATGGAGCTGGTTTCCGCCTTCCACCTTCCCGATGGTGAGTGCTCTCTGTCACGAACAATTCCACATTTGGCTAAGGCTGAGGATCTGGCTAGCTTCCATGTATGTGGACCTATCTGCATTGCCCACGTGGCACGCCTGGGTTGGCTACCCAGAGGCTATTTAAGCTGTGGGCTGGCTTTCCCCAGGGTCCGAGGATTGTTCAAGGTTTCTGAATAAACTGCATTGAAAAAAAAAAAAAGAAAGAAAGAAATAGCCTCTAGGAAATAATACAGAATAAATGTTTCATAAAAAATAAAAAATAAAAAAAAGAAAATGGGCAGACGGAGTTTTATATATATATATATGTGTATATATATATATATATATATATATATATATATATTTCACCAATACTGTAAAAACCACAATCCTGGTTTTGGAAATTCCATATAGTGATTCTCTGAATAGCATCATTCTGCTAGAATTTGGGTTTTATTTTTACCAGTCACCTCATATGCCCTTATGGGAATCACTTTGGGTGTTCCTGTTTTCATCTGTAAATATATAATACTGATATCCAATTTGTGGGGCTTATTGCTTTAGATGGTGACTAACAGTGTAAATGAAGGACTCTGCATATTGACTTAAGAACTCAGTACGTTTCTCAGCTATTACTACTGCTGCTGTTCTGCTCCATAGGTGAAGATGTTCCTTCTAGTTCCATAGAAATGGCAAAGATGCTTGAAAAGGTATTTGAAAATATGCAATTAAAGGAAGCTTGCACAAAATTGTCTTGGAGGCTCAAAGTTCGTTTCTTCCAAGACTACATGACACTTCAAGTGGAAGAATGTTATTAATCTTAGCTCCTCAAAAATCAAGAGGTGAAAATACCACTCTAAATCTCTTTTAAGAAGAAAAGGAAAATATCTTTGCATATAACTACTCAATACAATAATATTTTAAATGCTCAGGAGTTTAAAACAGCCTGAATGTCCAATAATATGAGGTGTTTAGGCAAATTATGAACTACAGATTGACTAGATAATATCATGCTATTACTTCAAAATTCTTCCTTTATAATGTACATGTATTTATGAAACAGAATAAAAGGAAAATTGACACCAATATTTTATTATAAGCACCAAAAACTCATGAGAGAAATAAAACTTAGAAGGGCTACATCAATATGGTGCTCTATGTGGTAAGATAATGTCACTATGGAAATTTAATTTTTCTCCTTCCTTGTCATTCTGCAATGCTGCTAAAATTTTTGCACTTAAGAAAATAGGATCAAAGAAAACTTAAAAAAGAAAATAGGACCAGATAAGATCAGGTGCATTTAGGGTGGAGCAATCAATAATCAATGTCCAGGATTACTGAGTTGAAATCTTCTGGGAAGTGTATCCTAAGAGCACAGAGGAGCTGTGTTCCAAAGTTGGTCAAGGCTGTACCTGATGCTGGCAGCTCACGTGATAGTGTAAAGGTCGTTTTGGTTATGGTTTTGAAGACACAAGGAGTCATAGAGCACATCAGAGGCCTGGCACTGTGAGAGGCCAGTGTAGGGAGCTGGTGAAAGTGGGGCTTCAGTAGCAGTTGAAGCTCCAGGATTGAAGGGGTCAATGAAGAGAAGTTGAGGCTTCCCACTATGAATACAGACCAGGACAGGCTACTGGTGAAAGTACAGTCCAGTTGCAGCAAGAGACCCAGTATTTTGGAGATTCCAGTACCATAATGTGACCATTAAGAACAGCAGAAACGGTGGAGTGAAGCCAATGGAGCACAGAAGATAAGCTGTGTGTGCTGCTTGGGGGGAGCCTGACAAGTGGGCAGAGCCCTCTGGCAGAGCTCAGAAGGTCTTGAGTGGACCTCACACATTTGATCCTGAGTTATTTGAAGCTGGAATTTAGTTTTGCTTCATTCAGATTGTGACTGGTTCTTCCCTCTTGAAGTAAAAAAGAATTACTTAACTTACTATTTTTACTTTTTAGGAGTTCACAGTTGAGAGACATTGAGTTTTAAGACTTTGGAGTTTAGAAGAGAGTGGATATTTTCAACAGGCTGTTTTTAAGTGTTTGATTTTAAAGATTGTGGGATTGTTAAAGTTTTAAAATGTTTTATGTTGTAGTGTCAGTATGTGTGATTTAGGGAGTAACAAGAAAGGAAAGTTTGCGGTTTAACAGTGAGAAATTTGTGTGTGAAGCTGAAGTCAGTTGTCCTGCTTAGTATTATATCAACTTGACATAAGCAGAAAAAAGTATTTTCTCAATTGAGAAAATTTTGCAGGCACAAGGGTAGGGCATTTTCTTAGTGGTTTTTGGGAGAGGCCTAGTCTACATGGGTGAAGCCAGCCATGGGCTGGTGGTTCTGGGCTCTGTAAGAAAGCAGGCTGACAAAGTCCCAATTTATTTCTAATATCAGAGATCAGACCTCTACTCTTGCCTGATGCGTCTAAAACAAAAAGGGGGAAATGTAGAGAGCTGCGGAATGCTATGCCTTAAAGATGGAGCTGGTTTCCGCCTTCCACCTTCCCGATGGTGAGTGCTCTCTGTCACGAACAACTCCACATTTGGCTAAGGCCGAGGATCTGGCTTGCTTCCATGTATGTGGACCTATCTGCATTGCCCCCGTGGCACGCCTGGGTTGGCTTCCCAGAGGCTATTTAAGCTGTGGGCTGGCTTTCCCCGGGGTCCGAGGATTGTTCAATGTTCCTGAATAAACTGCATTGAAAAAAATAAAAAATAAAAAAATAAAAAAAAAAAAGAAAGCAGGCTGAGAAATCCGTAGGGAGCAAACCAGCAAGCAGCACCCCTCCATGGCCTTTGCTTCACTTGCTACTTCCAGGTTCCTGCCTTGCTTGAGTCCCTGCACTCAGTACTTTTGATAATTAACTGTAACATGGAACTGTGAGTGAAATTAAACCCTTCCTCCTGCCCAAAGAAAAGAAAATAAGATCAATATTTTTTTTTTCAATGCAGTTTATTCAGGAACATTGAACAATCCTCGGACCCCAGGGAAAGCCAGCCCACAGCTTAAATAGCCTCTGGGTAGCCAACCCAGGCGTGCCACGTGGGCAATGCAGATAGGTCCACATACATGGAAGCAAGCCAGATCCTCGGCCTTAGCCAAATGTGGAGTTGTTCGTGACAGAGAGCACTCACCATCGGGAAGGTGGAAGGCGGAAACCAGCTCCATCTTTAAGGCATAGCATTCCGCAGCTCTCTACAGTTTCCCTTTTTGTTTTAGACGCATCAGGCAAGAGTAGAGGTCTGATCTCTGATATTAGAAATAAATTGGGACTTTGTACAGATGTTCATTTAGGTGTCATCCACCCAAAGAGCATCAGACCCGTCCAATACCTTTTTCTCAGAGGCGGGACCTGGGGCATCAACCCGCATGCAATCAGACATGCTCTTCTCTGGGTCCAAAGCGGCTGACCCTGAGTGCAGTGCTTAGCCTCGCATCCTGAGCGTATCATTTTAGCTTTTTACGATGGAGCAGCTGAGAGTGGCCATTGTCACAGTAAATTCTACCGGAGTGGACGCAGGACTAGCCACAGGATTATCAACATGGATTGTTGCAGCCATGAATCATCTGAAGGAATGGGCGGGCATGGGAGTGTTAGCAGGCCTTCTGGTGTTGGTCTCCTTGGTTTGCCTGTGGTATATATGCAAGATTAGAGTCTCACAACAGTGTGATGCAGCCATGATCATTCAGGCCTTTACAGCCATTGAAGCAGGACATTCTCCCCAAGATCAATATTTTTAAATGGCCCATGTAAAACATGTTCCTGATGGTACTACCCGTCAACCCAAAACTGAGACATTTCGTAAATATTTGAAAGGCTAAGAAAAATGCTGAGTCTATGGAAGATAAGACTAAGATCTTATTTGCTTGCTACCATGCGGACTATACGTGTTGCAGTAAGAAAAAAAAAAGAGTTGAGAAAATCAGGTTAAGTGTACAATGAAAATATTTATTCAGTCTCAATAAGATTCTCAAATACATGGAATCCTTATGAATAGAAATGAAACTGATATCTAAGTACTCTGATTCTGGTCACCATTGTACTAATTATTAATTGACAGACAGCTAGGGTCTCACTCCTCTTGTAAATTAACTTGAGTGGCAAGAAAAGAGGGAGTGAAGCAAGCTCAGAGCACTCGGATTTGAAGGTATTAAACTGAGCAGGTTTGGAAAGCTAATGTATTTCTTAATTCCCAAAGTGATTTTTCAAAGCAGAATCTTGAAGGACTGCCAAATAAAATTAATCCTTTAAAATGATAATGCAGATTTTTTAAAATCACAATGGAGAGCTCTGGGTTTAAGGAGAGCATTTTAATATTCCATATATTTTACCTTGTAGCTCATCAGGTTACCTATGGATGGATGCTACCACCATTTTTTTAAAAATATAGGAGAAAGAAGGGAGTATAAAATATAAAAGAAATCCCTTATCCATCCTTGTGTGTATGCTTATGAATCAATATGTATCATCAAAATCCAATTCTAAATGCCAGTAGTTTGCAATATATAATTTGTTCACCAGAAAACAGTAATGACTAAATCCTATGCTTGGCCAATGAAGACAATAGGAAAATCTAAACATGAAATTGTTCTTCAGATATAATATAATTAAGAATAGATTAGGATAAACATACTAAAATCTATACTCCTAAAGAAGCTAAACAACAAGGAAGAAGACCCTAGGGAAGATGCTCAATCCTCATGCAGAAGGACAAACGAGATAGACATCGGAAGCAGGAGAAAACAGAACAGGACAGGAGCCTACCACAGTTGGCCTCTGAAAGATTCTACTGATCCAGGCTTCGAAGCAGAGGCTGAGACTCATAGCCAAACTTTGGGCAGAGTGCAGGGAATCTTATGAAAGAAGAGAGAGATAGAAAGACCTGGAAGGGACAGGAGGTCCAAACGGAGACCAACAGAGCCAAAAACTGAGCCCTGAGGGTCCTGAAGAGAATGATACCACAACCAAGGAGAGGACTTAAAACCTCAGCTCAGATGTAGCCCATGGACTCATTCTCTAAGTGGGGTTTCTAGTAAGGGGAGCATGGGCTTTCTCTGGCATAAACTTAGTGGCACCCCTGTTGGGGGGAAGGGGTGCAGCCTTGCCAGGCCACAAAGGAAGACAATGCAACAAGTCCTGATAAGACCTGATAGGCTAGGGTCAAATAGAAGGGGAGGAGAACCACCCCTATCAGTGGACTAGGGGAAGGGCATAGGGGGAGAAGAGGGAGTGAGGGTGGGATTGGGAGAAGACGAGGGAGGAGGCCACATCTGGGATACAAATTGAATGAATTGTAATAAATGATAACAATAATAATAAGATGGAATAATGAAAAAAATAATAGTTTTATACATATTTGCTGTTCTTTGAAGATTTAAAAACCTTAAAGGTAAAAAATAAAACTTTAAAGAAGGTATGGATAATCTGAGGATATATGAAAAATGTCTATTTTCTTTCAAAAAAAGTCTTCTAATTTATTACATGCCATATATTCTAATACACTCATATCTACTTTATAGGTATAGCCCTAACCTGTTATAACCCTTAGTCTGATGTGATGAGATATATTCTATACATTGAAAATATTCCTACAAATTATGATTAGTAGATATGATACGATCATAGATATACCGACCTTTGGGCCTCCTCAAATGGTTTTCTGATTGAGTTTGACGGAGATGTAACGAGCTAGTAAGGAGTAAGCAGGCAGATGGTGAGAGCAATAATATAGGCACAGGGAAGCTTCTAGTTCAGGAACAAAGGGATTTGATTTAGTTCAGGACACTAAATCAAGGAAAGTAACAAGGAGATTGTGAAAGTAACAAGAAGTTATTAAAAGCGCTCTTATACAAGAAGAAAAAAGGCCAGTAGTTTTGTCGAAGAAACAAACAACAACAACAACAAAAAGACCTACTTATCCATTGCTTGCTTCCTTGTTCTCTTGGCATCCCTCTCACTAGCCCTGCAATAACTTCAAAAGCAGATGCATCATGTGTTATTAGATTAGCTTACCTCAGATGGAGAATGAAGGATGGAAGCCTTATCAACAAAAAAGTTGGTACAGTTTGAAGTACTGCAGTGATATAGGCTAAGAGAAGCCAAGCCAATAGGGAGAGAAAGAGGTTCACCCCTTAGCAAAGGCTTGGTGTCCGTGTTTAGTAGGTAGTACCTCTACCAAGTGGGCAATTTGAACCATGACTGAGGGAGCCTCAGCCAGATTTTCCTGTGGATTATGCACAGGAATATGTATAAAGATTATGCAGTTGGAGGAAGGCAAAGAAGCTGGCTTCTGGATTTCAGCATGCTCTTCACTATGTGATTCCCTGTGCTACACTGAAATTTCAACAAATTTGATCTTAGTTGATGTCTACAAATACCTGTAAGTTAAAGCCTTTTGCCATTCTTGTTGCACAGATAAGAGACTATGAGAAGCTTTAACAGAAAGCAGCAATCTGGTCCACAATGCAGAGTCTGTAAGTTCTGTGGCTCTGGCTCCACAGTCTTACTCACTTTCTTCACCTGAACACGTTCTGAATTGCCCAAAGCTGGCTTTGGGAGTGGAACTAAGGTTTTGGTTACACTCCAGCTTTGTAGTCAAGAGTCTATATCCACTTCATCAGAAGAGCTCATTCTGGAGAAGGAATGGGCAGCAGAACAGGACAAATGTAGAAAAGACACTTCCTGCCAGACGAAAAAACTACAGGAGATGAGTGGCTCAGCAAAAAGTTAAGCCTGATACTGACAACTATGACATCAAAGCTGGTCATGTGACATTTGCAAGAACACCGTGGAGAAGCAGCCATGAGGGATGCTATCTCCCTTCCTCAGTTACCCCACAGCAAATCTCCCCTTGATTTGGCATGTATGACCTGGAACTCAGATCTGTGCTCGGGCAGAGACACACATCTGAAAGCTAATTATGTAGTGGTAGATTCTAAAGTTTACTTCTAAAAGATTCTTCCCGTCTCCGAAACACATCAGAGGCAGTTTTATAAAAAAAAAAAAATATATGATTACAGAAAGACTTTCTGATGAAAGTAACAACAGGCCATCTATTTCTAGATGTAACTTTAAGGCATGAGCACAGAAAAATCTCTATTTTCTCTATATTAGAGATACCTACACAGTCAGTGCCAAAACGGAAAGAGGAATTGAGTGACTCATCACCAATGTGGGCCAATTGTCTGCAAACTGACGAGAAAATATTAGATATTAGATGGACTTGCACTCAAGTGTAGCCAGCTCCGGAAATTATGAGGTGTATATAATTTTCTTAAAAGCCGCATGATCTGTCTTCGGATGGGCCTGTTAGGAGAGGATACTTCCTGTGGCTGAGAGCACTGTTATTTTTCATAATGTTTATGCTGACCCTTAATAACTTAACTCAGCCACCCATGTTATCCTTGCCAATAGAGGATACAGGTGGCTGTCTATCTGGCAGAGAATAAGATGGAAGATTGCTTACTACACTGAATCTATTTCAGATTAAGACCCCTTTTAAATCCTTCAATCCATGAATGGATATGTAGGGAGAAGTAAATTATGTGCCAGTTCTATATTCTGACCCTTGCTCTCACTTTGAGTTTTCTTCATAGATGTAAGTGAATGTAATTGTTTCCTGAGTTTCTAAGGGCTGGGCACCTATGTGAGGAGAAGTAAATATAGAAGCTATATGGAGGGAAAAGTCAAAAAAAATGTGTTTCTGTCTCACTGGGATGATTCATTTTTAAATCCAATTTTTTTTCTCTTTTTTTAAATTTTATTTTATTTTATTTTGAATTTTATTTTTTTCTTATCAGTTACATTTTATTAACTGTATCCCAGCCGTGTCCCACTCCCTCATTCCCTCCCAGTCCCTCCTCCCCTCCCTCATCTCCACCGTGCCTCTTTCCAAGTCCACTGATGGGGGGACCTCCTCCCCATTCATCTGATCCTGTTTTATCAGGTATCTTCAGGACTGGCTGCAAAGCTCTCCTCTGTGGCCTAACAGGACTGCTCCTCCCTTGGGGGGTGGGGAGGTCAAAGAGCCAGTCATTGTGTTCCTCTTAGAACTAGTCCTTGTTCCCCTCACTTTGGGAAACCAATTGGTTACTGAGCTACCACAGGCTACATCTGAGTGGAGGTTCTAGGTTATATCCATACATGGTCCTTGGTTGAATGTCAGTCTCAGAAAAGACCCTGTGCCCAGATATATTTGGTCCTTGTGGAGCTCCTATCCTTTCCCCATCAGACTAACTCCCCTTCTTTCTTATGATTCCCTGTACTCTGCCGCCGGCGCCGCCATCTGAGAGAGGCGTCCGCAGTTCGTCCCGCCTCTAAATCCAAAAATTTAAGCGGAACATTAATTTGATCAATTCTCTCAAAGAACATGGTGATAGTTTACAAACGATGGCTAACCAGCAGGCCTAACCCCACCATGATACGCACTGTTCAGAAATACCCATTTTACTTGTGAAATAAGAGGTAAACAAATTCTGATTTTTAAGAGCTCACACATTATATTGATTTTTCATTTGCTGTATAGTCACTAAAGTCTATGTTGCTCACTCACGGAGTAGATATCAATAACCAGTTTCTGTGCCATTTCCCTCAGGTTCTGGATATAGCCTAAGCATAGCACTAAAATAGTCACTACTCATTAATCAGAAATCAGAAATGATTGGCTGAAGAGATGGCTTGACGGTTAAGATCACTTGCTGCTATTACAGATGACCCGAGTAGCTGACAACAAACTTTAACTTCAGTTCTGGGAGACAGACAACCCCTGCTAGTTCCTGTGGGCACCAAGTGTTCATGTGGTACATGGAGACAAAACACTAATATATATATATATATATATATATATATATATATATATATATATATATATATGTAATATATATAATACATGTAATATATATAATACATATATTATATATAAAATTTTATATATATAATTAAATATTTTTAAAAAGAAATCAGAGTATAACAATATGATTCCTTATAACAGTTCCAGATAGGCCTATTATTATTTTAAAGTCACAAGGAATCATAACTATTTATATAATGATACCTATCATAGCCCTAAGTTGTTGCATTAATATATATAGCTAAAATAAAAACTTTCCAATATAGGCTGACAATGTTCCCTCTGAGAACCGAAGACCATGTAACAAAACCCAACACCAAGCATAAAAATTCTTCTTTTGAATTATAGGTCAGAGCTTTCCAAGAGACTCCTCAAAGAGTATAGGCTATTGCTATTACGGTTGGTTGGCCTACCCAGAGAGGTGTAAGGTCTAAGTGTCTATTGCTGAAGACACTACACACTTCAGAGAGCCTAGAGGTCCTAAGCTAGAAGAGACCTGAATGCCTCCTTCCTGGGGACCAACTTTCACCATTCAAGCTTCCACAGGAAGGAAACAACCAACAGTCCTACCCAGCTACCTAACACCCACAGCAATGGGCAGTGTGGCATAATAATCATAAGGGTATATTAATGGTACACAACATTGGAGATAGACAATGCTTTCTAATTGCAGTAAAGACCTGATCAAAAAGTCAAAAAAATCATGCCTGGTACTGGAAATATAGCCAACTACCTAGGGCTAATAAAGTTGTGGATATTGGGAGGAGACCCCATAACCACCACTTTTCTAAACAGCAGAATCTGTTATTAAATTTATAATGCTAGCCATCTGTGTAATCTCCACTCCGCATCACTGAAACATGATGTGTTGAAACATTTCATTTCAACACAGGAAGAGTGAAAAAAAAAAAAAAAACAGCACAGAGTTGTGGACCCTAGTCCCAATAGCCTAATTTATAATATTACTTCAACTAAAGCAAAGGAATCATTGTGGAAGCAGAGGATGGGATGCTGGGGAGGCATGTAAAAGCTCAAGGAACAAAGATTTGTTGTAAAGTCAGAGCTACACCTACAAATTCTCACCAACATGGTTCCCTACACATGAGCTGAACAAGGACAACAATAGACATGATATAATTAATAGAAAAAAATACCAAGAAACCTAAATCCCTCACAGAGAACCACAGGCAGCTAAGGAATGTTGCAACAGGGAGGAAACAGTCTTCCCCAGGAAAGAGCACACAAATTGATCATCCAGTATCAAAATGGTGATGTTTTCAGCCCTGAAAAACTCATACAAGTAACATTATACAAGCTGGGCAGGTTATACTCATGTATACAATATATAATGATTACAGAAAAATAAATTAAAAAAAAAAAAACCACAGAGGCCATGAATTTGAAAGAGAGCAAGGAGGATATATGGGAAGTTTTGGAAGAAAGAAAGTACAAGATGGCATGGTATAAACAAATTAATCTCAAAAAGTTAAAGAAATCAGAAATGGGTATGTGATGAAATTTAGTTTTCATTTGAAATGTACAAAAATACTGAATGTGTTATAAACTATACCTTGCCACTTAAGTGGATGACAGTTTTGACAAGGTACACAATCTTTCTGAGCATGCAGACTTTTCTTTACACTGGAGGATGTTGTGAGGATCAAATTAGCAATACTGTGAAAAATTTCAAAACATTGTATTGTGTAAAATCCTCGTTGTTACCAATTTTATCCAGAGCTGCACAGCAAAGGAAATCCCATGAATTCAAATTTAAATAATTATAACAAAAGACCTTATTTAACATTCCTGGAGTACAACTCCTCAGTTCAAAATTTCTGTTCTGAATTTAGTTTCCCCATAGATGGCAGAAGTTCTAAGAGCCACCTGGGGCTTGCTGTGCTTGGAATAATTCTTTTATACTGTTCCTTTACTACCTCGGTGTCTATGTGATTGGCCATGTGTGAACTTAAGTAAACAAATCTTCTTGCAAGTGTGTTCGGTGATTGGTGTGTACATGCTCAAAAGGAAAAGGTACCGAGTAAATAGACATCTTTGCTTCTGGAACAAAGACACAGGAAGGAATCAAGGAGAAAAATCTCTGCTTTGAAGAGATAAAGAAAGCCTATAATCAGAGCTATCCAGGCAAAGGCATTACCTGTGGGAGGCTGCTCTACTTTGTACTCACGTCGCACCTTTCATCCAGAAAGCTCAAATCACATACTATTTATTAAGCCCCTTCATGTACACGGACCTCATTGATCCTCTCAGCAGGCTTATAAAAGCACATTATGGACCCCTCTGTGGGCATATGAAAACTAAGGCACTGGGGAGTGAAGTGCCTCATCAAAATGCATAAAAGTAAATACAGGAAAAAATTAAGAATGTAAGAATAATTATAGGTATGATATACTTTCTTTGGTGTGAGCCCTGATTTTTAGTTATTTATTTCCATTATACCGCAAACAGTGTAGCAGCCATGCATGTAACTGAGCCTTGCTGGGGGTCAAGGTCACCTTTTATTAAAACATTGCCTGAAATTTCAGCACATGTAATATTCCTGAGACTCCCAACCAGGACAAAAAATAAATGTCTACGAGGCCCCACACACAAAAATCTGTTTTTTTGTTTGTTTGTTTGTTTGTTTGTTTATTCATCTATCTATCTAGTTATTTATTTAATTGAATCTAGGGTAAAGCAGGGTCAAATGTTCACAAAACACACTCTGAGCAGCTTTGCAAATCACAATTCACTGTCCTGGTGTAATAAGCTTTTAACCGCAGTGGGCATATTAAATCAAAACACAAACAGAGCGGGCACTGCAGTTGCTGCGCGTCAAACCTTCCCCACCTCTAAGCTCTGCTTCAGTTATTTCCCACAGCATTTCTGACACCTTCAATCACACTGATAGAGTTATTCTCCATACCCTGCAACAAGATCTATATTCCTACACCTTCCTTTTCCTTAGCAAGAAGAAAGACAAAGCATGCCTGCTTTCCTGAAAGAAACTGGTAAAAGAGGCTAAATACAACCTCCTTTGGAACTTTGTTTCTTCTCTTGGTCAAAGGTTAACAGTCTCTGTGCTGTGGGATGGTGGTAATAAATTTTGGAGAAGGAAACAGAATTCACAATTAGGGTTATTTCATTTCCACACTGGAAGTTTCCTTGAGAAGAAATTTCTGCACTCCCTTCACTTAGACTCCCATTGTGATCAATAACTTGAACAACAAATCCCTGAGCTAATTGTCTGCTCCTTGGACTTTAAAAACAAGGCATACTAGAATTTCTCATAAACATTTAATAAATCATTTTGTTTTTTCTCTCTCTCTGCATGCATGATTTATAAAGTAAACAACAAAAGGCATACTTATAAAAGAGGCCACAAAGCCTGTTGATCCTAACTAGACAATTTTTCTTCTGATACCGTTTCCAGATCTGCTGAAATATGCTTTGGCAAGATTTAAATTTCTTTTTCATAAATAATACAGATGCAAAATAAAATTAAATATCGCTTCCACCAACAAGATTCTCAGGATATGATTGCTACTGATTTCTTCAGTGGTGTTTATCTACTCCTTTCTTATATAAACACACAAATATCCAACACAGTAAAAGCAGGTCATATTCCAGACAGCAGCCTCCACCAAACCCCACCAAACACAAACTAATTCTACAATTGATAGTCTCTCTGTCTCTGTCACTGTCTCTGTCTCTGTCTCTGTCTCTCTCTCAGGGTTGGGAGATGTTTATAGCATAAAAGGCATTACTAAGAAACCCACTTAGGCCAACGGAACATATTATTCAGATTACGCTGCCTTTTCACAAGAAAAAAATTTATATTTTTGAAAGAGGCTGAGATACTAACAAAAGTTTCAAGAAGACTCACAATAAGGCTGCAGCAAGCGTTTCCTCATGCTCATATCTAAACACAGACAAGGCAGATAACAGAAAAAAAAAAAGACGAGGAAAGGCAAAAGTAGAAGAGCAGGGCAGGCACTCCCTAGTCTATTGCTGTCGATTTTTGTGAACTGTTCAGCTTGATTTCTCTACCTAGATGCCTGCATGAGTCTCCTACGCATATCCACCTTATAATTTATAACTCTGTGTTCTGAACATCTCGAAGTTTAGGTATTTGAAGTGTCAAAGCTCAGAATCAGGTGCTTTCACGTGAATACCTTATTGTAGACATGTCCTCTCCACACTCCCCACCTCATGCTTGAGAGATAGGTTTATTGGACAAGCTTAGAGATTAGAGAAAAAGGATGGTTCTCTGAACAAGGTCCTATGTAGAAGTAATGACTACAAGCAAGCTGTAGGCCCCCTACCATGGACGTATGAAAGTAGTATGGAGGGTAGGCAAGCTTTGCATAACCTTCTACGATGAGTAGAGCAAAGCCAGTGCATAGGTTAACAGTGAACTCTTTTCCACGTTAGAGAAAAACAAAAAGCCCAAGACAAAATAACTGAATATTTGTAAATTCCCCTTAAGCTTCAAAGATGCAAGTTACCCTTCTGGGAGAAAAATATTCAGGAGAGGGTGGCTCATGTGGGCTAGAGAGACCCTGATTCCTCCCCTCTCTCAGGCAACAGAGTCCTTATGCTTTATTGTCTACTTTACACAAAATATAAAGTCTACCCTTCTTGTTATTTTTTTTTATAAAATACTACATTGATACAGGAACTGAGAAGAAATATAAATTAGATATCAAAGTTGTACAGGAAGTTTGTTTACCAGTTAAATATTTACTAGAGCTATTTTTCTTTATTTAAACTTATCAAGTCCTACAGCCTGGCTTTCACATGTCCTTCCTTCGTGTTTTTATATAAGCTATCTACAAACTGTCCTTTTTTATTAAATGCCACCCCCTCTCAGTGAGTCAAGAATATTGTCCCAGAAACTATGCCTTATGAGATCATTAGAGCGTTATGATTTCACATGACACAAAAATTTATAATATCTCTCTTATAATGTGTTCAGGTTTTCAGAGTGTAGAACCAGGAAAAGAAGGGTGGACAGAAACTTGGAAAATGTGTTGTTCTAAGGAGTCTGATTAAATAGTTATGGAGTCTGAGAAGCCTCAAGACCTTTATATCCACGAGAGGTGATGAAAATTTCAGTGTGAATCTGAAGTTGTGAGAACAGAAGAGCCAGTGGCTCAAGGTCCAGTCTGAAGACCAGAGATAAGAGATATCCCAGCCCACAGATACCAGACTGAGGTTTTATTCTCCCTTACTTAGCATTTTTCATTCTACAATAAATTGGATGAGGTTGACACACTGCTCTTTTCTTCTCCTACTCCAAAACACACATCCAAATTAAACAATATCTGGGCATAATAAAATTAACCATTGTAATCTCCTACCTAAAATCTAATTCAAATAAAACATACTAAGGTATGAGTTTTATTTCTTACAACAGGTATTCAGTGGTTTTTTTTAGCATGTAAATTATTTTTTAATTAAATTTTTATTTTTTAAATTAATTATAGTTTATTCACTTTGTATCCCAGCTGTAGCTCCCTTCCTCATTCCCTCCTAACCCCACCCTCCCTCCCTTATCTCTTTCTGTGCCCCTCTCCAAGTACACTGATGGGGAGGTCCTCCTTCCCATCCATCTGACCCTAGCTTATCAGGTCTCATCAGGACTAGCTGCTATGTCCTCTTCTGTAGCCTGGCCAGGCTGCTCCCGCATCGGGGGAGGGAGAGGGGGGTTTGCTCAAAGAGCCAGCCACTGAGTTAATGTCAGAGACAGTTGCTGTTTCCCTTACTAGGGTACCCACTTGGATACTGAGCTGCCATGGGCTACAGCTGAGCAGGGGTTCTAGGTTATATTTAGGCATGGTCATTGGTTCTAGTATCGGTCTCAGAGAAGACCCCTGTGCACAGATAATTTGGTTCTGTTGTTCTCCTTGTGGAGCTCCTGTTCTCTCCAGGACAGGACCTATCTTCCCCTTCTTTCAAACAGTGTTTTAAATTATTTAGTAGATGAGAATCAAAACCCATGAACAAATACTCAAATGTGAATTATTTCTCTTGCATAAAACAACTCAAAAAAGAGCATGGCCACAATTTTTCTTTTATCTTTATAATTAGAACCTTATTGTGACTGACTTTCTTTTTTTTTCTTTTCTTTTTTTATAATTTTTATTTTTTTAATATTAGTTACAGTTTAACTCTGTATCCCTGCTGTACCCTGCTCCCTCTCTCCCTCCTAATCCCACCCTCCCTCCCTCATCTCCTCCCTGCCTCTTTCCAAGTCCACTGATAGGGAAGAACCTCCTCTCCTTTCATCTGATCCTGGTTTATCAGGTATCTTCAGGACTGGCTGCAAAGTCCTCCTCTGTGGCCTAGCAGGACTGCTCCTCCCTGGGGGGGGGGGTGTCAAAGAGCAGACCATTGAGTTCAGGTGACTGACTTTCAAATTAAAAAAAAAGAAATTAAAAAAAGAGAAAGGCAGAAAGGAAGAGTTAAAATTCATATTAGCACAGAACAATTCACATTCACATTATATTGTCTTTTATGATTCATGTATCCTTTACCTGAATTCATTCTTCCTCATTACCCAATCTTACCCTTTAAATGTTTTCCTTCAGATTTGTTACATTGTTCCTATAGGTATATGTGTGCTTGTATACATGCACATGCTATAACTTAAGATCTATATAGAACGGAGAAAATGCATTCTTTTTCTTTTTGAGACTGTGTCACCCCTCTTAATGGTACATATTCTAAATCCATGCACTTTTCTGCAAATTTTGTTCTTTCACTTTTCCTTAGAGTTGAATGTTAATTCATTTCACTTATAATGCACTAGATTTTCATTATCCATTCATCTGGTGATAAATGTGGCTCCATTTCCTTGCTGTAGTGAACAAAGGAGAAATCAACATAAGGGTGTAAAGATCTATAGTAGGATGTGGATTTCTCTGAGTGTGCGCTCAAGAGTACTGTTTCCTATGATAGCCCTATTTTAAAATTTTTTGAGGAATTTTTAAAACTTATTACTACACTGACTGTGTTAATTTGCCAAGAGTGTTTCTCTCTCTTCACATCCTCTCCAACATTTGTCATCGTATTTCTTGTAGGTAGCCTCTCTGAATGGGGTAAAATGGTATCTCAAGTAGTTTTAATTTGTATTTACCGGATGGCTAGGAGTATTAAAATATTTTTGAAACATTTACTGGCCATATGTGTTTCTTTATTTGAAAAGAAAGCATAATAAAAACTTTCTCCGATTCTGTAGATTGTGACCTATGCTGATAATTCCCTTTGCTGGCCAGAAACATTTTTACATGCCTCTTTTTCTTTATCTATTACTCTAATACACGTATACAAGCCAATAGATATATAAAACAACCTGTTGAATTCATTCAGTGTTGCCTTTTTGCTTGTTTTAAAGGATGTCTATTTGGTATTGGGTGAGCAATTTAGGTCTTAATCCCAAAGTTTGGCTATGTGTCTCAGCATCTGCTTTGGTATCTGCTGTGTAGAGTCTTTCAAAGGCCCCATGTGGAAGGCTCCTGTCCTGTTCCCTGTCTTCTCTTACTTCTGATATCCTGTTTGCCTTTCTGAATGAGGATTAAGCCTCTTCCCTAGGGTCCTCCTTGTTGTTTAGCTTCGTTAGGACTATAGATTTTAGTATGTTTGTCCTATATTATATGGCTAATATCCACTTATAAGTGAGTATATACCATCTGTGTCTTTTTGTTTTTGGGTTACCTCATTCAACATGATCTTTTCTAGTTCACTCCATTTGCCTGAAAATTTTATGATTTCCTTTTTTTCAGTTGCTGAGTAGTATTCCATTATGTAAATGTACCACAATTTCTGTATCCATTCTTCAATTAAGAGACATCTAGGTTGTTTCAAGACTCTGGTTATTATGAATAAAGTTATTGTTAAGGGTGTTGTTTCCCTAATATCTTTCTCAGCTAGAAGAAATCCCTCTCAGGAGGGATACAGAAATTTTTTTCAGTTAATTATGTATCCAGCCACTTGCTGAAGGTGTTTATCAGCTGTAGGAGTTTTCTGGTAGAGTTTCTATTTTGTTGTTGTTGTTTATTTTAGACATTGTATTTTACTTACAACATTTATCCCTTTCCTTTTTTCCTTCCAAACCCTCCTATATATTCTTCCTTACTCTCCTTCAAATTCACCACCTCTTGTCATTGGATGCCTGTATTCATTTGTGTATACATATCTATTCCTATATAATCCATTGAATAATGCTGTAGAGGATGTGATATCTTGATGGTGCTTAAAGCATGAGAACCCTTAAAATAACTTCTCATACAGGAACTCAGAGGGTCATTGGGAATCTCAGAAACAATTTACTGTCTGTTCTGAAATTGAATTATAGGACTAGAAAACAAATGTTAAAGCGAAGTTATGAAGCTTTATCTAATTTGCTTAGTATCTTTGAGTCTTGCTCTTCTTTTCTTTAAACAGATGTACTATCTTGTCAGTTGTTTTTATTGTCCAATTTCTAAAACATCTTTTTCACATTTTTATTCCTTCCCAGTTTTTTTTCTAGCAATCTTGTCACTCATTGGCATCCATAGTCAAAGAAATCATACAAAATATTAGAAAACATAAAAATATAATATTTGTCAAGTACTAGATTATTTTATATATGTACCTTAAACAATCCACCGAAACAGAACAAAAGATTGAAAGTATCATAACAGTGAAAATGGAACCCTCCATCACACTAATAAAGGTCTCAGACAGTGAACACTCTGAGTATTTCTAACGTTGGTGTGTTTTTATGTTCTTTTAAAAAATTAATAGCCTATAAAAATTTCATAGGTATCTTTGGGTAAGCATACTTAAGTCTTAGCAAGCCAAATTCTTAATGGTGCTGTTTTGGAGGTGGCGATGCACATCTTTAAATATACAAGATAATATCAGATCATTTTCATAGGCAGTGACTACAATTTGCATCCCATGTACGTTGTACTATTGTCAGACTGTTTCATGTTGCCAATCTGCTGAGAATCAAGCGATTATGTAATGACATTATAATACTTCCTAGGGAGAATAAAGTTGTTTTTTTTTTTCAATGCAGTTTATTCAGGAACCTTGAACAATCATCTGACCCTGGGGAAAGCCAGCCCACAGCTTAAATAGCCTCTGGGTAGCCAACCCCAGTGTGCCATGTGGGCAATGCAGATAGGTCCACATACATGGAAGCAAGCCAGATCCTCAGCCTTAGCCAAATGTGGAATTGTTCGTGACAGAGAGCACTCACCATCGGGAAGGTGGAAGGCAGAAACCAGCTCCATCTTTAAGGCATAGCATTCCGCAGCTCTCTACAGTTCCCCCTTTTTGTTTTAGAGGCATCAGGCAAGAGTAGAGGTCTGATCTCTGATATTAGAAACAAATTGTGACTTTGTACTGATGTTCATTTAGGTGTCATCCACCCAAAGAGCATCAGACCCGTCCAATACCTTTTTCTCAGAGGCGGGACCTGGGGCATCAACCCGCATGCAATCAGACATGCTCTTCTCTGGGTCTACAGCGGCTGACCCTGAGTGCAGTGCTTAGCCTCGCATCCTGAGCATAACATTTTAGCTTTTTATGGTAGCCAACCATGCTTGGGGAGACTGTCCTGCTTCAGTGGCTGTAAAGGTCTGAATGATCATGGCTGCATTACACTGTTGTGAGACTCTAATCTTGCATATATACCACAGGCAAACCAAGGAGACCAACACCAGAAGGCCTGCTAACACTCCCATGCCCGCCCATTCCTTCAGATGATTCATGGCTGCAGCAATCCATGATGATAATCCTGTGGCTAGTCCTGTGTCCACTCTGGTAGAATTTACTGTGACAATGGCCACTCTCAGCTGCTCCATCGTAGTATCGAATTCTCCAGTCCAATTACCTAAAATATAGCTCGACAATTGTTTAGACAGATTTGCAGCACAGGAAAAATTCTCATGTTATATGCTAGTGACTCAAAGTCCAGCATATTTTCATTGACAGCCAAGTTGAGCGATTTGTCATAGGGTTTTTAAGAAATTTATAAATACTTATAATGTTCCCTATGAAATATACTCAAGTGTGTGTGTGTCTTTGTGAAATTGTCTTTTTCCGACTAATATTTTGAGTGTTTTCCAAATTGTGAGTGTTAATTGTTTGTTGGTTACAGTGTTGGAGCTCCATCCTCCTAGACTGGTGTTTGCCTTTGCTTCTCTCACTGTATCATACCAATTATAAGGTCAATTAAATGCATTCAAGCTGACGAATGCTTTTATTTATAAAATATGTTTTTCCAGCTTGTGTCAGATACCTGTAAAAATAAATGCATTTAACTACATTGTAAGTACTGCAGTCATGGGGACTGAGCAACTTTGGGTACTTAACTACTTATGCTTCTGTTCACTCATCTGGCAAACCAGGGTCACCTTAACAGGTTGGATTGTGGAGAAGTTTAAGCATCTTAGTGTGTTAAGTTAATATAACTGAACTTAATATTTTAAATCATTTATAAGTGTTGTGGACATTTTATTTATTATTTATTTTAAATTTTCTCCCATGTACCTAATATTTAATTTAAATATTTAATTTTAAATATGTCTTCAAAAACGCCTAAAATTTTAATTTCGTATTTATACAATTAACCCAAATGAATTTTATACTCTTATCCAGTTTTAATTTTAATTTCATATTTATACAATTAACCCAAATGAATTTTATACTCTTATCCAGTATAAAATATAGCCCACAAATATGTAGAGTGCATTTCACAAAAAAAATGCTATTTTTTTCCTAAGATTAAGAGCCTGATGAGACCTGATAGACTAGGGCCAGATGGAAATGGAGGAGGACCTCCAGTATCAGTGGACTGGGAGAGGAGCATAGGAGAAGGAGAAGGAGGGAGTGTGAGATTGGGAGGGGAAAAGGAAGGGGGATACAGCTAGGATACAAAATGAATAAACTGTAATGAATAAAAAATAAATAAATACCAAAAAAAATAGAAAAAAAAAGATTAAGAGTTTGTCTCCCTTGGGTCCTTAGCACACGAGGTCCTGCAAAGCAGACATAGTAACCTCTTATTTAGTAATCTATCTATATACAGTCATCCCACTAAGAATCCCTCCCTTCTCAATAGCTGTTCTTCAATTCCTGTGCTGATCCTACCTCCTCTAATCAAACCTCAGAATACCAGGTTACATTACACCTGAATCCCACTCTCTATTTTTCTTTTTACTTTTGTGTCTATTAACTAGGATTAGATTACAAACATTTGAATTCTGACTTTTAATGACTACATAATCAACTGAAATGGTTAGTCAGTGGTGTGTGTGTGTGTGTGTGTGTGTGTGTATTCGTGTGCATATCTTATCACTAATAAAATCCCTAGTTTTCAATAGAAGCTAAAAAAATTCTATTTACTGTGTAAGAGGTTTTAACTCATCTTTAAGTTTAAAACCAACTTAATTGATTAAGATTGTAAAATACATACATTTAGTGGAGCTTGAAATAGCTTTAATCACAAGATTTATGTGGACATCTCCTAATAAGCTGCTTCATTTTTACATGTGTCTTTCTAGTAGACACATCTTTACCTTAATATGACCCATCAAGTCTGTTGTCAGAATCCAAATTTCTCTTCTCAGAGAAAATAATACACATTTGAATCGAATTCACTTATGGAAATTAAAACCCACGAGTCAACCTTGATTTATTGTGATATTCTGCTGCATATGCAACCTGATAAAGTATCCCTCCAAAAGATCTTCCAGATCTGACTTTTTCTTACCAACCTCACTGTGGTACATCACCTCTCAATGAGCCAACATCATCCTGATTTCTTACTCTATGCCTGTCCTTCTTTCAAATGTGCCAGCAATTTAAAACAACCAAATACAGATCCTGTGAGTGCTCATTCCATGTTTCTTGAAAATAATTGTGCATCTCTGAACAGCAATCTCAACAAATTCAAGCCCATTTCCATAGACTGTAGGGCCTCAGGGCCACTAACACTGGCCTACTTTCCTAAGTGCTTCCTCTGTGATCACCATAGTCTCTATGATCTAACCACATGCCTCCCTTTTGGGTCTTAAGTATATTCTCATTTTCTGAGATTTGCATTGCTACTGGAGCACAGTAGAGACCCAAACCAAATGATGGTCTCATTAGATAGGTTCTCCTTGCCGATGTTACCTCTAATTGACATGTTTTAATAGTCAATTAGACTTTTTCAAAATGTTTACCTCTGTTTCTGCAATGCTTTTTTTTTTTTTTTTCAATGCAGTTTATTCAGAAACCTTGAACAATCTTCGGACCCTGGGGAAAGCCAGCCCACAGCTTAAATAGCCTCTGGGTAGCCAACCCAGGCGTGCCACGTGGGCAATGCAGATAGGTCCACATACATGGAAGCAAGCCAGATCCTCAGCCTTAGCCAAATGTGGAATTGTTCGTGACAGAGAGCACTCACCATCGGGAAGGTGGAAGGCAGAAACCAGCTCCATCTTTAAGGCATAGCATTCCGCAGCTCTCTACAGTTCCCCCTTTTTGTTTTAGATGCATCAGGCAAGAGTAGAAGTCTGATCTCTGATATTAGAAATAAATTGGGACTTTGTACCGATGTTCGTTTAGGTGTCATCCACCCAAAGAGCATCAGACCCGTCAGATACCTTTTTCTCAGAGGCGGGACCTGGGGCATCAACCCGCATGCAACCAGACATGCTCTTCTCTGGGTTCAAAGCGGCTGACCCTCTGCAATGCGTTTTGCCCTGTAAAAAATTCTTTCAAAATGAAACGTTCCTTTCAATAAGAACATTGGTTAAGACTGAGAAAATAAATGAAGCTTCTGAGGCCCAGAAGTAAACAATCCACAAGTCTCAAAGAAAATGTTTTAATTTTTTTATTTTATTGTTTTTCAATTTTTATTTTTTAATTTTAATGTGGAAATAAATAGAAAAGGAAAAATGTATTCAACACAGCTGTTGAATGATACTCAAGTCCTGAACTTCAGTTTCTCAAAAACTGAAAAAGGCTCCCATAAAGAATGCAAGGGGAACCCTGGCTCCCTACTGAAGACAGAAGGCCCAGAATGGTTGCGAAGTCTGGTAGCAAGAGGGCTCAGGTCTTCAGGCTCCATTCACTGCAAGCCAGCATGTGCTCAAGGTGCTAATGGAACCTTTGAGAGACATTCAGGCAGACTGGCCCTGGGCAGGCATTACTGTTTTCTGACATCCAGGGTCAAAAGTGCCCATGGCCTCACATCCTCAGGAAATGTCTAGAACAAGTCCGCTTCTCAGAACTTTTGGTTTGGCATAGCGTTTTGTTTCCAAGTGTTTTTTTTTTTAATAATAACGAATATTTAAATAAAGTTGTTGAGACAAGATCTACAAGGTGATGACTATAAGAGAGAGATTTTCCAGCTTTCAGTATTTTTTCTTCTGTATACAGAAATTGTGGTATAGCTACACAATGGAATATTACTCAGCACTGAAAAACAAGGACATCATGAAATTTGATGGTAAATGGTGGAAACTGGAAAGGATCATCCTGAGTGAGCTATCTCAGAAGCAGAAAGACACATACAGTTTGTCTATACTCACTCATATAGACATATAATATAGGATAAACCTACTAAAATCTGTACATCTAAAAAAACTAATCTAGAGGGAGGACTGGCTAAAATGCTCAATCCCCATCCCGAAAGGCAAAGAGGATGGACATCAGAAGAAGAAAACAGGAAACAAGTTAGGAGCCTCCCACAAAGGGCCTCTGAAAGGCTCTGTCCTGCAGACTATCAAAGCAGATGTTGAGACTTATGGCCAAACTTTGGGCAGAATGCATGGAATCTTATGAAAGTAGTGGGAAATAGTAAGATCTGGAGAGGACAGGAGTTCCACAAGGAGTGCAACAGAACCAAAAAATTTGAGCACAGAGGTCTTTCCTGAGACTCATACTCCAGTCAAGTACCATGCATGGAGATAACCTAGAACCCCTGCTCAGATGTAGCCCATGGCAGTTCAGGATTCAAGTGGGTTCCATAGTAATGGGAACAGGGACTGCTTCTGACATGAACTGATTGGCCTGCTCTTTGACCACCTCCCCCTGAATGGGAAGCAGCCTTACCAGGCCACAGAGGAAGACAATGCAGCCACTCTTGATGAGACCTGATAGACTAGGATCAGAGGAAAGGGGAGGAAGACCTCCCCTATCAGTGGACTTGGGAAGGGGCATGCATGGAGAAGGGGGAGGAAAGGAGGGACTGGGAGGGGAGGAGGGAGGGAACTAGAGGAGAGATACAAAGTAAATAAAGTGTAATTAAATTAAAATTAAAAAATAATAAAACCACAAAACCAGAAGTCAAAAAGAAAGAGAAAGAGAGAGATATTTTCCAAGCAGTGAGCTACCTGCTAGTCATACAGAGAAAGCTGCAGGGGTGCTGTTTTCATGCTGAGGTCATCAATCCTGGTAGAATTTTCAGTGATGCAGCTGCCTTTGGGTCATCCATGCTATAAGAAACTCCTCATCTATTCTATAACCAATACTAATCAAACCACTAGTTCTCTAAGCTAGACTTGAATGGAACTGTTTCTTTGATCTGTCATCAGTGCCCTATTTGGGGTGAATGGGTATTTGTTCTTGTCTCTTCAGGAAAAGCCATTTGTCTGTCTTTGAATGTAAGATATTTAAGATAATTTTGCAGGTATCAACAAGGTGTTATTATAATGATTCCACAGCAGTACCTGGTACAAATAATTGAATGACTTACTGTAAGATTTTATATGCAAAATGTTATTGAATAGAAGACATATTATTTCTATATATAACCACTGACGTAGAGCTATGTAATTCCTACTATATGTACAAAGGGACATGAACATAAATCTAGTCAATGGCAAAATTGAATTTAAAGCCATTATTACTTTTCTAATCCTACCTAGTACATTTTTAGATACTGAATATGTAGTTATATCTTTATTTAGATATAGACAAACCTCAAAGAAATTATGTTTATTTACATATAAAGTCTCAAATCCAAATGAATATTTAAAAAGAAATAAAAAGCCTAAATCAAGCCATTTTTAGTCTCCCACATCAAGTGAACTTGAGAAGGTCAGAACTGGGTTTCAAAATTCACACCCCACTAGAATCTATAGGAGAAATTGCAACTTCCTGAGAAGTGCCTCCAGATAGAGTGGTTGTGAAAACTGCGTTAAAAATGTAAAGTTGTTCTTCACACCTTTGCTTAGTGCTTTTGTCTGTTTGACAAGTTACAGCCTACAGGAGACCAGAAAGCTTACCTAATTTCAGTTTACAAGGCTATAAAACTGATTTGTCAAAAAAGTATTTCCAGGAGGAACAATCAGTTTCTAGTAGCGTGTCCCTGAAATCCACAAGCTGAGTGCTACATCCCATCCACACTCCATAGTTTGGCCACTCATCTTCCCAGGGCTTCATGTCAGGGCACAAGAAAGCCAGGTGGGAACTGACTGAAATCGCGACCACAGAGTATGCTGCTGCCCCGAAGGACAGAGATTCTGGGATGTTATCATAGGTTTAGTTTTATTTCTTTCACATTTTAAATGTTTTCTATAGGTTCAATGAAAGCCAAACCATTGTGTGAGTTATAAAACAGCCTCTGCATTTCCTGAGATTTGGAGTACTTAACCTACAGAGATATTACACTGTCCTCAAATAACAACAGGCTCTCTGGATCTCCCAGGGCCTTAGGACTTTCCATTCCCAAGCTACAGGCAGGCCCCTTAGGTAGGTAATAATGATGTAGGTGTAATGGGTAGGTGTAATGACTCCCCTGGAGAGTCCCCCCTACCCAGATACCCCAGCTCATCTATTTACATGAGGACCGAGTTCCTCCTCCTCCCCTGTAACCTGGTAGTGAAGTCCCAACAGGGGAAGTGAACAAAGAAGGTAATATAGTCCATGTCAGAGATCCTCCACTCCCCTAACTACTGGGCCAACATAAAGCCTAAGATGACCATCAGACATATCTTCTTGGGGTCTGTACATTGTAGTATGTCTATCCTGTACTATATGTCTATAATACAAGTGAGTATATACCATTTGTGTCTTTCTGCTTCTGGGTTACCTCACTGGGGGTGATCTCTTCTAGTGCCATCCATTTGCCTGCCAATTTCATGATTTCCTTGCTTTTAATAGCTGAGTAGTATTCCATTGTGTAAATATACCACAGTTTCTTTATCTATTCTCTGGTTGAGTGACATCTAGGTTCTTTCCAGTTTCCGGGTATTACAAATAAAGCTGCCATGAACGTGATTGGGCAAATGTACTTACTTTATGATGGAGCCTCTTTTGGGTATATTCCCAGGAGTGGTATAGCTGGGTCTTGAGGTAGCACTATTCCAAGTTTTTCTGAAAATGTCCCAGATTGATTTCCAAAGTGGATGTAAAAGTTTATACTCTCACCAGTAATGGAGGAGTGTTCCCCTTTCTCTACATCCTCGCCAGCATGTGTTGTCACTTGAGTTTTTGATCTTAGCCATTCTGACAGGTATAAGATGGAATCTCAGAGTCATTTTGATTTGCATTTCCATGATGACTAAGTATAGTGAGAATTTCTTTCTTTCAATCTTTCTTTCTATCTTTCTTTGTTTATTTATTCATTATTTATTACAGTTTATTCACTTTGTATCTCAGCTGTAGCCCTATCCCTCCCTCTCCTCTCAGTCTCACCCTAACTCCCTCTTCTCCCCCTATGACCCTCCCCTAGTTCACTGATAGGGGAGGTCCTCCTCCCCTTCTATCTGACCGTAGCCTATCAGGTCTCATCAGGACTGGCTTCATTGTCTTCCTCTGTGGCCTGACATGGCTACACCCTCCAGGGGGATGTGATTAGAGAGCTTGCTAGTGACCATTCTTTAAGTGCTTCTCCACCATTCGAGATTCCACTGCTAAGAATTCCTTGTTTGGCTCTGTATCACATTTTTAATTGGGTTATTTCATTTGTTGGTGTTTAGTTTCTTTATATATTCTGGATAGAGGATTGGTGAAGATAGTTTCCCAATCTCTAGACTGCCCTTTTGTTCTATACTACAGAGCTATAGTAACAAAAACTGCATGGTACTGGCATAGAAATAGGCTGGCAGATCAATGCAATCAAGTTGAGGACACAGAAATAAACCCACACACCTGTACACCTGATTTTTGACAAAGGACCCAAAACCGTGCAATGGAAAAAAGATAACATCTTTATCAAATGGTTCTGGTATAACTGGATATCTACATGTAGAAAAGTGCAAATAGATCCATAGGTATCACCCTGCACAAAACTCAAGTCCAAGGGGATCAAAGACCTCAACATAAAACCAGAAACACTGAATATGCTAGGGGAGAAAGTGGTTGGAGCCTTAAACACACGGGCACAGGAGACAACTTCCTGAACAGAAGACCAACAGCTCAGACTCTAAGATCTATAATTAATAAATGGGACTTCTTGTAACTGAAAGCTTCTGTAATGCAATTCACATATCATTCCTTCTGTGCTGATACTGTATCTGTCTTCAGGCACACACCTCCTGTTTCTCATTCTGTTCTGAGGCTGCCCTCAGAAGTCTGGCGCCTCATGCTCTCCTGCATCCAAAAGGTATAGTGGTGGAAAATAGGGGGCTAAGGAAATCCCAGCTTCACTACCTTAGCTTGGGGTGAATGCTAGGGCATGGCCTACAATCAAACGTTCCCTTGGGCTTTGGACAGCGGTTCCTTTCTCTTAGTCTTTGCCACAAGCCATGCCCTTATTTGGTTTCTTCTCTACTTCCACTCTCCTCCATTCTTTGAGATATTCTGTTGGAAATGATTTCCAGACACAAATCACAGGCCTCTGCCATATTTCTTTCTGTTAATCTGATACCTTCTTTTATCCAGAGTTCAAAGAAAAATGTAATAATTCTACTGTCCTACCTACGCTATTTCCTCTTGTTTAGATTAAAATTTGCAACAAAAAGGAAGTTTTGTTTATTTATTTATTTACTTTTTAATCAGGCTACCCTGCCTACCACCTATGAATAGAGCAAACAACACCTGAGGTCACTGCTCAGGTGCTTGCTGTCACAGACACCTCCTACAGGTGCAGAAACCTCTATGATGAGGTGGCTTATCAGGATGTTATAATAGTTTTGTGCTATTGCTAACTGTTTGGATCTTTATTCTGAGGTGTCTGAAAATATTTTTGTATAAAATTTACTTTCTGAGATCTACTAAACTGATAAAATTTAATATTTTTTAATTATAAAATGTAAGTACTACAAACATATTGAAATAAAAGCACCAGGCTTTTAATCTGACAGGGATTCTATAAGCAATGTGAACAAGAAAGCGAACAGAAACAAATTACAGACCAAGAAATAAAATAAGAAACCACGAGTTTATAACTGGTTTATAATTTTAATCCTTAAAACAATGTCAGTATATTGGTATCCTCACCTTGTATGTGGTGTGAGCCTTGAGAGCTGAATTCAGCTCTTCAAGTCCATACACATCAATCAAAGATGTTTTCCCTTCCTTTTGCTATCCCATTTGAAAGTTACAGAACAATAGCAAGCACAGCAGATTTTCTTCCAGAATCACAGGAAAATCATTTGTTGATTCCACAACTGTCACACTTATATACTTAGGAAACAAGGACATTGTATTCTATAACTACAGACATGCTATTCAGTAGGGACACTTAGCAATGAACAGACACTTTTGCACATTACAGATACTTAGTGAACATTTCCAAATTTCATTTGAATAAAAAAATAAGTGAATGATAACCCTATCCAGATACAAAGCTTAGGCATAGTGGCTATTCTAAGAAAAATTGTTTAAAAATAATCTCACAAAGACTTACTGATCAATACAAAGACACCCATAAATGAAAATCTTTACAGTAATTTTAATGTAAATATATCATTGTAAACTTAGGAAAGAAGGGGGAGATAGAAAGACCTAGAGAGGACAGGAGCACCACAGTGAGAGCAACAGAACCAAATATCTGGGCACAGGGTTTTTTCTGAGACTGATACTCCAACCAAGAACCATTCACGGAGATAACCTAGAACCCCTGCTCAGAGGTAGCCCATGGCAGCTCAGTATCCAAGTGGGTACCTTAGTAAGGGGAATAGGGACTGTCTCTGACATGAACTCTGTGGTTGGCTCTTTGGCCGCCTCCCTTGGCCAGGGGGAAAAGCCTCACCAGGCCACTGAGGAGGACAATGCAGCCAGTTCAGATGAGACTAGATAAGCTAGGGTCAGATGGAAGGGGAGGAGAGCCTTCCCTGTCTGTGAACTTGGAGAAGGGCATAGGAGGAGATGAGGGAGGGAGGGTGGGACTGGGAGAGGTTTGTTTTCTCCAATAAATTCTTTTTACCTTTAACTAGTACCTGAAGAGTCATTCTTCCCCACCCAGTTTACTGCAAGCACTATTCTCTTTGTGCTTCTGTGAGTTTTACTGTTTAATATTTATTAGGAATTTTTAATACAATTTGTGTTCCTGCGCATATCTTCTTTATCATAGTATGCTACAGTATTATTCATGTTGCAAAAGTTAGCAGGGTTTTTTTTTTTTTTCAGTTTTTCTTTTTCATTTTTTTTCATGTTTATCCTATGGTGTGTATTGCTACATTTTCTCTGCCTACCCAATTGACCTGAACCAACTCAGGTTCAGGTTCAGGTGCTGACTCGACTATAACACTGCATTAAATGGGGCTACAAATAGCTCTTCAAGAATGTTAGTCCAATAACTTTAGATATAGGATTGCTCTATGGTGAATAAATTCCAGTTGGGGTTTTAGAGGAGCCTCCAAACTATTTTTTATAGTGAGTGCATCAATTTATTTTCCCACCTGCAGTATATGAGAAGTCATTTTTTCCTCACACGTTTGCCCGAGCTGAAGTTGTCTGAGGGAACTGTTCAGTGGAATTTAGGTTTTCCCATTCTACAAAAAGGTGTAAGGTGGTCCTCTCATTGTGACTTTGACTTTCCTTTCCCTGATGGTTGGCCAACAATATTTAGCACCTATTCGTAATCTCTTAGTCACTTGTTTATTTTCTTGGAAGAAGCAGACTTTGCCTCATTTTAAAAAGATTACTTGTTTGCTGTTCAGTTGTAGGAGTTTCTAGTCCACTTTGGAAATTGAGTACTTACTAGGTAGACTGAGAGTGAATACTTTCTCCCATTTATTATGTTGGCATTTCGTTGTTTATCTCCTATTAGGTGCAAGAAAGATTTCAGTTATCTATAATCCTACTTGTCTGTTTTTGTTGTCATTAATGTTTGTGCTTTTAATGTCTGTCTAAGAAATTATTGCCAATACCAATGAATGAAAGATTCCTGTTTTCCTCTGGGCATTTATTTTCAGAAGTTATAGTGAGGTCTTGAGTCAGTGGACTGCTGATTTCTGTTTATGGTTTAGAATCTTATTCAGGTCTATATAGATATCTATTTTCTCCACCTGTTTATTGAAGAAGTTAATTTTACTAATTGTATGCTCTTGGGCATCAGTTCACTATATATAGACATACATATATATGTAGGCTTATTTCAGGACTATTTAGACAGACATATAGAGTGGTCTATATGTCTGTAGCTATCAAATTTTTAATCATCACATTCAGAAAAAATATAAGAAATGATTGAGATTAATGTTATTTATTCACATATATGTGATAATACTATTTTAAAATAAGCACAACATAAATGTATTAATATAGTTACAATATTACCATTAAAACTTAAATACATATATATATACACATATATATGTTCTAAACAATCAGTAAATATCGGTTTCCATTATTCATCTACCAAATAGGAGCATACATAATATTCATTTTTTTAATTTTTATTTTTTATATTAATTACAGTTTATTCACTTTGTATCCCAGCTGTAGCACCATCCCTCATTCCCTCTCAATCTCACCCTCCCTCCCTCTCTCATCTCGTCCCACGCCCCTCTACAAGTCCACTGATAGGGAAGGACTTCTTCTCCTTTCCTCTGACCCTAGCATATCATGTCTCAGATGTAGTCCATGGTAGCTCAGTCTCCAAGTGGGTACCCTAGCATGGGGTACAGAGTCTGTCTCTGGCATGAACTCAATGGCTGGCTCTTTATTCATCCCCCCCTAAGGGGGAAGCAATCTTGCCAGGCCACAGAGGAAGACAATGCAGCCAGCCCTGATGAGACCTGACATGCTAGGGTCAGATGGAAGGGGAGGAGGTCTTCCCCTATCATTGGACTAGGGAAGGGGCATAGGAGGAGTAGAGGGAGGGAGGGCAGGATTGGGAGGGGACAAGGGAGGGTGCTACAGCTGGGATAGAAAGTGACTAAATTGTAATAAAAAAAAACCAAAGTATTGTGAGCCAGGAAAAAAAAAAAGAGGGGGCAGAGTAGCTCACACAGAGAAATTTTGTTTCAGGAAGTTGAAAGCAATGTGGAGATGATATGGCTGTGAATGTGTTACCCTGTCATATCTCATTAATTCTTACCATCCCTGGGTTTATAAAATTTAAAAATATGTGATTTTTCTCAAAGAGAATATAGCCAAATATTATATTCATTTCACCATTTTTTTTCAGAATTTAGAGATAGTTTTTCATCAGGACTTCCATTTGAATATCTTGAAATAGTTGATGCATAAATTATTAAATAAGGAATGAATGAATTCATGAAAGAATGAGTGAATATAAAATGATTAATATTTCTAACAGTAGGGCAACAGTTTCTATTTCAGGATTGGCAATCTTCATTTACCAGCCTGAGTTTCAAACAATTATTCCAATAAATATTTAATTGTTATTATATGTGTGTGTGTGAGTATGTGTGTGAGTGTGTGTGTGTGTGTGTGTGTGTGTGTGTGTGTGTGTAGGTAGGTAAAAGGACAAGTTATATGTCAGCTCTCTCTTTCTAACTTATGGATCCAGAGAGTGAAGTGAGGTTGGCAGACTTGAACGTTTTTACCGCTATATGGTGAACCATATCACTGACCCCCAATAATTATTTACGGTTTTATTTTCCTTGTTTGATTGATTGTAGTTACAGTAATTATATTACACAACCATCCACATTGGTTTGGGAGTGGGTGCTGGTATTTAGTATACAAAATACTTTTTTGTTTGTTTTCTCCTCTCTCTTTTCTGTTCTCACTAAAACTTCACCCAGCGTTATCATTTAACTAAAATAAATTCATAACATAGCAAGCAATATATTATTGTTAAAATGATATAATAAAAATGTGGTGCTATAGGTAATTGTTTTCAATATGTACTGGAAGCCAAATTAAACCAGTATTATAAATAAGTCCGTTGGGAACATTTCAATATGAATTCATCTAATACAAAATGCCAATTTTTAATAAATTAGGACAATAAGCTTCAGAAGAGGGAGCAATAGAGACAGAACTATAGTCCATAACATAAATTTAGTCACTTTCACTAATAGCAATATATATTATAGTAATTCATTTTTATATTTTAAATACTATTGTAGTTAAAATTATGCACAGGAAATGTTCCTGCTCCCTAGGTACTTACCTGTAATTTAGGTATAATAACACTATCTGATTCACTTACAACAAAAACCTGGGCTTCTCTAGAATATAATTTTAAATATGAAAAACTGGGTTCATTACTTTACTGCAAGTACATTAAATGTGTAGTCTCTCAGATTAATTTCGCAAAGTGTGCAGGCTTTTCCTCAAGCCTATGCTGTCGCTTAGACCTGTAGCAAGTGCTACTTACAAGTGGAAATGTCTATCAGTGGTAGCAATCTCAAGTGCTTTGTGAGAGGGAGCAAGCATTTCTTGTTTTGTAGGAAATATTATAGATGAGCCATAATTGTACAAATGAAAAAGCCAAAATGTACACATCTTTCTATGGGGGAAAAAAGTAAATATTCAACACTATAAATCCTATCTAAAATTACTCTGCAAGAAAAGCTCTATATCTACAAACCGTATTTCTGGGATGGATGTGGAATAAGAAAATATTGCAGGTTAATGAAACTCACCTTTTTTTTTAGCAACTCAGATAGAGTGTATAAAACTGAGAAAGAGAGAACGACAGATAGTCATCACACATACGGACTTCAGGTGTACAGATTTTAGTGTGTTATCCTACCTTATAGGTCTAGTATCCACTTATATGTGAGTATATACCATGTGTGTCTTTCTGCTCCTGGGATAGCTCACTCAGGATGAACTTTTCTAGTGCCCACCATTTGCCTGCAAATTTCATGATTTCCTCGTTTTTTGATTGCTGAGTAGTATTCCATTGTGTAAAAGTACCACAGTTTCTGTACCCATTCCTCCATTGATGGACATCTGGGTTGTTTCCAGTTTCTGGCTGTTGCAAATAAAGCTGTTACAAACATGGTTGAGCAAATGTCCTTGTTGTGTATTTGAGCATCTTTTGGATATATGCCTAGGAGTGGTATAACTGGATCTTGAGGAAGCACTATTCCTAGTTGTCTGAGAAAGCACCAGATTGATTTCCAAAGTGGTTGTACAAGTTTACATTCCCACCAGCAATGGAGTAGGGTTTCCCTTTCTCCACAACCTCTCAAGCATGTGTTGTCACTCGAGTTTTTTATCTTAGCCATTCTGATGGGTGTAAGGTGAAATCTCAGGGTTGTTTTGATTTGGATTTCTCTGATGGCTAAGGAAATGCACCTAAAGAAGATAAACAAGAAAGAGGACCCAGGGTAAGATGATCAATCCTCACTTAGAAAGGCAGATGGGATGGACAGTGGAAGTAGGAGAAAACAAGTAACAGGACAGGAATCTACTGCAGAGGGTAGATGCTGAGACTCATAACCAAACCTTCGACAGAGTGCAGGGAATCATATGAAATAAGGGGGAGTTAGTATGACCTGGAGAGGACAGGAGCTCCACAAGGACCAAATATATCAGGGCACAGGGTCTTTTATGAGACTGTTTCTCCAAACAAGGACCATTAATGGATATAACCTAGAACCACTGCTCAGATGTAGCCCATGGTAGCTCAGTATCCAAGTGGGTATCCTAGTAAGGGGAACAGGGACTATTTCTTGCATGAACTCAATGGCTGGCTCTTTGATCTCTCCCCCCACTCCACCCCCACTGAGGGAGAAGCAGCTTTGCTAGGCTACAGAGAAGGACTTTGCAGCCAGTCCTGAAGATACCTGATAAGCAAGGGTCAGATGGAATGGGAGGAGGACCACACTCATCAGTGGACTTGGAAAGGGGCAGGGAGGAGGGGAGGTAGGGAGGGTGGGATTGGGAAAGAATGAGGGAGGCTACAGCTGGGATACAAAGTAAATAACCTGTGATTAATATAAAAAATAATAATTATAAACACACACTCACACACAAACACACACACACACACACACACACACACACACACACACGGACTTAACCCCAAGCTTTCCCGTGTATGAGCAAACCAGAGCACCACTGTGCTACAGGTGATATTATTTAAAGATGATCCCAAAATGCCACATAGTATCATCTCAGGCATGCCACTGTTGAAGGCATGCCATCTATCCATTTTCCCTAAAGTTGAACTAGAGACTAGATTCTGGGAAGATTGTAGACTACAGAGCGCTGTCTCCCACCTACACAATCGCTGTACAATGGCAGAAACTGTCTGATACAGCTCTGCTTCATCTCCAGGGTCTGTGGCAGGTTTTCAAGTTTCAAACAAGGTTTGGAGGCTACATTTTTTTCCTAACTTTGGCTTTTCACAGGAAGTCATATACAGCTTTTGGGGAGCTACATGGACGAAAACACCGTTTCTCCAACAATCAGGTGCGAGTTAGTCCTCTGATTACTACTGCATCTACTACCCTTCCGTCTAGTCTCCTAGTGGGAATGACTAAGGAAATTAAAGAATTATTTGCCCTTTATTTCCTTTTTATCTTTTTTTTCTTATCTCCCTTCCCTTGAGCTATATGCTGAAGATATTGACATTAAAACCTCACCGTGAATCATAGAAAAATTAGAATGTGAATGAGCAGTCAAATTGTAGACTGAAAAAGGATCCCAGAAGATCTAACGCTTATTCCTTAGCTTGAACCTTGTCACAAAGGCAATCTATAGACAACATACTATCACACAAACACCCTGTTTTCAAAAAATAAATAGAAATATATGCAAATATGTAGAAAAAATGTGTGCCATTCAAATAAAATCAACACAGCAAACTATTACAAAAAAAAAATATGATGAAGATCTGCCAGAGAAAACTTTAAAACCTCTTAAACATGTCTAAAGTACTAAAGGAAAATGTTCATAAACAAAATGATACCTTAGCAAAATAGATGTCAGGAAGGACACAGAAACTTTCCAAAAGAGAAACAAAAATTCTAAGGTTAAAAAAATGTAATCACTGGAGTGAAAAACTACTACAGGGATTCAAAGAGTTTGGAAAGGAGAAGAGATCAGAATACCAATGGTGAAACAATGCAAATTATTCTACAAGAGGATACTCATTACTTTTGCATAGCTTTTACCAAACTACCTGAGGGAACAACTTACAGACTTTATCTTGACTCATAGTTCCAGAGGGTTCAGTGTATGCCGCTGGATACTCTTTAGGGGCTCTTTACGGTGAGGCAGAACTTCATATCACAGTAACTTATGTCACATGGAACAGGACAGAATCCTACCACAGAGGGCTTCTGAAAGACTCTACCAAGCAGGGTATTAAAGTAGATGCTGAGACTCATAGCCAAACTTTGGGCAGAGTGCAAGGAATCTTATGAAAGAAGGGAAGACAGAAAGACCTGGGGAGGACAGGAGCTCCACAAGGAGAGCAACAGAACAAAGATATCTGGGCACAGGGGTCTTTTCTGAGACTGATACGCCAACCAAAGACCATGCATGGAGATAACCTAGAACCCCTGCACAGATGTAGTCATGTCAGTTCAGTGTCCAACTGGGTTGCCTAGTAAGGGGAACAGGGCCTGTCTTTAGCATGAACTCAGTGGCTGGGTCTTTGATCACCTCCCCCTGAAGTGGGGGGCAACCTTACCAGGCCACAGAGGAAGACAAGGCAGCCAGTCCCAATAGGCTAGGTCAGATGGAAGGGGAGGAGGACCTCCCCTATCAGTGGACTGGCGGAGGGGCATGGGAGGAGAAGAGGGAGGAATGGCAGGATTGGGAGGGGACAGGGGAGGATCCTATAACTGGGACACAAAGTGAATAAATTTTAGTAAATATATGACTAAATTAAAAAAATAGAAAAGAAAGGCTTAGAAGTATCTCCTTTTTTTCACTTTTCTCAACAGATACCTTAAAGCAGCCAGAGTTGTATTATAAAAAGGTAAATCGTGTGCATAACGTGTTACATCTGCCAGTCATCCTTATGGGCCTTCCCTGTTCTGAAAATCACACTAGATCTGGCACCCGAGTGATTTTCAATATACATCTATATAACCTTGTATATAACCTTGTCTCATTGTCACCATTAAGCCATGAATCCATTTCTTTAATTGTTCTAACTTAGTAGCTTGCTCTCAGAACTTTCCATTTTCTGTTCTTTTGATATGAATGTTCTTCCTTCTCCTTTCATCTTCAGTCCATGGCTCTACCACATCCTTTTTTGTTCATGTGTCTTCATTTTTTATTATTTCTAATTAATTGATTTATTCATTCATTTATTACAGTTTATTCACTTTGTATCCCAGCTGTAGCCCCTCCCAACCCCACCCTCCCTCCCTATTTTCCACCCATGCCCCTCCCCAGTCCAGTGATAGGGGAGGTCCTCTTCCCCTTCCATCTGATCCTAATATTTTTATTAATATATATTAAGTTCATACTGTAATGGGTTTCCTGATGACATAGACATATAAACTTATAAGTGTACTGTGATCACATTCAATACCTTGATTACCATTTACTTTTGTATTTTTAAAGCATTATTTATTTGTTTTTAATTATGTGTATGTGGGATGGAGAAGTTTATACATGACTGTGTAGGTGGGATGGAGGAGTATATGCTTTTGTGAGTGTGTGTGTATGTGTGTGTGTACATGGGATAGAGGAGTATACGCATGTGTGTAGGTGGGATGGAGGAGTATATGAATGTATGTGAGTAGGTGGGATGGAAGAGCATATACGTGTGTGTGTGTGTGTGTGTGTGTGTGTGTGTGTGTATAAATGGGTTGGAAGTGTATATGCATGCGAGTATAAGTGCCCAAAGACTTCATAAGAGAGCATTAGATCCTGTGGAGCTGAAGTTACAAGTACTCGTGAGCAACATGACATGGGTACTGTGAACTGAACCCCATTTCTCTTCAGAGATATCTCTCCATATATTTTCCATTTTTATAATAATATTTTGTTTATTCTTTGAAGATATCACACACTTAAACAACCTACTTTGTGTATGTCCATCTACCACTCCCTGCCTCCATCTACCCCTATTGCCCTCCACTCTGTCTATCTCCAAATTTCAGATCATCTTTTTCTTGTTTATTATTAACAACTTCACTCCAACTAGTGCTGCCCACATTTCATATCTGGGGGCCATCAACTGGGCCTGGCAACCTATTGGCAGCCATGTCTAATTTCAAATGAATGTGATGCTCTACTCTGTGTAGACATTAAGTGACGATAGGTCCTCCTACCAAGGATGTGGCTTTGGCCCCTCCCCATCTATGCATGAATTTGGACTGGGCTTGTCTGCCTGTCTTGTGCAGACAGCCACGGCTGCTGTTGGTGCATACAATAGCTGTCAGGTCTGCAAGTCAATGTTTCATAGGACTCCCCCATGTGTACGATCTTACATTCTTTTAGTCCCCAACTCCTCCACATTACCCACGCCTCGGTCAGGAAAGTCATTGCAAATGACGCTGCAATTCACAGCTGAGCACTTCCATTTACTGATACTCAATAACTTGACTAGATATTAGCCTCTGAATTAACTACTACCCACTGCAAAAGAGAAGTTTCTCCATCAAAAGTTGAAAGCAATGCAATATTCAGAAGGCAGTTTGACCACATGCCTATTTTGCCTCAAATATCAAGACCTCAAAGAAAGCTGCACTCAATGTTACACTCTAATGTTCTCTTTAAACTTAACCTTGCCAATTTGTTTATACATGATTGTTCTTTGTTTTCCCTTGGAGTATTTTCCTATGTATAATTATTAATGCATTTTTGTCTAACTCCCTAATCTTTATCCAGCATTACTTACAAGTTCCATCAAAGCAGGGACCCCACCTGTCCCATTAATGATTCAACTCATATATAAGAAAACGCCCTTTGTATACTGGATAAACGTTTCATTATATACTGTCGGTGAATAATAAATATCTTGGGAGCTTCTCAGAAAATAACAAAATGGAGCATCTAGATGAGGCCCAGTGTAAGAAAATGCCCGGCATCACTTCTAAAATAATTGAACATGTCTTAAAAGTCCTCTCATAGCGGTACCACTTCACACCATCATAAGCCAGATGCTAAATGAAATGGGTCCCATTTTATATCCACAGGCAGCAGAAGCCTAGTCATATTGGTCACATGTGCAGCAATTCATGGTGGTAGGTATTATCATCTGTGCTTTCAGATAGTAATATGAGGGTTACAGATATAATAATTTTCTCGAAACTGCATAACAAATAAATGGCGAGGTTGGCATTCCCGCCCCTCTATGCTTGATTCCAAGGTGTGTGTCTTTCTTTTTGTCCTACTGGTAATATACTGCTGAATATAATAGCGAGGCATCATCTGTCCTTAAAACGTTTATTGCTACTCATGAGCCTAACGGGGTGTTAAAGATGTAAATATGAGAGTTGGTCTATAGGGTTAAGAGAGTAAGGAGAAGAAAACTGCTGTTATAAAAAATGCAGCTGATGGGTGTCTTTTTCAAATGCTGTGGTGTTTCAATAGGGCCTGTTGAATCACACACACACATAATCAGTGTAATTCCAGGAGCAAGTCCGTCTGGCTCAGCAGTTTTAATATACAGATCAATTTTGCATTACCTCCTTCTGGCTGTGAGTGCTCATAGAGGGAGGTCATAAAACATTTATTGAGCCGAGGATGCAAATTGAGTAAAGAGTGAATCTTCAGTCCGTGGACAGGCTCTTGAAGACTTCTCAGATGAGCGTGTGGTGAGCATTTGCTCTGCCCTACACCCTATGAAATTTTTATTTTCATTTCCTTTATGGAAGTCACCTCTCTGGGGGTGGGGAAATCACACACACATACACACACACACACACACACACACACACATGCCTCCAGCATAATAACCCACATGCCATTTGCATTCTTAAAATAAAAGTACATGTGACAAGGCTGTTGAAAAGCTAAAGTTCTAATAATATAAAAAAAATTATGACAGAGAGACTCCAATTGTATTCTATGGGTAAAATAATATTTGAAGACGTTAGGAAAGAGTATATAATGCATGTTCATTTCTACCACAAACTAGAACTTCAGAAAAATTTCCTGGTGGCCAGTGGGTTACACACTAGCCTTATATTGGAACCCAGTGACAAGAGATAACCAGAATAATACCAGCATTTGCTCAATTTTACTTAATTAATCTTAGGGTGGCATAGGCTGCTGCTGCTCACCTTAACCTAGCTTAATCGTTGGTTGTCATGCAGCTAATAAGAAATGAATAATGACTGAGTCCAATTCAGTTGCCTTAGCAGAGAGGAGGTATTTCAAGAAAATAAAGACTCCACCAAGAAAAGTGGAAAGAAAGGAATTCCATAAGCTCTTTTGGTTCTGCTCAGACCTTCTATGCCTGTACACTCATAAAGCTATATTTGGAGTGTTTTCTGGAGATTACTTTCAGGAAGCCTCCCAGGCCAGTTTCAGCTAGAACTGATTCTTCAGTTTTCTAAGCTGCTGGGAAATTTAGTGTCCACAGCTGTTGAGTTGAACTATTCATAAATCTGAATTTAGGGACAAAAGTAGTCCAGAGGAGCCTTACTAGGGAGATTTCTCAAAGTGAGGGATACAGAAAAGAGAGGCAAATTGTGAGGTACCTCATTCTTTTTGAGAATGCTGTCTGGAGTGAAGTAGTGAGACAGGTTTTACCTTCATAAGTCAAAGGTGCTCTAAATTATCATGCTCTACAGTACATTTTAAAAGACTGCTTGTTTATTCTGCTAAGTAACATCTGAGCTATGCTACACTACCCCGGGTTTATAATATGGCTGTGTGGACAATGTTCTAGTCCAGAGAAATTTCAGCACTGGTGTATGCTGATACATACCTATCATTTTTCAACCGAATGCCTGAAACTCTTAAATGATTTTCAATCTATGCTTATTAGCAAGATGGTGTCTTGCGGCGTTCTTAATACAGATACAGAAGGATATTAAATGAATGGTAAACACCTTCATTTCATTCTTGCTCTTCAGTATTTGCCACACTTAGCTATTCAGTAGCAATGTTCCTGGCATGTTTCACATCAATAAATACTACAGTTTACATGTTCATTTTGAAATCTTCTTTGGCAATTACCCCTTTTTTGAAATATCAGATCTTAATTGAATAAATAATATCATATCTATTTCCAGAGTGAGCGGAGAGCATCTCAAACATTGTATATTCTGTCCAGGTTCACACACACTGTAAGATTCAAGCCCAAACCTATTGTTCTTGAAAGCTATATCTCAAATATCTTTCTTTGCTCTGGGGTTGTTTTTTTATCTTTATTTTTTAACCTCACAAAATAATTCAGGATGTTATGTGAAAAATAGGCTCCAAATAATGGAAACTTAATCCAAAGAGCCATAAAATGTATTAATTCCTGATTGAGTTCCAATTGCACAATTTAACACAATTGACTTTTAAAATACCAAAAATTTCTTCCTTGCCACTGAACACAGCTTTCTTTTGGGCAGACAAATACATTCTTAAAACACAACATGAGCTTTAGAAAGTTTGGGATCACTGACTCCATCCATGTAGATGCCACTCACCATGACACCAACCATCAGCAGTGAGTCACCCGGCTTCCCACAACCCATTCAGGTCAAATGGAAGCAGAGTTTCGGGTTGCCTGAAAAATGACACTTTTAGAAAACAAAAAGACAAAAGCATAAATCTCTGGCACAGAAGAAACAACAGAATCTTATTTCGAATTATTTGTGACACTTCTTTTAGTGAGTTGTCAATAGCTTGCTATGACCATAATTGAATTCTTGATTTAGAAAAAGTAGTGGAGGTGGGGCGCTAGAAGGTTGGCTCCCACTAAATTATTTCAGTAAGGTCTTATTGCTTCCATATTGTCAAGTCATGGGGGCACCATTTTCCTCATCCTCTTTCTCTTCAGAGAAAAACAATAATCTGGAAGAACATTTTTTACCTAAGAGAAGATAGGCAAAAATATTGCAAAGATAAGTTTTTGTAGACAGACATAAATATATCAAAGTCTAAATAAATATCTATAGCTAAGCCAGTCCCTTATAGTCACTGGTCCTCAGTTTATCTATAATTTACAGGATGATAAAGAAGTGCCACTATAGTGATCCTGAATATTAATTTTAAATTAATGTAAAAGTATTTAAAATAACAGATTAAGAGAAGAGCAACCCCCTAGCTTACCTATGAAATAAAATACCCAGTACATTTTTAAATCCCAAAATTCTGTCAGTACACCATCTTTTAAATTTCTAAAAGCTGCCTGAGACTACGAGGTAAGTTTTAGAGAAATTATGAAATACTTCTTTGCATTCCAGTACTAAAACATATTTTATCACTTAAAAGCAAATGTAAGTACAGTATATCTTACACATGATAATGCACCATTTGTGAAAACACACGTTTAGATCAGAAAGACCGCTTCCTCCAGTGGCATTGACTGCATCTCTCCCCATCAGCCTGAACGGCAGCAGCGCTAACGCAGTGTCTGCTTTGTGTTCAATAATAGATTCAGCAAAGGAAGAATACATCCTAAAAGATTAATAAGAAGCAAATATTCAGGACAGTGAAAAGACAAACAGCAGAGTGGCTGTTTTGCTTAACTGCCTGTCAGTAAATATTCATGCCTGCCTTTGGTCTTTCCCTAGGCCCATGCTTATCTGCTTGGCCTCCAACTCAAATTTCTGTCAATAGCCTAAACGCCATAGTCAAACAAACACTATGTGCCCCAGCTCCTTCAGAGATGCTGACACAATGCATTTTAATTACAGTAGTTTCTGAAACGGTTTGCCTCAGATTTGTTTAGAGTTCTGTAACACACAGTAAGGATGAAGATTTTTCTTAATGACTGACATTAATAATTTGTCTATTATGGGGCAACAGGGACCCGAGAGAATCAAATTTAAAAGCCTGGAACATATAATATATAAATTTATATATTATTTTATTTTATACATTAAATTTACACTTAATTTAAATATATAAATTTACACTTATAATCTCAACACTCAGGATTCTGAAGCGTGACAATGAGTTTTATGCTAGGCTGAGGTGGATAGTAAGGTGCATGTTTATATAGTGCATTTTAAATCTATGATTTAAAAATCTACATATAGATTGTTCAAAATGCCAGATAATTTTCAATGGTGTTTTTTAATTAGTTACGGATTGAAATCCATTAAAACTTTGAGTAACAGACATTCCTTTAAGCAGAGATTCTAGTACTAACTTATCAAGCATCACCCTAGTTCTACTGTTCAGATCTGCTCCCATTGCCTCGCAGTCCCAGGCTCTCCTCTTCCACTCAAATTACTTGGGCGAGTAACCTAACGAGGCAACGTTCCTCCTCTAGGGAAGGCAGATACATGTATGCATGCACACACAGAACATTTTGGTGGCTTTGTAGTGCCTCCTGACTTCTAGCCAGATGCCTGTCAACATGAGTTCTGAATGGCCTGTTTGATTCCAGCCCATTTTACTTCTCTGAGCCCTCTTAGTTACGCTGGCCAGCCATTCCCAAAGCTTGTTCTCATGGTCGAGCTTCACCTCCTTCGTTCATGATTTTCCTTCCAAAAAAAAAAAAAAACAAGAAAAAAAAATCATGAGTATTTGCATTGGCAATTATGTCTGGTGGGTTGTCTCTTCTAAGGTGACCAACTGTTTTCACCATTTTGTACAAGAAACTGGGTATTCAATGACTGGAGTGAATGTGATTTTTCCCTGAAATTATTAGCATGTCAGTCTATCATCATCAACAAAGATCATTCATGAAATTTTATAATAAAACACTGAATCTCTAAATTTGCTTGGCACCACATAACAAAGAAATCATCTCTTTCAGTCTATCTTTATTCCACCACCTATTCTTTTGAATAGAGTAAAACAGAGAAGGGACATTGAACCTGGATGTTAGGTATAGGTGTGCGATCTCTCCTACACTCAGCAATTTTATTAATGTGATGATCTTGTGTTGAATAGAATTCTGCGCTGCATTCAAAACAGTGCTTTGATCTAGTAGTGAATAAAATCATTCACTTTGATGACTTTTAAAAAGAATGACATTTGGAGACATGTACAGCCTAAAGTAAAAATCTCGAAACAACAAGTTACATTAAGTAACACCAGAAAGATCATATGGTACCTTGATTAAGTTCTCTTATAGCAACTGCACACTTGTCTTTCAGCAGCTTTCAGACTTAGTGTTTTATGGCAGTTTAGCTCTTCTTACACATAACTGTAGGCTACATTGGGATAAGGAAGATGTGTTTTCTTTATCACAGTTTAGGACAATGAATAACACTGAGCTATCATTCCACATGTATTTGTTTGGTTTTTTTTTTTTTTTTTTGACTGTCAGATAATGCCATTTATTATTTCACACAGAAGTTGGAGACCAAGATTAAAACTAATAAAATAATGCTTCCCCACCCACCCATCATAAGACAGCCCAACTTCGTTAAACTTTGTTAGAAAAAAAAAAAAAACAAACAAACAATACAACAAAATACCACCATTCAGGTAGAACTGGGGAAAAACCAAGACAGAAACACAAGACAGACGGAAAATCTGCACACTGATATCAAAGTGGCCATGACATGGGGGAAAGCGGTCATGGTCAGTCAACATGGATGCTGACAACTGAGGGCACTGGGTTCAGAACAGCTGCCATGACAGGCCAAAGCTTTTGGGCTCTGCTGCAGGAACTGGGGCGGCTGGTTTCAAAGTTGAGGCCACTGGCTGGATGTGCTTTTGGTGAGGGAAAAATGTAGAAGGCACCTTCCTGCATTCCTGAGAGAGGACACAGGGATGGGGCTAGGAGCCCCAAAAGCTTCTTAGAGGCCCAAGAGAAGAGAGCCTGGCAAGATTCTTCTCCACAGAGAGAAGGCCACATTGGAGAGAGTTCACAGCTCATGGGGGCCAGCACATTTGCATTTACATGGCATAAATTCCCACTGCCACTGTTGCCATCAGGAAACTGAGAGTGAGGACCCATCGGAGGAGCGGTGACTGGGACGAGCTGGTGCTGATCTGGAGTTTCCCTCTGGGTGTCTCTGCTGCGGTAGTGTCTTGTACCAGGCTACCAGGCCGCTGGCGAAGCTGTTCATTCTGTGAGGGCCTCTGATCCTTGTCCTGTGTCAGCAGACCCTGCAGCTCCTCAAACAGCTCAATGTTGAGTAGGAACGCAGTCTTAGCCTCTTCTGTCACCCTGTGCTTGACCTCAGGTGTCATCTCCAGAGTGTTCATACGTGCACGGTAGAGCTGTTTGAACTTGGTGGGGCTGTCGATGTTAGGGAAGGTGAAGAAGGCCAGGCCCTCACCAGAGCTGGGCAAGTCCAAGGCCTTCTGTGCAATCTTCTTCAGGACCTGACTCCCTGAGAGGTCACCCAGATATCGGGTGTACGTGTGGGCCACCAGCAGCTCAGGATGAGAGTGCCCCACCTCATGGAGGCACCTTACATAGTGCTGTGTGGCCGGTGTGAAAGGGCTGACCTCCTGCCAGTGGGGGCCATACCAGAAGGCCATGTCCTGCTCCAGGGCAGCCGTTCGGTGCAGCTCCTCAGGGAAGTAGAGTGGTGCATAGACTGGGTTATGCTTGTTGCGCTCTATCTCCTCTTCCAGGCCCGCATAGATATGGTACAAGGAGGCCATCAACCAGCTTAAAGCCTTCCCTGGTCACTTGACCCTTCTGAAAGTTCCTCATGAACTCAGCATTCTCCGCCTGGATGTGCACCTCCCTCGTGGCCTCCTTCAAGGCCTCAGACAAGTCCTGGGGCATGCTGTCAGACTGTGGGCGCTCCATCGCCGGGCTGGGCTGGCTGAGGCTGGCTCTGCTCTCTCCGGGCTCCAGGATACGGTCGAGATGGCTCTGCTCCGGCAGGTTCCACTCAGCGGTTGTTGGCGGAAACTCCGGAGGCGACTGTCGGTGACTGCCCCCACATGTATTTGTTGAATAAGTGAAAATTATATACAGTGAAATCTCATGATTACTTGTATTAGTGAATCCACAATTTTAATTAGACTAAGAAAACAATATTAATGGGTTTTAGGATTAAAGAACAATGTTCATAGGAATGACACTACATTAAGAAGATTTTAAATATGTCACCCAAAGTTCAGATATTAGATTCTTTTTTAAATTTATTTATTTATTATTGATTACAGTTTATTCACTTTGTATCGCAGCTATACCCACCTCCCTCGGTCCCTTACAATCCCATTCTCCCTTCCTTATCTCCTCCCATGCCTCTCTCCAAGTACATTGATAGGGGAGGTCCTCCTCCCCTTTTATCTGACCCTAGCCTATCAGGTCGCATCAGGAATGGCTGCATTGTCTTCCTCTCTGTCATGGTAAGGCCTCTACCAACACCCCCCTTCAGGAGAAGGTGATCAAAGAGTCAACCACTGAGTTCATGTCAGCAAAATAATATTGAGAAGTGAAACTAATGTAAAGATGGCTCAGTAGCTAGGAGAGCTTGCTTCTTTTTCAAAGGGCACAAGTTTAATTCCCAGCACCCATGTCAGGCAGCACACAATTTCATCTAATTTAAGTTCCAGGGAATCTGTCACATTCCCTGGCCTGCCTGGACACTTACATGCAAGTGGCATATACTCACAAATACACATGCACACTCACACACACACACACAGACAGAGAGAGAGAGAGAGAGAGAGAGAGAGAGAGAGAGAGAGAAAGAGCCATTGGGATGTAGGAACCCTGTACTTGTGAATGGTTTTGTTGAAATATGGGAGTGGAATAATCAAGTCTCTAGATTTTATGTTTAGAGTGAAGCCTTTGCTTGATGTCTCCAACCCTCTCTTATAACTTTTGCCTTTACCATGAGATATTAGACATTCTTCAAGATGTGGGCCTTTAAGTTTTGAACTTCAGAACTATATAATATAAATTCCTTTTCTTCTTAAATTTCTTGGTTTAGAGGATCCTGTTATAAAACCACGAAAGAAATTTAAATATCATAAGCCTATTTTCTTGTCATATCAACAGTAGTCTAAAACACTTCCTTATGTTGATCTCATTTAAAAATATGTAAAAATAAGACACAATATTATTTCCAGCGATTCTAAACAGTATTAGATAATGCTTGCCTTCTCAATAACAGTATAATTTGTATATTTTTAAAAAACAATATTGCAAGTACAGAAAAATTGAACATTAGCTTATAGGTAAAGCATGTGTCTAACATGAGTCTTCGGTGCAATGCCAAAATAAGAATTAATGAATGATCTATCTAAATCTTTTATTAATAGATGTCAATTTTGATCATCATTTGTGCTATTTTTACACCAAGATAAAACACTTAATTCTCTGATTAGATGGATTCACCATTGATGATCTATGACTTGAATTTTGCTCCAGTAAAAACTTGGATATTCCTACTTTTTAATAATCTCTTCCCCTATATTTGTTTATCTGTCTTCACCTATGTTGAGGTATGTTGAGGTGTACAAAGCTGAGAAGAAGAAATGTGTGTATCAGTCAGTGTTTCTTTACTGTAACAAAATATCTGACACAATTTGAAAGAAGATTTATTTTAGATCTTGGTTGCATAGCTTTGGCTCCATGACCACTTGGCTCTGCTGCTCTGAGCTCTGGTGACAGCACAAGATGACAAAAATGTATGGTAGACTGTACTGTTTATCTCAGGGTAGTCTGGAAAAGGTGAGGTAAAGGTCTCACTATGTCCATCAAGGCGCTACTCCTTTGACCTGACTGCCTTACCCACCCACCATTCTTTAGAGTCCCAGTACATCCTACCAAGATCACTATTCCAGCAGCAAGATTTGCTCACAGAAGTTTCCGATTACTGCCCAAAGCTTAAACCTGGAGAAGGGAAAGGTGAGAGAACAGAGGTACATTGCGGCTGAGGAACTTACCTGGCCCCTTTCTCACCTTAGACAAATCACAACATGTAAGCATGTCTACTATTTTGATACTACTTAAATTTTAATCACATATTTAGTTAATTACTTTTGAAAATAGAAACATTTAAATCTATTGTTCAATTCACAGCTGTTAAAATTAAGCCTGTAAGACATCTGCATAATCCTATTTTTTAATTACTTATCAGTCAAAATGAAGTCATTCATTTAGGGAATAAATTAATTCCCATTTGGCCTCAGACTCAAGGAAAATGTATGACAAAAAGTTAGAGCAAAAAGCCCTAATACTTGCAATTGAGGACATTATAAAAAAAAAAAAAAAAAAAAAAAAAAAAAAAAAAAAAACAGAAAAACCTGAAAGCCAATAGAACAAAGGACAAGATAACTTTTCAATTGTTCAGGATAAGGAAGAGCCTTTCAGGAATTTATTTTTTAAGGTTTTATAGGGAATACAAATTTCATAGGACTTTCAGCATGTGACTAGAAGGTCCCAGAGCCTCCCTGTCATTTGTTTGAGGCTTGCAGACTTGTCCGTCACTGCTTTGATATTCATGACCATCATAAATACATAACACAGCCATGAGATACCTCAAAGACTCACATGGCTTCCGAAGCCATGCAGGGTGCATGCGGCAGGCGCACGCTGATGAAGTGCCCCAGGCCAGGTTTGAGCCCTTCCATGGAAAGGCAGTTTGAACTAGCTACCATGGAGTTGTCAGCGCTCCTCAGCTCAAAGCAATCAGAATCTTCCTACTGTTTGTTAGAGGGGAGTATATCTGCCTTTGTCATTTTATTTTATTTTTTCTACTTTAGAACTGAAAAGGACGGTCAGAGACAGGATTGTCACTGTTTTGTTTAAACAAAGTTTACAGAAAGGATGTTTTCCAATTCTAGAGAGCTACTTGTGGGTTTGAGATTGTAGTCAAGGAAGCTACAATCCATCCATCTGGAAGCCCAGTGTACCTATGTATAATAAGAATCATAATTAACTCAAAGGATGTTGGTTCTTGACTGGGACAATAGCTCTATAAAACTCCTAGCATATTAACTAGGTACCACATAGCATCAAACAATATTCAGAGGACTATGACCTTGGAGTTATTTGTGTGAACATTTAATTAAACCACTAATCAGATTTTGGATCGCTTTATAGTTATTGTTTTCCATTTATCTCTATCAGAAGCAATTTGATCAGCTTTTCCCAGGAATGCAAACCACTTTTTTCTACTTATTTTCTTTCCTATTAACTTTATTTGTACCATAGAACATCTTATTGTATCACCATAACTAGATAAACCTGTAATAACAAGCAAAAGCAACTCAGACTGGCTGAGTCTGGAACAGAAGTTGAATTAGCTGGTACAGATGAAGATGCCACACAGCGGTGACTGCCATGAACATAAAAGGGTTGCTGGTGAGAGTAAACGTATATACTAGGATCCAGAAAAAAAAATCTCTAAAAGACTAGACAATCAACATGAGGGATTGTGAAATAAGACTGCCATGACCCCAATTATTCAATTCTTTTTTTTTAAATATCTACCCTTCTTCACTTTTTTATTAATTTTAATTTTTTTCACAATTTATTCATTATATATACCAATTGAAGCCCCCTCTCTCATTTTCCCCCAATCCCATCCATTCTCCCTCTTCTCCCTTATCCCCTTCTTTTAGTCCACTGAAAGGGGGAGTTCTTCACCATTGCCATCTGCCCATAGTTTATTAAGTCTCATCAAGACTGCCTGGATCCTCTTCCTCTATGGCCTGCCAAGGCCACATCACCAGGGGTGAGTGATCAAAGAGCAGTCGACGGAGTTCTTGATAAAGGCAGCTCCTACTCCCCTCACTCAGAGATCCACATGGAGACTGAGCTGCCAATAGGCCACATCTAAGCAAGGTGTCTAGGTTCTCTCTGTGCATGGTCCTCGGTTGGTGCATCAGTCTCTGCAGGACCCCCTGGGCTCAGATCCTTTAGCTTTGTTGGTCTCCTGTGGGGCTCTTGCCCGCTCCGTGTCTGTCTATCCCCACCCCTTTCTTCTTCTATAAGACTCCCTTCTTTCTGATGAAAATCTGGCCATGAGTCTCAGCATCTGCTTCAATCCCCAGATGGGTGGAGCCTTTCAGAGTATCCTCTATAGTAGGCTCCCATCCGTTTCTTCTCTTCCACCACTTCTGGTGTCTATCCTGTTTGCCATTCTGAATGAGATTTAACCATCCTCCCCAGGGTCCTCCTTAGTGTTTAGCTTCTTTTGCAACTATTCAATTGTAGTTAGGCAACATGAAAACAACCAGGAGAAAAGTATTGAGAAGTAGAAATGGTTTTTTCCAAAACAGCTTATTCATAGAAGCAGCCTTTCGGCTGAATGTGACCAGGTGGCTATGGCTAGTCAAAGCTCTATTTAATCATCCTATTAAAAACACAGATAGGGGAAGAAGAGGGAAGGAGGGTGGGAATGAGAGGAGGCGAGGGAGGGGTCCACATCTGGGATAAAAGTGAATAAATTGTAATAAATAATTTTACAAAAAACACAAGAAGTAGTTTCATTTCTCCACCAACTGTCAATCCAAACAAAGATTGGAGAATTAGTCGTCACCAATTGGAGTTCAGAAAAGTACGGAAATGAGCAAGGTTTCAGTCCAGGAGATTTACATCACGTACGGGAACCAAAAGACGGAACTTTCCCTCGATTTGTGGATTCACGGAGCACAACACCTAACAAGAAGCAGGCTCTCAGGGTCAGCAGCCTCTGTGTTCTGATCTGAGGTCGTCCACCTAGGCAGTCCGAGGTAGCACTGTAAGAATCCGAGGTGGGTGAGTCACACAACCTAGAGGCTTGGATCATGAAAGGGGCTTAAGAAGATGAAATCTGCCCACCGGGAGTGTTGTTCCACGTTTGCCATCCAGATGTTTGACCCTTCTCTCTTCTCTGTTCTTTTCTGAAATAATGAGATCCTTATGTACTGCATCAACAAGGTTCGCTTGTCTTCTGGCTTCTTGTCGGGTTAGAAAAAGGCAAATCTGAGACCAGTGAATAAATAAGTAGAAGTCATGGAATTCCTCCATGTACCGGCTTCAGTATAAGTTCAGGGAGCGGCTGCATCCAACCACAACTAAAATGGCGTAGGCAAGAGCTCACCCTAAGTTCTCTTGGGATCTTTACAGTCAGTCACCAGGCAGCCCTCTTTAGAATTCAACCCACAGTCTTTAATGCACTGGAACCTGCAGCTTCTAGAAATCTTGATTATACCCGCTCAAGAAATAATAAATAAAATAGCATCATAGGCCTTAAAGTATGTCTAAAGGTAATGTCTGAACATCATGTTTAACAAAAAAGATATCAGGGTCAAAGTAACAGAAGTCAGACACAGAAGAACAATAGAAAAAAGAGCTCACTGAAAAGTCCAAGGGCCTCTAAAAGACTCTACTGATCTAGACTTCGAAGCATAGACTGAGACTTACTGCCAAACTTTGGGCAGACTGCAGGGAATCTAATAAACAAAGGGAGAGATAGAAAGACCTGGAAGGGACATGAGCTCCACAAAGAGAGGAACAGAAGCATAAAAATTGAGTCCTCCCCTATCAGTGGACTTGGAAAGGGGCAGGGAGGAGAGCAGGATACAGCTGGGATACAGAGTTAATAAAATGTAACTAATAATAAAGATTAAAAAAATTAAAATAAGAAAAAATATATATTAAACCATCAAAAAAAATTGAGCCCTGGGGGCCATGAAGAGAATGGTACTCTAACCAAGGACAATGCATGAAGAGGACTTAAAACCCTGGCTCAGATTAGCCCATAAACTCAGTCTCCAAGTGGGGTCCCTAATAAGGGGAGCAGGGGCTGTCTCTGGCATGAACTCAGTGGCAAGTTCTCTGATCACTGCCCCAGGTGGGTGCAGCCTTGTCAGGCTATGGAGAAAGACAATACCGCCAGTCCTGATGAGACCTGATAGGCTAGGGTCAGATAGAAGGGGAGGTTGACCTCCTCTATCAGTGGACTAGGGGAGGGGCATGGAGAGAAAAAAGAGAGGGAGGGTGGGATTAGAAGGAGACAAGGGAGGGGGCCACAGCTAGGAAACAAACTGAATAAATTGTAACAAATAATAAAAAGAAAAATCCAGATCCTGGAACCAACAAGAATAGAAAATAACAAGTCCATTCTTTTTTTAATTTTTGTATTAATTATACTTTATTTATTTTGTATCTCCCCTCTAGTTCCCTCCCTCCCTCCCCCAACCCCTCCCTTCTTCTTTCTTCTCCATGCATGCCCCTCATCAAGTCCACTGGTAGGGGAGGGTTTCTTTTCCTTCCTTCTTATCCTAGTCTGTTAGGTCTCATCAGGAGTGGCTGCATTGTCTTCCTCTGTGGCCTGGTAAGGCTGCTCCCCCCTCACGGTGAGGTGATCAAAGAGCAGGCCAATCAGTTCATGGGATCAGAGACAGTCCCTGTTCCGATACACTGGACTATCATGGGCTACATCTGTGTAGGAATTCTAGGTTATCTCCATGCATGCTACTTGGTTGGAGTATCAGTCTCAGGGAAGACCCCTGTGCTCAGATATTTTGGTTCTGTTGCTCTCCTCCTGGAGCTCCTGTCCTCTCCAGATCTTACTATTTCCCACTTCTTTCATAAGATTCCCTGCACTCTGCCCAAAGTTTAGCTATGATTCTCAACATCTGCTTTGATAGTTTGCAGGGCAGAGCCTTTCAGAGGCCTCTCTGGCAGGCTCCTAAATTGTTCCCTGTTTTCTCCTTCTTCTGATGTCCATCCTCTTTGCCTTTCTGAATGGGGATTGAGCATTGTGGGGAAGAGCCTGGAACTCATTGGTACAGGAGAGAACTTCCTGAACAGAACACCAACAACACAGGTTCTAAGAGCAACAATCAATAAATGGGACCTCATGAAACTGAAAAGCTTCTGTAAAGCAAAGGACACTGTCTTCAGAACAAACCGACTACTTACAGATTGGGAAAGGATCTTCATCAACCCTATATCTGATGGAGGGCTAATATCCAGTATATATAAAGAACTAAAGAAGTTAAAAAGGAACAGACTAAGTAATCCAACAAATCCATTCTTACATGGAAGTCTGAGCTCAGAAATGCTACAGGTGTGATGGAAAATAAAGTGATATATGCATCTGACAAAGTTAAATAAACATTGATTATAGAAAACAAAAGCCAAGAAGGGGTTCAAGCATAGAAAGTGATGCCACATGTATTGGGAAAGATGACAAAATAAAGACTTCCTAAATCTCAAGGCTTTGCTGAAGGATGGCTCAGGCAAAGATAAGTATTGATATGTTAAAAATCAAGAACACCCATTACTACTTTCAGGATAACATAATAGGATAAGATAAACTTCCTAGGTTATAAAAATACATGTTTATGTGCATACAAACAAAGAGGATAAAAAGAATTTAGAACAGGGAAATAAATTGCTAATCATAGAAGGGTATAATCAACTTAAACCAAAATATTTTAGTAATTGCTTTAAGCATAAATGATCAACATCCTGTACCTAGAAGCAATGTTTGTGCTATTGAGTTTTTAAAAATGATGACTAGTTACAACACTTTTAATCTATACACTCAAAATAGGAGTTTGCAAAAATCTTAAAGTAAAATGATGAAAGAAAAGTTAGGCCAAAAAATCTAATCAGTACTGTTAATCAAAGCTAGTAAAAGGTGCACAGAATTAAAGAGAAATGGTTGTCACATAAGAAAAATAAAAGAAAGAAGCATGTGATTCATTTACCAGAAATATATGCTGTCAAACTCCAAGGTTTACAATAAAAATGCAGTAATGCAGACAGCATGATAAGATGCCAGAGACAGTATTAGACAATTGCCAAAATAGAGAGCAGAGAAAGAGACACAGATCATGACACTTCACTATGACAAAGAAAATACTTCAAGAAATCATCCTAGGACCATCAGACACATACATGAACACAGATAAATTAGCTCTCAGTCTTGTACTGCGACAAAACTCTATTCCAGGTGAATCATGCGTTATAATGTGAAAAACATAAGCAATGATAGCAGTAAAATAACTTTCTGAAATGATAACACAGAAAAGTTTTTAATGTATTCTTTTAAAAATTCATTTTTTGAACATTCCTGTTGTGGGGTTTATGGGTGGGGTGTAGATACACATATGTAGATGTCAGAAGACAATAACATCGAGTTATTTATCTTCTGATACTCTGGGGATCTGAAGAAAAAACTAGGATTTTTCAAGCCTGGACACAGGTACCTTTACCAGCTGTGCCATTTCACCAGCCCAAGAATTTCTCTTTTTAAAAAGGTACGTTAAGTTTCGGAAATCAAGCCAAAATAAGAAAATATAGTTGCAAGACTTAAACCCGTCTGTGTAGTATTCAAAATATATAAGGGACTCACTAGATAGATAGATAGATAGATAGATAGATAGATAGATAGATAGATAGATAGATAGACAGCTAGATAGATAAATTCATTGGAAAAATAGGCAAAGAAAGAAAAAAAGCATATTTGCAGAGGGATGCCACAAAAGGCTGAAGTAAAATATAATAAAAAGAAGAGGCTTGGTGATACAAACTTAAGACTACTCACTAACCCAGTACCCCGGTATGAGGCTTTTTTTAAAAAGCTATGTCCTCTGTATATATGTGTTATGTTTGTTAGCTCAGTGTTCTTGTTGGATTCTTAACAGTGGGAGTGGATGCTGTCTCTGACCCTTTTGCCTGCCGCTGGGAACCTTTTATCCTCCTGGGTTGACTTGTACAAAAGTAATATGAAGGTATGTGCCTAGTCTTATTGTATCTTGCTTGTTATGCCATGTTCTTTTATTTTATTTTTTATTTTTATTATTAGTTACATTTTATTAACTCTGTATCCCAGCTGTATCCCGCTCCCTCATTCCTTCCCAATCCCACCCTTCCTCCCTCATCTCCTCCCTGCCCCTTTCCAAGTCCACCGATAGGGGAGGACCTCCTCCTTTTTCATCTGATCCTGTTTTATCAGGTCTCTTCAGGACTGGCTGCAAAGTCCTCCTCTGTGGCCTATCAGGGATGCCCCTCCCTTGGGGGATGGAGAGGTCAAAGAGCCCGCCATTGAGTTCCTGTCAGAAATAGTCCCTGTTCCCCTTACAAGGGAAACCCACTTGGTTACTGAGCTACCAGGAGCTACATTCAAGCAGAGGTTCTAGGCCATGCCATGTTTAATTGATATTCCTGGGAGAGCTGCCCTTTTCTGAAGTAAAATTAAGGAGGAGTGAATATGGGGAGGTGGGGGACACTGGGAGGAGTGAAGGAAGAGAAAACTGTGGTTGAAATACAATGTAATGATAGAAGAATACATTTCAACAATATATTCTAAGAGGATCTTCTGAATTGTGTGTATGTGCACATCTATGGCCATGAGTACACTGTCCTTGGATATCAGAAGGCATTGGTTCTCCGGGTGATAGAGTTACAGGTAGCTGTGAACCATCCCATGAAAGTTCTGTAACGTGAACTTGGTTTCTCTTCAAAAGCAATACATACTCTTAATTGCTGAGCCATCTCTCCAGCCATTCCCAAAGTTAAAAATTATAGAATAGACATTTTTTAACATCCCATAGCACCCAAGGAATATGTGAATCTTGTGCTATTAAGTAAGTAATTAATTTTAAAAGCATGTTTTTAAAGTGCTAGTCTTGCAGGAGTCTACTTCTCTTCCTTCATGCTTCTTGGAACTCCATGAGGTAAGGATTTCAAGATGATTGATGGCGAGAGGAAATGAGCAAATAAGTTCTTCCTACAGTCCAGGTAAGTTTGGGAGCCAACATTTTGAAAACCTAGGATTCTTTTTATTTAATTTTATTTTATTCTTATCAGTTACATTTTATTAACTCTGTATCCCAGCTGTATCCCGCTCCCTCATTCCCTCCCAAGCCCACCCTCCCTTCCTCATCTCCTCCCTGCCCCTTTCCAAGTCCACTGATGGGGGGGCCTCCTCCCCATTCATCTGATCCTGTTTTATCAGGTATCTTCAGGACTGGCTGCAAGGTCCTCCTCTGTGGCCTAACAGGACTGCTCCTCCCTTGGGGGATGGGAGGTCAAAGAGCCAGCCATTGAGTTCCTGTTAGAAATAGTCCTTGTTCCCTTTACTATGGGAAACCAATTGGAAAACCTAGGATTCTAATGATTCTACAGCCTCAGCACACATCTTCACCACATCCCTGAAGAGCACCTAGCTGAGCTTTTTCTAAATGGCTCAGACCCACAAAAAGTAGGAGGTAATAAATGTTTTGTTTTGTTCCATAAGTCTGTTGTGATTTGTTGCACAAAAATAGAATTCTAAGATAGGATGTTTCTTAATCTCTACTCCATAGAATCAAATCTGAAACAATTCTTCAAGAGATTCATCTTATAGAAGTACTATTAAAAGAAGAAGAAAGGGGCAAGACAAAGAGTCCGTCAAGAATTGGTTCTCAGCTATGGAACATCTTAGTCTGTGACCAATGTAAAAGGCCGGTTTAAATTACATTACCATGGTTCCTTTGCTATCAGTAAGGAAAACGGCCCTTTGTGCCATAGCCAACAAGAAAGCTAGAGGAAAGGGGCAGGCATGGCCTCCTGGGTTGAGATTATCATTTGACAAAGGGCAACTCTACTTAAATGGGCATCTGTGAGCTACATCGTGTAAGACTTAAAACACTTGGTGAAGGAAATGGGGGCTAGATGGTGAAGATTGGACTGCAGCCATACCTGTGCAGACATATCATTTAAAAGTCAGCTAAGGATGGGGCAACAGAAGCAGAGGTGAGATGAACGATGCAGACTTTCTAGGGTGTGGAAATGTTCTGGGTTTTTTTTGTTTTGTTTTGTTTTTACCTATGCCAAAGTGGCATAATGCAATTTTTCTTTTTTTTTTTTTAATCTGTAACTTTATTTATTTATTTATTTATTTATTTATTTATTTATTTATTTTTCTTCTCAATGCAGTTTATTCAGGAACCTTGAACAATCTTCTGACCCTGGGGAAAGCCAGCCCACAGCTTAAATACCCTCTGGGTAGCCAACCCCAGCATGCCATGTAGGCAATGCAGATAGGTCCACATACACGGAAGCAAGCCAGATTCTCAGCCTTAGCCAAATATGGAGTTGTTTGTGACAGAGAGCACTCACCATAGGGAAGGTGGAAGGCGGAAACCAGCTCCATCTTTCAGGCGCAGCATTATGCAGCTCTCTACAGTTCCCCCTTTTAGTTTTAGACGCATCAGGCAAGAGTAGAGGTCTGATCTCTGATATTAGAAATAAATTGGGACTTTGTACCGATGTTCATTTAGGTGTCATCCACCCAAAGAGCATCAGACCTGTCCAATACCTTTTTCTCAGAGGCGGGACCTGGGGCATCAACCCGAATGCAATCAGACATGCTCTTCTCTGGGTCCAAAGCGGCTGACCCTGAGTGCAGTGCTTAGCCTCGCATCCTGAGCGTAACATTTTGGCTTTTTATGTAAGCCAACCATGCTTGGGGAGACTGTCCTGCTTCAATGGCTGTAAAGCATAATGCAGCCATGATAATTCAGGCCTTTACAGCAATTTTTCATACCAATATTATTTTATTCATTTTTCTGAGTCCATGGAAATTCATAAGAAAATTCTAAAAAATTTAAATTCTCCCAGGCAGAATAGAATCTCTATTCTGAGAAAAACGTAGAGAGTACCTGAAAGTTTCATTTACCTCTCTTATACTGTGTGACAATTCATTGCACTGTGGTACACCTAATACATTTTAATGTCACCACCCTTTCTAGTATATTCTGATTCTTCTCAGAAGATGTGAGAAAAATTTCTCACACAATTAGGTGAATAAAGTTAAAACCATAGTCCTGAGGGCCAAGATGAAAAGCTGGTTTGGGAGATAGGGAAGAAGAAAAATTCACTAAGTATAAATCTGTTAATTTAGGAAAGGAAAAAATATTAATCATGAATATGTACAAAAGAATGAAATGACTATGGTTCCTTAAGGAGCTTTTCTGGTGGTGTGATTCTTCACATTCTAACTATTTCAGTTCTCTGATAGAAGAGAAGAAAGCATAGAAATATAAAGAAGCTTCCAAAAGGTAGATTTTTCACTAGATCAAATTTAAATCATGAATTCCAGTCTTCAAATTAAAAATAAAAAAGATATCAGGCAAGACTGAGTAAGCCACTTATTTTGGGTTGTGTTTGGTAGAAATTTCTTTTACTTTCTCACAGCTACTGAATAACATGATGAGACCCATCAAAATGATTCAAATGTGATGGCCAGCCATGTCCCATATACTTCATGAAATATTCTAAGCAGGACTATCACTTACTGGCAAATAAGTATCCCAATGACCTTCATAGACATCTTCCTTTTAGGCACATAGCTAAAAAAAGAAGCTGAAAGAATAAAAGAGTAAGAACAACTAAAGAAACGAGTGCATAAGAAAACCTTAACACAGTCAAAACTAATCAATGAGGTTTGACTTTCTTATTTTTCACCAAACTGTCAAGACAGAATAGGAAGGTTAAATACATAGGAGCAGAAAGTTTTACAGATGAAAGAAGTGAAATGCTGTGTCCTAGGGAGTAGATCTTCCCACAGGAAGATTCTGAACCCCGTAGCTGGAGAAGAGGAAACTAAGAAGGCACCAAGTCCATCCATGAGGTCTCAGTTTCCACATTTGATATTTATGGGACATGTACCAGTTAAACCTCTTTCTGGGAACACTATCAAATACAAAAACATTTGTGAGCTATTCTGTTAGTTAGAAAGTCTATGGTATTTTTGTAAACTTCTCAAATTACTTTTAGTTTAATAATCTGGAAAAGTGAGACTTTTCTAAGTCTTTGCAAGTCATATTTCAGAACATCTTGAATACATTTCATTTCAAAGAGTGAAATTATGGAGATAGCCCAAAATTACTGGCCCTATTACTGAAAGCAAGCACGAAATGTTTTCACTTGGAAATGTTTTGTTACATTATTCTAAGCCACAAGTCAGACCAAACAATACAGGAAGCAACAATTCCCCAGGTTAAAATTTCCCCTTCTCACTAAGTGGATCATGAATCAGTGTTAGCCCAGGCTGTTCCACCCCATTGAGTCCTGAACATCAGGCAGCTTCCAGACTTACCAAATCATCAGGCAAGCAGACAATTCCCTCTAAGATGATTCAAGTGCTGAAGAGCAGTGGGCTAGAACTTTCCCCCAAAATCTGGAGTTAAATGATGTATGGATTTTATTCTTCTTAAGAAAAGTAAGTCTGGCTATGTGCTGTGTCTACAGTTCTATTAAGATACATTCCAAATTTGAGTAACTTTTTATTCTTTGCTGTTTTCTCTTTTCTACTTGATTCTAACGTACATGCTGGATTAGTAATTGGAATATGTTTCTTATATTTCTAAACAGTTTCAACCACATATTTGAATTATTTTATGTGAATAAGATGGTAAAGGTTAAAAGGTGATAATAGGTGGGTTCAATCCGGAAAGTATATCAAAGATGTACTCTGAGAAATCAACCATTCAGTTACTACCCTAGGACCTACTGTAATTATAGAATGAGAAGATATATGGAAGGAAAGGGAGAAAGGTCAGAAAAGGGGCTGGCCAGAAGTTGGGGTAGTGAAAATGGAGGGGGGTGAAAGGAAAAGAAGATGGTCAGAGATTTTATTGAAGGAGAAGATTTAACATAATTTAAATAATAGAGAAATATAAATTAGGCATGATTGTAGCAGAGTATTACACAAGAGGGATTATCATTAGAAGGAAAACTGGAAAAAAATAACTTTATGAGAATTTGCTTCCTAGCCAGCTTTAAATATATATATATATATATATATATATATATTCATCACACTAAGATGACCAGCTTGCAACTTTGCTGATTATCACCACTGACAACTACCAATATTCCCTTTTGTAATGGATATACAAACACTGTCATTTTAATTCTGTAGCCACATTCTTAGTGATAAGAGATGTAAATTTTTGAAATAAAAATAGACAAGAATCCTAGCTGAGATTCAAAAACTGATCCATGACAAAGACCACCCAAATATCTGTTTGAGCTTAAGGACATTGGCATTAAAGTTTAAGAGGCACAGGGTACTTGGAACTTCCCTATGGAAATACTGATTTCATCCATATGCCATTGTTAAATGTAATAAGTTGCATGCTATGTTTTCATACTTTATTTTATGTATTTTCACAGTTGTCTGGAAGGGTAAGCTTGGTTACAATCCATAGAGTACATAATACAAAAATGAAACATTAACTTATGTTCTTTATTGTTATTCATAACAAATACTAAATTACAATGCAGTAAAATATGTTATAAAGGAGGACTGGCAAGATGGCTCAGTGTTTTAAGGAGCCTGCTGCAAAGTATGACAACCTGAGTTCAATACCTACATGGTAGAGACAACTGATATATGAAATTTGTCCTATCCTGTGTCATAATATGAACCTGAAAACAGGCACATGATATATGTGCATAGGATTTTAAAAATACATTTTTTTCTGCATGTGTGTGTGTTACGTAATAAGGAACCATAAAATGCTCTCGATAAAGTGGTGAAGATTACGAACAATGTGACATTTGCAAATACGTCCAGAAAGTTAGAAAAAAAAAAACTGTTGGGTGTTCATGGAAAGATTACAAGTTAAGAGAATAAACTGCCTTTGCAGAATATTCAAGTTCAATTCCCAACACCAACACTAGGAACTCAGAACCATTAGAAACTTCAGCTTCTGAGGAATCCAATGCCTCTGGCTTCTAGGGGGACCTGAACTCATGTTCATACCCCCTGACACATATACATACACATAATTTAAATTAAAAATCAATCTAAAACTATTATGCCTTAACATAAAACTGTATAAATGTGTTTCTCTGTTGAATGTCAGCCATGGTTGTGGGTGTACACTTATGCTGCAAATAATTTGATCTAACTTCAGGAGTATAACTTGGGTACCACAAATTTGTCTGACAAATTGCCACTTTTAAAATGGATTCTGGTAAGCTATTCTACCATAAAATGCTAATAAATTGGAATATTTTTGTAATATCTTAGCTAAATTTGAAAAGTGGCTTCATAAACTATAAACAGTACATCTTTCTTGTTTCCCTTTTATATTTTTATAACACTATATCTATTTTCCCTTACTGGGAAGATTCTTTTCTATCTCTTGGTTCTTTATTATCTACCTAACCACTGTGGTTATTCTAACTGAAACATGTATGTAAACTTTAAAAGCTAAAATCTATGTATCAAAGAAAATATGCAATGTTTGCTTTCTGGGTTAGGGTCACCTTGCTCAGCACAAATGTTATGCACATAAGCAACCAGTGTATATACTGAATTGATGCCCCACTCCTTGAGGTGGAATTCATACATGGCACTGTTAAAGCAGCCAAGATCCTATTAGTAGATAGGTCATAGGCTCTAGCAGAAAACATACTGCTATTATTCTGCTAAAGAAACAAAACAATAAAATGATTCCTTATGACATATTGCTAAATACATAGATCAGCGCATTGTTCAACTCTTCTCAAAGAAGCATCTCGCAGTTAATGATAATTAACTTAGAGAATCAGGCCTAGAAAATGTGTAGAGACTAGGAGACTTCGGAATACTCAAACCTAATTGATTTTTTCTTTATCAAATCCCTCCTCTAAGGGCCCGGGTATCTACCCTAAAAAAAGGTAGAAAGATTGTTAAGAGCTAGGTGGAGGATGACTCCAAGGTAACATCGTCTTTCAGACGGAAAAGGCTGATACACACACACACTCACAGAGACTGACAGTGTGCACTATACCTCCAAAGGTTCAAACCGGACAAAATCCCAGCATGGAGAAGAGAAAGTGGACAAAAAAAAAAAAAGTCCCGATGTAGATGGGACTTTGCAAAAGCATTTTTCAATTGATACCAGCTGGGAAAGGGAAAAATCAGTTTTCTCCTTTGGCTTGACATTAGGTAATCAACCACACTGCATGGCACATCCATTGGCCAGCTATAGTTGCTCAAAAACAAACAAACAAACAAACAACAAAAACACTATGTTGCTTGTGTATTTGTTTTGGTTTAGCTTAGTATTTTTTTTATCTAATTGGATCTTATGTTTATTTATTTATTTAGATTTTTTTTCTCTCTCTTATTTTCCAACATAACGTTTTTATTGAGTCCCTGAAAATTTTTACATATGGACCCCAATCACATTCACTTCTGACTCCTTCCCGTGTCCATCCCTTCTTTGTTTCCTCTCCCCAAAAGAGTAGAACTAAAAATTTAAATTTATATTAAAAAAATGTTTTTCATTTGCATCTCTTTTATTATTATTATTATTATTATTATTATTATTATTATTAATTACACTTTATTCATTTTGTATCCCCCCTATAAGCCCCTCCCTTCTCCCCTCCTGATCCCATCCTTCCTCCACTTTCTGCATGCATGCCCCTCCCCAAGTCCACTGATAGGGGAGGTCCTCCTCTCCTTCCTCCTGATCTTAGTCTATCAGATCACATCAGGAATGGCTGCATTGTCTTCTTCTGTGGCCTGGTAAGGCTGCTCTCCCCTCAGGGGGAGGTGATCAAAGAGCAGGCCAATCAAATTGTGTCAGAGGAAGTCCCTCTTCCCATTAATATGTAACCCAATTGGACACTGAACTGCCATGGGCTAAGTCTGTGCAGGGGTTCTAGGTTTTCTTCATGCGTGGCACTTGGTTGGAGTATGAGTCTCTGGGAAGACCCCTGTGTTCAAATTTCTGGTTCTGTTGCTATCCTTGTAGAGTTCCTGTCCTTTCCAGATCTTGCTATTTTCCACTTCATCAACTCACTAATTGTACTATACTACAGAGTCAGTGGAACTCCAATAAGAGGTGGTCAAGGACATGTAATGAGTAAACTACCCAAAGGTACCTCACCAGAATAGGACTTATTGTGAACCAAAGTTCATCATGACCTAATGTTTTAAAATGATTTGGGTGCTGAAACTTCTCTCTAGCCAGACCCTTGTTCTTCAACTTAATATTGGCCTACCTAACTACAAAGTCAATATCTCAATTTGAATGTGAAAGCACATCTCACATCTGGCCCATCTGCCATAGCTGACACAGCTAATACATCTGTTCCCTTCCTCTGCTTACGCCCAACCACAACTGCTCTACTCGTTTTCTTCCTCATCTATATTAAAAGCAGCTCCTTTCATGGAGTTGCCTAGGTGTCTCTTCATCTCACTGCTTTGCTGTTGCTCTCTCCCCCCTTACCTCCTTCTGTCAACCTTCTCGCCTCTTCTCCTTGTCCAAACTATTGGCAATGCTTTTTTCTTATTCACATAGACAGAAAATCGGTTTTAATCACTCCTAAACCAATTACCCATATGTTCCCAGCCATCAGCAATTCTTGTTGAGATTACTAGGGATGGGAGGGGATCTTTTAAGAATTATCACTGTTTTCTACATCTTCTACATTCAGTTACCCATTTTAAACATGAAAGATGATGTCATTTCAATGTGCCTAAACTTCCAATTTCTCAGGTAAACAGCCAAAAATCTACAGCTTAGACACCTGGACTTCATTATCTCTTACTCTTCAGCCTTGCAATTTGGCCCTCCACTACTGTGGTTTAGTCACATGGCTACTTTGAAACTTAGTTTTTTTAACCTCAGGAGACTTTTTTTCTTTTTTATTTACCTGTTCTTTCCTCTCCATAGACACTTCAGAGATCTCAGATATTAGTATGGCTTTCTCCTTTGACTTCCTCTCATCTCTGTTCAAGCACGACTGAGTACACATTTTTATGTTTTAATGTTTTTTCTTTTTATTTTTGAGGCTCTCATCCAAGAACTCCATGCATATACATTTCTGCCCATTCCTCACCACACCCCAACATTTTCTATTTCCCTCTACTTCCTCTCAAATGTGTTACATTTCCTTCTTTGAATATTATTGTTACACACACAAAAATACACAAACACCAGAGCCTGCTGTATCTATTTAGTGTTTCTGGGCTGCTTAATGAATTCTACTATTAGAGAAACTTTCAAGTTTGTATGTTACTAACATATTTCTTGGTATCCTCGTCTGTTTTATTTCACACCACAAATCTGATAACTTTCACATGATCTTTATAGTTTTTCTTTGTGATTTTTCTTTATTGTCTGTCTTCCTTAGAAAAATGTAATTCCATAGGGTAAGAACATTTCCCACTGTTTTAATTTTGAGAACAATTCTAGTGTTTAACACACACACACACTTTTTTTTTTAATGGGATGACTGGGGAAAATAGCATTTTCCAAAGCATATTGTCTAAAACCTGATCTTTATGAAGTTTTGTGTTGAAATCCCAGGTAGAGAGCTAGGGACTAATTTTTAAAAGGCTATGCTGGAAACTTCTGTTACTATGAAATAATAGCTGAACACAACAATTTAAATGAATTTCTTTGGCTTCATTGCCCTTAGGCCTATTGCAAAGCAGAGCACCATACTAAAGAACATGGTGAAGAGACTGTCTCGTGGCAGATGAGATATGGAGAATAAAAAATTTGAACAAAGACACTTTTCACACGGACATAGTCCATTCACCCATGAGGAGACTATGTTGATACCTTGATCAGACAACAGATGGTAGGATCCAGCTACCTCTCAGTAACACCACAGTATGGGAACACATGATCCTTTAGTGGCATTTTATATACAAGATTTTAAAGGCTCTGGAATAAAAGTGAATTTCCACTAGAAGGATATTTTATTTCCATAATGCAACAATCAGAAGTTTGTATAATGCTGAGTTAGGAAGGCACATGAGTTATGTCCGGGGGGGCAACGGCAGGACACAGAGTAAAAAGAATAGAAAACTGTTATCTAAAAGTTAGCAATTAGTTTGATATTACTCACTGTGATGTTTAGCAATAATGTCAGCTTGATGCAATGGGAATCACCAGGTTACAGAATCTCAATCAGAGAGTGTCTACATCAGGTTGGTCTGTGGGTTTGTCACGGGGCATTTTCTTGATGGAAAATTGTTATGGAAAGACTTGCTGTACATGTGGACACCATCTTCTGGAATCATCCGAGAACAAGGGTGTAGAAGATGGAAAGCTTCAGTGTTTTGCTTAGTTAACCTTCAGTCTTGCTGGCAAGTTCATCAGCCCTGACACTACCACTCTGAGTCCACCACTGATATTTAAAAACTCCTTCTCTGTGCTTCCAATATGGAGTGAAGACCAGTGTGCCAGAACTCCTCCAGTCCCTTGGGAACAGATTAGGAATACTGAGGGATACAATGTCATAGACTGAACAACTACTGGTTTCTCGGCTTCTAGATAATGAAACAGCCATGGCTGGACTCCGCAGACCACATTTTGTATACCAGTCGAATCAGTCCTTTTACTCTATTTTCATTCTATTGATTCTCAGTGGCTGGCTCTTTGACCTTCCCTCCCCCCCCCAACACACACACACATCCAAGGGAGGAGCAGCCCTGCTAGGCCACAGAGGAGGACTTTGCAGCCAGGCCTGAAGATACCTGACAAGCTAGGGTCAGATGAAAGGGAAGAAGGTCCTCCCCTATCAGTGGACTTGGAAAGGGGCAGGGAAGAGATGGGGGAGAGAGGGTAGGATTGGGAGGGAATGAGGGAGCGGGATACAGCTGGGATACAGAGTTAATAAACTGTAACTAATATTAAAAATAAATAAATAAATATAACATAAAAAAGAATCTTTACTAATACACTAATATTGAAAATTAACATAGATATGTTTATTTATTCTTAAACTGTATGTAGTAAATATCTCATAACAGACAAAGAATTTCCAAAGTAATGACTGACTGAGGGGCAGTCAGACTAGGCTAATTGGTTGATAATGCCGTGGCCTATGGGGAAAAAAAATGACACCCTTCCTGACTAAATTTTAAATGTGGCTGCTGGCCCCATTTTCTGTCATTAGAAGCCCTTCCAAAAGAGTTTGATAGAGGAAGATCAGAGAGAGATTGAAAGGCTATTTTAGACACATTCAGATTGAGGATTGAAAGCATATTCAACTTGATTTGTCAAAAAAATAGGTATCAAGAGGCAAATTTATGATTGACATCCAGGGTGCTAATGTTTTTTTGGTAATCACCTCCATGATTGGTAAAATTTGCATATCTATAAAATATTCCAATATTATGCTAACAAAGATAAATAGGATCAATGCATAGTAGTTAGAAATTCCAGTGGCTACAGGGGCTACATACTACATAGAATCAACAAGGTAATATTGACCTGACTTAATTTACATGTGGAGACTATTGCATAAATTTTCTCACCTTCCATACAAATGATTAAAGCACAATCTTACTATGTGACCACCATTGATGGTCATACACACACACTGTATGAAAGGCTACTTAACTCAGGTATGGGTCAGTAGGAAAAGACATTCTTAAAAACAACATCCATTATGAAGTACCGATGGGCAACTCAACTTTTTCTAATGAAAGGAGTGACTGCCCACAGAAGGGAGATTTCTACATTGCTCCCAGTTCTCAAGGTTAGATTACAGGAAGGATATCACCATTCTTCCTTTTCAAGTAGGTGAACTTGGAATACTTAATTTGAATAATTTACATGAAAATAAAACAATTTCTGGCCTGTCATTCTAGAAATACATCATTATTTCTACAATTGGCTGGATACACTTAGTTCTTCAGTTTAACCACTGAAATTCTCGGGCTGTGTAACTATGTATTCATTCTCTATAAAAGCCTTTGTTGCTAAGATGAAGCATAAAAGCTTACAGGTCAGACCTTCCCTCAGCATTTCACTTTTGAGCTGACCTCTCTGGATTGCAGGACACTTAACCCCAAACAAGAGTGGTCTTCTCCACAATAATGTCATGCAAGGCTTCACAGGTATTGGCGTGATGTCAAGAAGTATTCCCTAGGCCTTTAGGGTTTTATAGAGCCTCAGTCTCATATGAATAAAATGTCCTCTGCAAAAGTATCAGAATCATTAGAATAGGTACCATTCATTAGAAGCCTGCATTTTCAGAATGGAACTATAAGTTAGTGCCTAATTTGAGCTAAATACACATAGCTTTCTTGTAGCAGATCCCAGGAAATCTCCCTTTCAAAGGCCAGAGATTTGAGAATGTGTTATATAAAAATGGTCTAAGTTACCAGAATAAATGTTATTGAGTTATATTATAATGAAATAACTTTAAAAAGCAATGTTTAGTTGAATAGTAAAGGATGTTCTCACATAGACACACACAAACACACACACACACACACACACACACACACACAAATGACCTGGATTATCTACATGCACATGAGCCCAATGTTATCTATCTAAATAAGAGCAACAATTTTACTCAACCCTGGTGGAGAAGGAGTCATCTGTCCTCCAGTACTATTTCTGGAGCAAGTTAATAAGGTGGCATACAATTCTGTCATAGTCAGTGTTGCTACACCTTAAGAAATGCTATCATATTCCCTGTTGGACATCCGTGTGCCTCAACCTTAGGATATTAACAGTCTCCATGCTTTGGGATTAACTTAACTTAGCTTGCCTTCTGTTGTGTCAATATTGTTTGAGTTCATGAAAGGGTGTATATCACAGCATAGAGGAAGCATGCAGATGCTTTGTATGGAAAAAGCAGTATAGATACACACAGTATGATACAGCCATGTTTTGGTAACTGTAAACTTGCCCTGGAAAAGTAAGAGGACATTTTCCAATGGGGCAAATCAGCAAGAGCGCCAACGACAACAGAAGCAGCTTATGCACAGGCATTGAAGAGAAAGAACTCGGGGAAACCATTCCTAGAAGACAAAGACATAAAGACTAAGGGTAGCCCTAGCAGGAAAAGACTTCAGCTGTGAGCTGCGTGCAGTGCAAATGTCACTGGGCTTCATCTTCCAATGAACGGTGATAAGCAGCACACAGTGTGACCAGGTTAGCATTATAGACTGACCATGAAGTGAAGATTATAACAACCAAAATCTTCAGAATTGAAGTGTGTTGAACCATCACCTGCCGTGTTCTTTCCTTAACACAAGAGTCTTCTGATCGTGTAACACTTTAGATACAGCAAATATCCGCTTACACACAGACGCATGCACATGCATGCACACAACCACGCATTTGCCTACTTGCCTGGCTTAAGCATCTGGAGAAAAACAGAATTTAAAATAAATATCACCAAACATTCTTTGGGATGCTGAAAAGCGGTATTTCTGTAAAAGAAAAAGACGAGGTAAGTTAAGCAGCAGCACCATCCTCGTTGGCCAAACTGCACAGAAGTACATATGCACTGTAGGGACTGACTGATAGAGTCGTGAGTTTTTAATTTCACACTAGGCACTGTCTTCTCCTTAGTTAATAAGGAAAATATTGTCACATTTTCAAAACCTTTATAAATATTACATTGCTTTCAAGTTCAGCATCTCTTGCAGTGAACATGGCATCCGGGCCAGGGTGTAAACAGGAATTCAGGAACCAAGCTTTACCTCCTACTTTTACGAATATGGTAACAAGGCCATACGTTTATGAAGTCACAAAATCAAGCCATATTTCTAGAACTTTTGTTTTTCATTTGAGTTTATTGTACTTCTCTTCTGAATGCTACATCTGTAAGAGAGTAATGAACCATGCAAACCTCTGCCCTGACAACTAAAGAGTTTAGCAAGCAGGTTAATTCATTTTCAATTGACTGGCTAAGCTTTCCTCAACATCTCCACTCAATCCCTGGCCTCCAAAGATCAGGTAAAGAAGATCATTATAAAAGGAAGCCTCTGCACACTTGAACCCTCCCTGAAATCTTAGCCAAAACTTTTTCTTTCAACCGGTTTCTTTTCACCTTGTCAGCTCCTCCTGTGGAGCTAATACTCTTTCAGTGGTCTAGTTACACTAGTTAAAATACTAATAACATAACAGAAAGCTTAATTTCATATAGTAGTTTTCTCCTAGATACTTAAAAAGGCTTTCGTAATTGCTCCAGGACTTTGGGAGGCATATTCTGTGGAATACACCTGCCTTTCCTTCTATTTCAAACTGCTTGACTCTGACATTTTTCTCTTTCTGATGCTCTGCGTCAACCAAACGGTAGCAGATAAAACGCAAAGAAAGGAGATGTCACTTAATCCTATAATTAAAATTCCTACCACTTTATGTCATCAAGTGTGGTTTATATAGGAGGTATGCCTAAAGAGCTAGATACGAATTCCAAAATGTAGTGCAGGCAAATACTGGGCAGTTCATCTTCCTGAGTTTGCCTATGGGATGGAAAGCATCACACTTCCGTGTGCAACTAACACACTGCATAGCATAAAAAAGCTGTAAGAGCAAGCACTTGAATTACACAGTAGTCAAGAAGGATAATTAAATTTCCCTTCCTGAAAGAATATGTCCCTGCTGAGGAAACCTTATTGCATACTGCTGTTCACAGTGACCATTATTAAATTTGTAGGACATGTCCCCATATTATAAAGATTCATTTGAAAGTTATCATTACACAACCCAGTAAGGTTAGAAAAACAAAGCAAAAAAATCCAGCAAAGTTTGAAGAGGGATGTGAGATGCTTTTCACCAGAGCAAGCCCTGGCTCTTCAGCAGCAGCAAAGAGGACCACCCCTGGGAACATTCCTCTTTTCTTCCTGGTTGATAAAAACGTGAAAGCAATTGTTTTACAAAAGAGGCGTCAATGCTCAAGAAGATTATTCTCTGTTGATCCATGAGATGTTTCAGTGACTTGTGTTGAGACTGTACAGAGGGAAGGTCTGTGACAATGGGGCAGTAAGTCCTGTGTATGTTTAAAGAAATCACAACCTTTCAGATTACAGTTTGGAGCACATGCTATTTTGAATTATTTCCTCTAATACTATGGGAACACTATGTTTTGTTTTTATGAAGTTTTGTGCATGACACACATATGGTTTTCTGAAACTCTGATGGTCTCTCAATATTTTGGGTGTAGTGAATATCCTCTGTGTTTTCTTTACAGAATAATGAAATACCCTCTACCTTAAATCACTAGTGACTCCCAATTCAACTTTGAGACAAAGTAACAACTGAGGGGCAGTGTCTTTATCCAATGCCTCTTTACATCCTCAACAGCGTCCATTTCAGACACAACGCTTAAAAACATGCACAAAAAGAATTTGTCAGTCACTAACAATTACTCAGTGTGTCCTGTATTCTGAATTGTGCTGTGTACAAGACAGAATCAAATGTCTTAAGAATCCTGTATTATGGTTGAGAGCCCAGCCTTTAACAACTGGACCATCTCTCCAGTGGACTTTGAGAAGGACATAGGAGGAGATGAGGAAGGGAGGGTGAGATTGGGAGGGGAGAAGGCAGGGGGCTACAGCTGGGATACAAAGTGAATAAACTGTAATTAATATAAAAAATAAAAATTAAAAAACATATAAAAAATCCTGCAATTTTATTAGTGAGAAGAAATACATTCAGAAAAAAAATGTTAATAATTTCAAATGTTCACATACTTTCAATGTTTTAGAATACGTAAATAAAGCCATAACCATTTATATGCTCTCAGCCTTTAGGGTATTTACAACTTGCATTGAGGTTATTATATTCAACTTTATAAAGTTACTTTACTATTCATTTATTCTTTATCTGTCACTTTCATGTTTTTCTAAAAAGATGCTTTTCCAGCAGTGAGACCAACACATAGATGTAGAGTAATAGAAGATTGAAAAAAAAAAAAATCCTGTTGTTCGCTGAATAAAAAACTCAAAGTAGATGTGCTCCCAAGTATTTTGCGTACTCTGAATAAAAATATGTATTGATTAAAGAATCTAAAAAGGTAAAATATTCTATTGGAAAAGTCAGGGATGAAATTTCAGACAAGACTTAGTTGACCACCTCAAATAGCTGCTGTCTGAGTTGATCATTATAATTTTCATTAAGTCCAGGACTGTATCATCTCACTTCTTCATTAAAAATATCATAGGCAGGACAGGGTCTCCACAAGGAGAGCAACAGAACAAGAAAATTTGAACACAGGGAACTTCCCAGAGACTCATACTCCAACCAAGGACTATTCATAGAGTAACCCAGAACCCCTGCACAGATGTAGCCCAGGGCAGTTCAGAGTTCAATTGGGTTACATAGTAATGTGAAGAGGGGCTGCCTCTGACATGAACTGACTGGCCTGCTCTTTAGTCACCTCCTCCTGAGGGGGAGCAGCCTTACCAGGCCATAGTAGAGGACAATGCAGCCATTTTTGATGTGAACTGATGGACTAAGATCAGAAAGGAGAGGAGAACCTCCCCTATCAGTGGACTTGGGGAGTGGCATGCATGCAGAGGGAGGAGGGAGGGTGGGATTGGGAGGGGAGGGAGGGGCTTATGGGGGATGCAGAATGAATAAAGTGTAATTGATGAAAAATTTTTTTAAAAAAAGGGAAAAAATAATTTAAGAACCTTAAATGACTTTCAAAAGTGGAGGAAAACATGGAGTTAGTCAATTTACATGGAGCACGTCTCGCCCCTGGGGGCAATGGTCTCCTGAACCTACTCAGACCTCAGACACCACCACTGCTAGTTCTAGAACTGATGCAGGATGTTCCAACGAGGGGGTTAAGGCTTCTCATAATATTTCCTATAAGCCCACGCCTGTTTGTTTATATCCCCCATTTTTATTCATTATTAGCCAGATAGAGCCAAGTAATTGTGGTAATGATACTGGCTTTTTTGCCCAATGCTGTAATGCTAGTAAATTTACTAGCTGTTTACTCGCATGCCTCCCTGGGTGCCTGTGCCCGTTGATGCCCTCATACTATGACTCTCTTCAGACAGAAAAGAGATCTTGGAATTACAGCTGCCATTGTTACTACCATCTCATTGGCGGCTGTTGGAGCTACCACCGCGGCATTAGCCATGAGTCATACTGGGCAGACTGCTCAGACCCTGAATAACCTTTTAGCCAATGTAGCTAATGCCTTAGATGTACAAAAAGGAATTAATGCTCAACTAAAAGGAGGTTTGATGGTGTTCAATCCGAGGATTGACCTCGTGCAGGAGCAAATTGATACCCTATGGCAAATCGCTCAACTTGGCTGTCAATGAAAGCATGCTGGACTTTGAGTCACTAGCATACAACATGGGAATTTTCCCTGTGCTGCAAATCTGTCTAAACAATTGTCGAGCTATATTTTAGATAATTGGACTGGAGAATTCGATACTACGATGGAGCAGCTGAGAGTGGCCATTGTCACGGTAAATTCTACCAAAGTGGACGCAGGACTAGCCACAGGATTACCATCATGGATTGCTGCAGCCATGAATCATCTGAAGGAATGGGCGGGCATGGGAGCGTTAGCAGGCCTTCTGGTGTTGGTCTCCTTGGTTTGCCTGTGGTATATATGCAAGATTAGAGTCTCACAACAGCGTAATGCAGCCATGACCATTCAGGCCTTTACAGCCATTGAAACAGGACAGTCTCCCCAAGCATGGTTGGCTACCATAAAAAGCTAAAATGTTACGCTCAGGATGCGAGGCTAAGCACTGCACTCAGGGTCAGCCGCTTTGGACCCAGAGAAGAGCATGTCTGATTGCATGCGGGTTGATGCCCCAGGTCCCGCCTCTGAGAAAAAGGTATCGGTCAGGTCTGATGCTCTTTGGGTGGATGACACCTAAATGAACATCAGTACAAAGTCCCAATTTATTTCTAATATCAGAGATCAGACCTCTACTCTTGCCTGATGTGTCCAAAACAAAAAGGGGAAACTGTAGAGAGCTGCGTAATGCTGCGCCTGAAAGATGGAGCTGGTTTCTGCCTTCCACCTTCCCAATGGTGAGTGCTCTCTGTCACAAACAACTCCACATTTGGCTAAGGCTGAGGATCTGGCTTGCTTCCATGTATGTGGACCTATCTGCATTGCCCACGTGGCATGCTGAGGTTGGCTACCCAGAGGCTATTTAATGTGGGCTGGCTTTACCCAGGGTCAGATGATTGTTCAAGTTCCTGAATAAATTGCATTGAAAAAAAAATATATATCATAGGCTATAGCCAGAAACTGGAAACAACTTAGATGTCCCTCAACTGAAGAGTGGATGAAGAAAATGTAGTAAGTTTACACAATGTAATAACTACTCATTTTTTTCATCTCAATTGAATTTTATTTTATTTATTTTTAATTTTTTAATTTTTATTATTAGTTACATTTTATTAACTCTGTATCCCAGGTATATCCTGCTCCCTCATTCCCTCCCAATCCCACCCTCCCTCCCTCATCTCCTGCCTGCCCCTTTCCAAGTCAGAGCCTGCCATTGACTTCCTGTCAGAAACAGTCCCTGTTCCCCTTACTATGGGAAACCAATTGGTTACTGAGCTACCACAGGCTACATCTGAGCAGAAATTCTAGGTTATACCCATAGATGGTCCTTGGTGGAGTGTCAGTCTCAGAAAAGACCCCTGTTTTTAAAAACAAGGACATCAAGCAATTTGCAGAGAAATGAATGGAAATAGAATAGATCATCCTGACAGATGTAGCCCAAACCAAGAAAGACATATATGGTATGTACTCATTTATAAGTATATACTAGCCACAAAGTACAGAATAACCATGCTACAATTAACAGACAGTTAATTAAAAGAAGCTAAGTAACAAGAGGGGCCCAATGAAGGATGCTTGCATCTCTCTCAGAATAGGAATTAAAATAGACATCTGAAGTAGATGGAGGGATGAAACTGGGTGAAAGATGGGGTGGAGATGGAGTTATCAGATGTTGGGGTGGGACTGGAAGAAAAAAACAGAAATTGGTGAAGGTACCTCTGGGATGGGAGAGGCTCCTGGGAGTCTATGGGGGTTCTCCCTAACTGAGACTTCTAGCATCAGAATATATGGAGCCTTAAGTCACCATCCCCTGTACCCAAATGGGACTTCTAGTAAAGGGAAGAAGACACAAAACCACCCATAAAACCTTCACTCCAATTTTTGTCTCGTGCCTACATGAAATGTAGGCATGAAAATGGAGCACAGATTGAAGGGAAAGCCAAACAATGAATGGCTCAACCTGAGACCCACCTAATGGGACAAAGCTAATCCCCGACACTATTAATGATACTTTGTTATGATTGCAGAAGGAACCTAGCATAATTGTCTTCTGAGGGGCTTCATCAAGTAGCTGATAAAAAAGATCCATAGACCCACAGCTGGACAATAGGCTGAGCTCAGGGTGTCTTCTGGAAGAGTGGGTAGAAGGACTGAGGGAGCTGGAGAGTTAAGGATACAACAAGAAGACCTACAGAGTAAACTAAGTTAGGCCGGGACACACACAGACCAACGAAAAAAACATGAATGGGCTGGACCTAGACTCCTTACACATATGTAGCAGATGTGTAGTTTGGTCATCCTGTTGGTCTCCTAACAATTGGAGTAGGGACTATCTCTAATCTGTTGCCTGCCTTTTATATCCCTTTCCCCTAGATGGAATGACTTGTCTGGCCTCAGTAGGAGAGGATGTTCTTAGTCTTGCTGTGACTTGATGTGTCAGGGTGAATTGGTACCCATGGGGGGTCACCTAAGAGAAGGGGGAAAGGAAAGGGGGGAGGGGGGAGGGTGAGACTGGAAGGAGAGGAGGGAAGGGGCTGCAACCAGGTTGTAAATTGATTAAATAAATTAATTAATGAAGAAGAAGAAAGAGAACTTAGAAGCTCACTGTCATACAGGACAGGTCCATGTACTGTAACTTGGTAAAACAGGCCTTTCACAAATGAGCTCTTACCTGCTTTTCCATCCTTATTTATGGCAGAAGTAGATGTGAATATTCTAGGTTGAGTTTGGGGAGGTAATAAAACACAGACACCCATATTGCGGCTGAGAATCGATACTTTGGAGATTTTCGCTTTAAAAAGCCTCATGGGTGTGCTTGATTTAAAATACAGCATCTTAATATCACAATAAACAAGAGAGCTTCAATGTTATCAAGGAATCAAGAACACAGAACTGAGAAAATCCTGTAGCTGATTGCTTTTTATTCGAATACAGAATATATCATAGGAGTAGAAATTCCAGACAGCTCATTATTAAACAGAAGATGAATAAAAGCAGACTGCATTTTATCTAAGTTACCCAGCTGATCAATCAACTCAAACGAGACTTTCTATTACAGGGATATCAGCCAAACTGGCACTTCAATTCCTGATGGATAGAAGAAAGTATGATTAATTTTGGGTCATGAGAAAAAAAACAACAAAAACCCTTTCTAAAAAACTTATAAATCTTTTAAAGGGATATGTTCTTGGTGAGACACACAGGCATATGTAGAATATTGTTTCTTGAAAATTCCAGGCAACTGGTGATGTGCCATAGGAGAGTTTTCTCACTAGTCATTTATAAGAATTTAGATGGCCAATGACCAGACACCAGGAATTATGACTCATGACTAAACCAATCTAAGGCCTCCCTGTATCTGCCTTTTTATTTGATGAAGACCAATTAATAGGGATTGAAGTAGCCATGGCTTGGGCTAGCTTGTCCTTCCTTGTAAATTCTTCTGCCCGGGGTTCACTCAGGGCTTGATCTCAAATGGGCAGTCTTCAGTGTGTTGCAAGTGACAGATTATGGTCAGGAGCCAGCTGTTCACATATTTGATCAGCCAGCAGGAAATCTTTCAGCAGCTCTTAAATAAAAATACAGGGTGGTACTGGTGTTTGGTGACACTGCTTTTAATCTTCACATTTCTCACTGACAGGAAGTAATGGCTATCCATGGGAGGCCTGTCACATGACAGCAGCTCTTCAGCCACCAGGAGAGTCACAATATGGCCTCTGAAACTCCTTTAATCTCCAAAGCATTTAAGGGCTACTTATTTCTAAAGACCATTTCAGGCCACGAAAGAACAAAAAGACACAAAGATTTTTATTATTTCTAGCACTTTTATTCAATTTCTAAGTAACTATGAAAGGCATTGCCTGTTATTACCATTACTATGATCACAGAAATTAAAGGAGAGTATAATGCCTTTCTGCCATTAAAGTTAGACAAAATGTGAGTAAGCAGATCTGTTGATAGGTCTTTATATAACTCATACTCATTACTTGCATTCAGTCCTTTCTCATTCCCTAACACTCAGTCTTTTTTGTTCTCTTTTCAATATGTTATAATGTGGCCATATGTCATTTATATAAACATATACAAATATCACTGGCTAGATTAAACACATAAAGGTAAATGCAGTGTTTTTTTTTTTCTGAGATTATATGAGCCTGCTTAATATATACTTTATAAGTCAGCATTATCCTGAAATTTTTGTGACAACATTTTTCTCCGGAGCAGAATAATATTCCATTTTATATATGCCAAAAACGTTTTCTTTCAGAAAAAAAAGATAGCCTCTGTTTTGGTTACCATGACATTAAGTGAAGTTTGATGCTTTCTTTTCATGTAGTGATGAAAGTACAAAATACTACTTAATTTCTAAAGGTCCTTGTCCTACTAATGATCAAAAACCTAAATGTGATAGAAATTATTTCATATATATGCATAACTACTTTGTAATAAGAATTTAGAAAATAATGGTAAGCTCTATTTGCTTAAATGTATGAATCATCTGCCCCTTGCTAATTGAAGTATTTGTTCTTTCACTATTGCTTTTGCTTTCTGGGTATTAGCTATCAGATGAGTAGATGGCCAGTGTGTTTTCCAATCTCTTCTTAGGCGGGGGTCATCACACACAACATGAATCTGCTTTAAGAAGACTGATAGGCTAACATCAAATAGAAGGGGAGGAGGACCTTCCCTATCTGTGGACTAGGGGAAGGGCATAGGAAGAGAAGAAGGAGGGATGGTAGGATTGGGAAGAGATGAGTGAGGGGGCTGCAGCCAGGATACAATTTGAATAAATTGTAATAAACCATAATAATAATAAAGGAAAAAAAGAAGACGAATATTGGATATATTCTCTCATATGTGAAATTTTTAAAAGACTAAAAGTAGAAGATAAATTATTCAGGAATAAGGAAGACACCCAGAGAAAGGGAAAGGGGGATAAATGTGTGACGGGTAAATACAATAAAAGTACCTTGGATACATGCAGGAAAATATCACAATGAAGCCTAATATTTATAAGGTAAATATAATATAATAACAAATATAAATGAAATTCATACTTTAAGCTTCCCCAGATCTACTTAGGGAATCTAAAAAAAACCCTCCAAATCTGATTGATCTCCATCTCAGCATTTCGACAAGATGGATGGATCATTATTATGAATGACAGGCCTTCACCCTGGTCTCCCGTCCACTCCATGCTGTGACTGTAAGGGTAGGGAATGTCTTCAGACACTACCAAATGTTGCTAGAGAGACAAAACCATTCTCCACTGAGCATCATCCGTCTAAAAACTTAGAAGTTCCTTCCATTCTTTTAGGAGACAAAGAATTTTTCCATAGAATGACAAACAAAGTTGAAATTTGTTTTGCTGTGTTATTGAATGCTTTCAAGAATGTAGGTCAAGAACAACTTAGGGTTTTATATGTAACCTTCACCATCTGATTGCCCACTGTCAGTTTTTCTGCAACACTGTCACGTGTTGCTGACATAAGATCTAATCCCCTACCATTGATGATGCTCTGAACATATTTTTTCTCAAAAAAACCAAGGCTCCATAAATGGCAAAAACTAACATGTCTCATCTATCCTCCTACCATTATTAGAAATTCCCTTGCTTTTCAAGGTAATCAACTGCAAAAGTGAATATCAGTAAGGCCTGCTGAAGCCATTGATGCTGATTGGGCACCATCCACATACCATCATGAGCTCTGAGTTGAGTCTTGAGTTTGTAGGCGATACCAATAAAAACCTGATATCTTTCTTATAAGTTCATGACAAAACAAACTACCAATTATGGTTTTACATTCTACTAGTCTATTTAGCTATAATCCCAAGTGTGACTTCAAAGAACAATAATATCCAAAGCAATAGTCAATCCATCATCACTCATTGGTGCTTCACCAACACTATGTGTACACCATTTATAGTCCATCCTCTTTTAATTGGTTTTATTCCAGCATGAATGAGTTGAGTGTGCAATGATCATAATCTTCCTCTAAATGTGAAGCATTCATTATTTGAACACATTATCCTCCACCAATTTAGGGAAAATGCAAAAATCCAGAAATGTTTGGATAAGTCATGTTTGAGTATGGAACAGGGAATTCTAGACACATAGAAGACGAAAAAATCTTTTTCATCCCACCACTGAAAGGAGAAAAGGAATGATAAAGGCAGAAATTGAGAGTGGACATTTCTATAGATAGATAGACACTAGTACATGTTGTGAGTGTGTGTGTGTGTGTGTGTGTGTGAGAGAGAGAGAGAGAGAGAGAGAGGTATATCCTGAAGTGACCCTACAGAACAGAATCTCAACTACTTTTTCTAATTAAAACTGAATCTGAAATGACAATCTTCACTTAAAATCTATTTGAAGTGTTTAATTCCAAGGGCTGGAGAAATGGCTCAGATATTCAGAACACTTGTTACTCTGCCAGAAGACCTGAGTTTGAATCTCAGAACCCAAACTGGAGCCCACAACTATCTGTAGATCTAGTTTCCAAGGATACAGTGTCCAGCTGTGGCTTCCCCAGTACTTGGAAAGCACGAGGTGCACAGATACGTGCAGACAAAACAGCCACACACATAAAATAATAAGAATAGAAACATGGAAACTTTAACTCCAGAAGATGAAATTTGCCTGCAGCTTTGTAAAGGCAACTTCATAGCTCCTAATGCCTTAAATTTCAAAATTGTAGAGGTCCTTTTCAGACAGGTGGCAGGTTTTATTAGTGTAGACACTCTTCAGACATTTTCCAGAAAAGTTATGTCATTAAAATATAAAAGGTAGGCTATCCAGTAATCTTAAGATAATTCTGAATTGCTCACAAAACATAAGGAAATAAGATGAAATAAAAGAAGCCGTGAAAAAGCTAATATTTATAAGCAAAACAGGTACTTCAAAACAAGAAACTTTTTGAGAATAAAAATAAAATGACGAGTTATACACAAAAATATAACCCTTAACAATGACATCAAAAGCTGATAGAATTTCTGTAAGTACTGCTCTTGGTTGGTGACCTTAACGTTCTTTTATTTTCAGAAATTAGTATAAAAGGAAGAAGAATCCAGCAATAGCATGGGTTAGCTAAAGGAGTACTATCAATCAATTTGACCAAATTTACATTTATAGAATTGTCTGTCTAGCCACAATAGAATACACATTCTTTTCTCATGAAATATTCAACAAGACAGACTATATTTGGAGGCTATAGAGCAAACTCTAACAGTCTTAAAAGAACAAAGATAATACCAATCAAAAGCTAAAGCATGCCTAGAAAATCTAAAAACAAATGTAGGTAAAAATAGCTAAAAATTACATGAACCAATGAAAAGCAATAAGTAGAAATTTTTAATTGAATAAATAAAAATAAAAGCCCAATTTTGGACTGCAATAAAGGCATGTTTAGTAGACTACTCATAGAATCAATAAGGTGTATATGATCAAATTATGCTGTACACACATGTAGAAATGAGGCCCAGTTTTAGACAACCACTAACAAAAATGCTTAAAATTTTAAAAAGAAATGATCTAAACTTTAATATTAAAAAATTAGAAGAGCAATCTAAGCCTGAAGCTAGAAGAACAAATGAAATAATAAAAATTGAAGAACAAATTAAATGATAGTGGAAAAACAATAGCTTTACCAGAATCAGACATTATTCTTAGTAAGGATTAGTATGATTGATAGTCCTTTGGCCAAGCTTGCCAAGAAAGGAAAGACAGAAGACACAAGTCAGCAAAATCAGAACTGGAGAGTTGACTCTTAATCATTTGGACACTGAAAGTGTAATAAAGAAACGCTGGAAACAACAATTTATTTAAGATAGAGCTTACCAACATCTATACAAATAAATGTGATAATATAAAACACTGGACCATGTGTGTGGTGGGTGTACAAATGGCCTGTTTGGGGAACATGTTGTAAGAGAGCCAGAGAGAACTTAAAAGCTAAAGCTTAGAGAGGTGTATTGTGAAACAGTATCCTATGGACATGGCAGGGTCACTGCACTCACTTCAACTCACTTCAGCAACTGCTACCTGCAGAAGACCTGTACAACTCTAAGCCAGTCATCATTGATTCACATATGTGGGAGAAGCTCATGACCCTTGACCCCCTCACTAGGGCTTCTATGGGAAGGTAATTGGTATTCACACAAGGCAGTGTTATCTTTCTCAGTGTTGTAGCTGCTGCTAAGTTGTTTTTGTTCTGGTAGATAAGCCACAACTCATGCTCATGCAAGAAGCAATAATTTAAATCAGTGGTTAAGAAAACAATCATCAGTGTCATTGCCATCAGGGAAATGCAAACCAAAGCAACCCTGAGATTTCACCTTACACCCACCAGAATGGCCAAGATCAAAAACTCAAGTGACAACACATGCTGGAGAGGTTGTGGAGAAAGGGGAACCCTCCTCCTCTGCTAGTGGGAATGTAAACTTGTACAACCACTCTGGAAAGCAATCTGGCACTTTCTCAGACAACTAGACATAGCACTCCCTCAAGATCCAGCTCTACCATTCCTAGGCATATGTCCAAAAGAGGCTCAAGTACACAATAAGGACATTTGCTCAACCATGTTTGTAGCAGCTTCATTTGTAATATCTAGAACCTGGAAAAAACCCAGATGCCCCTCAACTGAGGAATGGTTACAGAAAGTATGGTACGTCTACACAATGGAATCTACAGCAATAAAAAACAATGAAATCATGAAAATTGCAGGCAAATGGTGGGATCTGGAAAAGATCATGCTGAGTGAGCTATCCCAGAAGCAGAAAGACACATAAGTATATACTCACTCATATAGTCATATAATATAGGATACACCTACTAAAATCTGTACACCTAAAAAAAACTAATCAAGAGGGCGAACTCTGACTAAAATGCTCAGTCTTCATCCAGAAAGGCAAAGAGGATGGACATCAGAAGAAGAAGAAAACGGGAAACAAATTAGGAGTCTGCCACAAAGGGCCTCTGAAAGGGTCTGCCCTGTAGACTATCAAAGCAGATGCTGAGACTTTTGGCCAAACTTTGGGCAGAGTGCAGAGAATCTTATAAAAGAAGTATGAAATAGTAAGATCTGAAGAGGACAGGGGCTCCTCAAGGAGAGCAACAGAACCAAAAAATCTGAGCACAGGGGTCTTTCCTGAGACTCATACTCCAACCAAGTACCATGCATGGAGATAACCTAGAACCCCTGCACAGATGTAGCCCATGGCAGTTCAGTGTCCAAGTGGGTTCCATTGTAATGGGAAATATATTTCTCTGACATAATCTGATTGGCCTGCTCTGTGATCACCTAACCTTGATGGGAGAGCAACCATACCAGGCCACAGAAGAAGACAATGCAGCCACTCCTGATGAGATCTGATAGACTAGGATCAGAAGGAAGGAGAGGAAGACCTCCCCTATCAGTGGACTTTGGGAGGAGTATGAATGGAGAAGGGGGAGGGAAGGTGGGATTGAGAGGAGAGGAGGGAGGGGTTTATGGGGGGATGCAAAGTGAATAAAGTGACCCTAAGATTTCACCTTACACCCATCAGAATGGCTAAGATCAAAAACTCAAGTGACAAAACATGCTGGAGAGGTTGTGGAGAAAGGGGAACCCTCCTCCACTGTTATTGGGAATGTAAACTTGTACAACCACTCTGGAAATTCGGTGCTTCCTCAGACAACTAAAAATAGCACTTCCTCAAGATCCAGCCATACCACTCTGAGGAATATATCCAAAAGAGGCTCAAGTACACAATAAGGACATTAGTTCAACCGTGTTTGTAGCAGCTTTATTTGTAATAGCCAGAAGCTGGAAACAGCCCAGATGCCCCTCAATGGAGGAATGGATACAGAAATTGTGGTACATCTACACAATGGAATATTACTCAGCAATAAAGAACAAGGAAATCATGAAATTTGGAGGCAAATGGTGGGATCTGGAAAAGATCATCCTGAGTGAGGTATCCCAGAAGCAGAAAGACACACATGGTATATACTCACTCATATAAACATATAATATAGAATACACCTACTAAAATCTGTACACCTAAAGAAACTAATCAAGAGGGAAAACTCTGACTAAAATGCTCAGGCCTCATCCAGAAAGACAAAGAGGATGGACATCAGAAGAAGGAGAAAAGAAGGAACAAGTCAGGAGCCTGACACAGAGGATCTCTGAAAGGATCTGCCCTGCAGACTATCAATGAAGATGCTGAGACTTATGGGCAACCTTGGGGCAGAGTGCAGGGAATCTTAGAAAAGAAGTGGGAAACAGTAAGATCTGGAGAGGACAGGAGCTCCACAAGGAGACAACAGAACCAAAAAAATCTGAGCACAGGGGTCTTTCCTGAGACTGATACTCCAACCAAGGACCATGCATGGAGATAACCTAAGACCTCTGCACAGAGGTAGCCCATGACAGTTCAGTCTCCAAGTGGGTTCCATACTAATAGGAACAAGGACTGTCTCTGACATGAACTGATTGGCCTGCTCTGTGATCACCTAACCCTGGTGGGAGAGCAGCCTTACCAGGCCACAGAAGAAGACAATGCAGCAACTCCTGATGAGACCTAATTGACTAAAATCAGAAAGAAGGAAAAGAAGACCTCCCCTATCAGTGGACTTGGGGAGGGGCATGCGTGCAGAAGGGGAAGGAAGGAAGGGATTGGGACAGGAGGAGGGAGGAAACCACAGGGGGAATACAAAGTGAATAAAGTGTAATTAATAAAGAATTTTTAAAAATTAAAAAAAAGAAAACAATCATCAGAATAGAAGAGGATTTATGGAAAGGAATGAGGGTTTCAGCAAGAGGAAGAGAGGGAGATGGGACAGGGAAATTGGGAGGGTGTTTAAAATGATGAAAATTCTCTATATATATTTGTATGGAATTCTCAAAACATTAAAAACGATCAAAATAAATTGTGGGTAAAACAGACAAGAAACATTTAACCAGTAATGAATAACTTTCCATAAAAAGTTAAAAACAAAAAACAAACCATTGAACAAAAAAACACTAGGCCCAGATAGATGTCTTTTGAATCTTACTAAGCATTTAAGGACAAAAACGATGTCAACATTCTTCAATCTCTTAAAAAAATGTAGCAAAAGAAGAAACTTTTCTAGTTAATTTTATAAAGCCAACATCATCCTAATATTTAAAGAAGACAAAGAAATTATAAGACAGAAACGTTAGCGACAAGTTTAACTCAAAACAATAAAAAAGGCCTCAACAAAATATTAGCAAATGGAATCCAAAAATTCATGAAATAATTACAAAATACAACTGTGTGTGAATGATTCCAAATGTGGAATGTTATTTTAACATTTGACTTGAAAATGAAGCAAGGCAGCCTACTGCACGAACAGAAGATAAAACATATGATCACACCAATTAACACCAGAAAAGTATTTGACATAATCAAATACCCTTGCATGATACACACTCAGAGGACTAGATAACAAAGCACAGCTCCCACTGCCAAGGAAACAGGGAGAATTTATGGCTAACCGAATGTGGGTGGCACTGGCCTAGAAGGAAGACTCAGGTTGCTCTTGATGCCATTGTGGCAGCGTTTACATAAGCTCGAATAGTCATTAAGCAAGCAGGGTTTGCATAAAGCAGTGAGTGGGCCTGCCACCCTGGGTTGGGAGGGGAACAATGGGTAGGTGGACAACCTAAAAGAGGTAGAAATCTCTTCTACAGTCCTCGGTTGTTTCTGATGTTATTCTCAGCTTTTGGCTTGGTAGTAGCCAAGAGTCAGTTAAAAGAATAAATTCCAAAAGCATTCCTTGATAGTCAAATGAATGTTAAATCAGATAAAAAAGATGGACGAGGAGTGGCTATCAGGAGGCCAAGAGAGTCCCAGGTAATTTTGCTTCTCAGTTTGCAGTAATCCAACTCATCACAATCATAGGAGTTCTAATCAGTTTGCAGAATCTTATAAATGGGTGAGGCTACTCTTTCAGGCTACTCCTGAGTGCATAGTTCCCTCTTTTTCATGCACATTTCATGCACATAGAGCAGACAGAAGTACAGCTCTTAACCTTCCAGCATGTACTGAAATATCAAATCTATATGTGTCCTCATAGAGTGAGCTAGGTGTATAAGTCTTATAAAAAAGTTTTACCAATAAAATGCATCATTTATTACTTAAAAATAACAATTTATTGTCTTTCAACTTTGTTTTAGTTCCTTCTTACAAGTCTGACTCTATAGCCACAGCCCCATGCAACTAGGCTAATTCTAACCTTAAAAGAGGTGAGTCGTTATTGTCCAAATCGTTGAAAGCCTCATTTGTAACTAGTAATTTCATTTTTTCTATTACAGAATCCAGTTTGGGGAAGTTAATGATTACTCACAGTGTTATTTTGAATTCCTGCCCAACAAACTGTTCTTTTCTCATGTACTAATTATTATTAGTGGCAGGGGTAGAAAAAAAGGGGGGCTGATGTAAGAAACCCGTAGATTTTAGAATGTTTGTAGGTAAAACCAAATCTTGTCCATTCACAATAAAAAAAATAAATAAATAAATAAATAAATAAATAAATAAATAAATAAGGGGTCATTTCCTAATATTATCTCCCCACTTCTCAGTATAAAATATTAGGTTTGGTTGGCATTTTTACAGTTATGGTAATTATACTATGGGATACATCAGACAATTAATTGACAAACATGGACCCTTATTATACAGCCTCTTTGACTACAAGTTCTCTCTTTTTATTGTCTTTCTTTTTAAAAATGTTATTTTTCATATTAATTACAGTTTATTCTCTTTGTATCCCAGCTGTAGCCCCTCCCTCCTCCCCTCCCAATGGCATTATCCCTCCCTGATCTCCTCCTATGCCCCCTCCAAGTCCACGGATAGGGGAGGTCCTCCTCCCCTTTCATCTGACCGTAGCTTATCAGCTCTCATCTGAACTGACTGCATTGCAAGTTCTCTCTTTCTAAAAAATAATATTATCTCTACATTTCTCTCTTCAAATATTAATTCTATATTAATGTATGTTTTTCTTTATTATCTTTAACAAATATAACTTGTTTTAATTTTTCTAGTCTGATACCTAAACCTCACTAATGTCCTTTTAGTTCTAGCATTTGAATAGTTTTGATTTTCTGGAAACATGAATGTGGTTGCCACTAAAGACTGGCTGGGTTTGTACTACTGAGCTATAAAGAGTTAGTCCAAAATCTTTGAATATTCTGAAGAAGTCAAAAGAGTAAAAGACACTCTGAGTTAGCATAGTCTCAGCGTGCCACAGGACTCCCCAGAGTTTAGGCCTCACTAAAGTATATGTGCCATCTGGAATTTGAGTTCACTACATTTTTGCTATAAATTGAGTTTGTGTGGTTAGTTTCAATAATGTATAATATGCAGCCATATGTCCAAGCCATATGATTTTCAGGACAGATATGCACCAGCAGGCAAAAGACTAACTGTAATATCAAGGAATTTATTATATCTTGACATTTTCAGTATCAGTAGCAACAAAATAATCTAATTTATTTGATTCAGTTAATATCCTTTACCTTTTGTCATAGTAGGAAGTTTTATTTATTTATTTTTTTATTTATTTGGACTAAAAGTTGGATCAAAAATAGAGGTGCCCAGTCAGTCTTGGTGGTACATGCCTAGTATCCCAGCACTCAGTAAACAACAGATCTTCGTGAGTTTAATGACACTCTGGTCTAAATAGAAACTTGCAGGCCTGACCCTAGCTTATCAGGGCTCATCAAGGCTGGCTGCATCATCTTCCTCTGTATCATCTTCCTCTGTGGCCAGGCAAGGCTGCATCCCCGAAGAGGAGGTGATCAAAGAGTCAGCCACTGAGTCCATGTCAGAGCCATCCCCTGTACCCCTTACTATGGAACCCACTTGGAGACTGAGCAGGCTATGGGCTTCCTTTGATCAGGGGGACTAGATCCTCTCCATGAGTGGTCCTTGGTTGGAATATGGGTTTCTGCAGGACCCCTGTGTCCAGGCTTTTGGTTCTGTTGGTCTCCTTGTGACGTTCCTATTCCCTCCAGGTCTTTCTATCTCCCTCTTCTTCCATAAGTTTTCTGGCACTCTGCCCAAAGTTTAGCTATGAATCTCAGCATCTGCTTTGATACCCTAGTGGGTAGAGTCTTTCAGAGGTCCCCTGTGGAAGGCTCCTGTTTTGTTCCTTGTCTTCTCCTACTTCCTGTTTGCCCTTCTGAGTGAAGTTTCAGCCTCTTCCCTAGGTTCCTCCTTGTTTAGCTTCTTTAGAGTTATAGATTTTAGTATGATTATCCTATATTATATGTCTAATAGCCACTGATAAGTGAGTATATACTCTCTGTGTCTTTCTGCTTCTGGGTTACTTCACTCGGGATTATCTTTTCTAGTTTCAACCATTTGCTTGCAATTTTCATGATTTCCTTATTTTTAATTGCTGAGTAACATTCCACCATGTAAATGTACCACACTTTCTGTATCCAGCCCCTGTCATATGAGTGAATATAAAAAAACCCATTTGGAAAACCTAATGAAAGAGTTATTTCCTAAATATCAGAGAAATAACATAGAGAAAATACTTTAAGGTTCAGGCAAGTCTATTTTGTATCAGTATTTCAATGCACATATGAACATCCTGTGTAAAATGGCTTTGAGTATCTTATCCCTTCACAGTGTGAACATGAAGGATACTCTCTTTCACTTGAAGAGTCTGACAAAGCCCTCAAAAAGTCATGGTAGCTGCTAGTGGTTATTTCTAGAAAACCAACAGTCTAACAAACAATCTATTTTCATGTAATTTTATCATGAATGTGCATCTCTAATAGTTTAAATTGTATAAAAATTAGAATCACTGATAAATACAACATATTCAATGCTCTAGCCACTTTTGAACTCTTTGATTTCTTAGACTTTATGACAAATGCTAAACCTTCTATCAGTGACTAATACTCTAATTTTCTCAGTTTAGAAAAATATAGCTAACAGAATAACTAAACTACCAACTTCAAATCATTTTTTTTATTTTTTTCTTTAGTATTATTATTTATCACAATTTATTTGCTTTGTATCTTGGCTATATCCCCCTCCTTCATCTCCTTCACCCTCCCTTCCACCTCCTTCCCTATGCCTTTTCCCTAGCCCACTGATAGGGGAGGTCCTCCTCCTCTACTATCTGACATTGGCCTGTCAGGTCTCATCAGGGCTATCTGGGTCTTCTTTCTCTGTGGCCTTGTGAAACCAATTTGTAATCATGTGACAGAGGGAGTGTGAATCCAGTAATGTCTAGCCACAAAATATTTGATGGAGCAAAACAAAATATTGCACTAACTTAGAGAAATTCCAGGGTTAGAGTTCATCGTATACTTCATTTTCTTTCACAGACTATAGATTAGATGTGTGTTAAGGAAGAAGTAAGAAATGAATTCTTCTGAAAGAGGACCCATAATTCCCAACCAATGTTTTTCATTCATCTCCTAGTAAGCCAGAGCTCACTACATACATTTTGTTATATTTTAAGTTATATGAGAATCATATTAGATGTCTGATGATTACATCTGAGACAGCATTGTCAAGACAAACATTATTTTTAAAACATGTACTCATCCATGTTTTTATTAACCTCAACTTTTCCCCACATATACTGCTTAATAAAGTTTTTGCAGGCGACCAATCTATTTTACAATAATATAGTCTTGTTTTGTATCATTCTATCACTAAAGAAAAAGAATAATAAAGTATACCATCTATATTTTACTCACAATAGAAATGTACTAACTTTGAACAAATATGAAGTATTCATCAGGTAGAATAGGCCACTGAAATGCAAATGATGAGCACACAATCAAGCCTCCGTAAATAAACATTCTATCTTCATGTGAGCCCAGTCACACACTGCTTTTCAACTCCCTCAACACACATGTTTAGAACAAACATTTGTAAATTTGCGATCACTCACCTTGTACCACTGATCTGTCCTTCTAAGTCTGTAACCTCCAAAAACAAAGCAAGTCAACAACATCATAAAAGATAAGAAGATATGAATATTTGTGATTATTCTTCAGTGGATGGGGGAATGATCCAATATTATTAGAACGATGAAACTGGCTTACAACTGTCCAGAAATGTCCAGAATAGCATCCAAGACTAAATCTGACACAAATGTACAAGTGATGCCAAAAATAGGTGTAACAGAGATGTTCTGACAACTACATCTCTCACCAAAATATATACTGTGACAAATAAAAATAGAATAGAACAAGTCCTGTATTGAAATTAAGACAGAGTATAGGAAAGTAATGACTGTGGATAAAGACAGACATCATGATGGTGGCAGGTAGTATGACAAATGAAATGCTTGGATAAACAAAATCCAGGAAAGCAGACAGCTGAAAGACCTAAGACTAAGACTAAGACAAATATGTCAGCAACATAGATAGCATCACACTGTGCCAGGAGACAATACTAAATTATACATGTTAATGATGGATCAGTTCAGCAAAGCCACAAGCAGAACAAAAGGACTGAAATGGCAAAATAGCATGCTTTGCTACAGTGCTTGATAGAGACTATTACTTAAAGACAGATGTAGTACACATGCTATCCTCTGTTAGGAATGACATGTGTGACCTCAGAAAGAATGGTAACACACCACTGAATGACACTAACCTTTTTCTATCATCTTCCTTTCATTATTGGGAAATATTTAGCTACATATAGAACCCTGAAGTGAGCAGTAACCATCTTCAAAAATGAAATTAGGGAGCTGTGCTGGCTATGTCAACTTGAAATAAGCCAGTGTCATTTTGGAAGAGGGAGCCTCACTGGAGTGTTGAGAAAATAAGTGGATGGTTCACAAAGAATGAATTCTGACAGTCACTTAGATAATAAGCACACAAAAGATCTAAGGATCTGTAATTTTCCTAGCAATATCATTATGTTTATTGTATCCACAATTTTATCCAAGCAGATATATATGCCTCAGATTTCAAAAGGATGATCAATCATGACTGTCTACTTTCCTCTCATTGCATCTCTGGGACAAAACTTACATGTGATGAAATGTGTGCATATAAAATTAATGAACACTAGATAAGGAGAAGGAAGAATAATTGTGATTTCCCACGTAGTACTGGAAAAATGAAAGGGATATTATTGGCAAAAAATAAATAAAAAGGTGTTGCTGCCCTAATTTCAAAGGCATACATTGCTTTCAAATCAGATAATGCTTGTATTATCAAATCCTACAAGAGAAAAATCACCAAAACCTTCTATATTCCATGATAAACCATCATGGAACAGAACTACCTCAAAGAGGTAGGGCAATTAAAACACATGAACACTTATTAAGCAAACATCAATGTTTTGAGACTTTAACATAGTTACAGAACTAATACACAAAATACCTCTACATATGTTCTACAGAATTAAGCCTCACTAAGAGATATAGTCTGCAAAACAGGCAGAGAGAAAACAATCCTGACTGTTTTTGAAGAAATAATTTCTAGAAATTTAAAAAACACAGAAAAGTTACACAAAAGATATGTACAAGAAAGGGAGACTGGAGGAAGAGAACAAAAGTCACTTCTCAGATCAGAACTCATGGTTCTAGTTAACTAAGAACTACAGACAATTTGTAATTATAAATATGTTGATATTTTTAAGACTTTTAAAATGAGCATTCTATGCAAAGAAAACTCAGTACATATTTTTGGGGACAGAAAGGGGAAAAAAAGAGAAGCAAGAGAGCAATTGAAAGTCCTATGCTCATGGCTGGCTCTTTGATCACCTTTCCCTGAGTGGGTAGCAGGCTTACCAGGCCACAGAGAAAGACAATGCAGCCAGTCCTGATGTGACCTGATAGTTTAGGATCAGAAGGAAGTGGAGGAGGACCTCCTTTATCAGTGGACTTGGGGAGGGACATGGGAGGAGATAAGGGAGGGAGGGAGGGGGCTACAGCTGGGATACAAAGTGAATAAACTGTAATTAATAAAAAAATAAATAAAATTTAAAAAGGAAGTACTGTGCTCATGACTGAGATTTGTAATGCAAATCTTAGTGTGCTTGATCTTTAAGAGTCTCAGGGGAGAAAGCCAACCTCTGACACTATTAATGATACTCTGCCATGCTTGCAGACAGGAGCCTAGCATAGCTGTCCTCTGAGAGTCTCCACCCAGCAGCAAATCAAAACAGATGCTGAGACTCACAGCCAAACATTGGACAGGGCACAGGGAGACTTGTGGAAGAGTGGGGGTGGGGGTGAGGCAGGAAGAAGGATCTTCTGGGAATAAGAGCTCCACAAAAAGACCAACAGAGCCAACTAACCTGGTCCCAGGGATGTTCACAGAGACTGATGCACCAAGCAAAGACTATGCATGAACTCGACCTAGCCCCCTTATACGTAGCCAATAAGTAGCTTGGCCATCATGTAAGTCCCCTAGAAAGTGGACGGAGTCCTGTCTCTGATGTGGACTTTGTTGCCTGCTCTTCAGTCAAGTCCCCCTGGTGTGGTTGCCTTGCCAGGTCACAGGGAAGAAGTTGCACTCAGTCCTGATGTTATTTCATGTGCTGGTGTAGGTTGATGTGGAGGAGGGCTCTCCATATCTGAGCAGTAAGGGAGGGGCATTAGAAGGAAGAGGGAGAAAAGGAGGGAGGCTTATGGTCCGACTATAAAGGGAATACATAAAATAATTTTTTTTAAAGGTGAGGGTATAGATCAGACTGGAGAGAGAGGGCAGGAGGACAGATGACTTGCAAAGAAAAGAAAACTGGGTGAGGGCATCTCTGAGACAAGCTGGAGACCTACTACAGGTTAGGCCCCTAGGAAGAGACAGGGGTGACTGCAGCTTAGACTCTTAGTACCAGGGGTCATAGAGAATAAAGAGGCCACCCTTTAACTAGACCAGACTCTGATTGGAGGGAGAAGAATACCAACCCACCCACAAAAACTTTGACCCCAAATTTACCCTGCCTACAATATGTACAGGGATAAAGATAGAGCAGAGATTGGAAGGGAATGTCCAACCAATGCCTGACCCAACATGAGACCCATCCCATGGAAGAGAGCCAACCCCTGACACTATTAACAATACTTTGCTATGCTTTTGCACATAGAACACTAGCATAGCTGTCTTCTGAGAGGCTCCACCCAGCAGTGGACAGAGACCCTACCCAGCAGTGATAGAGACTCACAGCCAAACATTGGGCAGAATGATGGGAGTCTTGTTGAAGAATGGGAGAAGAATAAAAAGACCCAGAGAGAATAGGAGCACCACGAGAAGACCAACAGAGCCAACTAACCTCGACTCAGGGAGCTTTATGGACCACTAACCAAGGACCATTCATGGACTAGACCTAGGCCACTTACCCAAAGTAGAGAATGGGCAGTATGGCCAACATGTGGGTCCCCTATAAAGGGGAGCAGGAGCTGTCTCTGACATGGACTCTGTTGCCTGTGTTTTAATAACTTCACCCTGGCAGGCAGGGCTGCCTCAATAGAGCACACTGGAAGAAGAAGAGTTCAGTCCTGATAGGACTTGATGTGCTGGTCTGAGTTCGTAAGTGGAAAGCCTCCCTTATCTGAGGAGGAGGGGTGGAAGGATAGGGGCAATTGGGGTAGGATGGGAACAGAAGGAGAGGAGAAAGGGCATACAATTGGAGTATAATGTGAATAAATAAATTAATTGATTTTTTAAAAATAATCTCATAGAGTGAGCTCAAAGAGCTTTCTGGATAGACCTCACTCAGAGACATGGCAGCCATATCATTACCTGCTGTGATTACCAAGACTGTCAAAACACTGCTGCCTGAAAGTCTCAGTTCATTACTGAGACTTTTATGTTAAAATATTTTATGTTAAAATATTTATGTTTTCTGATAAAAATCATTCATTTTGACTATTACAATTGCAATCCTGTTGCTCAGGTTATAATCAACATACAACCACTATTAGAAGCATCTGAGAAAGAAGAGAAATGCAGAATCTCAGGCCAAATCTGGACTAGATGATGCAGATTCTGTATTTTAATCACATATTTTGGTGACTGACTGTACAATAAAAGGTAGAAACATTGATCTATTACATGTTTCCCCTGAAAATAATTCATCACACATTTGTTTTCTCTAAGAACAAGATAATTTTACATATTCTCAAATGAAAACAAAATTCTAGCATGACTCTCAGAAACAGCTATCATTGTGGATCAAGAGTGATGAAGTTACCTATTTGGGAACAGAGCCAAAACAGTGTTTAAATCTAAAATTATAGTCAAATTATCTAATGAATCTAAAAGTGAAGGGAAATCCAACATGAGGGAACCAGGAGGAAATGTCAAAAGAGGGAAAATATGAAATAATATGAAAAATATGAAAAAATAAAACATTCTTTTGTTATTTACCTTTTTAATGTTACAGGCTTTAAAGCAATTTACCAGCAGATTTATTTTAGGATACCTATGCATAATAAGTCAACAATAGTGATTTGCACATACATTTTAAAGAAGGCAGGCAAGGTACAACCAACCCTGACTTGGGCGTCCTACAGCTACTAGTCCTTTTCATCTTCTCTAGGGTACTAATTCTTAGTGCTTTAAAGCCAAGCATTTACCGGGGAATCCAAGATGGTGGTGCCGGGAGGACACCCTTTATGACCAGCAGCACAGCAGGATCTGTAAAGTGACCAGCAGACAGAACTCTGAGTCCTAAAACACGAGTGATTTTGCTTCCCAGGTGAGAGGAAACCTCATGGTGTGGGATTCAATCAGCTTCAGGTCACCCAGCTAAACCCCAGAAGAGTTCCCAGTTCCACCAGGCATTTGGTCATCAGCCCAGAGCCACATGCCAGTGTGCTCTGATCACTGTCTCAGTCTGAACTGTGGGCACCACAACACCAGAGACTGGGATTTCCAGTCGAGAAAAAAACCCATGGTGCAGGAAATTATTGGGACTGACCTCAGGTCACCCAGTCAATCCCTGGAAAAGACTCGGGGTCCAACTGGTGCCCAGTAGCCATCCCAGAGCAGGGCATACAGGCACCAGCACAGAGTCCTGCCTGTGTTTCTGACTCACTGTCTCAGGTAGAACTGTAGGGCCCAGTTCACCAGAGACTGAGTTTCTCTGTGGGGTGTAAACCCACAGTGAGGGGAACAGCAGGTCTGACCTCAGAGCACTCAGCCTATACACCCTACCCCTGAAAAGTTCTCAGGAAAAGTTTCTGGGTTCCTGTAGATACTCATGTGCCCAGTTGCCAGCAAGGCAGAGCCACACGCCTGTGCCTATGTGTTCCACTCAACATCCCAGACAGAACTGCAGTCCCCAAAACACCACATTCTGGGTGTCGCTGTTGGGAGGAAACCCCACAATGGGGAAAACAACAGGTCCAATGCTCAGAACACCCAGCTCGAGAAAAGTTTCTGGGTTCATGCAGGCACTAGGCTCTAGCCTTCTACTGCAGGTATGAGTGCCAATGCTCACCTGCCATTGATTACAGCTAGGGCACTGGAGCATATAGCTGCAACCTCAGACCTACAAAAGCCTGAGAGCCATTGGAGCAGCCCTCAGATACTGCTCCAAGGTGTGACCAGTTATCCCTAGCTAAACGGATGAAATGTGGAACTCTCTGGTTCTTCAAGTGGGCTGTGCCCAGCAAATACAGCTCAAGAGAAGCAGCAACAGCTCACTAAGTTCAGAGAAAGCAACCTAGCAGCAGGGCAGCCATCTCCAGGACTTCTCCTGATGAGAGGAGAGGCCTCCTGAACAGCAGTTACCACACAGGTCCATATGAGGTGAACAGTGACAATTCCTGAGAAGCACCACCGTTCAGTTGACCATACCCAAAAAGCTGAGGAGATCTCCTTCAGAACCCTGCCAAGGGGATTCTCCCCACCCCAGGACTCACTAGGCACCAGAAATTAACAGACAACACCTGAGACAGCCAGATGGGTAGAGATGAGCATAAAAGCACAACCAACAAAAGGCAAAGCAATATGGCATCCCCAGAACCCAGTTATCCAGGGGCAAGTAGCCCTGGACACTCTAACATAAGTGAAATCCAAGAAGATGACATTACATCTATGCTTATGAATAGGTTAATTGAGGAAACAAACAAAATGAACAAAAAATTAGAGAAAGATAAAGCCAAACAGATTATGGCCATCCATAAAAAAATACAGGAAGATACAGCCAAACAGTTTGTAGCTTGCAGAGAGGAAATGATTAACTCACTAAAAGAAACAGAGGAATGTTCAAACAAACAGGTGAAGGAATTGAAGGAAAATACAGCCAGACAGGTGAAGGAAATCAACAAAATGGCCCAACATCTGAAGATAGAATTGGAAAAATTAAAGGAAACAAAAACAGAGGAAATCATGGATAGAAAGAACTTCAGATAGAAAACAGGAAATACAAAGTTAAGCATAACCAACAGACTACAAGAGACAGAAGAAAGAATCTCAGGTGTGGAAGATACAATGGAAGAAATCAATGAATCCATCAAAGAAGATGATAAATCTAAAAAATTCCTGACACAAACCATCCAAAAAAATAAAAACAACATAAAAAGACAAAACCTAATAATAACAGGAATAGAGGAAAAAGAAGATTCCCTCCTCCAAGGCCCAGAAAATATTTTCAACAAAATCATAGAAGAAAATTTCCCCAACTTAAAGTAGAGGCCTATAAGACTACAAAAGGCCTACAGAACACCCAATAAATTAGACCAGAGAAGAAAATCCTCCTGCCACATAATAATCAAAACAGTAAGTATGCAGAACAAAGAAAAAATACTAAAAGCTGCAAGGGAAAAATGCCAAGTAAAAAATAATGGCAAACCCATCAGAATCACACCTGAGTTCTCAACAGAGACTATGAAAGCCAGAATGGCCTGGACAGATATCATGCAGACCCTAAGAGAACACAGATGTCAGCCCACGCTACTGTACACAGCAAAATTCAGTCCTCATAGAAGGAGAAAACAAGATATTCAATGACAAAAACAAATTTAAACAATACCTACCCACAAATCCAGTGTTACAGAAGATACTAGAAGGAAAAATACAACCCAGGAAAATTAACTACTTTCAAGAAAACACAGGAAATAAATAACCTCACTGCAGTAAAACAAATGTAGCCAATCACACAAACTTACTACCACAGCCAATATCAAAATCTAAGGATCTAACAGTCACTGGTCATTAATCTCTCTCAACATCAAAGGACTCAATTTTCCAGTAAAAAGACACAGACTAAAAATTGGGTGCATAAACAAGAGCCAAAAATCTGTTGCATACAAGAAACATACTTAAGTCAAAAAGATAGATATTATCTGAGCATAAAGGGCTGGAAGACAGTTTTCCAAGCAAATGGACCTAAGAAGAAAGCAGGAATATCCATTCTGATATCTAATTAAATAGACTTTCAACCAAAATAAAAAAGAGATGGGGGAGGACACTTCATACTCATCAAGGGAAAATTCCACCAAGAAGACATCACAATCCTGAACATCTATGCCCCAAATACAAGGGCACCCACATTTGTGAAAGAAACATTGATAAAACTTAAACCACACATAGAACCCCACACACTAATAGTGGGAGACTTCAACACCCCACTCTCAACAAAGGACAGGTCAACTAAACAGAAATTAAACAAAGAAACAATATCCTTAACAGAGGTCATGAATCAAATGGACCTAACAGACATTTACAGAACCTTACACCCAAACACAAAAGAATTTACCTTCTTCTCAGCACCTCATGGAACCTTCTCCAAAATAGACCACATAGTTGGTCACAAAGGAAGCCTCAACAGATCCAAGAAGATTGAAATAATCCCTTGCAAACTATCTGATCACCATGGACTAAAGCTGGACCTCAACAACAACAGAAATAGAAAAAAGCCTACACACACATGGAAACTGAACAACTTGCTATTAAATGACAGCTGGGTCAGGGAAGAAATGAAAGAAATTAAAGTCTTCCTAGAGTTCAATGAAAATGAAGGCACAACATACACAAACTTATGGGACACAATGAAAGCAGTGCTAAGAGGAAAGTTCATAGCACTAAGGGCCTTCAAGAAGAAATTTGAAACATTGCACAAAAGCAACTTAATAACTAACCTGAAAGCCCCAGAAAAAAAAAAAAAAAAAACAGACACAGGAAAGAGGAGAAGACGGCTGGAAATAATCAAACTCAGGGCTGAAATCAATAAATTACAAACAAATAAAACAATTCAAAGAATCAATGAAACCAAACCAAGATTTTCTTTGAGAAAATCAACGAGATCAACAAGCCAAAATAACTTGAAGGCAGAGAGACACTATCCAAATCAACAAAATCAGAAAGGAAAAGGGAGACATAAAAAAAGACACTGAGGAAATCCAAATAATAGTTAAGTCTTACTTCAAAAGCCCCAAAATTTGAAACTCTAAATGAAATGGACAATTTTCTTGATAGACTCCTCATGCCAAAGCTGAATCAAGACCAGGTGAACCAATTAAATAGTCCTATTTCCCCTAAGGAAATAGAACCGGTCATCAAAAGTCTCCCATGCAAAAAAAAAAAAAAAAAAAAAAAAAAAAAAGCCCAGATCCAGCTGGTTTCAGTGCAGAATTCTCCCAGATATCAAAGAAGAGCTAACACCAATACTCTTCAAACCATTCCACAAAAAAGTATCAGAAGGAACATTATCAAACTCATTCTATGAAGCTACAGTCATCTTGGTACCTAAACCTCACAAAGACTCAACAAAGAGTGAATTTCAGGCCAATCTCTCTTATTAACATTGATGCAAAAACACTCACCAAAATGTTTGCAATCCAAATACAAGAACACATCAAAGATGCCATCCACTATGACCAAGTAAACTTCATCCCACGCATGCAAGGGTGGTTCAATATACAGAAATAAATTAATGTGATCCACCATATTAACAAACTGAAAGAAAAAAACCACATGCTCATCTCCTTAGATGCTGAAAAAGCGTTTGACAAAATACAACATCCATTCATGTTTAAAGTCTTGGAGAGATCAGGGATACAAGGCACATATCTAAACATAGTAAAGGCAATATACAGCAAGCCTATAGCCAACATCAAACTAAATGGAGGGAAACTTAAAGGAATCCCACTGAAATCAGGGACAAGGCAAGGCTGCCCACTCTCACCATATCACTTCAACATAGTTCTGGAATTCCTAGCTAGAACAAAAAGATGACTAAAAGAAATCAAGGAGATATGAATTGGAAAGGAAGAAGTCAAAATATCACTATTTGCAGATGATATGATAGTATACATGAGTGACCCCAAAATTTCTACCAGGGAACTTCTACAGCTGAATCTTTCAGCAAAGTGGCTGGATATAAAATTAACTCAAAAAATCACTAGCCCTTCTGTACACAAAAGACAAAGTGGCTGAGAAAAAATTAGAGAACAACACCCTTCACAATAGCCACAAAGGACATAAAGTACCTTGGTGTGAACTTAACCAAGCAAGTCAAAGACTTGTATGAAAAAAATTTCCAGTCTCTAAAGAAAGAATTAGAAGAAGACATCAGAAGATAGAAAGAATTCCCATGCTCACGGCTTGGCAGGATTTTAACATAGTAAAAATGGCCATCTTACCAAAAGCAATCTGCAGATTCAATGCAATTCCCATCAGATTACTAACACAATTCTTTACAGATCTGGAAAGAAAAATTCTCAAATTTATGTGGAATAACAAGAAACCCAGAATTGCTAAAACAATCATCTACAATAAAAGATCTTCTGGAGATATCTCCATCCATGATCTCAAGCTGTACTATAGAGCAACAATACTAAAAACTGGATGGTACTGGCATAGATTCCGACTGGTGGATCAGTGGAATCTAATATAAGACAGTGAAATAAATCCACACACTTATGGACACCTGATTTTTGACAAAGATGCCCAAAACCATACAATGGAAAAAGATAGCATCTTCAACAAATGGTGCTGGTCTAACTGGATGTCTACATGTAGAAAATGCAAATAGATCCATACTTATCACCCTGCACAAAACCAAAGTCCAAGTGGATCAAAGACCTCAATATAAAATTAGACACATTAAACCAGTCAGAAGAAAAAGTGGGGAAAAGCCTTAAAGTCATTGGCACAGGAGACAAATTCCTGAACAGAACACCAACAGCACAGACTCTAAGAGCAACAATCAATAAATGGGACCTCATGAAACTGAAAAGCTTCTGTAAAGCAAAGGACACTGTCCTCAGAACAAAACGACAGCCTATGAATGGGAAAATTTCTTCACCAACCGTACATCTGACAAAGGGCTTACATTTAGAATTTATAAAGAACTCAAGAAGTTAAACAGCAACAAATCAAGTAATCCAATTAAAATATTGGGTACACATCTAAACAGAGAATTCTCAATAGAGGAATATAAAATGGTAGAGAAACACTTAAAGAAATGTTCAGTGTCCTTAGTCATCAAGGAAATGCAAATCAAAATGACCCTGAGATTTCACCTTACACCCATCAGAATGACTAAGATCAAAAACTCAAGTGACAACACATGCTGGAGAGGTTCCCACTGCTGGTGGGAATGTAAACTTGTACAACCACTTTGGAAATCAATCTGGTGCTATCTCAGATAATTAGGAATAGTGCTGCCTCAAGATCCAGCTATATGACTCCTAGGCATATATCCAAAATATGATCAAGAATACAACAAGGACATTTGCTCAACCATGTTCATAGCAGCTTTATTTGAAATAGCCAGAAGCTGGAAACAACCCAGATTCCCCTCAGCTGAGGAATAGACACAAAAATTGTGGTACATCTACACAATGGAATATTACTCAGCAATATAAAACAAGGATATCATGAAATTTGCAGGCAAATGGTGGGAACTGGAAAACATCATCCTGAATGAAGTATCTCTGAAGCAGAAAGACACACACTGTACTGTATATACTCACTTGTAAGTGGATATTAGATATATAATATAGGATAAAGATACTAAAATCTGTACACCTAAAGAAACTAATCAAGAAGGAAGGCTCTGGCTATGGTGCTCCATCCCCATTCAGAAAGGCTCTTCAGGGTATCAAGGCAGATGCTGAGACTTACAGCCAAACATTGGCAAGAGTGCAGGGAATCTTATTAAAGGAGGGGGAGACAGTAAGACATGGAGGGATCAGGAGCTCCACAAGGAGAGCAACAGAACCAAAATATCTGAGTCCAGGCGTCTTTTCTGAGACTGATGTTCTTACCAAGGACCATTCATGGAGATAACCTAGAACCCCTGCACAGATATAGCCCATGGCAATTCAGTGTCCAAATGGGTTCCCTAGTAATGGGAACAGGGACTGTCTCTGATATGAACTAATTGGTCTGCTCTTTGATCACCTACCCCTGAGAGGGGAGCAGCCTCACCAGGCCACAGAGGAAGACAATGCAGCCACTCCTGTTGAGACCTGATAGATTAGGATCAGAAGGAAGGAGAGGAAGACCTCCCCTATCAGTAGACTTAGGGAGGGGCATGGATGGAGAAGGGGGAGGGAGGGTGGGATTAGGAGGAGAGGAGGAATACAAGGGGGATACAAATTGAATAAACTGTAACTAATAAAAATAGAAATAAAAATAAATTAAAAAAATTAAAAACCAAGTGTTTAGTTTTCCAGTCTTCTCACATGAGAGCAGTTGTGCACTGTAAATGTTCTACAGTGATTTCCAACTTCATATCCCATGATTCTAAGATGCATCTGAACAAATGTGTGAAAACATATGAGAAGCACACAATGCCAATTAAACTGTATGTTCACTTAACACTGAAGAAACATCTCTTCCAAACAGCCATAGGACTATGTACCTTAAGCATATGCCAGTTTGGGGAGAAGCTGCTCTTTGATAGAGTAGACAGACTTTTGGCTCCTTTTGTGGTTCTTTTTCTATCTCCCTACAGTACCCCTATCTCTTTCAATTCCCCAAACCAGGTAGGAGTGAAAGAAGGTTAGTGGGGAAAGAGGACATCAATATTGTTAGACTACTTCTTGCTGACTAGGGGTGTTGAATTCCTTGAGGCAAGTTTGATCTTTGTCATCAGAATATCTCCAACCAGCAACCCCTAATCAGCAAACAGCAAACATCAAGAGCAGTAGTACCACCAGCAAACAGTAACTAACAACAACAAACAGCAACAGCAACAGGATCAAGTAGCAGCAGCAGCAGCAGAAGGAAAAGGAGGAGCAGCAGCCACAGCACCTTTAGGGGCTCTGGCATTTATATACCCTCTGAAGAGTTCCAAGAATTCCAAACATAAACTAACTTCAGCAGGGAAAATCACACCCATGCTAGAGCACAAGATAAATCATAGTCAGTTGCTGTGGGCAATCTGAAGCAGCTCCATAGCCCACACGTGAGGTTAAAACAAAAACATATTCCCATAACATTTCTGTGTTCTTGAAGAAACTGAAAATTCTCACTACACAATAGTGCAGCTCTTTTTATATTGTAACCATGTACTACTCTCTTGTTTCCTTCAAAGAGCAGCCCTCATTACCAGTAGAAGCTGTCTTGGGGACTGTTTGAATGAAGTATTGACATAAAGGAACTAGAATTACAGTAGTGAAGGAGATATTAAGTATGTATACATTCATCAAGAATCAACAAAGGTGCAAACAGATCCAGATATGTCTTACATGCAAGTTCTCACTGATCTTATATTGTCTCTAATATTTTATTCAATTTTTATGTAAATGTTAATATTATTCATGATACTCCAAGAAGTTATTACAAAGTGACTATGTCTATAACCCTACATGTGGAAAACGTATTAATTCATGGAAAACCTTTATCCAGAAACAGCACAAAGAGATTCAGAGAAGGCTAGGGTTATGAAGGGTGAAATATTAAAGAAAAAAAACATAATTGTACAAAGCATATGTATGCAGCGCCCAAGAAATTCCCAAATCCTGGGGAAGAAAACAAAAAACAAAAACAAAAAGAAAAAAAACCCTTTAAAAAAATCAGAAAACTTGATATCTTATACCTTAAAATGTTGATGAATATGATATACTGAATATGTGTTTAATTATAGGAAATATTAATAAGTAAAACTTTTAACCAAAATCTCTAAAGAAGAAATTTTGAATGTTTTGATGTTTATTGACTTAACATGTTTTATGGAAGTAGACTTGCAAAAACTTTCCAAACGGATTTTTAACACTGATGAACTAGCTGAAGATTACACCTGGTGTGTGTGTGTTATGGGTAGGGGGTACAGTCAACACAATACTTGCATTTGTTGAATCTTTCGTAAAGTGAATGATCTCCTTTTAAATAATTTATAATTAAAATATAATTATTTCATTTTCCCCTCCCCTTCCTTCCTCCAATTCCTCCTATACATGTGCTCTTTCTTGTTCTCTCGCAAACTCATGGTCCCTTTCTTACTTTAATTTTTGTCACACACACACACACACACACACACACACACACTACAGAGACACATATTTCTATGATTGATTAAATATGCTTGCAGTTGGTACAGAGAATACTCAGACCCAAATAAATCTAAAGTGTCTGTTCTTTCCGTAGGTGTCTAGCCAAGTGAAAGGTAAATGGAAAGGGGGTATACCCACAGGATGACTTCCAAGAGCTGTCACTTGACAGATTGATTCAGTGTCACTGCATGTAATATTGCTGATCTAGTCACCAGCTGGGGAATGGGTGACTTCAGATTTAAAGCTAGGTACCATCATGTTAGTTTGAATCTATGAGGTTGTTTGTGAAAGCACTCACTATAGCATTCAAATAAGCTTGGAAGCTACACGCTAGTATGCAAACACAGAGACAGTCTTGTAAATATGCTAGTGGCAGTTTTCAAACCCTTATACAGTAGGTTTGATGAGTAACATGAAAAGGTGAAGAGCAAGTGGTCTAGCCTGCTGTACAGTAAGAATTACTTTAACTTCTCAGAATACAAGGGGCACACAAAGGAAGATTTCAAGGTCACTTTCTTCACCATTCAAACTTGTGATTTCGTATTCGAAGATCAGGCTGTCAGCTTTCCTGTGTCGACAATTCTCTGTGGGAAGGATAATGTCACCTCTAAATTTAATAATTGCCCAAATTTAGGAAGGTACTATGAACTTGAATGTGATGCACAAAGTCCAGATGACAAATACAAGCTATACCTGAAATCCCTTTTATTTTGTTTTTATTAAAAATACATTCCCCCTCCACCCACTACGTACAGCAAGACAAAGCAAAATTAAAAACAAAACAAAACACACAAAACCAAACAACAACAGGACAAAACCCCTCACTTAGAGGCTGGACAAGGCAACCCCCTAGGAGAAAAAGTCTTAAAAGAGTCAGAGATATACCTGCTTCCACTGTAGGAGTCCACAAAATCACTGGACTAATGGCCATAACTTATATGTAGAGGACCTGGAGAAGACCTCTGCAGGTCCCGTGATTGCCACTTCAATCCCTGTGAGTACATATTAGCCCGATTAGTTGATTCAGGGAGCGATGCTCTCCTGTATCCTCCATCCCCTCTGACTCCTAGAGCCATTCCTACCATCTTCAAGGTCTTCCCAGATCTCCAAGCGTGAGACATGGTGGAGACCTACAATTTAAACTCTTTCTGAAGAATGGATACAGAAATTGTGGTATATTTACAATGTAATACTACTCAGCAATTAAAAACAAGGATATCATCAACTACTGTGGTCATGGATCCCTACACCAGCTCTCATCTCTTGCCAGGCGCAGCCTCACAAATGACAACTTTATGAGTATAGCAAAACATCATTAAGGATCATTTAATGTACATCTATATTTGCCAGTTGGGTTTGGGCCTCACCTAGGCTCTCCAGTCTCTCTTTATGTTCAATGAGCTGTGTGGATGTTATGTGGATGTTATTTATTCTCATCATTGGAGCCTTGCTCTCAGTTTTCAGAGAGTGATCTTCTGTCCTGGCATCAGCCTGGATTGTTTAGGGATCTCCATGGGACCTCCTCAGCCAACAACTAAGCAGCATGTAATCCAGTTCTCAACGCCTGAATCCTTGCTTGGCTACAAGCAACAACCAGTTCAGACTTCATACCTTCTTCATTAGGAGTCCTCACTAGGGTCACCCTCATAGGCTCCAAGAAGTTTCATCTGCACTAGATTTCCACACAGCTCGCCACATGCCCCCCATTCCACTTGTATCTCCTCATTCTCTTTCTCCAGCTCACCAACCTGATCCCTCCTGCTCTCATCCCCCACTTGTCCCCAGTCCACTCTCAGAATCTAGTCTATTTCTGCTTCCAAAGGAGATCAATGCTTTTCCCCTAAACACCCTTCCTTCCCTTCCTTACCTACCCTCTCTGGGTCTGTGGACTGTAGCTTGATTTTCATTTACTTAACAGCTAATGTGCACTTATAAGTGAATATATACTATATTCGCCTTTCTGGGCCTATGTTACCTCACTCAAGATGATTTTTTTCTAGTTACATGTATTTATCTGCAAAGTTCATGATGTTATGTTTTTAACAGCTGAGTAAGTACTCCATTGTGTACATGTATCATCCATTCTTTAGTCAAGGGACATCTAGGTTGTTTCCTGATGGTATTAAAAATAAAACTGCTAGGAAAATGGTTGAGCACGGATCCTTGTGGCAGGATAGAGAATGCTTTCAGTGTATGCTCAAGAGTGGTATAGCTGTGTCCTTGAGGTGCATTGATTCTCAATATTGTGTGAAATATCCAGATTGATTTGCATAGTGGCTGTACAGTTTTCACCCCCATGAGCAATGGAAGATTGATCCCCTTGCTCCACTTCCTCATCAGCATGAGCTGGCACTTGTGTTCTTGAACTTAGAAATTCTGACAGGTGTAAGATGTAATCTCAAATTAGTTTTGATTCGCATTTTCCTGATGGCTAATGATGTTGAACAGTCTCAGCCATTTTAAATTCATCTGTTGAGAATTATTGTTTATGTCTGTACTCCACTTTTAATTGTGTTATTTTTTATCTCTAGTGTCTTGAATTCTTTATATATTTTTTAGATATTAGACTTCTAATGGTGTGAAGTTGGTAAAAATTTTCCCTCATTCTGTAGGCTGCGTCTTTTTCTGATTGATGGTGTTCTTTGTATTACAGAAACTCTCAGTTCCATGAGGTCCCAATAGTTAATTGGTGATCTGAGCACCTGATCTTCTGCTTTAAAAGTTGTCTGCTGGGGCGATGTATTTAAGGCTATTTCCCACTTTCTCCTCTATCAGGTTCAGTGTTTCTTGTTTTATGTTGAGGTCTTTGATCCACTTGAACGTGACTTTTGTGCACAGTGATAAATATGGATCTATTTGCATTCTTCTACGTGCATGCATCAACTTTGACAAGCAACTTTGTTGAAGATGCTTTCTTTCTCTGATTGTGCATGTCTGACTTCTTTCAGATGTTCATAGGTGTGTGGATTTATGTTTGAGTCTTCAGTTTGATTCCATTGATCACTGTGTCTGTTTTCATTCCAATACCATGTGGTTTTTATTACTATAGCTCTGTAGTACAACTTGAAATCAGAATGATAATACCTCCAGCATTTTTAATTATTGTTCAGGACTGTTTTAACTCTCCTAGGATTTTTTTCCCATGAAGTTGAAAATTGTCCTTTTAAGAATTATGGTGGAATCTTGATGAGATTGTGTTGAATTTCTAGATTGCTTTTGGCAGACTGGCCATTTTTACTGTGTTAATTCTACCAGTTTATGAGCATGGGAGAACTTTCTGATCTTCTTCAATTTCTTTCTTCACTTGAAGAGTGATAGGTGGGTTTCCCTGATTCCTTCCTCAGCCTTATTGTGCATGAGGGCTACTGGTTTTCTTCTTGTTTATTTGTTTGTTTTAGTTAATCTTGTATCTAGCCACTTCACTAAAACTGTTTTTTCAGCTGTAGAATTTCCCTGACAGAATTTTTGGGCCTGCTTATGTGTACCATCATATCATCTACAAATAATACTTTGACATCCTCCTTTCCAATTTGTATCCCTTGATATGCTATACTTTTCATATTGCTCTAGCAAGACCTCCAATTACTGTATTGAATAAATACAGAGAAGGTGAACAGTCTTGTCTTATTCCTGATTTTAGTGACATTACTTTGAGTTTCTCTTCAGTTAATTTGATGTTGTCTATTGGCTTACTGTAAATTGCCTTTATTATGTTTACATATATCATTTTATCCCTAATCTCTCCAAAAATTTTATCACGAAGGGGTTCTACTATGAAATTTAAATTTTCAGTACTGAGCTTAGCAACATGCAACCCAATACTAATTTTTAGAAATCTACTCACTTGAGTATCTAATGAAATGTACAAATCAATGTAAAACTATCTGAGCATTCCTTTTGGCAAAATCATTGTATAATAATGTCCCATATCATGAATTTATATGAAAATTTTATAATAAAGCAATTAAGAAAAGTGTAAAGAAAATATAGTCATTAGATTTGGACATTGTTTTTGAAATTTTCTCAAAACATTTTCAGAGACTTACATTTTTCTGTGACACAATATCTATTGATTTTAGCATGAAACTTGCTTTCTCTAGGGTAGTGGCCCTTGACCTAGCTAATCATAAAAAAAAGCTTGGATACTCTTTCCAATGCTCCAATTTGTAGTCCATTATCATGGTATGAATCTTTATGTCTCCCAAACATTAATAATCATCACTGTCATCCCATAATGATGTAGGAGCTTTGAGAGGGGGCTTAGTTCTTCAGCACCATTATTAAAGCTATTAATAAAGAATTCCTGAGACCTTAACTTTGCTTTTCCACCTCGTAAAAAATGCAAGAAGTTGACAATTATAAACTAGAAAATAGTCCTCACAGAAAATAGGGACATCCAATCTGGCATTTCATATTAACTGTGAAAACTATAACTATCTAACCTTCAACCCCATTAGAGACTTGAGAAGGAGTAAAATTATTATATAAGTAGGAAGTGCAGGCAAGCAGCTTTCCAAACTGAGATATGACAGAGACATTTTATGATCTGATCAGTTACCCATTTTATCTTCAGCCTTCTGGAAGAAAAAAAAAATACTTTTACATACTTTCATCTAACAGCTAAGAGTTTTAAAATTTTTGCTTAGTCCCTTTTGTTTTTAGTGTTCTATCCAGTTGCAACAACTACATTTATTAATAGAATGTGTAAAATGCTAAGTCAAATATATTACACGTGGAAATAATTGACAGAATAAACTAAATAATTTAAACATTTTTCAGTTGTTTTTGTTAATTGTGTCATCTTTGTTATATAATTTTCTTCATAATCAGTGCAAAATGTCTGAGAAAAAAGTAACTCTGACAACATATTATCTCATGATCATGCTGTCTCATCAAAATGGACTTTAATCCCTCAAATCATGAGCCGAAATAAAAAATTTTTGCTTTTGGTTAAGGTAAGTGAAGTATAAGATGTGCCTTTGTATGTGTCTTTTAACCGACAAATTGTCAATTTGTTGAATGGATACTTGTCAAGCTCTTGAGATAATTTTTTTAAAATAGTATATGATCAGAAGTCCAGTGTTGTGGTGTGCGCCTTTAATCCCAGCACTCAGGAGGCAGAAGTAGGCAGATCTCCATGGTTCAAGGCCATACTGTTGTACATAGGAAGATCCAAGCCAACTAATGCTTCATAGTGAAAACTTGTCTTAATACATAAAGATACACATGCATTCATACATGCATACATACATACATATATACATATGATTGGCAAACTTACTAATACTCATGTGTACAAAGAATGTTAATATATTTTACCTAGAGACAGATGAGTATATTGTGATAAGTAAAAAAATAAAATATTTTCAGCATTCATCCTCCAAATTCTTCACAGCTTCAATCTGATAAGTTGTTCTAGCTGTAGAATAAACCATGTACTCGTGATTTCCATCTCAGCCCACTTTGTCCCCATACATATATACTTTTAAAAGGCAAATGCGGAACTGAGAGATGGCTCAGTGGTTAAGAGCACTTGTTGGCCTTTCAGAAGACCCAAGTTCCATTCTGAGCATCCACATGGTGGCATAAAAACATCTGCAATTCAGTGCTAAATTTCCACAAGATTCAATGCCATCCTACTTTTATAAGAACCAAGCACAGATAAAGCACACATAAATATACATACATGCAGGCAAAACACTCATACACATTGAAATTTTAAAGACAGTCAAAATGTCATTAACTAACTCTGTATCCAGCGCACCCAATAGTCTTGTCTCCAAACTTATGAAATATATACTGTGCTGAAGAAGGGGTGATAGAAAGATCTGGAGAGGACAGGAGCTCCAAAAGGAGACTAAGAAAACCAAAACAACTGAGCCCTGGGGGCCCTGAAGAGAATGATACCCCAACCAAAGACAATGCATGGAGAGGACCTAAAACCACAGCTCAGATGTAGCCTGTAGACTCAGTGTCTGAGTGGGGAACCAAGTAAGGGGAGCAGCAATTTTCTCTGACATGAACTCAGTGTCAAGCTCTCTGATCACTTCTCCCTGGGGGGTGCAGCCTTGCCAGGCCACAGAGGAAGACAATGCAACCAGTCTTGATGAGACCTGATGGGCTAGGGTCAGATAGAATGGGAGTAGGACCTCCTCTATCAATGAACTAGGGAAAGGACATAGGAGGAAAAGAGGGAAGGAGGGTGTGATTGGGAGGAGAGAAGGGAAGGAGGCACAGCCAGGATACAAATTGACTAAATTGTAATAAATGATAACAATAAAAAAAGATGGAAAAAAGATGAGTTTTTTGGAATTCTAATCATCACTCAGATTCCATACTTTCAATATTGCTGTATATTATATGACTAAAGCCATAGCTTCCTTGAAGGACTAGCTAGTCGGGTGCAATAAATCATTAATATAATCATAACTAATTCTAAAAATGTATGGAAATGATTCAAAGCCATTCAATCACAATCCTTTCAAGCACATCATCAGTATGAATGGGCTACCTTAGAAAGAAGAAAAGTATAGTCTAAAAGCTCTCTCCGCAGTACTTTAGAGGGCGTTTAAAGCTTTAATATTTTTTTTTTTGGTTGGTTTTGGTTTTGGTTCTTGGAGTTGTTTGTTTGTTGTCCAGAGCCCTACTAAGAAGACTGCAGAGTCCCATAGTTCTCTATCTCGATCTTCCCTTCCTGGCCTTGAATTTTCACGGATCTACGGTTCTCAGAACAGGTTAATACAGGCAGTACCCTCATTGCTCCCTACAACACATAAAACACAACCTCTTCTTGTCTGCCTTAGCAACTACTGTACTAGTAAGAATGCACTACAAAATTGTAGAGACATTGCCTTAAGAGTTAAATAAAAATTAAGGAGTAATAAGGTGCATGGGTGCCAAATTATTGGTAGTCCCAAAACACCTTTCTGTATGTAATATCCCAATAATAATTTCCGATGATAATCTCTATAATGTTTAGATATATTTCCTTATCAAGAACTACAAACAGTGCCCATGTCTAACACGTGGGTGGTTTCCTATCACCTTCTAGGCATGGCTCTAACTCAATTTCAGAAATTTGTTTCCGAATCTTTGTTCCGTCATCAAACAGGAACAGAATCATGACTGCTTGAACTGCCACAAAACACTTAATCATGTTTGTTTGTTTGTTTGCACATCCTATGTCAATGACTGCATTCACTTCTGCCTACAGTGAAGACTTTTCTGATTTATCCACTTTACATAGAAGTTTTTTCTGTAAGCATGACTGACTGGGAAAGATTGTTGAGTTCCATGTGGCAAAGCAATTGTTTATATGCTAAATCAAATGTGCGAGTTATCCATATTATTAAATATTCTCTCTGGATCAGAAACTTCTTTCTTCAATAAGCAGTACTTAATGTAGAGCTTCATAACTGGTCAAAATGCTAAAATTAATTGGCTTGAGTAATCAACGTAAAATAGGACATCTACACCAACCACCTCATTCTCAGTAGGAAGAGACAGAAATAATACAAAAATTAAAAAAAATAAAATATGAGATGGAAACCCAAAAAAAAATCTCAACTTAACAGAGTCAAAGTACACAATCCATCATGCCAATGAACATCTTTCCAAATTTCTGCTAAATAAATGGTGTTAGTGAAATTAAAAAAAAAAAATGAAAGAAGATAGAAAACATACAATCTCTGACCACCATTCAAATATGATCACAGAAGCTCAAGTTCACTGAGAACTTGAACAGAAGTCTAAAGCTTTGGAGGTTGAAACTCTTTTAGGGGTGGAATGAGCCTTTCACAGCGGTCATGTATCAGATATCTTGCATATCAAATATTTACATTATGGTTCATAACGTTAGAAAATTAGAGTTCTGAAGTATGAATGAGATAATTTTATGGTTGGGGGTCACCACAACATGGAGAAGTATACTGAAGTAGTCACCAGCAGTATAAACCTTGAAGTGCCTGTCAATCATCTCGTCTAATTTCAGAACACAGCTTGATAGCACCTTTCTCAAATAGATGGGCTAGTTCAGTATCTCCCAAAGCTTGTTCCTCAGATCTCAGAGAACAAAAGAGAGAGAAACATCAAACAAAAATTTTCCATAGTCAAATGACTTTGGAACCCCTCTGTAGTAGATAAACACAGGTTATTCATCCCACACACTCTGATACTGAATCCTAGACAACCAATGTAAGTATGTGAACAACTGTGACGTAGCTCTCTTGAGTTTCTTTTACCTAGAAGGTTTTCTGCTAGAAACGATTTAAGGTAGCTTGGGGCCTAATTTAAACATTAATAGCATATCTTCCACTTCCCCAAGCCTGTAAAGCAGTACCACCTTTATCTTGCTTTCACCTTATGGGGTCCACAGTGTAGTCAGCGTAAAATAACTGCAGAGAAAATGAATTAACTGTAGAGTTGTTTTCCCACTCACCAACAAATTGAGCTCCATATTCATATTTTTATCATCCTCCTTTCTGATTCTTTTGAGAAGTACATTTGTTTTCTTGCCATTTGGTTTCTTATATTTTAGCCAGAATGACACCTGAGCCAGAATCAAATCTGAAACACCTTCTCAAGGACTTTAGAAGTGGTGTCTTACAGTACAAGGATATTTAAATGAACAATATCCATATCCCTGTGGGTTTATTTTGCTTTGCTAACAGCATCTGGCAGAATTTTACCTTTGCATTTGATGAAGCTTCTCTCAAGGTATATTTGTACATCAGTCAATGGTTTTGAAACTCTACTAAAGTCACTTGTGGAAAGTGATGCTTTTCTTGAAATGTGTACACTTCAGAAATCATTCCAGAGAGTTCTCTCATTGGCCTATCAAATTACAGTCTAATGTCTGATTCACTGTCAAAAAATGAGCATGTAGAAACTGAGCTTGTGCAAACCAAGAGCATTCAACCGTATGGAGTGGTGTCCACAGAACCTGAACGTACTGTGAATGCTACGAAAGAAGAAAGTTAAAACACCAACCCAGCTACAAAGTGTCACTCTACAATGACAACCTGCCCTCAAAATGTGTTGCTGGAACAGTGGCACAAATCTTGTGGGACTAAGCAACCAACATGAGATGATATAAGACCCATTTCATGAAATGAAATTCATCCCCACACTGCTCAGGTGGTCAATAACCAGAGACCAGGTAGGCCAGGGACCTAAAGAAAGCCAAACACTACTTATAAAAGAACATAACCACAAAACAACTCCTAACAACAATCTGCTCTACTCATATATCAGGGTTTTTTGCTTCGCCACCACCAGAGAAGCTTTCTACAGCAAATGGGAGAAAATATATAACCCATAACCAGACCACTGCTGAGAATGAGAGGCCTTGCCATACTCAGTCCTAAATGGGATATACTCATCAAATCTGTCCAATCAAGCCTCAGGGAACTATGTGGGAGAGGAAGTACAAAGATGGTACCAGACAGAAGGGATGGAAGACACCAAAGAAACAGGACATTCTAAACTCAGTGGGCCCCTGCATATAGAAACTCACAGAGACTGAGGCAGCATGTACAAGGCCTGCATGGATCTGCACCAGACAGACTCCCAGTGCTGAGAGGAGATGTAGATATAACTCCCCATGTCTAAGTCAGACTCTCTGCTCTACTGATAACCATTTGCAAATGAAAAATCAGTTTTCCCCCAGAGTCTCACTGGAAGTACAAAACACTCTTATTTTTTTAATTCTTTTTTATTTTTATTTTTTATTCATATTAATCACAGGTTGTTTACTTTGTATCCCAGCCGGAGCCCCCTCCCTCATTCCCTCCCAACCCCATCCTCCTCCCTGCCCCTTCAAAGTCTACTGCTAGGAGAAGTCCACTCTTAAGGCTAGGCCCCATGCCCAATAGTGGATGATCAACAAACACACATACACACACACACACACACACACACACACACAGAAACCCAATGGTTCTTTGTCTAATAAGGTTTTGATGGATTTTTATTTATTTATTAATTTATATGGATTTATTTATTTATATGGATTTATTTAGTTACCTATCTATCTATTTATTTTTACCTCACAGGTCCTTTGTGTATATACTATGGCTCCCAGTTTTGTGGGTTTAGATGATTCTTTTGTGTATGAACAAGTGTCTCTGTGTTTCCATGTGCACGTATCTTTTGCTTGTTCTTGTTTGTCTGTTTGTTTTTCATAGTCCAGTTTGTTTGGTTTTGTTTTGTCTTACTTTATTTTATTGTATTTCTTAGTTGCCTATTTTCTAACAAGAGACATAAACAGTGTGAATTATAATGGAGGAAAGTGGAGGGAGGAAATCTTGGAGGAGGAAAGGGGACAAAACTATAATCATAATATACTATATGAAATAACCTATTTTTCAAGTGGATTTCAAAGTCTCTACGGCACTCACCAAAGTAAATAATTTTTTTTTACCCAGACCTGGAACTCTCAGTTATTTATTTCTCACATATTTTCCTCTAGTCTTCTTTGCAATGTAAGAGTTCAATTATGTAATTGATAGAAAAATGAAATAACCGTAAGTTTGTGTGTGAATGTTTTAAGTGTCATGTGTTCTACTAGAAATAGGGCCATGGAAGAGGACAGATTAATAATCATTAATGCTGATTATTTATGATGGCCTTTAAAAGTGGCTACTATTTTCTGCTTTCATGTTCTTCAATTCCTATTCACATTTATAATTTTACCGTTCTTTAAAGTGCTGAGGGCTCCTTATGTTCTTGTATACTCCATGAGTTCAACATTGTACACAAATGAAAGAGAAAAATGAAGAAAGCGCTTTGATATTTACAGATTTCTTAAACTTACTGTTACTGCCTGACCTAGGTGATCCATCATTTCTAACCGGCAAGATAAACACTAACAGAAGAAGCCGTGGAAGTGTTCTGTGGTCAGTGATCTGGGTGGAGACAGAAAAGCTTGGAATACAGTAGCAGACAGAATTAACCTCATGTATTCATTCTCACAGACAGAATATTAACTGTTAGTGTTAATTTTATATCTTTCTGATTAACATATAAAATATAGATTTCTTGCTGTGGTTGTTAGTAGACTTGATTCTGGAGTCCAGTGAAAAAGCATCCCTAGAACAGTGCAACTAAAGCTGGTCAGGTTGCAGTGGTATCACACTGAGTACTCCAGCCACACAGAGCTCTTATTCTCACTACAAAAAGGAAGGAGCTAAGAGAATAAATTTAGAAATAATAAAAAAACGAACCAAAACTACCTTGAAATGAGTTAGTAAATTTTTATTCAGTGATACTCAATGTCTAAAGGATAGGAAAACGAAAAAAAAATGTGAATATTTTGGGGTTCAATTAAATTTACAATGATGTATTACCTACAACTAGTGAACCACAAAGTGAAATATCATTTGATTTTAATGTTCAACTTCAAATATCCTTGGGGATACAAAATTGAGTTTACTGTTACTCTTGCTGCATTAAAAATGACCTCAGAACTTGATGCCATAAAGCAAATGTTCATAATATGTTTACAAATGAGACACGTAGGTCAGGAATTTAAATAAAATGTACCGTTTCTTCTTGATGGTCATGGAGCAACTTAGTCATTAGTACCTAGGACGTCTGGGGCTGGGAGGCATTTTGCAAGGATTCTCTGAGGTAGGTGAGTAAAGCCCATACACCTGACCTTGCCAGCAGCAGATAGGAGCTTTTTCAGGCTTTTCCTATCACAGCCCCGTGTATCCTAAGCAAAGCAGACGACTCATGAGCCTCTACGATCTTGTCTAGTAATTCAGAAGTGTGACTTCTGCCATATTGTCTTGACTTTAGCTGTCACAGGCTCTCCTAGATCCAAGGAAAATGAGCCTAGCTAGGCACCTCGTCTAGAAATATTTGTCTAGTTTAGAAATATTTTTTAAGTGATCACTTAGAAATATTTTTAAAAGTATTTAACCCACCGTAGAAATACTATATAAGGAGTTCCTGATGTTTTCTCATCAGAAGGACATCCGGATTGTATTGTTAAGACCTTCCTAAAATGAAGTACATTGTTGGGTAAATAAGAATGTGGGGTCTCAGATAATATTGGTGAGTAGACAAGAGTTAAAATTTGGTAGACATTTAGATATGAGCATCAAATTGAGATTTTTTTTCTTTTCACAGAAAAATAATATAAATGAACATAGAATATGAGACTTAGTTAAAAAATTAAGAGAACTTATAATCTACATGAGTTCTTATCCAAGTTCCCTCTATTATTGAGATTAATTGTATGATTAACAGGTTGCTTCGATCTGTAAATAAAAAATCATATATTGTATATTAGAAATTTGTATCCGTTGTAAAATGAACTAAGCTCACATAGATATATGAAAAAATATTTTAAGTGTATGAATTCCTTTTTGCCTTCCTCTCTCTCTGTCTCTTTCTGTGTGTGAGAGAGAGAGAGAAAGAAAGAGAGAGAGAGAGAGTGGAGCGGAGTCGGGTGGAGTAGAGTGGAGTGGAGTTCTGTGGTGTGGAGTTCTCCTAAAGCAAGTACTTAACATATTCTTTGTGTATACATCATGATGTTGAGACAAATACAACTTGTGCTTTCAGCATTTTGAATTGCTATAATAAAACACTGAATACTGGGTAATACATAAAGCAAGAAGGCTCATTTCAGTCATAGTTCTAGATGATTAAGAGCATGGTTGGATAAAATCAGGGCCCCTTGTTGCATCATAACATGGCTGATGGAATGATGATGGAAGAAAATGAGGAAAAAAAATAGATCAAGTGTCAATATTGGAAGCCAAGGAGTAGGGAGAAATCAGTTCTGCTTTGAGGGACAACTGATACTTTACAAGACTAGTATTAATCCTCTCCAACTGTAGTAACCATCAGTGAACCAATCACCTTCCAATATCTCCTCTTAAAGGTTTTAAGGATTGTCAACATCACAGAACTGAATGCCAAGTTTCCAACTCATGAATATCTGAAGTGCATTTAATTCACACCCTAGATATAGCATAGTGATAGCACTGTGACCCTTTCTTTAGACAATTCATTGTAAAGAAATATTCATATGTTCTTGGGCCAAACTTTTTAAGCTATTTCCTAGCAGCGTAGAAGGTCAAAATCTACATCTGTTAATAAGGTATGTGTGTAAATGATTGTAGGCAGCATTACATAAGTAGTCTCAAAGCACTGTACTAATGAGCCACGAAACAGGTGGCACAGAGCAATTTGAGAGGAAGGAAGGATCCCTGTGGATGCAAGTAATCTACGAGGCCCTCACAGAGGTGTTTTCAGACTTCCCTCTTAAAAACATCACTTACTGGTGACCAAGCATTGCATCCAAGCTGTGAGACGTATGGTTTCAAATGTTTATGAAAATTTAGGATGATGCCACAACATATGAAAATACCAGAAATGTTGACAGAATGAAAATACTCTTATATATCAAAATCAAACTTTTGGAGTTATATTTAACTCCAAAATCAAAGTATATTTTACCACTGTTCAAGTTTTGGGGGAAAAAAAACAAACACATCAGTAATGTTTTGCTGCAGTATGCTGTGCTGCTTTCCTGTCTCCATCTCTTCTCTCCACTCTCCCTGTTTGCTCTCTGTCCTGCTCCCTACTCTTGTTCCAGTGTTAGCTGTTAACTCTACACTGTGCCAGGAATGAATATCTTACAAAGTTTAGGAAAAGGAGGATATTGTCTTGGTCAATTCATGATGAAAACACACACACAATCAAACAACAACAAAAGACAAACATCATTTTCTTATAGCCAAGGTTTATCCAGAACCAACCAATGCCTGTGATGCCTTGACTTCATATTATCACACTGTCCATGGACTCCTTTTTCTCCATCCGAAGGTTTCTTTTCCATCATCTCAGGATGCTTCCACATAGAAATCCTGCTACAAACTCTTCTCTGGTTCTAGGAACATTAGATCCATAAGCGATAAGATCCATTAGCCATAAGCAATAGAGTAAACTTCCTCTTCCTAAACTGTATAACAGTATTATTTATTCTGTTGCTCATGAATCTATGCCAAGAGCCTAATAAAACGATGATAATTTTATAATATGTCACTGTGCAATAAGGGATAACTGTACTTTTTCTTTCAAATATGTTACCAATTTATTATTAAAAGCAGAGATTAAAACCATACACCATGTATAAATATTAAGAGAAAATACGTACATGATTTTGATCAATAAGACAATAAATGTATTTATATTTGGTATTACCTAACAGGTATACATCTAATAGCTAGTACCAAGCAATTCATTCCATGGTATTGATTTTAAATTTGTCCTTAACTATAATTTATCCAATTACCATGAATTCATTTGGAGGGAATAGAGTATATATACAATCAGTATGTTCATTCAACTTCAAGATCTTTTAGGATCAATTAATAACCAATAAGTTAACATTTTCTCCTCACTTAAAAATTACTAAACTCAGCTGGGCATGGTGGCACAGGCCTGTAATCCCAGCACTCAGGGAAGCAGAGGCAGGGAGGTCTCTATAAGTTCAAGGCCAGCATGGTCTACAAAGTGAGTCCAGGACAGCCAAGACTACCAAGACTGCATACACACACACACACACACACACACACACACACACCAAAAAAAGAAAAAAAAGAAAAAGAAAAAGCCTGTCTCGAACAAAAACAGAACTTAAAAATCATAATTTTCATATTGGACAAGAAATGCATCCAGGTAGTCCTTACATCTTACCTGTCTATTCACTTGCATGCCTCTAATGAGGCATGTTTAACAGTCCATGTTTCAGGAGCAGAGATTTCCATTCTTGTCAACATGTTTACAGCTTACACCACCAACCGAGAAACTCTAACCACATCTTACACTGCAGTAGTTAAGCTGCCTTTTTCCATTTGTCTTGCAAATGTAGCATTTAGGTGTAATTCTTGGCTGATCATGTCAACAAATAATATCATTTTAGGCACAAAAATAATAACATTGCATCTAAATGTGAATCCCTGGTGGAGAGTCTATTTTACAGGAAGTTAAAATTATTCTCATCTGAGATATAACAAAATTAAGTGTTTTGCCCAAAACATTTAGATTCTAATATAATTTTAAAACTTTTCCCAAGGTTCCAATTTTTATGTCTCCCTTCATCCCCGACCCTGACTGAATATTACCCACAAATGACTAAATCCTTCACATTTCAACTCCATCCACCAAAATACGGTACACAGATCCATGGATGAGCAAATTATCATTGCTGAAATAATTCTGAGGTCTTAAGACTCTGTTGCACATTGGAATTATCTAGGGGAGCTTTAAAAAATATGGCTGTTTGGGTCACACCCCAGAGAGCCTAATTTAATTGGCCTAAGCACCAGGATTTTTAAAAGCTCCCAAGGTGGTTCTAATATGCAGCCCAAATTAAGAAGCACTGTTCTAAACCACTTGTTTTACACATGAAACAATTAACCCTATCAGTGACGCACACAAACTCCATGTCAGAACATTAAATTCAAATCTTCAGAATCCCAGTTCTCTTCACACCAAACCAGAGGTTTTCAACTCCCCCCCCCAATGATTTCTTAGAGATATTACAAGAGTGAGGAGATATGGAATGAAGAGAGGGAGGGGGCATGGTAGGATGAAACTGGAGAGAGAAAAACAGCAGGGCAAAGGTGCTAGAAAGGGGAAATGGAAAAGAATGAGAGGGGTGGAGTATATGTGTGTGAGGGTTCCCAAGGAGGAAAAGGGAAGGAGGAGATTAAATAAAACTAAGAACATTTGAAAAAGCCATTGAGAATCATATTATTTTTATTTTTGCTTACAATTACACACACACTCATACAACAAAGTTGTGTGCCATTTAAGTTGACAGTGCTTCACCTCCAAAGCCATACACTAACAAGGTTTCCAGTACAAGACAAGGGAAACCTCAATTTTTTAATAAGGGAGTCTAAGAGACACCCCCTTCCAAAAAATAAAAAATAAATCTAAAGGCTATTGCCATGTATCACTAAGAGACAGATGCAGACACCATAAAGCCACACCATACAACAGACATCATGTGGGAGGTTTACTGGGGAGGGGGCCTACAGAGGCTGCCTCTTAACAAGGGTGGATGGAAGAAGAGTATGTGGACAGGGGGGTCTGGCCTTTCATAAAAGGGTGTAGAGCATGCACATGGGGAGGGTGTGTGGCTCTTGGCAACAGTGGGAATGTGTCCCATCTTGGCAGCTGGTGATAACCTATTCTGTTGTCACTGGGTCCCTGGGGCAAGTGGTGGAGATGCCTGGTTGCTAACATCTTGCCTTCAAGAAATTGGAAGTAAGACCCTATTGCTGAAGATGCCACAGTTTGGACAAAAGCGTTGGAGGAATCAAACTGTAACTGGCATAAAAGGCCCCTCCCTGAGGACTATTTTTTTCCATTTCTATTCATTCATTCATTCAGTTATTTATTTATTTAATAATTTATTCATTGCATATCCCAATTGTAGCCCCCCATCTCCTCCGCCCTCTCTCCTTCACCCCCTCTATCACCTTCCTCTAGTCCACTGAGAAGGGGAGTTCTCCTCCATTGCCATCTGACCCTAGCTTATCAAGTCTCATCAGGATGTCTGCGTCCTCATCTGTGGCCTGAGCAGACCGCCTCGCCAGGGGCAAGTGATCAAAGAGCAGGCATCTGAGTTCATGACAGAGGGAACCACTGCTCCCATTACTCTGGGACCCACATGGAGACTGAGCTGCCTATGGGCTACATCTGAGCAGGGAATCTAGGTCCTCTCCATGCATAGTCCTTGGTTGGTGCATCAGTCTCTTCAGGACCCACTGGACTCACATTTTTTTTAGCTTTGTTGGTCTCCTT